>NW_022681468.1:2162633-3364335 GCF_009764315.1 Trachypithecus francoisi | reverse complement strand
GGGGCTGCATCGGAGACTCAGCCAATAGGGATTGCATCTGAGACTCAGCCAATAGAGGCTGCATCTGAGACTCAGTCAATAGGGAGTTGCATCTGAGACTCAGCAATAGGGGCTGCATCTGAGACTCAGTCAATTAGGAGCTGCATCTGAGACTCAGCCAATAGGGGCTGCACCTGAGACTCAGTCTATAGGGCTTGCATCTGAGACTCAGCCAATAGGGCTGCATCTGAGACTCAGTCAATAGGGCTTGCATCTGAGACTCAGTCAATAGGGCTGCATCTGAGACTCAGCCAATAGGGGCTGCACTGAGACTCAGTCAATAGGGCTTGCATCTGAGACTAGTCAATAGAAGCATCGGAGACTCAGCCATAGGGACTGCATCTGAGAGTCAGTCAATAGGGCTTGCATCTGAGACTCAGTCAATAGGGCTTGCATCTGAGACTCAGTCAATAGGAGCTGCATCTGAGACTCAGCCAATAGGGGCTGCATCTGAGACTCAGTCAAAGGGAGCTTGCATTGAGACTCAGCCAATAGGGGCTGCAACCTGAGACTCAGCAATAGGGGCTGCATCTGAGACTCAGTCAATAGGCTTGCATCTGAGACTCAGTCAATAGGAGCTGTATCTGACACTCAGCCAATAGGGGCTGCATCTGAGACTCAGTCAATAGGGTTTGCATCTGAGACTCAGCCAATAGGAGCTGCATCTGAGACTCAGTCAATAGGGCTGCATGTGAACCTCAGCCATAGGGGCTGCATCTGAGACGCAGTCAATAGGGCTTGCATCTGAGACTCAGTCATATGAGCTGCATCTGAGACTCAGCCAATAGGGCTTGCATCTGAGACTCAGTCAATAGGGGCTGCATCTGAGACTCAGTCCAATAGGGGTTGCATCTGAGACTCATCCAATGAGAGGCTCGCATCTGAGACTCATCAATAGGCTTGTGCATCTGGACTCAGTCAATAGGGCTGCATCTGAGACTCAGCCAATAGGGCTTGCATCTGAGACTCAGTCAATAGGGCTGCATCTCAGACTCAGTCAATAGGGCTTGCATCTGAGACTCAGCCAATAGGATTGCATCTGAGACTCAGCCAATAGGGGCTGCATCTGAGACTCAGTCCAAAGGGAGCTGCATCTGAGACTCAGCCAATAGGGCTGCACCTGAGACTCAGTCAATAGGGCTGCATCATGAGACTCAGCCAATAGGGCTGCATCTGAGACTCAGGTTCATCAATAGGGCTTGCATCTGAGACTCAGTCAATAGGCTGCAGCTGAGACTCAATCAATAGGAGCTGCATCTGAGACTCAGCCAATAGGGGCTGCATCTCAGACTCAGTCCAATAGGGGCTGCATCTGAGACTCAGCCATAGGGGCTGCATCTGAGACTCAGTCAATAGGGCTGCATCTGAGACTCAGTCAATAGGACTTCCATCTGAGACTCAGTCAATAGGGGCTGCATCTGAAACTCAGCACTAGGGCTGCATCTGAGACTCAACCAATAGGGCTGCATCTGAGACTCAGCCAATAGGCTATCTGAACTCAGTCAATTGGGGCTGCATCTGAGACTCATCAATAGGAGCTGCATTGGAGACTCAGCAATTAGGAGCTGCATCTGAGACTCAGTCAATAGGAGCTGCATCTGAGACTCAGCCAATAGGGCTTGCATCTGAGACTCAGTCCAATAGGGCTTGCATCTGAGACTCAGCCAATAGGGCTGCATCTCAGACTCAGCCAATAGGGGCTGCATCTGAGACTCAGCTAATAGGGGGCTCTGAGACTCAGTCAATAGGCCTTGCATCTGAGACTCAGTCAATAGGGCTTGCATCTGAGACTCAGCCAATGGGCTGCATCTGAGACTCAGTCAATAGGGGTTGCATCTGAGACCCAGCCAATAGGGGCTGCATCTGAGACTCAGCCAATAGGGCTGCATCTGAGACTCAGCCATAGGGCTTGCATCTGAGACTCAGCCAATAGGGGCTGCATCTGAGACTCAGTCAATAGGGCTTGCATCTGAGACTCAGCCAATAGGAGCTGCATCTGAGACTCAGTTAATAGGGCTTGCATCTGAGACTCAGTCAATAGGAGCTGCATCTGAGACTCAGGCAATAGGGGCTGCATCTGGGACTCAGTCAATAGAGCTTGCATCTGAGACTCAGTCAATACGAGCTGCATCTGAGACTCAGCCAATAGGAGCTGCATCTGAGACTCAGTCAATATGGCTTGCATCTGAGACTCAGTCAATAGGAGCTGCATCTGAGACTCAGCCAATAGGGGCTGCCTCTGAGACTCAGTCAATAGGGCTTGCATCTCAGACTCAGTCAATAGGAGCTGCATCTGAGACTCAGTCAATAGGGGCTGCATCTGAGACTCAGTCAATAGGGCTTGCATCTGAGACTCAGCCAATAGGGGCTGCATCTGAGACTTAGCCAATAGGGCTTGCATCTGAGACTCAGTCAATAGAGCTTGCATCTGAGACTCAGTCAATAGGGCTTGCATCTGAGACTCAGTCAATAGGAGCTGCATCTGAGACTCAGTCAATAGGGCTTGCATCTGAGACTCAGCCAATAGGGGCTGCATATGAGACTCAGCCAATAGTGCTTGCATCTGAGACTCAGTCAATAGGGCTTGCATCTGAGAGTCAGTCAATAGGGGCTGCATCTGAGACTCAGTCTATACGAGATGTATCTGAGACTCAGTCAAAAGGAGCTGCATCTGAAACTCAGTCAATAGGGCTGCATCTGAGACTCAGTCAATAGGAGCTGTATCTGAGACTCAGTCAATAGGGCTGCATCTGAGACTCAGTCTATACGAGCTGTATCTGAGACTCAGTCAATAGGAGCTGCATCTGAGACTCAGTCAATAGGAGCTGCATCTGAGACTCAGCCAATAGGAGCTGCATCTGAGACTCAGCCAATAGGGGCTGCATCTGAGACTCAGTCAAAGGGAGCTGCATCTGAGGCTCAGCCAATAGGGGCTGCACCTGAGACTCAGTCAATAGGGCTTGCATCTGAGACTCAGCCAATAGGGGCTGCATCTGAGACTCAGTCAAAGGGAGCTGCATCTGAGACTCAGTCAATAGGGGTTGCATCAGAGACTCAGCCAATAGGGCTTGCATCTGAGACTCAGCCAATAGGGCTTGCATCTGAGACTCAGCCATTAGGGGCTGCATCTGAGACTACGTCAATAGGGCTTGCATCTGAGATTCAGTCAATAGGGCTTGCATCTCAGACTCAGTCAATAGGAGCTGCATCTGAGACCCAGCCAATAGGGGCTGCACATGAGACTCAGTCAATAGGGCTTGCATCTGAGACTCAGCCAATAGGAGCTGCATCTGAGACTCAGTTAATAGGGCTTGCATCTGAGACTCAGCCCATAGGAGCTGCATCTGAGACTCAGTCAATAGGAGCTGCACCTGAGACTCAGTCAATAGGGGCTGCACATGAGACTCAGTCAATAGGGCTTGCATCTGAGACTCAGCCAATAGGGGCTGCACCTGAGACTCAGTCAATAGGAGCTGCATCTGAGACTGAGTCAATAGGGCTTGCATCTCAGACTCAGTCAATAGGAGCTGCATCTGAGACTCAGCCAATAGGGGCTGCATCTGAGACTCAGCCAATAGGGCTTGCATCTGAGACTCAGTCAATAGGAGCTGCATCTGAGACCCAGTCAATAGGGCTTGCATCTGAGACTCAGTCAGTAGGAGCTGCATCTGATACCCACTCAATAGGGCTTGCATCTGAGACTCAGTCAATAGGAGCTGCATCTGAGACTCAGTCAATAGGGCTTGCATCTGAGACCAGTCAATAGGAGCTGCACCTGAGACTCAGTCAATAGGAGCTGCATCTGAGACTCAGTCAATAGGAGCTGCATCTGAGACTGAGTCAATAGGGCTTGCATCTGAGACTCAGTCAATAGGGCTTGCATCTGAGACTCAGTCAATAGGGCTTGCATCTGAGACTCAGTCAATAGGAGCTGCTTCTGAGACTCAGCCAATAGGGGCTGCATCTGAGACTCAGTCAATAGGAGCTGCATCTGAGACTCAGTCAATAGGGGCTGCATCTGAGACTCAGTCAGTAGGGCTTGCATCTGAGACTCAGTCAATAGGGCTGCATCTGAGACTCAATCAATAGGGCTTGCATCTGAGACTCAGGCAGTAGGAGCTGCATCTGAGACTCAGCCAATAGGCCTGCATCTGAGACTCAGTCAATAGGAGCTGCATCTGAGACTGAGTCAATAGGGCTGCATCTGAGACTCAGTCAATAGTGCTGGCATCTGAGACTCAGTTAATAGGGGCTGCATCTGAGACTCAGTCAATAGGGCTTGCATCTGAGACTCAGCCAATAGGGCTTGCATCTGAGACTCAGTCAATAGGGCTTGCATCTGAGACTCAGTTAATAGGAGCTGCATCTGAGACTCAGCCAATAGGCCTGCATCTGAGACTCAGTCAATAGGAGCTGCATCTGAGACTGAGTCAATAGGGGCTGCATCTGAGACTCAGTCAATAGTGCTGGCATCTGAGACTCAGTTAATAGGGGCTGCATCTGAGACTCAGCCATAGGGCTTGCATCTGAGACTCAGCCAATAGGGGCTGCATCTGAGACTCAGTCAATACGGCTTGCATCTGAGACTCAGCCATAGGGCTTGCATCTGAGACTCAACCAATAGGGGCTGCATCTGAGACTCAGTCAATACGGCTTGCATCTGAGACTCAGCCATAGGGCTTGCATCTGAGACTCAACCAATAGGGGCTGCATCTGAGACTCAGTCAATACGGCTTGCATCTGAGACTCAGCCATAGGGCTTGCATCTGAGACTCAACCAATAGGGGCTGCATCTGAAACTCAGCCAATAGGGCTTGCATCTGAGACTCAGCCATAGGGCTTGCATCCTAGACTCAGCCAATAGGGCTTACATCTGAGACTCAGCCAATAGGGCTTGCATCTGAGACTCAGCCAATAGGGCTTGCATCTGAGACTCAGCCAATAGGGCTTGCATCTGAGACTCAGCCAATAGGGCTTGCATCTGAGACTCAGTCAATAGGGCTTGCATCTGAGACTCAGTCAATAGGAGCTGCATCTGAGACTCAGTCAATAGGGCTTGCATCTGAGACTCAGTCAATAGAAGCTGCATCTGAGACTCAGTCAATAGGAGCTGCATCGGAGACTCAGCCAATAGGAGCTGCATCTGAGACTCAGTCAATAGGAGCTGCATCTGAGACTCAGCCAATAGGGTTGCATCTGACACTCAGCCCATAGGGACTGCATCTGAGACTCAGTCAATAGGGCTTGCATCTGAGACTCAGTCAATAGGAGCTGCATCTGACTGAGTCAATAGGGGCTCCATCTGAGACTCAGTCAACAGGGCTTGCATCTGAGACTCAGTCAATAGGAGCTGCATCTGAGACTCAGTCAATAGGGCTTGCATCTGAGACTCAGTCAATAGGAGCTGCATCTGAGACTCAGCCAATAGGGTCTGCATCTGAGACTCAGTCAATAGGAGCTGCATCTGAGACTCAGCCAATAGGGGCTGCATTTGAGACTCAATCAATAGGGCTTATATCTGAGACTCAGTCAATAGGAGCTGCATCGGAGACTCAGCCAATAGGGGCTGCATCTGAGACTCAGTCAATACGGCTTGCATCTGAGACTCAGTCAATAGGACCTGCATCTGAGACTCAGTCAATAGGGGCTGCATCTGAAACTCAGACAATAGGGCTTGCATCTGAGACTCAACCAATAGGGGCTGCATCTGAGACTCAGTCAATAGGGCTTGCATCTGAGACTCAGTCAATAGGGGCTGCATCTGAGACTCAGTCAATAGGAGCTGCATCTGAGACTCAGTCAATAGGAGCTGCATCTGAGACTCAGCCAATAGGGCTTGCATCTGAGACTCATTCAATAGGGCTTGCATCTGAGACTCAGTCAATAGGGCTTGCATCTGAGACTCAGCCAATAGGGGCTGCATCTCAGACTCAGCCAATAGGGGCTGCATCTGAGACTCAGCCAATAGGGCTTGCATCTGAGACTCAGCCAATAGGGGCTGCATCTGAGAGTCAATAGGGCTTGCATCTGAGACTCATCCAATAGGGCTTGCATCTGAGACTCAGCCAATAGGGGCTGCATCTGAGACTCAGTCAATAGGGCTTGCATCTGAGCCTCAGTCAATAGCGCTTGCATCTGAGACTCAGCCAATAGGGCTTGCATCTGAGACTCAGCCAATAGGGCTTGCATCTTAGACTCAGTCAATAGGGCTTGCATCTGAGAATCAGTCAACAGGAGCTGCATCTGAGACTCGATCAACAAGAGCTGCATCTGAGACTCGGCGAATAGGAGCTGCATCTGAGACTCAGTCAATAGGAGCTGCATCTGAGACTCGGTCAACAAGAGCTGCATCTGAGACTCGGCCGATAGGAGCTGCATCTGAGACTCAGTCAATAGGAGCTGCATCTGAGGCTCAGTCAATAGGAGCTGCATCTGAGACTCAGCCAATAGGAGCTGCATCTGAGACTCAGTCAATAGGGGCTGCATCTGAGACTCAGCCAATAGGGGCTGCATCTGAGACTTAGCCAATAGGGCTTGCATCTGAGACTCAGTCAATAGAGCTTGCATCTGAGACTCAGTCAATAGGGCTTGCATCTGAGACTCAGTCAATAGGAGCTGCATCTGAGACTCAGTCAATAGGGCTTGCATCTGAGACTCAGTCAATAGGGCTTGCATCTGAGACTCAGTCAATAGGGCTGTATCTGAGACTCAGTCTATACGAGCTGTATCTGGGACTCAGTCAATAGGGCTGCATCTGAGACTCAGTCTATGCGAGCTGTATCTGAGACTCAGTCAATAGGAGCTGCATCTGAGACTCAGTCAATAGGGCTTGCATCTGAGACTCTCAATCAGTGGGGACTGCACCTAAGACTCTCAATCAATGGGGGGCTGCATCTGAGACTTTCATCCAACAGGGGCTGCATCTGGGACTCTCTATCAATGGGGCTGCCTCTGGGGCTCTCAGTCTACGGGGGCTGCATCTTCGAGTCAATCAACAGGGGTTGTGTCTGAGACTCAATCAATGGGAGCTGCCTCTGAGACTCGCAGTCAGTGGGGCTGCATGTGAAGCTCTCATTGGAGGCTGCATCTGAGGATATCCATCAATGGAGGCTACACCTGGGGCTATCAATCAATGGAGGCTGATTCTGAAGCTCTCAGTCAACCGAGGCTGCATCTGAAGCTCTCACTCGGGGACTGCATGTGAGCCGCTCCATCAGTGAGGGCTGCTCTGGGGCTCTCGATCAATGGGGCTATTTCTGGGGCTCTCAGTCTATGGGGGCTGCCTCTGAGAGTCACTGGGAGTTGTGTCTGAGAATCAACGAGGACTCGGCCTCTGAGACTCTCAGTCAATGGGGCTGTATCTGAGACTTTCAGCCAACAGGGGCTGCCTCTGGGGCTCTCAGTCTATGGGGGCTGCCTCTGGGGCTCTCAGTCTATGGGGGCTGCCTCTGGGGCTCTCAGTCTATGGGGCTGCCTCTGGGGCTCTCAGTCTATGGGGGCTGCATCTGCGAGTCAATCAACAGGGGTTGCCTCTGAGACTCAATCAGTGGGAGCTGCCTCTGAGACCCTCAATCAGTGGGGACTGCGTGTGAAGCTCTCAATCAATGGAGGCTGCATCTGAGACTCTAATCAATGGAGACCATATCTGAGACTCAATCAAAGCTGTGTGGGAGTGCACGGCAAAGTCTGGCCTTTGGTGCCCTCTGGTGGGCATTGCGTGCCCTGCTGACCAGTCTCAGGACAGAGATGAGGAAAAGAAATCAGGGTAGTGGGGGGTTGTCCAGGGTTTTTCCCACCAACACGGATAACAGGGTGACCCTGAGGAAGTCACTCTCTTCTCTTAGCCTTGGTTTCCTAATCTGCAAAGATGGTGACAGATACATTCCATTTCAATAGGCTGCCAGGGTCTAGGTGCAGCTGCTCATGCCTGTAATATCAGGTGCATTTGGGAGACCGAGCGGGAAGCATCGCTTGAGCCCAGGAGTTTAAGACCAGTCTGGGCAAGATAGTGAGACCCCCATCGCTACAACTAAAATGAAATAAAAATTAGCTGGGTGTGGTGGTGTGTGCTTGTGGGCCCAGGTCCTCTCGAGGCTGAGGTGGGAGGATCACTTGGACCAGGGAGGCCAAGGCTGCAGTGAGCCATGATTGTGCCAGCACACTCCAGCCTGGGTGACAGAGTAAGACCCCATCTTAAAACACAAACGAAAAAACTGCCAGGGATGAGATAGTTCAGACGAGACTGTGCAAGTCCACAGCCCTGGCAGCTTCTTCCTGTGTCTCCCAGAGGGGCTGAGTTCCAGAATAAGAGGGTTTCACCGTCCTACCCACTCCTCTCCATCCTATGTCTGGCTGCCAGGGCATGTTCCTAAGCCCTTCAGGTTCCTGCTGGCCATAGGACAGTCCCCGAGTGCTCTGGCCTGGCTCTCGAGGACGGGGATGCCCTGCCTGCCCCTTCCCCAGCATCAGCTGTGCTGACACCTTCTGTCCCCACACACACCACTACCGTGACCACCTCCTGGCCTTTGCCCCTGCTGACCCCCTTGGTCACTCCCTCCTGCTGTCCCCTTGCCCTCTGACAAATTCCTATCCTCCTTGTAACCCCAGTGTGGGTGGGCATCTTCTCCTCCTCTTAGAACCTTCCTGGATCCCACTCCTCACACCCACCCCGCCCCAGCCTCCCGTGTCCCCAGGTCTCCCCTCTCCACAGCCCCGCCCCGGCCTGCAGTCCACTCACGTCTTGTCCTATGAGACCCTGGGTGTCTCACGTCCCACCCGGCTTTAATTTTTATCTTCCTTACGTGTCATTCTCCCTCATTGAACTAGGAGATCCCCTGACCTGGGTTTTCTTCCAGGCCCAGGAGATACCTTGCCTGTGTTGGGAAGGGTCCAAGCGTGTTGAAACCTCTCTCCGACGGAGGTGGCACATCAGCAGGCAGGAGCCAGGGAGCCCAGGGATGCCCGTGGGCGGTCCCTCTGCCCTCCCCCACACCTGCTACTGGGCAGCCAGCGTTCATCTCTCGGAGGCCATGGGCCTGGGGACTGGGTTCAGGTGAGCCATGCTGCAGGTGCTCCCCACACCTCGCGGGGCTGGCAGGAGACGGCTATCAGCCAGCACTCCCGGTGCCCACCCCGGGCCCAGCTGGGCCAGAACTTATTGTTCAGAAGAAAACCAAGGCTGTTCTTTCCAGAATCCACTTTGAAGGGTTTCCTCTTCTCCCGGGACTGCAGCTCCCAGGGACCTTCCTTCAGTCGTTTAATTTACTCTATCACTTACAGCAAAAAGAACATTGATTCAAGACAATCCCTATCAAGACAAAGAATCTCAGCTGGCTTCTTTGTAGGAATTAAGCTGATCTTAAAATTCATGTGGAAACTCAAGGAACCCAGACAACCAAAAATATCTTGAAAAAGAGCAAAGATTGGAGGATGCACACTTTCTGATTTCAAAATTTACTGCAAAGCTACAGTAGTCAAGCCTGTGTGTGCTTGTATACAGATAGATATATAGACCAACGGAATAGAACTGAGGGTCCAGAAAGAAACTCACTTTTGGGGGTCAATTGATTTTGATGAGAGTGCCTTGGCTCTCATCAAAATCAACTGACCCCCAAATGTGGGGGTGAAGTGGGGGGAAGAACAGTCTTTTCTTCAGCTGGGATCGCGGAGAGCCACCTGCAGAAGAACGAAGTTGGCGCTCTACTTCACATCATATACAAAAAGTCAATGAAAATGTACAAGACCAGGCCGGGCGCAGTGGCTCACACCTGTAATTCCAGCACTTTGGGAGGCCGAGGTGGGCGGATCGTGAGGTCAGGAGATCGAGACGATCCTGGCTAACACGGTGAATCCCCATCTCTACTAAAAATACAAAAAAAAAAAAAAAAAACCTAGCCGAGCGTGGTGGCGGGCACCTGTAGTCCCAGCTACTCCAGAGGCTGAGGCAGGAGAATGGCGTGAACCCGGGAGGCAGAGGTTGGGGTGAGCCAAGATCACGCCACCGCACTCCAGCCTGGGCGACAAAGCAAGACTCTGTCTCAAAAAAAAAAAAAAAAAAAAATGTACAAGACCCTTTCAGTTTAAAGATTATAATCTCAAATCCACATAATTAACCTTTAATCCACATTTTAACCAATCTTTGATTGTAACTCATCTTTTAAATTAAAGAATCTTTAAATAATCATGATAACTAGTCTTTAAACATGTCCAGTTTTGCTGTGGTATCAAAGAAGAATAGTCACAACTATCTAAAAACGGTATTGAATTACTCATTCCTTTTCCAACAGCATGTTTGTGAGCGGCTGGATATTCCTTACACACTTCAGCCAAAACAATGTATCACAACAGACTCATGCAGAAGCAGATATGACAATCTACCTGTCTCCTGTCAAGCGAGACATTAAAGATATTGACAAAAATGAAAAATAATGTTACCCTTATTGTCAACTTTGTTGTTGTGGTTTCAGAACATACTTATTTTTCATTTAAAATAATTACTAATGTTAACACGCTATGTGTTTGTCATTCTTTTAAAATAAATATTATTTCTAAACAAATATTCTTTTCAAATAAAAATTTATTTTCAAACGTATCTATTTATACAGGCATGTGTTGCTTAACAACAGGGATACGTTTTGAGACGTGTCATTAGGCAATTTCGTGGTAGTGTGAACATCATGACGAAGACCTAGATGAGGCAGCCTGCTACGCACCTGTACAATGTGGGACTGTACTGAATATTGTAGGCAATTGTGACACAATGGTAAGTATTAATATTTGTGGATCTAGGCCAGGCATGCTGGCTCATGCCTGTAATCCCAGAACTTTGGGAGGCCAAGGCAGGTGGATCACCTGAGGTCAGGAGTTCAAGACCGTCCTGGCCAACATGGTGAAACCCCATCTCTACTAAAAATACAAAAATTAGACAGTCATGGCGGTAGGTACCTGTAGTCCCAGCTACTTGGGAGGCTGAGGCAGGAGAATCGCTTGAACCCAGGAGGTGGAGATTAGCTGAGATTGCACCACTGCACTCCAGCCTGGGTGACAGAGCCAGGCCTGTCTAAAAACAAACAAACAACAACAACAAAAAAAAAAACGGCATTTGTGTATCTAAACAGATACAAACATAGACAAGGTACAGGAAAAGTATGGTATAAAAAATAAAAATGTCACACAGGTTTAGGGCACTTACAATGAATGGAGCTTGCAGGACTGGAAGTGGCTCTGGATGAGTCACCAGTGGGTGGTGAGTGGATGTGAAGGCCTAGGACATTACTGGCCACTAATGTAAACTTTGTGAACACTGACACTTGGCCACATTAAGTTCATAAAAAATAGCTTTCTTTCTTTGATAATAAATTAGCCTTAGCTTACTGTAATGGTTTAACTTTATATACTTTTTACTTTTTAAAAATCATTTGGGCTCTTGTAATAACACTTAGCTTAAAACACAAATACATTGTACACCTGTATAAAAATATTTTCTTTCTTTTTTCTTTTTTCTTTTTTTTTTTTTTTTTTGAGACGGAGTTTCACTCTTGTTGCCCAGTCTGGAGTGCAATGGCACAATCTTGGCTCACTGCAACCTCTGCCTCCCGGGTTCAAGCGATTCTCCTGCTTCAGCCTCCTGAGTAGCTGAGATTACAAACATGCACCACCATTCCTGGCTTATTTTGTATTTTTAGTAGAGATGGAGTTTCTCCCTGTTGGTCAGGTTGGTCTTGAACTCCCAACCTCAGGTGATCCGCCCGCCTCGGCCTCCCAAAGTGCTGGGATTACAGGTGTGAGCCACTGCACCCAGCCATATGTTCTTTCTTTATATCCTTATTCTATAAACTGCATACTGGTTTCTGGGTTTTTTGTTTGTTTGTTTGTTTTTGAGATGGAGTCTCTCTCTCTTGCCTAGGCCGGAATGCAGTGGCACAATCTCGGCTCACTACAACCTCCGCCTCCTGGGTTCAAGTGATTCTCCTACTTCAGCCTCCCAAGTAGCTGGGATTACAGGCATGTGCAACCACGTCCGGCTAATTTTTGTATTTTTAGTAGAGATGGGGTTTCACCATGTTGGCCAGGCTGGTCTCGAACTCCTGACCTCAGGTGATCCGCCACCTCGGCCTCCCAAAGTGCTGGGATTATAGGTGTGAACCACCACACCTGGCCATATACACGGTTTTCATTTTATTTTATTTTATTTATTTATTTATTTTACTTTTTAAACTTGTTTTACCAAAAACTAAGACACAAGCACACACATTAGCCTAGGCCTACTCAGGGTAGAGTGCCTTCCGCCTCCACATCTTGGCCCCCTAGGAAGCCTTCGGGCCAATGGCAGGCATGGGCTGTCATCTCCTATGATAACGCCTTCTTCTGGATACCTCCTGAAGGACCTGTTGTTAAAACAAGGCTATTTTAAGTAATTTTTTTTTAAATAAGTAGGAGTGCACATTAAAATAATGATCAAACATATAGTAAAGTAAATCCATAAACCACATAATTGTTTATTATGATTACACACTGTGCACAGTTGCATGTGCTAAACTTTGACGCGACTGATGGTGCGGTGGGTTTGTCTACACCAGCACACCACACACACGAGCACAGCACGTTGCACTCGGATGAGTGTCAGGGCGACAGGCATTTTCCCTCCGTTTCCATCTCACCCCTCCGCCCCCCCACCCGCCACCCTGCGCCCACCGCGCATGCTCGCAGGGCCTCTCCGCAGAGACCACAGCATGGGCGGAAGCATCCGCTGGCACTGGGCTCACTGTCCACCTGGTGGCACCTTTGCCCAGGTAGGGCCCTAGAGAGCAGCACTGAGGCTTCCCCTTGGAAGAGAGGTGAAAGTCTGACCAAGTAGCTGGGATTACAGGCGCGCCCCACGGCACCCGTCTGATTTTTGTATTTTTAGTAGCGACAGGGTTTCGCCATGTTGGCCGGGCTGGTCTCGAACTCCTGACCTCAGGTGATCCGCCCGCCTTGGCCTCCCAAAGTGCTGGGATTACAGGCGTGAGCCACCACGCCTGGCCCTGACCGAGTGTTCTTTAAAACTAAATAAATAAATAAAAATTATTGAAAGACTGAAGATGGAGGCAGGGAATGGGGTGACAATGATTATCACAGTCCCCGGGAGCCCCCGTTACTCGCTGGGCGTTGTTAAGCGGCTTCGTGGCAGCCTCACACATAGCCTTCACAACCACTAGGGACAACGGCTTCCCATTGCTGGCTCCAACCCACAGTAAGAAACCCGTGGGTATTTACAGTATATGCCCACAAATACACAGGTAATCACATTTCCCCTGCACGCCCTGGCCCCTCCCACACCTTCTCTTCCATTCTACTTAGGATTGCCAGATTTAGCAATACAAATATGGGACAGCTGTTAAATTTGAATTTCAGGAAAATACCTTTTTTTTTTTTCAGTATGTGTCCACCCCATAGAATATTTGGGACATACATACTTCAAAAAAGTATTTGTTACTTATCTGAAATGCAGGTATGACTGGGTATCCTGTATTTCACCTGGAAACCCTAGTTCTACTCCACTTTTTTTTTTTAAACTGCTGGTTGTAACCCCCTAACCCAATGTTACAGCCTTCAGTGAGTCCCAGTGCCCCCTTCCTTAGGCCAGGAGACCTGGAGTATCCCATTCCACAGGGGAAGCCACAGTTGGGAGGAATTCAGACTCCTCCTTCCAAGGCCCACAGGTGAGCGGATTCGGATGAGCATCTCAAGGGCATGTGGATGCCACCGGAAGAGGTTTAAAGATGTTTAAAGATGACTTCTGCAGGCCAAATGCACTGGCTCACACCTGTAATCCCAGCACCTCAGGAAGCTGAGGCAGGAGGATCACTTGGGGTCAGGAGTTTGAGACCACCTGGCCAACATGGTGAAACCCCATCTGTACTACAAAAATTAGCCGAGTGTGGTGCCGGACACCTGTAGTCCCAGCTACTCAGGGGGCTGAGGCAGGAGAATCGCTTGAACCCAGGAGGCGGAGGCTGCAGTGAGCCGAAAAAAAAAAAGAAAGAAAGAGAGAGAGAGAGAGAGAGAGAGAGAGAGAAAGAAAGAGAGAAGGAAAGAAAGAAAGAAAGAAAGAAAGAAAGAAAGAAAGAGAGAGAGAGAAAGAAAGAAAGACTTCTGTGCACATAAATGACTAGTGGCAGTTACTTTGGTTTTAAAATATATATATTTAATGTATTAAAGTTCTACACTTAAAAACCTAGTTTTTCCTTAAGTGTTGAAGATCAACTTAAAAATCTGGCCATGCTGTGTATAAATCCAGTCAATTCTAACAATCATTTACAGGAGGGCTTGTGGTTTACATTCAGTCTCATTTACAAGCTCGTTTAAATGAGAACTCTTAAACCTTTTAAATTTTATATTTAATTGCTTCACATACTGCAATTGAATAACAAACAAAACATTCCCCAGGTCTTTGGTCCTTAAACATTAGCCAAATTCCTTTTACTAAATTCCTTTTAGTTTCAAACTAAAATATCATAAGACTAAATTAAAATACTCAATTAGGCATTGCAAATCCATGTCCCTTTCCAGGTGGGTTTAGTTCCCTGTGGGTCAGAGTCACTGGGACCCAGGCCTAGAGTTCAGGACTGCCACCAGATGGCTTTTCCATGACAAAAAGGGACAAGTTTTCGATTCTCCATAAAGTCAATAGGGGCCGGGCGCGGTGGCTCAAGCCTGTAGTCCCAGCACTTTGGGAGGACAAGGCAGAAGGATCACTGGACCCCAGGAGTTCAAGACCAGCCTGGGCAATGTAGCAAAACCCCATCTCACCAAAAGAAAAAAAACATTAAAAATTAGCCGGATGTAGTGGTGCACGCCGGTAGTCTCAGCTACTTGGGAGGCTACAGTGGGAGGATCGCTTGAGCCTGGAAGTTAGAGGCTGCAGTGAGCCGTGATCACACCACTGCACTCCAGCCTGGGAGTGAGACTCTGTCTCAAAAAACAAAACAAAACCCTGCTTAAGGCTCCTCCACACAGTGAAGACTTCCTGACACACCCTGCCTGCCCCACAAAGTAATCCTTCCCTTCTCCCCTACCAGAGGGATTTTGGATCTTGTGCTCTGGATCCCTTTGCCAATGTAGTAAAGACTATAGAGCCCTTTCCAGGGTACCATTTATACAGTATAACATAAAATACATAAGATTACAGATGAAACCAAATATATTGAAAATATTACCAAGTGTTTTTAAAACAGTGACTGGGTGATATAATGATCTTTATTGCTATTAGGCAGGTCTATGGCTGATCTAATAGCTGCTGTGGGTCCAAATGGTGAGCCTCACTGACACTTCTAGATCTGTTACAACTGAAATGCAACAGGACAATGTCTGTGATGGTGACAAACTCAGGGACCCTGCTAATACTACTCTGGTTTGTTGCCTATGTTTGTAATTAAAGAAAATGCTAGATTTCAAGTAGAAATTAGTGAGACTAAAGACACAAGTTTCTCCTGCATTCATGCAACCCCTGAATTCTGTCAACAGACCCCAGGACAGGAAACTGCAGCATTTCCATGCCGTCTGTGAGCTCTGTTCTTCTCTGGATACTCCGCCTCTCCCTGGACTACGGTGGAGACGCTCTTGTTCAGAATGACAGCAGGACTGGGCATGGGTGGCTCACACCTGGAATCCCAATACTTTGGGACGTTGAGGCAGGTGGATCACTTGAAGTCAGGAATTCGAGACCAGCCTGGCCAACATGGTGAAACCCCGTCTCTACTAAAAATATAAAAATTAGCTAGGCATGGTGGTGGGCACCTGTGGTGGCAGCTACTTGGGAGGCTGAGGCAGGAAAATCGCTTGAACCCGGGAGGCAGAGGTTGCATTGAGCTGAGATTTCACTGCACTCTAGCCTGAACGACAGAGTGAGATTCCATCTCAAAAAAAAAGAGAAGAGAAGAGAAGAGAAGAGAAAAGAAAAGAAAAGAAAAGAAAAGAAAAGAAAAGAAAGCAACCAGCGTTTGCAAAGGGCTTAGGCCAATATAGGCCAGGTACTGTGAGAGGCCTTTCATATGCATCATTTTCTCCAGTCCTCCCAGCAACTATTAGCTTGGTGCAAAAGTAATTGTGGTTTTTGGCCAGGCATGGTGGCTCACACCTGTAATCCCAGGACTTTGGGAGGCTGAGGCAGGCGGATCACTTGAGGTCAGGAGTTCGAGACCAGCCTGGCCAACATGGTGAAACTCTGTCTCTACTAAAAATACAAAAATTAGCCGGGCGTGGTGGCACATGTCTGTAATCCCAGCTACTGGGGAGGTTGAGGCAGGAGAATCGCTTGAACCCGGGATTGCAGTGAACCGAGATCTCACCACTATACTCCAGCCTGCGACACAGAGTGAGACCCTGTCTCAAAAAATAAATAAATAAAGCAAACAAAATCAAAAGCAATCATGGTTTTTTGCCATTGGAATTAATGACAAAAAACCATGATTACTTTTGCACCAACCTAATACTAGGCTTTGGATGCAGGTTTGTCTGACATTCCAGTCCCCTGTTTGTCAACACTAAGCCAGCATGTTTGCCCACGTGCCTGCTTCTCCCATTAGGCAGTAGCCCTTCAATGGCAGGGAAGATCAGAGTCATCTTGGTGTGTGCAGCTAACACGGATGCCCGGCACAGAAGAGGCGCTTGCTTTCCACCTGTTGGCTGGTCACGAAGTGCAGGGTCCACACACGCCTACCCTCTTTGGAGCCCATCCACGCTGACCTCCAGTCTCACGTCCTCTTTACTCACCTACTTCTGCTGCCACCTAACCAAACTTCTTGGCTTTCAGTATAAATAAGTCCTTTCTAGAGAAATAAAGCATTCCTAGTTCACTTTTGAGAAAAGTGAGCCCCTTGGGTAATTGCAGTGCTGAGAAGTCTGGTGGGAAGGGCACATTCATGGGGCCTGATGACAGGGAGGGTTTGGCTAGATCCGCTTTGACCACAGTGCAACCATCTTTATAGTTCATGACAACCAGCCTTTAAAATGCTTCGGGGATATCAGGATAGTGATCACCATTAGGGCACCGAGGACAGGGCGTAAGGGGGGCTTCTAAGAGGGGGTGTGATGTTGTTTCCTGATCTGGGTGCCAGCTCCCCAAAAGTGGTCAGTGTATGAGTGATGACCACTCTTAGGGGCCACACTTAGGTACCCGCGGTTCTCTGTATTTCACATTTCAATACAAAGCTCCAAAAATTGCTTCAGAAATCGGTTAAGCTTCTCTTCCTCTGGATTGCAAACTCATATGCCAAAAGTTCATTTCTCTGCAGGCCAAGATGGAGCAGCCTTTTATAAACAGGCTTCCGAGAGTGTTGCCCCAAAGTATTCCTGTATCCCGGCAGCAAGCACCCTGATGCCCACCCAGCAGTCTGTATCTGTGTCAACCAGCAGCTCTCGGCCTGGCCTCATCCAGGGTCTGAAGCCTATTACAGACTCCCCCCCACCCTCCAGCAGCATGTGGGGTGCACAACAAAGCTCAGCCCTGGACACAGCCGGGTGCCGGGGGCCGGGGTGAGGGGGCAGGAGGCAGGACGCAGGAGGCGAGCTGTCCAGGCGGGGCAGGACAAGGGAGTCCTGAATTGTAGACCTAAGGGGGAGAATCACTGGCACCCTAATTAGCTCTTGATGGCTTCCAAAGCTCTTTTAAGTCCCTTTTTTTTTTTTTTTTATCTCTCCAAGAACTCTGAGTGGTAAACACAAGTAACATAATTCCCAGTTTACAGGTAAGGGCACTAAAGCCCACCCGAAACCGCTGGGGAGCAAGGCCAGGCCCAAACTCAGAGCTCAGAAAGGAGGTGCGAGCAGCCGGGCGCTAGCCAACCACTTCTGGCCCCTTGGCGGATCAGGCAGAGACCTCTATGCAAACCAGTGCAGCCAGACAGGGGTGAGGGGCCCCTGCTGCCGCCACCAAAGACAAAACTGAACCTCGATCTGATGCAGACGCCAGGAAATATGGAGCAGGTCCATGACCCTGTGAGAAGGGAATCAGTCAAATCCAAAATGTAGGACATGCTACGGGACAACTGACCCAGTTTCTTTAATGAGTCAACGGCATTAAACTAAGGAGGGGTGACAGTTCTACATTAAAAGACACTTTGAAAGGACCTTAAGACAGCAGTGCATACCGTGAGCGGGTCTTATTTAGATCCTGATTTAAGTAACTCAACTATAAAAAGACCTTTTTTTGGACAGAGCAATTTAATTTAGTACTTGGTACATTTAATGTAGCACTTGGATATTCAAAGATATTAATCTTCAATTTACCATCAGGGCCCAGTGAGCTTTTTTTTTTTTTTTTCTGGAGACAGAGTTTCACTCTTGTTGCCCAGGCTGGAGGGCAGTGACACAATCTTGGCTCGCTGCAACGTTTGCCTCCCAGGTTCAAGCGATTCTCCTGCCTCAGCCTCCCAAGTAGCTGGATTACAGGTGTGCACCACCACACTAATTTTTTTTGTATTTTTAGTAGAGATGGGGTTTCACGATACTGGTCAGGCTGGTCTTAAACGCCTGACCTCAAGTGATCTGCCCGCCTCAGCCTCCCAAAGTACTGGGATTATAGGCGTAAACCACCATGCCCAGCCTATTTTTATTTTTTTAGTTTACTTTTTGAGTAGTTCTAGCAATGTATAAGGATAGTTTGTGAATTGTATTCTCTCTTAGAGACCTTCCACAGAACATAAACCCATTCTGTCTTGCAATTCCTACACGGATTGGTTCAAGCCTTTTGTCAATCTAAGGTATATTTTGGAATCAGGGATCTTATTTTTCCTGTATCTTGAAATATTTTTCTATTTCATCATCCTGAGAATTATTTCATCATCACTCATCAAGTATTTCCAGTTATGCTAAAAGAGACTAAAATAACAAGAAAATGGAAAGCTGATGGACTTGCCTAAAAAGCAGAATGAAATAAGCCATCTCTGCCACAGCACCCTTCCGTTTTCTTACTACATTGCTCACAGTATTGCAGCAACTTTCAAGAAGGTAGAAGAAAATTCTGGAGATGACAGGCCTTCCTTTGTTTCACTCTTATTGAACAACACAATCGAGCATTCTGAAATTTCCTTTTTCCACCCATAACAGCAAGGAGAAGAAAACTGACTGAGGGAGACATTCATAATTATAGAAGTGGGGGAAGGCCCAATACAGTGGCTCACGCCTGTAATTCCAGCACTTTGGGAGGCTGAGGCGGGCAGATCACTTGAGGCCAGGAGTTTGAGACCAGCCTGGCCAACATGGCCAAACCCATCTCTACTTAAAATACAAAAATGAGCCGGGCATGATGGTGCATGCCTGTAGTCCCAGTTACTTGGGAGGCTGAGGTGGGAGGATTGCTTGAACCTGGGAGGCAGAGGTTGCAGTGAGCCGAAATCGCAGCACTGCACACCAGCCTAGGAGACAGAGTGAGACTCCATCTCAAAAAAAGAAGAGGAAGAGGAAGAGAAGAAGA
This sequence comes from Trachypithecus francoisi, assembly GCF_009764315.1. Classification (NCBI taxonomy): domain Eukaryota; kingdom Metazoa; phylum Chordata; class Mammalia; order Primates; family Cercopithecidae; genus Trachypithecus; species Trachypithecus francoisi. Next base: position 3,344,840 of record NW_022681468.1, on the reverse strand, counting down.
AAGAAGAAAGAAGAAGTAGTCGGCCCAGGGCCATGGCTCAGGTCTATAATCCAGCACTTTGGGAGGCTGGAGTGGGCGGACTGCTTGAGCCTAGGAGCTCGAGATCAGCCTGGACAACATGAAAAAAGTCCATCTCTATTTAAAAAAAAAAAAAAGAAGAAGAAGAAAAGAAAAATCCAGGCATGGTGGTGCATGCCTGTGGTCCCAGATACTCAGGAGGCTGAGGTGGGAGGATTGCTTGGGCCTGGGAGGTAGAGGCTACAGTGAGCTATCATCACACCACTGCACTCCAGCCTGGGTGACAGAGCAAGATCCTGTCTCTTTAAAAAAAAAAAAATAGAGGAGAAGGGACAGACAGTCACTCTGTCTCATTAGCCAGAGGCTAATGATGACGGTGAAATCAATCAAATGGGAGAAATTTCAGTGAGTATTCAGATGACCATATCCTAGACAAATTTTCTCAAATCTGTATTTCCAATGACACAAAAAATTTGCATTCAATTAACAGGCAAGACTTCACTCAATATTTTGTAATAAGAACTTGGACCATTGCATTTTTCTAAAAGGACGTATGATGGTATCCTTTCACATTTTTTGGTGTTTGTGAACAAAATGGGATACATTTCATAAGTGGACAAATGCCAAAGGCAGGTGTTTATACGAAGATACTGAGAGGAAATAGAAAATGCAAAATTTTAAATTAATTGAATTTATCATTCTAATGGGTGGTTATAGATCAAAAAATGAAAATGTTTTGCAATCATGGAACAAAAAAAAAATGACCACACTCTCTCCAACAAAATTGTGTCAACGATTTCAAAAAGTTCATCCAAATATCACATTTTGACAACATCAGCGCAAGAAGAAGGAAAAGTAATGTTAGCCTAGAAACCTCTAAAGGTGCAGTTGAAACGCGGTATTAGCATTTTTAAGGTGGAATTAGCATTTTTAAGGTGGATGAGTTCCAGGCTCATGCAAGGCAGGTGATAAGTAGCCAGTTGCATTCAAAGGATGCTACCAATGTACCTTCAAAATCGCAAACATGGAATAAAAAATTGAGTTTGCTGTGTCTCCATTCTAAAATGTCTAATGAAGTTGTATTTCACCATCCCTTTATTCTTCTGCAAATGACCAACAGGGACACCTCAGATATATTGCAGGTTCTGCTCCAGACCACTGCAATAAAGCTAATACTGCAAGAAAGTGAGTCACAGTTTCCCAGTGCATATAGAAGTTATGCTTACGTTATAGTATAGTCTATTTATAGTCTATTAAGAATACACCATCCTGACTAACACAGTGAAGCCCCATCTCTACTAAAAATACAAAAAATAAGCCAGGCGTGATGGCAGGCGCCTGTAGTCCCAGCTACTCAGGAGGCTGAGGCAGGAGCATGGCGTGAACCCAGGAGGCAGAGCTAGCAGTGAGCCAAGACCGCGCCACTGCACTCCAGCCTGGGTGACAGAGCAAGACTCAGTTTCACAACAAAAAAAAAATGCAAAACTATTGTCTAAAAAACCCAAATACATACCTTAATTTAAATATTTTTATTTCTGGCTGGGTGCAGTGGCTCACACCTGTAATCCCAGCATTTTGAGAGGCTGAGGCAGGAGGATCATTTATACACATATTTTTATATATATATATATAATTGCTAAAAAATGCTAACAATCACATGACAGTTCAGTGAGTGATAATCATTTTGCTGGTGGGGGTCTTGATGGCTGCTGACTGATCAAAGTGCTGGCTGCTGAAGGTTGGGGTGGCCATGGCAATTTCTTAAAATAAGACAACAACGAAGTTGACTGCATAAAGTGACTTTTCCTTTCACAAAAAAATTTCCCCATAGGATACAATGCTGTTTGATGGCATTTTATCCACAGTAGAACTTCTTTCAAAATTGGAGTCCATTATCTCATACCCTGCCACTGCTTTATCAACTAAATGTATGTAATATTCTAAATCCTTTGCACTCATTTCAACAATGTTCACAGCATCATCATTAAGAGTAGTTTCCATCTAACGAAACCACTCTCTTTGCTCATCCATAAGATGCAACTCTTCATCTGTTAAAGTTTTCTCACAAGATCATAGCAATTCAGTCACATCCTCAGGCTTCATTTCTTTTTTTTTTTTTTTGAGATGGAGTCTCGCTCTGTCGCCCAGGCTGGAGTGCAGTGGCCGGATCTCGGGTTCACGCCATTCTCCTGCCTCAGCCTCCCGAGTAGCTGGGACTACAGGTGCCCACCACCTCGTCCAGCTAGTTTTTTGTATTTTTTAGTAGAGATGGGGTTTCACTGTGTTAGCCAGGATGGTTTCGATCTCCTGACCTGGTGATCCACCCGTCTCAGCCTCCCAAAGTGCTGGGATTACAGGCTTGAGCCCCCGCGCCCAGCCTTCATTTCTAATTCTAGTTCTCTTGCTATTTCCACCACATCTACAGCTCTTTCCTCCACTGAAGTCTCAAACCCCTCAAAGTCGTCCATGAGGTTGGAATAAACTTCTTCCAAACTTGTGTCAATGTTGGCTGTGCGCAGTGGCTCACGCCTGTAATCTCAGCATTTTGGGAGGCCGAGGTAGGTGGATCACCTGAACTCAGGGGTTCAAGACCAGCCCGGCCAACATGGTGAAACCCTGTCTCTACAAAAAATACAAAAATTAGCCAGGTGTGATGGCAGGTACCTGTAGCTACTGGGGATGCTGAGGTTGGAGAATCACTTGAGCCAGGGAGGGGGAGGTTGCAGTGAACCGAGATTGCACCATTGTACTCCAGCCTAGGCAATGGGAATGAAACCCTGTCTCAAACAAAACAAACAAACCAACAAACCAAACTCCTGTCAATGTTTGTTGATATTTTGACTTCTTCCCATGAATCACAAATCTTCATAGCATCCAGAATGGTGAATCCTTTCCAGAAGGTTTTCAGTTGACTTTGCCCAAATCCACCAGAGGAATCACTATCTATAACCTTATGAAATGTATTTCTTAAATAACAAGACTTGAAAGTCAAAATTACTCTTTGCAGAGTGGATGTTATGGGAGGAGGCATGAAAACATTCATCCCCTTGTACATCTCCATCAGAGCTTTCAGGTGATCAGGTGCATTCTCTATGAGCAGTAATATTTTGAAATAAATATTTTTTTTCTGAGCAGTAGGTCTTAACAATGGACTTAAAATATTCAGAAAACCATGCTGCAAACAGATGTGCTGTCATTTGGGCTTTGTTATTCTATTTATAGAGCAGAGGTAGAGTCAATTTAGCATATTCTTTTTTTTGTTTGTTTGTTTTGAGGTGGGAGTCTCACTCTGTCACCTAGGCTGGAGTGCAGTGGCACAATCTTGGCTCACTGCAACCTCCACCTCCCAGGTTCAAGCAATTCTTCTGCCTCAGCCTCCTGAATAGCTGGGACTACAGGCGCACACCACCACACCTGGCTAATTCTTTTTGTATTTTTAGTAGAGACAAGGTTTTACCATATTGGCCAGGCTGGTCTCAAACTCCTGACCTTGTGATCCACCCACCTCAGCTTCCCAAAGTGCTAGGATTACAGGCATGAGCCACCTCGACCAGACTTTTTTTTGGTGGGGGTTGGGGGGGCGATAGGGTCTTGCTCTGTCACCCAGGCTGTAATGCAGTGGCACAATCTCGGGTCACTGCAGCCTCTGCCCCCCAGGTTCAAGAAATTCTCCTGCCTCAGCCTCCCGAGTAGCTGGAATTACAGGGGCATACCATCATGCCTGGCTAACTTTTGCATTTTTAGTAGAGATGGGGTTTCACTATGTTGGCCAAGCTGGTCTCGAACTCCTGATCTCAAGTGATCTGCCCACTTCGGCCTCCCAAAGTGCTGGGATTACAGGCATGAGCCACCACACCTGGCCAATTTAGCATATTCTTAAGTGTCCTAGGATTTTCTGAATGGTAAACAAGCACTGGCTTCTATATAAAGTCACCAGCTGCATTAGCCACTAACAAGAGAGTCAGCCTGTCCTTTGAAGCTCTGAAGCCAGACGTTGACTTCTCCTCTCTAGCTGTGAAAGCCCTCTTTCTGTGAACCAACCTCTGGTGGCTTCCAACCTTGCTTCTGCAGCTCCCTCACCTCTCTCAGCCTTCACAGAATTGAAGAGAGTGAGGGCCCTGCTCTGGATTAGGCTTTGGCTTAAGGGACTGTTGTGTTTGGTTTATCTATCCAGACTCCAACTCCCTCCATATCAGTAGAAGGGTGTTTCACTTTCTCATTATCCATGTGTTCACCGGAGTAGCACTTTTAAATTTCCTTCAAGAACTATTCCTTTGTGTTCACAACTTGGCTGTCTGTCGCAAGAGACCTAGCTTTTGGCCTCTATTGGCTTAAGGAGGCCTGAAGAGTTGGAGAGAGATGGGGGAGTGGCTGTTCCCAGGAGCAGTCAGAACACACATCTATCCTTTAAGTTCACTGTCTCAGAAGGACACGGTTTGTGATGCCCCAAAACAATGACGATGGCAACATCACAAATCACCGTAACAGATATAATTCTAACGAAAAAGCTGGAAATACTGTAAGAATTAGCAAAATGTGACAAGAGAGACATGAAGCGAGCACACGTTGTTGGGGAAAAAAAATGAGAGATTTGCTCACAAACCTTGAATTTGTTTAAAAAATTAAAACAATATCTGCAAAACGCAATTAAGTGAAATGCAATAAAATGAGTTTTGCCTGTATTTCTAAAATGACTTAAACACTGAAACTGTGAAGAGTCCTTTGGACCCACAGAGCCAGTAGTGGTGGTGAGGGAAGCAACTGCTGTCGATGCTGTAAGGTGTAACAGGGGCCCTTTAGTTACTTAAGAAAATGACCTTGGCCGGGTGTGGTGGCTCAAGCCTATAATCCTAGCACTTTGGGAGGCTGAGACAGGAGGATCCCTTGAGTGCAGGAGTATGAGACCAGCCTGGGCAACATGGCAAAACCCTGTCTCTACCAATAATACAAAAATTAGCCAAGCATAGTGGCCAGTGCCTGTAGTCCCGCTACATAAGAGGCTGAGGTGGAAGGATCACTTAAGACTGAGAGGTAGAGGCTGCAGTCAGCCATGATCATGCCACAGTGCTCCAGCCTCAGTGACAGAGTGAGATCCTGGCTTGAAAGAAAGAAACAGAGAGAGAAAGCAAGAGGAAGGAAAGGAGGGAGGGAGGGAGGGAAGGAAAGAAGGAAGGAAGGAAGGAAGGAAGGAAGGAAGGAAGGAAGGAGGGAGGGAGGGAGGGAGGGAGGAAGAAAGAGGGAGAGAGAAAGAGAAAAAAGAAAGAAAGAAGAGGAAAGGAAGAAAGAAAGGAAAGAGAAAGAAAGAGGAAGGGAGGGAGGGAGGAAGAAAGGACAGAGGGAGGGAGGAGGGAAGGAAGGAAGGAAGAAAGAAAGAGAGAAAGAAGAAAGAAAGAAAGAAAGAGAGAAAGAAAGAGAAAGAAAGAAAAAAGAAAGAAAGAAAGAAAGAAAGAAAAAGAAAAGGAAGAAAGAAAGGGAAGAGAAAGAAAGAGGAAGGGAGGGAGGGAAGGAAGGAAGGAAGGAAAAGAAAGAAAGAGAGAAAGAAAGAAAGAAAGAGAAAGAAAGAAAGAAAGAAAGAAAGAAAGAAAGAAAGAAAGAAAGAAAGAAAGAAAAGGAAGAAAGAAAATAAATGACCCAGATACTTTGTTGAGATGCTGGGCAAAGCGAAGGTGGCTGCCAAGGCCGAGTGGGTGCTGTGAGTGCTGCTGTTTGCTCTGCTCCTGTGAATGTCAGACCTCTCCATAATACTTTTCTTCAGAAATGAGAGCAGAAGAATGCTCCAGCAATGCAGGTACCACTCTGCACAATTGGGAGTGCAAATGACATGCCCTAGTCAGGCCCTGGCATGAAGCGTGTCCACCTCCACACTGGGAATAGCAGAAGCCCCAGTGGCCAGTCTTTCCTGGCTGCCCCAGAGCCTGAGACCCAGTCCTAGCCCAGCAGGCGGTCCAGAGGGAGAGGAGCTCAGGCCCCCAGGGAGGCTCCAAGGCAGGTCTTATCAACACCACTCAGTCAACCGGCCTTGGGGAGGTCAGTCTGAGGGCAGATGGAATCCCAGCTCCTGTCCACCAAGGCACAGCCCTGATCTTAGGACGACTGCTGGTGGGGGGCTGTTCCCTTCCCAGCACAGCAGCTGACAAACAGGGATCCCAGGAAAAACTGCCAGAATCTTTGAAGTTAAAGCTCCATCAGTGCCATGTTTTGGGGTACCTCCCTCCCCAGGCAATGACAGCAGAAAAGTTTGTGAGAAACCAAGGCTGGCAGGTGCCCAAGAAGGCCAAGAGTGGATGCCATGGGAAGGCTGAGCAAACCATGGAAGCCACTGCCTTCTCTGCCAGGCCACCACAGCGGTCCTCAGGGCCAGGCTTGATGACAGGCCCCTACCTGCCCTTACCCAGCTCCAGCTAGGGGGCTGGGCAGTCAGGCAACCCATCCAGGCCGATCTCCTTCACAACTCTGCCCAGAGTCTCTCTAAGATGTGCAGCTGCTTTCTAAGCTGAAACGTCTCCTGGTCCAGTGGGGCCCACTAGCACAACCAGCTCGTCCTGGTTTTAGCAGCGAAAGCCCTGTGTGCCCATCCTGGGGCCTGCTTGCCCATCATTTAAATAACCAAAGGAGGCCAGGTGTGGTGGCTCACGCCTGTAATCCCAGCACTTTGGGAGGCCGAGGCAGGTGGGTCACTTGAGGACAGGAGTTTGAGACCAGCCTGGGCAACATGGTGAAACCCCATCTCTACTAAAAATACAAAAATTAGCCGGGTGTGGTGCTGTGCACCTGTAATCCCAGCTGTTTGGGAGGCTGAGGGACCAGAATCTCGTAAACCCAGGAGACAAAGGTTGCAGTGAGCCGAGATCGCACCACTGCATTCCAACCTGGGCGACAGAGTGAGACCCTGTCTCAAATAAATAAATAAATAAATAAATAACCAAGGGAGGCTGACCCAAGCAATTCTTCCCAACGTCCTTCCCGCCTTTCCTGATCACTTTTGAAAACTGCTGGAAAATTCTCTACCTTAAGAAAGATGGGAAAATCTGTCTACACACTCCTCCTGCCCCATACATACCCACATACGGATGGAGCCTCTCTGAAGGCTTCTCAAGCTTTTGACTGTGACCCCACTATAAGAAATATGTTAACGGCCGCTGCCGGGCGTACGTGTTGGTGCTAGAGGCAGATGCAGGGCCTCGCTGGGGGCCTCTCGGGACCAATTTTGAAGAGGTACTTGGCCACGACTTCTCTTCACCTCCAACCTTTCCTTCCCAGGGCTGAGACTCTGGACTGAGAGTGGTTGTCACAATGGATGGGATCAGTAATTTCAAGACACCATGCAAATTATCAGAAAAAAGAAATCTGTATTATGTTCAACTCCAACTATAAATATCCCGGCCTCTCCATTTATGCAGAAGCTTGGCTTTGGTACTGGGGTAAATGTTTACCTTATGAAAAGATCTCCAAGAGGTTTGTCTCATTCTCCTTGGGCTGTAAAAAAGATTAATCCTATATGTAATGATCATTATCGAAGTGTGAAGTGTGTATCAAAAGAGACTAATGGATGAAGCTAAGATTTTGAAAAGCCTTCATCATCCAAACTGTTGGTTATCGTGCTTTTACTGAAGCCAGTGATGGCAATCTGTGTCTTGCTATGGAATATGGAGGTGAAAAGTCTTTAAATGACTTAATAGAATAACGATATAAAGCCAGCCGAGATCCTTTTCCAGCAGCCATAATTTTAAAAGTTGCTTTGAATATGGCAAGAGGGTTAAAGTATCTGCACCAAGAAAAGAAACTGCTTCATGGAGACATAAAGTCTTCAAATGTTGTAATTAAAGGAGATTTTGAAACAATTAAAATCTGTGATGTAGGAGTCTGTCTACCACTGGATGAAAATATGACTGTGACTGACCCTGAGGCTTGTTACATTGGCACAGAGCCATGGAAATCCAAAGAAGCTCTGGAGGAGAATGGTGTTATTACTGACAAGGCAGACATATTTGCCTTTGGCCTTACTCTGTGGGAAATGATGACTTTATCGATTCCACACGTTAATCTTTCAAATGATGATGATGATGATGAAGATAAAACTTTTGATGAAAGTGATTTTGATGATGAAGCATACTATGCAGCCTTGGGAACTAGGCCACCTATTAGTATGGAAGAACTCAATGAATCATACCAGGAAGTAATTGAACTCTTTTCTGTATGCACTAATGAAGACCCTAAAGATCGTCCTTCTGCTGCACACATTGTTGAAGCTCTGGAGACGGATGTCTAGTGATCACCTCAGCTGAAGTGTGGCTTGTGTAAATAACTTATTCCAAAACATTTATATAGTTACTAACAGTAGTTATTAGACTCTAAAATTGGCATATTTGAGGACCATAGTTTCTTGTTAACATGTGGATAACTATTTCCAATATGAAATATGCTTATGTTGGCTATAAGCACTTGGAATTGTACTGGGTATTCTGTAAAGTATTAGAAACTAGCTACATAAGTACTTTGATACTGCTCATGGTAACTTAAAACACTAGCAGTAAAACGCTGTAAACTGTGTCTAACATTAATTTAACAACCATTACTTTTATTAATGATCTTGCTTATTCTCTATTTTAATGGATCTACTGAAATTAGCACTTTGTACAGTACAAAATAAAGTCTACATTTGTTTAAAACACTAAAAAAAAAAAAGAAATATGTTTACATTATTGCCCAGTGTGTGCACACACAAGTACAGGCACACACAGGCACACAAACGCACACACTCAGGAGTCATAATACTAAGTACTTAGAGACAATGACAACAGAGAGAGGTTGGAGTCAAATAACTAACCCTTCTCACCAGGGACCCAGGCATAGATGTGGCAGCCCCTTACCGCAGCCTCTGCCGGGGACAGCTTTTCTGGGAGGAAGGCCTCAGGGCAGAATGCAGCCTCCGCCTTCCCAAGGCTCAGCTTGGGGGTCAGTGGGAAAAGTCGGAAAGCAGGGCTGCAGGGTCAGCCTCTATTCCCCAATCAGGAAGAAACACCGGCAGGGAGAAGTCTCTGCCAGAGACAGGAGGCCCTGGCTGTTTTGTGGGCTCTGCCAGGAGCGTTGGGTTTCCAGCCTTGGTTCCCAGGAGTGGTTTCTCCTCCCAGGGCCCCTCTGACCTCATCTACACAATAACCTGCAAGACCATGGCACCGCTAAGCGCTGTCTTCAGATTCGGAGAGTTTACAAAGATCGTTCTCTCCCTCACTTATTCTACAAAGTTTTATTATGGTACCCAGAAACATCAGACACTGAGTCAGGCCCTGGAGCTTAAAAACAAAAAGAAGTCACAGTCCCAGTGCCCACAGAGTCTCAGAGCCCAGCCCAGAGACACAGGCTCCCCTACCCAACACCCTGCATGCGGGTCCATGTGTGCGCCTGTATGTTGGGGACCAGGGTGTGGGCAGTGCACAGAGCTGCATATGGTAGCCAGGTGACCTGTACAGGTAAGGCAGCTCCTGCCCTTGCCACCTCGTCCTCGAGAGAAGCCTTTCCGTGAGCCACACTGTGCTGTTGCCTTTTCCCCGCCTGGTCCACGGAGGTTGTAATGCTCAGATTAACACACTCTGAGAACGGACGTGACAGTGCAGCACAAAGCAGAGGTGACACGCGTGAGCTCACGGCCGGGTCCCCTCCAGTGTCCACCCTCCAAGAAGTCCCCGGCTGTCTGGGCTGCCAGTTTCATTCAGCAAATACTGTTCTATAAACAACTGACCCAGATTCTCAGCGTGAATCAGGACGTTTCCCAGGCAGTCGAGGATGTACAGGGTTGAATTTCAATGTTGCTTAAAAGCATTAAAGCTTGAAGGCACACTCAGGCCACTCTTCCATGGGGACAATGGTGCTGGCACCATCCGAAAGCCACAGCCCCCAGGCAGCCAGGACCCCTCCTGGCGCCTCGCTCTCTCATGCTCAGGGCTGACTCAAGGAGCCTCTGCAGAAAGAGGTGTTTTAAACTTTAATTAACGTACATTCTTTCCTAGGCCTCGTGACCTGACTTTCCATCCTCTCTCCATTGGGACCTGCAGCAGCAATAGAATCACCTTCCATTTTAACCCCAATGCCCGTCAAACGTGGCCTGGCCGCCAGAGCAAAAGACGGGAGAATCAGGAAGTAGGGAGGAAGCGGGGACAGATGCATGGGCCACAGTGCCCTTGACCCTCCATGCATCCTCGCAGAGGTGAGGCGAGGGACAGGCCCAGCTGTTCACGCTGGCGGAGTGTGGAGGCTGTGAGAATGCACCTCCCTCGCCCCCCACAGCCCCAGGAACTGTCATCGGCCCGGTCCCAGGTGCTGGGCTCTGAAATCCATGTTCTCCCAGCTGCTCCCAGCCAGTGGTCTGGCACGGCAAAGGTACTGAGGCAGGCTCGTTCCCAGGGGACAGGAGATTTGCCGACGGTCCTTTCCTCAGGGCCGGACCTGCAGCACTGACCCATAGCCCACCCCAGCTGCCTCTTGGAGGGCCCAGATTAACACAGAGACCAGCCACCAACACCACAGTTCATGCCGCCGCCATTCCTCACCCAGCGGTGTCACAGGCCTCCCAGCCGGCACCCCCTGATGCTCTGGCCCCCAGGTTCCATCCTCCATGCAGCAACCAGACCAACGCCTCAAAAACATGGATATGAGGCCAGGTGGGGTGTAATCCCAGCACTTTGGGAGGCCAAGGTGGGAGGATAGCTTGAGCCCAGGAGTTTAGGATCAACCTGGGCAACCATAGTGAGAACTTGTTGCAACAAAAATAAAGTTTTTTTTTTTAAAAAGTAAGTTAAATTAAATTATTAAAAAGATTTGTGACTGAAAGGCTCATAGAGCACCAAAAAGAAGACCCACGCCCACAGACTAAGAGGAAAAGAAAATCTAAACAGCCAAGACCAAATGGAGAAATCTATGTCTGAAACAATACAGAAGTAACAGACCAGAAGTTTTAGCACAAGAGGAGTCAGGGCATACTGGGGGACCAAAGGATGTGGGCAGCTGGTACTGGAGCAGGACGAGCCGCAGACAAAACTCCTCAGACACCGGATTAAAGAAGGAAGAGGTTTTTTATTCGGCCGGGAGCGTCGGCAGACTCGCGTCTTAAGAGCCGAGCTCCCTGAAGAAATACGTGGCCTTTTTAAAGGCTTACAACTTTAAGGGATCCATGTGAAAGGGTCATGATAAATCAAGCAAGCGTGGAAAACGTGACGGGGGGCTACATGCATCAGCTAACAGAACAAAAAGTTTCACAGTGCTTTCTCATACAATGCCTGGAATTTACAGATAACACTAGTAGTTTTGGTCAGGGGTTAATATTATCATTATTATTTGAACCACCAGGGCCAGGTGGTGGCGCCAAGGTCGTCTAGCTATTTATCTTACTTCTGTTTCTTTCCAACTTTTTGCTTTCTCCCCCTTCTCCTGTCTTATAAACTAGGGAAAAGGGAAGACGGGGAAAAGCCGGGAAGGACAGCAGGAGAAGTGGTGGTCTCATTCTATAGTATGTCTGTGTCTGCTCAGGAGAGCGTACAGATGTTAATTCAGAAAACAGACAGCATTAAAAAGAAGTACAGGGGCCGGGCGCGGTGGCTCAAGCCTGTAATCCCAGCACTTTGGGAGGCCGAGACGGGCGGATCACGAGGTCAGGAGATCGAGACCATCCTGGCGAACACAGTGAAACCCCGTCTCTACTAAAAATACAAAAAACTAGCCGGGCGAGGTGGCGGGCGCCTGTAGTCCCAGCTTCTCGGGAGGCTGAGGCAGGAGAATGGCGTAAACCCGGGAGGCGGAGCTTGCAGTGAGCTGAGATCCGGCCACTGCACTCCAGCCTGGGCGACAGAGCGAGACTCCGTCTCAACAAAAAAAAAAAAAAAAAAAAAAAAAAAAAAAAAGAAGTACAGGGCCAGGCATGGTGGCTCACACCTGTAATCCCAGCACTTTGGGAGGTCGAGGCAGGTGGATCACGAGGTCAGGAGATTGAGACCATCCTGGCCAGCATGGTGAAATCCCATCTCTACTAAAAATACAAAAATTAGCTGGGCATGGTGCCACGTGCCTGTAATCCCAGCTACTAGGGAGGCTGAGCCAGGGGAATCGCTTGAACCCGGGAGTTGGAGGTTGCAGTGAGCTAAGATCATGCCACAGCACTCCAGCCTGGGCAACAGAGTGAGACTCTGTCTCAAAAAAAGAAAAGAAAAGAGGCCAGGTGAGGTGGCTCACACCTGTAATCCCAGCACTTTGGGAGGCTGAGGCAGGCAGATCACGAGGTCAGGAGATTGAGACCATCCTGGCTAACATGGTGAAACCCCATCTCTACTAAAAGTACAAAAAAAAAATTAGCTGGGCGTGGTGGTGGGTGCCTGTAGTTCCAGCTACTCAGGAGGCTGAGGCGGGAGAATGGCATAAGTAAACCCGGGAGGCAGAGCTTACAGTGAGCTGAGACCGCACCACTGCACTCCAGCAGCAGCAGCAGCAGCAGCAGAAGAAGAAGAAGAAGAAGAAGAAGAGGGGGAGGAGGAGGAGGAGGAGGAGGAGGAGGAAGAGAAAGAGGAAAGAAGGAAGAAGGAAGAAGAAGAAGAGGAAGAAGAGGAGGAGGAGGAAGAGGAAGAGGAAGAAGAAGAGGAGGAAGAGGAGGAGGAAGAGGAAGAAGAAGAGGAGGAGGAAGAGGAGGAGGCAGAGAAAAGGAAAGAAATACAGAAAAAGTGGTACCAACTGATATAACACATTAAAATGGTAGAAACTCATCCAAATAGATCAACAATTGCAATAAAAGAAAGTGGACTAAACCTATCAGTCAAATGACAGACACAGATGCCGTGGATTTTTAAAAACATCATGACACACACGGTTTCCCAAAGACACACATAAAGCCTAAGGACGTACAGAAGTGGAAACAAAAGTCTGAAATGATGAAGCGGCGAATGCTTGCCAACGGAAGATATGATCAGTTGAAAGAGACTCTGAGACAAAGCTGTATTAGGGATAGAGATGGCTACTAAGTAAGAGAAAAGGTTCGATTCACCCAGATGACAAAGCGATTTTAAACCTAAGTGCCCCAGACAGAGTGGCCTCGAAAACCACGATGTGCACAGAGAAACAGGCAGAGCACCGATCTTATCGGGCGGTTTCAGCATATCCCTCAATACACTGATCGTTCAAATATCAGTGGAAAAGCAGCAAGGGCTGAGATCGGAAACTCAATCAACAATGTGCATATAACGTTTTGCAGCCCAGGAAGAACAAATGTTCACGGAGGTCATGTTCGGAAATCTGTCATGGACTACCCCAGCCACAAGAAAGGGCCTCCGCGCACTTCAAAGATCAGGTCTCACCCAGACCATGAGCCTGGACCAAGCCCACTAAGACAAGATCTTCCCAACAAAAGGGAGAGATTTTTTTAAAAAGATCTCTCGTGTTTGTTTTGGATAGCATCCACCACCACTAAGTCATTCACGGGTTAAAGAAAAATACCAACGTGAAAATACCTATATCTAGTTGGAATTCTGGAAGGAAATTGGCAATGGCTGTTTTCTAGAATTGAAAAAAGAAAGATACTGGCAGCCAGTTTCAGAGCCCAGCTCTCAAGCGCTCTTGGGAAACAAGGCAGAAACAAGACTTGGTACCAAACATGTGAGGCCAGGAAACAGACTAGCAAGTGGAACCCACAAGTGTGCCCTGTGCATCCTGAGAGAGAGGGCCCCCGGGTGGTGAGTGGGGTGGCGGGGCAGCCAGGGGTCAGACGTTTGTTTACACACAGACACACACGACAACACGCACACAAGGAACCGCTCCTCCTGCTCCGTTCTCTGGCGTGCATGGCCTTGATATCTGTTTTTCAAGTTGACTGGAGATTGTTGGCCACATTTGTCAAGAAAAGATAAGCAGTCCTCACCATGGGCTTACCCGTGGTGCACAGAACTCCCAGCCCAGAGACCCAGCCACTTCTGAGAACAGAATCACCAGCCACTTTAGAAGGTCCAGGCTAGGCTTGGTGCAGTGGTTCACGCCTGTAATCCCAACACTTTGGGAGACAGAGGATCACTTGAACCCAGGAGTTCAAGACCAGCCTAGGCAACATGGTGAAAGCCCCTCTCTACAAAAAAAAAAATACAAAAATACAAAAATTAGCCAGGCATGATGGCCTGCACCTGTGGTCCCAGCTACTCGGAAGAGTGAGGTGGGAGGATCATTTGAGCCCAGGAGGTCGAGGCTGCAGTGAGCTGAGATCAAACTGAACCACTGTACTCCAGCCCAGGCAACAGGAAAATACCATGCCTCAAAAAAAAAAAAAAAAGAAAGAAAGAAAAGAAAAGAGAAAGAAAAAGAAAAGAAAAAAGAAAAGAAGGCCCAGTCTAGGTGCAACTTAAGCCCACCAGCATCCTTTGAACCATAGCGGTTCAAATTAAAACAAGCCATTGGCCCAATTCTAATTTTCTTATGGGCAAAATGGAAAAATGTCTGGCCTGAGAAGGAAACGCCGTATGTTACTCCTAGGGTGGGCTGATTAAGGCAGTCTCCCCATCCGGGGCCAGAGCAGGATCCGTCAGGACTCAGCTTGGTGTGAAATGAGGCCTTTCCTGGAAATGCCGTTCATAGAACGCAACGAAGCAGTCATGACATAACAGCTTGGCATTTCGCTGCATACAAATGCAGACCTTTCAACAAGATGTGGGGGTGGCCACCTGCTCTTTGGAAACACGGGGCTGGCAGAGCCCGTCCCTGCCCCTCATCCCTGGCCCGGCACAATATTGTCTTTGTGTCGTGGACAGAGACCAATACTTCTCCTACGTCCCCTCCTACTGGGTGTTAATCCCAGCCCAGCCAGTGCAGGGGAGGCAGGTGTCGCCAAAGAATCACAGTGGCTCCCCTCTCTGCCCTCCTGAGGCTCTGGGCAGTCCCACACTGCCAGGTCATCTGCCCAGGAGCCTTCCCAGACCCCGGCCCCCTCTCCTTCATCTGCATCCAGTCATGTGCCTTCTGACATCTCTTTGGGTTTCAGGCCAATATTAAATACACTAATCATGGTGTGGAAAGAGTTTCTGGGTCAATAACCAAAGGCACACAGATACAAGGATTTGAGACAGGCACTGCACTGTGTCCATCTGTCCTCTACCTCTCCACCCCTACATCCTATAAGAGCTCCAGAGTAGCCCCTGGGTACTTCGGGGGTCCCCTCACGGACCACAGGGTCCTAGGGGGCAGGACAGTGGCCAGTTTACCTGGGATTCCCCACCAGGGCCTGGTCTGAGGCTGATGGCGCTCAGAGACTGTTCGGGATGAGCAAGCTGGTCCCTCCCTGTACCTCTACATCTGCTCAGCTCCCCTGCCTCCAGCTTGACTGAGGCCTCCTTCCTTGGGCTGGCAGACTGCTGGCCTCCCCCATTCCCTCTACAGGCCTGGCAAGGAGCAGCCTGCCCAGAGCACTGGCCCCAGGGTCACCACTCAGAGCCTTGGGGTGCTCACTTCCACCATGGTTTTTGCTGTTTGTTTGGTTGGTTGGTTGGTTTTGTTTTTGAGATAGAGTCTCACTCTGTCGCCCAGGCTGGGGTGCAATGGCACGATCTTGGCTCACTGCAACCTCCGCCTCCAGGGTTCAAGCGATTCTCCTGCCTCAGCCTCCTGAGTAGCTGGGATTACAGGCACCCGCCTCCATGCCCAGATAATTTTTGTATTTTTAGTAGAGACAGGGTTTTGCCTTGTTGGCCAGGATGGTCTCAAACTCCTGACCTCAGGTGATCTGTCTGCCTCAGCCTCCCAGAGTTTTGGGATGACAAGCGTGAGCCACCATGCCTGGCCCCACCATGGTTTAAACTCTTCCTCTTCCTGTGCAGTGAGGCCCGATCACGCCCCAATATCTGTACGTCGGAGTTGGACATCCCACCTTCACGCCCACCCTCAGAGCTGCAGCCCCCGTCCCGCCTCTGGCATGCCTCCCACTCCAGGAGCCCTCACAAGTGCTGTTCCCTCTGCCTGGAAAGGCTTCCCTGTTCTCCCATCCAAGTACTAACCAGGCCGGACCCTGCCGAGCTTCCGAGATCAGAGGCGATGGGGTGCACTCAGGGTGGTATGGCCATAGACAACCCTCCCCTATTCTGTTCATCTGGCCGCTTCCTGCTCAGCATTTGGGGTTTCATTTAACTGGCAGCTTCCTTAAGGAGGCCTTCCCTGACCCCCTTCCCTTCCCATTCACCCCAGCCCACAAGGCACATTGATTCTCTGAACTCAGGGTACTCCTGATTTAGCAATCATCACGTTGCATCCTAATTGTTGGTTTCCTCGGAGGCACAGGGTCGGGCTCAGCGTGGGCATGGGAAGTCTTCAGGGTGTATTTGCTGGATTAACGAAAGGTGGATGCCAGTACCTGACATCCCTGCGGGTGAGGGTCCCCCTCCCTCAATCTGATCCTGAGAAGATGCCTTCCCAGGCCCTTTGGCCCCACCCACCCTGGCTCTCCCAGGTGAGAAGCAGCTGGTGGTGATATTTTCATGGCTGTGCCAGTTGGAACTTTTACTGTGGGGCCATTTCCTAAGATCATTTCCTAAGAGTCTCTCATCACTCTGATGGGGACAGGAAACTGCTCTGGGCACAGCACTTGTGTGATCTCCAGCCACAAAGAGCCATTAATCTGGCCAAGAGTAGAGGCACACGGGTGAAGGGAGTGGAGGGGCTGCTGAAGATGGAGATGGCACTTAGTTTTCTTTGGTGGGTAGAAGAATGCAGAGAGGCCCCTGCTCATCCCAGGAGAATGAAATAGGCTTTTTGTTCTAAAGGGCCAGGTCTCTAAAAGCAATGGGTTATATTGTTCAGGCTGCGTCAGTGGTGTTTGTGTTTTCAAAAGCAATAGTGGGCCGGGTGCAGTGGCCCATGCCTGTATTCCTAGGACTTTGGGAGGCCGAGGTGGGCAGACCATTTGAGGTCAGGAGTTCAAGACCAGCCTGGCCAAGACGGTAAAAATCCATCTCTACTAAAAATATAAAAATTAGCCAGGCGTGGTGGCAGGCACCTGTAGTCCCAGGTACTCGGGAGGCTAAGGCAGGAGAATCACTTGAACCCAGGAGGTGGAGGTTGCAATGAGCGGAGATCGTGCCACTACACTCCAGCCTGGGTGACAGAGTGAGATTCTGTCTCAAAAACAAAACACAAAAACAAAAGCAAGAGCGGAAAGCTACCAGGCCGTTGTAGGGGGCTCCCTAAGGTCAGTTTATAACCAGGAACCAAAACCGGCTCGGCACGAGGGGGAAGAGGGGGTGTGTGTCTTAATGAGGGGAATGACAACATCTCTTTGTGCTCTACAGGTTTAGAAAAGAAAATGGCCAAGCTCTCCCCAGGTGTCAATGGGGTGGGAGGCATGGCCCAACTCCTGAAGATGTCATGGCACAGTGGGCGGCCACCACGGGGAACCTGGCCAGGATGACAGACACAGCCCTGCAGCATGGCAATGTTCACGGTGGGGCCAGGCCCTGGAGGAGTCTCCTGAAGCCACGAACATATAGAGTCTGCACCCTCCCCTGCCCCAAACTCAGCGTGTAGCAGATCAACCTCTGCACTATAAGCCATGCCAATACGACAAGCACGTGATCTGTAGACTACTCCCCAAGAACAAAATGTCAAAGAACAGCCAAGCTGGCATGCTGGCTCATGCCTGTAATCCTAGCACTTTCTGAGGCCGAGGCAGGCAGATCCCTTGAGCCTGGGAGTTCGAGACCAGCCTTCGCAACATGATGAAACCCTGTTTCCACAAAAGGCACAAAAATTAGCTGGGCGTGGTGGGAGGATCACTTGAGCCAAGGAGGTAGAGGCTGCAGTGAGCCTTGATCACACCCTGCACTCCAGCATGGGCAACAGAGCAAGACCCCGTCTCTAAAAAGTAAATAAATAAAAATAATAGCCATTCATCCCGGCTCTCAGCATCTCCCATCTGCACCCTGTATGGCCAGTTACCTGGTTCAGACACCATCTCTGCCTTCCCCAAGCTATTCTAGAGAGGGTTACCCCACAAGTCTCCCTAAGCAAAGTCTGACCATAGTAACAGCTAAGGATAGGTGCCTCTGATACTTCAGGTACTGTGCCAGGGGAGTGCCACAGTTTACTCGCCTGGCACCAGCACCAACGTGCCCAGATGGGCACCATAACTGCCCCCATCCCACTGCTGAGAAACAGGCATAGAGAGACTAAGTAAGTGCTGGGGTTTACTCATCCAGTAAGCAGGAGCGCAGGATTCAGACCCCAACCCCTCCTCACAGCCTTCCAGGGCTCCACCCTGCCCATGGTCTCACCATCCTTCCCAGTCACTGCCGCCCACCTGCCCCCTCCTGGGCATCCTCCACACTCCCCTCAATCCCTCCGCCAATACTCTAGGCCTCTGTTGGGTTTTCTCCCTGCTTTCCCCTACCTTCCAGGGGTCCCTGATCCCAAAAAGCCCTTCCAGGCTCTCCCTAACCTGATGCGCCTCTCCATCCCTTGAACTCCCAAAGTCTCTCTCAATCTTTTGTCACCACAACTCACAGTTAGGGAAGAATTCTGCATGACAAACAGCACATACATTCAAATAAGTAACTGAAACAGAACGTTTCCCAGAACGATACTGTACTTAACCATCACCAGATGCAAAGCACCCTGACCTAGTCTGTGCTGCTTTTATTTTTAAAAATGTTTTGCTGCATAGGATGTGCGACACGAAGAGTGAGCCCGAATGTAGCATGGGCCAGGTGGTTATGATGCGTCCCTGTTGGTTCATCAAGGGCAATCAATGCACTACCCAGGGGGACGCTGATAACGGGGCAGGCTCTGCATGCTGGGGGTGAGGGGGCACTTGGGATGGTTCTGCACCTTCCTCTCAATTTTGCTAGGAACCTAAAACTGCTCTAAACCGCTCTAAAGAAATACGATTTTTGCCTGTAATCCCAGCACTTTGGGAGGCCGAGACAGGCGGATCACAAGGTCAGGAGATCGAGACGATCCTGGCTAACACGGCGAAACCCCATCTCTACTAAAAATACAAAAAATTAGCCGGGCGTGGTGGCGGGCTCCTGTAGTCCCAGCTACTCAGGAGGCTGAGGCAGGAGAATGATGTGAACCTGGGAGGCGGAGCTTGCAGTGAGCTGAGATCGTGCCACTGCACTCCAGCCTGGGCGACAAAGCAAGACTCCATCTCAAAAATAAATAAATAAATAAATAATTTTTTTTTTGAGACAGAGTTTCACTCTTGTTTCCCAGATTGGAGTGCAATGGCATGATCTCGGCTCACTGCAACCTCCACCTCTCAGGTTTAAGCAATTCTCTGCCTCAGCCTCCGGAGTAGCTGGGATTACAGGCGCGTGCCACCACGCCTGGCTAATTTTTTTGTATTTTTAGTAGAGACGGGGTTTCACCATGTTGACCCAGCTGGTCTCGAACTCCTGACCTCAGGTGATCCGCCCACCTTGGCCTCCCAAAGTGCTGGGATTACAGGCGTGAGCCACCATGCCCAGCTAATTTTTGTATTTTTAGTAGAGATGGGGTTTCACCATGGTAGCCAGGCTGGTCTCAAACTCCTGATCTCGTGATCCACCCACCTCAGCCTCTCAAAGTCCTGGGATTATAGGCATGAGCCACTGTGCCCAGCCTGGAAAAAGGTATTTTGAAGCATAGTGCTGATGAGCAACACATGTCTGCAGAGGCCCTGCTCATCCTAGGCCTGCCAGTTTGTGCCCCGGGTTAGAGTTCTACTAAAACAATCTAAATTCTCACAGTACATGTTAATAACCTGAGAACCAAAGATAAAAATCTGCCTGAGTCAAGACGTGTGAAATTTCATAGAAGACCAACAGAATCAGAGATGCAATAATGTTCACAATAAATTCTTTAGACACTTTAATCCAAAGAATCAAATAAAAACACTGTCATTGCAATTTTAAAAGGCTCGTAGGCACATAGTATGCATATCAGAATTTCTGCTGAACACTGAATGTTGGGTTTTGTTGGGTGGCAGCTATCATTAAAATAGTAAAGCACCAGGAGCTGACTTGATCTGGGCAGTAACACAAAATTAAACAAACGTATCTACGTTTAAAAACAGATTCAAATTCAAACTTGGAAGGATACGTATCTGAAAATAAAAAATGTTTCTAGCTGGCAGGGAGGTAGAAGAAAGCCCTGAAAATAATTGTCTAAGACCTGGATTCTAGACCAGCTCTTCCTAAGGCAGCCCAAATCTTAGTCATGGTTTCTCTTCTGAGAAATGGGGGTTGGGACTAAAAGGCCTTCCATGTCCCTTCTAGATCCAAGCATCTCTCACTCTAAAACAGAAATTGCAAGCTGGGTGCAGCGGCTCACGCCTATAATCCTAGCATTTTAGGAAGCCAAACAGGCAAATCACCCGGGCTCAGGAGTTTGAGACCAAGACAACATGATACATACAAAAAATCAGCCAGGCATGGTGGTGCATACCTGTAATACCAGCTACTTGGGAGGATGAGGCACAAGAATTGCTTGAAACCAGGAGGCAGAGGTTGTAGTGAGCTGACGTTGCACCTCTGCACCCCACCCTGGGAGACAGAGTGAGACTCTGTCTCAAAACAAACAAACAAACAAATTAAAATTTTTTTTAAAAAGTATACAAAATTAGCTGGGCATGGTGGCGCATGCCTGTAATCCCAGCTACTTAGGAGACAGAGGCAAGAGAATCAATTGAACCCGCGAGGTGGAGGTTGCAGTGAGCCAAGATTGCACCATTGCACTCCAGCCTGGGCAACAAGAGTAAAACTCCATCTCAAAAATTAATTAATTAATTAATTAATTTAATTACAAAGCAAAGCAGAAATTGAAAACCGGTGGCCCACTGGCCAGATAAAACCCCTCAATGTTTTGTTTGGCCTGCATGGAGTTTTTGCTTTTTTCTAACTGAATATAAATGCCTCTAAATTGAGGCCCTCCAGTTTGCCACAATCACTGCCGTTCCTCATTGCCTTGCCCCAGTCTGCTTCCCTCTTTGCCATCGCCTGCTTGGCCCCTGAAGGACTCAGGCTTGGGACTGCCGTGCTATGGGGCTAAGGGATTTCCAACACTGCACTTGTTCCCATTATCACTTAAACCCCACTGAAAGATGATCTCAATTTACTTTGGTTTCTACCTGCGTTGCTGAGCAAATTTCATGGCTTTACAATTTGGAGGGGGGTGGGCACCCTGTACAGTACTATCATTCCTATTATATAGGACACTAATAGCTCAAAAAACAAGAGACTTGTTCAAAGTCACAGAGTTAGTAAGTCAAGAGAGTTAAAATAATTTCTATTTGCCGAGGAAATCTTTAATTTGAAAAATCTGGAAAGATACAAACCGAAAGCAAATTTCATATAAATATATACATGATTATAATTAATATTTATGGTGTACATCATGTTTAATTGCAGAAATGTCATCTTTTACATATTCACCATTTTGTATATATTTGCTTTTTTTTTTTTTAAAGAGATGTGGGTCTCACTGTGTTTCCCAGGTTGGAAAGAAGTGGTTATTCACAGGCGTGATGGTAACACAGCACAGCCTTGAACTGCTGGGCACGCAAGTGGTCCTCCTGCCTCAGCCTCCCGAGTATCTGGGACTATAGGTGTGCAACACTATGCCCAGCTTTTATGTTGTATATATTTGGATATAGTCACTTAGGCTATTATTGTAGGGTAGTGGCTTTTTGTTATTGTGGTAAAATAATGGTTAAAGTTTACCATTTTAACTATTTTCAAGTGTACAGTGCAGTGGCATTAAGTCTATTTACATTATTGTTCAACTCTCACCAACATTCATCTCCAGAACTTTTTCACCTTGTAAAACTGAGACTCTGAAACATTGAACCACGACTCCTTCCAACCCCTGCCCCAGTCTACTTCCTGTCTCTATGAATTTGCCTGCTCTAGGTACCTCATACTAATATAATTCTACTGTAATTGTCTTTTTATAACTGGCTTATTTCCCTTAGCTTAACGGATGAACCCTGAAGACATTATGCTGAAGGAAATAGACCAGTCATACCTTTAAATTCTGACTGTGATTTTAACGCAGCAAAGGTGTGTGTTAAAAATGGCTATGAACTTTGTAGATGCCCAGCAAGAGAGCACAGAATGTGAATGACCCAGCCCGGAAGACTTCCTTCTGCATGAAATACCCAAACATACAAGTAACCTTTATGAGCTAAACTAAAAAAGGATTTCTGAGCACAGGCTCCTGGCACATAAAGCTCAGAATAGCTGAGCTTCACTTACCAAGTATAACAGCACAAAATGTCACGCCGGGAATATTGAATGTGGGAGTTCATTGCTTAAGGAAAAAAAAATCCCTCACCTAATTTAAGGAAATCCTAAATGAATCAGTTTTTTGTTGCTGTTGTTAAAAACTCTACATTGCAACAGTCCCATCTGGTGCTAACCATATTTGCTTAGAGAAAGCAGTACCACAAAAGAAAGGTTATTTAGAGCATGCAATGGTTTCTGGATGGTTCTTCCATCTACTAGAGAACATGACAGAGACCTAAGAAATTGACTCTAAATATGGACATAAATCTGTGTAAATGGAAGGTTAGAAACATCACACTCTGAGCCGGGTGTGGTGGCTCACAGCTGTAATCCCAGCACTTTGGGAAGCCAAGGTGGGTGGATCACTTGAAGCCAGGAGTTGGAGACTAGCCTGGCCAACATGGTGAAACTCTCTACAAAAAATACAAAATACAAAATACAAAATACAAAAAGTAGCCAGGCGTGGTGATGCACGCCTGCAGCTACTTGGGAGGCTTCGATCACTTGGGCCCAGGAGGCAGAGGTTGCAATAAGCCTAGATCAAGCCATTACGCAAGACCCTGTCAAAAAACTAAACAAACAAACAAAAAAAAAAATGGGCGAGGTGGCTCATGCCTGTAATCCCAGCACTTTGGGAGGCTGAGGCAGGTGGATCAGAAGGTCTGGAGTTCGACACTTCTGACCAGGAGCCCAGCCAATATGGTGAAATCCCTGTCTCTACTAAAAATACAAAAATTAGCTGGGTGTGGCCGGGTGCGGTGGCCCAAGCCTGTAATCCCAGCACTTTGGGAGGCCGAGATGGGCGGATCACGAGGTCAGGAGATCGAGACCATCCTGGCTAACACGGTGAAACCCTGTCTCTACTAAAAAATACAAAAAGCTAGCCGGGCAAGGTGGCGGGCACCTGTAGTCCCAGCTACTTGGGAGGCTGAGGCAGGAGAATGGCGTAAACCTGGGAGGTGGAGCTTGCAGTGAGCTGAGATCCGGCCACTGCACTCCAGCCCGGGCGACAGAGCGAGACTCCGTCTCAAAAAAAAAAAAAAAATTAGCTGGGTGTGCTGGCATGCACCTGTAGTCCCAGCTACGTGGGAGGTTGAAGCAGGAGAATCACTAGAACCTGGAAGGCGGACAGAGGCTGCAGTGAGCCGAGATTGTGCACTGCACTCCAGCCTGGGCAACAAGGTGAGACTCCATCTCAAAAAAATTAAAAAAAAAAGAAATATCACCTTCTGCATCAAGAAAATAATCAGATTCGTTTTACCTTATACCAGAAGCCCTTGCTTCTGTACCATCCGTCTCCTTGTAAGATGGTCACCCTGGGAAATTGGCAGGATAGCCTGTCCTACCTTGTGAGGGTATTTAAATGACTGCAGACTTGATTTCAGAAGAGTGACCAAAATACAGGTTAGTTTCCTGCTGTCCATATCACAAGGGAGGAGTCTGATGGGAAAGAGAACACAGCCTGCTAGGCTTTACCAGGAAGCACACTGTTCATCTGTCAGGACCCTGCCTCCTGCCCGTGTCCACATGCCAGCTCTGCTCAAGTGATCCTCCTGCCTCAGCCTCCAGAGGAGCTGGGATGATAGGTGGGCAACACCGTGCCTGGTTTTTATTTTGTATATATTTGGATATAGTCACTTAGGTTTTAATTGTAGCCTCAGTCAAGCTGTATAACCTCTCTGTGCCTCAGTTTCCTCATCTGTGCTGAAGTGGAGCAGCAATAGAATCTCTGCCAGAGGACGGCTATTGTGGGGATCCAGTGATTAGTGTATCTGAAGCAACAAGGCCACCGAACCAGAGCTGCCACCGGGCACTGGCTGACGCTTTAGGAGTCTCCCAGAGTGGATGATGATGAGCAAGAGCCATGCTCTCCATTGCGTGTGATTTGGGATTTTTTTAAATCATGTCCCCAAAGTGGTATGCTCTCTCACTAGATCCTCCAGAAGAAAAAACAAAATCTAATATGTTTAACACCTAACCCCAGGTACCTGTGAATGAGAACTTATTTGAAAATAGGGTTATTGCAGATTTAATTGAGTTACAATGTGGTCATGCTGGAGTAGGGCAGGTCCTCAATTCAATATGTCTGGTGTCCTTATAAGAAGAGACACAGAGACCAGGTGCGGTGGCAAGGTGGCTCACACCTGTAATCCCAACACTTTGGGAGGCCAAGGTGGGTGGATCATCTGAAGTCAGGAGTTCGAGACCAGCCTGGCCTAAATGGCGAAACCTCATCTCTACTAAAAATACAAAAATTAGCCAGGCGTGATGGCGCACGCCTGTAATCCCAGCTACTGAGGAGGCTGAGGCAGGAGAATCGCCTGAACCTGGGAGGCAGAGGTTGCGGTGAGCCGAGATTGCATCACTGTACTCCAGCCTGGGCAACAAGAGCGACACTCCATCTTAAAAAAAGAGAGAGACAGAGAGGAAGACACCAAGTGAAGATACTTTACGCAAAGGTGACGAAACCAAGTGATGACAGAGGCAGATTTGGAGCTCTATGGCTGCAAGCTGAGAAACATCAAAGACTGCTGGCAGCCACCAGATGCTAGAGACAGTGCATGGAGCGGCAACCCGAGGATTTTGTACCTTCTGGACTATGGAACTGTGAAAAAATGAATTCCTTTTTTTTTTTTTTTTTTGAGACGGAATTTCACTCTGTCGCCCAGGCTGGCGTGCTGTGGCACAATCTCAGCTCACCGCACTCCAAGGTTCAAAGGATTCTTGTGCCTCAGCCTCCTGAGTAGCTGGGATTACAAGTGTCTGCCACCACACCTGGTTAACTGTTCTATTTTTAGTAGAGATGAGGTTTCACCACGTTGGCCAGGCTGGTCTCAAACTCCTAACCTCAGGTGATCCGCCCACCTCAGGCTCCCAAAGCACTGAGATTACAAGCATGAGCCACCGTGCCCGGCCAAAAACTAAAACTGAATTTCTGTTGTTTTAAGCCACACAGTTTCTGTTGCTTTGTTACAACAGCCCTGGGAAACAATGTCTTAGCTGTTTAAATCCTCTAGGGCTGGCAGAAAGAGGGCATGTGATACATATCCATTGAATGAATGAATAAATGAGTACAGATAAACACAGAGGTAAGGCAAGCAATGGGGAATAAGTGATGGGGCAGGTGTGGGTGCGCACACACACCTGGAGGAGGACAGAGCACACGCACACCTGGACGGGGAGAGCCACACACACACCTGGAGGGGGACAGAGCCACACACACACCTGGAGGGGGACAGAGCACACACACACCTGGAGGGGAACGGTGCACACCCACACCTGGAGGGGGGACACAGCACATGCGCACCTGGAGGGGACAGCGCCTACATACACACCTGGAGGGGGACAGTGCACACCCATACCTGGAGGGGGACAGAGCCTACGCACACCTGGAGAGAGAGAGTACATGCACACCTGGAAGGGACACAGCCCATGCAGACCTGGAGGGGCACAGAGCCCATGCACACCTGGAGGGGGAGAGCACACGCATACTTGGGGGGGAGAGCACACGCACAGCTGGAGGGGGACAGAGCACACGCACACCTGGAAGGGCAACAGTGCACATGCACACCTGGAGGGGGAGAGCACACACACACTTGGAGGGGGAACAGAGCATACGCACACCTGGAGGGGGAGAGCACACGCACACCTGGAGGGGGAGAGCACACGCACACCTGGAGGGGGAGAGCACACGCACACCTGGAGGGGGACAGAGCATATGCACACCTGGAGGGGGAGAGGACACGCACACTTGGGGGGGAGAGCACATGCACAGCTGGAGGGAGACAGACCGCACGCACACCTGGAGGGGGACAGAGCACATGTACACCTGGAGAGGAACAGAGCGCATGCACAGCTGGAGGGGGAGAGCACATGCACACCTGGAGAGGGACAGAGCACATGTACACCTGGAGGGGAACAGAGCGCATGCACAGCTGGAGGGGGACAGAGCACATGCACACCTGGAGGGTGACAGAGCACACGTACACCTGGAGGGGAACAGAGCACACACACACCTCGATGAGGAGTCACTGGTTCTTTTCTGTGAGCATTCAGTCCCCAACTTTGGGTCTAAAAGGTCAGCTGAAACTTGGCTCCTGGAAAATCTATCATGTGGGTATGTCCCAGAGGATAAGGGCTTCCAATTTTCCAAGGAACCAGAAATCTGAATTTTTAGGTGAAATCTTCCATTTTTATTTTATTTTGTCTTGTCTTGTCTTACCTTATTTTATTTTATGACAGAGTCTCACACTGTCACCTGGGCTATAGTGCAACGGCGCAATCTCGGCTCACTGTAACCTCTGCCTCCTGAGTTCAAGCGATTCTCCTGCCTCAGCCTCCTGAGTAACTGGGATTACAGGTGCCTGCCACTGCACAGGCTAATTTTTTGTATTTTTAATAGAGACGGGGGTTTCACTATGCTGGCCAGGCTGGTCTCGAACTCCTGACCTCATGATCCACCCACCTCAGCCTCCCAAAGTGCTGCAATTACAGGTGTGAGCCACTGTGCCCGGCCTAAAATCTTCCATGTTTTTCAATGTTGTTTCACAAAAGAAGTCCCCCCTCGGGTCTATTTGCTCGCCAGTGTCTGGCGCCCCCTGGGCAGGATATGCAGTGGCTAATGAAAATCTGTGGCATAAAGGAAAATGCATCCTCACAGGTCTGAAGACAGAACACCTGAGTGGATCTTCTGGGACAAGCAGATGTCCTATGTTAGCTACCAGGGTTACAACTTGGATCCTGCCTCCCCTCACATGAAACTTAAAAAACCATTGGAGTAAAGGAAATCCAACTGATGGAAGAGAGGCAAATTCCTGGGACCTAGATGCACCACACAGAACTGTTAGTCCCTAGTCAGGGGGAGAGCTCTGAAGCTGGGGGTCAGGACACCTGACCCCCCAACTGGAGGCAAATCATCTCTCTGAGTCTCAGCTTCCTTGTCCATAAAATGAAGGAATACAATGTATACTTATCACCTCCCAAGGTGTGAGGAGGCCAGTGAGAAAGCATGGGTGACGAGGCTTTGTCAGCACTGCAAGGCCACTGGCACCTTCCTAACAGTAATGATCAGTCTAATGCCACTCCCACCACGTCGGCATTAGACCTGGGGCTCACTTCTCCAACACACCCACTGGGGCAGAGATTTTGTTCTTCTTATTCACAAACAGACTACCTAAATTAGGGCAACTTGACTATCTCAAAAGAAAACTGCTGAGACTATGCTAAGGGGAAGAAGGGTATCTGGGTTCCAACATCATGGGGGTCCCCCAGTTTTAAGGCACAGGACAGTCCTGGGACCAGCAGCTCCTCCATCTCCTGGGAATTTGTCACTGGGGTGCTGTGTGTAGCTTCAGTGTGACCAAGACAACACCAGTCCAATACTGTAAGGCCTGCTCTGATCCATCCATGTTTGTCATCTGCTGCATGTAGGACGCTGCACAGGCAGAATCGATGCCATTTTGCGTTTTTTTCTTTTTCCAGGAATGGGACAATACATGATGGCTGCTGAGTGGGATCCATACTTGCAAGGAGGAAGACTTTATGTCAGTCTCCAGTGATCCTTCACCTGGACCCCCATCTTTCCTCAAACACCTCTGCTTCCTGCCTCTGTCCCTTTTGGAACTGAAGGCCTGTCCCTCAGCCAAAGTCCAGAGTCCTTTCTTCTTAAGCACAAGTCTCCTGCCCTCCAGTTGCTTGGCCCAGTAAGGAAGTCAGAGAAGGAAACAGGCAACTGCAATCAAGTGACATGAATACCAGTGGTGTGGGGTAGGCGTGGCCTGGCCATGGGGTGGGCAGGTCACGAAGGCAGGGAGACATGCTGCTCAGAGGGTCAGAGATTTCATGAAGGACAAGCTTCGGGGGGGGGGGTGCCCAGCAAGCAGATATTTGCCTCTACTTGTTTACATGTGACCTCCCGGGCAGGGTCTGCGATGTAGGTGGGCCTGCACCCTCACTGCCTAGCACAGAATTATGTATTGATAGGGATGCACTAGATTACCATGGTTTAGGACACCAGCCCTCAAGTCAGCCGATGCCTCTGTACTCACCAGATAACCTTTGGTTCCCTTCCAACAGCTTCAAATGTCTGCTTTATGAATACTCCTGTGACCAGCTGGTGCTAGAGGAAAAATGATGCATACACCCTGTAGTTTGTCCTGAAGCAGGGGGGACAAGAACTTAACAGTGTGCAGCTTTAAAAGTTGAGAGGTAGGGTGCGGTGACTCGCGCCTGTAATCCCAACACTTTGGGAGGCTGAGGCGGGTGGATCACCTGAGGTTGGGAGTTCAAGACTAGCCTGACCAACATGGAGAAACCTCGTCTCTTACTAAAAATACAAAACTAGCCGGGCGCGGTGGTGCATGCCTGTAATCCCAACTACTGAGGCGGCTGAGGCAGGAGAATCACTTGAACCTGGGAGGCAGAGGTTGCAGTGAGCTGAGATTGTGCCACTGCACTCCAGCCTGACAATGCAGTGAGACTGTCTCAAAAAAAAAAAAAAAAGTTGAGAGGTGGGTGTCACAGAGGGGGACCAGCTGGCCAGCCAGACTGCCCTTCACAGTGAATAATACCTGAGTCCACTTGAGCCCACAGCTCAGAAACACAAGGCTCAGTCCACGCAGAGTTGACCTTGGTAGGGGGTGGGAGGGAGGGAGGGGACACTCATTCATGTTCAACAGAGTCACAGGCCAATATGTAAACAACCAGAAGGCCAGTTTACCAATCTACCTTACCAGCAGCTATTCCTGTCTGCCATCAGGGCATGTGCTGATGTGCGCAATTCATGCACTCATTCAACAAGGTTTTCACAAGCACCAAGTGTCCACTAGTTCATGAACTGTGAGCGCCTGACTGAGGAGAATAATGAAGCCAAATGAGGTGGAGATCCAGAAAGGGGAAATGGAATTGTGCAATGAGCTTGGCGTCACACAAGCTGGAGTTCAAACGCTGTCCATCATTTAATAGGGAGGCGACTTTGGGGAAAATTGCTTAACCTTTTTGAGTCTCTTTCCTCACCTGTAAAATGGGGATAACAACATCTCCTTAAATGATTATTAAAGAATGAAATTACATTTGTAAAATGTCTCGTTTTGTTTGTTTTTCTGTTTATCTGGAGAGGCTATGCCACATAATTTTTAAGGGAACAGGCTTTGGGGTCAGACAGATTTGTCTTTAAATCCTAGCTCTGCCACTTACTAGGTACATGATTTGGGTAAGTTGCTTAATTTTTTTCCACTATGCCTCACTTTGCTCATTTGTAAAATGGAAATACAAATTCCTCATAGGGTCTGAGAAATAAGATAATGTATTCGAAGGACTTAGAAAACTCCTAGGATATGATAAGCATTTAACAAATGCTATGATTAAGAGTAATTTTTAGGTGCCAATATCCAGAATAAACAAGGAACTCAACTCACCAAAAATAAATAAATCTAATTTTTACATAGACAAAGCATCTCAATAGATATTTCTCCAAGAAAGACATACAAGTGGCCAACACATGTATGAAAAAATGCTCAGTGTCACTAATCAACAGAGAAATGCAAATCAAAACCACAAATCAAGTGCTGGCAAGGGTGCAGAGAAACGGGAACTCTGATGCACTGTTGGTGGGAAGGTAAATTAGTACAGTCATTATGGAAAACAGCATGAAGGTTTCTCAAAAAACTAAAAATAGATCTTCCATATGATCCAGTAATCCCATTACTGGGTATTTATTCCAGAGGAAATCAAATCAATATTATCAAAGAGATATCTACATCCCCATGTTTATTGCAGCACCAGTCACAATAGCAAAAGATACGGAATCAACTTGAGCATCCACCAACAAATGAATGGATAGGCTGCTTGCAGTGGCTCATGCCTGTAATCCCAGCACTTTGGGATGCCAAGGTGGTAGGATTGCTTGAGGTCAGGAGTTCGAGATCAGCCTGGGCAACATAGTGAGACCACCCCTCATCTTATTATTTAAAAAACAAAACACATAAAGAAAATGTGTTATAGGCTGTTCGTGCTGTCTCACGCCTGTAATCCCAGGACTTTGGGAGGCCAAGGTGGGTGGATCACGCAGTCAGGAGTTCGAGAACAGCTTATCCAATATGGTGAAACCCCATCCGTACTAAAAAAAATACAAAAATTAGCCAGGCGTGGTGGCACGCACCTGTTGTCCCAGCTACTTGGGAGGCTGAGGCAGGATTATCACTTGAATATCACTTGATTATCACTTGAATCCGGGAGCCAGAGGTTGCAGTGAGCTGAGATCAGGCCACTTGCACTCCAGCCCGGGCGACAGAGTGAGACTCCGTCTCAAGAAAAAAAGAAAAAAGTGTTTCATATATACTGGAATACTATTCAGTCATAAAAA
The DNA here is from genome assembly GCF_009764315.1 of Trachypithecus francoisi. Taxonomy (NCBI): domain Eukaryota; kingdom Metazoa; phylum Chordata; class Mammalia; order Primates; family Cercopithecidae; genus Trachypithecus; species Trachypithecus francoisi. The sequence continues at coordinate 3,314,192 of NW_022681468.1, read as the reverse complement.
AATAATGAAATCCTATTATCTGAAGCAACATGGCTGAGACTGGAGGACAATATCATATTAAGTGAAGTAAGTCAGGCACAGAAAGATAAATACCACATATTCTCATTCATATGTGGGAGTTAAAAAAGAATTTGAGTTCATGGAAGTAGAGAGTTGAACTGTGGTTTATTAGAAGCTAGGAAGGGTAATGGGAGAGGAGGAAAGGGAGAGATTCATACAAAATTACAGCTCAGTAAGTTCTAGTGCTCTGTAGTATTTCAGGGTGAATATACTTAAAAACAATCTACTGTATATTTTCGAAAAGCTAGAAGAGAGAATTCTGAATGTTCCCAACACAAACAAATGATTAAAATCTGAGGTGACAGACATGCTCATTACTCTGCTTTAATCATTACACATTGTATACAGGTACTGAAATGTCACTTTGTATCCTGTAAATGCGTAATTATTGTGTATTAACTAAAAGGGAGAAAAAGAACACCAAACTAATTTTTTAAAGTTGTTCATGGTTGCATACAAATGAGTGGTACACATATTAAAAGCAATTAAAATTACTAGAGACTTCAATGAAATTAAAAATTGTACCATTAAACATACGAAAAAGCTAATTCCTTCGTGTTTCATTATTAAAACTTTACTGAAAAGGAAGGCCTCTTACCTCAAACTAGTTTCATGCCTGTACTTTCCAACAGAGTTTCTAAAATAACGTCATTTGTGTGCTGCCAAGCAAAAACTCAGGTCTGTTTCAATATTGCTAAGTCATGCTCCACAGTGAAAACAGCAACAGCATGTCTGGGATCCCCTTTTCTAGTTTGTCTGATGAGAACCCTGGTACTCATAAGGCACTGTGCATTTGGCTTAACTATACACCAGGGTACACACTGCAGGATTACAAAAGTCCCTGCCCTAAAGGACACAAATCACCTCTCAATTCTGGATCGTGCCTTTTTATTCTTCCCACCAATATTGCCGATTTTGTTTATAAACCTTTTAAGTCATGGAAACACGATCTTGGATTTTGATAAAAATCAACAGAGCTGCCAATTCTAACCTCAGTGCTAATGCAACTGGTCTAAAACAAAGGGCAGCCCCTTATCTACCTCATCCTGTCCTCAGCAACATTGCTCTTTTCCAGATCGGGAAACCTGCACGGCCGCTCAGGACTTCCTGATGACTGCACCTGAGACCAGAGTGCAGGTTAGCGGGGCTCTCACTCTAAACAGTCTAAGTGAGGTCTTCAAACTTCAGGGTGAACTATGGATGCGTTTTTAAGTCTCAAGTTTTCACAAAAAAAATCCAAGTTTCAGAAAGAATGCGAGAGTTTCAACAGAACTAAAATATGAGAGCCTCTCTCTAAATAATAATTTTCTCTTTTTTTTGGAGACAGTCTCACTCTGTTTTCCAGGCTGGAGTGTGATCTCGGCTCACTGCAACCTGTGCCTCCCAGGTTCAAGGATTCTCCTGCCTCAGCCTCCCGAGTAGCTGGGATTACAAGCGCACAACTACGCCCAGCTTATTTTTTGTATTTTTAGTAGAGACGGGGTTCCACCATATTGGCCAGGCTGGTCTCAAATTCCTAACCTCAGGTGATCCGCCCACCTCAGCCCTCCCAAAGTCCTGGAATTACAGACGTGAGCCACCGCGACCGGCCTAAATAATAATTTTCAACGGAATACATTGGAATCTCATTATAAACGCCTGCTCTGGGCTACGATTTGCCTGTCAAGGAATTCACAAGTCATAAACTGGAGGGGTGGACTCGAAGTGATGCCCACTAGGAGCAAGGTGACAGAGAAGCGCGAAGCACAGCGCTTTTCAAGCCTGGGAACGCAGGGAGGCCTTCACCAGAAGGTGGGAACCCACCACGAAGCGCCTTCAGGAGGCCCCGGGATTCCAAACCAATTAAGGGCCTGCTCTTCCGAAAACCGGAGGCGACGCTCTGAGCTAAGCGCGCAGGCCGGGGTGTGGGCCGGCACCGAGCGGCGCGGCCTCGCGACCGCCCTGGGCAGTGACTGGCTCGTTCCGCCAGCGGCCAATCCACCCTAGTCCAAAACAGAAGGCAGCCCTGGGATGAAAGACCCAAGGCTGGGCTTAGGGTGGAAAAACAACTCATTGCTCGAGGCCCGAAGACGGGCGTCCCGGGAGGACGGGGCAGGCAGACGAGCGCCCACCGCGGAGAGAACGCGGTAGGGTTCCTCTCCCCGAAGGTGGCGGCCGCAATAACACGGCCTCGAGAGCGGTTTCGAGGACGATGGCTACTGCGTTCCAGGAGTCGCCGTGACCCCGCGGCCTGGCCCAGACCCGGCGGGGGAGGGGACCAACCGCCATCTTCCCCGCAAAGCCCAAAGCGACAAGGCACGGAGTCCTGCACCCCGGCCCCGCCACCAGGGACACTCTGGCTCTCGCGAGACCCGAACACTGCGACGCGAAGACCTCTGGGAAAGGCGGGGGGAAGGGAGAGGAAGGAAGCGGGGCCGGGACTGGAGGCGGGCCGAAGCCGCGAGTGGAGCCTCAGGAAGCCGAAGGGGCACGGAAAGACGCGATTGACGTCGCAACCGAGCCAATGACGAGCGAGCTGTGGCAGACCTCCAGCCAATGGGCAGTGAGGCCTGACGCGGGGGGCGGACGCTGGGGCCGAGAGTAGCTTGAGCGCGGCGGCGGCGTTGTTCAGTCAGAGCGAGAACATTCCAGAGGTGAGTCCGGTGGTGGGGCGGCGGCCCCGCGCCCCCTGCCCGGTGCTCCCCGCCCCCTCGACCCCGCGGGCCGCTGGCTGGCGGGGAAGGCGCACCCCCCGACCCGCCCGCGGCTCACGGCGCCGTCTCTCCGCGCCAGGTCGCCAGGCTCCGGCGCTGACGGGTGTGGACCGCGGACGTCGCTGGGACAGCCCCTCCCCGCTGCTCGGCGGCGGCACCTGGCCCGGCCGCTCCTCGCTGCGCTTCGCCTCCGCTTCCTTGGACTCGAACTCGGGTTTAAATCGCGCCTCTCTTCATCCCAGTCCCGGGCGAGCAGCGTTGGGTTTATGTCTTTATTTGACGAAAACGGTGAGTCGCGGGCGCGGCGGGCCGGGAGATGGCGGCCGCACAAGATGGCGGCGGCCGCCGCGTGACCCCGCCGCGGCGTGTGGCGCAGTTTGGGTGGACGGCGGGCGGGCGCGGGCTCGGGCACCGGCCGCCCCCTCCCCGCGCGCTCCCCGGCCTGGCGTCGCCCCCTCCCCGGCCTGGCGGGAGCGCGTCGCGCGTGCCCGCCGCCCGGGCTGACTCAGGCTTCAGCTGCTGCATTTGTGAGTCATCGCGCGCTCCTGGCGGGGGCGGCCCGAGCCCCGGCACCCGTCGGCCGGCTGGCGCTTCCCGGCTGCGCATCCTCCGGGGCCGCCGGCTCCTGGGGGACGCGCTGGGGATGGGCCCAGAGGCTCGGGCTGCGCGCCGCCCTCCTGCGCGGGGGTGTCCGGCTCGCCAGCCCCCGCGGAAACGCCGGGGAGCGCGGTAGCCATGGGGACCGGGTCGAAGGTTAACCGAGTGTTTGGATAGCGAGGGAAAGGGAGGCCGGGCGGAGCCTGCCTGGCTTAGTGGCACTTTCGGGCGAGCGCTGCTTTTAAGGAAGTGCTGCTTTGAAGTAAGCCATGGTTGCCGAAGCACCAATTAGTTGTAGAGAAGAGTTCCCTAGTTTCCCCTTGAAAAGGATGGCGAACGGGGGTGTGCCTGAGAAGTTTCCGAATCCAGGCGGGGTGGGGGCGGAGAGGGTTCGGGTTCGTTCTTGAGCACTTCTAGAATGGCCGCAGAGGCAAAGCTGCTGAGTGCTGTCGGTCTGATGGAATCTCACGGCGACTGAGGCAGCGCAGCTTGTGTTTCTTACCAGGCATTTCCCTACCAGAGTCACAGCTTAGTCGAAATGGAGGCCTTCTATGTTCCCGCAGGTTGTACTGTGTTACATGAGAATGACTGCTTGTGATCTCAGATGGTCTTTAAGGTGGAATTAAGCAGAAGCATCACTAGGATGTAAAAGGAGGTGTTTCCATCCAGCGATGATGTTAAACCTGAGGGGGGTTTTGTGTGTGCTTTCTCTTTCTCTTTCAGAGCTGTTGCGCAGCCATTGGTACCTGTATTGGGGAAACATAGCATACAAGCAAGAAGCTTACAGCCTCAGTGGCGAAAATTTTTTCATGTCAGAGACCGAGAACTCTTGCAGTCGTTTATGTCATCCCTTCTTCTCCAGACAGAAGATACCAAAAAGTTGCAATCAAAGATCTCTTCATCTTATTGATAAAGTCACTAATAAGCCAAAATGTCTGTCAATGTCAACCGCAGCGTGTCAGACCAGTTCTATCGCTACAAGATGCCCCGTCTGATTGCCAAGGTAATAAACTGCTCTTCAATTTAGTTGATAACTCTTTTTGTAGAATTTTGGAGTTTGCATCTGTCAGGGGAAACTGCACAATTAAAATTCTTATTTCCTTTAGGTCGAGGGCAAAGGAAATGGAATCAAGACAGTTATAGTCAACATGGTTGACGTTGCAAAGGCGCTTAATCGGCCTCCAACGTGTAAGTAAATCTTGGAAAAGTCCATGAAGGGCATATTATGGATAGAGTCCTCAAAGTATTTGAGCTGCAAAACTTGTTCTAATTGTATGCTAGCTAATTAGCTTACAAGTTAAGTGAGGTTACCGTGGTTTATTGGTTGCCATGAGTTCACAGAACTACCAGGGGAACACATTTAATTAAAGAGTGGATGGCCGGGTGCGATGGTTCACACGTGTAACCTCCAGCACTTTGGAAGGCTGAGGCAGGCAGATCACGAGGTCAGGAGTTCTAGACCAGCCTAGTCAACATAGTGAAACGCTGGATCTACTAATAATACAAAAATTAGCCAGGTGTGGTGGCATGCCCTGTAGTCCCAGCTGCTCAGGAGGCTGAGGCAGGAGAATCGCTTGAACCCGGGAGGCCAAGGTTGCAGTGAGCTGAGACCATGCCGTTGCACTCCAGCCTGGGTGACAAGACTCCATCTCAAAAAGAAAAAAAATAGTGTTCATACAAATGTGGGTGAACAGCCAAAGATTTAGTTAACTAACGATCCAAATTTCTCTTTCATTCAAATAGATCCCACCAAATATTTTGGTTGTGAGCTGGGAGCACAGACCCAGTTTGATGTTAAGAATGACCGTTACATTGTCAATGGATCTCATGAGGCGAATAAGCTGCAAGACATGTTGGATGGATTCATTAAAAAATTTGTTCTCTGTCCTGAATGTGAGAATCCTGAAACAGATTTGGTAAGTGCTTTTGTGGTTGTCAAAAGAAAAAAGCCATATACCTACTTTTGTTACCGTTAAGTAACCTTCCTGAGAAGGCAGAGCAAATATAAGTCAAAGACAAAACCTCCAGTTGTAGAGATATTTCTGTTTTTTTTAAAGTAGGTCACTGTGAAAAAAGTTTCCTTTGGATGTGAAGCTGTCTGTAGTTTAGATGTCTTCTGATTAGATATTTTCGTGTTATGTTGTGGATAACATACTTGTTATTTTTTTGGCAGCATGTCAATCCAAAGAAGCAAACAATAGGTAATTCTTGTAAAGCCTGTGGCTATCGAGGCATGCTTGACACACATCATAAACTCTGCACATTCATTCTCAAAAACCCACCTGGTGAGTCTTCCATGATGAACTCCTAAGATCCTAACATAAAGTAAACTAACTGTTGGGAACAAAATGGAAGGTTTTTTTGTAATAGGAATGTAAGAGAGACTGGGCATCGTGGCTCATGCTTGTATTCCCCGCATTTTGGGAGGCCAGGGCGGGCTGATGACTTGAGGCCAGGAGTTCAGGACCAGCCTGGCCAACATAGTGAAACCTGTCTACTAAAAATACAAAAATTAGCAGAGCGTGATGGTGTGCTCCTGTAATCCCAGCTACTCAAGTGGCTGAAGCATGAGCATCACTTGAACCTTGGAGGCAGAGGTTGTGCTGAGCTGAGATCTTGCCACTGCACTCTAGCCTGGGCAACAGTGACTCTGTCTCAGAAAAACAATGTAAGGAACCTTTTAGTCTTTGCACTATATTTTACCAAATGTAAGCTGTTTTTCAAAAGTGTATTGTTAATTGCCATTAAAGGTGAAAAATCGGCTGCCAATGAAACTGCCATATCAAGGTAGATTATCTTAGGGTAGATGAAGTAATGACTGAAATTCTGATGGAAACCCAGCAAAGGATCTTTTTCTGACATTGTTTGGTAAAGAGGGCCCCCTTCATTAAACTTGAGCATTGCAAGCAACACTCTGTGGCAGATGACGGAAACTGTCTGACACAATTTGAGCTTGCTATAGCAAGAAAGTCTAACCTATTCCGGTGTTCTCTCCCATGAGACAAGCCGTTATATAGACTTAAACAGTGTTTCATCTGTCGGCTAAAGCTGAGTTGAGTTTATGGCTGTTCATGAGGGATGACAGAGAAGGAACCTTTCACTCCCCGGTGGAGGCATCATCACTTCATCTTAATGTTACCTAGCAGTTATAATACTCCTAACGTCTTGTGTCACTCCATTCTTAGACATTTTTATCTATGAAATACATGATGAATGTGATCTGTGATGTCTCTTAGCATTGTGTGTGCTGTGGTTTTTCTGAGGGGATCCATAGGAAAGTTAAGGGCAGGGTTTTAAATGTTAATGATGGGCAATGAGGTCATGTAAGTTATGGGGTTAAATTTCTATTTCCTTTTGCTCTATAGAGAATAGTGACAGTGGTACAGGGAAGAAAGAAAAGGAAAAGAAAAATAGAAAAGGCAAAGACAAGGAAAATGGCTCCGTATCCAGCAGTGAGACACCACCGCCGCCACCACCACCAAATGAAATGAGTCCTCCTCCACATACAGTGGTAAGTGCAGGGTTGATGGCCTGGGGGCACTAAGTTGGGTAAAGTGTATGTCAATTGGTTGAGGTGGGCGCAAGTGTGGAAACTAGCCTTCAGTGTGTAATACACGAATGTTTTGGATTCCAAGTACTATTGGTGGTTTGAATTAAGGTGAACCCAATTTGGTGGGAGATGGACTTGATGCCATTAGCTTGACAAAATGTGAAGCTTTTTTTTGTTTTTTTTAAAGACCTTTGATCAAGTAGCTCTGTTTTCGGAAACAGGAAGAAGAGGAGGATGATGACTGGGGAGAAGATACAACTGAGGAAGCTCAAAGGCGTCGAATGGATGAAATCAGTGACCATGCAAAAGTTCTGACACTCAGTGATGATTTGGAAAGAACAATTGAGGAGCGGGTCAATATCCTGTTTGATTTTGTTAAGGTAAAATATTTGCTTGGTCTGTAAATAGGCTTCAGCCCAGCCTTGTGCCTTTAGATATATGATACTTTAAGCAGTGTGATTAGGATTACTCTAATGCACAGCTCTTTTTAATTCTTGTTCATTCATTAAATATTTTTTGCACGTGGTTCCAGGCACTATATTTTTGTAACTGCCCAATTAGGAAAAATATGTCCATGAGAGCAGGGACTGACTGCCATCTTGAGCCTAGCAAAGTGTGCCTCCATGTCACTGAACTGTTTTCCTTTTATTTGCAGAAAAAGAAAGAAGAGGGTATTATTGATTCATCTGACAAAGAAATTGTTGCTGAAGCAGAAAGACTGGATGTAAAAGCCATGGGCCCTCTTGTTCTGACTGAAGTTCTTTTTAATGAGAAGATTAGAGAACAGATTAAGAAATACAGGCGCCATTTCCTACGAGTAAGCAAATTGCTGTGGATTCATAAATGAGATTACAGCTGTGTGACTTTTGAGATGGTCATTTTAACCATTTTTGCTTGTCCTGTCATGCTTGAAAGTAGGGAACTTGACCTGCCTTACAAGCCTCTCTGAGCATCTGAAAGTGCCGTATCCAGGCCCTACAAAGTAATAGGGATGTTTATGCATTGACCTTTTTGAACCACTATTATATGGGCCTTGCACTTGCAGACACTCTTATTTGGGTACTAGAGTTGTCAACTTAGAACATATGAAAAAGCTTAACGCCAAGGTATCTGTTTGCAGTTTTGTCACAACAACAAAAAAGCTCAACGGTACCTTCTTCATGGTTTGGAGTGTGTGGTAGCAATGCATCAAGCTCAGCTTATCTCCAAGATTCCACATATCTTGAAGGAGATGTACGACGCAGACCTTTTAGAAGAAGAGGTCATCATCAGTTGGTCGGAAAAGGTGGGGAATACATCGGTGGGCTCTTCAGGTTCACAAGTTTTGGGGTGGGTTTTTTTTTTTTGGAAATGAAGTCTCTCTTGCCCAGGCAGGAGTGCAGTGGTGTTATCTCGGCTCCCTGCAACCTCTGCCTCCCAGCTTCAAGTGATTCTGCTGCCTCAGCCTCCAGAGCAGGGATCCTGGGATTACAGGCACCTGCCATCACACCCAGCTAATTGTATTTTTAGTAGACGGGGTTTTACCATGTTGGTCAGGTTGGTCTCATACCCTTGACCTTAGGTGATCCGCTGTGCCGAGGTTACAGGTGTGAGCCACCGCCCCCAGCCGTTCACAAGTATTGTGACAGGGTTTTGAGATGAAGAAAAAAATGTCTAATATCAGCTAAAGTTCAGTTCCTGTGCTGTAGGTTGTGATTCCCACCAGATCAGCTTTGTAGTCACAACAGACTGCTGAGACTAATGTATTCACTGAGTACATTTATTCTGTTGAGGATTCAGACTTGTTAGGACCCAGTCCCCTCAGAGCTGAGAGCTCAGTAAGGGGGATTATATAAATAATCAAAAGTTGTTAAAGGTCCTCAGCTAAGAGACTTGTACTCACATTTTTTAGGCCTCTAAGAAATATGTCTCCAAAGAACTTGCCAAAGAGATTCGTGTCAAAGCAGAACCGTTTATAAAATGGTTGAAGGAAGCAGAGGAAGAATCGTCTGGTGGTGAAGAAGATGATGAAGATGAGAACATTGAGGTAAACATTGCGGGAGGAGGGTATTGGATACAGTGTTGGTGATGGGTGTTTGAGTTAAAAAGGTTTGTGAGGAGTGATAAAATGGCAGTTTGGGGTAATTTCAAGTTGAGAATTTAAGATGCAATAAAATACAGCCTCTCAATAATTTGGAAAATAATAGGGTGGTGGAAACTTCCTACTCCTACACATTATAGCGTATAAAAAACTTTAAAAATGCTCTTAGATTGGAGCCTATGTAAGAGAATTTGCAGTGTTTGCATAACAGCTGTTCAGTGAAGAAGAAATAGCTGCAGCTAGGCAATTTTCCTCCTCTGTGATCACAGTTTTTATTGATCTGTTTTATAAACAGATTTATCAGCTTATGTTGAATAAAATCATTCTTATCAGGTGGTATATTCGAAGACTGCCAGTGTACCGAAAGTGGAAACCGTGAAGTCGGACAACAAGGATGACGACATCGATATTGATGCCATTTAAAGGGATGGATGCAACCTAGCTTAACAGTATAATGCTGCAAATTTTCTCCATTATCAGCCAGAAGTGCAACATGTATGTGCAAAAGCTAAAATGGCTTAACATCATGCTACACTTTACACTAAAAGTCTATTACTGTGAGTGGTCTGTAATTAAGCCCAATGAGACATCTAGGGAGTCCATACACATCAGTGAGCAGATGTAGTTTGCTTATTTATAGCATGTTTCTTTTTGAAAAACTAGTGGTGGACACATTTGGATCACATTTATACAGTTATAAAAATAAAGATTTGATTTTGGTCATTCTTCAGATGTTTGGCTCCGAATGACTTAAGCTAAGTAACTGGCTCCTTTTTTAAATGTTGTGCCATCATTTCACCTGATGAGCATTCTTGGAGCCTGCCAGATATTGTTAGGTTCTGGGGCTGCAAAGAGGTCTTCAACAGGATGTAAAGCAAACTTAATTGTAGTTAACAAAGCCCATTAAGAAATACAGTACTAAAGTTTTATAGTCCCTCAAATTGGCATCTGGTAATGTACATTGTGAGGTAGACTGATAATCAAATGACAGTGCAACATCTTACCAAGTATACGACCTGAGTGTCCTATAAATAACGTAAGAGCAGATTTTGAAACTTGGAGAGCTTTCTCATTCATGTACACTTGCCCCAAATTGTAGTCCTTGAAGTCGTGTGCATTGCACGTTGGATGAGCCAGGGAAATTATTACATTAACAAGCATTTTGTGTGTATGTAGTACTTTGTACTGAGAGAACTTGCTGTGGGGTGCAGTTAAACAATAAACTGATTTTATTTGGGAGAAACAGGGAAGGGTGCACTTACTAGCAACCTAAGCATGATTTTTCAGCTTTTGCCCTTAGGGTTTAAATTACAATTCCAAAATGTTAGACATCCTGTGTCTTTTTGTTCAGTGTGGCTTTAATTCCCCCCCCCCCATGGTTCTTTAATACCTTTTACATTTGGACACATAGTTTATGCTTTTCAGATTTTGGTTGCTATCTTGCCAAAATAAGTGTTAACTGTGTTTCAAACTTGATTTTCTTTTTTTTTTTTTTTTTTTTCTTCTTCCAGAATGTCTTATTTAAAAAGAAAACTAAAAGTATACTTCTAAGTCAGAGCCTCTATTTTGGTGTAAGACTTGGGATATTTTTTACTTCACATTGAATATAGCCAGGCACCCAAGAAGTCTGATGGCCACCTGAGTGCAGGTGACAAGGACCTGACAGAGCCCATGCAGGGCTTTAGATTTGGACACAAAAGAGTTGATAACTTCCTTGTGAACTCCTTGCCTGATCTAAACTCATTATGGGTTCTGACTGTGTTTGAGTAATCATCTTCAAGGTTAAACCTGTTGGCAGTTGCCCCTTTTCACGAAGTGCACAGTGGGAATCGAGAATCGATAGGGTTAATTTTGGAGCAGTGGCTTATACCATTCACCTCTTTTTTTGTGACTTATTTCACAGGTAATGAGACCTTAATAACAAATAGGTGTAAAAAAATTTTCACATTGAAATGATACAAACATTTGATGTAATAAAACCTTGTTGGCTTGATATTTTAAGGAATTGAAACCTAGCAGTCTTAATGGAGAGACAAAAATTGGTCTCCAGCTGCCTTTGATAGATTTGGGTGCAGGTGGAGCAGGAGCCATATACCTGGAGGGATTGTGCTTTGTCACACCAAAGAGGATTTTTTTTTTTCCTTCAAACTCGTATGTTGCCTAGGTTTCAAATTCTTTGCCGCAAGGCTGATTTGCTTTCATTAACTGGAATTCTGTAGGAGATACTGGTTACCTAAGCTAAGTTGCACTCAGCATACTCAGTGTCAAGCTAATGAGGTTCTATTATAAAGCTTCTACTTTTAATCTGAGGGAAAACATGTTCAGGGCTTCTAGAACACTAAAAATTTTGGCTTAGACCAGTGTTCAGTCTGGTGCCAAACTTCCAGTGGAATTCAAATTCAGTAATCTGAACTTTGTTCACAGATTATTCTAATAGAGTAATTCTTCACTTTGCTCTATTGAACTGTCTTAAGGATTTGTTTAAACAGCTAAGTTACTTGATTAAAATAATGATAAAATTGTATTTTGTCTCTGCTTTAATATTAAAATTAACTTGTTTTCATTTTATAATTAGATCAAAGCATTGGAATCTGCCCTGTTTTGTAGCTGTTGCTTTGGATTTGTGTTGGATATATCCTGCAGTTACACTTGCCAGCCCCACTCACAAAAGTTGTTCATTTCATTGGGTCACTGGCTTTCTTTATTTGCTAGTCTTGTCATCTGTGAACTGAGAATCTGCCTCAATTTTATTTCTTGAAATCTTGACACAGGTACTTAATAGGGAACTCAGACTTCAAATACACAGCTGTGTAACTCTGAGTAATAGTATATCTCTAGTTAAGAATGAGGGAAGGGGGAGGATTGCTTTCTAAACAAGTACATTCTGAAGTTGACTTAAAAATTTTTAGTGTGGGTCCTAAAGTTTAGAGATGGGCAAGGAGGTCTTTAATCCTCTGCTTCCCACTTGAGAAGGTGGGGGGTATCAGGATTGAGCCCCAGGCTGTTTGTTCCAGTGTACCAAGCACTGTGTCTTTGGCCTGGAGATGGCAGAAATGAAAGCTGGCCATCTGCAGAAAGCAGATAAGTGAATTTGAACCTTTTGCATTGTTAGCTCAGTCAGTCCTCACCATGGTCCTGAAGCATAGGTACTGTTTTACCAAGGTCAGTTACCTAACAAAATAACCAACCCTTCATGTTTTTTAAATTTATGACAAGTCTGCAGACAATCCTTATCTAACCAAGTAATTTCCTAATTGCTACAGTTTGACTTGCCAGTATTTCAGAGTAACCAGAAACTGCAAAGTTGACCTTGTTCCTGCATTGTCTTTTTGATGGTTCAAATTTCAGCCTCCCTGACTACTCCAAAGCCAGAGCAGTCTCAGTACCAGAAACAGTGCTGCACTTTTGTCTGCTCCCTAGCATGTGCTGTGTGACCCCAAGAGGACAGAGAGTCATTTGGCATTGTGTCTGGCCAGGCGCGGTGGCTCACGCCTGTAATTCCAGCACTTTGGGAGGCCCAGGTGGCCAGATCGCTTGAGGTCAGGAGTTCCAGACCAGCCTGGCCGAGATGGTGAAACCCCATCTCTACTAAAAATACAGAAATTAGCTGGGTGTGGTGGCAGGCACCTGTAATCCCAGCTACTTGAGAGGCTGAGGCAGGAGAATCACTTCAACCTGGGAGGCAGAGGTTGCAGTCAGCTGAGATCCCACCATTGCACTCCAGCCTAGGTGACGAGTGAGACTTCATCTCAAAAAAAACAAAAAATTTGAGAATGGCATTGTGCCTAAGGACCTTAAGAAGAGACTAGGCCTGCTGGTGCAGCTGAGTGGGCTTCCCAGGAGGCAACTTGCAACCTGCCTTCCAGCGTGTCTAGTACTTGGTGAAGGGATCCTTCCAAAGTACACGTGGGTTGGTTGCACCGGCATTGTGTTACATGTGCTCTTCTCAAGGAGGAAACAAGCCCAGAGTCCCACAGCAAATGCATATGGAGGTTGGGCCCCACCAATCCTTTGTCCTCTCTGTATGTGGCCCCGAAGTTTTATTGCCCCATGGAGGACTTAGGGGTAGAGGTAAGGAAGAAATTCCTCATCTTTAGGATGGTTGTACTAATCAACTAATCAGTGGAGAGAACAGTACAGCAGCAGCTCCCTAGGTCCTTGGGTAACGTTGCAATGGACAGGGTTAGAGTCTTCTGAAGGGACCATTTGTGGACTGAAAACCGAGTCCCAGAGCGGTGGGTGGCCGTGCACTCTTTCATTCCCCCAGATGGCTGCGTCTCCACTCCATGTAGGGCCTTGGGCAGCTCACACTTGACTCCAAATCCCCACACACCCTAGAGGAGCTCCCAGGCCAGGGTAGGCAAACAGCAGGGATAGAGCCTTAGGGGAGAGAGGCAGTGTTTGTGCAAATTCTCAAAGGATGGGTAGGAGTTTGCCCAGGAGAGGAAAGTTGGGGAGCACACTCAAAGTGGAAGCTCCTCCGTGGTGGATGGTGGGGCTGAGGCTGGCGGAAGCAGCAGGCTATCCTGATCAAGCTTGCGTTTGCATCCCTCTGTTGCCAGGGTGGTTAAGGTGCTGTAGGAGACAGGCAGGGAAGCGAGGGGCGGGGCAGGGAGCAGACCAGTCATAAAAATGCACTTCAACCTGGGAAGGTTGGGTCACCAGCAAGCCTTGGTTACCTACCACAAGGGCACAGTGGCCAGAGTGGAGAGATTAACAGGTCCAGGCTCCTGTCCCACAGCCAGCAGAATCTGAGGTCCCAGGAGCAATGAAACCTCTCTTTCCTCTCTGAAGACTGGGATCACCCGTTGGGGGCCTGCTTAAAAGGCCCTGGAGCTTCAGCAACAGTCCTCTGTGGTTACGAATTTGGGGTCCTCAGATGTGACCACAGTCTTCTGTGTTCATCAAGTTTTTGTGTGTGTGTGTGTAACACTCGCTCAGTCGTCCAGGCTGGAGTGCAGTAGCAGGATCTCAGCTCACTGCAACCTCCTGAGTTCAAGCAATTCTGTCTCCGCCTCTTGAGTAGCTGGGACTACAAGGCCCACGCCATCACACCCAGCTAATTTTTGTATTTTTAGTAGAAATGGGGTTTCACCTTGTTGGCCAGGCTAGTCTCGAACTCCTGACCTCAAGTGATCTGCCTCCCAAAGTGCTGGGATTACTAATCAAGTTCTTTTGATGGATGACGATACAAAGTCACGCAGCCAGTTTGGGGGAAGGGTACAGTTTTCGTAAGATTCACATGATGATAGAATCATTGGGAACCTCACTGCACGAGCCTGGCATTGCAAGGACTCAGAGACAGAAGGGGGTCCAGCCTTGTGGACACATTGTAGCCACTCATGCTGTTGTCTCCATAGTTTTGCCATGATTCCAACTATATGACATTCTGGAAGAGGCAAAACTGTGGAGACAAAGCACCAGTGGTGGCTAGGGGTTAGGGCTAGGAAGGAAGAGTTAGGCAGAGCACGGGATTTTTAGGGCAGTGAAATTACTTTGTATGATCCTATAATGGTGCATACATGTCATTTGTCCGAGTCCATAAAATGTACACCACCAACAGTGGACCCTAAGGTAACTATGAGGACTTTGGGTGATCATGATGTGTCAGTGTTGGCTCATCAGTTTTAACAGATGCACCACTCTGCTGGGGAGGGAGTCTGTGGAAACTGCCTTCCACCCAATTTGGCTGTGAGCCTAAAACCTCTTTTTAAAAACGGTCAATTAACTAAAAAATAAAAATCGAGTCCTTTTTTCCTTTTTAAAAAAGGAGAGTAGAAAACACAATTATCTAAAAAGCAGGAAAATCTGAAAGAGGTGTATTAACAGGTTCACATATTTTTAAAAATGCAAAGAAAGCAAATGGAATAAATCAGGTAAACGACAAGTCGTAAGCTTGGATTTTTAAGTCTAGCAATGCACTGTCTACAAGAGCATCATCTAAAATGTGACAAAAGATGTTGAAAGGATGAAAAAAGGTATAGTAGACATACACTAACCAAAAATGTAGCTCTTTGAATCTCAGAAAAAACATTTTAATAAAGTGTGAAAGTTGTCAGAATCAAAATGGAGTCACTTGTGTTCAAGAAACAAAAAACAACCTGAACAAATAGAGTAGGGTTTGCAGTCTTTTGTGATAGTGCGGGGTCTGATGCTGGTATGCCCAATGACAAAATTATCACAAAAGATTGCAAAAACCACAGCCTTGCACAAAAAGCATCACCGCCTTATACAAAAAAATACTTCAAGGACATCTACCCAGCAACAGCCTGTCCAGCTGTGGACTTATATAACAAGCATCACCCTTGTTATGGATCTTTGTAGCCACAGGTAGTAATCTCAAAACAATTATATGTAATCTTCATTTATCCTTTAAAAACCATTCTCTCGGCCAGGCATGGTGGCTCACGCCTGTAATACCAGCACTTTGGGAGGCTGAGGTGGGTGGATCACCTGAGGTCGGGAGTTCAAGACCAGCCTGTCCAACATGGCGAAACCCCATCTCTACTAAAAATACAAAAAAGTAGCCAGGCGTGGTGGTGCATACCTGTATCCCAGCTACTTGGAAGTCTGAGGCAGGAGAATTGCTTGAACCTCGGAGGTGTAGGCTGCAGTGAGCCGAGATTGTGCTATTGCGTTCCACCCTGGGTGACAGAGTAAGACTCCGTCTCAAAAAAAGAAAAAAAAATTCTCGCCCTTTACCTTCCTAAAGTACACACATAACTCACAATGACGTGTATTCCCATTGCAATTCCTGAATACGTATCTTTCTTTTAGAGAGCCTCTCTCTTATTTAATTGACATAAATGGGGTCAGAAATGGGACCTAAAGAAAGATCACTATCAGAAAAAATTGTTCTTTTTGGCCAGTATGCATATGAGCCCTGTGCACTGTAGGCTTCCGTGGCTCAAACTTTTGGCCCTGGCGAGCATTCTCTCAGGCCAGCCCTCCCTAGTTTTGGTAGAGACTTTTTGATATTCAAGATCCGGTTTGGTTATAAGACCACCTTAATAAAGAACCTTACATCCCTCCTGAGACGATAAAAGACTTTGTCTTTTCTGGTAAGTCCTTTCTGGTATAAAGACAGAGGTCTCTGGCTTGAGTATTCCGGTTTCTACCGAATTCACATTCTATCTGTGAGGCATGTCATTTCTGGTGAATTCACTTTTGGTCTCAGCGTGTTATTTAATATTTTGTTTGATCTGCCTGCCTGGGTTAAGATTTTGTGAACAATCATCTCTTGGTGTCCTGTGATTTGGTTTCCCTCGTTTCCCTGGATTTTTTTCTAAAAATCTTCCACGTTTTCAATAGTGGGCTCAGGATGTCTAATTAAAAGCCACTAGGGCAGTTGCCACCATCTAAACCACCAATCCTGACATTCTCTGAAAGGATAAAAAAGATATTCTGGCCGGGCACGGTGGCTCACACCTGTAATCCCAGCACTTTGGGAGGCCGAGGCGGGCAGAGACGGGCAGATCACCTGAGGTTGGGAGTTCGAGACCAGCCTGACCAACATCGAGAAACCCTGTCTCTACTGAAAAATACAAAATCAGCCAGGTGTGGTGGCGCATGCCTGTAATTCCAGCTACTCAGGAGGCTGAGGCAGGAGAATCGCTTGAACCCAGGAGGTGGAGGTTGCAGTGAGCCGAGATCATAGCGCCACTGCACTCCAGCTTGGGCAACAAGAGCAAAACTCCCATCTCAAAAAGAAAAAAAAAAAGAAATTCTTTGCTCTTGAGAGATTAACAAAAAGCAGAATGGGATTCTCAACCCTTATAACATGCTAGGCTTTCTGGGACTCCAGCCAGTTACATATGATAGCCCATTCTTGTGAACATTTTTTAAATGATGGGCAAATTATGTCAAGGAAAAATCAGAGCTTAAATGGTCATTACTTGAATTTTCAAAAAAAAAAAAAAAAAACCCAAAACTTTGCAACTATAGAGTTAAAGTAGGCCGAGCGCAGTGACTCATGCTTGTAATCCCAGCACTTTGGGAGGCCGAGGTGATTGGATCACTTGAGGGCAGGAATTTGAGACCAGCCTAACATAGTGAAACCCCATCTCTACAAAAAATACAAAAATTACCTGGGCATGATGGCACACACGTAATTCCGGCTACTTGGGAGGCTGAGGCATGAGAATCGCTTGAACCCAGGAGGCAGAGGCTGCATGAGCCGAGATTGCACCACTGTACTCCAGCCTGGGGGACAAAGCAAGACTCCGTATCAAAAAAAGAACAAAAACAAAAACAAAAACTACAGTTAATGTAAAGACTTCTAAGTTGTCTCTGTCTCTCTCTCTCTTTTTTGCTGGCTTTCCTACTGGTATTGAGATAAAACTTACCGCTTATGGCATTCCAGCCAAGATTTTCCTTTTTTTTTAAGTCTTAAAGGGCTTTCAAATTAATGGCTTATAAATGACAAAAGCCCATGGTAACCAACAACCTAGACACCTTTTGGAAACATAAATTTAAATTTGCTTGACTAATAATTGCTTAGGGTGATGGAACAGTTAATTGAAAGATTAACAGTCTAAAAGAAAAGAGACCGATAAATATAAAGGTTAGGCTTTCAGATTAAATGGGCCAGAATCTTCAGCTCAAAGCAATAATATAAAATATCACTATGGGCCGGAGCACAGTGGCTCACACATGTAATCCCAGCACTTTGGGAGGCTAAGATGGGTGGATCACCTGAGGTCAGGAGCTTGAGACCAGCCTGGCCAACATGGTGAAACCCTGTCTCTATGTAAAAAAAAAAAAAATACAAAAATTAACTGAGTGTGGCGGCATGTGCCTGTAATCCCAGCCACTCAGGAGGCTGAGGCAGGAGAATCGCTTGAACCCAGAAGGTGGAGGTTGCAATGAGCCGAGACTGTGCCCTTGCACTCTAGCCTGGGCAACAAGAGTGAAACTCTGTCTCAAAAACAAAACAAAAAAACAAAAAACTTCATATTGTTATATGTTAAAATTTTTGCAAAGCCTGATACAGTGCCTTACGCCTGTAATACCAGCACTATGGGAGGCCAAGGTGGGCAGATCACTAGAGCCCAGGAGTTCAAGACCAGCCAGGGCAACATGGTGGAACCCCATCTTTACTAAAAATGCAAAAAATTAGCCAGATGTGGTGGCATGTGCCTGTAGTCCCAGTTACTTAGGAGACTGAGGAAGGAGTATTGCTTGAGCCCGGGAGGCGGAGGTTGCAGTAAGCTGAGATCGTGCCACTGCATTCCAGCCTGGGTGACAGATTGAGACCCTGTCTCAAAAAAAATAAAAAACAAAATTTTTTTGCAGAATGGCTCATGCCTATAATCCCAACACTTTGGGAGGCTGAGGTAGGAGGATCACTTGAGGCCAGGAGTTTGAGACCAGCCTGGGCAACAAAGCGATACCCTGTCTCTACAAAAAAACTGAAAAATTTAGCCAGGCACAGTGTCCTGCGCCTGTAGTCCCAGCTACTCAAGAGACTAAGGTAGGAGGATCCCTTGAGCCCAAGAGTTTAAGGTTGCAGAAAGCTATGATCGTACCACTGCGGTCCAGCCTGGGTGACAGAGCAAGACCCTGTCTCAAAAAAAGAAAATTTACAGAAGTACAACTCCTAACAGAATAATGCTGGCCTGGCGTTTTGAAATGATAGCAAAAAAACTATGGAACAGACAAAATTGAACTCAATAACGGACTCTAGGTAGACTTAGCTGACAGCCACTCCCTTCAAACCTCCCTTGTTGTTCACAGGTGGCTAGAAGGGTTTTGACACTGGCTCCTAGTTGCCACTCACTCCCCCGCAGTGTGGGACAAGACTGGCAACCAGGACAGGTCCATCCTGGTATCAAGGGACAGTCAAAACCTAACCACAGGATGATTGACCAGTGATGCTTTCAGAGAAAGATCTTGAAAGAAGGGGGAAATGTGAAGGTTGTCAGAATGAGAATGGAGTCTTTTGTGTTTTTTGTTTGTTTGTTTGTTTGTTTGTTTTTGAGACGGAGTCACGCTCTGTTGCCCAGGCTGGAGTACAGTGGCGCGATCTCGGCTCACTGCAAGCTCCGCCTCCCAGGTTCATGCCGTTCTCCTGCCTCAGCCTCCCGAGTAGCTGGGACTACAGGCGCCCGCCACCACGACCGGCTAATTTTTTGTATTTTTAGTAGAGATGGGGTTTCACTGTGTTAGCCAGGATGGTCTCGATCTCCTGACCTCGTAATCCGCCCGCCTCGGCCTCCCAAAGTGCTGGGATTACAGGCGTGAGCCACTGCGCCCAGCCTCATTTGTGTTTTAAAAGGCAAAAACCAAACCAAAAAAAAAAAAAAAAAAACAACCCTGAGAAATAGAGCCAGGCAAGGCTGTGAAGAGAACATTTTCATGCTTGTTTGTCCTGTCACGACTATCAACTAAAGGATCACAAAAGACTGCAAAAACCACAACCTGCACAAAGGCCATCACAACCTTCCACAAGTAAGACTTCTGCAAGGACATCTACCCAGCAACTGCCTGTCCAACCTTGGACCGGCATCGGCCTTGTTATTGACCTTCATGGCCAAGGCTAATTATCTCAAAACAATTATGTGATCCTCCTCACTTTTCCTTTAAAAGCTATTCTCTCCCTTTACCTCCCTAAAGTACGCACATAGCTCACTGTGACATGCATATTCCCATTGCAATGCCCTATTCGCAGATACCCTTTTCTTTGAGAGAGCCTCTCTCTGTTTATTTTGTTGACAAACCAAGAAAAGTCATTAGGAATAAAGAGGATCGGCACAATGTGATGAACAGTTCAACACATCAGAAATAAAAGTTCTGACCACGCACGGTGGCTCACACCTGTAATCCAACCACTTTGGGAGTCCGAGGCGCGTGGGTCACCTGAGGTCAGGAGTTTGAGACCAGCCTGGCCGACATAGTGAAACCCCCCTCTACTAAAAAATACAAAAATTAGCCGGGCGTGGAGGTGGGTGCCTGTAATCCCAGCTACTCAGTAGGCTGAGGCAGGAGAATTGCTTGAACCCGGGAAGTGGAGGTTGCAGTAAGCTGAGATCACACCCCTGCACTCCAGCCAGGGCAACAGAGCAAGACTCTGTCTCAAAAAAAAAAAAGAAAAGAAAAGAAAGAACAGTTCTATCATTGAATGCACCTGATGAAATACTCTCAAAATATATAAAGCAAAAGTTTACGAAAAAGCCGTAGTAAAATAACACTACACACCCACCAGGACAACTGAAATTTGGAACTTGACACCACCAAATATGGGGGCCACTGGAACTCTTACACACTGTGGGCTGGTATGTAATAGGTACCAACACTTTAGGAAAAGTTCTAACAGTTTCCAACAAAAACTGAACATACACCTGGTTTCTAAACCCACAATTCCACTTCTAGAGAACTCCACACTTAATAGAAATGAGGCCAGGGCGGTGGTTCACACCTGTAATCCCAGCACTTTGGGAGGCTGAGGGAGGCGGATCACGAGGTCAATAGATCCAGACCATCCTGGCCAACATGGCGAAACCCTGTCTCTACTAAAAATACAAAAATTAGCTGGGCGTGGGGGCGGCGCCTGTCGTCCCAGCTACTCCAGAGACTGAGACAGGTGAATCACTTGAACCCAGGAGGCGGAGCTTGCAGTGAGCCGAGATCGTGCCACTGCACTCCAGCCTGGAGAAAGAGCAAGACTGCGACTCAATAAATAAATAAATAAATAAATAAATAAATAAATAAATAAATAAATAAAAATGGAAGCAAATGTTCCTAAAAAGACTTACGAGAATGGCCATTGAAGTTTTTTTCATAATAATCCCAAACTGTAAACATCACAAGGACCTATTAACAGGAGAGTGGATAAACTGTACCATATACTAAAAATTGGATATTAACAATAAAAAGGAATGGATTACTAATGTGCACAACAAAAGTTATGAATCTCAAAAATGTACTGAAATGAAAGAAGCCTTACGAAAAAGAATACATATGTATGGTTCCATTTATATAAAGTTCTAAAACAGGCTACACTAATCTATGGTGAAGAAATCAAGACAGTGATTGCTTCTGTGGATGGGGTGGGTGGGGATTGATGGGAAAGGGCACAGGGGAACCTTCCATGGTGACAGCAATGTTTTATATCTTGATAGAAGTTTGGGTTACATAGGTGTATGGGTATATGCATTTGCCCCAAATTTGTTCATTTCATTGTATGCAAATTTTACCTTAGGCCAGGCACGGTGGCTCACGCCTGTAATCCCAACACTTTGCGAGGGCCAGGTGGCCGGATCACCTGAGATCAGGAGTTCGAGACCAGCCTGACCAACATGGTGAAATCCTGTCTGTACTAAAAATACAAACATTAGCTGGGCGTGGTGGTGGGTGTCTGTAATCCCAGCTACTCGGGAGGCTGAGGCAGGAGAATCGCTTGTACCCAGGAGGCGGAGGTTATGGTGAGCCAAGATGGGCCACTGCACTCCAATCTGGGCGACAAGAGCGAAACTCTGTCTCAAAAAATAATAAAATAAAATAAAATAAAGTACAAAAAAATTAGCAGCATGTGGTGGCGCATGTCTGCAGTCATAGCTACTCAGGAGGCTGAGATGGAGGGCTCGCTTAAGCCTGGGAGGTTGAGGCTGCTGTGAGCCATGATCATGCCACTGCACTTGAGCCTGGGGGACAGAGTAAGTCCCTGTCCCAAAAAACATAGGTAAAATAGATATACGATATATATTGTATATACAGATATTTCAATTAAAATATATAAAATATGAAATTATATATTTCATTACATGTCTAAGATTCTCAGAGTGGCCATGGCAACCAGCGTCTCTCAAGATGGCAACTGCGGTGTCAGCATGGGTCCCAGAGTGGGTGGAGCAGAGTCCCCAGCGCACCCTCAAGGGAGCTGGAACATCAGTGAGAAATCATCTTTGTTGTAGTAAGTCACTGAGACGGGAACAGTGTTGTTGTCAGCACAGCCTCCTTGACTGAGGTGTGCCCAACACTGAGCGTGTCCCTTCTGAGTTCTCCTTTCAGTCTACATCAGTCTACATCAGTCTATGTCAATCCATATCAGTCTATGTCAGTCCATGTCAGTCCATGTCAGTCTATGTCAGTCTACATTAGTCTATGTCAGTCTATGTCAGTCTGTGTCAGTCCACGTTAGTCTGTGTCAGTCTACGTTAGTCTATATCAGCTCACGTCAGTCTATGTTAGTCCATGTCAGTCTACGTCAGTCCATGTCAGTCTATGTCAGTCTACATCAGTCTACATCAGTCTATGTCAGTCCACGTTAGTCTATGTCAGTCTACGTTAGTCTATGTCAGTCTATGTCAGTCTACATCAGTCTATGTCAGTCCATGTCAGTCTACGTCAGTCTATGTCAGTCTACATTAGTCTATGTCAGTCTATGTCAGTCTGCATTAGTCTATGTCAGTCTACATCAGTCTATGTCAGTCTGCGTTAGCCTGTGTCAGTCTATGTTAGTCTATGTCAGTCTGCGTTAGTCTGTGTCAGTCTATGTTAGTCTATGTCAGTCCACGTTAGTCTATGTCAGTCTACGTTAGTCTATGTCAGTCTATGTCAGTCCATGTCAGTCCATGTCAGTCCATGTCAGTCTATGTCAGTCCATATCAGTCTATGTCAGTCCATGTCAGTCCATGTCAGTCCATGTCAGCCTATGTCAGTCTACATTAGTCTATGTCAGTCTGCATTAGTCTATGTCAGTCTACATTAGTCTATGTCAGTCCACGTTAGTCTATGTCAGTCTACGTTAGTCTATGTTAGTCTGCGTTAGTCTATGTCAGTCTACATTAGTCTATGTCAGTCTGCGTTAGTCTATATCAGTCTGTGTTAGTTTATGTCAGTCTACGTTAGTCTATGTCAGTCTATGTTAGTCTATGTCAGTGTGTAAAAGGGATTTTTGCTGAAACATTTCTTTGTCATGCCTGTGGCTAGCCACCCAGATGCCCTCTACAGAAAAAAGTCAATATTATCGGAAATAGTTTATGCATATTCAAGCGAAATCATACTTTTTCTCCCTTTTTTATAACACAAACCATTGCGTGTTTTACATCCTGTTCTGAACCTTGTTTCTTTCACTTTATATTTTGGAAATCATTCCATAGCAGTACATGTATATTTTTGTCATCAATTTTTATAGCAAAATAACATTCCATTGCTAGAAGATAGTAATATGTATTTATTTAACTGGTGCCCTATTGATAGACCTTTGAGAAGTTTCCAATCTTTTGCTATTACAAACAATACTGGGTTAACCTCCAGTATACTGGGGAAAAGAATGATTATATAATAATTTACCTCGAGTCCAAAAGACCCTGTTAATTTTATTTATATATATATATATATATTTTTTTTTTTTTTTTTTTTTTTTTTTGAGACGGAGTCTCGCTCTGTCGCCCAGGCTGAGGTGCAGTAGCGCAATCTCGGCTCACTGCAAGCTCCGCCTCCCGGGTTTATGCCATTCTCCTGCCTCAGCCTCCCGAGTAGCTGGGACTAGAGGCGCCCGCCACCTCGCCCGGCTAGTTTTTTTTCGTATTTTTTAGTAGATACGGGGTTTCACCGTGTTAGCCAGGATGGTCTCAATCTCCTGACCTCGTGATCCGCCCGTCTTGGCCTCCCAAAGTGCTGGGATTACAGGCTTGAGCCACCACGCCCGGCCTTTTTTATTTATATTTTAAGTAGCCTTATAATAATTTACAGAAGAATAAAGGGATCATAACAGACAACCTTATTAGAAATTAAAATACGAATATAAGTGTAGGAAACCCAAATTTCAATCCCCAATTTTCCTGTTTTGACAATATATATACCAAGAAAGCGTTGGGCACAGTGGCTTACACCTTTATCCCAGCACTTTGGGAGACCAAGGCGGGCGGATCACGAGGTCAGGAGATCGAGACCATCCTGGCTAACACGGTGAAACCCCATCTCTACTAAAAATACAAAAAAATTAGCCGGGCGTGGTGGCAGGCACCTGTAGTCCCGGCTACTTGGGAGACTGAGGCAGGAGAATGACGTGAACCCAGGAGACGGAGCTTGCAGGAGCCGAGATCACGCCACTGCACTCCAACCTGGGCAACAGAATGAGACTCCGTCACAAAAAAAAAAAAAAGAAAAAAGGTAAAAAAAAGTATATATACCAAGAAAGAGCTGGGCATGGTGTCTCACACCTATAATCCCAGCACTTTGGAGGTCAAAGTGGGTGGATCACTTGAGCTCAGGAGCTCAAGACGAGCCTGGACAACGTGGCAAAACCTCATCTATACAAACAAAACAAAACCAAAAAAATACCTGGGCGTGATGGTGCTTTCCTGTAGTCCCAGATACCTGGGGGTCTGAGGTGGGAGAATCACTTGAACCCAAGAGGCAGAGGTTGCAATGAGCTGAGATTGAGCCACTGCACTCCAGCCTGGGTGGGTGACAGAATAAAACACTGTCTTTTTTTTTTTTTTTTTTTTTGAGACGGAGTCTCGCTCTGTCGCCGGGGCTGGAGTGCAGTGGCCGGATCTCAGCTCACTGCAAGCTCCGCCTCCCGGGTTTACGCCATTCTCCTGCCTCAGCCTCCCGAGTAGCTGGGATTACAGGCTTGAGCCACCGCGCCCGGCCAAAACACTGTCTTAAAAAAAGGAAGAGGTGGGCCGGGCGCGGTGGCTCAAGCCTGTAATCCCAGCACTTTGGGAGGCCGAGACGGGCGGATCACGAGGTCAGGAGATCGAGACCATCCTGGCTAACACAGTGAAACCCCGTCTCTACTAAAAATACAAAAAAACTAGCCGGGCGAGGTGGCGGGCGCCTGTAGTCCCAGCTACTTGGGAGGCTGAGGCAGGAGAATGGCGTGAACCCGGGAGGCGGAGCTTGCAGTGAGCTGAGATCCGGCCACTGCACTCCAGCCCCAGCGACAGAGCGAGACTCCGCCTCAAAAAAAAAAAAAAAAAAAGGAAGAGGTGGCTGGGTGCAGTGGCTCACGCCTGTAATCCCAGGACTTTGGGAGGCCAAGGTGGGTGGAACACCTGAAATCAGGAGTTCAAGACCAGCCTGGCCAATGTGGTGAAACCCCGTCTCTACTGAAAATACAAAAATTAGCCAGGCGTGGTGGTGTGTAATCCCAGCTACTTGGGAGGCTGAGGCAAGAGAATCACTTGAACCCGGGAGGTGGAGGTTACAGTGAGCCGAGATTGTGCCATTGCATTCCAGCCTGGGCAACAAGAGTGAAACTCCGTCAAGAAAGAGAGAGAGAGAGAGAGAGGGAGGGAGGGAGGGAGGGAGGAAAGGAAAGAAAGAAGGGAGGGAGGGAAGGAGGAAGGAAGGAAAGAAAGAAAAGAAAAGGAAAGAAGAAAAGAAAAGAGAAAAGAGGCCAGGAGCGGCGACTCACACCTATAACCCTGGCACTTTGGGAGGCCGAGGTGGGTGGATCATCTGAGGTAGGAGTTTGAGACCAGCCTGGCCAATGCAGCGAAACCCCATCTCGACTAAAAATAAAAATTAGCCAGGTGTGGTGGTGGGCACCTGTAATCCCAGCTACTTGGGAGGCTGAGGCAGGAGAATTGCTTGAACCCAGGAGGTGGAGGTTGCAGTGAGTCAAGATCACGCCATTGCACTGTAGCCTAGGCAACAAGAGCAAAACTCCATCTCAAAAAGAAAGAAAGAAAGTATATATACCAAGAATGGACTGCATACAATGACTCACATCTGTAATCCCAGCACTTTGGAAGGCCAAGGTGGAAGCACTGCTTGGGCCCAGGAGTTCAAGACCAGCCTGGACAACATAGTGAAAGCTTGTCACTGTTAAAACAACAGCAACAACAACAAAAACAAACAAACAAAAAACGAGTAGGCAATGTCCTTTATGCTCATGCCCTGTCTTATATATTGAATCTAGAACATATCCATCTTGTAAAAACTGCTTCCAGATTTCAACTGCATCTTTAGTAGGTTTTAGCTTATCATTAAGCTAAAACTCTTGTCTTTGAATCTGCAAGACCCAATACTTTTGAAAACTTTGACACTCATAATTTTGTTGAGAGGATGGCCATCTTCTTTGTTGCATAATTGTGAAATATTGTCATGGTTAGATTTATGAACCCCAATCAAACGGTCAATCCAATGAATTGTTTCCATTTCTTCATCTATTTCCTTCCAATCACCCCTGTGTATCCAACTTTATCAATCATCCACTTACTGAATGTATCAAGGGAAGTGTGTATACAAACATCATGGCTGGGCGCGGTGGCTCAAGCCTGTAATCCCAGCACTTTGGGAGGCTGAGACGGGCGGATCACGAGGTCAGGAGATCGAGACCATCCTGGCTAATACGGTGAAACCCCGTCTCTACTAAAAAAATACAAAAAACTAGCCGGGCGTGGTGGCGGGCGCCTGTAGTCCCAGCTACTCGGGAGGCTGAGGCAGGAGAATGGCGGGAACCCGGGAGGCGGAGCTTGCAGTGAGCTGAGATCCGGCCACTGCACTCCAGCCTGGGCGACAGAGCGAGACTCCGTCTCAAAAAAAAAAAAAAAAAAAAAAAAAAACATCATAAAAGATGAAGAAATATTATCATGCATCCTTTTAACAAAATGTATCCCATTTCTTGTTAAAAACGTTGTGTTTCTAGTTCTTCCTGTTGAAGAACTGAATATGGATATGAGAATCCATAATTCGGCCAGGTGTGGTGGCTCATGCCTGTAATCCCAACACTTTGGGAGAGTAAGGTGGGTGGATCACTTGAGCCCAGGAGTTCGAGACCAGACTGGGCAACATGACGAAACTCTGTCTCTATAAAAAATACGAAAATTAACTGGGCATGGTGGCTTGAGCCTGTAGTCCCAGCTGTTAGGAAGGCTGGGGTGGGACTGCTTGAGCCTGGGAAGTCAAGGCTGCAGTGAGCCAAGATCACACCACTGCACTCCAGCCTGGGCAACAGGAGCAAGATCCATATTTCTCTTTTGTCCTTAGAGGCATATTGTTCACTCACTGATGCTTGTATTTGAGAAAACTCATCTAGGGTATGGTCATCTGAAGAGTCATGGAGATTTCTATTTTTTTTTTTGAGATGGAGTTTTGCTCTGTTGCCCAGGCTGGAGTGCAGTGGTGCAATGATCTTGGCTCATTGCAACCTCCACCTCCCAAGTTCAAGTGATTCTCCTGCTTCAGACTCGAGTAGCTGGGATTACAGGCACGTGCCACCAGGTCTGGCTAATTTTTGTATTTTTAGTAGAGATGGGGTTTCACCATGTTGGCCAAGCTAGTCTCAAACTCCTGACCTCAAGCGATCAGCCTGCCTCGGCTTCCCAAAGTGCTGGGATTACAGGCGTGAGCCACTGTGCCCGGCCACAGATTTATTTTCCATGATCCATTTCACCATTACAATTGGCATCTTGACACAGCGCTGTTCTCTGTCTCTGCACACATCTCCTGATTGTCTTAAGAATCACGAGCGCTGTGAGTGTTGACTGCCCGAGTTCACTGGCCCCTTCTCTGCAGCCAGTTCGAGCGCTGTGAGTGTTGCCTGCCAGAGTTCACTGGCCCCCTTCTCTCCAGCCAGTACGAGCGCTGTGAGTGCTGACTGCCAGAGTTCACTGGCCCCCTTCTCTCCAGCCAGTACGAGCGCTGTGAGTGCTGACTGCCAGAGTTCACTGGCCTCCTTCTCTCCAGCCAGTTGCCTTGGAAGAACAGGTACTGCCTTGTCTGATAAGTCAGCAGCCAATGACAGACTGACAGTGTAAAATGCCCACTCCTTGCTTTGAGGTGGATGAACCCAGATGCAATTTTTGCTCCACGGTTTCCATGGGACCAGACGGAAGCCAGACAGACTCCACCCGAGACCACAGCCGTGGTTACCCTTTTTCCTTTGCCCCCTCCGATTTTCCTCACTCTCTCCTCCTTAGAGCGCTGATATAGTTTGAATATTTGTCCCACTCAAATATGTTGAAATGTGATCTCCAGTGTTGGAGGTGGGGCCTGGTGGGAGGTGGTTGGATCGTGGAGGTGGATTTCTAATGAAACAGTTTAGCATCATCCTCTGGGTGCTGTTCTCATGACAGTGCATGAGTTCTCACAAGATCTGGATGTTTAAAAGTGTGTGGCACCTCCCGCCAACTCTCTTCCTCCCACTCCTGCCTGGTGAAACACCTGCTCCCACTTTGCCTTCCGCCGTGAGTAAGAGCTTCCTGA
Organism: Trachypithecus francoisi; assembly: GCF_009764315.1. Lineage (NCBI taxonomy): Eukaryota > Metazoa > Chordata > Mammalia > Primates > Cercopithecidae > Trachypithecus > Trachypithecus francoisi. The sequence goes on along the minus strand of NW_022681468.1, from coordinate 3,286,051 downwards.
GGCCTCACCAGAAGATGCTGGCGCTATGTTTCCTGTACAGCCTGTAAAACCAGGAGACAAATCAGCCTCTTTTCTTACAAATTACTCAGCCTCAGGTATTTCTTTATAGCAATGTAAGAAACGGCTTAATACATGCACACTGTAATAAATTACTTTTACAAGAATCCCCATTGCAGGCGCTGCTTCTAGGAACTTGACCTAGGATAGCTGGAACCAGAGCCATCCTATGAAGGAGACGCAAGGATGGGATTCCTTAAGGGTGACTCACTGGCTGAATGGTAGTAAGGACCCGCTAGGTGGACTAATGACAGTCCCTGAAGTGCCCGAGCCCTGCAGTGGTTAAAACTTCCACCTGTGGTGTCCTGGGGTCACAGCGGCATCCATTCATGGTCTTCCCTACAGCAACGTGAATTGTTCAGCTTTCTGTCTCCATGTAATTCAAGACCTGAACGCTGGCTGCTGCAGATGTCCTGAGGCTGGATGTGATAGTCATCGCCTCCCTCCTCCTGCTATGAGGCCATAAGTGTAGCTGAGGGAGAGGTGTTGGTGCAATAGTGGCAGATGACTCGGGTGTGCGAGCCACCTGCGGTGCAGCCCACTGCGCCCCCTGGTCCTGCCATGCAGTACCACAGATGTACCACTTCCATCTCACTGTGGGTTACTGTTGGGTCCTCCTGAGCTGAAGACTTGGTGGGTCCAGCAGAATCAGCTCTTTTTTTTTTTTTTTCTTTTTTTTTGGAGATGGAGTCTCGCTCTGTCACCCAGGCCGGAGTGGAGTGGTGTGATCTCAGCTCAGTGCAACCTCCTCCGCCTGGGTTCATGCGATTCTCCTGTATCAGCCTCGCAAGTAGCTGGGATTACAGGCACCTGCCACCACGCCTGGCTAATTTTTGATTGTTTAGTAGAGATGCGGTTTGGCCATCTTGGCCAGGCTGGTGATCCTTCAGTGATCCACCGTCAGTGGTCACTGACCACTGATCTTCAGTGATTCATCTGCCTCGGCCTCCCAAAGTGCTGGGATTACAGATGTGAGCCACAGCACCCAGCCAGAATGAACTCATCTTGGGAAGTTCTAGCCATCAGACAGTTTCTAGCAGGGTCCAGGAGCGCATCAGGGCTGCTTTTTGAATGGTCTGTAGTTCTCTGTTGTGTAAGGCACAGACTTTCTCCAGAACCCAGGGGGTCTGTACTGGGAAGTAGCATCTTTCCCAACCACACCCCCCTCTAGTTCCGTTGCACCTGCTGAGTCATGGGTGCATGCAGGAAGCTGCTCCTGTGGCAGCCTGGACTGCTGGAGAGCTCTTTCTGCTCCTGGCCCAATGCAAAGCTAGCAGTCTTCCATGTGACCTGATGAAGGCTCCTGATTCTTCGTAGGCTTTGTCTCCAGTCCTCTGGATGGCATGTGGCTTACCAAGGCATCTGCTCGGATTAACATGACGCCCTCTATATGGTGACCAACATGCTGTTTTGCAGAATGTCTAGATGATTCAGGGTGAGGAAGATGATGAGTATCAAGTACAGCCTCAGGGCATTGGCAGCAGCCAGACTGTGGTTCTTCCCACTAACCCTCGTCTTGTAAATGTCCCCAGAAAGTGTGACCAACCAGAGTCATGGAGAAGTTGCGCCTGGTCAGGACCACCTGGCAGTGAGAAGTAAGTGGGTGTGAACGGGGCAGAAAGATCAGAGGCTGGCCCGGATGCTGTTGAAGGTGGCACATCAACACTGTGCTGATTCCCTCCAGGATTCTTTTAGAGGAGGGAAACAAACATTTGTCTTGTTTTGCATATTTTTTCTTATGTATGCAGCCAAAACTAGTCAAAGCTGATGCATAGGGGAAGATAAATACCCTCAGGAACAACGTGAGTGTCAGAGAAATCTCCCACTCAACATCAGAAGAGAGAGCCTCGCCGAGCAGCCCGAGCACACTGTGAGCAAGATGAAAGTAAACAGCCTGGTAGATATGCAGGCATGCACAGGGCCACTATGAGGAAGCAAAAACGTCAGTGTCATGCAGCACCAAAAAAAAAAAATTCAAATTCAAAAGCCTTCTTTAATCTAGAACGAAGTTTGCTATGGACTAAATAGTATCCTCCCCAAAATTTCTGTATTGCAGACCAAACTCCCAATGTGATAGTATTTGGAGATAGAGTCTTTGGGAGGTGATAGGGTTAGATGAGACCACAAGGGTGGGGCCTTCCTGAGGGGATTAGTACTCTTATAATAAGAGACACCAGAAAGCACTTTTTTTTCTTTTTTCTTTCTTTTTTTTTCTTGAGACAGGGTCTTGCTCCATTGCCCAGGCTAGAGTGCAGTGGCACAATCTTAGCTCACTGCAGCCTTGACCTCCCGGGCTCAAGTGATTCTCTCACCTCAGCCTCCCAAGTAGCTGGGACTACAGGCATGTGTCACCACACCCAGCTAATTTTGTTAACTTACTTATTTTTTGTAGAGACAAGGTCTCATTTGTTGCCCAGGCTGGTCTTGACTCCTGGATTCAAGCAATCCTCCTGCCTCAGCTTCCCAAAGTGCAGGGATTACAGGTATGAGCCACCACACTTAGCACAGAAAGCACTCTGGATTGTGTTCTCTCTCTCTCTCTCCTCTCTCTCTTTCTTCTCTCTCTTCTTTCTTTTCTCTTCTCTTCTCTCTTCTCTCTCTCTCTTGCCTGTGGGGGTCACAGGAAGAAGACAGCAAGGCAGGAAGAGAGCCCTCACCGGGAGCTGACCATGCTGACGCCACGATCTTGGACTTTCCAGCCTCCAGAAGGATAAGAAAATAAATCTTTATTGCATAAGCCAATCAGTCTGTTGTATTTTGTTATGGCAACTAAAGCAGACTAAAGATACATTTCTACTAAATGCAATGTATGATCCTCCGTTGGAGTCTGATTTTTTTATTCAACCTGCAAAGGAAAAAAATGAACAAACAAGGACAAGTATAAAAACAGATATGGTGAAATTCAATCCAAGGCAGAAAAGCAGGTGTCCTCAGATGCATCTCCCCATAAAAGAGCTCATAACAATGGCAGCACTGTAATCCCAGCACTTTGGGAGGCCGAGGCAGGTGGATCACTTTAGGTCAGGAGTTCGAGACCAGCCTGGCCAACATGGTGAAACCCCATCTCTATAAAAATACAAAAATTAGCCGGGCATGGTGGCAGGCACCTGTAATCCCAGCTACTCGGGAGGCTAAGACAGGAGAATTGCTTGAACCTGGGAGGTGGAGGTTTCAGTGAGCCAAGATAGCACCATTGTACTCCAGCCTGGGCGACGGATCAAGACTCCATCTAAAAAAAAAAAAAAAAAGAGCTCATAAGACTGTGACATGATAAGGCAACAACTCAGAGACAGGGCAGGAGCAGACAGAACCAAGACATTAACAGTGCACATCTAATGGATAATGAAACAGCAAGAGGCCAGGCACAGTGGCTCACACCTGGCAGCTCACACCTTCCAGCACTTTGGGAGGCCAAGACGGGCAGATGATTTGAGCTCAGGAGTTTGAGGCCAGCCTGAACAACATAGTGAGACACTGTCTCTAAAAAATATACAAAAATTAGCAGGACATGTCTGTGCACACCTGTAGTCTCAGCAACTCTGGAGGCTGATGTGGGAGAATCACCTGAGGCAGGATGGGGAGGCCACGGTGAACCAAGATGGAGGCAGGAGAATTGCTTGAACCTGGGAGGCAGAGGTTGCAGTGAGCAGGGATCATGCCACTGCACTCCAACCTGGGCGACAGAGTCTGTCTAAAAAATAAAAATAAAAATAAAATAAAAAAACAAGCTTCGGAATTGGTGTGTAGTAACTGAACTTTCTGTTTGAGGTTTTTCTGGTGATTAACCTTTAACTACTATATAACATGGGTACATAGCTATAAGTTTCTGTCATTTCCAGACATTATCCACTGGGGTCTCAGGTGATACCTGTAGAGGTGACTCACCACCCCATCCCCCCACATCTTCCTCTCAATGTAGTTATTACTATTTTCTATTATTATTTTCATGGTTTTTTAAAAACGGAGTCTCACTCTGTTGCGTAGGCTAGAGTGCAGTGGTGTGATCCCAGCTCACTGCAACCTCCACCTCCCGATTTCAAGTGATTCTCCTGCCTTGGCCTCCTGAGTAGCTGGAATTACAGGCATGTGCAACCACACCCAGCTCATTTTTCTGTTGTTGTTGTATTTTTAGTAGAGACGGGGTTTCACCACGTTGGCCAGCCCAGTCTCGAACTCCTGACCTCAAGTGATCCATCTGCCTCGTCCTCCCAAAGCACTGGGATTTCAGGTATGAGCCACCACGCCCGGCCATTATTTACTATTTTCAGTCCCTCTATTGATTCCTTCTATGAACTTAAACAGAATATTTGCGATGTTATTACTGGTTCTTCTATCTGTAGAGGCTTCTCTTGATTGCCAACAAGGGAAGATGAAGATATTTGTTTCTCTAACCTTGGCTTTATAACCTCCACGTTCCAGCTCCCAACTTAAGTCATCTGTACTATTACTTTTTTTTTTTTTTTTTGAGACGGAGTCTTGCTCTGCCGCCCAGGCTGGAGTGCAGTGGCCGGTTCTCAGCTCACTGCAAGCTCCGCCTCCCGGGTTTACGCCATTCTTCTGCCTCAGCCTCCTGAGTAGCTGGGACTACAGGCGCCCGCCATCTCGCCCGGCTAGTTTTTTTGTATTATTATTTTTTTAGTAGAGACGGGGTTTCACCGTATTAGCCAGGATGGTCTCGATCTCCTGACCTCGTGATCCGCCCATCTCGGCCTCCCAAAGTGCTGGGATTACAGGCTTGAGCCACCGCGCCCGGCCTGTACTATTACTTTTATACTATCAGAATTGATAGTATTTATAATCTGCTTGCAATCAAAATAAACTGGTTTTTCTTTTTTGTCATTGTTGTTTTTGGGTTTTTTTTGAGACAGGGTCTCACTCTGTCACCCAGGCTGGAGTGCAATGGAGCCATCACAGCTCACTGCAGCCTCGACCTCCTGGGCTCAAGGGATCCTCCCACCTCAGCCTCCCAAGTGGCTGGGACCACAGGTCAATGCCACCATACCCGGCTAATTTTTTAATTTTTTTGTAGAGATTGGATCTCACTATGCTGCCCAGGCTGGTCTTGAACTCCTCGACTCAAGCAATCCCCCTGCCTCAGTCTCCTAAACAGTTGGGATTACAGGCATGAGCCACTGCACCTGGCCCAGAATAAAGCTTTCTGTCCTTTACCTATAGCTTGATTCTACAGGTGAAGATTGGGCGACACTTTTCTTTATAATACAAAATGTCATCACTGTAGAGCCAAGTTGTGCAGCGCTACATTTTTCTTTATTCAGCTTTTGCTTTTTTCCCTAGAGTTGGAAGTTGCTTTTATTTGTTTGTTTTTTTAAATGGAGTCTCACTCTGTCGCTCTGTCACTCAGGCTGGAGTGCAGTGGTGCGATCTCAGCTCACTGCACCCTTCACCTTTGGGTTCAAGCAATTCTCCTGCCTCAACCCTCAAGTAGCTGGGATTACAAGTGCCCGCCACCACACCTGGCTAATTTTTTGTATTTGTAGTAGAGATGGAGTTTAACCATGTTGGCCAGGCTGGTCTTGGACTCCTGACCTCAAGCAATCCACCCGCTTTGGCCTCCCAAAGTGCAGGGATTACAGGCGTGAGCCACCAAGTCCGACCGCAAGTTGCTTTTCTTTCTTTGTTGCATTGTCTTCCTTTACTGCATCTCGAGGCTCTTCCGGAATCTCAAGGGTGCTCTGGCATCTGTGGAGTCGCCTTGTTTTCAGGATGCCCCTCTCCCGCTGCTGTCGTGCCCTGCTCCAGTCTGAGCCTGTGCCCACTGTCTTCCAGGTCTTCCTTCACTGCTGTCTGAGTTGAATCTTCTGTTTCCTGGATCCCATGTGTTCCCCTCTCTGCCATCGCAAATCCCCAAGGAACTTCCCCGGAAGAGGTATGTGGGAGAGAAATTGTTCTGAGTCCATGTGTCTTAGGTTTTGCTGTATAACATAGTACCACAAAGCACAGTGGCAAAACAACCATTTATTTCTTCCTTACATATCTGCAGCTCAACTGTGGTTCAGCGAGTCCAGGCAGGGCCTGGCTGGGCTTGACTCTGGACTGCGGATCAGCTCCCGGTCTGCTGCAACCATCTTTTGTCCCACGTGAACCAGCAGCGGCCAGACAGATGCCTCTCTTGGTGAAAGACACACCAAGCCCACAGCAAGCACATTTCAAGTTTCTGCTGGGTCACATCTGTTTCCATCTGATTAGCCGAAGCAAGTCACACGGCTAAGCCCAACAGCAATGGGGCCAGGAAGTGTGCCCCTCCCACAGAGCTCAGGGGAAAGGAGTGAATATCTGCTAGGTAATAATACAATCTTCCACAGCGTGTAGTTCTAAAAATGTCTTTATTCCAGGCCAGGCACGGTGGCTCACACCTTGTAATCCCAGCATTTTGGGAGGCCGAGGCAGGCAGATCACCTGAGGTTAGGACTTCAAGACCAGCCTGGCCAACACGGTGAAACCCTGTCTCTACTAAAAATACAAAAATTAGCCAGGCATGGTGGCAGTCACCTGTAATCCCAGCTACCTGGGAGGCTGAGGCAGGAAAATCACTTGAACCCAGGAGGCAGAGGTTGCAGTGAGCTGAGGTTGTGCCACCGCACTCCAGCCTGGGCAACACAGCGAGACTCCATCTCAAAAAAAAAAAAAAAGTCTTTATTCCACCCTTACATTTTGTTGGTAAATTAGCTAGGTATAGAATTTCAAGTTTCAGGCTGGGCGCAGTAGCTCACGCCTGTAATCCCAGCACTTTGGGAGGCCGAGGCGGGCAGATCACGAGGTCAGGAGATCGAGACCATCCTGACTAACACAGTGAAACCCCATCTCTACTGAAAATACAAAAACATAGCCAGGCGCGGTGGCGGGCCCCTGTAATTCCAGCTACTCAGGAAGCTGAGGCAGGAGAATCGCTTGAACCGGGAGGCGGAGCTTGCAGTGAGCTGAGATCCGGCCGCTGCACTCCAGCCTGGGTGACAGAGTGAGACTCTGTCTCAAAAAAAAAAAAGAAAAAGAATATGTACACTCGGGCTGGGCAAAGTGGCTCATACCTGTAATCCTAGCACTTTGGGAGGCTGAGGCAGGCAGATCACCTGTGGTCAAAAAAAAAAAAAGACTTGGTTATTATGTATATACTATGTTTTTTTCCTATACCTACACACCCATGATAAAGTTTAATTTCTAAATTAGGCACAGTAAGAGAGTAACAACAATAACGAACAATGAAATAAAACAATTATAATAACCTACTGTAATAAAAGTTATGCAAATGTGGTCTCTCTCTCAAAATATCTTATTATACTGTATTCACCCTTCTTCTTATGATCACGTGAGATGATAAAATGCCAGCATCACTACTCTTGCCCTTTGGGGCCATTATTAATTAAAACAGGGCTACTGGAACACAAGCACTGTGATACCATGAGAGTGGATCGGAGAGGCTACTGAGTGACTAATGGGGCAGGTAGCATATAAAATGTGGATATGCTGGACAAAGGGGTGATTCACATCCTAAGCAGGATGGAGCAAGCTAGCAAGAGATTGCATCATGCTACTCAGAATGGTGCACAGTTTAAAACTTATGAATTGTTTACTTCTGGAATTTTCCATTTAATATTTTTGGGCCACAGTTGACCATGAGTAACTGCAACCACAGAAAGTAAAGCCCTGGGTAAGGAGGGGCTCCTGTAGCATACTCTGCTCCTATACGGCTCTGCCACCACCCTCTCAGTTGATGATGTCAGAAGTTACACTTTTTTTTTTTTTTTTTTTTTTTTGAGACGGAGTCTCGCTCTGTCGCCGAGGCTGGAGTGCAGTGGCCGGATCTCAGCTCACTACAAGCTCCACCTCCCGAGTTCCCGCCATTCTCCTGCCTCAGCCTCCGGAGTAGCTGGGACTACAGGCGCCCGCCACCTCGCCCGGCTAGTTTTTTATATTTTTAGTAGAGACGGGGTTTCACCATGTTAGCCAGGATGGTCTCAATCTCCTGACCTCGTGATCTGCCCGTCTCGGCCTCCCAAAGTGCTGGGATTACAGGCTTGAGCCACCGCGCCCAGCCAGAAGTTACACCTTTATACATTGGGTGCCGAAAAACATAGACTTATTTTTATTTTATTTTATTTTATTTTGAGACGGAGTCTCGCTCTGTCACCCAGGCTGGAGTGCAGTGGCCGGATCTCAGCTCACTGCAAGCTCCGCCTCCCGGGTTTACGCCATTCTCCTGCCTCAGCCTCCCGAGTAGCTGGGACTACAGGCGCCCGCCACCTCGCCCGGCTAATTTTTTGTATTTTTTAGTACAGACGGGGTTTCACCGTGTTAGCCAGGATGGTCTTGATTTCCTGACCTCGTGATCCGCCCGTCTCGGCCTCCCAAAGTGCTGGGACTACAGGCTTGAGCCACGGCGCCCGGCCTAAACATAGACTTATTACTGTTTTTTTTGTTTGTTTGTTTTGTTTTTTTTACTATTAGTCTTTTAAATCATGTATAAAAGGAAAAGTGGTGTTACAACCCAAAATGACAATAGTACTAGCTTTTGTAATTGTCCATGTATTTACCTTTCTAGGAGATATTTATTTCCTCATAGGATTTTGAGTTATTGTCTAGTGTTCTTTAATTTATTTTTAAAAAATTTTACTTTTTTCCTGCTGCCTATATAATTGCAGAATGTCCTTTAATTTCAATCTGCAGAAGTCCCTTTAGCATTTTCTGTAAGACAGATCTAGTGGTAATAAACTCTTTCTGCTTTTGTTTATCTGGGAATACCTTCGTTTCTTCTTTTTTGAAGACAGTTTTGCCAGGTACAGGATTACTTTTGTTTTGTCTTGTTTTCTTTTTCAAGAGACAGAGTCTCACTCTGTCACCCAGGATGGAGTGCAGCACAGCGGTATGACCATAGCTCACTGCAACCTCAAACTCCTTAGCTCAGGTACTCATCCCTGCCTCAGCCTCCTAAGAAGCTGCAACTACAGTTGTGCACCAACATGCCGGGCTAATGTAAAAAAATTTTTTTTAGAGATGAGCTCTTGCTATGTTGCTCAGGTTGGTCTTGAACTCCTGACCTCAAGTGATTCTCCCACCTCAAGCCTCCTAAGTAGCTAGGATTTCAGGAAGGAGTTAACATGCACAGCAGGATTCTTGATTGACAGTTTTTTCTTTTAGCTCTTTGAATGTACCAACCCATTGCCTTCTTGCCGCCAATGTTTCTGCTGAGAAATCTGCTGTTAATCTTATTGGAGAGCCCTCGTATGTAACGATTTGTTTCTCTCTCACTGCTTTCAAGATTCTCTCTTGGCTCACACCTGTGGCTGGGTGCAGTGGTTCACACCTGCAATCCCCGTATTTTGGGAGGCCAAGGCAGGAGGATTGCTTGAGTCCAGGAGTTTGGGGCCAGCCTGGGCAACATAACAAGATCCTATCTCTATAAGATTAGTTAGCCGGGTGCGGTGGCTCAAGCCTGTCATCCCAGCACTTTGGGAGGCCGAGACGGGCGGATCACGAGGTCAGGAGATCGAGACCATCCTGGCTAACACGGTGAAACCCCGTCTCTACTAAAAAATACAAAAAACTAGCTGGGCAAGGTGGCGGGCGCCTGTAGTCCCAGCTACTCCGGAGGCTGAGGCAGGAGAATGGCGTAAACCCGGGAGGCGGAGCTTGCAGTGAGCTGAGATCCGGCCACTGCACTCCAGCCTGGGCAACAGAGCGAGACTCCGTCTCAAAAAAAAAAAAAAAAAGATTAGTTAACTAGTTATTAATTAACTAATTAATCCAAGATTAAAGATTCTCTCTATTATCTGTGGTTTGGGCAGTTTGATGACAGTGTGTCTCTGTGAGGGCCTCTTTAAATTCATCCTACTTGGAGTTCACTGAGCTTCTTGGGTGTTTAGATTCATGTATTTCACCAAATTTGAGATGTTTTCAGCCATTATTTCTTCAAATAATCTCTTATTATTTATTGACTAAAAACAATAATAATCTCATTTTCTTTTTTCTTCTGAGATGAAGTCTTGCTCTGTCACCCAGGCTGGAGTGCAGTGGCACAATCTCAGTTCACTGCAATCTCTGCCTCCTGGGTTCAAGTGATTCTTCTGCCTCAGCCTCCCAAGCAGCTGGGAATACAGACACCTGCCACCACTCCTAGCTAATTTTTGTATTTTTAGTAGAGACAAGGTCTCACCATGTTGGCCAGGCTGGTCTCAAAGTCCTGGCTTCACGTGATCCGCCCACCTCAGCCTACCAAAATGCTGGGATGATGGGTGTAAGCCACTGCACCCAGCCAATAACCTCATTTTCTCTTTCCCTTTCTCTGTTCTATTTCTGGCACCCGCACAGTGGGTGTTCTTCTACTTGATGGTGTCCCACATGTTTCTTGGACCCTGTTTACTCTTCTTCAGTCCTCTTTCTTTCTGTTCCTCAGACTCAGTAATTTCAACTGTCTTATCTTCAAGTTTGTTGGTTCCTTCTTCAGCCTGTTCAAATCTGCTTCTGAATCCCTCCATGAATTTTTCATTTCAGTTACTGTACTTTTCAGCTACAGAATTTCCTTCTGGTTCCTTCTTGTGTTCACTATATTTTTATTGATCTTTCCATTTCATCCATAAATCATGTACCTGACTTTGTCTGTCTGCATCTTTCTTTTCTTTTTTTGACAAAGTTTTTTTTTATTCATCCTCCTCCTCTTTCTTCTTCCTCCTTGTCTTCTTCATCTTCCTCTTCCACATTTTTCTAGGCAACTTTAGCAGGACGCTTTGTGCCACCAAACGTTTGTTTAGACTTAGAGTCAGCAACATCCTTCTCATAATTCTCCTTCAGCTTTGCCGCCTTAGTGATGTCAGGCTACTTTTCACTGTCATTTAAGTTATTCCACATCTCACCCAGCTTTTTGCCACATCTCCAGGAGAGATGCTAGGGTTTGTGGATTTGGTCTTGGGGAGGAATTCTGAACAGAACAGGAATAATGCAGAGGATGGCCTTTTGGGGGCATTAGGAAACTTCTTGCCTCCCTTAGCTGGTCTGTTACCCTCCATTTTCAGATCATAGCACACTTTATCTGCCTTTGCCATTTAATCAGATTTAGGGTTCTCTTTCCCGTTGTCTTACACCTGTCAGAGGACTTCTTGGAAAAATCTGCAAAACTGACAGGGACCTCTGAGTTTTTCTTCTCTGTTCTTCTCTGCGCATCTACACAAAGAAGGCGTAAGCAGACATCTTGCCCTTTGGTTTCTTGGGATCATGTTTAGCCATCCTGACTGTATTGTTCGCTAGTCTCTATCTGCATCTTTCTTTAGCTCTCTGAGCATTATTAATCAGACAAAATGCTATGTCTAGGAAGCATTAAAGACAAAGCCAGACAGGTGCAGTGGCTCACATCTGTAATCCCAGCCCTTTGGGAGACCAAGGTGGGCAGATCACTTCAGGTCAGGAGTTCGAGACCAGTCTGGCCAACATGGTGAAACCCCGTCTCTACTAAAAATACAAAAATTAGCCAGACCTTGTGGCAGTTGCCTGTAATCTCAGCTACTCAGGAGGCTGAGGTGGGAGAATCACTTGAACTCAGGAGGCAGAGGTTGCAGTGAGCCAAGATCATGTGACTGTACTCCAGCCTGGGCAACAGAGCGAGACTTTGTCCCAACAACAACAACAACAATAACAACAAAAACAAAAACAAAGCCTCAGAAAAGGCTGAATACGTTTCAGGCCATTGTTATAATGTCTTTGTCTAGTAAGTTTGCCATGTGGTTCTTCCTTAGAGATGGTTTCTATATATTTTTTCCCTGTGAATGAACCCTGCTTTCCTGGTTCTTTGTATGCCTGTGATTTTTTTGTTGAAAACAGAACTTTTGAATGTTACAATATGGTAACTCTGCAAATCAGGTTCTCTTCTTTACCCATGAGCCTCTTTCTTTCTTTCTTTCTTTCTTTCTTTCTTTCTTTCTCTTTCTTCCTTCCTTCCTTCCTTCCTTCCTTCCTTCTTTCTTTCTTTGTTTCCTTTCTTTCCTTTCTTTCTTCTTTCTTTTTCTTTTGAAGACAGAATCTCACCCTATTGCCCAGGCTGGAGTGCAGTGGAACTATCATGGTTCACTGTAGCCTCCACTTCCTGGGCTCAAACAATCCTCTCATCTCAGCCTCCCACCCAGCCAATATTTTTTTTTGTAGGGACAGGTAGGTTGTCACCATGTTGCCCAGGTTAGTCTCAAACTCCTGGGCTCAAGCAATCTACCTGCCTCGGCCTCCCAAAGTTCTGGGATTACAGGTGTGAGCCGCCATGCCCAGCCTGCTTTTCTTTTTAAATTGTTGTAAGGTGTCTGTGCAGGGAATGAACTTGAGGTGTAAACTTGAGATTGTCTCAGGTCTTTTCTGAGGCTTTGTCTTTCCAGGCATGAGTGGTGACTTTCTAAATTCTCTTGTATATGTGGTTGCTTTTGAATGTCCTAATCCTTAATTGTTTGGCCACTAAAAGGAGAAAGGGGGAAAATCAAGGGTAAAAAATTAAAAAACAGGCCAGGCGTGGTGGCTCATGCCTGTAATCCCAGCACTTTGGGAGGCCGAGGTGGGCAGATCACGAGGTCAAGAGATCGAGACCATCCTGGCCAACATGGTGAAACCCTGTCTCTACTAAAAATACAAAAATTAGCTGGGCATGGTGGTACCTGTCTATAGACCCACCTACTCAGGAGGCCAAGTCAGGAGAATCACTTGAAGCCAGGAGGCAGAGATTGCAGTGAGCGGATATTGTGCCACTGCACTCCAGTCTGGTGACAGAGTGAGATTCTGTCTCAATAAATAAAGAAATAAATAGCAGAAAACCCTCAAAAACCAGTCTCTATCTCTTTAAATGCCCTGGAAGCTGCTTTAGCCAGTGGGGTTGTAACAGTGGCAGTCACCTCTGTGTCTGAATGTCTGCAATCAGAAGCAACAGCCAGTAGTGAGAATACATATCTTGGCCGGGCGCGGTGGCTCACGCCTGGAATCCCAGCACTTTGGGAGGCCAAGGTGGGCGGATCATGAGGTCAGGAGTCCAAGACCAGCCTGGCCAACATGGTGAAACCCTGTCTCTACTAAAAATACAAAAATTAGCTGGGCGTGGTGGTGCACACCTGTAATCCCAGCTACTCTGGAACCTGAGGTGAGAGAATCACTTGAACCCAGGAGGCGGAGGTTGCAGTGAGCCAAGATGGCACCTCTGCACTCCAGCCTGGATAACAGAGCAAGACTTCATCTTGGGAGAAAAAAAAAAAAAAGAATACACATCTCCAATATTTGGAGGACAAGGTTATGTGCTAACCCTGGATGCTGCAAGCTATTCCAAGAATGACTGCATGTAGGGCTGAGGGGGCTTGCGAATGAGTAGCCACTACCATGAGTGGGAATAAGTACCCGCTACCATCCAAAGAGAGGACATTGACTGAAATTAACCAGGATTTACATTCGAGCTGTTATGGTTTGGATATTTGCCCCTTTCCAAACTCATGTTGAAATTTGATTACCATTTTAACAGTATTATGAGTTGGGAGGTTTAAGAGATGATTAGGGCCACGTGTGGTGACTCACACCTGTAATCTGAGCACTTTGGGAGGCTGAGGCAGGAGGATTGTTTGGGCCTAGGGGTTCAAGACCAGTCTAGGCAACAGAGGGAGACCCCCTCGCTACAAAAAATAAAAATAAAAACAAAATAATGGGGCATGGTGGCACATGCCAGCTACTCAGGAGGCTGAGGAATCTGTCGCCCCCTTCTAGACAACAATCTGGCAGAATCTGTCTGATGCAACTATCTTGGAACTCTGACGGAGGGACACTGGGACCTGGGAGGTTGAGGCTACAGTGAGCTGTAATCAGGCCACTGCACTCCAGCCTGGGAGACAGAGCAAGACCCTGACTCTAAAAATAAAATTTAAGATAAAGAATAAAAAATTTAAAAATTGACCAGATGTGGTGGCACACACCTGTAGTCCTAGCCACTCAGGAGGCTGAAGTGGGATGATCGCTTGAGCCCGGGATTTCAAGGCTGCAGGGAGCTATGACCATGTCACTGCACGCTAGCCTGGGTAACAAAGCAAAACCATGTCTCAAAAAATAAATAAAATAAAATAAAAATAAGAGATGATTATGCCACAAGAGTGGAGTGAATTAATTAATGCCATTGTCTTGGGAATGCATTTATTATTATGAGAGTGTGTTAATTATAAAACAGAGAAGGCTGGGCACAGTAACTCACACCTGTAATCCCAGTACTTTGGGAGGCCAAGGTGGGAGGATTGCTTGAGCTCAGGAGTTTAAGACCAGCCTGGGCAACATAGTGAGATCCTGTCTGTACTAAAAATAATAAAACTAGCCAGGCATGGTGGCACATGGCTGCAGTCCCAGCTACTGGGGAGGCTGAAGTGGGAGGATTGCTTGAGCCCAGGAGATTGAGGCTGCGGTGAGCTATGATCATGCCACTGCACTCCAACCCGGGTGACAGAGTGAGACTCTGTCTCAAAAAAAAAAAAAAAAAGGGGGCGGAAGAGTTAGGCCCCCTTTTGCTCTCTCTTTCTCTCTCTCTTCTCTTTGCCCGTCTGCCATGGGCTGACACCACAACAAGACCCCCAAGAAGAATGCCAGCTCGTTGATCTTGGACTTCCCAGCCTCCAAAACTGTGAGCTGATGAATGTATTTTCTTGTAAACTAGCCAGTCTGTGGCATTCTGTTATAGCAGCACAAAAAGGAGTAAGATACAAGCCTTCCCCTGGAAGCTGCAAGCCTTCAGATGGACATCAGAGTTCCAAAATAGTTGCATCAGACAGATTCTGCCAGATTATTGTCTAGATGGGGGCGACAGATTCCTGGCACTTTCTACTCTATCATCTTCTGTGCTATCACTGCTGTGTAAATAATTCTTACAACTCAATAATAAAAACACAACTCAATTAAAAATTGGACTGGCCGGGCACGGTGGCTCACGCCTGTAATCCCAGCACTTTGGGAGGCCCAGGCGGGCGGATGACCTGAGGTCAGGAGTTCGAGACCAGCCTGACCAACATGGAGAAATCTTGTCTTTACTAAAAATACAAAATTGGCCGGGCGTGGTGGCACATGCCTATAATTCCAGCTAGTAGGGAGGCTGAGGCAGGAGAATCGCTTGAACCCGGGAGGCGGAGGTTGCAGTGAGCCGAGATCATGCCATTGCACTCCAGCCTGGGCAACAAGAGTAAAACTCCGTCTCAAAAAAAAAAAAAAGAAATTTGGGCTAAGTGTGTGTATACACATTTTTCCAAAGAAAATATACAAGCGGCAGTCTGGGCGCCGTGGCTGACACCAGTAATCCCAGCACTTTGTGAGACTGAGGCAGGTGGATTACTTCAGCTCAAGAGTTTGAGACAAGTCTAGCCAACATGGAGAAGCCCTGTCTAAACTGAAAAAAAAAAAAAAGAAGACTGTTCTCCAGGCTCTGCAATGCCCTCTATTGTCAATCAGGTGTCCATGTGTGTTGGTCTGCTTCAGAGTTTTTCTTGCTGGTTCACTGGACGATTTTTGTATTTGTGCACTAAAATCACACTGCCTTAATGACCATACTTTATAATAAGTTTTGACAAGCAGTGAGGTAATTGTCCTGCCTTGTTCCTCTTCTTTTTTTTTTTTTTTTTTGAGATGCAGTCTCTCTCTGTTGCCCAGGCTAGAGTGCAGTGGTGCGATCTCAGCTCACTGCAAGCTCCACCTCCCAGGTTCACGTCGTTTTCCTGCCTCAGCCTCCTGAGTAGCTGGGACTACAGGCACCTGCCACCACGCCCGGCTAATTTTTTGTATTTTTAGTAGAGATGGGTTTTCACCGTGTTAGCCAGGATGGTCTTGATCTCCTGACCTCGTGATCCGCCCACCTCAGCCTCCCAAAGTGTTGGGCTACAGGCGTGAGCCACCGCACCCGACCTGTTCCTTTTCTTTAGGGGAGTTTTTGGCTATTCTCGTTCTTTTGTATTTCCATATAAATTTATTTTTTACTTATTTTTTTGAGACAAGGTCTTGCTGTGTCCCCTGGGCTACAGTGCAGTGGTGCGATCTTGGCTCACTGCCACCTCAACCTCCCGAGTTCAAGCGATTCTCCTGCCTCAGCCTCAGGAGTAGCTGGGGTTACAGGTGTGCACCACCACACCCGCCTAATTTTTCTATTTTTAGTAGAGATGGGGTTTCACCATGTTGGCCAGGATGGTCTCAATCTCTTGACCTCATGGTCCACTCGCCTTGGCCTCCCAAAGTGCTGGGATTACACCCGGCCCCTGCTTTATATATTTTGAAGGTATTTTATTAGATGCATACAAGTTTTAAGTTATTATATCACCCAGGTAAATTAAACATTACTAGTGACACACTTTATTTCTAACATTGCATTTTGTCTTACAATCTATTTTGTGTGATATTAATATTGTTACAACAGTTTTCTTTTTATTAGTGTTTGCTTGGCCTATCCTTTTCTATCTTTTTATTTCAGCTTTTCTGTGTCCTTAGGGCTTTAATGTATCTCCTTTAACAGCATATAACTGAGTTATTATTTTTATTTTTCAGGTTTTTTGTTTTTTTTGCTTTGCTTTGTTTTTTGAGACAGAGTCTCACTCTGTCACCCAGGCTGGAGTGCAATGGCATCACCTCAGCTCACTGCAAACTCTGCCTCCCAGATTCCAGCGATTCTCTCACCTCAGCCTCCCGAGTAGCTGGGACTACAGGCGCCTGCCACCACACCCAGCTAATTTTTGTATTTTTAGTAGAGACGGGGTTTCACTATGTTGGCCAGACTGGTCTCAAACTCCTGACCT
Source organism: Trachypithecus francoisi (assembly GCF_009764315.1). NCBI lineage: Eukaryota > Metazoa > Chordata > Mammalia > Primates > Cercopithecidae > Trachypithecus > Trachypithecus francoisi. The sequence continues at coordinate 3,269,219 of NW_022681468.1, read as the reverse complement.
TGTGATCCGCCCGCCTCGGCCTCCCAAAGTGCTGGGATTACAGGCGTGAGCCACCACACCCAGCCCATTTTGTTTTGTTTTTTTGAGACAGGATCTCACTCTGTCACCCAGGCTGGAGGGCAGTGGTGTGAACATTGCTCACTGCAGCCTCAACCTCCCAGGCTCAATGATCCTCCCACCTCAGCCTCCCAAGTAACTGGGACTCCAGGCACGTGCCACCATGCCTGGCTAATTATTTAATTTTTTTGTAGAGACAGGAGGTTTTTACCGTGTTGCTCAGGCTGGTCTTAAACTCCTGGGCCCACGTGATTCCCCCACCTTGGCTTTCCAAAGCATTGGGGTTACAGGATTGAGCCATTATGCTCAGCCTTGGATTTTGATGTTTTTAAAAAATTCCATAAGATAATCAGTCTCCTAGTCTTTTTTTTTTTTTTTTTTTATTTTAAATAGAGATGGGGTTTCACTGTGTTGCCCAGGCTGGTCTCCAACTCGTGGGCTCAGGTGATCCTGTCACCTCAGCCTCGCAGAGTGCTAGGATTACAGGCGTGAACCACCACACCCAGCTTCCTACCCTTTTAACTAAGAAATTTTGTTCAATTTTATTATAATTGTCAAATATTTGAGTTTTTACAATGTTATTTATATTTTTTCTGAATTTTATGTTTCTTTGTTCTCCTTTCCTGCCTTTTTTGGGGGGATCGATTGGTGGGATTTTGTTTGATGGTATACTTATTTTCCCATTCTAGTTTGTTCTCTTTTCTGTTTTGGAATGTATACTTCTATTTTCATTCTTTTAATGATTGCCCTTGAAGTTTTACCATGCATATTTAATTTAGCAAAATCTAATTTTTTTCACATCAGAAGGTAATGTGTCTATGTCTTAACAAAGTTCAAAAGCGGCACATCTCACACATGTTCATGAATACCCAATCAGCATGCTCATGAACTACAAAAGGATCAAAATTCTGAATTTAAGCAACGTCTTAACCTTCCCTTCCCAGCAACACAAGGAGGGCCTTTCTTAGAACCCTTGTGAGACCAGAAACTACTCAGAGAGCATGCTCTACCCAAGGTCTAATCATACTGCTTACTACTCAGAGTGCCCAGTAAGCTGTCTTTGCAGAAAGCAGAGTTCCTAGCTTTCTCTTTGTCTTTGGTGTCACGAAATTTCACTCACTGGGGCTGGACACGGTGGCTCACGCCTGTCATCCCAGCCCTTTGGGAGGCTGAGGTGGGCAGATCACGAGGTCAGGAGATCAAGACCATCCTGGCTAACACGGTGAAACCCCATCTTTGGTAAAAATACAAAAATTAGCGAGGCATGGTGGAATGTGCCTGTAGTCCCAGCTAGTTGGGAGGCTGAGGCAGGAGAATCACTTGAACCTGGGAGGTGGAGGTTGCAGTGAGCTGAGATTGCACCACTGCACTCCAGCCTAGGCGACAGAGCAAGACTCTGTCTCAAAAAAAAAAAAAAAAAAGAAAGAAAGAAAGGAAGGAAGAAAAGAAAGAAAAAGAAATTTCACTCATTGGGTTGGTCACTGGAGGTCATTTTTCAGCTTTGGAAAAGCCTTATTTATTATTTCTTGGATAATTTTCTTCCCTCCTTTTTCTCTGTTCTCTCTTTCTGTAATTCCTATTAATCTGTTTTCCCAAGTGGCTGCACCATTTAACAATCTTACCAGCAGTGTATTTCTCTATATTTGGTCAACAGTTATATAGTATTATCTGGTGTTTTGATAATAGACATTCTCGTGGGTGTGGAGTGAGATCTTATTGTGGTTTAGATGGCATTTCCTCATGGCTGATAATGCTGAGCATCTTTTCATATGCTTATTGGCCATTTGTATGTCTTCTTTGTAGAAATGTCTGTTCAGATTTTTCATCCACTTTTAATTTTTTTGTCTTTTTATTATTGAGTTGTAAGATTTTTTTATGTATTCTAGATAGAAGTCCCTTAACAGATCCATGATGTGCAAAATTTTTATTCTCTTCTGTGGCTTCTTTTTTTACTTTCTTGGTAGTTTCCTTTAAAGCACAAAAGTTTTTCATTCTGATGATGTCCACTTTATCTACTTTGTTGTGGCTGCTGCATGTGCATTGTGTCAAAGCTAAGAAACCATTGCCTAATGCAAGGTTGTGAAGACCTCCACCTACTTTTTTTCTGATAGTTTCATAATGTTAAGTCTCATATTTATGTCTTTGATCCACTTTGAGTTAATTGTTGCATATGATTTGAGATAGGAGTCCAAATTCATTCTTGTGAATGTGGATATTCAGTTGTCACAGCACCATTTTGCCCCCAGTTAAATTACGTTGGTGGCCAGGCGCGGTGGCTCACGCTTGTAATCCCAGCACTTTGGGAGGCTGAGGCAGGCAGATCACAAGGTCAGGTGTTCGAGACCAGCCTGGCAAACACTGTGAAACCCCATCTCTACTAAAAATACAAAAATTAGTTGGGCGTGGTGGCGGGCGCCTGTAATCCCAGCTACTCAAGGGGCTGAGGCAGAAGAATTGCTTGAACCTGGGTGACAGAGGTGGCAGTGAGCTAAGATCGTGCCACTGCACTCCAGCCTGGGCGACAGAGCTAGACTGTATCTCAAAAGCAACAAAAAACAAAACAAAACAAACAAACAAAAAAATTATCCTGGCACCTTCCCTAAAATCAATTGACTGCAAAAGTGAAGGTTTATGTCTGGGCTCAATTCTATTTCAGTGACTTATATGTCTATCCTTCTGCCAGTACCACATGGTCTTAATTACTATAGCGTTGGTAGTAAGTTTTGAAGTCAGAAAGTGTGAATCCTCCAACTCTGCTCCTTTTTATCCAAGGTTCTTTTGGCTATTCTGAGTCTCTTGAATTACCATGTGAGTTTTAGGATTAATTTGTCAATTTCCACAAAGAAATCAACTGGGATTTTAATAAGGATTGCATTGAATGTGTAACTCAATTTAGGAAGCATTGCTATGTTATCAATATTAAGTCCTTCCAATCCCTAAACATGGGTGTCTCTCCATATACTTAGGTCTTTAATTTTTTCAACAATATTTTGTAGTTTTAAAGTATAAATTTGCACTTTTTTTTTTTTTTTAGACGGAGTCTCGCTCTGTCGCCCAGGCTGGAGTGCAGTGGTGCAATCACAGTTCACTGCAAGCTCCGCCTCCCGGGTTCACACCATTCTCCTGCCTCAGCCTCCCGAGTAGCTGGGACTACAGGCGCCCGCCACCACGCCCGGCTAATTTTTTGTATTTTTAGTAGAGACGGGGTTTCACTGTGTTAGCCAGGATGGTCTTGATCTCCTGACCGCGTGATCTGCCCGCCTTGGCCTCACAGAGTGCTGGGATTACAAGCGTGAGCCACCGCACCCAGCCAAATTTGCACTTCTTTTGTTAAATTTATTTCTATGTATTTTATTATTTTTGATGCTCTTATAAATAACATTTTTAAAATTTCTTTTTCAGTTTGCTCATTGCCACTACATAGAAATATAATTGATTTTCAGTTGGGCATGATGGCTCACACCTGAAATCCCAGCACTTTGGGAGGCCGAGGTGGGTGGATCACTTGAAGCCAGGAGTTTGAGACCAGTCTGACCAACATGGCAAAACCTTGTCTCTACTAAAAATACAAAAATTAGCCACTTGTGGTGGCACACACCTGTAATCCCAGCTACTTGGAAGGCTGAGGCACGAGGATCACTTGAACCTGAGGGGCGGAGGTTGTGGTGAACCAAGTTCATGCCACTGCCATCCAGCCTAGGCTACAGAGTGAGACTCCATCTCAAGAAAAAAAAAGAAAGAAAGGAAGGAAGAAATATAATTGGGCCAGGTATGGTGGCTCATGCCTGTAATCCCAGCACTTTGGGAGGCCAAGGAGCATGGATCACTTGAGGTCAGGAGTCAAAATCACCCTGGCCAACATGATGAAACTCCGATTCTAGTAGAAATACAAAAATTAGGTGTGGTGGCAGGCCCCTGTAGTCCCAGCTACTCGGGAGGCCGAGGCAGGAGAATCGCTTGAACCTGGGAGGTAGAGGTCGCAGTGAGCCAAGATTGCACCACTGCACTCCAGCCCAGGCAACATAGTGAAACTCCGTCTCAAAAAAAAAAAAGGAAAAAAAAAGATATATATATATAGATATATATATATATATAATTTTTGTATATTGATCTTGTAGCCTGCAACCTTGCTCAATTTGTTCATTAATTCTTAGTTTTTTACTGGATTTCTTAGTATTCCCCCCCCCCTTTTTTTTTTTGAGACAGAGTCTCGCTCTGTTGCTCAGGCTGGAGTGCAATGGCACAATCTTGGCTCACTGCAATCTCCGCCTCCCGGGTTCAAGTGATTCTCCTGTCTCAGCCTCCCAAGTAGCTGGGATTACAAGTGCACACCACCACACCCAGTTATTTATTTATTTATTTATTTTCGTATTTTTAGTAGAAATGGGGTTTCACCATGTTGGCCAGGCTGGTCTCAAACTCCTGACCTCAGGTGATCCACCCACCTCTGCCTCCCAAAGTGCTGGGATTACAGGCATGAGCCACCATGCCTGGCTGGATTTCTTAGCCAGGTTTTGCAGGATCATGACATCTGCAAATAGAGATAGTTTTCCTTTACAATCTGAATGCCTTTTATTTTCTTGCCTAATTGCCCTAGCTAGAACCTCCAGTACAATGTTCAGTAGAAACGCCAAGAGCAGACATCCTTGTCTTGTTCGTGATATTAGGAAGAAAGCATTCAGTCTTTCACCATAGTTGCCTTTTTCTTTTTCTTGAGACTGAGTCTCGCTCTGTCACCCAGGTTGGAGTGCAATGGCATGATCTTGGCTCACTGCACCCTTTGCCTCCCCGGTTCAAGCAATTCTCATGCCTCAGCCTCCTGAGTAACTGGGATTATAGATGGGCACCACCACACCCAGCTAATTTTGTATTTTCAAAAGAGATGGGGTTTCGCCACGTTGGCCAGGTTGGTTTCGAACTCCTGACCTCAGGTGATCCACCTACTTCGGCCACCCAAAGTGCTGGGATTACAGGCATAAGCCACCTCGCCTGGCCCATAGTTGCCCTTTATACAAAGTTCCTTTCTATTCCTGGTTTATTAAGGGTGGTTTTTTGTTTTTTGTTTTTATTGTGAAATTGTCTTGGGGCCAGGTATGGTGCCTCACACCTATAATCTCAGCACTTTGGGAAGCTGAGGTTGGAGAATTACTTGAGGCCCAGAGTTCGAGACCAGCCTGGGCAACACAGCAAGACCCCATTTCTTTTTTTTTTTTTTTTTTTTTTTTTTTTTTTGAGGCGGAGTCTCGCTCTGTCGCCCGGACTGGAGTGCAGTGGCCAGATCTCAGCTCACTGCAAGCTCCGCCTCCCGGGTTTCCGCCATTCTCCTGCCTCAGCCTCCCGAGTAGCTGGGACTACAGGCGCCGCCACCTCGCCCGGCTAGTTTTTGTATTTTTAGTAGAGACGGGGTTTCACCGTATTAGCCAGGATGAAGACCCCATTTCTAATTTAAAAAAACTGTTTTTAAAGAATGAGCCAGGTGTGGTGGTGCATGGCTGTATTCCTAGCTACTCAGGAAGCTGAGGCAAGATGGTTGATTGAACCCAGGAGTTCGAGGCTACAGTGAGGTATGCCTATGCCACTGTACTATAGCCTGGGCAACAGAGCTAGACCCTGTCTCTGAAAAAAGTGTTGCATGGCCGGGCATGGTGGCTCACGCCTGTAATCCCAGCACTTTGAGAGGCCAAGGCAGGCAGATCTCCTGATGCCAGGAGTTCGAGACCAACCCGGGCAACATGGTGAAACCCCGTCTCTACTGAAAATACAAAAATTAGCCAGTCGTGATGTCACGTGCCTATAATCACAGCTGCTTGAGAGGCTGAGGCATGAGAACTCCCGCCTGGGAGGTGGAGGTTGCAGTGACCCGGGATCCCACCAATCCTGCCCCTGCTACTCCAGCCTGGGCAACAAGAGCAAAAAACCCCATCTCAAAAAAAAAAGGTGTTCCATTTTGTCAAATGCTTTTTCTGTGCCTATTGATATGATTATATTGTTTTTGGCCGGGCACGGTGGCTCACATTTGTAATCCCAGCACTTTGGGAGGCTGAAGTGGGCGGATCACCTGAGGTCAAGAGTTTGAGACCAGCGTGACCAACATGGTGAAACCCCATCTCTACTAAAAATACAAAAAGTTAGCCAGGTGTGGTGGCGGGTGCCTGTAATCCCAGTTACTCAGGAGGCTGAGGCAGGAGAATCACTTGAACTTGGGAGGTTGAGGTTGCAGTGAGCCGAGATTGTACCACTACACCCCAGCCTAGGTGACAAAAGCGAAACTCCAGCTCAAAACAAAACAAAATAAACAAGCAAAAAACAGAGTCAGGAATGACAGGCCTCAGGAGTGGAAGACAGTGGCACCATCACACACACAGACACACACACACACACTCATACACTAAGTCCTTTTTCCATTTCAACCCTAAAATTATAATTTTTAAAATAACATGCTTATAAAAATAGGCTCTCCTCCAAGTAGGTTTCTGTTAAAAGCAGGGGTTTTAGGAAGTTTAGGGGTGTTGTTCTTTATGGATTTTTGTTTTGTTTTGTTGCTTTAGGTGTAGATTGGAGGATTTGCTTTAACAGAGTATCTTTTTGGCTTTACGGCTAAAATAGCTAGTTCCTGCTTATTAATACTCAAACACATCAATTATTCATCTGCAGTTGGGTATATTACACACACCGAGTCATCCATCCTCCTGCCCTCTTTGTTAAAGGAGGCTTTGAGGCCAGCAGCCCCACGGGGAAGGCGTGTAGCTGGGACTCAGGGCTGACTCAGAGGGCCAGCCTTGGCCAGCTCATGTCTGAGGTCACATCCGAGGGAGAGGAGGCAGCAGAGCTGAGTGAACAGAATCTTGTTCTTTTTTTTTTTTTTTTTTTTTTTGAGACGGAGTCTCGCTCTGTCGCCCGGACTGGAGTGCAGTGGCCAGATCTCAGCTCACTGCAAGCTCTGCCTCCTGGGTTTACGCCATTCTCCTGCCTCAGCCTCCCGAGTAGCTGGGACTACAGGCGCCAGCCACCTCGCCCGGCTAGTTTTTGTATTTTTAGTAGAGACGGGGTTTCAGCGTATTAGCCAGGATGGTCTCGATCTCCTGACCTCGTGATCCGCCCGTCTCGGCCTCCCAAAGTGCTGGGATTACAGGCTTGAGCCACCGCGCCCGGCCCAGAATCTTGTTCTAACAACTTGCCGGGTTCCGTGCTGCCTTGCCATGCCCAGCTCCTGAGCTGTCCATGTGAGGTCAGGGATTTGTCATGATGAAGGGCTAGACCTTTGAGGGTTTTGCTCTTTCAACTCTGCTCTTGTCCTTGACCTGCAATTATACTAGCAGCAGTTTCCATATGCAATGGTGACAGCTGATGTGTACTGGGGAAAATGATGGACAGTCAGAACCATTGTGATCCTCAGATGGGGAAGCTCAAGTTCAAGGTCGGCAGGAAGGCCACAGGCAAGGCCATTTGGCAGCCAAGTGCAAAGTCAGGGTGGAATCTCCATCTCCTGGTGACCATCCCCCATCAGCCTCCTGCATGGAATCCATAATGAGGGCCAGAACAGTGGAGCATCTGCTGTTAGCTATGCCCTGGTGCATGAACTCCCAGGTAAAACCAGATCCACAGGGGAGAAGGGAGTAAGCATTATTTATTTATTTATTTGAGATGGAGTCTAGCTCTGTCACCCAGGCTGGAGTGCAGTGGCATCATCTCGGTTCACTGCAACTTCTACCTCCCCAGCTCAAGCCATTCTTGTGCCTCAGCCTCCCGAGGAGCTGGGATTACAGGCATGTGCCACCATGCCCTGCTAATTTTTGTATTTTTAGTAGAGATGGAGTTTCACCATGTTGCCCAGGCTGGTCTCAAACTCCTGGACTCAAGCGATCTGCCTTCCTCAGCCTCCCAAAGTGCTGGGGTTACAGGCATAAGCCACTGTACCCAGCCACCACTATCCTGATTTTTGTGTTTTTCATCCCCTTGTGTTTTTTTCAATAGTTTCATTCTATACGTTTGCATCTTTAAACAGTATGTTGTTTGGTTTTGCACGTTTTCATTTCTGAATCACGCTATGTGTATTCTAAGAATTGCTTTGGTTTTTTAAATAATATATCGAGATTATGATACTGAGATGCATTCCCGTTGTTGTATGTAGCTGTAAAAAGTATTCTTTCTGTTATATACTATTTCTTTGCGCGAATATGCCATTTTCTGTATTCATACAGATAATGGACATTTGAATTGTTTCCAGTGCGTTTCTATAACAAACTGTAGTGCTATGATTATTCTTATACATGTTCCTGTGCATATGTTTGAGAGTTTTTTCTGTTTTAGAAACCGATGTTTATTTTCCATCAACTTTACTTTCATGTTGCTGAAGAGCCCGTGCAAAAACAGCTTAAGACTATGCAGTGGTTGCTTCTACCCATTCAGTGGCCTGAGCAGTGGGAGCTGCAGACCAGTTTTTAGTGGCAGGCTGAGCCCTCCAGTCTTCAGTAGGGAACTGCTGAACAGGCACAGAGGGCACCTGCACGCTGCCAGACCGGTCTGCAACCTCAGGCTGAGTAGCAGTGAACTCGGGAGCTGGAGCAGTCCATTCACCCTGAAATTCCTCCTTGGTCACTGCCTTTTCAGCAGCAGCCAGCTCTTCTTTTTCAATCTCCTCAGGATCGCTGTAGAAGGAGAGATCAGGCATGACCTCCCACGGGTGTTCACGGGAAATGGTGTCACGCATGCGCAGAACTTCCCGAGCCAGCGTCCACCACATCAAACCCAATGAGGGAGCTCCCTTTATTGTCACATGGGATGGCAATGTCCCCATAGCGCAGAGGAGAATCTGTGTTACGAGCAATGGCAGGTAGGTTAACATAAGATGCCTCCCTGAGGGGCTCGTGGTCAGCCCTGGGGTCAGTAACCACCAGAAGCTGTGGCTCCCGGAAGGCTGCCTGGATCTGGTTAGTGAAGGTCCCAGGAGTGAAGCGGCAGCAATTGGAGTGGCTCCAGTAGCGGCAGCAAACTTCAGCACGGCCCTCTGGCCAGTATTCCTGGAGGATATGGCACTAACATCAGCAGGGTTTTCAATGGCAACAATGGCACGGGCTGCCAGCAGAAGCTTCTCCTAGGTCCTCTTCAGATTTAGGATGTAGATGCCGTCACTTTTCCTTTTGTAGATGTACTGTTCCATCTGGAAGTCAAGATTGGTGCCACCTAAGTGGGTTCCTGCTGCAAGGAACTTAAGGACATGCTCCTCCTTCATTTGCAGGACATCAAGGGCTCCAGACCTTGTGAAAGTTTCCCTTTAAGTTACAATGGGAATCCAGAACAACGCTGTATGGACCCCTCTACGGGTAGCGCGGAAAGCAGGAGTTTATTTATTTATTTTTTTGAAATGGAATCTTACTCTGTCACCCAGGCTGGAGTGCAGTGGCGCCATCTCAGCTCACCGCAGCCTCCGCCTCCGAGGTTCGAGTGATTCTGCCGCAGCCTCTCAAGAAGCTGGGATTACAGGCGCGGGCTGCCACGTCCAGCTAATTTTTTTGTATTTTTAGTAGAGAAAGGGTTTGACCATGTTGGCCAGGCTGGTCTTGAACTCCTGACCTCAGGTCATCCACTGCCTCAGCCTCCCAAAGTGCTGAGGTTACAGGCGTGAGCCACTGTGCGCAGCTGAGAGTTTTTTCAGCGTAAATATTTTGGGTGGAATTGCTCAGCTGTAGGGACCACACAACTTCAACTTTAGTTGCTGGTGTCAGATTGTTATCCAAAATGCCAATTTTACTGGCTTTTGCCAAATAAGTTTTGGCTTTGTTGATTATGTGATCTCTGCATTGTGCTTCATTATTTTCTGCTCTTACCTTGAACTTACACTCCCAAGCAGGGTCTAAGAGTGCCCATTGATGCCAGGTGCAAGCAGCTCATGCCTGTAACACCAACACTCTGGGAGGCTGAGGCTGAGGATTGCTCGAGTCCAGGAGTTTGAGACCAGCCTGGGAAACATAGTGAGATCTCGTCTCTACAAAAAATAATCTCTTCTTTTTTTTTTTTTTTTTTTTTTTAGAGACGGAGTCTTGCTCGGTCGCCCAGCCTGGAGTGCAGTGGTGCGATCTCGGCTCACTGCAAGCTCCACCTCCCGGGTTCACGCCATTCTCCTGCCTCGGCTTCCCAAGTAGCTGGGACTACAGGCGCCTGCCACCACGCCCGGCTTATTTTTTGTATTTTTTGGTAGAGACAGGGCTTCACTGTGTTAGGCCAGGATGGTCTCGATCTCCTGACCTTGTGATCCGCCCTCCTTGGCCTCCCAAAGTGCTGGGATTACAGGTGTGAGCCACCGCGCCCGGCCCAAAAAATAATTTTTAAAAAATTAGCCAGGTATGATGGCTCATGTCCATAGTGCTAGTTACTTGAAGGTTAAGACAGGAAGATTGCTGGAGCCTAGGAGTTCAAGGCTGCAGTGAGCTATGATCATGCCATTGCACTCCAGCCTGGGTAACAGAGTGGGACCCTGTCTAAAAGACGACAAAATGTTCCCATTGTTCCACATTCTCAGCAGCACTTGCTATTGTCAGACTTTTTCCTTTTTGCCAATCTGGTGGCCAGTACGTGGTAATTTATTATGCTCTCTGTGCTATAAATTATTTGTGTCCACCCAAATTTATATGTTCAAAACTGAACCCCGACTGGGCACAGTGGCTCAGGCCTGTAAATCCAGCACTAGGATGTTCAGATTGGAGGATCGCTTGAGTCCAGGAGTTCAAGACCAGCCTTGGCAACATGGTAAAAACTCATCTCTACAAAAAATTTTTTAAAATTGCTGGGAATACTGGTGAGTGCCTGTAGTTCCAGCTGCCTGGGAGGCTGGGATGGGAGGATCACCTGAACCTGGGAGATTGAGGCTGCAGTGATCCATGATAGCACCACTGTACTCCAGCCTGGGTGACAGGGTGAGACTCTGAGCTCTGTGCTCCTCTCGGGGGGTCACAGGCGGGCGGATCACAAGGTCAGGAGATTGAGACCATCCTACTAAAACCCCATCTCTACTAAAAATACAAAAAATTAGCCTGGCGCGGTGACGGGCACCTGTAGTCCAAGCTACTCAGGAGGCTGAGGCAGGAGAACGGCGTAAATCCAGGAGGCGGAGCTTGCAGTGAGCCTAGATTGCACCACCGCACTCCAGACTGGGCGACAGAGTGAGACTCCATCTCAAAAAAAAAAAAAAAAATTGAATTAAACCAAAGAGCTTAGTCTGTATCACCCTCCCCTGATTAAATTTTTATGTCCTGAAATTATATTATGCATGAGTTCTGCTATGTGTGTCCTGTGACCTCAGAGTGGGCAAGAACTTTCTCTGTTCACAGCTATGTCCTCAACGCTTCAAACATAGCTTTGCCCAAAGTAGGTGCTCAATAAACACTGTGGATGGAAGGAACAAAGGAAGGAGAGAGGAGTAGGGGGGCAGCCACCCAAGACTGATGCGGCTTTTTATGACTCCACCCAATGAGAGTCAAACGACTCCAAGGATAGGGCAGCAGCCTAAATAATGGAGGAAATGGTCTTTCCTCAAGCAGATAGTCTTGGAAAAACCTGTTTGTATTTGGGAGATGTGCTTACTTTAATAGGTCAACCCTACAATAATGGGCAGGTCTGAGGCTCCAGGAGTGCTGGGGTAATCTATTCACCCACTCATTCCTTCTCTCTATCCTTTTTTGCCCACCTGTCTTTGCAGCCCGTGGGTGTCAGAGCCAGCAGACTGGAGTCTAAGGGCACTGCTTTCTGCCCGTGAGCTTGAGAAAGCCTCTTGCCCTTCTGAATCTCCAAGTCCTTGCCTGCAAGGCAGAGGCAATGATGAAAACACGAACACCTTTTCTGGTGTTGCAGGATCCCTTACCAAGGGCTTCTGTGTCTCCTATCGTGGACTCAGTACTCAGTGAGGTAGGCAAAACTGGAGGAGGAAACCAGGGAGGAGGAGTGAGTCTCTAACTCCCCACCCTGTGTGGATAAGCCTTGATCTGTGTTCTACAGACTCTGAGCTCTGTGCTCCTCTCGGGGGGAGAGGTGGGAAGGGCACCCCCCCAGGAGGTGGTGAGTCCTCTGAGCTTTGGAAGGGTGGATTCTGCACCTGCTGTGCTGGTGCTTTCTGGGAATTTTCTCCACGGACCCCCAGAGCAACCGTGAGTGGTAGCTATCACCATTCCCATTTGACTGATTCAGAAACCGTGCCTCAGAGACATGAAGTCACTTGACCAAGGACCCCCAGCATTCAGGGTCATAGCCAGAGTTCGAACTCCAAAGCCCTTGCCTCTCCGTCACCTCTGTGGTCTCCCAAGACCTTTAGATATAGTTCCAGACAGTGGATTTTCCCAGCTCACAGCAGAGTGCGTCATGGGACAGGGCAGGCTCCAGAGGGCTACGCTACCAGAATCTGGTAATGACAACTGCGTACGTGTGTGTGAGAGGCGACTGACAGATCCAGATGGGGACTGACCAATCTAGAACTAGATAGGGATCAATCCTCTTCAGCAGATCCGAGAGCTGGAGAATTACTGCAGGGGCAAATGGCCCTTTCCCTCCTGCATCCCCCAGGGCCATCTCCACACTGTGGTGAAGCATGGGACGTGGTAAAGGGACACCTTTGAGCTGTGGGAAAAGCTGACACGACTTTCCAGAATAGTGTGTTTAGCAAGGTGGGGGCGCCCATGTTCTCCCCGAGAGGCGTTCCATCCAGAGCTCTCTGGAAAGGCTGGGGTACCGGAAGGTGGAAAATCACTGGCGCATCTCCACTGAGTTTTCAGCTGGGCCCTACGCTGACCTAAGCACAGGAGGTTCGAGGGCTCTCCACTCACCAGGAATGAAAGGATCGATTGCAGAGTTTCGGCCTTGGAGCCCAGTCCTGGCTCTCCCTTTGCTTGCTCCTGACACTGGACGAGGGACAGCCCTTCCTGAGTCTCGATCAGTCGCCTCTCACTTGCCCATTGACATCCCACAGGCTGTAGAAGAGTTGGGGGTCCTAGCATAGGTGTCTTGTGCCAGGTACAGAGCTGGAGCTCAATACATGTACTGTGACCTCGGCAGGAAAAGCCAAGGAGGGGCGGGCCACTCTGGAGGCTGGTCTGCAGAGTCTTCAGGGAAGAAGCGAGGACGAGGACAAGGACCCGGGATGAGGACGGGATGAGAGGATGGCTGCATAACAGCAGGGAGGCTTTGGGCAGGCAGGGGAGCCTTTCCAAGTGTGTGAATGGCAGGAACACAATCTTGGAAGTGAGAATTCCTGGGGTGCCTTCTGGGCCTTGAAGCAGGGCTCACAGAGGGCAACAGGACCCTGGTGGGGTGAAGAAGGGGACTGAAGAGGTAAATTAAAAGAATAGCAGCTTGTCTGCCCTGATCCCGGATGTGGGGGGCAGTGGCCTGGCATGGAGTCCAAATGGACCTCATATTTCCCAAAGACTTGAAGCACCTGGGGCCTACTTGGAGTGTCCCAGGAACACCTACTGCCCAGCCCCTCCTCTTTCCCCTGCCACCAGGCATGATGACCCCAATGTCTCAATTATCACACTCTGCTTTTCTCCATCTCTGTGGCTTTACATATTCTCAGTGTTCAGCTCTTGGTCTGCAACATATCTGCGTACACACACACACACACTGAGGAATGGCTCCCGGGTCCCAGTAGTTCCCACTCTCTGGTAGAGGAGTTGTGTTTGTGAGGGTTGTGATGGGGTGATGAGCCTGCAGCAGCCTTTCCACACCCGTCCAAACTAGATGTGGTGCAGAATGCACGGGCCTGTGGGTCAGGAGATGTGACTCTTAGCACGATGGTACTGGTTAGGATCACGAGGGGCTGCAAGTAAATCACAACCCAACTGTAGTGGGTGCAACAAGAAGTGCTTATTTTTTTGCATAAGAAGTCAGGAGGATGGCAATCTCACTGCTAGTGCAGGTACTTGAAGCTGCCGTCAGGGACCCAGATACTTTCTGGTGCTGGTGTGTTGGTGGGGGGGGTCTGCTGGGGCTTGGGAGATTTGGGTCCCCATTCTGGCCCTGTTGCTAACTAGTTGTGCAGCTTCAGACAAAGCTTCTGAAGCTTTCACTTCATCTCTTTGTTTGTTTTTAAAATTGTGGGCTGTGTATGGTGGCTCCTGCCTGTAATACCAGCACTTTGGGAGGCTGAGGTGGGAGCATTGCTTGAGGTGTGGAGTTTGAGACCAGCCGGGCAAAATGGCAAACCCTCATCTGCGCAAAAAAAAAAAAAAAAATTAGCCGGGCATGGTGGTACACGCCTGTGGACCCAGCTACTTGGGGAACTAAGGCAGGAGGATCGCTTGAGCCCTGAAGGTTGAGGCTGCAGTGAGCTGTGATTGTGCCACTGCAATTCAGCCTGGATGACAAAGTGAGGCCGTATCTCAAAAACGAATACATAAAATTGTGGTAAAAACATGTAACATAAAACCATCTTAACCATCTCCACCATTTTTAAGTGTACAGTTTAGTGGCATTGAGTACATTTACACGGTTGTGCAATCTGTCCTCATGTCTCTTTTCTTTCCAAAAGGAAACTCTGCCCATTAAGCAGGAACTCTCTATTTCCTTCTCCCCACTGGCACCACCATCTGCTTTCTGTCTGAATCCATTTGACTGCTCCAGGTACCTCATAGAAGAGGGATCATACAGAATTTGTCCTTTTGTGTTGGCTTATTTCACTCATCATAATGTCCTCAAGGTTCATCTATGTTGTAGCTAATGTCAGAATTTCCCCTCTTTTTTTTTTTTTTTTTTTGAGACGGAGTCTCGCTCTGTCGCCCAGGCTGGAGTGCAGTGGCCGGATCTCAGCTCACTGCCAGCTCCGCCTCCCGGGTTTACGCCATTCTCCTGCCTCAGCCTCCGGAGTAGCTGGGACTACAGGCGCCCGCCACCTCCCCCGGCTAGTTTTTTTTTTTTTTTGTTGTATTTTTTAGTAGAGACGGGGTTTCACCGTGTTAGCCAGGATGGTCTCGATCTCCTGACCTCGTGATCCGCCCGTCTCGGCCTCCCAAAGTGCTGGGATTACAGGCTTGAGCCACTGCGCCCGACCGGCATGTCGCCTCTTTGAGACTCAGTTTCTCATCTGCCCCACAGGGACACAGTAGGGCTAGATTATCTCCAGCTTCTGATGTCTCATGGTGCCTTCCTTCTTGCCATGAAAGTAAGTATTGCTTATGGATATATACACCTTAGTAAATTTAGTTATATCTTTTCAGCTTGGGGCCCCAAGGTAGAAACTATTTTAAGACTGGAAACAAGAAATATGAAAAGGGATTGAAGAAGGCATTCCAAGCACAACTTCCAAACCCTCCTCTCTATTCCTTCCAGACCATAGATGCATATAATCCTGGACCACAAAGAGTCCTTTGAACAGAACAATACTTTACTTTCTTCTCTTCCTCTCATTTTCTTTTTTGCTTGTAATTCACACACCCAGGTGACTGGGTGCAGTGGATCACACCTGTAATCCCAGCACCTTGGGAGGCAGAGAGGGGAGGGTTGCTTGAGGCTGGGAGTTCAGTCTGGCAAGACTTGGTCTCTACAAATAAATTATCTGGGTGTGGTGGTGCATACCTGTAGTCCTAGTTATTCAGGAGGCTGAGGCAAAGGATCACTTGAGCCCCGGAGTTCAAGGCTGCAGCCTGGGCAATAGAGGAAGACCCTGTCTGGCTTAAGCAACAACAAATGAAGGAAGGAAGGGGAAAAAGAGAGAGAGGAAGGAAGGGAGGGAGGCAGGGAGAGAGGGAGGGAGGGAGGGAAGAGAGAGAGAGAGAGAGGCAGGCAGGAAGGGAAAGAAAGAGAGAGAAAGACAGAAAGACAGAAAGAAAGAAAGAAAAAGAAGAAAGAAGAAAAAAGAAACGCACACACACCCATCTCCCACTCTTCACAGTGTCATGATGTCATTTAACACAAGTGCAAGGCAAAGTTCAAGGCGTTTAATTCTAGCTTTTACAAAAACCAAAAGCATCTTGAGTGAAGTACTATTATCTTCATTTCCTAATTTTTGGCATTTGCTGACTCATTATTTCATATGTGACTTGAGTGAGAAAAGCACCTGAGTGGAAACCTCCTCCCCCAGCTACTTCTCTGGCCAATGTGAACTGTTCTGAACTTCCCATACGCTTTCTCGCAGCTTCTGCCTGAGGCTGAAACCCTTTCTGGGGTGTTTTCCCAACTGTCATCAGGATGGGATGCAGAATCAGGTGTCATACTCTGTCCAAACCCGGCCTGGCTCCGGCCTTCTCCTGCAGTCTCGCTTCTCACCGCTCACTCTCCTGATAGTTACCCAGACCCACTGTGTGGCTTCTCATTGCGGTGCTCCTCAGGCCATTCTTCTGCTTGAACTGTCCTTTCTACCCATCCTCCCACAGCTAACTCTGCTCATGCTTTTAGACTCAGCATAAACATCCTCTCCCCCAGGAAGCCTTCCCTGATACAAACCCCCAAGTTGAGCTAAATGTCCCTGCTTGGGTCTCCCACAACACTTACGCTCACCCCTTCTTATCATAACTGACATTGCAGTTGAAGTGTATGAAGCACACATTTAACTAATGGAATTCCACTAACCCTTCTTGGCCAGAAGGAGAAAGAGAATAACTTTATTTATTTATTTTTGAGATACGTTCTTGCTCTGTCTCCCAGGCAGGAGTGCAGTGGGCATCGCCCTTCTGCCATTTTTTTTTTTTTTTTAAGTTTTTGTAGAGACAAGGTCTCACTCTGTTGCCCAGGCTGGTCTCCAACTCCTGGGCTCAAGTGACCTCCCACCTCAGACTCCCAAGTAGCTGGGATTACAGATGTGCATGCCATCTCCCTATTCACATTTTGTTTTCTTTTATTTTGTTTTTTGAAACGCAGTCTTGCTCTGTTGCTCAGGCTGGAGTGCAGTGGGGTGATCTTGGCTCACTTCAACTCTGCCTCCCAGGTTCAAGAGATTCTCTCGCCTCAGCCTCCTGAGTAGCTGGGACTACAGGCACCCACCACCATGCTTGGCTAATTTTTTGTATTTTAGCAGAGATGGGGTTTCACCACGTTGGCCAGGCTGGTCTCAAACTCCTAAGCTCAGACAATCCACCCACCTTGGCCTCCCAAAGTGTTAGGATTACAGGCGTGAACCACTGCGCCTGGCCCCTATTCACATTTTAAATAGAACCACTCTTGGCCCCCTGGGCACTCCCCTCTGAGGGTTAGATGGGAGCCCTGAGTGTTATCTTAGTCCTCAGGTGTTTTAACTTTGGGAGCCTCTGGCCCCTCTGGGAGTGAATCTGGCGTTTAAAGATACATATATTTGGCTGGGCACAGTGGCTCACGCCTGTAATCCCAGCACTTTGGGAGGCCGAGACGGGCGGATCACGAGGTCAAGAGATCGAGACCATCCTGGCTAACACGGTGAAACCCCGTCTCTACTAAAAATACAAAAAAATTAGCCGGGCGTGGTGGTGGGCGCCTTGTAGTTCCAGCTACTCGGGAGGCTGAGACAGGAGAATGGCGTGAGCCCGGGAGGCGGAGCTTGCAGTGAGCCGAGATCGCGCCACTGCACTCCAGCCTGGGCAACAGAGCGAGACTCCGTCAAAAAAAAAAAAAAAAAAAAGACACATATATTTCCTGGAGCAAGAAAGGTCTCAAACATCACAAGACAGTTGGGATGCCAACGGATCAAAGAGGAAGCAAGCATGACATAGCCACCCACTACAAGGGCTTACCTATTATCCAAGCTTTGGGAACCAGGTTAGAATCCCAGCTCTGTCGCTAACCAACCTGTGTACTTTAGCCAAGTCACTGTACCTGTCTAGACTTCGGATCGCATGTGTGTCTGTCCATCTCACAGGGTTACCCTGAGACTAAATGAGGTAACAAATGTCATGAACCTACAAGGTAGACTCGACTCTCGGTAACAGTTAGTGTCACCCCCATCCCACACTACTCTCCCTCTTCAGACCCTGCACCCATGGATTCCATCCACCGCTGGCCAGGAGCTGAGTGAACACGTGAAGAGGTGAACGGGCAAGGAAGGTTTCTAGGTCAGGTGGCATTTCCAGTGTTCCAGTCTGCAGGCGTCTACAGAGTCTGGCCCGAGGCTGGCACCCAAAGATGCTTCCAGTCTTCCAGCAGCGACGCACTGACTGTAAGAAAAGCCTGCTTATAAATTCCCTACAGGCATTTAGGAACTGGTCCCTGGGGGGTCGCTACAGATTCATTTCGCCCCTGACTCCATCCCCTTTGTGCCACCCTCGTTATTGCACTCTTCCATCCGGATGGCATTTAGCTGGGTCCAGGTCTATCACCCGCCTGACCACCAGCTCCTTGAGGGCAAGAGGCTCCTGCTGCCCTCGGGGTCCGCGCCCAGCCCGCAGCTGCTCAGATCCGGAGACGGGAAGGTTTGTTGGCGAGAGCCTGACGCCCGGGTCACAGTTAAGGATGCAAGAGCCTCGCTCCTTCCCGTAGCCCCGGCCCTGTCATTAATGCTGAGGCTCCAGTCGGTGCAGCTTAGTCCCAAGGATGCAACCGCAACTTTTGTGCACAGTAGGCTCTCGATCTGTAATCCAGCCAACCCAGGCCTGTAGCCTGTAAATGCCAACTCAGCGGGAGGGCTCTGGCTGTCGCCCAGGGCCGTTTCTCGGCTCTTTCGGGGTTGCCGGCGCGCTCCGTACAGGAGGAACCCGCCGCCCGCGGTAGTCAGTGGAGACCCGGCCAGCACTTCCCCGCCCTCTTCACCGCCCCCGCGGCGGGGTCTGGACCAAGTCGCCCCTAGCAACAACAGCCGGGCCGGCTTTCTCAGGCCACGCTGATTGGCGGGACTCCGGGAGGCGGCCTGTCGTCACTTCCGGCAGCCGGAGGCAGCAGAGGAAGCCGAGGGGCGGCCATCTTGGGTCCGTGAGGCTCCCAGGTGCCGGGGTGCGGCGGCAGCAGCGGCTGTCCGCCGGGCGGAGGCTGAGGCAGCAAGCTCGCTAGAGAGGGAGAAGCAGCCGGGCGCAGGCGCCTCCTCCACAGCCCGCTCCATGGTCGGCGCCCACAGCCCGCGGCGGCCTGTCTTGCGCTCCACTTCCTTCACATCCTCCTCCGCCTCCTTTTTTTTAGGCGCCGCCGGCGGCGCTGTGTGGAGGCCCGGGAGCTGAAATTCGCGGCGCGACGAGCGGGAGAGGAGAAGGAGGCGAGGGAGCCCGGGATCGCGGGGCGCCCTGAGGCGAGGGGACGCCGGCGGGCCGAAGCCGGCAGTCCGCCGCAGGCTCGGCGCCGCCACTGCCGCCCTCCCGGGCTCCTCGCCTCGGCCGCCGAGGCAGGGAGAGAATGAGTCCCGGGACCCGCCGGGGGACGGCCCGGGCCAGGCCCGGGATCTAGACGGCCGTAGAGGGAAGGGAGCCGCCCTCCCCACGGCGCCGCTTCGAAAGTGCCGTGGACTCGAGGACGCTGGTCGCCGGCCTCCTAGGGCTGTGCTGTTTTGTTTTCACCCTCGCATTGTGCAGAATTAAAGTGCAGTAAAATGTCCACTAGGACCCCATTGCCAACGGTGAATGAACGAGACACTGAAAACGTAAGTAACCTGGGCGTTGTAGTTGGCGGACCTTCGGGGTGGCCTTCGTGCTCCTCGGGCAGTGCCTTGCAGTCGGGTGTTCCCCCCCAGCCCGAACGCTCTGGAACTAGAGGGCAGGCCGTAGTCACCCAAGAGGCAGCCAGGTCGGACCGTTTCCTCCAGAAGTCCGCCCTGTCCCGCTGCTCGCGGGCGGGTCTGCGAAGAATATCGATTATGCCTGCAGTCTAGTAGATTAGTAAAGCCCGTAAGTTGCATCGTTACGGATCGGTGCTTTGAGAGGCCGGGTTGCCGCTCAATGGATGGTGCAGCTGTGGGTGTCAGATCACTGCAGTGGTCAGTGCTTATTTTAACCGAACTCTGCTTTTAACTTGGTCAGGCATTTCTTGAGAGACTATCACATTAATACCATATGTTACTGGTGCTGATTAAAAGTAATCGATTGGGTCAGGTGGGCTGTCTCGTTCTTTAAGATGGTCTGGAACTAAATTTAATCACAGTCACTAAGTGTCCACTGAGGGATTTTTGCGGTCTCCTTAGGAATTCCAAAACACTAGCGCGCAGCCTTTATTAAGGCATAGTTTCCTTTCCATACAAATCTTTTTTGAAGGAGTTAAACATTTTGAAAAGCAGAAAAGCAGATGTATAGTGAAGCTCTGCTCTGCCACTCACTGCCTAGCTGAGGGACACCCGCTGGGGCTTCGCTGTCCTCCTTCCTAAAAAGAGGTTGACTTAGATGAGCTCTTAGGTCCGTTTCAGCGCTCACAGGCTATGATTTTATGAAAGGAACCTTTGATTTTGTTCATGTGAAACTACAAAATGCCAGGAACAGCATTGCTAGAGAATGAGAACTTGTAGTAGAAATTCCGTTGAAGAAACATTTGACTCTGTTCGTTTTCTGAACTCTCCTCTAACACTGGGTTCAAAAGTGTTTCAATCTAGTTGTTGCCTATATTCTGTAAAACATCTAGTAAATAACTTGTAAAGAAACTTCACTGGCCTTTCATTAAAAGTGTTATGATGTAATTGCTGGCACGAAATGTCTTCTCTTAGGGAATGCTTCCTTGCTTTGAGTGTTTTCATGTTTTCAGTAATGTCCTGAGATGTTATGGCCTAGTGGTGTCAATGTTTTATTTTGATCTTCAAAAATGCCACTTGTTTGCTGGATAGCTATTTGATAATTTAATCTGTAAACATAAAACCATAGCCTTAAGCATCCATGTAGCATATTAGTGTATAATATTTAATGCTCTTTAGCCCTCAGTGAGTAGAACAGTAGTGTACCTTCTCCACCTGAGAGAGATTAGAAAATTATATAAGAGCGAGTAATAGAAACTCTTAGACTGGGTAAGTCAGGAAACTATTTTCTTATGGTCCTTTTAAATAAACCTTTTTTTTTTTTTTTTTTTTTTTTTTGAGACTGAGACTGTCTCCCAGGCTGGAGTGTGGTGGTGTGATCTTGGCTCACTGCAGCCTCCGCCTCCCAGGCTGAAGTGATTATCATGCCTCAGCCTCCCGAGTAGCTGGGATTACAGGCATGCACCACCACGCCTGGCTTGCATTTTTGTATTTTTAGTAGACAGGGTTTCACCATGTTGGCCAGGCTGGTCTAGAACTCCTGGCCTCATGTGATCCACCCGCCTCGGCCCCTCAAAGTGCTGAGATTACAGGCGTGAGCCAGTGTGCCCAACTGATTAGTTTTGATCATTGATATTCACTCAGAAGCAAAACTTTACGTTGAACCAGAGTAGGAGCTCCATGCTTTCTAAACTGAAGCTGAAAACAGTCATAGCAGATTTGTGATGATGAAGGATTTCAAATAGGTCTTCTTTCTTTCTTTCTTTTTTGAGATGGAGTCTGGCTCTGTCTCTCAGGCTGGAGTGCCATGGCACGATCTCGGCTCACTGCAACCTCCACCTCCCAGGTTCAAGTGATTCTCCTGCCTCAGCCTCCTGAGTAGCCAGGATTACAGGCATGCGCCACCACTCCGGGCTAATTTTGTATTTTTAGTAGAGACGGGGTTTCTCCATGTTTGTCATGCTGGTCTCCATCTCCTGACCTCAGGTGATCTGCCCGCTTCGGCCTCCCAAAGTGCTGGTATCACAGGCGTGAGCCACCACACCCAGCCATGTGGTGTATTTAAAATGAATTTTTGACTGTTTTAAAATCAAGTTTATCACACATTGTTGCGTTGATGTACCATGCCCGGTTACATTTTTAACTCTTGTATTGGCATGTTCTGGAAGGAGCTGTGTAGCTTTCACCGTGTGGAGCCCTTGTGTCAGTGTTACAACTCAGGTATAGACCTTGTTGCCTAGGTTACTGCACTGCTAGGTATTAGGCTTCCTGCCAATTGAGTGGTGAATGTACAAGAATGAATGGGAGCTCTCATTCTGTTGAGAAGCTTTTTTCTTAAAGTTAGGTTTGTTGAGATGTAATGTTCATCCATTTGGTGAGTTTTGACAAGCTTGTAGTTATGTAACCACTATCACAATCATGATGTAGAACACTTCCATCGTCAGAAAGCTCCCTTATGGCCCTTTATAGTCAGTGCCTTCTCCCTTTCTCAACCCCTGGGCAACCACTGATCTGCTTTCTGTCCCTGTAGTTTTGCCTTTTCAAGGATGCTATGTAAATGGAGTCACAAGAGTAAATAATCTTTTGTGTCTTCTTTCACTTAGCATAGTGCTTTTGAGATTTATTTCAATGTGTATCAGTAGTTCATTCCTTTTTATTGCTGTGTGAGTATTTCCTTGTTTGGATGTGCCACAATTTTTTTTTAATCCACTCACCAGTGATGGACATTTTTAGCTATTGTGACTAGAACAGGTATGTTTTAGTATTTTGTAAAAATACTTTTTATTGTGCTTATCCCAGGAATCTTATTTAAATCTTAAATAATTGTGTATAGCTATGATAAGAATGTTACTTATTAGATCAAGACTAAGAAAAGGCAGGCCGGGTGTGGTGGCTCATGCCTGTAATCCCAGCACTTTAGGAGGCTAAGGTGGGCAGATGGCTTGAAGCCAGCCTGGCCAACATGGTGAAACCCCATCTCTACAAAAAAAAAAAAAAAAAAGACTGGGCGTGGTGACTCACACCTGTAATCCCAGCACTTTGGGAGGCTGAGGCAGGCAGATCGTGAGGTCAGGAGATTGAGACCATCCTGGCTAACTTGGTGAAAGCTCGTCTCTACTAAAAACAAAAAGTTAGCCGGGCGTGGTGGCGGGCGCCTATAGTCCCAGTTACTTGGGAGGCTGAGGCAGGAGAATGGTGTGAACCTGGGAGGCAGAGCTTGCCGTGAGCCGAGATTGGGCCACTGCATTCCAGCCTGGGCGACAGAACAAGAGTCCGCCTCAAAAAAAGAAAAAAAAAAAAAGTTAGCTGGGTGCGGTGGTGCATGCCTGTAATCCCAGCTACTCAAGAGTCTGAGGCGGGAGAATCACTTGAACACAAGAGGCGAAGGTTGCAGTGAGCCGAGATCATGCCACTGCACTGCAGCCTGGGTGACAGAGTAAGACTCTGTCTCAAAAAAAAAAAATTGCAATATAAATATTATCTTCATCCTTGTACACTAATTTTTGTTTGATTTCCAAATGTTAATGTCCACCCTTTGTGAATGGGTATATAAAAGTTTACTGTTGGCCAGGTGCGGTGGCTCACACCTATAATCCCAGAACTTTGGGAGGCCGAGGCAGGTGGATCACCTGAGGTCAGGAGTTCAAGACCAGCCTGACCAAGATGGCAAAACCTTGTCTCTACTAAAAATACAAAAATTAGCCGGGCACAGTGGCAGGCGCCTGTAATCCCACCTACTTGGGAGCCTGAGGCAGAAGGATTGCTTGAACCCTGGAGACGGAGAGTGCAGTGAGCTGAGATTGAGCCATTGCACTCCAGCCTGGGCAACAGAACGAGACTCTGTCTCAAAAAAAAAAAAAAAAGTTCGCTGTTGCCACATTGTGTTATAGCTCAGAAGAACTACTCAATCTAAACCAGTGAGGATGCTGAGACTCTGCGAGGTGACAAAGGCTGCTAGTAATGACAGGAGACCATTAATTATTTAATAGCAAAGCCTCTACTGGGCCCCAGATCTCTAGCTGAGGCTCCACAAGGAGATGTAGTTGTACCTGTACACAGAGTATTTCTAAAACTTTTTTTTTTTTTTTAAGCTTGTAGATCAGAGGTGTCCAATCTTTTGGCTTCTCTGGGCCACATTGGAAGAATTGTCTTAGGCCACAAATAAAATACACTAATACTAACGATAGCTGATAAGCTTTAAAAAAATTGCAAAAAAATCTCACACTGTTTTAACAAAGTTTGTGAATTTGTATTGGGTCACTTTCAAAGCTGTACTGGGCTGCATGCAGCCCTTGGACCGTGGGTTGGACAAGCTTGCTGTAGATTTTATTTTTATTTTGAGACAGTATCTTGCTCTGTCACCCAGGCAGGAGTGCAGTGGAGCAATCACAGCTTGCTGTAGCCTTGACCTCTTGGGCTCAAGCAATCCTTCCAACTCAGCCTCCCGAGTAGCTGGCACTACATGCGTGCCCTACCCCATGCAGGGCTAATTTTTAATTTTTTTGTAGAAATAGGATCTCCCTGTATTGTCCAAGGTGATCTCTAACTCCTGAGCTCAAGCATTCCTCCTGTCCCAGCCTCCCAAAGCACTGGAATTACAGGTGTGAGTCACCACACTCAGTCAAAACTATTTTTTAAAGTGTTTTATTATAGGAAAATTTAAACAAATAGAATGTTATTTATCAATGCTTCTCAACCACAGGGTGATTTTGCCCTCTAGTGGACATTTGACAGTGTCTAAAGACATTTTTGGTTATCACAACTGGAGAGAGGTTTGACTGACCAGGAATGCTACTAAACATTTTACAGTACGTAGGACAGCCTTCCACAAGAAAGAATTACCCGGCCTAAAATGTCAGTAGTGCCAGGGTTGAGAAATCCTGGTATGTACTTAGCCCCCATGTACTCAACAGCGCAGCTCAGTGGCCAGTCTTATTTCATTTATAAATTAAGAAGCAAATGCAGTATCATTTGCTCTCTAGAGCTTTTAAAAGAGATAAAGCCTGTTTTAAGAAACACCTTTATCATATTTTCTTAATATCACATATGCAGTGTTTAAATTTTCTCATGTTTCTGATTTTTAAACTCTGTTCAAATTAGAATCCAGCTTGAATTCATACATTATAGTTGGCTAATAAGTCAAATATGCTTTTTTTTTTTTTTAATTGAGATGGAGTCTTGCTCTGTCACCCAGGTTGGAGTGCGATGGTGCAATCTTGGCTCACTGCCAACCTCTGCTGCCTGGGTTCAAGCGATTCTCGTGCCGCAGCCTCCTGAGTAGCTGGGATTACAGGCGCCCACCACCATGCCTGGCTAATTTATTTTATTTTATTTTGTATTTTTAGTAGAGATGGGATTTTGCCGTGTTGGTCAAGCTGTTCTCGAACTCCTGACCTCAGGTGGTCCGCCTGCCTTGACCTCCCAAAGTGCTGGGATTACAGGCATGAGCCACTGTGCCCAGTCAAAATATGCTTTTTAAAGGCAACCACACAGTTTGCATTTCAGTTTATGTTCTATAGTTTTATGGAGCCATGGATACATCCTTTTTCTATACTGGCAAAATGAGAAACATGTTTTTCACCTTCATTTCAAAGGATATGACACTTTGTAAGCCTGGTAACATTGTTGGCCAAAGTACCAGAGACCCAGGGCTTTCCCAGTGAAGTTATTTAACAGCTACTGATATGTGTGCATCATGTACTTATTACTAGTTAACGCAGATAGTCCCCCAAATTTCTGACATCTGTGAAACTGATGATGCTGTTGTCTAGTCAGCCATTGGTTATGTGAGACTGAATTAACCTGTTCAGCAAGTATGAATGCCTACCGTGTGTATGATACTGTGCTAGGTGCTGTAGAGGCCATGTACCTGGGACACATAGCGTTCCCGCTCTTTAGGATTTCCTGCTCCTTGCGGGACAAAGCAGCCTGAACTTTGTGAAGCTAGTCTGTAACTCTCAAACTTAAGCAAACATTAGAATCACCTGAAGGGCTTTAGAACCCTGATCGCTGGGCCCTACCCCAGACCTTGATTTTACCCGTAGAATTGGAATTTCTAACAAGTTGCCAGGTGATGTTGATGCTCCAGGTCCAGGGACCACTCTTAAGAATCACTATAGCAGGAATTTCTGATGTGTATTTATTAAGAAAAAAAAACAATCACTGCCTTACTGCTCAGTGAAGTCTTGCTGACTAAACTATACTCCTTTGAGATTGTGCTGTGACTATCAAAGGGAGATTTCCAGACCATTTAATTGAGTTTTCAGGTTCCATGAGTTTAAAAAACACTGGCTGTTTATTAAAAAGTGTGGTTGTGGAAAACAGCAATAGTTGCCATTTGATGATCACTTAACTGTATATCAGTATAGTGTATCTCATTTAAAATATGTAATATGGTTTTATTTAATCAGCGTTTTTTTTTCCCAAGGCGAAGTCTCGCACTGTCGCCTGAGCTCGTGTGCAGTGACACGATCTCGGCTCGTGCCTCCCGGGTTCAAGCGATTCTCCTGCCTCAGCCTCCTGAGTAGCTAGGATTACAGGCAGCCGCCACCACGCCCAGCTAATTTTTAAATTTTATTTTTTGAGATGGAGTTTCACTCTTGTTACCCAGGCTGGAGTGCAATGGCACGATCTCGGCTCACTGCAACCTCCGCCTCCTGGCTTCAAGCAGTTCTCCTACCTCAGCCTCCCGAGTAGCTGGGAATACAGGTGCCTGTTACCACGTCCGGCTAATTTTTTTGTATTTTAGTAGAGACTGGGTTTCACCATGTTGGCAGGCTGATCTCGAACTCCTGACCTCATGATCCTCCCTCCTCAGCCTCCCAAATTGCTGGGATTACAGGCGTGAGCCACCGTGCCCCCGGCTTAATCAGCTTTTTAACTTCTTTTTTTTTTTTTTTTTGAGACGGAGTCTCGCTCTGTGGCCCAGGCTGGAGTGTAGTGGCCGGATCTCAGCTCACTGCAAGCTCCATCTCCTGGGTTCCCGCCATTCTCCTGCCTCAGCCTCCCGAGTAGCCGGGACTACAGGCGCCCGCCACCTCGCCTGGCTAGTTTTTTGTATTTTTTAGTAGAGACGGGGTTTCACCATGTTAGCCAGGATGGTCTCGATCTCCTGACCTCGTGATCCGCCTGTCTCGGCCTCCCAAAGTGCTGGGATTACAGGCTTGAGCCACCGCGCCCGGCCTAGCTTTTTAACTTCTAGGCATAACCTTTTGAATCAAGCTGTTTCGGCCTTATCAGAAAAAAGGTGACCTGTAATTTCAGGACTCAGGAGGCTGAGGCCAGAGGATCACTTGAGGCCAGTCCACCTGGACAGCACTTGTCCACCTGGTATAACATGGTGAAACTCTGTGTCTTAAAACAAGAAAGAGAAAAAATAAAGTCGATCTCTGAAGAATTCATGAAAATATTTAGTCAGAGTTTTTAAGGAAAGATCTTATAAACTTAATTTGAGCATCCTTATCATCTTATGTATGTAAATTAGGTAAAGGTTGAAATTTGCAGTAAGTAGAATTTTGGTCATTTCAGTTATGTAGCTCATGATATATACATTGTAACCTTCTTAGACTTACATGGTGCATGATTTACGTTGTAATTACATAGAGGCTTATACCTAATAAAAATTAATAGCAACTATTTGATTTCAAAGAGGATTGTTCTGCGTTTTATTACTTTTTTTTTTTTTGAGACAGAGTTTCGCTCTTGTTGCCCAAGCTGGAGTGCAATCTTGTGACCTCGGCTCACTGCAACCTCCGCCACCCGGCCTGAGTAGCTGGGATTATAGGCACGTACCACTATGCCCAGCTAATTTTTTGTATTTTTAGTAGAGAGGGGGTTTCACCATGTTGACCAGGCTGGTCTCGAACTCCTCACCTTGGGTGATTCACCTGCCTTGGCCTTCTGAAGTGCTGGGATTACAGGCTTGAGTCACTGTGCTCGGCCTGCATTTTATTATTCTAAGATATAGCCAGATTTTTTTGCGTGGAATTTGTTCCTGGGCGGGAACAAATTCCTAGTGAGAGTCAGGGAATGTTCCATGACTTGTGGCTTTGATTAAAAAAGAAAAAGGAGTCAGGGAATGCAGCACCCTCTGATCACCACTGGGAGTACTGAAGCAGAAAATTCATTTGTCTCATTTCCATTTTAAAATTTCAAATTAAACCTGAAGGAGAAAATAAATCTCTTACCTGGGAAGCTTTAATGTCCTGTCTCACACAAGAAGTTAAAGGTTGTGCTTGGAGTTGGTCTGCAAAAGTAATTAAGGAATTTGTACTGACCCATCTGCACCTGCTTGTACAGAGCAATTGGAAGGGTAGAAGTTGGCTTTGAAAGAAAAGGCCTTTTTTTGAGGTGGGGGGCCATCCAACTTTATCTTCAGCCTAGAGTTCGCTAGCACTGCACTCTAGCCATTCAAGCTGCTCAACTGTGGTTAGTCTTGGGTACTTCTGTGTACACTAGATAAGACATTGTTTCTGTGGGTTATGTGGGACCTTGGAGTTCAGTGTCGAAGCTCAAACAAAGCAGGTGTTTTTTCTGTTTTTCTTGTTGATAAGCAGTTGCTTTTGGTTGGACCTAAATATTGTGGGCTTTGTGTATGGACATTTCACACAAAAATCTGTATTGGTAGAATTTAATATGAAATCAGAGAAGTTGAATTCACAGGTTTTGTTTCTAGAATCTTACATAACCCTAGTCTTTTTTCTTTTTTTTATGATGGAGTCTTGCTCTCTTGCCCA
This sequence comes from Trachypithecus francoisi, assembly GCF_009764315.1. NCBI lineage: Eukaryota > Metazoa > Chordata > Mammalia > Primates > Cercopithecidae > Trachypithecus > Trachypithecus francoisi. Next base: position 3,240,839 of record NW_022681468.1, on the reverse strand, counting down.
GGCTGGAGTGCAATGGCATGATCTTGGCTTACCGCAACCTTCGTCTCCTGGATTCCAGCAGTTCTTGTGCATCAGCCACCCGAGTAGCTGGGATTACAGGCACCCGCCACCACGCCTGGCTTATTTTTGTATTTTTAGTAGAGATGGGGTTTCACCATGGCCAGGCAGGTCTGTAACTCCTGACCTCAAGTGATCCACCCGCCTCACCCTCCCAAAGTGCTGGGATTACAGGCGTGAGCCACAGCGCCTGGCCATAATCTTACCGTACTTTCCTGAAGGGATGTGTGGTGGAAAGAGTCTGGGCTTGAAAGTGGAAGACAAAAGTGAGAGCCTAAGACTGATTCAGATAAAGATTCTAAAGAGGTAGAATGGACCTCATAAGATATGGAGCAAAAAAGAAGGAACAACATATACAAGGAGAAATTAGAATTTAGAGTTACAGACTGGAATTTGAAACTGGTCTTGAGATTTAAGTAACTGTGGATGAATAAATTCACTTGCCTATGCCTCATGCTTTTTTTTTTTTTTTTAATCAAAAGAGAATAACATCATCTCAAGTTTTTTCTTGGTGTTTTTGTTTGTTTGCTTGGATTTTTATAACTTTTCACTTTCTCAGTCTCCTCTGTGGTCAGATTCATCAGGCATTCTGTCACTTTCATCTCTGTCAGGCTGGCCTTGTGTTCTAGCTGTCTGTTCTGCTGCATAGTTGTCATCCTGAGATCTCCCTTCACCCGTATCTTAGGGATTCCCTTTGCCTTTCCTGTTGGATCCTATTTTCTTCCCTTTGGTTCACTCCCAGGTTTCATTGCAGCAGTTCCTCCAGTGATTTTCTGAGAAAGTTGCTGGGAGGTAAATTTTTAAAATCCTTTCATATCTGCAAACATCTTTATTCTGTTCTCATACTTGATTGCTATTTTGGCTGCATATAGAATTCTAGACTGAATATCCTTTTTCCTCAGAATTTTGTTTTTTGTCTTATATAGCATCTGACACTCTGATTTGGAGAGAGATATTGCTATTTTGAGTCTTGCTTATTTTTCTGCATTTATTTAAGGCTGATTGGAAGTTTTGTGCATTTGGATGGATCTTGAATACAACAGTGGGGCACACTGTTACTTCTTTGTGGAGCTCTTGATACCAGTATATTTTGTCTTATCACTTGGCCTGGGCAAGCACAGAATGCCCATGTTCCTGGGAGCTGAGTCAGGCGAGAGGGCAGAGGGAAAGGTCTGTGGCTTTCTGCTTTCTCTACTTGTTTTCAATGTCCCTCCCCTTAGTTGTGCCCTGTGTCCCCAAGCCCAGAGACTTTCCATTTTGCCCTTTCTAAAGAACCTCCGATTTTTTGCCAGAGTGGGAGAGGAGACCCAGGGGGTCTGTTATTTAACAGACTGACAGATCTTGTTTCAGGCTTACTTCACTCACACTTCTAGAGATACTTGGTACCACCAGTTCCTGAACCTTTTAAGGGTTCTATAATACAAATCAGGATTTTCCAATATCTCTATAGCTGGCTTAGGATTAATCTTTCTTTTTTTTTTTGAGACGGAGTCTCGCTCTGCCGCCCAGAATGGAGTGCAGTGGCCGGATCTCAGCTCACTGCAAGCTCCGCCTCCCGGGTTTACGCCATTCTCCTGCCTCAGCCTCCCGAGTAGCTGGGACTACAGGCGCCAGCCACCTCGCCCGGTTGATTTTTTTTTTTTTTTTTTTTTTTTAAGTAGAGACGGGGTTTCACCGTGTTAGCCAGGATGGTCTCGATCTCCTGACCTCGTGATCCGCCCGTCTCGGCCTCCCAGAGTGCTGGGATTACAGGCTTGAGCCACCGCGCCCGGCCAGGATTAATCTTTCTTATATGTGTTAAGTCATTTTCCTTCTTTTTTAGTTTCCGAAAATATGTCTGTCATCACTTCTGTTTTCTTTGTCTTGTGGCTTTTTTCCTTATGCCTTATATTTTTTTCCTTTACTTTCATTTTAATGGAGTTTGGAGAGGGAGGGGAGGTAAATGCAGCCATGATTTATAACCAGACATGGATTAGGTATTTACATATGTCAATACGTGTCTTTAAAATTTAGCTGGTACTTGTTATTATAAATAACAAACTAAGATTGATAGGCTCCTTGAAAACTTGGCAGTAAATTTGGCTAATGGTGGGTTGTTGTAGTAGAGTAGCATTTCCCCCTTTCCCCCAAGCTTTCTTACCTCTTCTTGGATGGTGCCTGGCCTGAGATGACCCTCATCTCTTATAAGAATTCTCCTACTTCCCCTTTGAAGACTCCATCCCTTCACATCTTGGAGTACCTTTTTTCCTTCTTCTCACCCAAATGTGATCATGTCCTTTGGGTGCCTAGACCTGCAGTATTCAGCACAGTAGCAACTAGCCACACGCAGGGCTACCAAGCACTTGAAAAGTGGTTAGTCTGAATTAAGGTGTTCCGTAAGTGTGAAAGATAAACCGGACTTCAAAGACAGTATTTCAAAAATAGGATATAAAGCCTTTTTATATTATGCATTGAAATATTGGGGGATAGGCCGGGCGTGGTGGCGCAAGCCTGTAATCCCAGCACTTTGGGAGGCCGAGACGGGCGGATCACGAGGTCAGGAGATTGAGACCATCCTGGCTAACACTGTGAAACCCCGTCTCTACTAAAAAATACAAAAAACTAGCCGGGCGAGGTGGCTGGCGCCTGTAGTCCCAGCTACTCGGGAGGCTGAGGCAGGAGAATGGCGTAAACCCGGGAGGCGGAGCTTGCAGTGAGCTGAGATCCGGCCACTGCACTCCAGCCCGGGCGACAGAGCGAGACTCCGTCTCAAAAAAAAAAAAAAAAAAATTGGGGGATATATTGAATTAAACAAAATGGTATTTAAATTAATTTAACATATTAAATATGTTTCTTTTTACATTTTTCAATGGAGCTACTAGAAAATTGAAAATTATATATGTATGTCACATTATACACCTATTGGACAGCATTAGAGTATTCACTCTGATTTTCTCATGGGGCGGGAATTGCCCCTTGTTTCAGTTACTATTCCCCTGTTAGCGCCCCATGTGTATTGTGAGTGCCTTGAAGGTTTGACACCACAGTTTTCTATTTCTTTTATTCCCTGATAATGCCTACCATATAGTTGACTAGCTGAAAGTTACTGAATCAACTTTTCTTTTTTCTTTTTTTTTTTTTTTGAGACGGAATCTCACTCTGTCACCCAGATTGGAGTGCAGTGACGCGATCCCGGCTCACCGCAACCTCCACCTCCCAGGTTCAAGCGATTCTCCTGCCTCAGCCTTCTGAGTAGCTGGGTCTACAGGCGCCCGCCACCACGCCTGGCTAATTTTTGTATTTTTGGTAAAGATGGGGTTTCACCATATTGGCCAGGCTGATCTTGAACTCCTCACCTTGTGATCCGCCTGCCTCGGCCTCCTAAAGTGCTGGGATTACAGGCCACACTCGGCCTGAATCAACATTTTTTTAGCTACAACTTGTGCCTTACAAGTTTTTTTTTTTTTTTTTTGAGACGGAGTCTCGCTCTGTCGCCCAGGCTGGAGTGCAGTGGCCGGATCTCAGCTCACTGCAAGCTTCACCTCCCGGGTTCACGTCATTCTCCTGCCTTAGCCACCCAAGTAGCTGGGACTACAGGCGCCCGCCACCTCGCCCGGCTAGTTTTTTTTTTTTTTTTTTGTATTTTTTAGTAGAGACGGGGTTTCACCGTGTTAGCCAGGATGGTCTCGATCTCCTGACCTTGTGATCTGCCCGTCTTGGCCTCCGAAAGTGCTGGGATTACAGGCTTGAGCCACCACGCCCAGCCACAAGTTTTTTATTCTAAGGATTAGAAAAGTAAATTTTTTTCACCATATTACATTAGTTCACCTACTATACCAGTAACAATTATTTTATTCAAAAGTGAAACAGATTTTACTGTATTTATGGGACAATAACAGTTCCTCCTTCCTATTCCTATTCTTAGATGCTTTCTCATAAATTCAGCTGTGAAGAGTCACATTATCTTTGGTCCATGTGAGACCATCTTCTTGTTTTATCTATTCCTGTTAATCCCCGTATGTCATTTCTCTTACCCTACATCCCATGTTACTGTTTGAATGTGTTTAGTATGTGTATGTGTTCTTACATAGTTTATTTTGATATGTTTGTTACTTTATGTAAATATTGCATATGTCTCATCTGTACACTTAATATATTGCATCTAACTCCTGAATAGCAGTGAGATATATGCATCTACAACATTTTACCAGTCTGCTTGCCAGAGGTGCACATGTTAATTTTCTCCAACTCTGTCACCACAAAAAAAAAATGCTTCAACATCTTCATGCATGTCCCCTTATGGAGCAATGTAAGAGTTTCTTTGGGATGTATAGCTTGGAATGGACTTGCTGGGTCACAGGAAATGTCAGATTGTTCTTCTAGATGGCTGCTTCCATCAGTAGTGCACCACAGTTTTTGTATTCCCGTTTCTCTGCCCACATTTCAGAGGTTTCTAATTTTTCCCTATCTAACAGGCCTAATGTGATACTACATTGTGGTTTTAACTTGTATTTCTCTATGATTTTTAGAATCTCTTTATACATTCCTTGGCTTTGGGTGCATTCTTGTTTTTTTGGGGGGTTGGTGATTTTTATCAAATCAAGGACAGACATCCCATTCTAATCCTAGTTTGCTATAGGAGTTTTGTGGGAGCTTTCTGGTAGAGACAAGGTCTTGCTATGTTTGCCCAGACGGGTCTCAAACTCCTGGGTTTAAGCAAGCCTCTTGCCTCATCCTCTGAAGGTGCTGGGATTACAGACATTAGTCACCTTGCCTGGCCAAGAGTTTTTACATTATAAATTGTTCAGTCTTATCAAATCCTTTTTCTATGTTGAATGAAATAATTGCCTAGCTACTTTCAAAAGTGAAACGTGACTTTGTGAATATCTCTAGAGTACAAAATATTTGGAGGACAGCCATTTATTGTCATAATTTGGCTTTGTAGTTTGTTTTTGTTTTTGTTTTTTAACATTTGGAAACCCTGCCTATGTGTTAAGGAGGTGGCTTGTTGTTTAAGAAATAGAAAGAGTGTAAGGGCACACTTGTGTTTTACAGAAGGGACCAAGTTCTGTTCAGGAAGATTTGAAACATAGTGTAAAGTTGTTGCTGTTTTAAACTTGTAAACCTGATTTCTTCTCGTGGGAGGTACTTAAGTAGGCCTCTCAGGTTTCAGGTTGGTTCTCTGCCTGGTAGATAGAAGGGCCAAATTTCTATTGTGAAACCATACTGATGTTAAAATAATTTTTACGGACTTCCTGCCGGCAAGGATTTTTTTAAAAAGATTTTTTAAATGTGTCTTTTATGTTTTAATTTGTTTTCTGATTATACAGTGATTTACAATCCATGGTTCTTTTTTATGTGGGCAAAATTAAGAACTAACATGTAAAACAAAATGGAGCACATTCCCATTTTTCTTACTGCTTTGCATTGATGTGGCCCCTATGTTAGTAGTGCTTTGGCTGATCGTCACAAAGACCTAACTAACACAATGCCCTAAACAAACAGGGGTTTGTTTTTCTCCAAAAACAAATTTGGAGGTATGCAGCGTCTAGCTTTGGATCAGCAGTTCAGTAATATTGGAGTTGGTGGTTTTTTAAAATAGTTTGTCTTTTCTCTCATGTTTGAGACCCTGTAGCTACAGGATAACATTTTACAGCTACAGCTACATGGTTGCATTCAAGGAAGGAGGAAGGAACTGTACTGGCAACTCTGTCCCCACCCTCCCCACCCTCCTTTTTTTATTTGAGATGAAGTTTCTGTTGCTCAGGCTAGAGTGCAGTGGCGGGATCTCAGCTCACTGCAACCCTCACCTCGCTTATTCAGGCGATTCTCATGCCTCAGCCTCCGAGTAGCTGGGATTACAGGCATGTGCCACCACACCTGGCTAATTTTTGTACTTTTAGTAGAGACAGCGTTTCACCATGTTGGCCACGCTGGTCTTGAACTCCTGACCTCAGGTGATCTGCCAGCCTTGGCTTCTCAAAGTGCTGGGATTACAGGTGTGAGCCACAGTGCCTGGCCTCCCCTTTTATGATAAACAAAGGCGTTACCAACCTCTAGCCCCTATTACATTGCTACCTAGTAGGCTTTAACTAATGAGAACTGGCCAGAACTAAGCCAGATGACTATCCCTAGCCGCAGAGAAGTTTGGGAAAACAAGTATTTGTTTTCTAACCTAAACACAGGTTCAACTTCTTGAGGAAAGAAATCTCATGTCTGTGGCTGTATTCTGCATTATTTTCAGTAGCAGTGTACATATTCTAGTTTTCATGGTGGATGAAGTGGTACCAGCTCAGTTCCACAGGAGGGAGAAGAATCAGTACTCATTTAATCCATAAGAATAAAACTCAGCAGCTTTTGAGTACCCATTATGTGCATAGTCTGCCATGAAATATTATAAAGTAGTCCAGGCATGGTGGCTTACACCTGTAATATCAGCACTTTGGGAGACCAAGGCAGGAGGATTGCTTGAGGCCAGAGTTTGAGACCTGCCTGGGCAACATAATGAGATCTTATCTCTACAAAAAATTAAAACATCAGCCATGTGTGGTGCCTGCACCTGTAGTCCCAGCTACTAGGGAGGCTGAGGTGGGATGACCCCTTGGGTCCAGGAGTTCGAGGCTGCAGTGAGGTATGATCGATCACACTACTGCCCTCCAGCCTGGGCCAACAGAACGAGACCCTGTCTAAAAAAAAAAAAAAAAAAAAAGGCCGGGCGCGGTGGCTGAAGCCTGTAATCCCAGCACTTTGGGAGGCCGAGATGGGCGGATCACGAGGTCAGGAGATTGAGACCATCCTGGCTAACACGGTGAAACCCCGTCTCTACTAAAAAATACAAAAAACTAGCCGGGCGAGGTGGCGGGCGCCTGTGGTCCCAGCTACCCGGGAGGCTGAGGCAGGAGAATGGCGTAAACCCGGGAGGCGGAGCTTGCAGTGAGCTGAGATCCGGCCACTGCACTCCAGCCTGGGTGACAGAGCGAGACTCCGTCTCAAAAAAAAAAAAAAAAAAATCAAGTGGTTATCAAATAATTATATAACGTGTGTGTGTGTGTGGTGTGTGTGTGTGTGTGTGGTGTGTGTGTGTGTGTGTGTGTATGCAGGTTGTTTATTGGCTCCTTAGGAAGAAAAAAATACGTATATGAGATAATTAACAGTACAAGAATTCAGAATTATTTGTTTAAATGTTTAAAGTTGGTATTGAGTGCTGTAGTATAAGTATAGGGAACTTTTTCTTAGGGTCAGTAATGGATTCTTGGGAAAATACAATGAAGGGCAAATGAAAGCAAAAGACAATTTAATTTGCTTCTGTTTCGAGGGAACGTTTTAAAAGTTAACTCTTAAATTTTTTAATTTAAGAACTTTGTCAGGAAGCATTGAATTAAGTTTAACCCTAACAAGCATCAGATCTGTCAGTCTGTTGTGTGAGGAAATACAAGTTTCTTTCTGCTTTCTGTTATGACTGTTGATGTACATGAGCGTGTTTTAGGTTAGGCTGGGTTATGCTGTGGTAATACATGCCACCAAAATCCTTATGATTTAACACAATAAAAAACTTTTGCTCACACCAAGTCTACTTGAGGGCTCATTGGCTCCATGGAAACTGATCTCCATGTCCAGGCCGGTTTGGTCTTGTGGCCATCCATTTTAGGGCAATGCTTAGGGTCAGGAGAGCAAAACACAGGGCTGGAGAGTTAAGCACGGGTAACTAAATGCTTCAGCATGGGAATGGCATTCATTTTCACTCACAGGAGGTGTTCAACTTAGTCACATGGCTGTCTATGCCTAACCTCAAGGGAAGGGAGTGCAGTCCTCTGGGAACTCAGATGTAAAAAAGCCAGTGTGGTGAATAATAGTATTGTCTACAAAAAAAAAGTAGCATAATAGAGTGAGATACAAGCAAAGTACATTGGGATCCCAGTAAGGAGAAGTAAGAAGTTCTGATGAGATGCAGGGAGAGTCATAGAAGGCTTCATGAAGATGGTGACAGATGATACAAACACAATAGAATTAGTAGGTTTTCCTTAGGTATGAAGAGAAGAAAGGACATTCAAATGGAGGGAACAACACTGACTGAGTCAAAGCTAGAGTATACTGGATGATGTAGTGGGAGAGGAAGAAGAGATGAGTGGGCCTTGAATTCGTTTAACATTCAGCAAAAATGTATTGCATATCTACCATGTGTTTAACATTCAGCAAAAATGTATTGCATATCTACCATGTGTTAGGCACTGTTTCAGGTTTGGGTAATATCTGATAATGAACAAAACACAAAAAGTCTGTCCTTGTGAAGGTTACATTGCTAGTGGATGAAGTGCTGAGGAGTTAGTATTTTATTACAAGCACGTTGGTGAGTAAGCAAAGATAGGAACATTGGATGCCTATGAATCTTAAGATTTTCCTGGCCGAGCACTGTGGCTCATGCCTGTAATCCCAGCACTTTGGGAGGCCAAGGTGGGCAGATCACTTAAGGTCAGGAGTTCGATACCAGCCTAGCCAACATAGTGAAACCCTGTCTCTACTAAAAATACAAAAAGTAACCGGGTATGGTGGTGTACACCTGTAGTCCCAGCTACTCGTGAGGCTGAGGCAGGAGAATTGCTTGAATCTGAAAGGTGGAGGTTGCAGTGAGCCAAGATCGTGCCATTGTACTCCATCCAGCCTGGTGACAGAGTGAGACTCCATCTCAAAAAAAAAAAAACAAGATTTTTCTAATATTTCTATTTTACATTAAATAGAAGGCAGTTGGTTTGCATGAAAATTATTATTTCACCAATTTGCCTCATTATAGAAAACACACATGTCAAAGTCAAATGAAACATAGAGATGAATCTCTGAAGTTAAAATATTTTATTTGGGACGCAAGAATTGCAATTTGGGGCACACACACAGACCACAGGGTGGTCTTCAGTACGTATGAAGAGCAAAGTAAAGGATGGAGGTTTTATAAAGAGAAGTGTTACATATTTTGAAAGACAGGTCATTGGCGCTAGTAAAGTTTTGGGGAGGTGGCAAGCCCTGATTGGTGAGGGACAGTGGTGGGTAATACTGGTCTTAGAGTCAGCAATAAGTTGTTTCAGTAGCCATTAGATAAACTGGTTTCAGGTTACAATAGGCAGTTTCAGCAGTCAGGCTTACAGAGAATTATAATCTTGGAGCAATGTGATAATCCCCCACCCCCACCCTGCCCCCATCCCCTGGCCCTCAACTCTGATTTAGTTGAGTATGAATAGAATGACCCAATTAGTATGATCAGCTTTCACACATGAAAATTGAATTTATGAAACATATAAATTTGAAAATGAATGTTTACATTGCAAAAGCTTTTTTAATGAAAATTTTGGCCAGTAGTTTAATTTCAATGAATATATTTTCTTTGCACAGATAGTAAAACCACTTGATACATACTTCATGGGGACATGGACTGCTTTATGCACTGCTTTTTCCCACACCATAAATAGTGCCTGGTGTGTGTATGTGTGTGTGTGTGTGTGTGTGTGTGTGTGTGTGTAGCTCACTCAGTAAATATTCAATGAATGAATGAAGAAATTCAGAAGATAAAAAAGAGAAATTTCCCTTATTTTTAACCTTCTGAACACTATAGCGGTTAGCATTTATATCATTTATTCAGCCATTCTAATATTTATTGAGTACCAGTTTTGTACCAACTGCTATTATAAGATACAAGGAATAATAAATTCCTGTTTTTGTTTTCATGAAACTTAAATTCTAGTGTAATTAAAATCATGTAGAAATAAACATAAACATGGTCACCCAGCTTCTTTTAAAACTAGACTGCAGACCGGGCGGGGTGGCTCACGCCTGTAATCCCAGCACTTTGGGAGGCCGAGGTGGGCGGATCACGAGGTCAAGAGATCGAGACCATCCTGGCAAACACGGTGAAACCTCGTCTCTATTAAAAATACAAAAAATTAGCCGGGCATGGTGGCGGGCGCCTGTTGTCCCAGCTACTTGGGAGGCTGAGGCAGGAGAATGGCGTGAACCTGGGAGGCGGAGCTTGCAGTGAGCCGAGATCGCGCCACTGCACTCTAGTCTGGGTGACAGGGCGAGACTCCGTCTCAAAAAAAAAAAAAAAAAAAAAACTAGACTGCAGTTACAATAGCATGTATCTTGTGCACAACAAAATCTACCTGTTTTTGTATTAAAGCCTTAGTATCAAAGCTTTATTATCATGTTAGTCTTTTTATCAACTCCATATTTATAAATGGACTATTTTCCCAAAGTTCTAATATGGAAATTAGAATAATTTTTGTTATAAGAACAGTGTTTACAAGTTGCCTACATTTGTAGCGAGGTCATAAAAAGCCTGTTTTATCTAAAATAGACATTTGCAGTAAAAACATAGAAATTGTTGTTGAGATCCTGTATTATGTGATAGTTGAGTAAAATATACAAGAGCCTATCCCCAAACCTGGTATGTGAATGTAAAAATATTAGAGAAATAGTGAAGAAGTAGATGGAGATTAATGTGGAAATTCTGAAAAGGACATCTTTTGAGAAATTCAGAGGTAGATGGCAGAAGTTTTAAAGCTTACTTTCACTTTAAAACACCTGAGTTTCATTTTCTTTGACTTGAGTGTATTACAAAGCAGTTTATAGTTAAATTAGGCTTGTTTTGATTTATAGGTACATAGAGAAAGACAGGATATTTTCCTGGATAAAAAGTTGGAAAAGAGAAACATATAAAGAGGGTAGAAAGTGGCTGTGAGTGCGTGTGGAATGAGAAGCCTCCCTCGGGCAGGAGTTAACAGCCACAATGGGGAAGGGATTAGGACATCTAATCCTTTGTGTGTGGGGGCCAAGGGAGCAGTAGTAGCGGGATGCCTGCGCATACACCTGTGCACACAGTGTGTACACAGAAGTGTAATTCTCGGGCCGGAATATTTCATAGAGTAGAGACATATTGAGTACTTTATTCATCTATTCAACAGTGGCCATCTATTAAGGGCCACACGATCTAGCTATTTCTGTAAAGCACATTGTTTTGAATTACTGTTAGCAGTGTAGTGTAGAAGGAAATTGGGAATTCAGATTCTCTATAGATTTCCCCCTGAACAGTTATGTGGCTGTACCCTTATCTGGTGAATGGTGACATTAGCTTTTCCCCTGCTGCACGGGCTGTAGTGAGGCGCAGGTGTGCAGGTGCACTTACTAGCATATGGAAAAGTTAAGCACTGTATAACCCGAAGGCAGCCCTTTTACTCCTATTATATATGGCAGCCACGTATGCAAAATATCTAATTTATTCCTGAACACCCAATTGAACTTCAACACTTGGTATTTTTTGTCTCAGAATTCTCATTTTCCTCAAATTTATATTATGTGGTTAAATTCCTTTGAAGTGCTAGATACTTAAAATTAAAGTAGGAATGTTGTTTCTTCAACTAGAAGCTCTTAGAACTTGGCAAGCACTCTGTGTTCTCTCGTTTCCTTATCTTTGTGTATGCTGTATTGCAGCACACGTCACATGGAGATGGGCGTCAAGAAGTTACCTCTCGTACCAGCCGCTCAGGAGCTCGGTGTAGAAACTCTATAGCTTCCTGTGCAGACGAACAACCTCACATCGGAAACTACAGACTTTTGAAAACAATCGGCAAGGGGAATTTTGCAAAAGTAAAATTGGCAAGACATATCCTTACAGGCAGAGAGGTAAATACCAGTTATGCTTATTTCTGTTATGACAGTTGCTCTGTTTATTCTATGTAAGAGAGAGAAAAGAATATAGATATATTTGGCCTTATTTCTAAGCTAAGTAAGCTATTTATTTGTTTTGTTTTTATTTTAGTTTTTATTTATTTATTTATTTTTGAGATGGAGTCTCCCTCTGTCGCCCAGGCTGGAGTGCAGTGGCGCAATCTCAGCTCACTGTAAGCTCCGCCTCCGGGTTCGTGCCATTCTCCTGCCTCAGCCTCCTAAGTAGCTGGGACTACAGGCGCCCGCCACCACACCGGGCTAATTTTTTGTATTTTTAGTAGAGACGGGGTTTCACCGTGTTAGCCAGGATGGTCTCGATCTCCTGAACTCGTTTTTTTGTTTTTGTTTTTCTTTTTGTTTTTTTGAGACAGAAGTCTCACTCTGTCACCTAGGCTGGAGTGCAGTGATACGATCTCAGCTCACTGCAACCTCCGCCTCCCAGGTTCAAGTGATTCTCTTGCCTCAGCCTTCCGAATATCTGGGATTACTGGCACACACCACCACGCCAGGCTAATTTTTTTTTTTTTTTTTTTTGTATTTTTAGTAGAGACGGGGTTTCACCATGTTGGTCAGGCTGGTCTCAAACTCCTGACCTCATGATCCGCCCGCCTTGGTCTCCCAAAGTGCTGGGATTACAGGCATGAGCCACTGCGCCTGGCCTATTTTGTTTTAAGACAGGGCCATACCCTGTCACCCGGGCTGGAGTGCCGTGGTGCAATCATGGCTCACTATAGCCTCGACCTCCTGGGGTCAGGCGATTCTCCCACCTCAGCCTCCCAAGTAGCTGAGACTACAGGCATGCACTGCCACACGCGGCTAATTTTTTAAAAATTTTTTTGTAGAGACAGGGTTCTCACCATGTTGTCCAGGCTGGTCTTGAACTTCTGAGCTCAAGCAGTCCTCCTCCCTCGACCTCCCCGAGTGTTGGGATTACAGGCATGAGCCACCATGCCTGACTAATTAAGCTGTTTCCTTTCTTTTGGTGGTGGGAGGGTGGGGGTTGGGATGGAGTCTTGCGCTGTAGCCCAGGCCTGGAGTACAGTGACATGGTCTCAGCTCACTGCACCCTCCGTCTCCCAGGTTCAAGCGATTCTCTTGACTCAGCCTCCTGAGTAGCTGGGATTACAGGCACACACCACCACACCAGGCTGAATTTTTATTTTATTTTTATTTTTAGTAGAAACGGGGTTTCACCATGTTGGTCAGCCTGGTCTTGAACTCCTGACCTCGTGATCTGCCCATCTCGGCCTCCCAAAGTGCCATGATTACAGGCATGAGCCACTGCTCCCGGCCTATTTTATTTTCAAGACAGGGCCTTGCCCTGTCACCTGGGCTGGAGTGCAGTAGCGCAGTCATGGCTCACTATAGCCTCGACCTCCTGACCTCAGGTGATCCGCCAGCCTCAGCCTCCCAAAGCGCTGGAATTATAGGCATGAGCCCCCACGCCTAGCCTAATTAAGCTTTCTCAAAAGAACATGAAACATATATTAGGTGTCTGGGAGTTTTTTGTTTGTTTTGTTTGTTTGTTTGTTTTTTGTTTTTGAGATGGAGTCTCGCTCTGTCGCCCAGGCAGGAGTGCCCTGGTGCAGTCTTGGCTCACTGCCAGCTCCATCTCCGGGTTCACGCCATTCTCCTGCCTCAGCCTCCTGAGTAGCTGGGACTACAGGCACCCACCACCATGCCCGGCTAATTTTTTGTATTTTTAGTAGAAACGGGGTTTCACTGTGTTAGCCAGGATGGTCTCGATCTCCTCATCTCATGATCTGCCTGCCTCGGCCTCCCAAAGTGCTAGGATTACAGGCGTGAACCACTGCGCCGGTCTGGGAGTTCTTTTGCTTTCCCATTACTTTAAATGTTGGAAATATCATAGAGGGTTTAAATAATCTTTACCTTTAAAAATAGGTAATATTTTGTTCTTTTTCAGTAGCAAATATCTGCCACCACAGTAAAAATTGTCTTTAACTTCAGGAATACACTTAATTTGTATGAGCTGATGTTACTTGCTAATCAATAGTATTGTCAATATTTACAAATTTATCTTCAAGAATTTTCTTAATTTACTTTTCTCATAGCGTACGTTTAGTCAGTTATTGTGTAGGAAGGCACATACTTTCCTAACCTTGGTGAAATGACTTTGCTAGTTCCTTTTCCTATTAATCAAAAAATACATGCATTAAAACCACAAAACTAACTCCCTCCTATTGTTCTATTTGTATGGTACAGAGCCTGTTTTGCTGCCTTTTTTTTTTTTTTTTTTGAGACAGAGTCTTGCTCTGTTGCCAGGCTGGAGTGCAGTGTTGTGATCTCAGCTCACTGCAACCTCTGCTCCTGGGTTCAAGCAGTTCTCCTGCCTCAGCCTCCTGAGTAGCTGGGACTACAGGTGTGTGCCACCATGCCCATCTAATTTTTGTATTTTTAGTAGAGACAGGGCTTCACCGTGTTGGCCAGGATGGTCTGAACCTCTTGACCTAGTGATCTGCCCACCTTAGCCTCCCCAAATGCTGGGATTACAGGTGTGAGCTAGCATGCCCAACCTTTGATATAGTTTCTTGCATTTAAGTCTTTGCGCCTGTTGTTTCCTGTACCTGAAGTACTCTTTACTCTTCTGTTTAGGGAACATTTCTGAGACATAATCATTGACAAATACCCTTTCCCCAGGCATGGGATTCCATAAAAATCCCGATACTCCCCTTATACAGCACAATTTACATTGTATTGGAATTGCTCGTTTGTCTGTCTCCTGCTCTAGTCTGCAGGCTATCTCCAGTCTGTAGCGGAAGATGACAGAACTTAACACAGTGCTTGGAGCCTGTTAGGTACTTAATAAATATTTGTTAAGTGAATGTAATAATACTGTTTTTTGGCGGGGGGCGGGTGGCAACAGAATCTCACTCTGTTGCCCAGGCTGGAATGCAGTGGCGTGATCTTGACTTACTGCAACCTCCTGCCTCCTGGGTTCAAGCTATTCTCCTGCCTTAGCCTCCCGAGTAGCTGGGATTTCAGGCACCTGCCACCACACCCAACTGATTTTTTGTATTTTTAGTAGAGAGGGGGTTTCACCATGTTGGCCAGGCTGGTCTCAAACTCCTGACGTCAGGTGATCCACCCACTTTGGCCTCCCAGAGTGCTGGGATTACAGATGTGAGTCACTATGCCTGGCCTGAATGTAGTAATACTTGATGGAAGCTTTTAAAGCAAATACTCTCCTTGTGCAGGACCCTCCTGATAGATGTGCCAAGACTGTGACACATATGGCGTAGCATTCATGCCTGCAGCCCACCAGGACTGGGGCTGCAAGAGCATGAGCCCCGGATCCGTCATCTGTCAGCAAGCATCCTCTATTTGAAGCAGTGTGACCTGTAAATATTCTCATTTCCTGTGTGTGCTGAGACTTGGAAAAGATTGGGAAGCACTGGACTATGCTAACTGGAATTTTAAAAGACTATTGCCAGAAATTTGCGTCTTGACAGTTCATCAATTTTAGTGATAAAATCCTTGTGGATTTTTAGTTAAGACTCCTTGTTGTTGAGCTGCCGTAGACTGCTTTTGGAATCTGTAAACAGCTTGTGTGGGCGGAGCTGTCCTTGTTGTCCTTGATTAAAGCTTTCTTGAGATAAGGAACCAGACCTCTGAGTTTCTTAGTTCCCACCAGTTCCAGGTGGCTACTTGCCAGCTTCCTTATGTGGGCAGAGATGGTGGGCTAAGAGAGCATTGGGACAGACACACCCTCTCCCATTTACCTTACCTAACTAACATTGTCTGGAGTCTGGCCTGTGGTGTTTACTTCTAGTAGGTTCTTTCTCTAGAAATGCTTGAATATGACTAGCAGAGTGGTTTAATGTAAAAATTTTCTCAGTTTTTTTAAAACTTTGAACAAGTTCTCACTCATAGGTGGGAGTTGAACAGTGAGAACACGTGGACACAGGGAGGGGTATGTCACACACCAGGACCTGTCAGGGGGTGAGGGACAAGGGGAGGGATAGCATTAGTAGAAATACCTAATGTAGATGATGGGTTGATGGGTGCAGCAAACCACCATGGCACATGTATACCTGTGTAACAAACCTGCACATTCTGACATGTGTCCCAGAACTTAAAAAAAAAAAAGAAAAAACTTTTGAACAAAATCATTTTACTCTTTTTTTTTTGCCTATTGTAGATATGACATAAAATGTAAACATTATAGAAATTAATTATGTAGAAAGTAAGTTCCTTGAAATTTGTCTCTTCAAAGACAATCACTTTCAGCAGTTTGGTATATATTCCCAGAGTTTTCTATATAAACATTAACTTAAAAAAAAATTGGCCGGGCGCGGTGGCTCAAGCCTGTAATCCCAGCACTTTGGGAGGCCGAGACGGGCGGATCACGATGTCAGGAGATCGAGACCATCCTGGCTAGCATGGTGAAACCCCGTCTCTACTAAAAATACAAAAACTAGCCGGGCGAGGTGGCGGGCGCCTGTAGTCCCAGCTACTTGGGAGGCTGAGGCAGGAGAATGGCGTAAACCCGGGAGGTGGAGCTTGCAGTGAGCTGAGATCCGGCCACTGCACTCCAGTCCGGGCGACAAAGCGAGACTCCGCCTCAAAAAAAAAAAAAAAAAAAAAAAAAAAATTAACAAAAAGGGACTTATATGGGACATGATGATAGGTTTTTTTTACTTAGTAATGTACCTTGACCGTGTCTGGGTCTTAGTACTCATAGATCCGACATATGAGTTTAGAGGCAGCAGAGCCTCCCTGGGTATGGTGGTGCCATAGCTTATTTCCTGTCAGTGGGCATTAGGGTTGTTTCTAAGTTTTTGTTGTTACGAATGGATCTGCAGTGGACATTCTTTAGCATTGTGTGTCCTTGTTAAGTGTTTCTGTAGGATGATTCCTAGAAATGGAAGTCCTAGGTCAAAGTGGATGAATATTTGACATTGTAATAGATACTACTAAATTGGTTTTGAATAAAAAGTGATGTACCTACTTTATTATCCTACCAAAATGAATGAGTGTTCATTTTCCTACATGCTTCTACACTGTAGATAATTTTTGTCTATCTGAATGTCTTAGTCTGTTTTTGCTGCTGTAACACAATACCAGAGACTAGGTAATTTATAAAGATAAGAAATTTATTTCTTACAGTTGTGGAGGCTGGGAAGTCCAAGATCCAGGGGCTGCATCTGGCCAGGGCCTTCTCAATGATACATGAAGGGCGTGATGGAACGGCAAAGGGTGGGGAGCAGCGGGGAGGGAAGAGAAGAGGAGGAGGAGAAAGGAAGAAAAGAGGGCAGAGCCCTTGCAGTCTGATTGCCTCTCCAGGGCTCCGTGTCTTAGTACTGCTGCAATAGCAATTACATTTCAACATGAGTTTGGAAGGGGATATTCATTCAAACCATAGCACTTATGGACAAAAAAAGGGTGTAGAAAAAGCCAGAAGTTGCTTTTTCCCTTTTCACAACTTAGATTTATGATCTTTTTATATGTTTTTGTCATTCATAATTTCTTTTTGAAGCAAGTTCCCTGGCCCCCCACAGTAGCTCATGCCTGTATTCCTAGCGCTTTGGGAGGCCAAGGCAGGAGGATCACTTGAGCCCAGGAGTACAAGGCTGCATTGCGCTATGATTGTACCACTGTACTCCAGCCTGGGCAACAGAGGACACTCTCTAAAATAAATAAAAATAAAACAAGTTTCCTGTTTATATCCTTTATTCATTTTTCTTTTTTTTTAATCTTAGTGAAGTTAAACCCTTTATGTTTCAGTCATCTGTCTGATATGTCTGTTAATATAGGTTTTGAATATCTTTCCCTAGATTGCTTCTTTTAACTGTTTATGATGTCTTGTTTGAGGGAAGTTTTTAAGTATTTTTGTAGCAAAATCATTTAATCTTTTTCTTTATTACATTTGGGTTTCATGTCTTCGTGAAGATTTGTCCCATGACTTAAAAAACAGTTTTGTAGGCCGGGCGCGGTGGCTCACGCTTGTAATCCCAGCACTTTGGGGGTCCGAGGTGGGTGGATCACCAGGTCAGGAGATCGAGACCATCCTGGCTAACACGGTGAAACCCCATCTCTACTAAAAACACAGAAAATTAGCCGGGCGTGGTGGCGGGCGCCTGTAGTCCCAGCTACTCCGGAGGTTGAGGCAGGAGAATGGTGTGAACCCAGGAGGTGGAGCTTGCAGTGAGCCGAGATCACGCCACTGCACTCCAGCCTGGTTGTGGTGAGCCACCACACCCAGCTACTTAGTACTGTTCTCAGCTAACATCTTTATTTTTGTCAGTGTTCTCTTGCCCTGTGATGGGAATGTGATGTATCTTGCCTGTTGAAGAACTAAAACCTCTGAAGAAAACCCAGAGGGTTACGGGAAGAGTGGCATTGATGATTTGGGGACTTAATTCATTCTGAGTCAGTATAAGTTAAAGGGTTATTGTGTATTATGTTGAGAGTTTTAACTGCTGTCCTTGGGGTTAGAACAGAGATGTAGAATTATATAGTGAAAATAATTTTCTAAAAGAAGGGAATAGGGACAATCTGTATCATGCATTTAAGTCACAAGGATGTTGTGAACATAAAAGATACTCATGAGGGCTGTGCACGGTGGCTCATGCCTGTAATCCCAGCACTTTGGGAGGCTGAGGTGGGCCGATCACAAGGTCAAGAGATCGAGACCTGAGGTCAGGAGTTCAAGACCAACCTGACCAATATGATGAAACCCCGTCTCTACTAAAAATACAAAAATTAGCCGGGTGTGGTGACGCACGCCTGTAGTCCCAGCTACTTGGGAGTCTGAGGCAGGAGAATCACTTGAACCCAGGAAGCGGAGGTTGCAGTGAGCCAAGATCACGTCACTACACTCCAGCCTGGTGACAGAGTGAGACCCTGTCTCAAAAAAAAAAAAAAAAAAAAAACGTGAAAAACTAAGTGTTTGTTGGAAGAAAGATGTTTTAATTTAACAAACCTGTTGGAGTAAGAATCATAACCAAGTTACATTAATATGTACACTCTGGAGACCATTTTAAATCAAACCTTTAAATAGCCTAGTTATGGTGTAAGTTCAGTTTAGGTGAGACTCCCCCCAGCATGACCATGAACCAATTAGAAATGGACATCAAGGCTGGGCGCGGTGGCTCAAGCCTGTAATCCCAGCACTTTGGGAGGCCGAGACGGGCAGATCACGAGGTCAGGAGATCGAGACCATCCTGGCTAACACGGTGAAACCCCGTCTCTACTAAAAAATACAAAAAACTAGCCGGGCGAGGTGGCGGGCACCTGTAGTCCCAGCTACTCGGGAGGCTGAGGCGGGAGAATGGCGTGAACCCGGGAGGCGGAGCTTGCAGTGAGCTGAGATCTGGCCACTGCACTCCAGCCCGGGCGACAGAGTGAGACTCCATCTCAAAAAAAAAAAAAAAAGTAAAGAAATGGACATCAAAATGCTCATTTTATATATTTTTAAAATACATGTACCAGTTGTGAAATTCGTCTGATTTAGCTCTTAAATGGAAGTACTACCCATTATCCATATTGTCCTGGAAGCATCTATCCCATATTTACTATGAATTTGGGGATGTTAGTTGCATCTGCTGTCTTACTTTTGACCAACTTTTCATAGCTTATAGTTATTTTGGTGTGAAATATTGCCTGTTTTACACCACAGTTTTCTTTCAAGTTCATTATTTTCCCCCTACTAATTTTCATAGCCTCCCAGAGACTTTTCCCCTCACATGAACTACAGGACTCACTTGTTTCAGTTGTTTGTGCTTTATTGGAGTTATTTATTGTTAAAAAATTATTTTCCTAAAGTAATGCATGCACATAGCTTGACAAGTCAAATATACTGAAAAGTTCTGGCCACGCACAGTGGCTCACGCCTGTAATCCCAGCACTTTGGGAGGCCGAGGTGGGCAGATTACAAGGTCAGGAGATCGAGACCATCCTGGCTGACTCGGTGAAACCCGTCTCTACTAAAAACACAAAAAATTAGCTGGGTGTGGTGGTGGGCGCCTGTAGTCCCAGCTACTCGGGAGGCTGAGGCAGGAGAAAGGTGTAAACCCAGGAGGCAGAGCTTGCAGTGAGTGGAGATCGCACCACTGCACTCTAGCCTGGGCGACAGAGCAAGACCCTGTCTCAAAAAAAAAAGTTCTAATGACAATCAGAAGTTTCTTTTCTTATCCCTTTTTCCTCAGCATTATTACTCAAAGGCCCCCACTTTTTAAAGCTCTTTCTTCTGATACTCTAATAGCTTTCTCCAAATTTATTATTTTAAACATCATTGACTTCCACTTCCCACTTCCATATCTACATTTCTTTCCCTGGCTTTTCTATTGCAATGATATATTTGGCGTATTAAATTAAGACTGTGTAAGTATTGTTGAGTTTTGGCGATGGTCATTTATTTTCTTATATAAATTTAAAGCTTTGTCTAAATAGTTACTTCTTTTTCTATAAACTGTTAATCCACCTATAATCCCAGCTATTCAGGAAGCTGAGGCAGGCGAATTGCTTGAACCCGGGAGGTGGAGGTTGTGGTGAGCCGAGATCGCACCACTGCACTACAGCCTGGGCGACAAGAGCAAAACTCTGTCTCAAAAAATAAAGAAATAAAATAAAGAAATAGGAGGAAAGCAGAGGGTGCTGGCATCAGTACAGGTGAGAGGATCCTTATGGTAGGAGGAGCTTGTAGAAATTCTCTGCTGAGTGCAAACTATTTTTTCAATAAAATGGAAAGCAAACTGATCTGCTAAGAGGAGGAGATATATTAGACATGTGAGTAGGTTAAAATAATTGTCAGATAAGCAGGAGAGTCAATGGACTAGAGAAATGTAGTAGAACTGCCAGGCAGCCTTAAGGCTTCCCTGAGGTTGGTGACCAAGGATTTAAAGGGGAAAGAGTCAGCATGGTGGTGCGTTACTCTCCAGCCACATTCAGTTGCCCAGCTGCAGGCATGATTGCAGAGGTTGGGGTTTTGCCACATTAGTATAGTGAAAGGACAGAGGAGCATTGATATGGAGCCCCCAGGAGTGATCACAATGAAATTAGGGATATAATTAGGAGTAAGAACTTAAGGAAGACTGACCCTATGAAGGGGTGGGGTCAGTGGATTACAGATCCTGGTAAATTCCGACAGTTATTGGAATACTAGATTGAGTGAGCAGGAAGGTAGGAGAAGTTGGTTAAAGAATGAGAAGCTCAAACTTGGATCATGAAAGGTTTTCAGATATTGGTGATGTCAGAGACTGGAGTATAACAACCACGTAAGTAGCTTAAGTATGTAACATTTTTTTTCTTTCTGGAAGTTTATCCTTGGTTTTTAGAAATTACCCATTGAGGCCGGGCGCGGTGGCTCAAGCCTGTAATCCCAGCACTTTGGAAGGCCGAGACGGGCAGATCACGAGGTCAGGAGATTGAGACCATCCTGGCTAACACGGTGAAACCCCGTCTCTACTAAAAAATACAAAAAACTAGCCGGGCGAGATGGCGGGCGCCTGTAGTCCCAGCTACTCGGGAGGCTGAGGCAGGAGAATGGCATAAACCCGGGAGGCGGAGCTTGCAGTGAGCTGAGATCCGGCCACTGCACTCCAGCCCGGGCGATAGAGCGAGACTCCGTCTCAAAAAAAAAGAAAAAAGGGCCGGGCGCGGTGGCTCAAGCCTATAATCCCAGCACTTTGGGAGGCCGAGACGGGCGGATCATGAGGTCAGGAGATCGAGACCATCCTGGCGAACACGGTGAAACCCCGTCTCTACTAAAAAATACAAAAAACTAGCCGGGCGAGGTGGTGGGCGCCTGTAGTCCCAGCTACTTAGGAGGCTGAGGCGGGAGAATGGCGTGAACCCGGGAGGCGGAGCTTGCAGTGAGCTGAGATCCGGCCACTGCACTCCAGCCTGGGCGACAGAGCAAGACTCCGTCTCAAAAAAAAAAAAAAAAAGAAAGAAAAAAGAAAAAAGAAATTACCCATTGAGGTGCCAAGGGTTAGTCTTCCATTCGTTGTTCTTGGTGCTCATTGGACCCTTTTAATATGTATATTTTTGTCTTTCAGTTCTGGAAAATTGTCTTTTTTAACTTAAAAATCTTCATTCTGGAATCCTCAAGCAGAGACTGGAGTGCTTGAAAAGAGCCTCAAAATCTGTCTTCTATCTCTGTGTTTTTACTTTCTGGGAGATATTTTAACTTCATCTTCAGTCTTTCTGTTAAAAATGTGTGTGTGGGCCAGGTACAGTGACTCATGCCTGTAATCTCAGCACTTTGGGAAGCTAAGGCGGGAGGATCACTTGAGATCAGGAGTTTGAGACCAGCCTGGCCAACATGGTGAAACCCTGCCTCTACTAAAAATCCAAAAAAATTAGCCAGGCATAGTGGCGCATGCCTGTAATCCTAGCTACTCAGGAAGCTGAGGCAGGAGAATCGCTTGAACCCAGGAGGCGGAGGTTGCCGTGAGCCAAGATCACGCCACTGCACTCCAGTCTAGGTGACAGAGCGAGACTCTGTCTCAAAAAAAAAAAGAAAAAAGGTGTGTGTGTGTGTGTCTCCTCTCCCCAACTCACTCTTTGATCATTTTCATCTGTTTGTTGTTACTGTTTTTACAACATCTAGCTGTTGGCTTTTTTTTTTTTTTAACTTTTTTATAAAGTAGATTTTCGTTCCCTGCATTGTTTCTCTTTCTTTCTGGAGTTCTTTCTTGTTACCTCTCTTTCATGTAGAGACTGTCTCTGGTAGTCTGTTAGCCTCTGGTTGTCGGTACCTAATGTGGAGCCCTAAGCGTCTGATCACAAGCTGTGTTTGTATGAATAGGACATGTTTGACCACAGAGCTTTCCTATTGGGAGTTGTCTGGTGCTTTTATTGAAGACCCCAGATATTTGTGTCCTTAGATTTCTGAGAGTATTCAGTTTCTCTAGATAAGAACCTTCTCTTCTGCCTGGGAGGAACAGATGATCCCACCCCTCAATCACTGAGTCCTCCCCCTCCTGACTTTTCATCTCGTGCTTCACTCCTGTCCTCTGCTAGGCCTGTTGAAAACCCATTTCTTCATCCTGGGGTGTGTGAAATTTCCTGAGACTTTGCATAAATGGTTATATGTTTAGTCACGAGTTTGTTGGTGAAGACTATGTTAACAACTTTACAGAAAGTTTGGAGAATAGAGAAGAAAAAAACCCCCACAATCCTAATATTCTGAATACCATTTTCGTTTTTGTGTATTTTCCATATACATGTTTTTTCAACATATATTTGATTATAATTTTGTGTCTTGTTTTTTCCACCCTTGAAATTTTATCCAAAGCCGTTTTCTATGTTGCCACTAATCGTCATAATTGTTCGTTTCAGTGGTTATGTACAATGCCATTGATGAGAACAGCAGTTCTCAAACTTTTCTGTCTCAGAACTTCTTTAAACTGAAAATTGAGGCCGGGCGTGGTGACTCAATGCCTGTAATCCCAGCACTGTGGGAGGCCGAGAAAGGTGGATCATGAGGTCAGGAGATCGAGACCATCCTGGCTAACACGGTGAAACCCCGTCTCTACTAAAAATACAAAAACAAAATTAGCCGGGCGAGGTGGCGGGCGCCTGTAGTCCCAGGTACCAGGAGGCTAAGGCAGGAGAATGGCGTGAACCCGGGAGGCGGAGCTTGCAGTGAGCCGAGATTGTGCCACTGTACTTCAGCCTGGGTGACAGAGCGAGACCCTGTCTCGTAAATAAATAAATAAATAAATGGAAAATTGAGAACTCCCCAAAGCTTTTATTTATTAAGGTTATATGTATTGATAGCTGCTGAATTAGAAGTTATTACTTAGGAACTTAAAATATATATTAAATCATTGAAAATAATCCTATTACATGGTAATGTAAGTAACATATTTTTATGAAAAACAACTATTTTCCAAAGCAAAGTATTGAGAAAGAGTGACATTGTTTAAGTTTTTTGCAAACCCCTTTAATGTCTGGCCTAATAGAAGTTAGCTGGGTTCCTGTGTCTGCTCTGCATTCACACTATTTCAATATGTTGTTTTGGTTGAAGTGTGTGAAGAAATGTAGCTACAGAAAGAAGGGAATATATTAATACCCTTTTCAGGTGATTGTGGATATCATTCTTTGACATTATACCAAAACTCAGCAAGTAGTTTCTTGGGGGTGGGTAGACAGTGGTGAATTGAATTTTTATTCAAAACAGCTGTAGTCACTGACAAAAAAATGTTAAAACCCAGAATGATTTGCTTCGATTAAAAATTAATTATATCCCAAGAGCAGGGGTCCACCACGTTGTCTGAGGGGAGGGGTGAACTGGCCCAGGTCAGAAATGGAGCAGGTCAAAACTCCCCTGCTGATCAGGGCGATGGGGATTGGGATCAGGATTGCTCCTATGAATAGCCACTGCCTGCAGAACATAGCGAGATCCTGTCTCTTAAGAAAAAGAAACAGAAACTTTTGGAAACAAGCAGACAAGAGTGAAAGAAAGCCTTGGTGTAAGATATAATTTGCATATTCTATATAAGATATAGACTACATATATAACTAGAAAAGCATAAAAACAGCATGCTTTTAGTACAATCTGGAGGTATAGTTAATGTGCAGGAAAAAAGCTCCATATAAACCTAATCCCTATATATAAAAAGTCACAATTCCACGGTTTTGAACATTTTGTTTTTCTTTTTGAGATAGGGTCTTGCTCTGTCGCCCAGTCTGGAGTGCAGTGGTGCAATCTCACCTCACTGCAGCTCTCTACCTCCTGAGCCCAAGCAATTCTTCCACCTCAGCCTTCTGAGTAGCTGGGACCAGAGGTGTATGCCATCACATCTGGCTGATTTTTTGTATTTTCTTTAGAGACGAAGCATCCCCATGTTGCTCAGGCTGGTCTTGAACTCCTGGGCTAAAGTGATCCTTCCACCTGGGCTTCCCAAAGTGCTGGGATTAAAGGGATGAGCCACCACACCTGGCCAACACTTTGTGTGTGTGTGTGTGTGTGTGTGTGTGTGTGTGTGGTAAAATACATGGAACATGAAAGTTATGATGTTAACCTTTTTTTAAGTGTGTAGTTCAGTGACATCAAGTATATGTACAGTTGTTGGGCAACCATCACCACTCTTCATTTCCAGGCAGATAGTTAATACTTATTTTTTTGTGGTTTCTATATTTGCAAATTTACCTGTTCGATAAAATTTATTTGTAACCTTAAAATCAGTACAGTGCTTTGGTAATCCTTTTTGGACATATGCAGAATGGTGAAAAATATGCACATCCCTAGCTAAGATTCAATAAGGGGACACTTTGCTTTCTTTTTTTTTTTGAGACGGAGTCTCGCTCTGTCGCCCAGGCTGGAGTGCAGTGAGTGGCCGGATCTCAGCTCACTGCAAGCTCCGCCTCCCGGGTTTACGCCATTCTCCTGCCTCAGCCTCCCGAGTAGCTGGGACTACAGGCGCCCGCCACCTCGCCCGGCTAGTTTTTTGTATTTTTTTTAGTAGAGACGGTGTTTCACCATGTTAGCCAGGATGGTCTCGATCTCCTGACCTCGTGATCCGCCCGTCTCGGCCTCCCAAAGTGCTGGGATTATAGGCTTGAGCCACCGCGCCCGGCCCACTTTGCTGTCTTATTTCAGTCTTCATGCTGTAAACCAGTGTCCTTTTTGTGATCTATTTAATGCCATTTTTTTTTGTTCGTTTTTGTACTTTTTGTTGATGATTTTGCTATTTAAAATGGGCCCCAATCTTAGTGCTAAAGTGCTGTCTAGTCTTCCTAATGCATACTTGAGTGAAACTTACCTAACACATGCGTTTTCTTTGTAAGGCACCTCATGGCCTTGCCATGGATAAAACTCTAGACAGTTGAGTTTTTCCTTGCACTGTGCATGGCTAGGATGCTTTACAAAGAAGATGCATGTGTTAGAAGTTTCACTCAGTGCGTTACAGTGCTGTGGCTGTGAATTCAGTGTTAACCAATCATATATAGTAAAGAAGATGTTCTTAAACAGACACAAACATAAAACAAACTTATGTATCGATCAGTTGATGCAAAATGTTGTGACCAGAGGCTTGCAGAAACCTAACCCCCTAGAAGCAATGATTTAGTATTCACCAATTCGTTGAGCACAGTAACCTCATAGAATGAACAACGAGAATTGACTGTAGCTCCTTTTTTGAAAGAAGAGGCTTAATTTTGAAGAAAGACATCAGGAAAAATCACAGGCTTTCCTCATTTGTGTGATTTTTCATTCTGTTCCTGTCTTCAAGAGTGGAGCCCTAAGAAGAAAACGGAGAACTCCCAGTAAATAGGTAACAAGTGCCTGGCTTAGCCTCATAGACGCCAGAGGCACATTGGCCTTTACACTGGGACATTCCACACACATAACACAGAGTTGTTTTCTATCGACAGTTGAGTTTTTCCTTTTCCAAGCATATTCTAGGGTTGGCTTTCTGTGCCCTACTACATGTGCCGCTGTACTGCTGTCAGATTTTTATCTCCCAGAAATTCTTTGAAGTCACTTGTCTTCTGGTGGCACCCCTTCCCTTCTCTTGGCCATTCTTTGTCATTTGGTCTTTGTTCTTCAGTTGGGCCTATCAGGTGGCAGGAGAGAGAAATGCATGTGATCAGTATGCCATCTTTAACCAGTGTCCTCATTATGGTTATGAAAATAAGTTTTCATGTAATTATTTTTATTCAAGTTACATATTACACACAGTTTAAAGAGTCAAGACTTGTTACAAAGCAGTCCCCTAGACTCACCTGTTTCCTTGTCTCCCAAGATGGCCACTTTTAATCTGTTAAAGTGATTCTTTAGTCTTTTAAATGATTCTTTCATACTTTATAACATCCTTGTAGTCTTACTTGTTTTTCAGGTTTAGGCATTATCTATTGACATTTTATTTAAAGTCATCATTGACTTTAAAAAACACAAAACCTCTTTACTGAAATGTAAATGTTGGGTGCAATGGCTCATGCCTATGAATCCCAGCACTTTGGGAGGCCGAGGCAGGCGGATTACCTGAAGTCAGGAGTTCGAGACCAGCCTGACCAATATGGTGAAACCCTGTCTCTACTAAAAATACAAAAATTAGCTGGGCATGGTGTGTGTGCCTGTCATCCCAGCTACTCGAGAGGCTGAGACAGGAGAATTGCTTGAACCCAGGAGGTGGAGGTTGCAGTGAGCTGAGATCGCGCCACTGCATTCCAGCCTGGGTGACAGAGCAAGACTCCATTTCAAAAAAAAAAAAAAACAAAAGAACGTAACACACATAAAAAGTGCCCAAATCGTAAGTGTACAGCTTGATGAATTATCACAAAGTAAACACATTTGAATAACCATGACCCAGGCAAAAAATATACTGTGACCCACACCCTAGAAGCCTCCCTTTGGCCTCCTTCAGATCCCTTCAGTACCCCACCTCTTCAGGTGAACCACTGTGCCACCTTTAATACCATAGGTTTTGTCTGTCCTTTTAACATTGTACTAGTAGAATGTTAGGGTATATTAATAATAGTGTATTGTTTTGTGTCTGTTTCTTTTACTCTATTTCATGCTTGTGATATTCTTCCATGTTGAGGTTTTCATTTGTAACCAACTGTTGTAGTTGTTTGACTTGGTCTCCATTTGCTGTGGATTGCATTGTATGCCTCAGAATTCTTATGTGTAAGCCCTAACCCCCAGTGTGACTGTATTTGGTAATAGAGTCTTTATAGAAGGTTAAGTGAAGTTGTAAGTATGAACCCTGATTGATAGGATTAGTGCTATTACATGAAGAGACACCAGAGAGGTAGCTTTCTCCACCACGTAAGAACACAGGGGAGAGGGTGGCCATCAGCAAGCCAGGAATAAGGTCCCCTCAGAACTGTGAGAAAATAAATTACTGTTAAGTCCCACAGTGTGTGGTATTTTGGTTATGGCAGCCCAAGCTGACTAATACATCATTCTTCAGGCCACTCTGTCCCCCTAAAGGATCTGGAGTCTTTTTTTTTTGCCTCCTCTTTTAGTGGCTGTGAATGCTGTAACACTTTCAGAAGCAGGGTGTTAGGATCTTTTGACCATTAGTGAACCAACAGAAAGCAGAAGATAAGGATTTTTCTCCAGTGAGTGTTTGCTCTGGATCTGTTGGGAGAAGCCCTTCTCATGTATGAGCCGTCCCTATCCCTATTTTGTAATTTTCCACTTTCCTGCTGGCATCAGAGTGAATGTAAATGGAATTTCCCAGAAATTTCCACAGCAAGTGGCTTTCTCACTTAGTGAACCCCCTTGGTGTTTGTTGTGTCTCCCTTTTTACCCAACCCCACAATCACTGGAATGAAGGGGTGGTCTTCTCTCCAGTCTATACCTTTCTGAGGCGCTGCAATTGGGTATACCCCAGTTACTACTTCTTTCGGTGACCCCAAGGTTTCAGCTTTGCCTGAGCTCTCCAGGCTCCAGCTCTGGGCCAAGGTGATTTTGGTGGAGTCATCCCAGCAGGGAGCTAGGAGGAAGAAGAGATTAGGAACTCCCTCTCAGGCTTCTTTACTACACATACACATGTCACATCAAATGATGATGTTTCACTCTGGGGATATGGGTGCTTTTGATAAAATGACTTTTCTACAGTTTGGTTAAGCTGAATGAAACATTTGAGCTCCTATTTTTGTTTCAGATGCTATTGAATAGCTGTATCTGAAGATAAACATGTGTAAGAACAGAATCAGGCCGGGCAAGATGGCTCATGCCTGTAATTCCAGCACTTTGGGAGGCCGAGGTGGGCACATCACCTGAGGTCAGGAGTTCAAGACCAGCCTGGCCAACATGGCAAAACCCTGTCTCTACTAAAAAAATACAAAAATTAGGCCTGGCGCGGTGGCTCAAGCCTGTAATCCCAGCACTTTGGGAGGCCGAGACGGGCGGATCACGAGATCAGGAGATCGAGACCATCCTGGCTAACACGGTGAAACCCCGTCTCTACTAAAAACACAAAAAACTAGCCAGGCGAGGTGGCGGGCGCCTGTAGTCCCAGCTACTCGGGAGGCTGAGACAGGAGAATGGCGTGAACCCGGGAGGCGGAGCTTGCAGTGAGCCGAGATCCGGCCACTGCACTCCAGCCCTGGAGACAGAGCGAGACTCCGTCTCAAAAAAAAAAAAAAAAACAAAAATTAGCTGGGCATAGTGGCATGTGCCCATAATCCCAGCTACTTAGGGGAAGCCAAGGCAAGAGAATCGCTTGAACCCGGGAGGCGGAGGTTGCAGTGAGCCAAGATCGTGCCACTGCGCTACAGCCTGGGCAACAGAGCGAGACCCTGTCTCAAAAAAAAAAAAAAACAGAATCAGAATCTTTGGAATAGTGACCAGATGCCATGGCTCACGCCTATAATCCTAGCATTTCGGGAGGCTGAGGTGGGCAGATCTCTTGAGCCCAGGAGTTTGAGACCAGCCTGGGTAAAATAAGGAGACCTCATTTCTACAAAAAAATTAGCTGGACGTGGTGGCACGTGCCTGTAGTTCTATCTACTCAAGAGGCTGAGGTGGGAGGATCACCTGAGCCTGGGGAAGTTGAGGCTGCAGTGAACCGTGATCATGTCACTGCACTCCAACCTGGACAACAGAGTGAGACCTCATCTCAAAAAAAAAAAAGAAAGAAAGAAAAATATCTTTAGAATAGGAGGAGGATATTGAGCAGGACCCTGAGAAACTAGTGATTAAGAGTCCAGGTGTGAAAATAGAAACCAGGTCTCAGGAGCTCAGAGAGAAGAACTGGAAAGACAGCATCTTTGATGGATTTGGCCATGAGGAGGTGGAGGAATAAAACAGAATGGAGGCCAGAAAAGAGTATGTCTAAGGGTTTATTTGGAATTGGGAGATCCAGGTATACCATGTAAAATTGCTTATGAAGGTAAAGTTTGAAGAAAATTCATTCCACTTTGATCTATATAATTTTTAAAACTGCTGGGCGTGGTGGCTCAAGCCTGTAATCCCAGCACTTTTGGGAGGCCGAGACAGGCGGATCACGAGGTCAGGAGATCAAGAACATCCTGGCTAACATGGTGAAACCCCGTCTCTACTAAAGAATACAAAAAACTAGCCAGGCGAGGTGGCGGGCGCCTGTAGTCCCAGCTACTCGGGAGGCTGAGGCAGGAGAATGGCGTAAACCCGGGAGGTGGAGCTTGCAGTGAGCTGAGATCCGGCCACTGCACTCCAGCCTGGGTGACAGAGCAAGACTCCATCTCAAAATAATAATAATAATTTTTAAAACCACATTATCTGTTAAAACACCAGACGCTCTGTTTCTTGGTTACTAATTACGAGTAGTCAAGGCCTCAGATCAACTCAGCATTTATTTATTTATTTATTTATTTGTTTTTATTTATTTTTTTTTTTTGAGACGGAATCTCACTCAGTTGCCCAGGCTGGAGTACAGTGGCGCGATCTTGGCTCACTGCAAGCTCCACCTCCTGGGTTCTCGCCGTTCTCCTGCCTCAGCCTCCCAAGTAGCTGGGACTACAGGCGCCTGCCGCCACGCTCAGCTAATTTTTTGCATTTTTAGTGGAGACAGGGTTTCACCATGTTGGCCAGGATGGTCTCGATCTCCTGACCTTGTGATCCACCCACCTCGATTTGAGATGGAGTCTTGCTCTCTTGCCATACTGGAGTGCAGTGGCACGATCTCGGCTCACTGCAACCTCCACCTCCCAGATTCAAGTGATTCTCCTGCCTTAGCCTCCCGAGTAGCTGGGATTACAGGCCCGTGCTGCCATGCCCAGCTAATTTTTTGTAGTTTTAGTAGAGATGGGGTTTATCATGTTGGCCAGGATGGTCTCTGTCTTCTGACTTCATGATCTGCCTGCCTCGGCCTCCCAAAGTGCTGAGACTATAGGCGTGAGCCACCATACCTGACCTATTTATTTATTTATTTAATTTGATGGAATCTCATTCTCTTGCCCAAGCTGGAGTGCAGTGGCACCATCTTGGCTCACTATAACCTCCATCTCCAGGTTTCAAGTGATTCTCCTGCCTCAGCCTTTCAAGTAGCTGGTGAGATTATAGGCATCCGCCACCAAGCCCGGCTAATTTTTGTGTTTTTAGTAGAGATGGGGTTTCACCACGTTGGCCAGGCTGGTCTCAAACTCCTGACCTCAGGTGATCCACCTGCCTCGGCCTCCCAAAGTGCTGGGATTACAGGCGTGAGCCACCGCACCCAGACAACTCAGCGTTTATTGAGTACTCCTTATGTGCCAATTAGGGCTATAAAGATAAATAAGATGTCTTTTCCCCAGTTGAGATATGCATAAGACAGTTTGCGTTTGCCTATTGCGGTAGTCAGTATTTTCTTCTGCTTACTCAGTTTCCGTTGAAACTTATATTTTCCAAATACAAAATTAGAATTCCAACTTTGCGTTTTTCAGGCGCACACACTCATTTATTCTACACTCCTTCCCCAGTTCTGATTTGCTTCCTCCTGAAAATGGGGGTTCCACTCCAGGGTCAGAATTGCTGGATGCCCTGTTGAAGTGATTTTTTTCTGTAGCTCCTCTGAAGGTTATAGACTCAGGGAATAAGTAATATGGTCAGGTGGAGGCTTTAGACCAAGTTAAGCAGGGTTTTTAAAACATGGTGTTCATATACATAGTGCAGCCATTCTCAAAAATATGGCATGGGGAGATCCCTGGAGGTTTTCTGAGACCCTTTTCAGGAGTCTGCAGAGTCAAAACTATTTTTGTGATACTATTAAAACATTTGCTTTTTTCATTCTCTCTCTCACAAGTGTAGAGTGGAATTTTCCAGAGGTTCCATGATGTGTGATATCACAACAGATCAAATACAGAAGCTTGTATGAAAAGTTCATACAATATATATTATTTGTGTTATATGAGCTTATTTTTATTTTGAAATCAGTAGTTAAATACTTTTTTAAATGCTCAGTTTTTATTTGTATTATGATATTCATTGATACTCCCTACATTTGGGGAATCAGTAATCTTTAAAAGTGTAAAAGGGACCAAAAAGTGTGAGAATGTTTGATGTAGAGAAACGGCAAGCTCCTTCCCTGGACTTTGGCTATAGATGCTTTCTTCAAGGGTGGGTCTTCTGGGCCTGGGTCCTGCAGGATGCCCAGTAGGAAGCAGAGCCTCTTTGATCTTATGGGGGTGGGCTCATTTGCTGTTTTGGAGCTCAGGTGCAAAGCTGAGTTACTGGATATTCCCTGGTCATGGCAAAGCCTCTCTCCACTTTTCTTCTCTTCTATTGTCACTTCCATTCTGGATACCCAGAGTCCATAGAAATCATTTTTACCTGACAGCGATGAGCTGACCAGAAGCTATAGAAGCTATAGTACTTCCTATATCCTAATGGTTTTTAAAAATACTGGCTGGAGCACACTCACCCTTTCTGAGCAAAGGCTGCTGGGTGGCCCTTTTGTTGCCTCTGTGTATATTCACTTGCTTAGCCCACAGATTGGTTTGGATCTAGTTCCCTTTCCTTCTTCAACTGCCCAAAGGGCTTTTCTATTTAAAAAAAAAAAAGGTTTTTAAAGTTTTCAGATTCAATACCCAAGTATTTATGTGCTTACCCATCCCAGAGTCAGCTAAATTTAAAGTGTCAGTAAATTGTAAAGAAAAGATTTGCTACATTGCATATGTTTTTAGAAGTGCTTTCTGTGTGTAATCTCTCTGTCTCTCTCTCTCTCTTTTTCTTGGTTTGGAGGAGATTTTCCCCTTGTCTATAAGTGACTTAAATATAAAATGTTGGC
This sequence comes from Trachypithecus francoisi, assembly GCF_009764315.1. Classification (NCBI taxonomy): domain Eukaryota; kingdom Metazoa; phylum Chordata; class Mammalia; order Primates; family Cercopithecidae; genus Trachypithecus; species Trachypithecus francoisi. The sequence goes on along the minus strand of NW_022681468.1, from coordinate 3,208,425 downwards.
CGGGCGCGGTGCCTCAAGCCTGTCATCCCAGCACTTTGGGAGGCCGAGACAGGCGGATCACGAGGTCAGGAGATCGAGACCATCCTGGCTAACACAGTGAAAACCAGTCTCTACTAAAAAATACAAAAAACTAGCCGGACGAGGTGGCGAGCGCCTGTAGTCCCAGCTACTTGGGAGGCTGAGGCAGCAGAATGGCGTGAACCCTGGAGGCGGAGCTTGCAGTGAGCTGAGATCCCGCCACTGCACTCCAGCCTGGGCGACAGAGCAAGACTCCGTCTCAAAATATATATATATATATATAAAATGTTATAACAGTACATTTATTAGTTTGAAGCCCCCAGATTTTCTTTTCTTTTCTTTTAAGTGAAAGCAAGTTTATAAAAGAAGTAAAGAAACAGACCAGGCACTGTGGCTCTCACCTGTAATCCCAGCACTTGGGAAGTCCAAGGCGGGTGGATCACCTGGGATCAGGAGTTCAAGACCAGCCTGGCCAACATGGTGAAACCCTGTCTCTACTGAAAATACAAAATTAGCCGGGCATGGTGGTGCGCACCTGTAATCCCAGCTACTCCAGAGGCTGAGGCGGGAGAAACTATTAAAACTTGGGAGGTGGAGGTTGCAGTGAGCCGAGATCGTGCCACTGCTCTCCAGCCTGGGCAACAGAGGGAGACTGTCTCAAAAAAAAAAAAGAAAGAAAGAAAAAAGAAAAGAAGTAAACCAAAACCAAAGAATGGCTGCTCCATAGAGCAGCAGTATCAGCTGCCTGACTGAGTCTACTTTTAGGTATTTCTTGATTATATACTAAACAAGGGGTGGATTATTCATGAGCTTTCTGGGAAAAGGGCAGCGATTTCCTGGAACTGAAGCTCCCTCCCCTTTTAGGGAACTGTTTAGGTAACTTCCCACGGTTGCCATGGCATTTGTAAACTGTCATGGTGGTGGTGGGAGTGTCTTTTAGCATGCTGATGCATTATAATTAGTGTATAATGAGGAGTGAGGACAACCAGAGGTCACTTTCGTCGCCATCTTGGTTTTGGTGGGTTTTGGCCTGCTTCTTTACTGCATCCTGTTCTATCAGCAGAGTCTTTGTGACCTGTATCTTGTGCCAAGCTTCTGCTATCTCACCCTGTGACTAAGAATGCCTAACCTCCTGGGAATGCAGCCCAGTAGGTCTCAGACTTATTTTACCCAGCCCCTTTTCAAGATGGAGTTGCTCTGGGTCGAACGCTTCTGACATACTTCCCCCCTCCCTTAATCCTTAAGAATTGTGGGCCGGGCGCGGTGGCTCAAGCCTGTAATCCCAGCACTTTGGGAGGCCGAGACGGGCGGATCACGAGGTCAGGAGATCGAGACCATCCTGGCTAACACGGTGAAACCCCGTCTCTACTAAAAATACAAAAAACTAGCCGGGCGAGGTGGCGGGCGCCTGTAGTCCCAGCTACTCGGGAGGCTGAGGCAGGAGAATGGCGTAAACCCAGGAGGCGGAGCTTGCAGTGAGCTGAGATCCGGCCACTGCACTCCAGTCCAGGCGACAGAGCGAGACTCCGCCTCAAAAAAAAAAAAAAAGAATTGTGGAGGTACGGCCGGCGCGGTGGCTCAAGCCTGTAATCCCAGCCCTTTGGGAGGCCGAGATGGGCGGATCACACGGTCAAGAGGTCGAGATCATCCTGGCTAACACGGTGAAACCCCGTCTCTACTAAAAATACAAAAACTAGCCGGGCGAGGTGGCGGCGCCTGTAGTCCCAGCTACTCGGAGGCTGAGGCAGGAGAATGGCGTAAACCCGGGAGGCGGAGCTTGCAGTGAGCTGAGATCCGGCCACTGCACTCCAGTCCGGGCACAGAGCGAGACTCCGCCTCAAAAAAAAAAAAAAAAAAAAAAGAATTGTAGAGGTACAAAGGTCAATTATCTGTAACTTCAAGCCAATATGGGTGATGATATTCCTGCCTATTAGGGTCTCTTGTATTTAGGGTAGAGAGAAGTTTAGTAAGAAAGCATTGATATGGAAGCCCTTATTTTCAGTTACACAATTTTATAAAGTTACAATTACAAAGTTACAGTTGCTTTTTGTGACCAGCTTAGTTTTAGGTTTTGAGGTTTGCTGCTTGCTTGCCTGCTTCTTAATGCCATATATCTTGGCAGTTATCAGTCCATAATTATTACATTCTTAAAATCCATAAATACTTTTTATTCTTTCTAGGTTGCAATAAAAATAATTGACAAAACTCAGTTGAATCCAACAAGTCTACAAAAGGTAAGATTGGTTCAATATCCAGTACTTTTTAAATGATTGTCAGTGCTAATTGCCATCTAATTTGTCCCTTAAATACCTCAACTGTTGTTTTTATTTTATGTTTAATGCCATAAAGCTTCCTATTCCTCAAATGAATGCAAGTTAATGTAGTATTTCATAAAAAATTGTTGGGTTATTTTCAGTTGGAGATTATTTTTAAATGTTCTTAACAGCACAAACTAAAGGCTGTGCTTTTTTTTGTACTTTTTTATTGATATAGTTGTGCAAGGCTATACTTTTTATTGAATACTCTTAATATTGACTAGAGTTTTTAAAAAATAATACAATACAAAAATATTTTCATGTAATTGATATTGTGCAAATTTGTACCTTTCTTAAAGCTAATACTGAAAATTTTAAAGTGAACACTGTGGCTTCCTTAAACCCTTGACACACCACATCTGATTAAGGAGTGATGATTAATATAAAAGGGAAGTGTTAAAGTAAAACTGAAAGTAGAAAAGCATGTTCATAAAGCAGTATTGCCATTGGTATCATTTAACATAGATCAAGTCTTTGCCCTAGTGCCTTTTAGAATCACCTGGGCAGATTTTTGAAAGTCCTAACACTTCCATGATGGTGCCTAAGCAATTAGGTTGGGCCCAGGCATAGGTATTTCACTCACTGGTAGGACATCAGCAGATCATTAACGATCTTCATAATAAAATCCTTCTCGTTGTTTTTAGCTTTGCAGAGTCTTTTTACATACTTCATTTGATTTCTAGATTTGACCTATAGTAGTTGAGGGGTACAGAGACCATGAACTGGGAACAGGAAGTACTGAATTTAAGTCCTGGCTCTGCCACTTAGCCGAATGTCTGACCTTGAGTAAGGCACTTAACTTTTCTGGACCTTGGGTTTCTCATCTTTAAAGGGAGATAATTTCATCTTATGATGGATGTGAGTATTAATAAATAATGCATATAAAAGGGCTTTGTAAACTGCACAGCACTGTACAGTTGTGCGGTATTTTGATAAGTGCAATGCTCTATATACATTTCTAATGTATTCCTCATGGTTATTTATATCCTGGTAATTTTGAAGCCCTGTCCCTGTTATGTGTGTGGGAGGTGGGTAGGGAGATGGACTTTCTCTGCACTAAAAATGTTATTTTAACAAGTGGTTCTTTGTGATCTGCAACCCATGGTGGGCATGAAACATCTAAAAATTCCAGTCCTTTGTCCTGAAGAGTAAATTTTATCTATTTCCTTAAACTTTCATATCTTCAGCTATCTAAGGATTTGGTACTAATAAATACACTAGGGGTTACTACAATTTGATATTCAGAACTAAAATTAACATTTACAAGGATGTTCACTGAGGGCTCTAATCGAGTATTCTATGATGTTACATACCTTCCACTATTCATGTGTACCTGGATATAGTTGTAATCCTAACAGTTTTCCAGGAAAAATTTTTACCATGGTGTTGTATCAAGTTGTCTGTGGTTTTTCCTTCTTGTTTGCTTGCTTCCTTTATTCATTTTTTATTTTATTTTTTTGGTCATGATTTTGCATTGCTGCTCTTCTTTTATTTTTTTATTTTTTATTTTTTTGAGACGGAGTCTCGCTCCGTCGCCCAGGCTGGAGTGCAGTGGCCGGATCTCAGCTCACTGCAAGCTCCGCCTCCCGGGTTTACGGCCATTCTCCGGCCTCAGCCTCCCGAGTAGCTGGGACTACAGGCGCCCGCCACCTCGCCCGGCTAGTTTTTTGTATTTTTTTTAGTAGAGACGGGGTTTCACCTTGTTAGCCAGGATGGTCTCGATCTCCTGACCTCGTGATCCGCCCGTCTCGGCCTCCCAAAGTGCTGGGATTACAGGCTTGAGCCACCGCGCCCGGCCTCTTCTTTTATTATTTGTCACATCATTATCAGTTTAGTGCATGGTAGTTTGTCTGGTTAGCCCACTGGTGTGATGATGCATATTTGCATCTGAATTAATTTTGGCTTATAATAGTAATTAAAACTTTAAGATTTGTTTTTGGTATCATTCAAGTATGAACCATTCACAGAAGACTTACTCTAAAGCCAGCTCTATCCCAAGTTAAATAACTTGATAAGTATAATATTTTCAGTTTATAGGGCATTGTTTAAAATTGTGTATATAACTTCATATGCTTATAAAGTAAATTAGAAGCAATTTTATATACATTTGTTTCCAGTTCTTTTTCACCGAGTATCTTACTGCCAGCACTTGCCCCCATCTTTCTCCCCCACCAATTTTGCAACAATGTAGAGTATACCAGGCAACTTTTTCGGCCCTCTTTGGAATAGTCATTCTTGCAGACTTTTTCCTTCTCAGCCCATTCCTAGTTGTATTACACTTGCTTCAGGAACAGCTCTCTTAGTGATTTACAGCCGTGGAGCATGCCCTAGCAGCTAACATTCATTGTAAGGAACATTCCGCCATCAGCAGTATGCAATCTGTTTTTACCACCACTACTGAAAAAGGTGGACTGGCTCATTCAGGCAATGTTTGAACACTTGTGTTAAAATATCGGTTTCATTGCAGTCCAGGCGCGGTGGCTCACGCCTGTAATCCCAGCACTTTGGGAGGCCAAGGCAGGCGGATCACAAGGTCAGGAGATCGAGACCATCCTAGCTAACACGGTGAAACCCTGTCTGTACTAAAAATATATAAAATTAGCCGGGCGTGGTGGCGGGTACCTGTAGTCCCAGCTACTCCAGAGGCTGAGGCAGGAGAATGGCATGAACCCGGGAGGCGGAGCTTGCAGTGGGCTGAGATCACGCCACTGCACTCCAGCCTGGGCAACAGAGCGACACTCGTCTCCAAAAAAAAAAATATCGGTTTCATGATATTCAGGCTTGCACACTGGATCATGAACATTTACTAAATGCACATATAAGTAAGCCTGAGTTGACTATGTTTGCAAATTGATATTATTTTCACAGATGAGTCTCTTCATTTTTCCTTTGTATTTTTCCAGCCATTGAATTAATAAACATTAGATTCTGGTGAGAGATTTATTTTTCTCCATTGTTTTTGTACTTTTTTTTTTTTTTTAAGAGATGGGTCGGCCGGGCGCGGTGGCTCAAGCCTGTAATCCCAGCACTTTGGGAGGCCGAGACGGGCGGATCACGAGGTCAGGAGATCGAGACCATCCTGGCTAACACGGTGAAACCCCGTCTCTACTAAAAATACAAAAAAAAAAAAAACTAGCCGGGCGATGTGGCAGGCGCCTGTAGTCCCAGCTACTCGGGAGGCTGAGGCAGGAGAATGGCGTAAACCTGGGAGGCGGAGCTTGCAGTGAGCTGAGATCTGGCCACTGCACTCCAGTCCGGGCGACAGAGCGAGACTCCGCCTCAAAAAAAAAAAAAAAAAAAAAAGAGATGGGTCTTGCTCTGTTGCCCAGGTTGGCCTTGAACTCCTGGGCTTGAGCAGTCCTTCCACTTCAGCCTCCCAAGTAGCTGGGTCTACAAATGCACACCACAGCATCTGACTAGATACCTTTGAACGTCTCACTACTATATCTGGAATACTATTCTATTCTTAAACATCTTTTAGGTCAGTTTTTTGTTTGTTTGGTTTTGGTTTTTTGAGATGGAGTCTTGCTCTGTCGCCCGGGCTGGAGTGCAATAGTGGGATCTGAATTGACTGCAGTCTCCGCCTCTTGGGTTCAAGCAGTTCTTCTCCCTCAGTTTCCCGAGTGGCTAGGACTACAGGTGTATGCCACCACACCTGGCTAATTTTTGTATTTGTAGTAGAGATGGGGATTTTGCCATGTTAGCCAGACTGGTCTGATCTCAAACTCCTGACCTCAGGTGATCCACCTGCCTCAGCCTCCACTTGCTAGGAGTACGCATGTGAGCTACCATGCCCAGGCCAAGGTGGGTGGATCACTTGAGGTCAGGAGTTGAGACCAGCCTGGTCAACATGGTGAAACCTCGTCTCTGCTAAAAATACAAAAATTAGTTGGGCGTGGTGGCACACGCCTATAATCCCAGCTTCTCAGGAGGCTGAGGCAGGGGAATTGCTTGAACCCAGGAGGCAACAGAGCAAGATGTTGTCTCAAAACAACAACAACAAGAAGAAATTTGTAACATGTAATGAAATAATTGATTTTTTAAATGTATTTATGATAGCTGGTTAGTTAGCCAACCTTGAGCATGTTCAGGGATGTAGACACACTCCTTCCCGTAGCATCTTGTTTCAGTGTTCAGTGGCTTTGTTATTAGAGCCTTTTCCCCTTCAGACTAGCATCTGTCTTCTAGAAACTTCTACAACACTGTTTAGTATTTTGTCATATGGAGTTATAGTCACTCCAAACATAACCAGCCCTTAGAAGTTGCTATTTTGGGTCTTGTTGATTTTCTCTTCTGCAGAGTAAATCCCCTCAGCCTCATTGGGTACTCCCACAGGCGTTTCGCTCAACAGAAGCCTACTTTATTCCATACTTGGAATTGTTTTTTTTTTTCCTCCTGCCTGAATTTGTTTGATTCCTGCTAAAATTCATTTAATTGATTTTCTGCCTTAATTCCAGTCTTTTGGGGGATTTTGGAATAATGGGTCATTTGTATTAGCTGCTATGTAAATTGGGTATGGATGTCTCCATCCAATTAAAATATTAAACAAGGCAAGAACAAGACTTTTCAATGGAGAATTCATCGAAGTTGATACTGTTGACCCAGTAGTAAAGCATGTTTTGAGTAAGATTTAACTACCATTCTTAAATCTAGACTTAGTAGGACAGAAAGGGAAATCCCTGTGTTTTTAAATTTTAATGAGATTTACAGAGGAAGAAAAAAAGGAACATTAAACACAAATATATGCAGAATACCCAGTAGGATTTATTAAAGCATTATTGACTGTAGATTTCATCAGGGTCTTTGTGGGGAAATCCTGCTGATACCCTCCTCAGTCTCCTTCCCTCCCTTCCTTCCATTGGCCTTATCGTGATTCTAAAATAGAGCAACACTACATTCCATGAAATAGAATAAGTGTTCCTATGAGCTGAGCAGAAGTTGGCTTTAGAGACAGGCAAAGGCTGAAGAAGGCTGAGGCAGGCCAGGCACAATGGCTCACTCCTGTAATCCCAGCACTTTGGGAGCCTGAGGCGAGAGGATCACTTGAGCTCAGGAATTTGAGATCAGCCTAGGCAGCATAGAGAGACCTGTCTCTACCAAATAAAAATTAAATAAATTAACCAGGTATAGTGGTGTGTACCTGTAGTCCCAATTACTCAGGAGGCTGAGATGGGAGGATCACTTGAGCCTAGGTAGAAGGCTGCAGTGAGCTATGATGGTGCCCCTGCATTCCAGCCTGGGCAACAGAGCAAGACCCTGCCTGTCTCAAAAAAAAGTTGAAGCAAAGAACAAATCGTGTACTGGCCTTTTCAGAGTTCCTTTTCTTTATAAGGCAGGGACAGGGAGACAGAACAATAGACCACAATAGACTACCCCACATAGAAAAGTAACTGATTAGTTAACATCAGGTTACTTCACACTACATTTTTTTCTGTAAGGATTAAAGTAGTGGGAACTTTATTATTGTGCCAACTGAAGTTGGTTAGGTGTGGGTTTTTTTTTGTTTTTTGGTTGTTTTTTTTTTTGAGACAGAGTCTTGCCCTGTGGTCCAGGCTGGAGTGCAGTGGTGTGATCTCAGCTCACTGCAACCTCCGCCTCCTGGGTTCAAGCGATCCTCCTGCCTCAGCCCCCTGAGTAGCTGGGACTACAGGTGCGTGCCACCACGCCTGGCTAATTTTTGTATTTTTAGTAGAGACAGGGTTTCACCATGTTGGCCAAGCTGGTCTCCAACTCCTGGCTTCAGGTGATCCGCCCGCCTTGGCCTCCCAAAGTGCTGGGATTACCGGCCTGAGCCAGCGCGCCCAGCCAGGACAGTTTAAATCTTCAGTTGGGGGCTGGATGCGGTGGCACACGCCGGTAATCGCAGCACTTTGGGAGGCCGAGGTAGGTGGATCACCTGAGGCCAGGAGTTCGAGACCAGCCTGGCCAACATGGTGAAACTGCGTCTCTACTAAAAACAAAATTTAGCTGAGCGTGGTGACATAGCCTCAGCTACCCGGGAGACTGAGGCACGAGAATCACTTGAACCTGGGAGGCGGAGGTTGCAGTGAGCCAAGATCACACCACTGGACTCCAGCCTGGGCAACAGCTCGAGACTGTCTCAGAAAATAAATAATAAACTGTGCTGTGTGGGAAATTAACTGTTATCTCCTTCTGATTTCTAGGAAGGTCAAATAACTTAATTTAGGTGTGGGAATGTGGAACCTTAGCAGGGATTATTCCATTTTTAATTTTAACCTGGTTTAAAGGCCTAATGCAGGAACTTAGTCCCAAACAGTGGCTTCCTATAATTTTTATTTAACAATTCTTCCCTCTTGGTCAGGCTTTCACCTAGGTAAGAGTGTAACCAAAACCTAGGATATCCCTGCTGTTCTCAGTTGCCATCATTTTGGGTTTCCTGTTTCAGCATGCCATTGATGCGGTGTTCTCATTATCATGTGTTTCTTTTGAGTTTTTGTTGTTTTAGCCAGAGAGAAACCATTTGACATCTGATAGGTGGCTACATGGAGACATTTAACACTTTGGGAGGATACAGCTTACCAGAGAGACTACCATTATGACTGTCATGAGGATCACACCAAGCATATAGAGTATGGTCCTTAGCCAGGGTTTTTATGAACCAAATCAACTACAATTGTATAGCCAAACAAGGAGTCTGCCAATTTTAACCAAGTGATCTGCTCTACCATACCCAAATCGCAACGAGAAGTGTCATGAACTGCACAGATTCCTCCCTGTTTAATAGGCAATCCAGCATTCCATGACCAGGCTAAGTATAAAGTGGGGAGTGCAAGTTACCCACAGAAGCTACTGACTGTGAAATTTTAGCTACAGCATGATCCTGCCAAAGTGAAAGACGTGGGCATTAGTGAGGAAAAATTAAGAGGGTTTTTGTAAAAGCCTTGTTAGGAAGTCTCGTTGTTCTGACAGTCTTGGGAAAAGCTGTCCATAGCCTGCAGTCCACAACTTCTCGTCCTGGTTTGCAGTTTGAATGTCTCTGGTTGTGGCATCTGGCATTCTGGTGAATTCTCTGGGTGGCCTACACATCAGGCATGAGACTCGAAATTTACATCAAGTTGTCAGCTTTGGTTTATAGGGCTTCTGAAATTGAGCAGTTCATTCTTCACTGGCAAGTTGTAGCCAGATATTAAAGAAAACTAGAAGAATTCAGAATCCAGTTCAGTCAGGAATAATCTTATCAGGTCATTTCTGGAAGTCATTTCTGTGAATTAGTATTTTAGCAGCCTTTTTTGCTTCTAATTTCAAATTGGAAGGTATAGGGTTATTCATTGTGCCCCGCAAGCCTGGTCCACTCCGATACCCCTCAAGCACCAGACAGCTACCCAGGAAGAGAGAGGCTGTTTTCTTTTTAAAGCTAGTATTTGCTTTGGAGCCACTGTTAGTGCTTAGAGCTCTGTAGCAGTAGCTGTAGTGGCCTTTTTTGGCGTCCTAGGGAATCTTGGTCATGGGACATATCAGGGAACCTTATAATTTGAAAGCAAGGAGAACCAGTTCATGCTTTTCATGTGGTCTATCATGTAATTACTTTTATTGCTGCCACCACTGGGTTATTTTGGGCACTCTTGATTTGGTTTTCTTAAGCCAGTAGTTTTCAACTCTTCTTGTGCATTAGAAACATTTGTGGAGTTTGTATTTCCTTCACAGTACTTTCCTCTCTAGAGGTCCTATCTTGGCGGGTCTAGAGATGTGGCATTCCCAGTACACACCCCAGATGAGAATGGCTCCTAGTCTGCCTTCCGTTTCCCCTAAAGTTCTTAATTTCTCTCCTCTTCCAAAAGGTAACCTATTTTGTTTATTTTTTATTGATTGAGTGATTGATTGATGGGGTTTTATCCTGTTGCCCAGGCTGAAATGTAGCAGCAAGACCAGAGCTCACTGCAGCCTCGAATTCCTAAGCTCAAGTATCTTTCCACCTCAGGCTCCTAAGGTAGCTGGGACTACAGGTGTGCACCACCACACCCAACTAAAGTAACCTATTTTATTTATTTATGAGACGGAGCCTCCCTCTGTCGGCCAGGCTGGAGTGCAGTGGTGCCATCTCGGCTCACTGCAACCTCTGCCTCCTGAGTTCAAGTGATTCTCCTGCCTCAGCCTCCCGAGTAGCTGGTATTACAGGTGCCCACTGCCACACCCAGCTAATTTTTGTATTTTTAATAGAGACGAGGTTTTTCCATGTTGGCCAGGCTGGTCTCGAACTCCTGACCTCAAGTGATCCACCCACTTCGGCCTTCCAAAGTGCTGAATTACATGTGTGAGCCACTACGCCCGGCAAAGTAACCTATTTTAAAGATGATCCCTTCCCCAAATATTCTAAGTTTCATAGACAGCTGCCACTGCCACTGCTGCATATTTTCTCCCTCTCTGGAACTCTTCGTAGGAATGCTTTAGTGGCCAGTTCCTGGCCTCCTTTCTCTATTGGGTGAAGCACAAGTTATTTTGGAAATCCTTTTCATGTAACAACTTTTTCATCTTTTTCTTTTCTTTTCTTTTTAACTACCTTTCTCTTTCATTTTCTTTTTTTTTTTTTTTTTTTTTTTTTTTTTTTTTTTTTTTTTGAGACAGAGTCTTGCTCTGTCACCCAGGCTGGAGTGCAGTGGCCGGATCTCAGCTCACTGCATGCTCTGCCTCCCGGTTTACGCCATTCTCCTGCTCAGCCTCCGAGTAGCTGGGACTACAGGCGCCCGCCACCTTGCCCGGCTAGTTTTTTGTATTTTTTAGTAGAGACGGGGTTTCACCGTGTTAGCCAGGATGGTCTCGATCTCCTGACCTCGTGATCCACCTGTCTCGGCCTCCCAAAGTGCTGGATTACAGGCTTGAGCCACCGCGCCCGGCCTCTCTTTCATTTTCTTTTTTTTTTTTTTGAGGCGGAGTCTCGCTCTGTTGCCCAGGCTGGAGTGCAGTGGCGCACTCGGCTCACTGCAAGCTCCGCCTCCCGGTTCACGCCATTCTCCTGCCTCAGCCTCCCAAGTAGCTGGGACTACAGGCGCCCGCCACCTCGCCGGCTAGTTTTTTGTATTTTTTAGTAGAGACGGGGTTTCACCATGTTAGCCAGGATGGTCTCGATCTCCTGACCTCGTGATCCGCCCGTCTCGGCCTCCCAAAGTGCTGGGATTACAGGCTTGAGCCACCGCGCCCGGCCTCATTTTCTTATATTGACTTTTTAGGCCATTAACAAAAGTAGTAACCACTGTAAAAATAGTTGTTACAGTCTTGCGTGTTATTTACAATCAAGTGTCTACATTCAGATCAGTGTCATAAATCTGATAAATTAATACAAATAGGAGATGGCAAATGAAATCCAAGACAGGCAGTTCTTACGTTGATTAATTGATTGATCTGATTGATTGAGACACGGTCTTACTTTGTAGTCCAAGCTGAAGTGCAGTGTCATGATCATAGCTCACTACAGCCTGGAACTTCTGGGCTCAAGCAGTCCTCCCTCTTGGCCTCCAAAGCCCTGGGATTATAGGCATGGGTCACTGGCCCCAGCCTGATTATACATATTTAAAATATTAAGAATAAACCAGGCGCGGTGGCTCACACCTGTAATCCCAGCACTTTGGGAGGCCGAGGTGGATGGATCACCTGAGGTCAGGAATTTGAGACTACTCTCATGAACATGGTGAGACTTGGTCTCTACTAAAAATACAAAAAAACTAGCCAGGCGTGGTGGCGCATGCCTGTAATCCCAGCTACTGGGGAAGCTAAGGCAGGAGAATCACTTGAACCCGGGAGGAGGAAGTTACAGTGAGCCAAGATGGCACCACTGCACTCCAGCCTGGGCAACAAGAGAGTAACTCTGTCTCCAAAAAAAAAAAAAAATTGAGAATAAAAATGTATATATGTTTGTTTATTTTTAGATTTCAAAAGAGATAGAAGAAATAAAAAATAATAACGGCTTTCGGTATTGTTGCTTCTTTATTTAAATTTATTGACAGATTTTTGTTTTGGCAAGAAATAATATAGCTTGATATTTAGAACACATTATAAACTGAGAATAGTAGAGTGTATTTTAGAGATTGATTGTTTTTAGAATCGAGGTCTCACTATCTTGCCCAAGCTGGTCTCAGACTCCTGGGTTCAAGCATCCTCCTTCGAGGATTCCAGTCTGCCTTCCAGGGAGCTGGGATTACAAGCACACACCACCATACCCAGCTAAAGTATGTTTTTCATTGTGCCAATGATTCATTATGCTATTTTAGAAAAGTCACCAAGGAACCAAGTATTTTAACTGGGTTAAAATACTTGGTTTACAGGATAAGTGGGTTACAGGATAGCCTGGACTCATTTGCAGAAAATGTAAACTTGGATACAAATTAGGCCTTTGTGACAGAATTATAACAGTAACATCAGCCAGAATCACAATCACATATCTGGAGTTTATTGTGTGCCAGCTGCTGTTCCGTGCACTCTGTATGTCAAGCATCCTTTCATTGTAGAGGTGACAGGGTCAGGGAGGTCAAGTTACCTAGACTCAGTGAGTGGTACCGCTGGATTGGAATTAGCTAGTATAGCTCCTGGAGTCAAATTCTACACACACTTTATCTTATATTATTTCATGTACTTTTCACAACAGTCCTGTGAAGTAGCTGTTGTCTTTTTTTTCTTCTTCTTCTTCTTCTTTTTTTTTTTTTTTGAGACAAGAGTTTTGCTCTTGTTGCCTAGGCTGGAGTGCACTGGCACCACCTCGGCTCACCACAACCTCCGCTTCCCTGATTCAAGTGACTCCCCTGCTTCAGCCTCCCGAGCAGCTGGGATTACAGGTGCCTGCCACCACACCCAGCTAATTTTTTTGTATTTTTACTAGAGACGGGGTTTCTGCATATTGGTCAGGCTAGTCTGGAACTCCCGACCTCAGGTGATCCACCCGCCTCGGCTTCCCAAAGTGCTAGGATTACAGGCGTGAGCCACTGTGCCAGGCCGAAGTAGCTGTTTTCAAAATCTGTCTTATACATAAGTAGGGTAAAGCTCTCTTAAGATTTTGTGGCTTGTTCGCTCATCCAGTGAATAAGGGACTGAACTAGCCTTAGAACCTAAATTTATAACATTAAATAAATTTATAACATTAAATAGCTTTCTTTGCATAAGTCCCTTGGAGCCAGTCATTCATAGTACTTTGCATATGGGAAGGATAACAAAGGAACATATGGAAATTCACCTTGCATGTGGTAGATACCTAGTAAAATCTGATAAGTTAATTTTGTTAGTACCAAATTCATTTTAACACTAAATTAATTTTTCCTGATGTTGCTCTGATTCTAGGAATCTTGACCACTAGAACCTTGAGTTTGGGAGATGGGAAAATTCTTAGGTTGTCTTTGAAATATTTGATCATAAAAACCACATTGTTGGCCAGGCATGGTGGCTCAAGCCTGTAATCCCAGCACTTTGGGTGGCCAAGGCAGGCAGATTACTGAGCTCAGGAGTTCAAGACCAGCCTGGGCAACATGGCAAAACCCTGTCTCTACATACAGAAGTTAGCCAGGTGTGGTGGTGCACACCTGTAGTCCTAGCTACTTGGGGGACTGAGGCTGGATGATTGCTTGAGCCGGAGAGGGCGAGGCTGCAGTGAACCTTGTTCATGCCACTGCACTCCAGCTTGGGTGACAGAGCAAGACTCCATCTCTTAAAAACACACACACACACACACACACATTGTTGCCACTCTTATTTTACATTTTTAGAAAACTGCTTTGTTGTATTACTCAGCTAAAACTAAGCAATTTTTTGAAATTTAGTTTTTAATTTTTATTAAATACTGACTACATACAAAAGAATGTTCCATGTTTAGCATATAAATATGTATATGAGATGAGCACCCTTATACTACCTGCTTCAAGAAATAGATCTTCAACCATACCTTTAAATCAGTCCCATTTTGTGCACCTCCTCAACCTGATTCCTTTTCTTCATTGCCCACCTACTGGGTAACCACTAACAAAGATTTTGTGTTATTGTTTTCTTGCTTGTCTGTATAATTTTACCACATATGGATCCCTCATCAATGTAGTGTAAAGGGTTTTTTTGGTCTGTTTTTTGTTTCTTTTGTGTTTTTTGTTTGTTTGACACTGAGTCTCGCACTGTCTCCCAGGCTGGAGTGCAGTAGTGCAATCTCGGCTCACTGTGACCTCTGCCTCCCAAGTTCAAGCAATTCTCGTGCCTCAGCCTCCCGAGTAGCAAGAATTACAGGTGTGTGCCACCACGCCCAGTTAATTTTTGTATTTTTAGTAGAGACCAGGTTCTACCATGTTGGCCAGGCTGGTCTTGAACTCCTGACCTCAAGTGATCCACCCACCTCGGCCTCCCAAAGTGCTGAGATTACAGGCATGAGCCACCGTGCCCCGCCAATGTAGTGTAAAGTTTAAAAAATTGTATAAATGAACTCATGTTGTGTGTGTTCTCCTGTTGGCTTTTGCTTTCTTTTTCTTTTTTTTTGAGACGGAGTTTCGCTCTTGTTACCCAGGCTGGAGTGCAGTGGCAGGATCTCAGGTTACTGCATCCTCGGCCTCCTGGATTCAAGTGATTCTCCTGCCCAGCCTCCTCTGGGATTACAGGCGTGCACCACACCCGGCTAATCTTTGTGTTTTTAGTAGAGACGGTTTCACCATGTTGGCCAGGCTGGTGCCGAACTCCTAACCTCAAGTGATCCGCCCGCCTCAGCCTCCCAGAGTACTGGGATTACAGTTGTGAGCCACCATGCCCAGCCGCTTTGCTTTCTTTTACCTACGTTGTGTTCCATGTTGATGTATTTTGCTGTAATTCACCTTCACTCCTATGTCCATTTTCAAGAATATATAATATCCCATTATGTGAATATGCCACTCTATATTTATTCTGTGATTCAGAGACGTTTGGATTGCTTTTTGTATTGCAAGCATGACTGCTGTGAATTGTCCTGTGTGTATCCTGGCACACTTGTGAAGAGTTTCTTAAATATGTATACTTAGAATTCTGGTATCACAGAGTCTGTCTACACATCCTCCTTCTTCATTAGAGAAGGCCAAATTATTTTCAGAGCAGGTGTGCTAATTTATATTTCCATCAGAAGCGTGTAAGAGAACATAAGTAATGTAGCATCCTCATCAAAATTTGATTTTCTCTGATTTTTTAAAATTTGTGCCATCACAGGAGAATCGCTTGAACCTGGGAGATGGAGGTTGCAGTGAGCCCAGATTGTGCCACTGCACTCCAGCCTGGCAACAGAGTGAGACTCTGTCTCAAAAAAAAAAAAAAAAAAAAATTGTGTCATCAGTTTGGTAAATATAAAAGTGATATAGCCAGGCATGGTGGCTTGCTCCTGAAATCCCAGCACTTTGGGAGCCTTAGATGGGAAGATCTTTCAAAGCCAGGAGTTTAAGACCAGCCTGGGCAACAGAGCAAGACTCTGTATCTACAAAAATATTTTTTGTTTTTTTTAATTATCTGGATATGGTGGCATGTAGCTGTGGTCTCAGATATTTGGGAGGCTGAGGATTGATTAAGGCCAGGAGTTTACAGCTGTAGTGAGCTGTGATCGCACCACCACACTCCAGCCAGGGCAACAGAGCAAGATCCTGTCCTAAAAAAAAAAAAAATAGAAAAATCCTCATTGTGGTTTTAATGTAACATTTTCCTGGTTACTGATGAGGTCATGCATCTCTTTATATTTAGGCTTTTTTGGTTCTTCTGTGAAGTACCTATTCATCTTTTGTTTAATTTCTAGTGGATTTTTTTCTTAGTTATTTTAGGATATCATTATATATCATGGATTCGATTGTATATGTGGCACATACCTTCTACTTGATGGTATTTCTTCACTCTCTTGATATTGTCTCTCAGTGAATAGCAGAGGTTCCTAATTTTAAAGCAGTTGAATTTACCAGTCCTTTTTTTTTTTGTATGCTTTGTACTTTTTGTGTCTTTTTGTTGTTGTTGTTGTTGTTGTTGTTTTTGAGACGGAGTCTCGCTCTGTCACCCAGGCTGGAGTGCGGTGGCACGATCTCGGCTCACTGCAAGCTCTGCCTCCCGGGTTCATGCTATTCTCCTGCCTCAGCCTCTCAAGTAGCTGAAACTACAGGCGCCCGCCACCGCGCCCAGCTAATTTTTTTTTGTATTTTTAGTGGAGGCGGAGTTTCACCATGTTAGCCAGGATCTCCTGACCTTGTGATCTGCCTGCCTCGGCCTCCCAAAGTGCTGGGATTACAGGCATGAGCCCCTATGCCCGGCTCATGTGTCTTCCTTAAGAAATTCTTCTCTAGCTGGGGTCATAAAAATATTTTTCTCTGTTGTTTTCAAGTGTTTAAAGTAATCTTTAAGCCACCAGCAGTCATGGGTTATGAGGTAGGGATCCGGTTTCATGATTTTTCGTATGTATAATCACTTGCTGCCTCACCTCTCCTTTCTTTACTTATCTGCATCATGGACAGAGTCTTCAGGTCTAATCACACACTTTGTTCTTCAGAAGTGGTTGTTCTAGTTCACTTACCAGTTGCCATTTGAAAGGCAATTATTTTTATTTTATTTTCATATTTTTAAATTTTATTTTTAATGATAGGACACCAAATGATTACCAGAACCCCAAAATACATAGGTGAAAATCTGAGCTAAATTAATAGAAACACAGGCATGACAGAGAAGACTTCATCACTTAACTCTCTTAGGCCATTCATTAATTACACAATAAGTAGGGAAAAAAAGGTTCATATCTTAATATACAGCACCTCCATGGCCAGGCACCGTGGCTCACTTGAGGCCTGTAATCCCAGCACTTTGGGAGGCCAAGGCGAGCAGATCACGAGGTCAGGGGATCAAGACCATCCTGGCGAACACGGTGAAACCCCGTCTCTACTAAAAATACAAAAAAATTAGCCAGGCGTGGTGGCAGGCGCCTATAGTCCCAGCTACTCGGGAGGCTGAGGCAGGAGAATGGCGTGAACCCCGGGGGTTGGAGCTTGCAGTGAGCGGACGTTGCGCCACTGCATTCTAGCCTGGGCGACAGAGTGAGACTCCGTCTCAAAAAAAAAAAAAAAAAAAAAGGCCGGGCGCGGTGGCTCAAGCCTGTAATCCCAGCACTTTGGGAGGCCGAGACGGGCGGATCACGAGGTCAGGAGATCGAGACCATCCTGGCTAACACGGTGAAACCCCGTCTCTACTAAAAAAAAAAAAAATACAAAAAATTAGCCGGGCGAGATGGCGGGCGCCTGTAGACCCAGCTACTCGGGAGGCTGAGGCGAGAGAATGGCGTAAACCCGGGAGGCGGAGCTTGCAGTGAGCTGAGATCCGGCCACTGCACTCCAGCCTGGGAGACAGAGCGAGACTCCGTCTCAACAAAAAAAAAAAAAAAAAAAAAAAAAATACAGCACCTCCATTAGCCCATATATAGCTGGTTTAATCCCTTTTTCAGGATACGTAACAGCTATGTGCTAGGATATTATTGTCGTAACTATTCCAGTGTGTGATGACTATGAGGTAAATTATTTTCTCAGAGTTGGGCAATACATAACATTTGAATAAACCAGACTTAACATCTTTCTAGGCTATGGTTCTAATGTAGAGCAATAAAAATAGAAGCAAACAAAATATACAAACATGTGGAACCTATAAAATTCTTGGATCAAAGAAAATTACAAACAAAAATTGCAGTGTATCTAGAAATTAATGATAATAAGCTGTGTGTCAGAACCTATGTTACACTGCTTTTTGGTGCTCTGGAAAATTTGTACCCTGAAACACATTATTAAACAAGAATGACAAGGAATGCATTAAACGTTAAACTAATAGTTTAGAAAAGGGAACAAAATAAATCTCAGGAATAAATAATAATGTAAGGAGTTAGTAAAGCTAAAGGCAGAAAATAATGAATTTGAAAACAGTAGAAATGGTAAATCCAAAACTTTGGTGGGTTTTATTTTTCCCCCAGGAAGTGAGAAGAGAGGCAATGAAATAGATAAGCTACTAGGTGTTGCCAGGGGGAAGGGAGAGAAAACACAGACAAATGAGGGGGAAATACCAGATACTGAAGAATTTCACTTATTATAAAGGAACCTTTTCTACAACTCTGAAAAATGTTAGACTGTCCAAAGAAATTGGTAATTTTCTAGGAAAACAAGACTTAGACTTACCAAAATTAATTCTAGAAAAGAATTGATATACATCAGCAACAACAGAAGTTGAAAAAGTGGTTAAAATATTGTCAAACCTGGAATTCATGATTGAATTCTTTGAGATCTACTGGGAGTACATACTCTGCCTCTGTTCAGCTGTTCCAGAACTTAAGAAGAGGAACTTTCAAATTCTTTTCCCAAATTCAGAAGCATTGCTATTGAAATATATTGGAAACAGGAAAGAAAACTATAGTTCGGTTTCACTTACAATATCCATTCTAAAATTGGGAATTAAAAATATTAGCATATAGGACTAAATACTGATACATTTATCTTTGTTTCCCTGAAGATTCACTAAATGATGGTAAAGGAATTAAAAAGGAGGGGAAAAGAGTCCAGGAATTGGGTACTGGGGCGTTCTCAGGAAGAGCCCCAAGAAAGGGAGGAGATACCCATTGGTCACAGTGGAAGTCGTCTTTGATACTTAGAGCATTTGGGGAAGGAGTCGTCTTTAAAATAGGTTACCTACCTAGCACTTGGGAGACCAGACCAGCCTGTGGCAACCAGTGACATCAGTTCCTTTGAGTCCTTGCAGAGATACTCTGTATATTAAGAAGCAATTTTTTTTTTTTTTTGCTTTTTTACACAAATACATTTTCTTAAAAATTCCTTCTCATGAACTTTGCCAGCCTCTCTGTCTTGGTTTGTGTGAGAGGGTCTTTGATGCATTCTTCCATTTAGGTGCTCTAGTAGTTGAGGCAAAGGGACAGTTTCTGTAGAGTGATGAGGGAGTGACTTAGGTGGCCTGGTCTCCCGTCACATACTTGTGTATCTGGAGAAGGGAGCCTGAACACCTTCATTGTGATGGTTTAGATCAGTTTCATGTCTTGTAACCCCCGTGTTTTCTTTCACATATTCATTTTACTTTCGTATTGGTTGGTAAAATTGTCTTTTTTTTTTTTTTTTTTTTTTTTTTTAAACTAGAGACTAAAATTCTCTGTCTTTCTCTCTTTTTCTACTTGTCAAATGGTAATACTTGACAACCCCCAGGTCCTGGCTATTGGGACATGTTTCTTTACTGCTCTGATACTATATATAGATTTAGTGTCCTTGATATCCCCTTTGCCAGGATTTCAAATCTTTGCCTTCAGAGGTGTTTATTCTCCTCTTGTGTACCAGTTCCATAGAGGATGTATAGATGTGAAAATGTGTGGAGGATATAGATTGATCAGTAAGGAGAGAATTCTTTCAATTTATACATTTCTATGTAATTTGATTTTTTTTCCCAACTAACATCTATTTAAGATTGAAAAGGGAATGTGGAGAAATAAGTTGTATTAAGATAGTAGAAATAGGCTGGGCGGTGGCTCACGCCTATAATCCTAGCACTTTGGGAGGCCGAGGAGGGCAGATCATGAGGTCAGGAGATCGAGACCATCCTGGCTAACACGGTGAAACCCCGTCTCTACTAAAAATACAAAAATTAGCCGAGCGTGGTGGCGGGCGCCTGTAGTCCCAGCTACTCAGGAGGCTGAGGCTGGAGAATGGTGTGAACCCAGGAGGCGGAGCTTGCAGTGAGCTAAGATGGTGCCACTGCACTCCAGCCTGGGCGACAGAGCGAGACTCCGTCTCAAAAATAATAATAATAATAATAATAGAAATAAGGTGAGTTTCTCTTATTTAAATGGCCTTTTACATTACAAAACTTTAAAAATTTTCTCGTATAGTCCTTAGAGGGACTTGCCTTAAAGTTCACATTTGCCTTTCAGTAAATTATTCCTATCCAGATTTAACTATCTTTGGTCATCAGATTCAGAGATTATGAAGTCTCTGGCATTTTTATCTCACTTGTATGCAGATTGTCAACTTCGTAAAAAGCTCTGTGCCCATACCCACCTGTTGCTCTGGACTTTTCTATATCAGCATCTTATAATTTGTTGATTTTTTTTAGTTAAATTTCTAAGGTAGCAGTGTGGAATCCTGAGATGAGCGTAGGCTTTGGAGTCAGGCAACCCAAAGTGAGAATCCTGGCTCCAGCATATATTAGCTGAGTCTTTGGACAAGTTTCCTAACCTGTCTCAGGCATCTTTCTCTGTATATTGGAGATGATCATAGTCAACTGATAGAGTTGTGAAAATTAAGCTTAGATAAGATTGTAGATGTGAAGCATCTGGGTCTGTGCTTCAGCCACAGCAGGCACTAGATAACTGTTAGCTTCCAGCTTCCTCCCTGTCCTCCTTGTTTAACTTAGCATAAAGCTTATTTACACATTTGCTGCCTGCCAGTGTCTACCTAATACATAATTCCAATAGAGAGGTGAATACATAAAGTTATTTGGGCTAATATCCCGCCACCACCTCTCTTGGGGTTCTTTGGCTGCTCTTTTGCCTATGGAATTAAATTTGTACTAGTCGTCTATCTGGTCCCATTTACCTGTCCTTTTTGTTTTCACGCTGCATCCCTGTTATGACCTCTGCTGTAATTCAGCGGTTCTCACATTTTAACATGGTATCTGCAGAATATTAGTTATCCACTGCTGCCTAACAAATTCCTCCAGAACTTAGCAACTTAAAGCCAAATCTTTTGAATTCCTGTAATAGTCTATCTTTTTCCTGCTTTTTGGCTCTAATTCACTTTGTTTCATTTCTACTGTACTGTTAGTAGGGACTTAAAAATGATTGCCTTCATTTGACCTGCTCCCCTGTCGTCAGAACTGTGACAGCTCTGTAACAAGCATTGTGCTGCTGAGGATTTAAAAGCTGTGTGGTCATTAGAATGCTGAGGCTGGCTCAAACCACAGTTGTTGGTAGTTAGTGCTTTCACGCAGGCATTTATCAAACAAATGCATTTGAGTTGTGTGCCAGGCTTAGTTTCAAGGTATACCAGTAGTGAAAGGAGACAGGCATGCTCCCTGTGGGTGACACAGGGATAATAAACAGGTGCACAGAAATGTGTCTTCATAACTTGAAAGACATCCCAGGAAAGAAGTGGACAGATGGCTATTATGCAAAAACAAAGAGACCTACTTAGATACGTTTTCAGAGAATCTGCCTGAGACTTAAAGGATGAAAAGGGAGAAGACATTTAAAGGAATTTAGTATGTTCTGTGGCCAGGCGCGGTGGCTCACACCTGTAATCCCAGCACTTTTTTAGGCCAAGACGGACAGATCACCTGAGGTCAGGAGTTCGAGACCAGCTTGGCCAACATGGCGAAACCCCATCTCTGCTAAAAATACAAAAATTAGCTAGATGTGGTGGGACGTATAATCCCAGCTACTCGGGAGGCTGAGACGAAAGAATCCCTTGAACCTGGGAGGCGGAGGTTGCAGCGAGCCGATGTTGCACCACTGCATTCCAGCATAGGCATCAGAGTAGGACTCCATCTCAAAAAGAAACAAACTTAGTATGTTTTAGTAACTAAAAGGAGTTGGGGTGACTAGAACATACCTTTGAGGGGTATGCAGAAGCTGCAGGATATAGGGATGCCATGGCCATGCTCAGGATTTAATTCTCAGTGCAGTATCCTGAGCTATATTAATATGGCATCCAAAGTGGAGATCGTTGTCTTTTTTTTTTTTTTTTTGGATATGGAATCTTGCTCTGTCACCCAGGCTGGAGTGCAGTGGCATGATCTCAGCTCACTGCAACCTCTAGGAGGTGTTCTAAGTTAGCAGTTGGGAAGTAATTGGGAGATTGGAATTCTAGCTACCAATTCAACTATAATGGGTTGGAAAACAAGATTTCTGTGTTAGTTTAACAGAGGAGAGCTAAAAAAGAACTCAGGCCTGAATGGTTGTCAGGAATTTGGGTGACTGTCTTCTCATCTCAGAACATAAAATGTAGGAATTACCACAGTAGCAAAGGGGGATATTTATGTTGGAGATAAAAATGCTCCTCCCTTCAAAAATGAGACCGTATTCTAGATAGGAAAGGTTAGTTATCTGATTACCTGTTTTTAAATTCTGAGCTTAAGGTTATATGTCAAATCCTGTCCATGGGCTGGGCACGGTGGCCCACACCTGTGATCCTAGCACTTCGGAAGGCTGAGGGGGAGGATTGATTGAGCCCAGGAGGTCAAGGCTACAGTGAACTGTGATCACACCACTACACTCCAACCTGGGCAACAGAGCGAGACCCTGTCTCAAAAAATAAAAATAAATTTTCAAAAAATCTGGTCCATGTCCATCTCCTCTTAGCGGCTAATTCAATTTTAGATTAGACACAGTGGACAAGGAGAAGTATGGTGAGAGTCCTGTGATTTCTCACTAGCTTCCTTTGCACATAGGCCACTGCTCCTCCTCTTCCAAGGTTTTTCCCAGCTCTTGCCTCCTGAAGATTGTAGTATCCTGGGTGTTAGGAGACCGGATTCCAGACACATTCCCCACAGAAGGATAGCAGGACCTTAGAAGATCTTTTTCTTTCTTTTTCTGATTTCCTCTTGTTTGCAAGAGGGTTGAATAGGATGGTCTCTAAAATCCTGTTGTTTTTTGGAGTTGTATTAACCCAGGCCATAATGATAAGAACCTGCTCTGAATTCACAACATGTATTTATACAACAGCAATTTAATATTTCTCCTTATTCTGTGGAATGACTAGGAAGCTCTGCTGGTCTTGGTTGGACAGTTTTTTGTTTGTTTTTTTTGAGACAGGGTCTCGCTTTGTCGCCCAGGCTGGAATGCAGTGGTGCCATCAGCTCACTGCAACCTCCACTTCCCAGGCTCAAGTGATTCTCTTGCCTCAGCCTCCCGAGTAGCTGGGACTACAGACACATGCTACTGCACCCAGCTCATTTTTATATTTTTAGTAGAGACAGGGTTTCACCATGTTGCCCCGGCTGGTCTCAAACGCCTGAGCTCAAGTGATCCACCCACCTTGGTCTTCCAAAGTGCTGGGATTACAGGCGTGAGCCACCACACTCGGCTGGTTTTTCTTAAGGTCTCACCTGGGTTCATCTGTGTGGCTGAATTCAGCTGGTGGGTTGGCAGGGGCTGGATGCAGTTACAACAGAGGGTCTGTCTCTTTAAATAACTACCCTTCATCCCCAAAGAGGCCAGACCAGCTCCTTCACAGTGCTCCAAGAGAGCCAGCCATGATGCCCAAGCATTTTATCCAGCCTGTGCTTGCTTCAGTTTGCTAAGGTCCCACTGGCCAAAGCAGGTTACATGGCCAGGTCTAATGTCAGTATGAAAGGGGCACTCCACAAAACGTGCACCTGTAAGGCATGACTCATGAGGGTCACTAACGTAATAGTCACCACAACCTCCATGCTAAATTACCTATATTCTCCAGTGAGGATTTCCCAAGGTGGTTTTGTTCATAGTCTTCTAATAGAATTATTTGGAATTAATCAGTTTAATATGCTCATGATGTATTTCACTGGAAGCATACAGGTTTTAATTCACAGAGTTGGGAGCCCTGGGTAGATACTGAATCAGACTAAGTTTAATCACAGAAATCATTCCTACCTAAGTCTGATCTTACGTTTTCAAGATAGCATTGTAAAATTCAGAGTGTGTTACCATCCCCCTTTGAGACCTCTGCTGTTTTTAATAAATGGAAACATTTGGGAATACTATTTGGTAGTAGTTTATTAAAACTACTTCAGAGATATTCTGGACTTTCATATTAGTCTTAGATATGGAATAATAAACATTAGCAATGAATCTGTTATCTAAGAGAAAAATTTAAATTTATATTACAACAGTGGAATATAATGTTTAATAACTTGTGTTGGGGGGATTATGTGTTTTGTTTTTTTTTTTTAGCTCTTCAGAGAAGTAAGAATAATGAAGATTTTAAATCATCCCAATATAGGTACTTTCTGCTTTTATAAATACTTTTGGGTCTAAATACATTCTTGAAATTATGTCATAAAGCTAAACACGTATTCTAGAAATGGTAGAGTACACTTCTAGTAAAATATATATACAAGTTGTTGATCATTTGTTTTAGCTTTTTGAAATTACTGAAGACAGGTTAAAAGCTTAGGTATTAAACGTTGAATTTAAAGCTTTAATGTAGTAGAAACGTCTGTAATCTGATTGTAATTTTCTAATTTTTAAGTATATTGAAAATATAATTGTATTGCATGAGTAGATAGAAGGGAATTATAGGAAGTCAGAATTAATATTTTCAAAGGGTCTGGGCACAGTGGCTCATGCCTGTAATCCCAGCACTTTAGGAAGCCAAGGCAGGAGGATTGCTCGAGGTCAGGAGCTCAAGACCAGCCTAAGCAACAGAGTGAGACCCTGTCTCTACAGAAGAAAAAAAAAAGTAACAATAATAGTAATAAACTTTAAAATTTGTAAAAAGAATATTTTAAAGGTCCAGTACTTTTTGCTGTTTGTCCTAAGAAAATACTTATATACGGAATCATATTTAAAAGATGGAATACTTGCTATCTAATGGAATTCTGATAGGAATTATTTTATAAATCAAAGATTTGTTTTCTGTGTCCTCTGTGTGCACAACTCTGTGCCAGGTGCTGGTAGGTGTGTTTAAAGATGAGGAAGGGATATGGTCCTACCCTTACAGTAATTGTAGGAACAAGAAGAGAATAAGCAAATGACTTACTACTGACCCTGCTCTGTATACATTCCAATGAAAACTCTTGATCCCATATACATTGTAATAGGGCTTTAAAAAAATTACGTAACTGCTTTTTTGTATAGTGATAGCTCATACAATCTAAAAATAATATTTCAAGAATGAAATCACTCTTGAGACAGCCCATAATCAGTTTACTATCCACATCAGTTTTAGGAAACGAAAGGGTTGATGTCTAGTATCAAGGATAGCCTATCAAGAACGCATCAGGCACAGGAATAGAAGAGTAACACAGAACCATCACAGGAAGAAGCAGCTTTTACAGAGCACTGCTTTCCTAACAAAAGGCGCCTGCCCTAGTTCATCAGCTCTGAGCCGCCGCTACTTTAAAGGTGCTCTTGTTTCCTTGTTTCATGTACCACTAAGAGAGATGCTGGCAAGCCCTCATCCTCGTACCAGGGATATTAATTAGAATGGGAAAAAAACTTAGAATCAATAAGTGTGATTGAAGAAAAAACCACTGAACAACTTCATAGTTGGATTTAAAGAAAAAAATCACAAGGAATATAATAGTGGGAAGAAAATCTTGTTTCCTTGATTTTCATTTCAATCCTTTGGGGCTAGCTAGCCAACTCTAGATTTCAAATTCCTACTTTTCACACCCATCCTCCCACCCCCAACAAAAAAAAACTTTATCACTGTTGCTTAGAACTAGCTAACATAAACGTATTTATTTTGTCTTCTAATTACTTAAATTGTGACGTGATTAGAGTTTTGTACTTAAAACAACATATCTTTGATAATAAATTGAAATTTTAAAAAATTCCTACTCATTGGAAGATTAGAAGGGTTTTATTTTTATGCAGTTTACCAACACATGTGCCTTAACTTTCTGAAGTGGCTTTTCTTCACAATCTGAACGTATCAGAGTCTAGGGAATGGTATGATAGCTTTATTCATCAGTTCATCAAACATTTACCAACTGCTATGTTAGGCACTTTGTTTGGCCTAATACTCTATGAAAGCCTCAGAAAATTGCCTGAAATATAAAACACTAGCATACCCTCCCCCATTTTTGGGTACACTTAATTTTAAAGTAAATATTAACAAAATAAAGTAGATATGCACAATGGTGATTTGATAACTTCAGAGATTTACTCCAGTTTCATTTTTAAAATGTGTGTGTGTGTGTTTTGTTTTGTTTTGTTTTGTTTTTTTGAGACAGGGTCTAGCTCTGTTGTCCGGGCTGGAGTACAGTGGCATGATCTCAGGTCACTGCAACCTCCACCACCCTGGCTCAGGCCATTCTCCCACCTCAGTCTCCGGAGTAACTGGGACTACAGGCGCATGCCACCACACCCAGCTAATTTTTGGCATTTTTTTGTAGAGAGGGGATTTTGCCGTGTTGCCCAGGCTGGTGTCCAACTCCTCAGCAGAAGCGATCCACCTGCGTCAGCCTCCCAAAGTGCTGGGATTACAGGCATGAGCCAGCGTACCTAGCCAAAAATGTATATATTTCTAATTGATGTGTTAAGGTTTTATGAATTAGCAGTAATAGAAATATTTCCATCTGTAACAAAATACTGCTCTAGGAAAATCACCTTGACCTACTGAAAATTATTCTTATAAAAAAGCGTTTCCCCCCCTCAATTAATTGCAGTATAATCCCTTACTTCTTTCCATCTTTGGCATCAGAAAAGTAACAAAGGAACCTTGTTCTTTGAAAGTGTCATAAGTTTCCCAAGCAGTAAAGTTCTCAAGTAGAATTATATCCGTAAAGCCATAATCATAAGCAACTAGATTTGCACTTGTTGGAGCAGAGTAGAACTGAGCAGTTGCTACAGGCTGACCACTTTTCCTGGGGTGCTGGGAGGGCAGCTGCCAACACAGACGTGCTGAAGGACAGTGAGGACGACAGAGGAAGTGAGCTCAGGTGCACCTTGCCGGACTGCTGAGCACATACGGAAGTCACACAACACTCAGAAATAATCTTTGTTTTTATGGAATTCCATGCTTTCATAGTCTCTTTTCTGTTGTTGTGATATTTGATAAAATTCCCTAAAAGCATTTTTTAGAGGGCCAGCTATTAAAATCTTTAACAGGGAAAAGGTTGCTTTTCATAGTTACAGTTTATATGTGCATGGTTTGTGCATACAGACGTTTGTCTCTTTTTCTTCTGTATCCTCTCCTCTCCCCCAGTGAAGTTATTCGAAGTCATTGAAACTGAAAAAACACTCTACCTAATCATGGAATATGCAAGTGGAGGTAAGAACATTTATATATGTATTGGGTTTTTTTCTTTCTCCCTTTTAAAAAAATACACAACCATACTGCCCATATGGGTCATCATTAAGGTCTCATTTAATGTCCAGAGCCATAATACACTAGGATGAGAGTCAGAAAAGCGGACTCTTAGCACTTCTAGGGGTTGCCATGAAGTGTTTCGCTATTAGCGTTGTTAATTGATAATGTCTAAATACCTGGATATTTTTTGTGGTAAAACATACATCACTTGAAATTATCGTTATAGTCATTTTCAGGTGTACAGTTCAGTGGCATTAGCACATTCACATTGTCCTCACCACCACCTGTGTCCAGAACGTTTTCATTTTTCAACACGAAACTCTACACCCATTAAACACTAACTCTCCATTTCTCCTTCTCCCAGTCCCTGGCAACAATTCTCCTTTCTGTCTCTATGAATTTGACTACTCTTGGAACCTCATACAAGTAGAATTATACGGGATTTGTCTTTTTGTGTCTGGCTGATTGATGCAGCATAGTGTCCTCAAAGTTCATCCATGCCATAGCATGTGTCAGAATTTCATTCCTTTTTAAGGCCGAATAATACTCCATTGTGTGTGTGGGACACATGCTCCACATTTTGTTTATCTTGAGTATGTGGCTATTTAAACGTATGAATGCTTAGTCTGTTTGAAACAGATGTGTGCTGTGGTTGCTCTGGTTTAGATGCTTTTCTTTACCAGATTTTCATGTCTCTGGTGTCTATCTTCCCTAAGGCCAGAATTGATGGTTACAGTACACATCACTAGAGTTTCCTTAAAATAAAGATTAATGACTAGTAACTATTTGCCTACAGTTTTGTAAAAATATAGACGTTTTCTCAAATGTGTTTATAGCTGCCATCTTTTATAATGATTTGTATTTTATGGTTGAGATTGGGTTGGGTTTGTAGTTTGGGGACCACACGTGAGTTTCAGTGTCTGTGAAGAGCAGAAGCTTTCTTGTTCGTCTTTTTGTGTTCCCTGCCTCTAGCACACTGCCTGGTACACAGCAGATACTCAACAGGTAGAATTAGACTGCACTTATGAATTATAAACTACTGAGTACACATTCTGTTAAACTCTGTAGTAGTTTTATCATTAGCACTTTGATCCGTGTTACAAAACCTGAAGATAGAAAGTTGGATTATAGTCTCATTTGAGTGAGTTTACCATTGAAAATAAAAAGATTGTAAACCTGTTGTGGAAAACAATGAGTTGTAGTACGCATACCTCTGATGCCACTTTTTTATACTCCTAATTCATTATTAGCTGTGTATTTTATACTTTATATATGTCTAGTGTGGGGATTTCATTGGGATTTTCAAAACTTCAGGAGTAGTAGAAAGAGGGGAAGGTTAATTTCAGGACCAAAAAGCTTTATGGAGTTCTAATACTTTCTGTGGGCAAACAACACAGAGTAATGTTCATAGCCCTCTCGTACAGCCTCTACAGTGTACAAGGTGCTTTCTCTTACCAGATCTCCTTTGACCTTCACAGCTACTCCATGCTGTGGCCACGCAGTGAGTGATGGGCTTTTTACCCCTGAGGAAATGGAGTCTGGAAAGTCTCACTGTGGGCACTCTGGGCCTGGATCCCTAGTGCTCTGACAGATAGCATTTCTAGTTTGTTGGTGGGTCATGGCTTTCTGTTCCCATCTATTTTAGCTACCCAGGTCACAGAGATTACTCCTATAGGGGCAAGACAGAAACATCTGAGAAGCATCCAGGTTTAGTAGAAAGAGGATGGGCTCTGGAAAAGACAGACACGGAGCGAATCCAGCCAGTGGCCCTCATTGGCCACGTGACCTGGCAAGTAACATGTACTGAGCTGAGCTTCACAGTGAGCATAGGAACCCCCTCTGAGGGCTCAGTGCACTTGGCAGCATTGTAACAGCATTTAATCATTTAATCCAAGGTGGTGGTTCTGTGTACCTTGGGTTTGGTTTGGTTTGCGACAGGGTCTCGCTCTGTCGCCCAGGCTGGAGTGCAGTGGCACCATGTCGGCTCACTGCAACCTCTGC
Organism: Trachypithecus francoisi; assembly: GCF_009764315.1. Classification (NCBI taxonomy): domain Eukaryota; kingdom Metazoa; phylum Chordata; class Mammalia; order Primates; family Cercopithecidae; genus Trachypithecus; species Trachypithecus francoisi. Next base: position 3,179,138 of record NW_022681468.1, on the reverse strand, counting down.
TTCCTGGGTTCAAGCGATTCTCCTGCCTCAGCTTCCTGAGTAGCTGGGACTACAGGCGTACACCACACCCGGCTAATTTTTGTAGTTTAAGTAGAGATGAGGTTTTGCCACATTGGCCAGGCTGGTCTTGAACTCCTGACCTCAAGCGATCCACATGCCTTGGCCTCCCAGATTGCTGGAATTCCAGGTGTGAGCCACAGCACCTGGCCTCTTTAACAGTGTTTTGTTGTTTATTAAAACAATTTCCAGGACATATGTTTTATTGTTGATGTGTTTGACATTGTGAAAAGTGTTATTAAATTGGCCACCCATTCCACCATTGCATCTCCCCCACCCCCCAGCCCACTGCCTTTTGATGTGGTAGACTCGTAGAATTTTAGAATTGAAAACAATCGTAGAAATTACAGGGCAACGGTCTGATTTTTACAGATGAAACTAAAGCTCAGAAAGTGTGTTCTATGCCAAGGGGTCCATAGCTGGTTTGTTTCAGGACCTGAACTAGAACTAAGGGCTTTCTGAACTGGCCTGTCAGTGTCCTTCCATCCAGCCACCTGTTCCCTGCCCAGGCAGGAGAGCCACTCTTCGCCTCTTGCTTCTTTTCTCTCTAATAAATAGCCTTAAGTGTTTTTCAGTTCAGCTGCTTAACCTGAATGTTAATACATTTTTAATAAGGAAGAAAAGATCTGGATTGAATTCCTGGGTTAAGAGTTGAACTCCTGAATTATAATTTAGTAATTATGAGTGTGACATATGGTTCCAGAAATCTCTTAAGAGGTTTATATTGAATTTAAATTTAGGAAAAAATCTGTCAAAATTATATTGACAGACTTGGATTTTATCTGTGTTATTCTACAACTGTTGGTGGGCTTAATCTTTTAATTTTTTTAAGTAAAAACTCTTCTATATGATATTCACTCATGTTTAGTTGTTTTTGCTTATTAACCACTTGTTTTGACATTGTGTGCTTTTCTGCAAATAGAAAGATCATTCGCATAGAAAATGCTGACACTTTAGTGAGCTGACATTTAACTTCATAATTCATCATAGTTAAGTGAATTGTGTTGTGTAAACTCAACAGTATGTAATGCCTTTTAAAAGATCATTATACAGGCTGGGCATGGTGGCTCATGCCTGTAATCCCAGCACTTTGGGAGGCCAAGACGGGCGGATCACTTGAGGCCAGGAGTTCGAGACCAGCCTGGCCAACGTGGTGAAACCCCCGTCTCTACTAAAAATACAAAAATTAGCCGGGTGTGGTGATGCACGCCTGTAATCCCAGCTACTCAGGAGGCTGAGGCACAAGAATTGCTTGAACATGGGAGGCAGAGGTTGCAGTGAGCCAAGATCGGGCCACTGCACTCCAGCCTGGGCGACAGCACAACTCTTTCTCTCTCTCAAAAAAAAAGATCATTATGCAATCAGGTAATAACATGAAAATATTTATAACCATTCATTATGTAAAATTTGTTCTTTCAGAGTTAGGGTTAATAAGAGTTTCAAAGTCAGAGATAATTGTGTAATTCATAACGACTTTCAAGTATCAAAATATTTTAGTTTAATATTTTCAGTAAGCTGGTGGATGTATTCCTTTTTTGTATGAAATAAAGATGTTTCTTTCCCGAAAATACTTTATATCTAATTTTTTTTTGAGATGGAGTCTTGCTCTGTTGCCCAGGCTGGAATGCAGTGGTGCAATTTCGGCTCACTGCAAGCTTCGCCTCCCGGGTTCACTCCATTCTCCTGCCTCAGCCTCCCCAGTAGCTGGGACTACAGGCGCCTGCCACCTCGCCTGGCTAATTTTTTTGTATTTTTTTTAGTAGAGACAGGGTTTCACGGTGTTAGCCAGGATGGTCTCGATCTCCTGACCTCGTGATCCGCCTGTCTCGGCCTCCCAAAGTGCTGGGATTACAGGCGTGAGCCACTGCACCCGGCCTATATCTAATTTTCTAAATTATTATTCTTCTCTATTGATTTCAGAGGTGGTGATTCTTTATTCTACCTTGATAAGCACTTGACAGTGCTAATAATACATTCCTTGAAGTGTCACCTTTCTTTCCCAAGGAATTAATATTGTGTAAACTGCTACCTAGGTGTGCATCAGCTAGTTATGTTGGCTTCACCTCCTTGCATCCTGAGCTCCCACTTCTCACCACCACTGCGCTTCCCACTCTAGTCCCTGTCACTTTCATGATTGGTTTGATTATTGTACTGATCTCCCGGTTGGTCTTCCTGTCCCTTCCCATCATTGGAAGCCTCTTCCCCGCTAGCAGCCAGTGATCCTTTTACGAGGTCAGTCATTTCATCTCTGCTTCTCGTCTCACTTATAGTAGAGCCAGAGTCCTCACCACAGCCTACAGGACTCTTCCTAGCCTCATGAACTACCCTCTTCCCCTAATTCACATTTCTCCAGCCTTCTTGCTGTTTCTCTTACTACTATAGAATCTTACCCCAGATAACTACATTGTCCACACCCTCAAGCAGTCAGCAAAACACAAGTGTTTGCATGCACAGGCTCACTTGTCTGTCTCTTTCTCCTACTTTTTCTCCACAGCACTTACTGTCCTCTTGTACACTATATATTTATTCATTTATTGCCCCCTCCCCCAACTAGAATGTAAACTCTGTGAGGAAAAGGATCTTGTGTTCACTGCTGCATTTCCACGGAGCCTACCTAAAACAGTGCCTTGCAGTTAGTAGACATTCAGTAAATATTTGTTGAATGAATGAATATATTCAGGAAATGCTTTGTCATAATCCCTCAGTGAGGATGTCCTCTTCTAACACAAATAACTTCATCCATTTTAATTTTCTGTTTTCATTGCATAGTTTTTATTAAAACCTATTGAAAACGCTCTTTAAAATAAGAGTTTTATAATTTAAACATAGGGAATTTAATTTTAAGGCTTTTCTCCAGCTTAAAGATTTGTTGTTGAATTTAAATGCCTGTAGTTAAACTTAAAGCCAGCTTAGTTCAAATTCCACATATTTCTGGCTAACTTTATATCTATATTTAAAAATTAGAGCATTGCTAAAAGTGAAACATTATCAATTTATGGGAAAATTAATGCTCAGAAGTAGGATTTCTACTTACTTTTATTTCTCTCACCTGTAGGTGAAGTATTTGACTATTTGGTCGCACATGGCAGGATGAAGGAAAAAGAAGCAAGAGCTAAATTTAGACAGGTATGAATTAATGTGTCTTTACTTTGTTAATTTGATCATTTGTCTCACTTAAACCCTGAAGCAAACAAGTGTTTGCCTCCATAAATACTTATAAGGCCTGTTGGATGGTAGGGGTTGACCACTGAATTCAACAAAAATTCATGAAGCGCTTTTCATACCTGAGGCACGGTGCTGGAGGCAGCCTTGGTTCTATTCCTAGCTTTGTAGTGGGAGCATTAGTCTTATACTTAACCTTCCCTTTTTACAGTTGAGCCTTAAAAATCTAGAGCCTTTCAAAAATGCCTGTGATTACATTAATTAAAACCATTTCAGAGTTTTTAGCAAGCAGAGTGTCAGAACCCCAAAATTCATTATTAGCTTTGTCTGACATAAACCAAGACCAAGTGTAACTCAAACTGTAAATTGGTAACTTTACTTCTTGCTTTGTTTTTACTCTGCTTTTTAAAGAGACATGGGTTTTAATAAGCAGGTTTTAAGCATACAGGTTACTTAACTCTCCTGTCTTTATTAATAATAATTATTGTTACTGATTGACCATGCCACACACTGAGATAAGTACTTTACCAACATTAATGTAAATCTTACAACCACCTTGTGTTATACCCATTTGCTAAAAAAAAAAAAAAAAGACAACTGAGATATGAGAAGATTAAATAACTTGCCCAGAATTGCCTTTTTTTTTTTTTTCCCCCCACTTATTGTGGAGAACGGGGTCTCGCTGTATTGCCCAGGCAGGTCCCAGAATTGCCTTTCAAGTAGGAGACCTGCCATAGACTCAGAGTCCCAAACCCTCTGACCCCAAAACTCAGATTTGCAGTCATTATATTGTGCTATTATCTAGACTGGGACTCAGCAAACTTCTGTAAAGGGCCCGATATTGAACATTTTAGGCTTTGTAGACCACACTGTCTCTGTCGCAACTATTTAACTCTCCTGTTGTAGCTTAGAAGCAGTCGTAGGCTGGGTGCTGTGGCTCATGCCTGTAATCCCAGCACTTTGGGAGGCCGAGGTGGATGGCTCGCTTGAGGTCAGGACTTCAAGACCAGCCTGGTTAACATAGTGAACATTAGCCGGGCATGATGGCAGGAGCCTGTAATCCCAGCTACTGGAGAGCTGAGGCAGGAGAATCACTTGAACCTGGGAGACTGAAGTTGTAGTGAGCCAAGATCACGCCATTGTACTTCAGCCTGGGTGACAGAGTGAGACTCCATCTCAAAAAAAAATAGTAGCAGCTGTAGACAATACCAAATGAATGAACGTGACTGTGTTCCAACAAAACTTTATTTACAAAAACAGGGATAGGCCGGATGTAACTAGAGGCCATAATTTGCCAACCCCTTATTTAGATGAAGGACAGGAGCAGTGCTTCACTGCTTTTAAATTAACTCTATATTCTCACAAGGTCTACACTGAAATGGAATTATAGCCTCATTTCTCTCAGAACCTTTGTATTTTGTTTTATTCATATACAAGTTGTCAAGATGGACAGACTATTAAAGTTCAAGTCTCCTTTGATTTGCTTAGTCTGATGTTGACATTTTTAAGTGATAGGACTTACTGAGTTTCTTATAAATGTTGCTTATATTTTGCTATTGCTTAAATACTAATGGTACTTTGAATTCAAATGTACTAAAACTGAAGTAAAAATCAACTTTGGCTATCATTTAACTTCTCTGATCCTGTTTTTAAAGCTATAAAAAAAATTATACTTGATGAATTCCATAGTTCTTTGCGAGTCTAATATCATTTGATTGTATGGTCTATGAAAGGAAATTCAGATTTTTATTAGAAAAAAGTCTGTTTGGCTCTTTCCGTAACTGTACTCTTAATTTTTATAAATTGGTCACCTAAAAGGTAAAATTTTTTTGCTTCATACAACTTACATTCCTTCCTGCTTAGATGAATCTGACTTGCAAACATGTATGTGAAGATCGCTTATTGACTATGAGGAAGGGACTGATGTCATCCAGCAAGAGCTTACTAACCTAAATCTTGAGGCAATTACTCCAATTTTTATTGTAAATTCCCTGCAGAAATTCTGAAGTCTTTATTTGTGGAGCCTATTAGTTGCACTAGAAAAGATGTTTTGTATGTATGTGTTTTTACAGTTAGCAAACTGATTTAGAGTGCTTTAGAATTGACCCCTTCTTCCATGGTATTTGCCTAAGACAACTCCATTAGACTTGGAAGGATACGCATGATATTGGTGTTTCTACTTTTCTGTTTCAAATGCTGTGGCTTCTTTGTTTTTGTTTTTTGAGATGGAGTCTCCCTCTGTCACCAAGGCTGGAGTGCAGTGGCATGATCTCAGCTCACTGCAGCCTCCACCTCCCAGGTTCAAATGATTCTCCTGCCTCAGCCTTCCGAGTAGCTGGGATTACAAATGTGCACCACCACGCCCAGCAAATTTTTTTTTGGTAATTTTATTAGAGACGGGGTTTCACCACTGTTGGCCAGGCTGGTCTCGAACTCTTGATCTCAAGTATCTGACCTCCTCAGCCTCCCAAAACGCTGGGATTACAGACGTGAGCCGTCGCGCTCGGCCTCAATTTCTGTGCTTTCTAGGAGCTTATAAGTCATCATTACTTTGACTAAGTAAAAAAAAGTTTTTCTATTTATGACAAAAAGGAAGGTATGCCACACACAAAGTACACTGTGTGTGATCCCTTTTCCATATTCATCACCAGATGGGTTTTCCCTTTCCTGCTTCCTTCACCAAGCCCATCCTAGTTCCTGCTTATGATGTTTTAATTTTTTGGTTGCGCTCTTGTTCTTTTCTGAGAAAAAAGAGTAGATTTCCAGCTCCATCTTTTTTACTTACCTCTTTCTTGGTGGGCTGGTGATATTGATTCTTTGATGCTCTTTTATGTGTGATTGAAAGTGAATTAGGCGAACATTCATAGTTCAACCTAGATAACATCTATTAGCAATCACCATTTCTGGCTGCTGATAGAATGCAAAAAAAGCAGTAGGTTCAAGTTGAGTCTTTTCAGCTTATTGTGGCATCAGGTTAGCTTTGAGTTGTTTCGGAGCTAAAGAGAGAGAGGAATCCTTTGATCTCTGAGAAAGGGCAGGAAATAATCAAATCTGATTCAAAAGCAGAATTTGAAAATAAACTATAAGAGAAATCTCAATATGAGGAAGAACTAATATAAATTCTGAATGAGAAAAGGGAAAAGATTAAATAAAATTTACCTGTATCCTAGGTGACAAAACTATTACTTTGTTTTGGGAAAACAAAGCTATTTTACTTTTCCAGTTTTCATGCTGACAGAATAGAACAATAGTGATAAATCCAAAGTAACAGACGCTTTAAAACCCGTGTTTTGGCATTGGAATTTTTGTACCTTTAGTTAATTATAAGTGGGTCTGATATTCTGAATGTTAATTTTAAATAATGAAAGTGCTGATTTTTGTTATCATCTCATCCTAACCCCAGTTTAACTTTTCCTTGCTGCTTATTCTGAACCAAAATATTGTACAGCCCTCTGAGATTTTATGTCCATGGGTGAGTCCATGGGGCTTACAGCTAAGTGTTGATGATGATTTGGAGGAACTAACAGTATTTTTATTATGACCTCAGTTTTGTGTGTATGTAATCATATGTGTCTAAATATACATGCAGAATATCAAAGAAAAGACTAGATGCAAGTGCAACAAAATAACAAGAGATGTTACCTCTACTTAGTGGTAATGCAGGAATATATTTGTGTAGACTTTTCTGTGTTTCCTGAAATTTCTACAATGAGCATATAAAGCTTTTATATTAGAAGACTTTTTTTTAATGACCAGTAAGTGTGAAATTTCAGTAAAACAATTGTTTAATCATAGGCATGATTGCAAGTTGACTAAATAAAAGCATACTGTTTGCTGAAAGTGGGAGGAATCCTTAATAGTGCACGTGCACATAGTAGTTTTCATAGTTCACATACGTTACAACATTCATTCCTCCATTTTAATAAAGGAAGAGGAAACTGACCCTCAGAGAAGTTAACTAACTTTTGCTCTCCATAATCCACATTAGTTAGAAGAAAGACTGTTGCAGGGAACAGGCTGAGAGGGGCACTTACAGAAGAGTAATCCTTTGATCTCTTTGAGAAAAGATAATCCAGATATGGATTAACCTGGATTAACACCTGGGTATGGGCAGCTCTCTAACCGCTGGTTTGGTTTGAAGTTGACTCTGTGGATATGGAAAGGTTGCACCAGGCCAGGCACAGTGGCTCACGCCTGTAATCCCAGCACTTTGGGAGGCTGAGGCAGGCAGATCACCTGAGGTCAGGAGTTTGAGACCAGCCTGACCAACGTGGTGAAACCCCGTCTCCACTGAAAATACAAAATTAGCCGGGCATGGTGGCACACACTTGTAATCCCAGCTCCTCAGGAGGCTGAGGCAGGAGAACTGTTTGAACCCGGGAGAGGGAGGTTGCAGTGAGCCAGGATCACGCCATTGCACTCCAGCCTGGGTGACAGAACAAGACTCTGTCAAAAAAAAAAAAGAAGAAGAGGTTGCACCAGAGCCATCTGGGCCTAGGGGCAGCCAGGGTCCTCCAGATCCAGTTTGTTGGGTCCTGGCACTACACAATAAATGGAATGTCAATGGATAGGGTCCAAAAAGAGACTTCAGTTAAAACGGTAGAAAACAGAAGAACATCCTCACCTGTTTGTTTTTGCCCTCACCCCTGAATTTCTCCAGACTGGAAAGTTCAAGGCATAGGAAAATTGTTTTTAGAAATCCACATGGACATTCGAGTGCCTACTGAGTATTCTATATGTGTGAACATTAACAAAGTTATTTTCATTTTAATTACGATTCTGCACCAGTAATGACCGACTCTGTGTCTCCTATTCAGATTGTATCTGCAGTTCAATACTGCCATCAGAAACGGATCGTACATCGAGACCTCAAGGTGAGTAGAAGTGCCTCACTCTCAGTGTATGCTTTGTCTGTATGTGTGCAGTTCTCTCAGTGGTCATTACACAAATGAGGTGTAGATTAGACTTACTAACATTTTTTAAAATCCCACAATAATTGAATCCTCTTAATCAAGTTATGGGAAAGAGCATTAAAAATAAAGAAAAATAAAGTTTATTGAAAGTATTTTACATTTCAGTTAAGGTGACTTGGTGGTTGATCTCTGGAGGACAGTCATCACACAACCAAACAAATGGGGGCCTCCAGAAATGGATGGTCGCACCCACAGCATCCTCAGTGCCACCCGGCATTCATTTCTGCTGTTTTCATCAGCATTCTCTCCCGTTAACAGCAGTGCCCGTTTGAGACCTCTTTCAAGGTCCTCAGCCTCTGCCCTCACTCTGGCATAGGATGAGGTTTCGTATCACATAGAGAAAATAGAAACACCAGGCAGAAACTCTCATTTTCTACCAGGCCCTCAAACCTACCTTCACCTACCCACATCCATCACTTCTTTCCATCCAGTTACAGGAGAGTGGGGTGCTTCTGCTCTGAGCTCTGGGTCCTGATTCCCTCTGGGGGCTGTGCTCTGTCTGATGCCTGTTTTCTCTCCATTTGTTTATTCACTCTCCCTCTCTACTTGCCTTTCACCAGCAGCATTTACACATGCTCAAGTCTACCTTTTTTTTTTTAAACTAAAAAGCCATCCCTGTTCCCCTTCCAGATACACGCTTTTTCTCTCTTCCCCTTCATAGCCATATTTCTCTAAACATTTCCTAGATTCTGTGTCTTAACTTGGCACTCAGCTTCGCTCTCCCCTCACGTGATTGTCATTGACTTGCTTGTTCTCTACACCCGCCCCTAGAGCATTCACATTCACTCTCTCAGCTCTAGTAGCCAACTGTATGCTGATGGCCCCAAATCCATTCCTGCGGCCAGAGTACTCTTCTGGGATCCAGGACCCAGCTGAGCAAAGCGTATCTTCATATAAACATCCCTTCATATAAACATCCCTTTGAACCTGGGTGCAGCAGGTTCAAAGCCTATAAACATGAATGTTCACTTCTCTTTCAGGTGACTAATGTCCCTCAGGTGCCTTACTCTCCTGTACTACCCACTCAGTCACCAAGTCCTTTTGCTGCTGTGTTCCAAATATCTCTTAAGCTCACTCTTTTATGCCCCGTTACACAATCCAAGGCCAGACCATCATTATCTCACAGTTGATTCCGACACTACTTTCTCAGCTATTCTTCTCTGTTTCTGGTGCCTCTTCTTCCCGTGTATGTTCTCTTCACTGCACACAGAATGGCCTTTTAAGGAAACACAAACAAGATGGTCGTTTCTCTGCTTGAGCAACTCTTCAGTGGCTCCCCATCGCTCTTACAATGGAACTCAAACTTCTCAAGTGCAGTCCTTTGTGATCAAGCCCTGACCATCTCCCCAGCGCCCTCTACACAGCTCTATCCCACATACTGCCTTTCAGTTTCTTATGTGAAACATGCTCTGTCTCACGTGGGTTCTTACACTCTTTATTCTGCCTGAAATATCCCTCATCAACACAGCCATTGTGATCAGATGCACCTTCTGGTGCTTTGATTTCACGTCATCTGGAAGGCTGTCCACACCTTTCAGTGCCAACCCACAACTCCCTGTGCCTCTTCAGTTATGGCATTTGTGTCTCAGGACAGCTGCTTATCATTCTGCCTCTTCTAAACTGTGAGCTGTTGAGGGTAGGGCTTTATCTGTCTTGTTCATCATTATCCATCGAGACATTCATATAGCATCTGCTGTGGAGTAGCCACATAGGAAATAGGAAATGTTTGTTAAAATAAAGTGACTAGGCCGGGCATGATGGCTCAAGCCTGTAATCCCAGCACTTTGGGAGGCCGAGGCAGGCGGATCACGAGGTCAGGAGATGGAGACCATCCTGGATAACACGGTGAAACCCCGTCTCTACTAAAAATACAAAAAGAAATTAATCAGGCGTGGTGGTGGGCGCCTGTAGTCCCAGCTACTCTGGAGGCTGAGGCAGGAGAATGGCGGGAACCTGGGAAGCCGAGCTTGCAGTGAGCCGAGATCGCGCCACTGCACTCCAGCCTAGGCAACAGAGCGAGACTCCGTCTCAAAAAGAAATAAAATAAAATAAAATAAAGTGACTGTGATTTGTCTCTCTCTTTTTTTTTTTTTTTTTTTTTGAGGCGGAGTCTTGCTCTGTCGCCCTGGCTGGAGTGCAGTGGTGCAATCTCAGCTCACTGCAACCTCCACCTCCCACATTCAAGTGATTCTCCTGCCTCAGCCTCTCAAGTAGCTGGGATTACAGGTGCCCACCACCACACCCGGCTAATTTTTTATATTTTTGGTAGAGATGAGGCTTCACCATGTTGGCAAGACTCGTCTCGAACTCCTGACTTCAGGTGATCCACCCGCCTCAGCTTCCAGAAGTGCTATGATTACAGGCGTGAGCCACCGCACCCAGCTGTGATTTGACTCTTGAATGAGGTTTGGGATTCTCCCCTCCTCATTAACAGCCATTTTATAGCTATTTAGCAGTTTTTATGAAATGCCCCTTTTTTAAAAAAGTTACGTATTTTTTGAGACAGGGTTTTACTCTGTCACCCAGGCTGGAGTGCAGTGGCACAATCATAGCTCATTGCAGCCTCAAACTCCCAGGCTTAAGAGATCCTCCCACATAAGCCTTCCAAGTAGGTGGGATTACAGATGTGTGCCACCATACCCAGCTAATTTTATTTTATTTTATTTGTAGAGAAGGGGTCTCACTATATTGCCCAAGGTGGTCTCGAACCCCTGGGCCCAAGTGAGCCACTATACCTGGCCCTGCCCCTACCCCTGCCCCATATTGTTCTTGTTTTTTTGTTTTTGAAATGGAGTATCGCTCTGTCGCTCAGGCTGGAGTGCAGTGGCACGATCTCAGCTCACTGCAACCTCCCCCTCCCGGGTTCAAGTAGTTCTCCTGCCTCAGCCTCCTGAGTAGCTGGGATTACATGTGTGTACCACCATGCCCAGTTGATTTTTGTATTTTTAGTAAAGACGGGGTTTCACCATGTTGACTAGGCTGGTCTCAAACTCCTGGCCTCACATGATTCGGCCACCTCAACCTCCCAGAGTGCTGGGATTATAGATATGAGCCACCATGCCCGGCCCCTATATTAGTAGTAGTATTATTATTATTATTAATTGAAAAAAATTGTCAAGATTTTTCTTGATCTTGGGACATTGATGTTTAAATTAGTGCTAGAATTAATCTATACTTCATGTTTATTATTGTTAGTTATAAAATAAGGAGTTCTAACTTGTCTCCTGTTTTTGTCTGTAGAAAGAATGTTTTCACATTAATTAGGAGATAACTTTATATCATTACAGAAAACTTTTCTGAAATGCCTAATCCTGTCATAATTCTAATTCTATTTTGGTTAAATTTCATTTTTGTCTTCATGTTTTCCCTCTAGGCTGAAAATCTATTGTTAGATGCCGATATGAACATTAAAATAGCAGATTTCGGTTTTAGCAATGAATTTACTGTTGGCAGTAAACTCGACACGTTTTGTGGCAGTCCTCCATACGCAGCACCTGAACTCTTCCAGGGCAAGAAATACGACGGGCCAGAAGTGGATGTATGGAGTCTGGGGGTCATTTTATACACACTAGTCAGTGGCTCACTTCCCTTTGATGGGCAAAACCTAAAGGTATAAGAAGCTGCACCCATGTACTTCACTAAACTAAAAGAAGTTTCCTAATATTATATGGCTTAATATTTTTTTTGAGACGGAGTCTCTCTCTGTCGCCCAGGCTGGAGTGCAGTGGCCGGATCTCAGCTCACTGGAAGCTCCGCCTCCTGGGTTTATGCCATTCTCCTGCCTCAGCCTCCCGAGCAGCTGGGACTACAGGCGCCTGCCACCTCGCCTGGCTAGTTTTTTGTATTTTTTAGTAGAGACGGGGTTTCACCGTGTTAGCCAGGATGGTCTCGATCTCCTGACCCCGTGATCCGCCCGTCTCGGCCTCCCAAAGTGCTGGGATTACAGGCTTGAGCCACCGCGCCTGGCCTATGGCTTAATATTCTTAACATTATATCAGTGGAGGGGTTTCAGGGGGTTTTTTGTTATGCTTTGTTAATTAAACCTAAAAGGTTGACTTAACTTGTTTTCTTTCCTCTCTACCTCCCCAAAGGAACTGAGAGAGAGAGTATTAAGAGGGAAATACAGAATTCCCTTCTACATGTCTACAGACTGTGAAAACCTTCTCAAACGTTTCCTGGTGCTAAATCCAATTAAACGCGGCACTCTAGAGGTAATCATGTAGGTGGAAACAAGCAACAGCTTTGGAGAGTCTTTAGCATGGCCTTAGATCTTTGCTTGATTTGTATGCCCTACTGGATACATCCTGCGGCTTCTTAAGGAAGAATTAAAACATTTAAAAAAAAATTTTTGAGTTTATGTTTTGAACGATAGTCAATGAAATGTTGAAAATAAGTTTTTGTAAATATTATGGTTATCAGAATATTTCATTTTACTCTGCTAATGAACAGTTTACCTTTTTTAGCAAATCATGAAGGACAGGTGGATCAATGCAGGGCATGAAGAAGATGAACTCAAACCATTCGTTGAACCAGAGCTAGACATCTCAGACCAAAAAAGAATAGGTAATCACTCCATGCCTGCATGTTCATGTGTATTTGTCTAAGTAACACATTTCTGTTTTGACTCATGTCTGTGCCTAAAATGTGAATAATGGGAAGTTAAGCACAAGTTATATGAACAGTTTATCTGTTCTGTCATATTTAGGAACGTAACTACCTGTAGTTTCCAGTAACTCTGAAACAAATGCCCATTTATGTTAGAAAATGTATGTAATATGTCATCTTTTAGGTCAAATGAAAATTACTTTACCCTATAAAAGAATGATTTCTGGCTGGGCACAGTGGCTCATGCCTGTAATCCCAGCACTTTGGGAGGCCGACGTGGGCAGATCACCTGAGGTCAGGAGGTCGAGACCAGCCTGACCAACATGCAGAAACCCCATCTCTACTAAAAATACAAAATTAGCCGAGTGTGGCGGCGCATGTCTGTAATCCCAGCTACTTGGGAGGCTGAGGCAGGAGAATTGCTTGAATCTAGGAGGTGGAGGTTGCGGTGAGCCGAGATCACGCCATTGCACTCCATCCTGTGCAACAAGAGCAAAACTCTGTCTCAAAAAAAAAAAAAAAGGATGATTTCTTACCCAAACAAAACACATAAACTGTGTTATGCCTTTCTTTTAGATATTATGGTGGGAATGGGATATTCACAAGAAGAAATTCAAGAATCTCTTAGTAAAATGAAATATGATGAAATCACAGCTACATATTTGTTATTGGGGAGAAAATCTTCAGAGGTAAGAGTAATCAGAGAGAAAGAGCTGAAATACCCTTTATGTAATTATTAGTTTATATAAACTGTTTTCTTAGTTTTTGTCTTTTGAATATTTGTAACATTTGATAATATCATTTTTTAGATTTACCTGCAAATAGCAAATCTAAATCCTATGACTATTATAAGCTATTTTAACTTAACCCTTAATGATGGATATTGACCAGGTGTGGTGGCTCACACCTGTAATCCCAGCACTTTGGGAGGCCAAGGTGGACAGATCACTTGAGACCAGGAGTTCAAGACCAGACTGGCCAACATAGGGAAACTCTGTCTCTGCTAAAACAAACAAACAAACAAACAGAAAATTAGCCGGGCGTGTTGGCGCGTACCTGTAATCCCAGCTACTTGGGAGGCTGGGGCAAGAGAACCACTTGACCCTGAGAGGTGGAGGTTGCGGTGAGCCAAGATCGCACCACTGCACTCCAGCCTGGGTGACAGAGTGAGACTCTGTCTCAAAAAAAAAAAAAAGATGGATATTGTCATAAACCTGGTCTTTCATAAATTAACCTATAGTCATTAATAGCTTAGAAATGACGTAAAGCATCAGATGAAGTAAATAGAGCATTTAAAGTTAAATTTGAGAAAGCCTGGGAAGAAAATCACACATACATTACCTGTAGTGTCTTTCTAGCAGTCAGGAAACTGCTTTTGCTTGAGTTTAGGGTTGTCATTTTTGTACATTGTGATTCCTCCTCTCTCTGAATGAACGGTTTATGAGAGGTCTGTGTTAATGAAAAGTTTAACTTCCTAATAAACCATTTGGGTTCGTGTTGTGGTTTGCTCTGTTTTTCTCATTTTCTCTTAGCTGGATGCTAGTGATTCCAGTTCTAGCAGCAATCTTTCACTTGCTAAGGTTAGGCCAAGCAGTGATCTCAACAACAGTACTGGCCAGTCTCCTCACCACAAAGTGCAGAGAAGTGTTTCTTCAAGCCAGAAGCAAAGACGCTACAGTGACCATGGTAAGTTTTGGAGTATCCCAGTGCCTTCTCTTAGAGTCCAGGCAAGAGGTCTCCTAGCACTGGGAAGCATTCTCTTGCTCAGAGCTTGGCTTGATGTCCTTTCTTGGCATTTATTTATTTATTTATTTCCTTCCTTCCCTTTTTTCTTTTTCTTTTCTTTCTTTCTTTTTTTTTTTTTTTTTCTTTGAGACAGAGTCTCGCTCTGTTGCCCAGGCTGGAGTGCAGTGGCACAATTTTGGCTCACTGCAGCCTCCACCTCCCAAGTTCAAGCAATTCTCCTGCCTCAGCCTCCCGAGTAGCTGGGACTACAGGCATGTACCACCATGCCTGGCTAAGTTTCGTATTTTTAGTAGAGACGGGGTTTCACCACATTTGGCCAGGCTGGTCTTCAGCTCCTGGCCTCAAGTGATCTGCCCGCCTCGGCCTCCCAAAGTGCTGGGATTACAGGCATGAACCACCATGCCTGGCCAGCATTTTTTCTTAGTATTCCTGCAGGTGCTTCCATGATTACATATTACTTCAAGGCTCTGTTCTTCTTTGTACATTCCGTAGATTTTTGCTGGATAAAGCTTAGTTGAGTGGAAACCTTTCCACTTGCCATTCTAGAACCTCAGCTTTAATCTGTAGTTTTTCTTTTTTTTTTAAATGGAGATGGGGGGGTCTCACTATGTTGCCCAAACTGGTCTCAAACTCCCAAGTTCAAGTGATTTTCTCACCTCAACCTCCTAAAGTGCTAGGATTACAGACATGAGCCACCATGCTGTTTACTCTCTTCACCTCTGCATTGGATTTACTTTGTAGAGTAGCACTGTCCAGTAGAACTTTCTGTGATCATTACAGTTTCGTATATCTGTGCAGTCCAGTCAAGTAGCTACTGCACACTTGTGGCTATCAAGTACTTGAACTGAGGAAATGATTTTTCCCCTTTTTATTTTTTATTTTTTAATTTTTATTTGTTTATTTATTTTTGAGATGGAATCTGGCTCTGTCGCCCAGGCTGGAGTGCAGTGGCGTGATCTTGGCTCACTGCAACCTCCGTCTCCCAGGTTCCAGCGATTCTCCTGCTCAGCCTCCTGAGTAGCTGGGATTACAGGCGTGCACAACCATGCCTGGCTAATTTTTGTATTTTTAATAGAGACTGGGTTTCACCATATTGGGCAGGCTGGTGTTGAACTTGTGAGCTCAAGCAGTCCACTCACCTTGGCCTCCCAAAGTGCTGGGATTATAGGCACACACCACCACACCTGGCCAATTTTTGTATTTTTAATAGAGACGGGATTTCACCATGTTGGCCAGGCTGGTCTAGAACTCCTGACCTCAGATGATCCACCCACCTTGGCCTCCCAAAGTGCTGGGATTACAGGTTTGAGCCTGTAATTGGCTTTGGCTGGCTGATTTTTACCCTTTTAAAATTTTACTGGCCAGACGCGGTAGCTCACGCCTGTAATTCCAGCACCTTGGGAGGCCAAGACGTATGGATCACGAGGTCAGGAGTTCAAGACCAGCCTGACCAACATGGTGAAACCCCATCTCAACTAAAAATAAAAAAATTAGCTGGGCATGGTGGCATGTGCCTGTAATCCCAGCTACTCAGGAGGCTGAGATGGGAGAATCGCTTGAACCCAGGAGGCAGAGGTTGCCGTAAGCCAAGATCGTGCCACTGCACTCTATCCAGCCTGGTGACAGAGTGAGATTCCATCTCAAAAATAATAATAATAATAATGATAGTAATTTTTTTTACTTAAGTGTAGTATATATATATATATATATATATATAGCCAGTTGTGGCCAGTAACTATCATAATGGACAGAGCAGCCTTGGAGAATATATGGAACCTCAGTTTTGCCTTAATTGGTTTAAATGTTTTACTGTGTCATTCTCATCCATACTCTTGCTGTTAGTGTGGTTAAGCCACCCTCCCTTTTAAACTTCACCTAGAAGCCAGTCCTTTATGAGACATAAGACCCCCAAAGGATAGGCTTACCAGGCTCTACAGTTGCTGTGCCTTCAAGGCAGTCTGTGTGTCAGAGTCCTGAGGCTAGCATGTGTGTTTACTCGCCCATAACTATAAATGTTAACATTGCAGATATTTCCTTTAATTCTACTATTCCAGGATGCGGGAACCAAATCTATTTCTTTTTTTTCTTTTTTCTTTTTTTTTTTTGAGACGGAGTTTCACTCCTGTCGCCCAGGCTGGAGTGCAATGGTGTGATCTGGGCTCACTGCAACTTCTGCCTCCTGGTTTCAAGCAATTCTCCTGCCTCAGCCTCCCGAGTAGCTGGGACTACAGGCCTGCACCACAATGCCTGGCTAATTTTTTTATTTTTAGTAGGGACAGGATTTCACCACATTTGGCCAGGCTGGTACCAAACTCCTGAACTCAGGTGATCCATCTGCCTCGGCCTCCCAAAGTGCTGGAATTACAGGCGTGAGCCACTGCACTCGGCCTCATTTTATTTCTCTTCTCTGGACATTTTCCATCTTAATACTTTCATCTTGAGATGTGATACTTAGGACTGCACAGAGCATTGTAGGTGTGGACAGTCTTTGATTTCGTACTAAAAATAATGACTTTTGGCTTGATTTCCGTTTCTCTTCCTTCCATTGCCTGCCTTTCTACATGGTTTAGACTGAAGCAACAGTGTACTAATATCACTAGTAAACCATCTACACTGCCTGCTGTAGCTCAGAACTCATCTGACATCAGGATTTATGCTCCTAGCATTTGTAGGTGACGTGTTGATCTAGGTCTGCCTTTTTTGTGTTCATGTTAGTCACTAACAAGGGGGTTTCTAGTGCCTGTGGACCACATGGCAATTAAATGCCCTGAAACCGTCTGCTTTAAATTGTCTCTAAATCCTGGAAGAAACCTGACAACAGGATTTTCACATTTCTCTAAGGAATATGTTAGTAAGTTAGTTCTTCCTTAAGCACATAGATTTTATCCAGATTATTAGTGCCTTTTTCTCCCCCAGCTCAATTTTAGAGATAAAAAGAGCTTTAGACATGGTATTGTACACTCACCAAATTTCTTGTTTTATCTCTAAAGAAATAGACCAAGAGAGATTACCAAGTCTCCCAAGGTTTCATAGTAAATGAGAAACACCTGGGGCAGAGCTCAAGCCTCCTGGTCCAGCCCTTTGGTTTTCTCCACTGAAGCACCTCACTGGAGTAGCTTTTTCATAATCCTCATCTTTCTTGGAATTTCTGAAGGCAGGCAAGCCTGTATAGCCAGGCCAGCTTTCACCTCATCCTGCCTCATCTCACCTCTCCCTTTTTCTCTGCCTATGGATGTTGACCTCTGCATGGGTGCCTGCTTCTTCTCTAAAGCCACAATGTAATTTGTAGCTGTCCTTCCTAATTTGAGACCCACATGTGAACACTCCATATGTGTGTATACACTTTTTCTGTGAATGGTGATCTTCATCTGACTTTCAAGGGGTTCTTTAGCTTGTTTTTTAAAAAATGGAAAAAAAAAATCACTGTTTACCAATCAATGAGTGGTATTGGGGCAGTTTGGTAGTTCTCAAAAAAAATTAATTTGGATCAGTTTCTCACATCTTATACAAGGATGAATTCCAATTGGAGTTAAGATACAAATATAAAAAATAAAACTCCAGAAATATTGAAAGAAAACATGGGATTATTTGCTTTATAACTTGGACTGGTGAAGGTGTTTCTGTCACCCCAAACACCAGACCCATGAAATAAAAGACTTACAAATTTGATTACGTAAAAATGAAATTTCTGGCTGGTTACGGTGGCTCACGCCTATAATCCCAGCACTTTGGGAGGCCGAGGTAGGTGGATCACGAGGTCAGGAGATCAAGAACATCCTGACTAACACGGTGAAACCCTATCTCTACTAAAAATACAAAAATAAAATTAGCCGGGCTTGGGGGAAGGGTGCCTGTAGTCCCAGCTACTCGGGAGGCTGAGGCAGGAGAATGGCGTGAACCTGGGAGATGGAGCTTGTAGTGAGCCAAGATCGTGCCACTGCACTCCAGCCTGGGCAACAGAGCGAGACTCCATCTCAAAAAAAAAAGAAAAAAAAGAAAAGAAAAGAAAAAGAAATTTCTGTGTGACACACCCATACCGTGGACTACTACTCACAATAAAAAGGAACAGGCCTGGTGTGGCTCACGCCTGTAATCCTAGCACTTTGAGAGGCTGAGGCGGGCTGATCATGAGGTCAAGAGATTGAGACCATCCTGGCCAACATGGTGAAACCCCGTCTCTACTAAAAATACAAAAAATTAGCTGGGCGTGGTGGCAGGCGCCTGTAGTCCCAGCTACTCGGGAGGCTGAGGCAAGAGAATCGCTTAAACCCAGGAGGTGGAGGTTGTAGGGAGCCAAGATCACGCCATTGCACTCCACAGCCACAGACCGAGACTCCGTCTGGGGAAAAAAAAAAAATAGGAACAAACTATGATGTACACAACTCGGATCTCAAGGGAGTTATACTGGGTGAAAGTACACAAAAGGTTACATTCCATGGATGCCCATTCACGTAACATTCTTGAAATGACAGAATTCTATAGATGACGAGCAGGTTAGTGGTTGCAGGGGTTTAACAAAAGGGAGTTAAAGTAAGAGGGAAGTGGCTGTGGCTATGAAAGGGTAGTCGACAGGGTCTTTGAAATGGAAATGTTCTGTATCTTGACTGGTGGTGACCACATGAATCTGAAAGTGGAATGAAAGGGTATAGAATGAAATACACAGACTTACAAATTAGTACAAGTGAAACTGGGGAAATCTGAACGAGGTCAGTGGATTAGATCAATGTCTGTTTCTCTTCAGAATCTCAAATCTTAAAAGGTTTTATATTTTCTAAATACAAATAAAAGTTTGAAAGTAAATCAGTAGTAACCTGAAAGTTCACAATGTCAGTAGACCTCTCATGGTTTTGGGAAGAAAGATACGCATTGAGGCTACTATCACCTTATACTTGGTTAAGTTTTTGTTTTATATGTTAAAATGACTAAACTAAAAGCTTAGTTGTTGTTCTCCCATAAATAAACAAAAAACTTACTTGTTCTCCCATGAATAAAATTAAGCCCTTATTTACTTTTAATTCAGTTCCGGATAGGTTTGCCATTTAGATTTTTGTCTAAGAACTAGCTCCTCCCCACTCCCGTTTTTTTGTTTGTTTTTTAAATTTATTTATTGAGACAGTTTCTCTGTCACGCAAACCACATGCAGCCTCAAACTCTTGAGCCCAAGCTATCCTCCTATCTCAGTCTCCCAAAGTGTTGGAATTACAAGCGTGAGCTACCACGCACCTCCCACCTTTAATATATTTAAAATATAAATTCTCTTCTGCCTTAGAAAAAACAGGCCGGGTGCAGTGGCTCACTCCTGTAATCCCAGCACTTTGGGAAGCCAAGGTGGGCGGATCACGAGGTCAGGAGATCGAGACCATCCTGGCTAACACTGTGAAACCCCGTCTCTACTAAAAAAAAAAAAAAAAAATTCAAATGAAAGTTAGCCAGCACGCGCCTGTAGTTTCCCCTACTCCGGAGGCTGAGGCTGGAGAATCCCTTGAACCCGGCAGGTGGTGGTTGCAGTGAGCCGTGATCGAGTCACTGCACGCCTGCCTGGGTGAGAGAGCTAGACTCAGTCTCAAAAAAAAAAAAAAGAGCCGGGCGCAGTGGCTCAAGCCTGTAATCCCAGCACTTCGGGAGGCTGAGACGGGCGGATCACGAGGTCAGGAGTTCAAGACCATCCTGGCTAACACGGTGAAACCCCATCTCTACTAAAAAATACAAAAAGCTAGCCGGGTGAGGTGGTGGGCGCCTGTAGTCCCAGCTACTCGGGAGGCTGAGGCAGGAGAATGGCGTAAACCCAGGAGGTGGAGCTTGCAGTGAGCTGAGATCCGGCCACTGTACTCCAGCCGGGCGACAGAGCGAGACTCCGTCTCAAAAAAAAAAAAAAAAAAAAAGAGCATTTGATGCTGTCCTTTAAGATTACCACTGGATTATCATATCTGAGGCATACACTAGTTGTCATGTTCATTTCCAAAATTCTTTGCACTCTGAATCTCCTGTGCTGCTGTTGGAGTCTCTATATGGTTTACTACAGGACATCAGTCTGTCATCTACATGTCCCTAGGCACATATCCCTGGACACACTCCTGGAGTGGCAGGAATGACTAGTGACCTCCACCGACTTCCTCCCTGTCACTTGCATGATTCCTCTGCTTCTATACCTTCCCCTGTCTACTCAAACTCCTGTTTATCTAGAAGATTATGAGCGCTTTTAAAAAGATCCAAGATAAAACTACAAAAGAAGTAGCCCATAAAATCGATACTTTTCTCTTCCAAAAGGTGATGGCATCTCTCCTACAAAAAGAGGATGTAATTCACTCAGATGTGCAAGATGAACTGGTTGATTCTGCTTGTTATGTGTGCATCTAATTAGTTTGAATCTATACAGTACCACCACCTTAAGATGTTTCCAAAGGACAACTCTAAACACTTACTGTATTTTAAGTAGAAAGTTTGGGGTATTGCCTGCGCGCGGTGGCTCAAGCCTGTAATCCCAGCACTTTGGGAGGCCGAGGCGGGCGGATCAGGAGGTCAGGAGATCGAAATCATCCTGGCTAACACGGTGAAACCCCGTCTCTACTAAAAAAAATACAAAAAATTAGCCGGGCGTGGTGGCGGGCGCCTGTAGTCCCAGCTACTCGGGAGGCTGAGGCAGGAGAATGGCGTGAACCCAGGAGGTGGAGCTTGTAGTGAGCCGAGATGGCGCCACTGCACTCCAGCCTGGGCGACATAGCGAGACTCCATCTCAAAAAAAAAAAATTAAAAAAAAAAAGTTTGGGGTATTAAGTGAAATTTCAATATTGAATTCATTGCATAAGGCAAACATTAGATATAAGTGGGAAACATCTTAGAGGATTTTACTGTTTTACATTTTTTTAGGTGAATAGCAACCTTAGATCATCTTAGAAAATACAGTTACTGTCACAAAATAAAACTTGAAACTATATTCAGTCATTTAAAAAGTGAACTCTTTATTTTAGCTGGACCAGCTATTCCTTCTGTTGTGGCGTATCCGAAAAGGAGTCAGACCAGCACTGCAGATAGTGACCTCAAAGAAGATGGAATTTCCTCCCGGAAATCAAGTGGCAGTGCTGTTGGAGGAAAGGGAATTGCTCCAGCCAGTCCCATGCTTGGGAATGCAAGTAATCCCAATAAGGCGGATATTCCTGAACGCAAGAAAAGCTCCACTGTCCCTAGTGTAAGTGTTGTTGAACTGTAGAGTGGTCTTAGGGTGGTAGGGTTGGAACTGGCTGGACACCAGGTGTTCATTTTACTCCTGTGGTCTCCCGTGCTTGGAATGCCCTCTCCACTAGACAACCATGCCCAATCTTAACCTATAGAAATCCTACCTGCTGCATTGTAGGTATTTGTTGTTGACACTCTTTTAGTTCATTCCTGCTGCTGTAACAAAATACCTGATATTGGCTAATTTATAAAGAAAAGACATTGATTTCTTAACAATTCTGGAGGCTGAGAAGTCCAAGATGAAGGCACCAGCAAGTTCCGTGTCTGGCAAGGCCCCTGTTCTCTGCTTCCAAGATGGTGCCTTGGTGCTGGCATCCTCCAGAGGAGACGAATGCTGTGTTCTCATGTGGCTGAAGGGACAGAAGGGGTGGACTCACCCCCCAAGCCCTTTTATAAGACACTAATCCGGTCAGGAGCGGTGGCTCACATCTGTAATCCCAGCACTTTGGGAGGCCAAGGTGGGTGGAGTTCAAGAGGTCAGGAGTTCAAGACCAGCCTGGCCAAGATGGTGAAACCCCATCTCTACTAAAAATACAAAAATTAACCGGGCATGGTGGCGGGTGCCTGTAATCCCAGCTATTCAGGAGGCTGAGGCAGAGAATTGCTTGAACTCAGGAGTCAGAGGTTACGGTGAGCCAAGATCGCGCCACTGCACTCTAGCCTGACAACAGAGCAAGACTCCTTCTCAAAAAAAAAAAGACACTAATCCATTCATGAAGGCGGAGCCCTCATGGCCTAAACACCTAAAAGACTCACCTCCAAATACTGTTTTCTCCTATGGGAGATAAAGCGTCAACATGAATTTTGGAGGGGACGCATTCAGAGCATAGCACACCCACCATAGACACTAGATGGTGATAGATCCTTTATTTCAAGGGCTGGTTCCAGTTATTTCACAGACACCTGCTGAACCTTAGGTTGTCAGGTGCTGAGACATGGAAAGACCTCATGGTCTAACAGGAAGTGAATGAAAACAATGACAGTGCTGACAGAAGCCTACTGTGCATACACGGGGAGGTCTGACTGCCAGTGCCCCAAAGATGTGGTGTTCACACTGAGTCTTAAAAAGGCTCTAATGATGAAGAGTGTTGGCTGAGTTCTTATCATGTGCCAAGGACCATGCTAAGTGCTTTTTCATGGATTAGCTACATTTTAAGGTGAAAAAAAGTTGGGTAATTGCCTAAAATTACACTGCCAACCTGAATCCAGCTCTTAATCCCTACCTGTAACAAAATCTCCCCAGTAAATAGATAATATTTACTACATTAAATTGCATCCGTTCAGCTTCAGAAACTTTTTTCTGTGTATTGAAGTGTGTTCTATCTAACCTGTTAAATAACTTGCAGAGAAGTCAACAATCTTAAGATTATTCTATAAGCACATTTTTCCCTACAGAATTAACAATGATGCAGCCTGCCTCCAACTCCAGAAAAAGCCTGGACTGAGGAGACTGTGGAGAAGCCCTGTTCCTCTCTTTGAAAGCCCTTCACTGTTCCATTCTGAACTGGGTGCATGAAGCACCCCAAGGGGCTTTGCGTGTTTTATCCTCTGACCTTATGCTTAGTCAGAGTAAACCCTGTGTGAAAAGTTTATTTTGGCTTCCAAATGCCATAAAATAGGATTGTTGTTTCCGTACTCCTGCAGTTACAATTCAGTCTCCAATGTTTATAGACAGTTACCAGAGAAGATGAGGGCATTGTTCCCTGCCTTCATGACCTCCCTTCCCCTTTGCTCTTGTCTGCACGCTGCCCTTCTGCAAGTCAATCATGAGTATTATGAGTCCACCCACACTAAATTACTTACAAAGGAAAAAAGGTAGTTAACAACATTATTATTTTCTCCCATGAATCTTCGGGATTCCTCTGTACATGGTCTGCTCATGCTGTAGTAAAAGTGACTGCTTTATCTTTGTTTAAAAATTATCTGATAAAATTCCATAGCTGTGGCGGGGCACAGTGGCTGTAATCCTTGCACTTTGGGAGGCCGAGACGGGCAGATCACTTGAGGTCAGGAGTTTGAGACCAGCCTGGCCAACATGGTGAAATCCCATCTCTACTAAAAATACAAAAATTAGCCGGATTTGGTGGTGTGCTTCTATAATCCCAGCTACTCGGGAGGCTGAGGCAAGAGAATTGCTTGAACCCAGGAGGCGGAGGTTGCAGTGAGCTGGGATTGTGTCATTGCGCTCCAGCCTGGGTGACAAAGCAAGACTCCATCTCAAAAAATTTAAAAAATGTCCATAGCTGTGACTTGTTCCTTGCTTTTTAGTTTTTTATTTTGGAAGTTAAATTCATGTGAATCCACAGGACAATGATTAACCATTTTAAAGTGGGTAATTTGGTGGCATTTGGTACACTCACAGTATTGTGCAACCAGCACCTCTCTTTAGTTTCAGGACTTTTTCAGCTCCCCAGAAGGAGCATCTGTTTAGGCTGGGCACAGTGGCTCACCCCTGTAATCCCAGCGCTTTGGGAGGCTGAGGTGGGAGGATCACTTGAACCCAAGAATCTGAGATCAGCCTGGGCACCCAAGTGAGACCTCATCTCTACGAAAAAATTTAAAAAGAAAATAGCTGAGCATGATGATGCGCACCTGCGGTACCAACTGCTTGAGAGGCTTGGGTGGGAAGATTGTTTCAGCCCAGGAGGTTGGGGCTGCAGTGAGTCTTGGTCACGCCGCCATATTCCAGCCTGAGCAACAGAGCAAGACCCTGTCTTTAAAAAAAAAAAAAAGAAAGAAAGAAAGAAAGAAAGGGCACGGTGACTCACACCTGTAATCCCAGCACTTTAGGAGGCCAAAGCAGGCAGATCACAAGGTCTGGCGTTTGAGACCAGCCTGGCCATCATGGTGAAACCCCATTTCTACTAAAAATACAAAAAGTAGCTAGTCATGGTGGCAGGCGCCTGCAATCCCAGCTGCTCGGGAGGCTGAGTCAGGAGAATCAGTTGAACCCGGGAGGCGGAGGTTGCAGTGAGCCAAGATGGCGCCACTGCACTCCAGCCTGGATGAAGGAGCAAGGCTGCATCTCAGAAAAGAAAAGAAAAAAAAAAAAGAACACCTGTATCTCTTAGGTAATCACTTTCCATTCCTCTGCTCCCCTCCCCTCCCTTCCCCTCCCCTCATGCCCTGGCAACCACCAGTCTGTGTTCTCTCTCTCTGGATTTGCCTGTTGTGAATATTTTACATAAATGGAATCATTTCACATGTGTCCTTTTGTGTCTGCTTCTTTCTTTAACTCAGCATAATGTGTTCACGATTCATCCAAGTTGTAGCATGTATTTTTTTTCTTTTTTTTTTTTTTGAGATGGAATTTCACTCCTGTTGCCTAGAGTGCAATGGCACGATCTTGGCTCACTGCAAACTCCGCCTCCTGGGTTCAAGCGATTCTCCTGCCTCAGCCTCCTGAGTAGCTGGGATTACAGGCATGCGCCACCATTCCTGGCTAATTTTGTATTTTTAGTAGAGGCGGGGTTTCTCCATGTTGGTCAGTCTGGTCTCGAACTCCCGACCTCAGGTGATGCACCCACATCAGCCTCCCAAAGTGCTGGGATTACAGGCGTGAGCCACCATACCCGGCCTGTAGCATGTATTAGTACTTTGTTTCTTTTGGGGGTAATATTCCATTCTGTGTATATGCCACAATTTAACTGTTCATCTGTTGATGGACATTTATATTATTTCCATGTATTCGTTAAAATGAATAATGCTACTATAAACAATTGTGTACAAATTTCTATGTGGTCTTGTTTTAATTTCTTTTTATTTCTTGAGGAAGAGACAAGGTCTTCCTGTCACCTAGGCTAGAGTACAGTGGTGTAAATACGGCTCATTGCAACTTTGACCTCCCAGACCCAAGTGATCCTCCCACCTCAGCTTCCCAAATAGCTGATAACCACAGGCATGCGTCACCATGCCTGGCTTATTTTTTCTGTTTGCTGTGGTAGAGATGAGATCTCCCTGTGTAGCCCAGCCAGGCTGGTCTCAAACTCCTAGGCTCAAGCAGTCCTCCCGCCTTAGCCTTACAAAGTGCTGGGATTACAGCCATTAGCCGCTGCACCTGGCTGTGTTTTCATTTTTCTTGGGTATATATCTAAGAATAAAATTGTTGAGTCATGTGGTAACTCCATGTTTCATATTTTGGTAAACTGCCAAACGGTTTTCCTCACAACTGTACCATTTTATCCAGCAATAGTGAGAGTCTCTGTTTTCTTCACATTCTTGCCAACAATTAATAATTATTATTATTTTATTATTTAAAGCTTTCCTAGTAGGTATGAAGAAGTACCTCATGGTTTTGATTTGCATTTCTTTAATAACCAGTGATATTGGGCATCTTTTCATGTGCTTCTTGGCCGCATGTATAGCTTGGTTTTGTTTTGTTTGTTTTGTTTTGTTTGAGACTGCATTTCTCTCTTGTTGCCCAGGCTGGAGTGCAATGGTACAATCTTGGCTCACCGCGACCTCCGCCTCCCAGGTTCAAGTTATTCTCCTACTTCAGCCTCCTGAGTAGCTGGGATTACAGGCATATACCACTACACCCAGCTAATTTTGTATTTTTAGCAGAGACGGGGTTTCTCCATGTTGGTCAGGCTGATCTGGAACTCCTAATCTCAGGATATCCGCCCATCTTGGCCTCCCAAAGTATTGGGATTACAGGCGTGAGCCACCGCACCCTGCCATTGTATAGCTTTTTTAAAGAAATGTCTATTGAAGGTGCCCATTTTAAAATTAGGTTGTCAGGCTGGGCACCTCGGGAGGCGGAGGCAGGAGAATCACTTGAACCCGGGAGGGGGAGGTTGCAGTGAGCCGAGATCGCACCACTGTGTTCCAGCATGGCGACAGAGCAAGACTCCGTCTCAAAAAAAAAAAAAAAAAAAAATTAGCCAAACATGGTGGCACATGCCTGTATTCGCAGCTACTTAGGAGGCCATGGTGGGAGGATTGCTTGATCCTGGGAGGCAGAGCCAAGATTGCTCCACTGCCCTCCAGCCTGGGTGACAGAGTAAGACCTTGCCTCAAAAAATAAGTAAATAGAAGAGTGGTATTCCTATTTATGTAGATAAGTTCATTTTTTCTCATAGTACTGTATTTACCAAATTAAGACAAAAATGCCCTTTTTTATAGAGTAACACAGCATCTGGTGGAATGACACGGCGAAATACTTACGTTTGCAGTGAGAGAACTACAGCTGATAGACACTCAGTGACTCAGAATGGCAAAGAAAACAGGTAGGAAATTCCACCTGTTTGTAAGAAAACTTGTTTTTCCCAAGAGAAATGGAAGCATGTCATTTACTGCTTTGTTTCTATAATCATTTCAAATTAAACTGTAAGTATTCTCTGAAGGTAAGTTAAATTTGTATACTAATTTTGGCCGGGCGCAGTGGCTCAAGCCTGTAATCCCAGCACTTTGGGAGGCCGAGACGGGCGGATCACGAGGTCAGGAGATCGAGACCATCCTGGCTAATACGGTGAAACCCCATCTCTACTAAAAAATACAAAAAACTAGCCGGGCGAGGTGGCGGGCGCCTGTAGTCCCAGCTACTCGGGAGGCTGAGACAGGAGAATGGCGTGAACCCGGGAGGCGGAGCTTGCAGTGAGCTGAGAGCCGGCCACTGCACTCCAGCCTGGGCGACAGAGCAAGACTCCGTCTCAAAAAAATAAATAAATAAAATAAAAATAAAAAAATAAATTTGTATACTAATTTTTAGCAAGATACTAAATTCTTTGTGTTGTCCAGAGCATCATCCTCCTGCCCGGCTGTGTATAATGATTAAAAGGATTGAGTTAAACCCAGGAGGTTTCCTAGAGGAAGTACATAGTAAGCTGTGGTTATGTTGTAGAGCAGTGAATAAGGAAATGGAGATTGTCTTGTGCACATTAGTAATTTGAACAAAAGCTGAAAGTGGGGGAAGATGAAGACCTGAGGCAGAGAGCCACACCTTGGGAGAATGTACAGCACCAGGTAGCATTAAAGGTCCGCAGTTTACCAAAGGGTCCAGATGACTGAGTGTAAATAGAAACACTGGAAGCCAAGAGAAGTGGAGAGTCCAGGCTACTGAATGCTTTTATTTTGGCTGCATAGCAAGCATATGTAGGATGAGCGTGATTTTAAAAAGACAGTGATGTTACATGTCAATAAGGAGAGCATTCTATCATGCACACCATTTTCTTGGGGTTTTTGAAATAAGTAGAGTCAGTAAAATGGGATTAGATAGGTCTAGAGACTCTGAGGTGGGGTTAGTCTTCTGGGTGGAGAGAAAAAAAAGAAGTTAGATTGGTAGAGAATAGTTAAATATGCTATATTCTGTTCAGAACAAATTTCCCAGGCTGGCATGGATTTTCCTTCTTTGTTTTTGGAAGAGCAATAAGTGTACATCATTCTTTTAACTTGAACATTATTTGTATCAGAATAGTTCTGACATTTACTTTCTGCTGTTACAGTGTAAGGTTCTGTTTCTTAATCCTAACCTATGTTTGATCTCATTAGTCAAATGAAATGTTTAATCACTATATTTTATGATAGCCTAATCAAAAATCAAAAATTCTTTCCTCCTTTATCCTTAGTACCAAATTGCTTATTGCTTCCCTGTTCCATAGGCCACTTAGGATTGAGTTGATATGAGGAGTAACATTTGTTCTGTAAGATTATGGTTATTATTCATTGAATTTTTAGCAATATTTACATTCTCTTGTTCTCTTTTCTGACTCGTATGTATGTGTGTGTTTTAACATTGTCTTTTTTCTTATGATTAAAAACTGTTACGAACTTGAGCATAGCAGCTGGGATAGTTTACAGATAATGATTGGTATAGGTATTTCTTTTGTTGTTGTTGTTGTCGAGACAGAGTCTTGCTCTGTCGCCCAGGCTGGAGTGCACTGGCACCATCTTGGCTCACTACAAGCTCCGCCTTCTGGGTTCATGCCACTCTCCTGCCTCAGCCTCCTGAGTAGCTGGGACTACAGGGGCCCGCCACCACACCCGGCTAATTTTTTGTATTTTTAGTAGAGACGGAGTTTCACCATGTTAGCCAGGATGGTCTCAATCTCCTGACCTCATGATCTTCCCGCCTCAGCCTCCCAAAGTGCTGGGATTACAGGCGTGAGCCACTGCACCCAGCCAGGTATTTCTTAATAGTAGTCTACTCTCTGGTAGATTTGTATTATAGTTCAGTTCTTAACTCTCAGATTTCTTCTAGTTCAAAAGTGACTTAATAGAAAATACCAATGGTAGACTTAATTAGAAGTTTCTGATGTTATAGATTTTATTCTACAGGACTACAGAAACGTTTCATGGTCAGGCACAGTGACTCACACCTGTAATCACAGCACTTTGGGAGGCCAAGGTGGGCGGATCACTTGAGGTCAGGAGTTCAAGACCAGCCTGGCCAACATGGTTGAAACCCCGTCTCTACTAAAAATACAAAAATTAACCATGTGTGGCGGTAGGCGCCTATAGTCCTAGCGACTAGGGAGACTGAGGCAGGAGAATTACTTGAACCCGGGAGGCAGGGTTTGCAGTGAGCTGAGATCATGCCAGTGCACTCCAGCCTGGGCGACAGAGCAAGACTCGTCTCAAAAAAAAAAAAAAAAAAGGTTGTTCATTACCTTTACTATTTCTAAATTCTGAAAGTGCACTACCCAGATCCTTCTGAGCTTTAGAATATGTGACTCTCTGAGGTGCAGAGTCAGTCTCCTCAAGGGTGTTAAGTAAGACTAAGATCTGCTCTCTGCTCCCATCCTGTGCTGCGCACATCATACACCGGGCACATGCATATATGCCTATGTCTTCTGATTCTCTTTTCCTAAAATTTTTTGTTTCACTCTTTGGAAATAGTATTTAAGACTTCTTTAATTTCTTTGGCATCATTTCCTTTCTGCATTCCCCCTGGAGACAAGTGCCTTGTTGGGGCCGACTCTTTCATATCTTGACCTGTCTCATTGCTTCTCTTAGCATCAGTCATTGAAATACTTTGCTTTTGAAGGTGTCGTCTTTCTCTTTAGCCAAAGAGAGTCTCAGCGCCAAACCTTAAAAGACAGGGCCCATTGTTTTAATAGTATTTGTATTTTCCTTTCCTATCTTATAAATGAATTAAAAGACTGGAAAATTATTGGGTTTGACAACTTCAGTTAAGACACTAAATGTGACAACTTTCCCTTAAAATTGATGCTTGAGTCTTCAGTGAGATACAATTAGCTTTCCCTGCACAGATGACTTCTTCAGCAAATTGTTCCTTTTCCCTCTCGTCACCCACGCATGTATCATATTTCTTCACTAATTTAAAATATGGGTGAGCTGCAGGATGCCTGGACCTATGTTAACTTCTGAAACAAATACGTTAAGTTCCAATTTTAGCCTTAAATATTTTCGACTGTTTTCTTCTTTATATGAGTGTTCATACAGAATTTTAACATGAGAATAATGATGGCTGATTTTTTTTAAACTCTGTAAAGGTTTAAACCAAAGACTCCACATAACTTAAGCCCTTACTACCTTCAAAATCCTACTGTAAACAGGGTATTTTAAAGGCTTACTAAATGCAAGGCTTTTTCTCTTGTCATAGGCAATATAATTTTTTTATTTTATTTATTTTTTTTTTTTTTAGATGAAGTCTGGCTCTATAGCCCAGGCTGGAGTGCAGTGGCGCGATCTCGGCTCACTGCAAGCTCCGCCTCCCGGGTTCACACCATTCTCCTGCCTCAGCCTCTCGAGTAGCTGGGACTACAGACGCCTGCCACCACGCCCAGCTAGTTTTTTATATTTTTAGTAGAGACGGGGTTTCACTGTGTTAGCCAGGATGGTCTCGATCTCCTGACCTCGTAATCTACCCACCTCGGCCTCCCAAAGTGCTGGGATTACAGGCATGAACCACCACGCCCGACCATAATTAATTTTAATAGCTTTTTTCTTTTGAAAATTAGTTTTATTAATTGGTTCTTACTAGGTCAGTCTTTGTTTTATCAGCTTTCCTGTGGGAACAATAAAGTTAATGAAGTTAATGATGCAGGGAGCATAGGTTAAGGCCAGTTGTTACTTTGGCACAAACACCTGTGAGTAGTTTTCTAAGACTAGTTTTGAACTGGTCATGCTGAAGGCCAGCCTACTTCCTGCTGTAATTATTCTGCCTTCTGATGTTTTTCTCAAAAAATGGCCAGATTCCAGGCGTGACTAATGGTTGGTGTAAAGTAGGCATGAGAAGGTTTAATTACACCTCAATTGTATGATCCTATCATGATGGTATAGGTTTGCAGTGAGTCTTAAACCACATAGCACTGACTCATAGCGAGTGCTCACTAAATGTTAGGTTTCGTTATTAGTTATAGACTGTTCAGACAAGGCTATGAAGAATTGTCTTAGTTTGCACTGACTAAACCTAAGCTCTCAAGTTAATAACGTTGCTAAACAACCTACATAGCAGAGACACTGTGCTCCTACTATTTCATATGCTTTAGATACCTGGACGACACTGTTTAGACTACCACATTGAAAGACCCCGAAAAAGTGACATGATGATGTTACAGTAATACAAACAGAATCTTTCTTTCTTTTTTTTTTTTTTTTTTTTTTTTTTGAGACGGAGTCTCGCTCTGCCGCCCAGGCTGGAGTGCAGTGGCCGGATCTCAGCTCACTGCAAGCTCCGCCTCCCGGGTTCACGCCATTCTCCTGCCTCAGCCTCCCGAGTAGCTGGGACTACAGGTGCCCGCCACGTCGCCCGGCTAGTTTTTTTGTATTTTTAGTAGAGACGGGGTTTCACCATGTTAGCCAGGATGGTCTCGATCTCCTGACCTCGTGATCCGCCCGTCTCGGCCTCCCAAAGTGCTGGGATTACAGGCTTGAGCCACCGCGCCCGGCCTCTTTTTGTTTATTTTTTTTATGTTTTTGCAATGGAGTCTTGCTCTTTTACCCAGGCTGGAGTGCAATGGCACAATCTCGGGTCACTGCAACCTCTGTCTCCCAGGTTCATGCAATTCTTCTGCCTCAGCCTCCCAAGTAGCTGGGATTACAGGCACACAGCACCACACCTGGCTGATTTTTGTATTTTTAATAGAAATGGGGTTTCACTAGGCCAGGCTGGTCTCAAACTCCTGACTTCAAGTGATCCACCTGCCTTGGCCTCTCAAAGTACTGTGATTACAGGCGTGAGCCACTGCACCAGGCCCAGAATCTTTTCAAATAAGTTTTAGATATTGGATATTATTGTAAAGTTTCAAAATTGTGAAGTGGCTTTATTATTTTATCCACTTACCCTGCATCAAGCCACATAGAGATTGAGCAGAGAAGGACTGAGGACACTTAGTGTATATATCTTTGGACTACATATAAAAGTTGCTTTTCTTAGGCTGGATGCGGTGGCTCACACCTTAATCCCAGCAATTTGAGAGGCTGAGGCAGGTGGATCACGAGGTCAGGAAATCAAGACCATCCTGACCAACATGGTAAAACCCTGTCTAAAAATTAGCTGGGTGTGGTGGCATGCGCCTGTAGTCCCAGCTGCTTGGGAAGCTGAGGCAGGAGAATCACTTGAACCTAGGAGGCAGAGGTTGCAGTGAGCCGAGATAGCGCCACTGCATTCCAGCCTGGCAACAGAGTGAGACTCCGTCTCAAAAACTAAAAGAGCTGAACACAATGGCTCACACCTGTAATCCCAGCACTTTGGGAAGCCGAATCGGGCAGATCACCTGAGGTCAGGAGTTCAAGACCAGCCTGACCAACATGGAGAAACCCCATCTCTACTAAAAATACAAAAAAAAAAAAAAAATTAGCGAGGCCTGGTGGCACATGCCTATAATCCCAGCTACTCGGGAGGCTGAGGCAGGAGAATCGTTTGAACCCAGAAGGCAGAGGTTGCAGTGAGCCGAGATTGCACCATTGCACTTACACTCCAGCCTGGGCAATAAGAGCAAAACCTCATCTCAAAAAAAGAAAGGCTGTTTTGTTTTGTTTTGTTTTGTTTGTTTGTTTTTTGTTTTTTAAGGGATGGAGTCTTGCAGTGTTGCCCAGGCTGCAGTGCCATGGCTAGTCACAGACATGATCATAGTGTACTGTAGCCTCAAACTCCTGGGTTCAAATGATCTTCCTGCATTGACCTCTTGAGCAGCTGGGACTGTAGGTGTGGACCACCACACCTGGCTAATTTTTTATTTTTTGTAGAGATTAAGTCTTCCTGTGTTACCAAGGCTGGTCTCAAATTCCTGGCCTCAAGGGATCCTCCTGTCTCAGCTTTCCAAAATGCTAGGTTTATAGGTGTGAGCCCCCATGCCTGCCCTTGGACTGTATTTTTAATTCTGCTTTTGCCCAATCTCTGAGTGTGCTTTTAATCACCAGCCAATATATTTCTTATCAGAATGTTCTGATAGGGGCTAGAGGTCATACCAACAAATTCAAAGTGCCTATCCTTTAGTAACCTTAAGTGGATTAATGTGTTAGAAAAGATAGTCAAGACTGGGCACAGTGGCTCACAAGACCTGTCATCCCAGCACTTTGGGAGGCCTAGATAGGAAGATCACTTGAGGCCAGGAGTTCAAGACCGGCCTGGGCAAAGTAGCTTGAGACCCCGATCTGTATAAAAATATATATATTTTAATTTTAAAAGATAGTCATGAATACGAAACAGTTGGGAAGATTAATAGGAACTCAACTTCATGCAACTTGAATTTTAAGAAAGATATTGTGGCCGGGCGCGGTGGCTCAAGCCTGTAATCCCAGCACTTTGGGAGGCCGAGACGGGTGGATCACGAGGTCAGGAGATCGAGACCATCCTGGCTAACACGGTGAAACCCCATCTCTACTAAAAAAAAAATACAAAAAAAACTAGCCGGGCGAGGTGGCGGGCGCCTGTAGTCCCAGCTACTCCGGAGGCTGAGGCAGGAGAATGGCGTAAACCCGGGAGGCGGAGCTTGCAGTGAGCTGAGATCCGGCCACTGCACTCCAGCCTGGGCGACAGAGCAAGACTCCGTCTCGGCTGGGCGCGGTGGCTCAAGCCTGTAATCCCAGCACTTTGGGAGGCCGAGACGGGCGGATCACAAGGTCAGGAGATCGAGACCATCCTGGCTAACACGGTGAAACCCCGTCTCTACTAAAAAATACAAAAAACTAGCCGGGCGAGGTGGCGGGCGCCTGTAGTCCCAGCTACTCGGGAGGCTGAGGCAGGAGAATGGCGTAAACCCGGGAGGCGGAGCTTGCAGTGAGCTGAGATCCGGCCACCGCACTCCAGCCTGGGCGACAGAGCAAGACTCCGTCTCAAAAAAAAAAAAAAAAAAAAAAAAGACTCCGTCTCAAAAAAAAAAGAAAAAAGAAAAATATTGCTATTTCTGTCAATTAAGGTTTAAATGTAGACCAGGCATGGTGGCTCATGCCACCATGTAATCCCAGCACTTTGAGAGGCCATGACAGGAGGATTGTTTGAACCCAGGAGTTGAAGACCAGCCTGGGCAATATGGTGAAATCCCATCTCTGCCAAATATGCAAACAAATTAGCTGGGTGGCAGGCGCAGTGGCTCACACCTGTAATCCCAGCACTTTGGGAGGCCGAGGCAGGTAGATCACCTGGGTCGGGAGTTCAAGACCAGCCTGGCCAACATGGTAAAACCCCAACTCTACTAAAAATATAAAAATTAGCCGGGTGTGGTGTTACACGCCTGTAGTCCCAGCTATTTGGGAGGCTGAGGCAGGAGGATGGTTTGAGCCTGGGAGGTGGAGGTTGCAGTGAGCTGAGATCACACCTTTGTATTCCAGCCTGGACAGTAGAGCCAGACCCTGTCTCAAAAAAATAAAACTAAATGAATGTAATACAGCTACTATGAACCCATAAAAACTGTAAAAATAATTTTTAATTATAAAAAAAGTAATACTGCTACTGTTTTGCTTATGCAAATTGTGGGCTAGATTAGGAAATAAAACTATCATTTTTAACACTTTCCTGGGGGGAAATATTATTCAAATTTCATAACAATTAACTTGATGACCTTTTAGAATATATATGTAGACCATTGTGATGTTGGGGCTGCCTGTTGTAAATAGGATTTTTGTGAACTTGATTGTACAAAGTTGAAATTTGCAAACATCTTACTGAGTTTACTGTTTCCTTATGGGTGTTAGGCCTACTGTAGAAGTCAGAAAAAATCTATTTTGTTGCTTGCTTTGTGAAACTCATGATGTGACATGGATTCAATTTCTAAAAAGTTTAATTGCCTTTAAAATTAGTATGTCAAAAAGTTTATTTATTTATTTGTTTTAATTTGAAACAGAGTCTCTCTCTCTATCGCCCAGACTGGAGTTCGGTAGCATGATCTCGGCTCACTGCAGCCACTCCCCCGCCCGGGGTTTAAACGATTCTCCTGCCTCAGCCTCCTGAGTAGCTGGGATTACAGAGGCCCACCACCACACCCAGCTGATTTTTTTTTTTTTTTTTTGAGATGGAGTCTCTCTCTGTCGCCCAGGCTGGTATGCAGTGTCAGGATCTCAGCTCACTGCAAGCTCCACCTCCCAGGTTTACGCCATTCTCCTGCCTCAGCCTCCCGAGTAGCTGGGACTACAGGCGCCCGTCACCACGCCTGGCTAGTTTTTTGTATTTTTTAGTAGAGACAGGATTTCACTGTGTTAGCCAGGATGGTCTCGATCTCCTGACCTCGTGATCCACCCGTCTCAGCCTCCCAAAGTGCTGGTATTACAGGCTTAAGCCACCACGCCCGGCCAATTTTTGTATTTTTAGTAGAGTGGGTTTTCTCCATGTTGGCCAGGCTGGTCTCAAATTCCTGGCCTCAAGCAATCCACCCGCCTCAGCCTCCCAAAATGCTGGGATTACAGGTGTGGGCCACCACACCTGGCCTCGAGTTAATAATTTATAATCCCAGCACTTGGGGAGGCCAAAGCAGGCAGATTGCCTAAGCTCAGGAGTTCCAGACCAGCCTGGACCATGACGAAACCCCGTCTCTACAAAAGAAAAAACCATTTTGTTCATTTATAATGAGAAAATAAATTTACATTTCCTTCTTAGGTCTCTGGAGGATCCGTTTTTTTGCTACAAAGCATCTGTCCACACCCTCTTACCACGCTTGTGTGCCTTAAAGACCTGGCTTGGCCTGTCAGCAGTGTGCTTCATTGGGAATCGATGCAGCACACTCCTGCCTGCAAGCTGACTAAAAGCCTTTTCCTTCTCCAAAGACTTGGGGACCATTTGTATTCACCAGGGAAAGGGTCAAACCACTCCTGCCTCTTCTTCCCCTGCTTTTCTTGGCGCATCTACTGAAACTAGTTACTAATTTGGGCAAAAAAAAAGTCAACAGCTGGAGGTAGAGTGTATTGACCCTAGACTCACCCTGAAAGGTAAGGGCGTAAGAGATAGTTGTATTTAGCTGTATCTTGTTAGAAAAATACATTTGTGTGCTTTCATGTGTACGTTGTCTGTACACATGTACAAGAAACAACCGAGCATTTCTTTAAAAACCTTAGTCAGTTAGAACTGTCTCTGTTGCAGGTGACAGAAAACCCAGTCTAAACAGACTTAAATATAAAAGGGCTGTTAGTTCATATAACTAAAAAAAGTCCAGGGCTAGAGTTAGGATCCATCTGCTTCTGCCTCGTTGGTGGTAGTTCCATGATTGGGCTCAGCACCGTCAGACATAGCTTTTTCCCGCACACAGCTGTGCTCAAGCAGAAGCCCTCAGGTTGTCTCCTTGATCTGTGTGGGACCTAGGGTTGCTTCCACCAAAACAAAATGTGAATATTGTTGCTACAGGAAAAGAATGGATACTGAGTGGCAGAAATGTGAAACTGAATAAATACGAAACTGAATAAATGTCTTTATAAGACATTTGTTTCCAGTTCTTCTCAGATTGCATAAATTCTCCCAAGTCAGAGGGCGGAATTCTCAAGCAAAAATTAGGGACAGAACCAGGCACGGTGGCTTAGAAGGCCTATAATCCCAGCACTTTGGGAGGCCGAGGCAGAAGGATCACTTGAACCCAGGAGTTCGAGACCAGCCTAGGCATCACAGTGAGACACCATCTCTACAAAAAACTTAAAAATTAGCCAGACATAGTGGCACACTCCTGTGGCTGAGATAGGAGGATCGCTTGACCCCAGGAGGTTGAGGCTGCAGCAAGCTGTGATAGTGCCACTGCATTCTAGCCTGGGTGAATAGAGCAAGACCCTGTCTCCAAAAATAAAAATTTAAATAA
Organism: Trachypithecus francoisi; assembly: GCF_009764315.1. Lineage (NCBI taxonomy): Eukaryota > Metazoa > Chordata > Mammalia > Primates > Cercopithecidae > Trachypithecus > Trachypithecus francoisi. The sequence continues at coordinate 3,142,183 of NW_022681468.1, read as the reverse complement.
AAATGTTTTAATTCAGGGACAAGCAGTTCTTCTTCATTTTAAAGACCTTTCTCCCTCATGTTGGGGCTATCAGAATTCCAGTTGCTAATTGCTAATCTTCTCTGTTAGGAGAACGTTTATTGAATACCTGCCCTGCCAGGCTTTCTGCTTACACTGGTAGGGGGCACATTGACAAGATTTCGGGCTGTGTTTTCAGGGACTTCAGCAGAGAAGGGTCACTAGGATACAATGTGGCATGCATGAGCTAAAAACAGAAGTGATTTAACTCTCAGAAGGAAAGTAGATCAGATAAGACTTCATGGAGATGATGACTCTGGTTCATTTTTGAAGAGTGAATAAAAAAATCGCAACCCTCCATACCGAGAGAATAACTCCTGTAAACATTTTCTGACCAGCGGACCACATATCATCAGGAAGGCCAGAAAGTTGAGTTCCAGGAGGGAATGATAGAAGGCAAAGCCTAGAGAAATGACAGGGGCCAGACTTCAGGGGCCTGGGGATGTTTACTTGCATTCTGAGTCGAGGAGACTGAACTTTATACCAAAGACTTGGTGTTCTATAGAAGTATGAGCAGATGAGTGACAAGGTCTGGTTTATATGTTAAGAAGTTCTCAGCTGTAAGGTGAATAGATTGGAGGTGTTGAGGCAAAGGCAGGCGGCCCAGTGAAGACAAGGAGTGAGGCTCTATACTGTGGCCTTGGTGGTAGATGTGGAGCAGATGGGCCACCTGAAGGGCTACTAGGAAGTTGACACCAACAAGATGTGGTTAGTCTGGGTATGGGGAGTGAGGGAAAGGAAGAACTTGACAGTTTCCAGGTTTCAATCCCTCCAAAGGATTTCTGCAGAAAGACATTGGAAGAGCTGTATTCCTACTTACCCTTAAAGGAAAGAAACTGCCCTTGAATTCCAAGGACATGATTACTGAGCTGGAATTCCAAATAATGTGTCCCAGTGAGACTCCTGTGGATGGTTTTGTCCGGTAACTGTGTGTGTTAGGTGCAACTGCAGACTTCCAGCCACTCTGTCTTACCATATCTGTAAACAGTTAATTTGCTCTGATGAATTTGCCCATCTTGGAGAAGGGGCCTCTGCTGACTGTTTTTTATCTAGGAGTAAATGTCCTTTGAGTAGGAAGGTTCTAGACTATATTGTTAAAACAACATTGGAAGGCTGGGCGTGGTGGCTCATGCCTGTAATCCCACCACTTTGGGAGGCCAAGGCAGGTGTATCGTTTGAGCCCAGGAGTTCAAGACCAGCCTGGGCAACATGGCAAAACTGTGTCTACTAAAAATACAAAATTAGCCAGGCATGGTGGAGTGCGCCTGTATTCCCAGCCACTTAGGAGGCTGAGGTGGGAGAACCACCTGAGCCCAGGAAGTTGAGGCTGCAGTGAGCCATGATCGTACCACTGCGCTGCAGCTAGGTGACAGCAAAAAAACCCTGTCTCAAAAAAACACCAAACAACATAGGATACTCTGTTATATAAAAGCTAGTTCCTATACCTATAGTCTTATTAATTCATTTAAAATACATCAGTGTGGGCCGGGTTTGGTGGCTCATGCCTGTAATCCCAACACTTCAGAAGGCCAAGGCAGGAGGATCGCTTGAAGCCATGAATTTAAGACCAGCCTGGGCGATATAGCGAGACCCTGTCTCTACAAAAAAAAAAAAAAGTAAATAAAAAATAAAATATGTGTGTTTTGGGAACAGATTGAGAGCATAGCATGCTCATATTATATATTCATTTTACCACTTAGATTTGAATTGAGGCATCTCTTAGAATAGGTTTTATTTTGTGCATACCGTCAGAGGACATTGTCCCTCTCAGAGAAACAGATATTCAAACATGTGATCTGCTATTTTCTTTTAAGGTAATACATTTTTATGATTACTGTTTGGAAAAAAAAAAAAAGCAACTATAGGTTAGCAGTTGCTCCAGAATCTCCAAAACAAGCTTAGGAGATTTTTATTCTTTACCAAAAATGCGATGGCTTGGGAGGAAGGTGTGTGCATTACACACAGGTTGCTCTGTGGTCACTGCTCCTTCATACTGTGTTTCTGCCTCTGCCTGAACCCAAACCCCTCCCAGCCTGACAGAAATGTTCGCTTACGCAGCTAGCCCTGCCTCAGTTTGTACATCTACCTGTCGGCTGAGACATCAGAAGCCGATGTCCATGTCAGCCTCTGGGCACCCCAAGATGATGTTACCTCCAATAGACAGTGAAGGAGATAACTTCAAGGCTATGTAAGAAAAATGCACATTCTTTGTGAAACTAATGTGTACCCACTGCTTCTTAATTTTGTGCTGTGGATTTTATAGTCTGAGATTTTGTTACAGTTGTCCACAAGGTGTCCTTCCTCCATGTGATTTTAGTTAAGCACATCTTGTGTCATGATGTCCTCGGTTGTGTGTGTGTGTCTTCGTGCCTTTGCATACTACAAAGTGTATAAGAAGTTCCTGCTCCTCCCAAGTTGCTTTCAGCATGTGGAATTTTATACATCTACCATTTGTGTACTTCCAAAACTTTTTAGTTGCCTGTTCTTCAGTTACACCTGCATATCCTTTCTTTCTTTCGTATTGGCACAGTTCTCTGTATGTAAGCAATTTGAGAGGGAAGCAAAGGGGAGAAGTTTGAGTTAGCTGTTCTCTGTCCTAGAATTTCCCTGCATTAATCTTGTCCTTGAAAATATATATAATACTGGTCCCTTAAACTCCATGAGGCTTTGTCTCATTATGTATTGTTCTTTTGGTACCCTTTCCCACTTAACTTTTGCTCCTAAGTCCTATAAAATACCCCTTGAATCTGGATTTATTATACCCAATTTTCTCCACTGTGTATAAAAGGTATATTGTGACTGTAAATTTTTGTATATCATGTTCTGAGAGCTTCTTACTTTCTGATCTCATAGCACTATTCCTGATCAGAGAACTCCAGTCGCTTCAACACACAGTATTAGCAGTGCAGCCACCCCGGATCGAATCCGCTTCCCAAGAGGCACTGCCAGTCGTAGCACTTTCCACGGCCAGCCCCGGGAACGGCGAACCGCGACATACAATGGCCCTCCTGCCTCTCCCAGCCTGTCCCATGAAGCCACACCGTTGTCCCAGACTCGAAGCCGAGGCTCCACTAATCTCTTTAGTAAATTAACTTCAAAACTCACAAGGAGGTAAGTGCTAGGTGCTGGTTGTTTTGGAGTGAACCCGTCAAGCAAAAAGAAAGATGTCTTTTTTGTGTGAAGTCACTGCTGCCTGGATGCTTTTCAGTCTGCCTTCAACTCATGGTTTTCTGGTTTTATATATATCTAACTTTATACTTTAAAACCTTGAAAGTAGGAATTGTAGAGCTCAGAGTCTTCATAACACTAAAAGTTAACTAGCATTTAGGAGGTTTTTGTTACTGTTCTTTAATTATTGTTCCTTTTGCTCACATGTCTGTCTGCATGGCATGTTCGTTGTAGTTAAGCAGGCAGACCTCAGGTTCTGGTGTGGGTAGGGGGCTGGTACTCTGTAATAACCAGCAGGAAAGACCATGCGTGTCTTTCATAATCATCTCCAGCCGTGGGGGAAAGAGACAGCTCCTCTTTTCTCAATTGTTGTTAAGGGGCAGTAAATTTCTTAGAGTCCAAATCTTGAAAGTTTCTCGGCCGGGCACGGTGGCTCAAGCCTGTAATCCCAGCACTTTGGGAGGCCGAGATGGGCGGATCACGAGGTCAGGAGATCGAGACCATCCTGGCTAACACGGTGAAACCCCGTCTCTACTAAAAAATACAAAAAACTAGCCGGGCGAGGTGGCGGGCGCCTGTAGTCCCAGCTACTCGGGAGGCTGAGGCAGGAGAATGGCGTAAACACGGGAGGCGGAGCTTGCAGTGAGCTGAGATCCGGCCACTGCACTCCAGCCTGGGTGACAGAGCGAGACTCCGTCTCAAAAAAAAAAAAAAGTTTCTCTCTGTCTTAGTAATTTATATTGAGAGTAAGGTAATGTCCTTAAATAGTATAGTTTTGGAGATAAAATCTCTGGTTTATTATAAAAAAAAAGTAGTAGTGGTAGTAGTAGTAGTAGTAGTGGTAGTAGTGGTAGTAGTGGTGGTAGTAGTAGTAGTAGTAGTAAATGCTGCATGATTCTTGGCTGGTGGTCCTGGAAATTTTTTACAATGTTCCATGTGTCTAGAAGGCTAGCATTTGGGGCCTCAGTAAACTCTCGAGGGTCCTTTGAGATAACTTCATTTCCATAACTTTGTTACCTGTTACAAAAGCCTAGAAATATTGGCTGCTTCAAGAGGAAAAAGAAAGGACACCACTTTGAACCATAAACAAAGAGTGAAAAAGTACCTTTCCAAGAAGGAATCCAGGAAACCCAAGAGCCCCTGCAGTTTCAGGACATCCTAGGGGAAATGTGTTCAAATTAAGTCTAGCTGTGGATCAGTCTGTCTGTGGTATCCTGCAGGTTTGCCTGGGACAGACCCTCTTGTTTGTCATCTGTAGCTTACAGGACAGCAGTAGGAGTCCTTGCCAGGTGTGAAATGATCAGTGCCCTCCTCTGTTTTTCTGCATTCCCTATGGCGTATAGCCTGTTACTTCATTTCACTCCATCTCCATTATTTAAGCGAAATGTAATTTTATATTCAATCATCTGAAACTTCGGTGAGTCACGTTAAAGTCTGATCTACTTATTATTAGGACATGGAATAGATTAGGTAGTATTCCTTTTTTTTTTCTTTTTTTGAGATGGAGTCTCACTGTCGCCAAGGCTGGAGTGCAGTGGTGCAATATTGGCTAACTTCAACCTCCTCCTAGATTAGGGAGGATTTCTGAATCCAAAAGCATTAACTAGAAGTCAGATGGGTCAGAAGGTTTCTTTTCTTCTTTTTTTTTTTTTTTTTTTTTTTCTTTTGGTATTTTTAGTAGAGACAGGGTTTCGCTGTGTTGGTCAGGCTAGTCTCGAACTCCTGACTTCATGATCCACCTGCCTCGGCCTCCCAAATGCTGGGATTACAGGCGTGAGCCACCACACCCAGCCCAGAAGGTTTCTATTTACCCTCTTACTCACTTCTTAGCCCCTTTATTAAGCCACCTCATTTTAGACTGGGCAAAACAGAATGAGCCAAAGAGCTTTGCCAGGTTTGGGGCACCCATTCATGACCAGCCAGCAAGAGAGACGGTGAGTTCATTTTGAGAAGAGTCTATTGACTCCCAGAATAAATCATTCCTTCCTGGTCAGCCATAGTGGCTCACACTTGTAATCCCAGCACTTTGGGAGGCCGAGACGGGCAGATCACGAGGTCAGGAGATCGAGACCATCCTGGCTAACACGGTGAAACCCCGTCTCTACTAAAAAATACAAAAAACTAGCCGGGCGAGGTGGCGGGCGCCTGTAGTCCCAGCTATTCGGGAGGCTGAGGCAGGAGAATGGCGTAAACCCGGGAGACAGAGCTTCCAGTGAGCTGAGATCCGGCCACTGCACTCCAGCCTGGGCCACAGAGCGAGACTCCGTCTCAAAAAAAAAAAAAAAAATTGACTTTATTTGTCTTCTTCATACTCTTTTTCAGTCATTTGAAGACTAGTATTGGGCTAGGCCGGGTAGCTCATGCCTTTAGTCTCAGCACGTTGGGAGGCCAAGGCAGGCGGATCACCTGGGGTCAGGAGTTTGAGACAGGCCTGACCAACATGGCAAAACCCCATCTCTACTAAAAATACAAAAATTAGCCAGGGGTGGTGGCACGCGTGTCTGTAGTCCCAGCTACTCTGGAGGCTGAGGCAGGAGAATCGCTTGAACCTGGGAGGTGGAGGTTGCATTGAGCCAAGATCACGCCACTGCCCTCCAGCCTGGGTGACGACAGAGCGAGACTCCGTCTCAAAAAAAAAAAAAAAGACTAGCATTGATTGGCTGGGCTGGGCACAGTGGCTCATGCCCATAATCCCAGCATTTTGGGAGGCCGAGGCAGGTGGATCACCTGAGGTTGGGAGTTTGAGACCATCCTAGCCAACATGGAGAAACCCAGTCTCTACTAAAAATACAAAATAAGTATGTATATGGGCATGGTGGCACATGCCTGTAATCCCAGGGAGACTGAGGCAGGAGAATCGCTTGAACCTGGGAGGCAGAGGTTGGGGTGAGCCAAGATCACGCCATAGCACTCCAGCCCGGGCAACAACAGTGAAACTGTGTCAAAAAAAAAAAGAAGGCCGGGCGCGGTGGCTCAAGCCTGTAATCCCAGCACTTTGGGAGGCCGAGACGGGCGGATCACGAGGTCAGGAGATCCAGACCATCCTGGCTAATATGGTGAAACGCCGTCTCTACTAAAAAAATTACAAAAAACTAGCCGGGCGACGAGGCGGGCGCCTGTAGTCCCAGCTACTGGGGAGGCTGAGACAGGAGAATGGCTTGAACCCGGGAGGCGGAGCTTGCAGTGAGCTGAGAGCCGGCCACTGCACTCCAGCCTGGGCGGCAGAGCAAGACTCCGTCTCAAAAAAAAAAAAAAAAAAAAGAAGACTAGCATTGATTTTATTACATGTATATAATGGAAAAAAGGAAACAAGATTATCATTGATAAAAATATCAGCTACCTCTTTTTTTTTTTTTTCCACGGAGTCTCACTTTATCGCCCAGGCTGGAGTGCAGTGGCGTGATCTCAGCTCACTGCAACTTCTGCTTTCCAGGTTCAAGTGATTCTTGTGCCTCAGCCTACCAAGCCGAGTGGCTGGGACTACAGGCGCCCACCATCACGCCCGACTAATTTTTGTATTTTTAGAGACCCGGTTTTATCATGTTGGCCAGGCTGGTCTTGAACTGCTCACCTCAGTGATCCACCGTGCCCAGTCAAAGCTACCATTATTTGAATGCTTATTATATGCAAAGGTAGATGTCTGTATACATAGATACAGTGATACTCATTTTATACATATAATATGTATGTACATTATATATATGCATATTTTATGTATGAGTATATACATATACACATTTATATGTGTGAAATGAGTATATTTATTATACACATGTGCAAGTGTGAACACACACACACTCATTTAATTTAATCTCCATAGTCCACCCCATTTTATAAAAGAAACTGAAGGTGAAGTTCAGAGAGATTAAGGCACATATTTTTAAAAGTATCAGGGCCTGGTGCAGTGGCTCATGCCTGTAATCCCAGCACTTTGGCAGGCCGAGGCAGGTAGATCACTCAAGGTCAGGAGTTCAAGACCAGCCTGGCCAACATGGTGTGAAACCCCCTTTCTACTAAAAATACAAAAATTAGCCTGATGTTGTGGCGCACACTTGTAATTCCAGCTATTTGGGAGGGTGAGGCAAGAGGATGGCTTGAACCCAGGAGGCATAGGTTGCAGAGAGCCAAGATCACACCATTGCACTCCAGCCTGGGCAACAGAGTGACACTCCATCTCAAAAAAAAAAAAAAAGAAAAGAAAGTATCAGGCTGAGCCATGTCTATCTGACCAGACTCTGCCCTTTTACCCACTGCACTGTGCTCCCCTTAGAAAAAACAGTTGCAGGTGTGACAGTTGCCTTACACTTATTTCTTATATTTGAATTAAAATTGGAGACTCAGGCTTGTTGTTTAAAAAAATTCTAGTGTTCATCTGATTTACAATTTCCAGGCTATTTCCGCCCCCAAATTTTTGCTGAAAGATAGTCTTTTATCCTCTCTTGTTAAAGTTTCCTAACTGAGGTCTGTTATCTCCCTTAGTGCTATACTTAATCAGCTGTTGACAGTTCTTAAAAACAATCAAAATCCTTGCTAGAGTGGTTGGAAGTTCTTATCCTCCTTTAGCAATAATTGCTAGGATTAAAATTGCATTGCCTGAAAGCCTGAGGTGTTTGCACTTAGATGCTACAAGGGAGACCTGGTGTGGGCAGGTCTGGAGAGGGCTGGAGTCAGGAAGCCTGCACTCTGCTTGGAGAGTACATGGCTTTGGAGAGCTATGGGCCGTTTGTAGTCAGGAGCAAAATTCTCTCCCCTTGGGATCAGGCTTGGCCTTGCTCAGAGACTTCAGAGTCACCCATACCCTGCAGGCAGAACAGCCAGGCAGAGGCAAGTGCCTCTGCCCTCAGATTGATCCATGTTGCCATGGGCAGTGTGAAGACCTCCTCCTGCAGCTTCCTCCTTCCTCTTTATACCTCAGGGGATTGTAGGAGGAAAGGTTAAGAAAAGCGCTCATATAGTAAGTGATCAGTAACCCTGATTTTTCCTAGTGGAAGATTAGGAAATGGCCAGGCACCATGGCTCATGCCTATAATCCCAGCACTTTGAGAGGCTGAGCCAGGTGGATCACTTGAGCCCAGGAGTTCAAGACCAGCCTGGGCAACATAATGAGACCCCATCTCTACTTGTTTTTTCTTTTTTTTTTTTTTTTGAGATGGAGTCCCGCTCTGTTGCCCAGGCTGGAGTGCAATGGCAAGATCTCGGCTCACTGCAGTGTCCGCCTCCTGGGTTCAAGTGATTATCCTGCCTCAGCCTCCCAAGTAGCTGGGACTACAGGTGCATGCCACTACGCCCAGCTAATTTCTGTATTTTTAGTATAGACAGGGTTTCACCATGTTGGCCAGGCTGGTCACAAACTCCTGACCTCGAGTGATCTGCCTGCCTCGGCCTCCCAAAGTGCTGGAATTACTGGCATGAGTCACCACACCTGGCCTTTTATTTTTTCAATAAAAAGAAAAAAAAATTGGGAAATGGACCAGGCACTGTGCATAGCTCATGCCTGTAATGCTAGCACTTTGGGGGAAAGTGAGGCAGGAGGATCATTTGAGGCCAGGAGTTCAAGACTGACCTGGGCAACATAATGAGATCCCCATCTCTACAAAAACATTTTTTAATTAGCCAGGAGTGGTGGCACATGCCTGTAGTCCCACCTGCTTGAGAGGCTGAGGCAGGAGGATTGCTCGAACCCAGGAGTTTGGGTTACAGTGAGCTATGATCACACCATTGTGCTCCAGCCTGGGTGATTGAGCAAGACCTTGTCTCTAAATAAATAAATAAATATTTTAAAATAAAAGAAAATTAGGAAATAAAAAATATATCTTAAAGACCTTTTAGTCGTTTTCAACTAAAATATTTTGGATAATACTGCCTTATATTTAGGCAGTATATATTAAAGATTTTCACTTTCTATGCATGATTGTACTGTTGATGACCCTGCTGTATACCACTGATCTGATTATGAAGTGGTTGGCAGTTATTTATAGTAGGTAGACTTTTTTTTTTTTTTTGAGACAGAGTCTCGCTTTGTCGCCCAGGCTGGAGTGCAGTGGCACGGTCTCGGCTCACTGCAACCTCCGCCTCCTGGAGTCACACCATTCTCCTGCCTCAGCCTCCCGAGTAGCTAGGACTACAGGCGCCCACCACCACGCCCAGCTAATTTTTTTTATATGTTTAATAGAGATGGGGTTTCACCCTGTTAGCCAGGATGGTCTCAATCTCCTGACCTCGTGATCCACCCACCTCGGCCTCCCAAAGTGCTGGGATTACAGGCCTGAGCCAGCGTGCCCGGCCAGACTTCTTTTTTAATTGGTAAATTAATACCTGAAGCAATGCCAAAGTTATCCCAACCAAGGATTTCATTAATTCAGTCAGCAGATATAGATGAGAGCCTGCTATGTCCAGTTACAGAACTGGGTTTTACAAATAGAAATTAGCAAACTCAGCCTATTTTTGCCCAGGGAAGCTGATTGCATTGATCATAAAAACGTCATTCGTAGTTTGAAAAATATTTTGTCAGATTATTTTCAGCACATCCTGAACATCTCCTTAAATTTTTTTAATGACCAGAGCTCCCCCTTTTAAATAGAATTCTTCCTGTTTATTACATAAAAGTAAAATTCATACTGTTTTTTACCACTTAGTTTTTATTCATTTTGAGATCTAAGACTGAAAAGTCTACTTTAGTTTAAATCCCAATCACCTATTTTTTTCTTAAAACGTGATTTATGTCATATCACTGTAGCAAATAATGTGTTAATGTTTGTTTCATCTTCCTGAAAGAAGCAATGATTTTTTCTTAGTGGTTAAATATTTTATAATGAAGTTTTTAATGTTTATGTATAAGAAGGCAAGATTTTTGTTCATAAGGTATTCTGAAGAAAATTGAAAAATGTTTTATTACTAGTATATTGCAAATTACTTGTCACTTCTTTAACATAAGACATAAATTTTATCTTAGAAAGTGTATCTGGCCAGTGCAGTGGCTCACGCCTGTAATCCCAGCACTCTGGGAGGCTGAGGTGGGCGGATCACTTGAGGCCAGGAGTTCGAGACCAGACTGACCAACATGGCAAAACCCCGTCTCTACTGAAAATATAGAAATTAACTGGGCGTGTTGGCATGCGCTTGTGATTCCAGCTACTCAGGAGACTGAGGCACAATAATTGCTTGAACCCAGGAGGCATAGGTTGCATTGAGCCGAGATTGCACCACTGCACTGTGACAGAGCGAGACTCTATCTTTAAAAAAAAAAAAAAAAAAAAAGTGTATCCATCTGAAGAGCTTTTAATTATAGCTAATGTCAATATTTACTGCTAAACCTTTTCTTACTTTTTTTTGATATATTAAAAGATCACATACTCATTTAATTACTTGTAATACTTTTACTTTTTCAACAAATTGTCAGCATTTCTTTGTTGATTGGCCAGAGAAGGAACCCTGCTTTGTTTTTTTCTTTCTCTCTGTAATTGATTAGATTTTCTGTTTGATTTATGCGAGTTATTTTTGTTAATTTTTTTTTTTTTTTACCTAATTTCTTTTAGAAACATGTCATTCAGGTTTATCAAAAGGTAGGATTTATATATACACATTTATTTTTCAATCCTCACTCCCAAATGGCTCCTGCAATTAACATTAGGTTTGGCTTTCTGGCCCTGTTTTTTCCTTATAAACTAAACTTTCTGCTGAGAACTAAATACTTAATTCCTTGAAAGGAAACTGAAAAGAAATAGATTAACTCTGTCAGGCATTTTAAAGGGCACCCATGCAACAAAAGGCTGATGCATGCTCTGTGTATTTTCTTTCTTTGGTAGAATTATTTAGCATCCAAATAATTCTGTCTTCATACTAATAACACTTAGCATGCTCCTGTTTGAAGAATGAGATGCTCAGTAATGTTAATGTACAGTTAATGATTATCCACAGGCATGCAAAAGGTAAGTGGTAATTGTGTTATTTTTATTTCACTGAGGACTGAATTAGCAAAAGGCTTTAAAGGGACAGGAAAATTAGCTAATACAGAAAACAATCGTAAAATTCAAATCTGCAGCCTCATTTGATTTGGCTTTTTCAGAAATTAAAATGTGAACAGCTGCGTAGCAGAAATGTTTTAATTTTTTCAGAGTTGAAAGCCACTTTCCAGCAACCACTGACGAAAGAGTATCTCATTATTTTTACTTAAAGCACTGCAGTAAGTGGTGTTCTGATTTTATTAATGTTTTTTCTGCCAGGCGTGGTGGCTTATGCCTGTACTCCCAGCACTTTGGGAGGCGTAGGCAGGCAGATCACTTGAGCCCAGGAGTTCGAGGCCATCCTAGACAATATGGCAAAACCCCGCCTCTACAAATAATACAAAAATTAGCCGGGCGTGGTGGCACACATCTGTGGTCCCAGCTACTCAAGAGGCTGAGGCAGGAGGATCACCTGAGCCCTGGGAGGTCAAGGTTGCAGTGAGCCATGATCATGCCACTGTGCTCCAGCCTAGGGGAGTGAGACCCTCCCTAAAAAAAAAAAAAAATTTTTTTGATGGTAATAATCAAGAGACCAAAAATGTTGCTTTCTTAATGCACACATGAGGCAGGAAATCTTTCATGAAGGGCTACGCTGTACCTGTGCCTCTCAAGTCACCAGAAGGCCAAGCTGCGGGTCAAAACTGTGGGAAAAGCACTTTCTTCCTGTTGGTGGTTCCATTCGATTATTATTTTTTTAATTGAGCTTCCCACTTGTCTGATTTTTCCTTGGACAGAACAGGTAATCACTGAATGTAGAATCCAGCTGATGGCCTCATTGGCTTTTAATTGGAAACCCATTATACTATGGGGAGCAGTTAGAAAGTGAGAATAACCCCATTCTGAGGCCGAGCATTCTCAGGGTGAAGAGCCAGCAGGAGTGCCTGCTGTGCGTGTGTGGTGTGCAGTGTGTGCAGCAGTGTGTCCTGTGTGTAGCAGTATGGCGTGCGATGTGTGTGATGTATGCAGTGTGCAGCCTGGAACTGGCCCCTGTGCACACCCCTGCAGCCTTGTGGAAGAAGGTAGTGCTGGCTCAGTCAAATGAGAGGAAGAGTTTTCATAAGCCCTGCTGGTGACTAAAACGTGTTTTGGCTTTGTGTATTTTATGGTGTTGGTATGGGTGGTCATGTACTGGCATGTAAGATTTCTTTTCTCTTTCCCTCTTCTCTCTGCTTCTACATTCTGTTCATTGAGACTTCCAACTGAATATGAGAGGAACGGGAGATATGAGGGCTCAAGGTGAGGGAAATGATTTTTACTTACAATTTTTTTCCAGATATTTACTTCATTTCTGTGGCAGAGGCAACACTATCTTCTGAATGTTCCCTACTGTATTCCTGCTGTCTGTCTCCGTAGGAGTTAGAGGTTCGCATCAGGTAGAGAGGGTGGCCACAGGGGGGCGCCAGCCTGCCATGAGCACCGTCCAGATCCAGCTTGGCCTCTGCTCTATATTTGTGTTTGTGTTAAAAGCATGGCAATGCCTTCAGCCTTCCTGCCTGGGCGTTAACAGCCTTTGGAGGTCTGGGTTGGGTAGCAGTGCTCAGAGAAATAAGCCCTCAGTTCATCACTGACTCCTCACATAGTTCTCTTCACAAGGAATAAAAGCAAAGTACTTAATAGAATGTCCGTATTTCAAGCTAGTTATGTTTTCTTCTAAGAATGGTGATTATATAATTGAGTGTTTTGCTTTGCTTTTTTTTTTTTTTTTCTTTTTTTTTGAGACGGAGTCTTGCTCTGTCGCCGGGGCTGGAGTGCAGTGGCCGGATCTCAGCTCACTGCAAGCTCCGCCTCCCGGGTTTACGCCATTCTCCTACCTCAGCCTCCCGAGTAGCTGGGACTACAGACGCCCGCCACCTCGCCCGGCTAGTTTTTTTTTTTGTATTTTTTTAGTAGAGACGGGGTTTCACAGTGTTCGCCAGGATGGTCTCGATCTCCTGACCTCGTGATCCGCCCGTCTCGGCCTCCCAAAGTGCTGGGATTACAGGCTTGAGCCACCGCGCCCGGCCTTTTTTTTTTTTTTTTTCTAAAACAGGGTCTCGTTTTGTCACCCAGGCTGGAGTGTAGTGGCACAATCACAGCTTGGGCTCCCGGGCTTATGCAGTCCTCCCACCTCAGCCTCCTGAGTATCTGGAACCACAGGCACTGCCACCATGCTGGCTAATTTTTGTGTTTTTTTGTAGAGAGGGGGTCTCACCATGTTGGCCAGGCTGATCTCAAACTCCTAGGCTCAGGTGAACCTCCCACCTTGACCTTCCAAAGTGCTGGGATGACAGACATGAGCTGCTGCGCCTGGCCTTGCTTTTCCATTTTGTGTAGTTATCATTGCATGGATTTGTGGGGGGGCAGTCACCAGGTAATCTTAGGATTCTGTGTCCCTAGTTCTAGATCTCTTCCACTTGTGCCCTTTTTTATGCCAGTCACCAGCAGGCTATTTCAGGTCCTCATTCACCATTTGTCCTTTAGGTCTTTTTAAAAGCCCACTTCTGGTCATATGACCTTTCTGAATTAAAACTTTCAGTGACCTCCACTATTTCACCCGGCCACGTCCCTGCGAAGCCCTGAGTGGCGTGGTCCAGGCTGCCCCAGCAGCCCAGCTCCGCTGCCCCATCAAGGCGGAGCATTGGGGTGAGTGCCAGGTGGCATTCCCCCTCCAGGCCTGCCCATCCCAGCCAGGAGCAGGCTCTAGATCCTGGTTTGTTTCCCCACCCATAATAGGAAGGTGAGATAATAGGGCCTACATGGACATCAAGTAAGTCGGGGCCTGACCACCGCAAGTACTCATTAAGTGCCACCAGCTGTTGTGGGGGTGATGACACTGTGCCTCCAGTTCCACTCAGTCTGTGTACTTTATTATGCCACAGACACATCCTATACTTTCCTACCTCCCCTTTGGCTGTGATCCCTTGTACTCAAAACAAAAACTCTTTTTCCTGTCTTCATTGCATTTTGTTGAAATCCCATGGCTCTTCATAGCTCTCCTCAGATGCAGGCCCACTCCCACCCGTGCCATTTCCTCCTTGTCTCATCCTGCCTGTCACACTCTCCTGCTAGGTGGGCTCCACCTCTTCTGCGGCCTTCTAGGGGATGGCCAACCTTTCCTGTGCTGCCACTGTTGCCTCACCTTACAGTCTTCCTGGCTCCAGATTAGTTTGAGAGCTTTTGCTTATCTTTATAACCCATTTAGTATCTAATGTGGCATTTTATACATAGGAAGCTTCTCATCAGTATTGGTAGATGTGAACCAAATTGAACACTAGCAGGTTGGTGACACGGAGAGCTATGTGCATATGTAAAAACTGTAGCCCCTCACCTCTGATTAGTTGGCCATAGGATGGAGTATACTTGAGGTACATAGTCTGTTTTACTCCCAAGAATGCTAGTCAGTCACTGTCTTAACTGAGGCCACCAGATACACACATGAGAATGTAAATAATGGCTTGTGGCAATAATGACTAAATGCCAAAGAATGGCTGGTAAACCGTGGTGTTCCCTAGAGACCCAGGCCTGGGCCCTACTCATGCTGCGTCTTGGGCATCCAGACCAAGGCTTACATTCTGAATCCACAGGGTATCCACATGGGTGGTGTCAGTCCTCCACAGACAGAGAAGTGTCCCATTGCATTTTTCCATCTATTCCAGTAGTAAGATTGTGTCATCTCAGATTTTTGCTTTAACTGTATAACTGGACATTTAATTAACAAACCAGAGAAGAGGAAAGACAATGAGGTGGGTAGAGCATCATGTTCAGCCTCAGGGCCATTCACAGAGAAAGCGATTTTAGACTGCAGGTGTTGAGTCTCCAGTTACCCTGAGTGCCAGTTACAGTGATTCACATCTGAAAGAACTGTCGCAGGAGAGGGATAGCCCAGGGTGGATGGGTGAGGTGGGCAGGAACTGGCTGCCAACTCCCTCCCTGAGCTGGGCCTGCAGAACCCTGAGTGGAGGAGTGGGGCACGCTGTCCCCTTTGCCTGATTTCCAAGGATTCTGTTCAACCAATTACTTTCTTCATTTTAGTAAGCACAGGTGGCTGGTGAAGATTTTACAGCCAGGTAGATCTTTTTGTGTGTGACTTACGACTTTTAGAGGGTGGGGGAAGAAAATAGACGAAAATAGACTTAGTTACAAATGTGAGTCTGTGCAGGAAAATGTGGAGGTCAGTCGTTAGTTGTGTTGTATCGAAGATGTGAATGAGGAACTAGCTGAAGTGTAAGAGGTTGATTTTCCTGTATGATTAAAAATAAACCTGCCTCTGTGCATTTCAGTCGCAATGTATCTGCTGAGCAAAAGGATGAAAACAAAGAAGCAAAGCCTCGATCCCTACGCTTCACCTGGAGCATGAAAACCACTAGTTCAATGGATCCCGGGGACATGATGCGGGAAATCCGCAAAGTGTTGGATGCCAATAACTGCGACTATGAGCAGAGGGAGCGCTTCTTGCTCTTCTGTGTCCACGGTGATGGGCACGCAGAGAACCTCGTGCAGTGGGAAATGGAAGTATGCAAGCTGCCAAGACTGTCTCTGAATGGGGTCCGGTTTAAGCGGATATCGGGGACATCCATAGCCTTCAAAAATATTGCTTCCAAAATTGCCAATGAGCTAAAGCTGTAACCCAGTAATTATGATGTAAATTAAGTAGCAATTAAAGTGTTTTCCTGAACACTGATGGAAATGTATAGAATAATATTTAGGCAATAACGTCTGCATCTTCTAAATCATGATATTAAAGTCTGAGGACGAGAGCACGCCTGGGAGCGAAAGCTGGCCTTTTTTCTACGAATGCACTACATTAAAGATGTGCAACCTGTGCGCCCCCTGCCCTACTTCCATTGCCCTGAGAGTCAGCGTGTGGCCCCATCTCCATGTGCCTCCCGCCTGGGTGGGTGTGAGAGTGGACAGTATGTGTGTGAAGTGGTGTGTATGGAAGCATCTCCCTGCACCGCAGCCAGTCATTACTGGTGCCTCTGCGGGAGATCATGTGGTGCTAAAACATTACACTTGCCAGGGAGGAGAATACTGAGTTACTGCCAAGAATTAACCGTAAGACTAGTTCATAGTTAATACAGGTTTACAGTTCATGCCTGTGGTTTTGTGTTTGTTGTTTTGTGTTTTTTTAGTGCAAAAGGTTTAAATTTATAGTTGTGAACATTGCTTGTGTGTGTTTTTCTAAGTAGATTCACAAGATAATTAAAAATTCACTTTTTCTCAGTAAAATCTTGCATTGTCTCCTAATACTGTATTTAACACACCCTCAAGTTGAGCAAAAGGAATGTGTATGAAGGCTTGGGGTCACATGGACCTTAGCAGGGATCCCAATGTTTTGTGATTACCAGCATATTTTTTCTCCCAAGGCAATAAAGGGAGAAGACGGCCCTCATGGTGACCCAAGAAGGAAGGGAATCCAGAGCAGCTGCAGCTTAACCCTGGGAGGTGTTGCTCAGCCCTATGGAGAAACCCCAGGTCTTGACGGTTCTGGGTTGGTTCTCTGTGAAGTATGTAAATTTCCTTTTGCCTTTCTTGTGATTCACTACATGAATCAGACCTGCAGCTTCTGTCCAACACCTACGTGGTTGTGTAGGGGTAGTGAGCTCATCACTCACTGTGTTGCTTTATTCTCACTGGGAAGTTGTCACACAGACTGGTGTGCTATTTTGGGTTCTGGGTTTGTTGCTGGTCAGGGTATGAAAGTCTGGAGGCCGGGCACCGTGGCTTCCAGCTGTGAGCCCAGCACTTTGGGAGGCTGAGGCCAGAGGATCATTGAGTCCAGTAGTTCAGGACCAGCTTGGGCAACATGGCAAGACCCCATGTCTTCAAAAAATGAAAACATTGGCTGGGCGCAGTGGCTCATGTCTGTAATCCCAGCACTTTGGGAGGCTGAGACAGGCAGATCACGAGGGCAGGAGATCGAGACCATCCTGGCTAACATGGTGAAGCCCCGTCTCTACTAAAAATGCAAAAAATTAGCCGGGCGAGGTGGCGGGCGCCTGTAGTCCCAGCTACTCAGGAGGCTGAGGCAGGAAAATGGCGTGAACTCGGGAGGCAGAGCTTGCAGTGAGCTGAGATGGCGCCACCGCACTCCAGCCTCGGCAACAGAGCGAGACGCTGTCTCAAAATAATAATAATATAAATAAATAAATACATCAGCCAAGCGTGGTGGCGCACCTGTGGTCCCAGCTTTTCGAGATGCTGAGGTGGGAGGCTTGAACCCATGAGGTTGAAGCTGCAGTGAACTGTGATTGTGCACAGCACTCCAGCCTGGGCAACAGAATGCGACCCTGTCTCAAAAAAAAAGAAAAAGGAAAGAGAGTCTGGACAGTCAATCAATCAGAAATATTGTTGTCTATCTCTAGAGTGGGCAAGGCACTGTTCTGATTGTTTGAGATCCTCAGTGAGCAAAACAGACCCCTCTCTCCTTGAGCCTGACTTTCTAGGCAGTGGATAAACAAGTAAATTACCTAGCATGGAGCACAGCAGCACGTGCGAGAAAGCACAGAGCAGGCATGGGGTTCATCAGCACTCAGAGTGGGAATAGTTCTGCTTGGGCAGAGGCCTGGGTGGGCGCGTTCCCACAGATTTCTGGGGAAGAGCACTGCTCGGGCCTGAGGCCTGAGTGCACGGCATGCCTGGAGCAGAGTGTGGAGATGCTTCTATATGGGAGCAGCTGAGGGGATGACAAGAGCCTTGTGGCCTTGGGCTTTCAGAGGATCACCCCGGCAGCTATGCTGGAACTCACTGAAATGGGACAAGGAGAAGCTGGGAAAGCCGCCTGGAGGCTCTCAGCAGCAATACAGGCAAGAGGTAGTGCAGCCTTGGGTGAGGATGGGCCTTGGCGCAGGTGGTGGTTGGGTTTTGGGTATGTTTTGAAATAAGAGGCAATTGCATTTGCCCTGGAGTTGGATATGGGGTGAGTAGAGCCAAGGACAGCTTCATGATTTTTGATCCGAGCAGCAGAAAGGCCAGAGTTGCTGTTAGTTGAGATGCGGAATGTGGCTGGAGAGATGTTGGGGGACAGGAGGGGAAGAAGATGAGGAGAGCAAGCTGGGATGTGTTGAGTTTGAAGTCCCTTTCAACACTGAGTGGTGACGTCTAGTGGGCAGTTGGAGAGGGGCTGGGAGACGGAGGAGAAGCCGGGACTGGGAGACAGAGGAGAAGCCGGGACTGAGTCCGGGACACAGCACGAGGAGAGGGCCGGGGGAGAAGAGGTGAAGCTGGTAAGGCAGCAGCAAGGAGGGAGGGCCCTCCAGGTGTCAGAGGCAGGTGGACATCATGACCTAAGGCTCACCTTGTGGGAACTTTCCAACTTGACTTTTAGCAAGTAAGTCCCCTTGCCTCTCTGTCCAGTGCCTTTCAGAGTGGCATCCTCTAGCAGAGCTCATTGTGCCCAGTCACAGACAGTGAGGACTTCCCCAGCCTTTTCTGCCTGGTGCAAGCTGGTTTTTATATCCCATTAAAGCATCACAAAGCCAACCCGGACAAGAGAATTGGGATGTCTCTGCACACATGAGCCTCTTTAAGATCTCCACACAGACTTCTCTCCCCCTTAGCTGTCACTGTCTGTCACTGTCTCTTCTGAGCAGTAAACCAAGGAGAAGATGTTCTGCCGTAAATTACTTCCTCCTCTGGGTAGATGCTTCTGAGCTGTTCTATGAAATTCATAACTGTGAAACTGGCTTCCTACCCCAAGGCCGGGCGTGGTGGCTCACGCCTGTAATCCCAGCACTTTGGGAGGCCGAGGCAGGTGGATCACCTGAGGTCAGGAGTTTGAGACCAGCCTGGCCAACATGGTGAAACCCCGTCTCTACAAAAATATTTTTAAAAATTAGCCAGGCCTGTGGCGCACACCTGTAATCCCAGCTACTCAGAAGGCAGGGACAGGAGAATCGCTTGAACCCAGGAGGCGAAGGTTGCAGTGAGCCGAGATCGTGCCATTACACTCAAACCTAGGCGACAGAGCAACACTTCATCTCAAAAACAAACAAACAAATTCCTACCCCAGAAACACTCATCACAGCAGGTTCCTGTGCATCATTTCTGCAGAGGTAGAGCAGAGCCCTGCCAAGCAGAGGCGGGGCCACCGTGGACTTCCTCTTCCTTGTCTTTGTGCCTGGGACTGATTTTGACTTGTTTCCCATTTTTGCATTCTCAAGGACAAACTGAGTACTAGAAGTTAAATTCCTGTGAGAGAAATGAGTTTCCTGAATGCCCTGATGCAGTCACCACTCTATGCTCATATTTTCTTGAGGGGCTCACTTGTTATAAGCTGTGGCTGCATTTCAATGCGTTACTTGGTCAAATAAGGAATGTGTGTCTGAGACTAATACTCATCCACAGAAAGTTATCCAAGTGGGTTATATTTATAAGGCTATGTTACTATTTGATCTTGGCTTGATTTTAATGGCAACATGGGTAGTATTCCATTTACCAAGGTTAAAATGTGAAAACTCATTCATTACTAAGGTTCCAGGTCCTTTCTGTAGACTCTCCATTCTCAGAATGTGACATTTTTATTATGCATACGATGAATTTTGAAAAGGGATATTCTGCGACCATTGAAAATCATGACAGACTGCATTTTTTCCTCATCGACTACCCAGAAATCTCTCAGAAGTGAGGTGAGGCACGTCGTGGGGCTGTGCTACTGGTTTTATTTACCTGCCAAGCAGAGCATTGTCCTAATCCTGACAGTGGGGTTCCTCTTCGGTGAGTGCTGACTTCCCTCTCTTCTAGATCAATCTCATTAGAGGAACCAAAACCATATTCCTACAAGTAAGTGAGGTGTCTGGCTCTCAGGCCACCTTTGCATTTCTGAAAGTGAAGGCCCATGCAGAAAACTGTTGGAAACATGACTGGCTTTTAGGAGGCCGACTGCGATCATTTTCACAGCATATGCTTCTCCAAAAGCCTAGACAAAAATGATTTT
The DNA here is from genome assembly GCF_009764315.1 of Trachypithecus francoisi. Lineage (NCBI taxonomy): Eukaryota > Metazoa > Chordata > Mammalia > Primates > Cercopithecidae > Trachypithecus > Trachypithecus francoisi. The sequence continues at coordinate 3,122,041 of NW_022681468.1, read as the reverse complement.
TTTTTTGAGATGGAGTTTCGCTCTTGTTGCCCAGGCTGGAGTGCAGGGGCGCAGTCTCGGCTCACTGCAACTTCCGCCTTCCGGGTTCAGGCGATTCTCCTCCCTCAGCCTCCCAAATAGCTGGGAGTACAGGCATGCGCCGCCACGCCCGGCTAATTTTGTATTTTTAGTAGAGACGGGGTTTCTTCATTGTGGTCAGGCTGGTCTCGAACTCCCGACCTCAAGTGGTCCGCCCACCTCAGCCTCCCAAAGTGCTGGGATTACAGGCATGAGCCACCGCGCCCATAATGATACTTAGAATAATGATATTTAGGAGAAAAACCTCCATACATGTGCCTGTGAATAAATTACGGTTACTATGGAAGCCGTGCCAGGCAGCCCCTACCTAGTAAGCAACCTTTGTGTTGACCTTCAGGTCTGCAGAGCAGCTGCCCTTCCATGGGTGTGGCAGCCAAGCAGAGCAGGGGCAGAAGAGGGGTGTTTCCCATGCACTGTCCCTTCCAGTCTGTCTCAGAGGGGCATCAAAATGAGAAAGAGCTTGTGGAGTTCAAACCTTACATTTCTGTTGTGGGTTTTTTGTTTCTTTCATTGCTGATTTGCCACGCAGCTCCGGGGCCCTTTAGGTGGGAGAAATTGTTGCTCTTCAAGGGAGTGAAGTGAAGATGGTGCCTTAGAGGTGTTCCAACAGTGCACAGGGAGTCCTGGGGTGACGCCCCCATGACGCGTGGAAGGAACGCAGTGTCCTTGTCAGTCAAGGAGAAAGAAAACAGTACAACAGCTATTTTTGTTTGTTTTGTTTGTCTTGGGTTTGTTTTGTTTCGTTTTGTTTTTGAGACAGCGTTTCGTTTTGTCACCTAGACTGAAGTACAGTGGCGCAGTCCCAGCTCAGTGCAGCCTCGACCTTCTGGGCTCAAGTGATCCTCCCACCTCAATCTTCTGAGTAGCTGGGACCACAGGTTTGTGCCACTATGCCTAGCTGATTTTATTTTTCATACAGATAGGGTCTTGTTTGTCTTGGGTTTGTTTTGTTTTTGTTTTTGAGACAGGGTTTCACTCCGTCACCCAGACTGAAGTACAGTGACGCAGTCACAGCCCAGTGCAGCCTCAACCTCGTGGGCTCAAGTGATTCTCCTGCCGCAACCTCCTGAGTAGCTGGGACCACAGGCTTGTGCCCAGCTAATTTTATTTTTCATACAGACAGCTACACCCAGCTAATTTTATTTTTTGTACAGACAGGGTCTTCCTCTGTTGCCTAGGATGGTTTGAATTCCTGGGATCAAGCAATCCTCCTACCTCAGCCTCCCAAAGTACTGGGATTACAGGTGTGAGCCACCTCACCCAGCCCCAATAACTGTTTTTGAATGGTTCCTTGGAAAGTTCCATTAAAGGCTGGGCACAGTGGCTCACGCCTGTAATCCCAGCATTTTGGGAGGCTGAGGTGGGTGGATCACTTGAGGTCAGTAGTTTAAGACCAGCCTGGCCAACATGGCAAAACCCCATCTCTACTAAAAATACAAAAATCAGCTGGGCGTGGTGGCATGCACCTGGAGTCCCAGCTACTCGGGAGGCTAAGGCAGGAGAAGAGCTTGAACCCAGGAGGCGGAGGTTGCAGTGAGCCAAGATGGCACCACTGCACTCAAGCTTAGGTGGCAGAGCCAGACCCTGTCTCAAAAAAAAAAAAAAATCGAACACACACTAACCCTCTTCTCTTCCTCCCTCTCCTGGCTTCGCCAGTGCAGTAAAGTCCTTGAACAGCGTGCTCCCTGGCCCTCAGGAGAGAACACTGCCTGTCGAGTAGAGACTTGGTAAGGAAATTTTTCCCATTTCTAAGATGGAGAGTTCTGGACTCTGGTCTTTCTCCTTTCACCATCTTCCCGTCACACCAGCATCAGCATCGGTTACACAGTTATGTTGCCCTTTGTGTCTACTCTCCCCACACTTACTAGAATGTGAGCCCCATGGGGCAGCGATCTTCGTCCTTTTCCTTTTTCTATTCCAAGTACCTAGAATAGTGCTTGGCGAAGGCACTGTGAGTTCAAAATTAGTGTTAAAAAAAAAAAATGGCCAGGCGCGGTGGCTCAAGCCTGTAATCCCAGCACTTTGGGAGGCCGAGATGGGCGGATCACAAGGTCAGGAGATCGAGACCATCCTGGCTAACACGCTGAAACCCCGTCTCTACTAAAAATGCAAAAAAATTAGCCGGACGTGGCGGCGAGCGCTTGTAGTCCCAGCTGCTTGGGAGGCTGAGGCAGGAGAATGGCGTGAACCCGGGAGGCAGAGCTTGCAGTGAGCCGGGATCGCGCCACTGCACTCCAGCCTGGGCGACTGAGCGAGACTCCATCTCAAAAAAAAAAAAAAAAATGATAGGAAGCAAGCAGGAGACACATAGCCAAGTGCAAGACATTTTCAGTGGCTTGTAGTCAAAAGTGTCATTTAGGTCCCCCCAGCTGCCCCTGCCCCGGATGGCCCAAGGATGAGATAGGTGTCTGCTCTGGGGTCATGTTTTGGTTTATAGCCTGGCCTGTTTGGTCTCCAGGAGCCCTTTGAGTCTTGCCGGTTTGACAGAGAAGACTGAGGCCCAGAGGATGGAAGGAATGGGACTGGCACCCAGTGAGCTTTTCCCTTCACCAAAATGCTTACACAGGTGATGTCCATCATTCAGCTTGGGTCAGGGACAGACCATGCACATTGTGGTGGTGGGTGCTATGGACATGAAGTAGATGACCCTGCGTGGAGATGACATTTACCATCGGCTGTGGAACTGGAAGTTAAACCCTTTGGCTTACCGCCCTAATCTGCATCTGCACTAGAGAGTCACACAGCCCAGGCAGTGTTTGGATTTCAGCCCTGGGAAAGAATAGCAGCCTGCCGCTTGGTGGCAGCATGGGAGCTGGGGTTTAGTGGGGAGGGGGGCAGTCGTGTAGGCATCAGCAGTCCTAGCACCAGGCCGAGGCGAGACCCTCTGAGTGGAGTCCAGGTCATTACAGGGCCTGAATGGGTCTCTCGCAGAAGAGGGAAAGCTGGTCCTGAGGTTGGAGCCAGGGGAAACTGGGGGCCACTGCAGGCGTTCTTTGTTGCCATCGGCTTTGGTTCAGTAAGCTTTGTTGATTTATTTTGGTTTTTTGTAGTTGTTAGAGTGATGGGGCTGATTGCCTATAAGTTCTGAGGTTCTTATTTGCGTTTCCGGCTCCCTGGGTATTCATTCATACCTGGTTTCTGGCTGTGGTGAAATGTCTTCTGACCAAGGGGGTTGACAAACCGAGGGCTTCACTGGAGCAGTGGCAGGGGGCGCAGTCACTGAACAGAGAAAAAACTCAACTCATCTTCATCTCTGAGGGGGCTCTTTCCCCCAGCCAGTACCTTCTGCAATTTCCTGGTCTGTCTACATTCCACCCACTTAACCCACCTCTAAGAGTTATTTTAAAGCAGCATTCTAGAACCCATCTCTCAAGCAGGAGTGAAGTCTCCAATGGCTCATCCTGCGCCTCTCCTGCGTCTGCAAGCACCTGCAGTGCCGCGACGCTCACAGTCCGCCCCCAGGACCTGTGGGGAGAGTTCGGCTGCTTCTGCTGCTCCACATGCACATGGGCCTCCTCACCAACCACCCTGGCAGTCGCCTGCTCTTGGGAGCTTTAACTATTCAAGACTCAGTGGCCAGACACGGCGGCTCATACCTGTAATCCCAGCACTTTGGGAGGCTGAGGCAGGAGGATCACTTGAGGTCAGGAATTCGAGACCAGCCTAGCCAACCTGGTGAAACCCTGTCTCTGCTAAAAATACGAAAAATAATAATAATTAGCCAGACATAGTGGCAGTGCCTGTAATTCCAGCTACTTGAGAGGCTGAGGCAGGAGAATCACTTGAACCTGGGAGGTAGAGGTTGGAATGAGCTGAGACCTCGCCACTGGACTCTAGCCTGGACGACAGAGCAAGACTCCGTCTCAAAAACAAAAACAAGGCCAGGCACGGTGGCTCACGCCTATAATCCCAGCACTTTGGGAGGCCGAGGTGGGCAGATCACGAGGTCAGGAGTTCGAGACCAGCTTGGCCAACATAGTGAAACCCCGTCTCTACTAAAAATACAAAAATTAGCCGGGTGTGGTGGCACGTGCTGAGACCACGTCACTGCACTCTAGCCTGGGCAACAGAGTGAGACTCTGTCTCAGAAAAAAAAAAAAAGACTCAAGTATTTGAAGATTAAAAGTGTGTTCCCTCCCTGAATTCTTTTTTTTTTTCTCACTCTGTTGCCCAGGCTGGAGTGCTGTTGCGCGATCTTGGCTCACTGCAACCTCTGCCTCCCAGGTTCAAGCGATTCTTCTGCAATCTCGGCTCACTGCAAGCTCCGCCTCCAGGGCTCAAGCGATTCTCCTGCCTCAGCCTCCCAAGTATCTGGGATTACAGGTGACCACCACACCCTGCCTCCTCCCTAAATTCTTGCTTCTCCAAGTTAAGCTGCCCCAGTTATTTTCAGGTGTTCTAGAACAAAACAAGAAGACTTCTCATCAGTCATTTGTTCATATGTTCATTCATTGCAGCCATATTTTGAGGGTTAAGGTAGGAGGAGCTCCTCTGTGCTGACCCTTGGAGATACAAAAATAAGCAAGGTAAAACCTCCTGGCCTCGACCAGCTCATCGCACAGGGAGGCAAGGGGCACTGGTGTGATACTAGGGTGGGCTGATGCTGCATTCAGGAAGACCAGGGCCCTGGCCCAAGGGAGCCGGGCCTGGGTGCAGGGGAAGCGAGTAGAGGAGGCAGCGCACCGAGTCTGCTCAGTGGGAGAGAGGAGTGGCACGTGCAGAGGCAGGCGCCAGGGGCCTGGCTCATCTCCGACTCAGGCGCGGGGGCAGCGGCTGGGCCGCCAACTCCTGGGCAGGCTCACTCTTGTCACCAGCCCAACATGTTATGTCTCAGACACTGAGACACTGCACTTCTGTGAAGGGGTGTTCGTTCCCCAGTACTTCATTAGGGAGTGACCTAGCAAGCTCTGGGCAGGGTCGTGCTGCTGCCAGACCAAAGCAGACTAATGCTGCACCAGACAGCCAGAGCCTAGCGACGCCAGAGAGCCTGGCATGAGACTGCCTGTGCTGGCTCCTTCCAGAGCAAGGCCTGCTCTGACTCGCCTCACCCTCCTCTCAGGAGGTAGCTGCCAGCAGGCGTGGGTAGGCGTGAGCACATTCTCAAAGCAGTTATGTTTTGCATGGAAGTCAGCTGGGAAGTAGGAGCATATGTAGTCATGTTCATTAATGTGGCACCAGAAGTCCCTGGGTAGATGGTGCCTCAGAGACCATTTCCAACCTGCGACCACCCTCCACTCCACCCCTTCCCAAATGCACCTGTGCACTTGCAAGTTCTGCCCTGCCAGTCACTCCCCGGCTATAGGCTGTCTGCTGCTCGTTAGCACACAGCTTGGCTGTTTCTGGGCCATGTGGTTTTCGTGCTCTCCACCCTAATCCATTGCCCACTCCTCTGCTACCTCCATTCTTTGGGCTCTAGAGGGCTCCAGCAAGCTTGTCCCATGCTGCTCGGACATGTCCTCAGCCTGTCGCCGTGGGTGGGTGTTGCTGCTCCCCAGAATGGCGATGCTGTGTGTCCTTTTGTACTGACACCACTAAGTACATAGGGTACATTTTGCTGGCTTGCATTTCCTGGTTCAGGAATGCCTTATCTGAAATGCTTGGGACCACCTGCACGTGTTTTGGGTTTAGGGTTTTTTCAGATTTTGGAATATTTATATTATACCTACTGGTTAAGCATCCCAAAGTTGAAAATCTGAACTCCGAAGTGCACGTGCGAGCATTCCCTTTTAGCATTACATCAGCACTCGGGTTCGGATTGTGGAGTAGTTTAGATTTCAGATGTTTGAATTTGCGATACTCCACCTGTATATTTCATTAATTTCACCAAAACACTGGAACTTTGCTGACAAAGTAGTCATGTTATCCTGTGTCAAGGCCAGGAAAACAGAGGAAAACAAGCACCATGCTCCTTTCTGACCTCAAGCAAGAGTGAAGAGGGTCAGACCAGACTTCTGGCCCCTCTGCCACAGCGCTTTGTCCCCCAGGTAGGCGCTGCTGCTGTGACCTGGATGGGGGCTGCAGCACGGGGGTCCCTCAGAAGCACAGCAGTTCTGGGGCCAGGCATAGTGGCTCACACCTGTAATACCAGCACTTTGGGAGGCCAAGGCAAGAGGATCGCTTAAGTCCAGGAGTTCAAGACCAGCCTGGGCGAGTAACATGGTGAGATCGCCGTCTCTACAAAAAAATTTTAAAATTAGCCAGACGTGGAGATAGGCTCTTGTGGTCCCAGCTACTGGGGAGGCTGAGGAGGGAGGATCACTTGAGCCCAGGAGATTGAGGCTACAGTGACCTGTGATCCTGCCACTGCATTCCAGCCTGGATGACTTCACGACCCTATCTCAAAAAAAAATAAAAAGTAATAAATTTTAAAGAACAATTTTGGGTACAGATGAATAGCACTGCCTTTATTGTTTCTCTTTTTCTTCTTCCTTTTTTTTTTTTTTTTTTTGGTTGAGTTGATTGCCATATTTATTTTCCTTTTGAGAGTGTAACACATTTGAAGTGCCTTTTAATATGTTGGATAGTTGATGGGTCAAAGGTATTGACAAAACTAGACTTTTCATTTTAATTTTAATGGAAGTTTCTGCCTTTTTGCTGTAAGTTGTATATTTCTGAAATAGCTTTGATGTGTGTTGACACAGACCACATATACCAGTAATGGATGCAGCTGAGTATAGGTGGAATGAGAGCAATGAAGGAAGACCTAAGCCGTGCCCTGGAGTCAGGCCGCATTCTCAAGAGAGAAGGCTCACCAACTGAGCAGTCCTCTAATGGGGAAGAGATGAGGACAGAGCCCAAGGGAAACGGGCATGCAGAAGGAGGCCCTCTGGAAAGGAGGCCTGGGGCAGGCAGGGCAGTCCTCCCAGAGGGCATTCCGGCGATTGTGGGAAGCAGAGAGCAGACATGCAGGAGGGAGCCCTGCCCCAGGTTAGGCAAACAGGCAACAAGCGCATCTGGAGGAATTGGTGCAGTCCTGAGTGCAAGTGGGTATGGAGTAACTGGAACCACTGGGCCAATTCCTCTGCAAGCCCAGCAGGATTCCAAGCCAAGCCCCACACTGCATGAGGTTCATGAATGGGGTAGAACAGGGTCGCAGCCCCATCACCACAGCAGGAATGGTGCCAGCACCTCAGGAGTTGGTGCCAGGCTGCACACACGCAGGCGTTTCACCCCACAGTGCCAAGGACGGCCTTGTCCTCACAACCTGGGTGGCTGCTGGAGCACCTTGACACCTGGCCACCCCTGGCTGCATGGGAGTCTTGGAAATGGGCTCCCACAGCCAGGCCAGCTGCGTGCAGGCTGGAAACCAGGGCGTTGTCACTCAAGCAGAGGAGAAAATGGCTGCTAGGGGACCACCAGCATCCATGCCATGAAGGTGAATCAGAGACGGGCCCCACTGGCAGCAGCACTTTTATCTTTTGGGGGCCTTGAAGTTAATTTTGTTAAGCCTTGAATTTTGGTAAATCCCCAGCCCTGAAAAGGGTGTGAAAATCAGGACTTCTGAACCCAAGCAAAACAATACAAAGTTGGATTTGGGGGAAAAGGTGGAAAGAGTCCAACCAGTTGGGCACAGTGGCTCACACCTGTAATCCCAGCACTTTGGAAGACTGAGGTAGGTGAATGGCTTGAGCCCAGGATTTTGAGTCCAGCCTGGGCAACATGGCAAAACTCCGACTCTACAAAGAAAAAAAATAGAAAAAAATTAGCCAGGTGTGGTGGCACGTGCCTGTAGTCACACAGCTACTTGGGAGACTGAGATGGGAGGATCACCTGAGCCCAGGGAGGTCAAGGCTTGAGTGAGCAGGGATCACACAACTGCACTCCAGCCTGGGTGACAGAGTGAAACCCCGCCTCAAAAAAAAAGGTCACTGCAGAAAGCCTCTAGCCAGACTGACAAGTACGCATGTAAAAAACTTCAGCCTGGCCGGGCGTGGTGGCTTACGTCTGTAATCCCTGCACTTTGGGAGGCCGAGATGGGCGGATCACCTGAGGTCAGGAGTTTGAGACCAGCCTGACCAACATGGAGAAACCCCGTCTCTACTAAAAATACAAAATTAGCCGGGCGCGGTGGCGCATGCCTGTAATCCCAGCTACTCTGGAGGCTGAGGCAGGAGAATCTCTTGAACCCAGGAGACGAAGGTTTCCGTGAGCCAAGATCGTGCCATTGCACTCCAGCCTGGGCAATGAGACCAAAACTCCATCTCAAAAAATAAAAATAAAAAGCCTCAGCCTTCTCAGCAGTGCCAAAAAAGCCTCACTTTTCTAAGCTGAAATGCTGTCATCTGCTCAGTGGAAACCTCACAGCCAGAAGACTTCTGCCAATCAAATTACTGTTTTCTTTTTACCTGTGAAGGGGTGGCCTGCCCCTCCACACCTGTGGGTGCTTCTCGTTAGGTGGAAACGAAAGACTTGAGAAAAGGAATAAAACAGAGACAAAGTGTAGAGAAAGAAAAGCGGGGCCCAGGGGACCGGCGCTCAGCTTACAGAGGACCCACACCGGCACCGGCCTCTGAGTTCCCTGAGTATTTATTGACAATTATCTTAGTCATTAAAAGGATAAGGGAGTGGCTGGACAATAGGATTATTGTAGGGAGGAAATCGGCAGTAAGACATATGAAAAAATCCTTGTAATATGAACAAGTTTAAAGGAAAATGCTGTGCCTTGAGATGTATATGCGACATCTCCATAAACCTTTTAGCAGTATTGCTCCAGCAAGTCCCATCTTATTCCTAAAGGCGGTTTCTCCTCACTCAGTAAACAAGGCACACAATGGGTATTACCCGGAGATGTTCCATTGCCCAGGGAGGGGCAGGAGACAAATGTTTTTCTCTTTCTTGAGATTTAAGAGAATGGTGATGACTTTTTTTTTTTTTTTTTTTTTTTTTGAGGCGGAGTCTCGCTCTGTCGCCCGGACTGGAGTGCAGTGGCCAGATCTCAGCTCACTGCAGCTCCGCCTCCCGGGTTTACGCCATTCTTCTGCCTCAGCCTCCCGAGTAGCTGGGAGTACAGGCGCCCACCACCTCGCCCGGCTAGTTTTTGTATTTTTAGTAGAGACGGAGTTTCACCGTGTTAGCCAGGATGGTCTCGATCTCCTGACCTCGTGATCCGCCCGTCTCGGCCTCCCAGAGTGCTGAGATTACAGGCTTGAGCCACCGCGCCCGGCCTGGTGATGACTTTTAACCACAAGCAGCCTTTAGGCACTTGTTTAACAAAGCACATTCTGCACAGCCCAAAATCCTTTTAACCTTAAATCACCTTCGCACATGTCTCTTGCAAGGACAAAGTTGAAGGTAAGGTCACAGATTAACAGCATCTCAAATACAGAACTAAATGGAGTCTTTTATGTCTACTTCCTTCTATATAGACATGGTAACAAGCTGATCTCTCGTTCTTTTCCCCACAACCTGTGGGAAAGGAGATTAACTTCACATCCACGTGGGTCCAATGTGCAGCCCCCTAAGGGTGCTCTGGGAGGCTTTAGGAAGTGCCCGCTGGCTCGAAATAGAAATGCAGAAGCAGCAGCCTGCCGGGCAAGTGCAGCCTTTTAAGCCACTGCTAAGACAAGCAGGTCCCAACTGTGGGAGGCTAGAATGTTCTTTAAAGAGCAGTGAGCCAGGCGTGGTGGTTCACGCCTGTAATTCCAGCACTTTGGGAGGCCAAGGCGGGCAGATCACTTGAGGTCGGGAGTTCGAGACCAGCCTGACCAACATGGAGAAACCCCATCTCTACTAAAAATACAAAAAAATTAGCCGGGCGTGGTGGTGCATGCTTGTAATCTCAGCTACTCAGGAGGCTGAGGTAGGAGAATCACTTGAACCTGGTAAGCGGAGGTTGCGGTGAGCCAAGATCGCGCCATTGCACTCCAGCATGGGCAACAAGAGCGAAACTCGGTCTCAAAAAAAAAGCAGTGAAAAGAGCCCAGGAGCTGGAGCTGGGCGACACTGGGCCGGTTCTTTCTTCCTCTCTGAGCCTGAGTTTCCCTGTCTGTGAGAGGCCTCAGGCTGTGGTAGTGGTAGAGTCCTGCTGCTTCGGTGGGCTTCTACAGACTGGAACACATGACAGCATTTTTTACAAAACACCATTTAAAAAATTATTTTGGCTTACATAAGTGATACATGTGCCCTGTAGAAAATTTGGAAAATAAAGTATAAAGAAGGAAATCACCTGTTACCCCACCACCCACAGTGACTACTGTTCTTTGGGCTTTTTCCATACATACTCTGTGTGGGTTCTCAGAACACAAGCTGTTTTATAACCTGCTTCTGCGCCTGAGCTTTCCTCAGCATGTCACCACCTCACTAGATTCCTCAACACTGTAGTCCCTGTCTGCACAGGACCCCAGAGGAGGGGTGGGGCTGCAGCCAACTCTTCAGTGTCAGCAAGCCCTTCAGTTTCCCTGTTCTCAGTGATTGTATCACTTCTATTTCTGTAGGGCAACGGGACTTGAAGAAGGGGGGCTGTTTTGCCCCCCAAGGGGCATTTGTCAATGTCTAGACTTTCGATTGTCATACGTTGGGGAAGCGAGGACTACTGGCCTGCAGCGGTTGGAGGCCAGGGCTGCTGCTGGACATCCTGCAGTGCACAGGACAGCCCCCACCAGAGTCATCCGGCCCCAGTGTCTGGAGCGCCACTGTGGAAACCCCCCCGTGGACTCATTCCCTAGCTGGGAAGTCCCTGAGTGGACAGGAGGGATAGCTGAGGTGGGGCTTGGTGCAACCAGACTGCCCTGCAGGGAGATGTCTCCAACACCCAGGATGTCTTGCTGCATCCTTGCCACCCCTAGGCACTGTCCTTTGCTGCCCATGTTTGACAGTGCTTTCAAGGAGAATTGCCCATTAAAGTCTCCGGAGTCCGAGGAAAAGGAAGGCTGTCTAGACTGTGGTTGGAGGTTTCGTGGAACTAGTGGCACAGGCAGACAGCATTGTCGCTCCCCTACTGAGGGGAGTGTATATTAGGCCATGCCCGCCCCCAAAAGAGTTAATGCAGCAAGATAAAATATGTGTTGGCTGGGCGCGGTGGCGCAAGCCTGTAATCCCAGCACTTTGGGAGGCCGAGACGGGCGGATCACGAGGTCAGCAGATCGAGACCATCCTGGCTAATACGGTGAAACCCCGTCTCTACTAAAAAAAAAATACAAAAACCTAGCCGGGCGAGCTGGCGGGCGCCTGTAGTCCCAGCTACTCGGGAGGCTGAGGCAGGAGAATGGTGTAAACCCGGGAGGCGGAGCTTGCAGTGAGCTGAGATCCGGCCACTGCACTCCAGCCTGGGCGACAGAGCGAGACTCCGTCTCAAAAATAAAATAAAATAAAATAAAATATGTGAGGCACAGGAAGGAGAGCGGGCCCCAGAGAGTTGGAGGTCCAGGCCCTGTGGGCTCCACAGGCCAGCCAAGGCCCCCCCAAGGCCTTCAGAGTTTTACTGCCTCAGAAGTTGTTCTGAGCCAGGCCCAGCCCTCTCGGCCTTCCCGGACAGTGCGTTGAGAGGCCTGCACGGGGTGATTAGGGGTTCTGCTTGTTTGCCTGAGAGTCCACATGGGAAAAGGGGAGCACTGAAACACAAGAAGTGACAGTCCTGCCCAGCCATGCCCTCAGCCCTGTGTTCACCGCACAGTGGGGCCCACGCCACCCCAGCGATAGTCGGGCGGGCTCTGCCCAAGCCGTGGTGAGGGGGACTGAGCCAGCAGGAGCAGCAAGGAGGGGCTGCAGCTGGAGCAGCTATTAAACAGGAAGAGGGCGGCAATGACAAGGTCCCCTGGTGGTGGGGCTTTGCTGGCCAGGTCCCCACTGGGTCTGCACCGCTTCCTCATTGCCCTCAACCTCCCCTTTCTGGAGGGGTTCACTTCCTGTGCTCACATCCTAGCCCTTCTCCCGAGATTCCAGACTGTACAGCTCGGCCTGGCCTGGCCTGGGCCTTCCTGGCAAAATGCTAAGCCAGAAACTGGCCCCTGTGCCCAGGCTGGTCAGCCAGGGAGGGACCAGTCTAGGGTCCAAAGAATGGATGCAGAAGTCCCCCCAGCCTTCTGCACCAGGGGACCTGCCCCCTATGTCTCTAGCCTACCAGGTGTTCACTTAGGGAGGTGGACACTTCAACCCTGCCCTTAGGGCCCCCCCACATGCCGAGCCCAGCAGCAGATTCGGGGATGTACCCCACTGCTGCTCCTGGACCCCAGTGTCTAGGTTGACAATCCCCTTGTGTCCCAAGGAGGTGAGAGCCCAGTGATCCGCAACTCTTAGTGTCCAGGGACCAGTGAGTGTGGAGATGCAGGATGAGGCCTGCCCCAAACCCTGATGCCCAGGGGTGGGGCGGAGGCGGCCCTGACCAGCAGGTGGCAGCACAGGCTGCGTCCTTGGAGCTTAGGAGCTGGAGGAAGGTGGGGAGCAGGATTCCTAGCACCCGGCTGCCTCACCCGTCCACCTCCACTCCCTGAGCTGGCTGAGCCCCTCAGGGTGCCCAACCATGGTAGGAGCCCTGAGCCAGAGGCTGGGCAGGGACAGTAGCAACTGGTAACTAGGGTGAGTTGCAGGGGTTGGGGGGAGTTTGCATGAGGGACCAGGGAGACCAAGCTCTAAACAGCCCCAACCCCCCTTCTGCCTACCTTGTGGTCCCACCTTGAGGCCAAGGGGCTGGACACCCAGAGGCCCCCGAAGTGGCTGCCAGTGAAGGGGGGACCAGTGGTTCCCCAGGGCTGGTAGAGGGTCCTGAGGGCTGAGCCCATGGGCCAGTGGGGCTGGGGGCTGTTCAGCCTGAAGGCTGAGGCTGGGAGGGAAGATAAGAGAGTAGGTGTTGGGCGAGGTGGCGGGCGCCTGTAGTCCCAGCTACTAGGGAGGCTGAGGCAGGAGAATGGCGGGAACCCGGGAGGCGGAGCTTGCAGTGAGCTGAGATCCGGCCACTGCACTCCAGTCCGGGCGACAGAGCGAGACTCCTCCTCAAAAAAAAAAAAAAAAAGAGAGTAGGTGTTGGCGGGGTAGGAGGGAGGTGGGGAGATGCCTGGATCTGATAATGTTGCAGCTTGGAAGACTGGAGAAGGAACCCAGTTGGAGGGACCAGAAAGCTCTCAAGTTTCTGAGCTCAACCCCCAACCTCCACTGTCCCTACCTCCCCCACCCTGCAGGATGAGCCCGAGCAACGTGCTAGGCTCCACACCCACGCCTGAATGCCCTCAGAGGCTCAGGCCTGGAGCTCCTCCCTCGTTCTCCCCAGTGTTCCTGCCTGCACAGCCCAATAGACATGAGGAAAGGGGCCCATGGACTAGGTGGGACAGGCAGAACAGAGTGGCCACCTGCTGGCTTCTGTCCCTTCTCACGGAAGGCAAGGCCCACGGCAGGCCCAGGACTCAGACTCCTGGGGCCTGGCTGCTGCCCTTTCCCCTCCCCCCGGGAAAGGAGAGGCACCACTCAGAGGCAGGCAGGCCAAAACCCTAGTTTATTTCAGCATCAGCAGTATCTTAGCCATCAAAAAAATAAACTCTACCAAGGGTGACGGAAGTCTCTACAGCAAGGCTAAGGGCTCGCCAGGTGGCGAACATCAGGGTGCATGGTGGGCACTGCCCAGGCAATAAGTTAGGAAGCAGCAGGGCTGGTGTCGGGTGTGGGCCGGGCTTCACTTCTGAGCAGGCATGAGGTCGTCGATGGCCTGGCCCTGCTCCAGCCGCTGCTCCATCTCGATGAGCAGCTTCACTCCGTCCACCACCATCTGCACCAGCTCCACTTCCGAGAAGCCCAGGCGGTCAGCGTTGGAGACGTCGAAGACCCCGCCCACTGCAGCGGTGTCCACACCGCCTGGGGAGACAGCAGGTCAGGGCGGAGGAAACAGGACTGCCCAAAGGCCAACAGGAAGCCCGCAACACCTGCCCTGCTCACCTGTGCCTCGCTTCTGAAGTCGTAGCCGCTTAAGCACCTCCGAGAACTTCTCATGCTTGCCCAGGTGGGGCAGCTTGATGTGCACTCCTGCCCGCAGCCCTGTGCCCAGGTTGGATGGGCAGGTGAGGATGTAGCCCAGGTGAGGGTTCCACATGAACTCATAGTTCTTAGACTTGAAGAGAGTTTCAATCTGCAGACGAGAAAAGGGTATAAGGGAGAAGGGCTGCCTGAGACCCCCACAGGCCCTGAGACTCCCAAGTCCCAGAAATCCCCCAGGGGGACTGATGGGGCACCCACATCCCTGCTGGAGCCCTGGGTCTGGGCCTGCCCCGTCCCTGGCACCTGGGTGAGGCCGGTGCAGAAGCGGGTGAACACCTCCTTCATGTTGCCCCCCTTCTGCATGGAGATGACCCGCAGGTGGTCCTCCTCGTTGACCCATACCAGGAAGGTCTTATTGTCATTGTGCCTGCGGGAGGGCTGGTCTCAGGGCATATCCAGAAAAAAGCCCCAGGCCGTCCTCAAACCAAAGGAACTTCCCAAGTCCCCGAGGTGCTGCTCCCAACTGTGCCCTGCAGCGGGGGCTGCTGCCAAGACTCCGCCCAACACCGGGCAGGCGGGGACCGAGATGCCTCACAGTGAGCAGGAGAACCCCAGCTGCCATCACGTGCTGTGGTCTGAGGTGAGGTAGGGCCAGGGACCGCCAAGACAGCCCCGCCCGCCCCCGACAGTGGGAGTAGGAGCCCTGCCCCCGGAGAAGCTTCTGCGTCACCAGCCCCTGGTAGAATCTCAGCGACGGAGGAGTGAGAAAACAAGGAGCTCCAGCTCCCGAGGGGCGTCGGGCAGAGGCGCCAGGGAGCCCTGCCCCCACCTCACGTCTCGAGGGGGACTGAGTCCTGAGCGCCCAGGGGCCCGGGCGCAGTACCTTAACGCACCTGCTCGGCCAAGGTCACCTGCGCGCGGCACGCAACCCAGACCCCTCCCTCCCTCCCTCCCTCCTCCTCCTCCTCCCTCCTCCTCCTTCTCCTCCTCCTCCTCCTCCTTCTCCTCCTCCTCCTCTCCTCCTCCTCCTCCTCCTTCTCCTCCTCCTCCTCCTCCTCCTCCTCTCTCCTCCTCCTCCTCCTCCTCCCTCCTCCTCCTCCTCCTCCTCCTCCTCCTTCTCCTCCTCTCCTCCTCCTCCTCCTCCTCTTCCTCCTCCTCCTCCTCCTCCTCCTCCTCCTCCTCCTCTCCTCCTCCTCCTCCTTCTCCCCTCCTCCTCCTCCTTCTCCTCTTTCTCTTCCTCCTCCTCCTTCTCCTCCACCTCCTCCTCCTTCTCTTCCTCCTCCTCCTTCCTCTTCTTCCTCCTCCTCCTTCTCCTCCTCTCCTCCTTCTCCTCCTTCTCCTCCTTCTCCTCTTTCTCTTCCTCCTCCTCCTTCTCCTCCACCTCCTCCTCGCCGCGAGGGGCCCCACCCCGGCGAGGGGGGACGAGAGGGAAAGGGGAGGCGGCGGGGAGGGCGGACGCCGCGAGAGGGCACAGAGGGACACGCACCAGATACCACGGGCGTCGGGCCAGTCGCGGGCCATGCCCGAGGCCAGCAGCAGAGGTGACACGGGCTTGTCGAAGAGGAAGTGGTCGTCGATGAGCTGCTGCTGCTCCGCCTCCGTCATGCTCTTGAGCGCGTAGTACCGGCCCGCCAGGTCGCCGTCCAGGCTGGACAGGGCTGCGGGGGGTGCGCTCAGGACGCTCGGCTGCCGCGCCCGCCCCTCCAGCCCACAGCGCGGACCCGCCCGCCCCCGTGTTCCACCCCGGGGGACGTCAGAGGCCCCCACCCGCCCAGATTTGCGGGCGTCCAGTCCTCATGGCCCGGGCGACGGTCCCAGTCGATGACCCCGCGCCAGGACCCGCCCTCCCTGGGCCCCAGGCCGCTGTGGGCGCAGGGCTGGGCCTCCGTCCTTCGGTCCCTCCGGGAAACTGAACCCAGGAGCGCGCAGATAAGAGCGCGGCGGCGGCTGCCGCTCCCAGGCGACGTAAACAAAAGCGGGCGGGGACCGCGCCGGGAGGGGCACGCAGCCGCCGCCGACCCTTGGCCCGCCCGGCCCCTACCTTCCACCGCGAGCTTCTCGATGGCGCGGCGCTCCCCGCGGCTGCAGTGCGGGGGCAGGCAGAAGCCGCGGATGCTGCGGCCCGTGCGCACCCGCGAGCTCAGCACGTAGTTGGGGTCCAGGTCGTCGCCGCCCTGGGGGGCGAGACGGGAGTCAGCGCCCGGAGACCCCGGCCCGGCCCGCCCGCCGCCCCGCCCGCCGCCCGCACCTGCAGGTTGTCGGGGTTGAGGTCGGTCTTGTGCTCATCGCTGGGCTTGTAGCCGCCGTGCCGGTCCTCGATGATGGGGTCGAAGAGATCCTTGAACACTTCGTAGGACTCCTCGTCGCCCGCCACGCAGCCCACGGTCATGATGTACGGGTGGCCTAGGGGAGGGGGCGCGGGACGGAGACGGTGACGTCACTGCCGGGCCCGAGCGCGCTGCTGAGGACCCTGCGGCTGCGCGCGGGGAGGGGGCGCCGGGACCCCGGCCCCGAGGGGTCGCGTACCCGGGTTGTCCACGCCTGTCTGGATGACGTCGTCCAGCGTGAAGCCGCTCGGCGTGCTCTTGGCGCGCAGCTCCGCGTACAGCTCCGGGGTCAGCACCTTGGCCATGTGGTTGTTGTGGGCGCTCAGGTCGGGGAACTCATCCTCGGCGGGGAAGCGCAGCTTCAGCGCGTTGTGGCTGTTGGAGAAGGGCATGGCGGCGGCGGGCTGCGGGGACACGCGGGGTCAGCGGGGACCGGCAAGCCGGGGATCCCGGACTCCCGCGTACCACTCAGGCCCCCGCCGCCGGGCCCCCCAGCGCCCCCGGGACGCGACCAAGGTCAGAGGGGTCCGCAGCGCGCGCGGGGAGCGCCATCATCGCCGGGGACCCCCGGCCGGTCCGGCGCGCGCTCCAGGCAACGCGCCCGCAGCGCGTGACGCCGCAGCGCCCGCGCCCCCTTTGCACGCAGCGCCCCTAGCCCCGGCGCCGACGCCCCCGGCCCCCGGGCCCACTCACCGGGCGGCCGGGCGGGGGCGGGGGCGCTCCGTCCGTCGGCAGCTCCCGGAGCGACGCAGGCGAACAGCGGCCGCTCCGCGCTCCCGCGGCTCTTAAGGGACGCAACGAGGGCGGCCCATTGGCGGCTATTTATAGCCCATTCATTCCATTGGCCCGCGCCGCGGGGTGGTGCCGCCGCTTTGTCCGCCGCCCGCAGCCCCCGACACCCCGGCCGCCCACCCGAGCCGTCTCCCCGCTGGGACCCCGCGCAGCCTGCCCAGTCCCCCGCCCAAGACCTCGAGGCCGAAACCTCAGATCCTTGAATATGTGGATCCCCTCGCACGCCCTTGCCTCCGAGCGGGAAACTGAGGCGGAGAGCCTCCGGGCACTCGAGGACGCTCGTGTTCATCCGCATCCTCTAGCCTGCCCGCCTAGTCCAGCCAGCCCCCGCGGCGGCGGCGAGGGGCCGGGCGAAAGCGCTCGGGGCTTCCGCAGCAGGTACTGCCCCCACCCCACCTCCGGCCAGTGCGAGCTGGCCCGGAGCCGCCGACCTTCCTCAAGGTGCCCGCAGGCACCTCCTGGGCGATCTTGGTGCAAAGCGAAGGCGCGCGGGAGGCGCAGTCTGGCTGTGGCCCAGCCCGGGGGCACCCGCGGTGCCCTGACCTTGGACAAGTCCTGGGGCTCCGGGGGATGCAAGCCAGAAACCAAGGGGACACTGTGGTCTTAAGAGGCCGCTGGCAAGTGCAGCCTTGGAGTTTCCAGACCCCAACCCTGGGTCCTCTTCGCAGGGGACAAGCTCACCCGACCCCCAAAGGCAGTCCCCAGAGACTTCAGGCAAGGATGGGAGGAAACGCTAATAAACAATAAGCATAAATGCGATTTAAAGAAGAAGAAGAAAAAAAAAAAATATCACGAATAATTAGAGTCATGCAAATTAAGCAGTGACTCCACCTCTCCCTACCCCCAGCACTCCCAGATCGACCACAGCCAGTGCTGGCTATGAGTTGGAATGAGGGGAGACACGTCCACACGCTGCCTGCAACTTGAATTGCTGCCTGCTTTTTGCAAGGTAATTTGGCAGAATCTATTAACATTAACAATGTTGGAACTCCGTGACCCAGCAATCCCCCTTCTAGGAATGCAGCCCTTAGAAAGGATGTCTCAGTTCTCTCCACTAATGGACCAAGAGATCTATGGAAGGAAAAATAAACACATCTGGATACAACCGGATGCCCATCAGGCGGGACTGGCCAAGGGTAGGAAGGCACCTGTTTGCTATGGAATATTATGCAGCTGTTAAGAGGGGGAAGTGGAGTATGTGGGGTTAATATCCATCAAGGACCCTCATCCGTTGCTCCGTGAATAAAGCAAGGAAGGGGGGAACCCTTATCTGTGGGTATATTTGATATAAATCCCTCCAGCAGTGGCACAGTGAGCACCTGCCTAGTGCCAGCCGCTGGGGATGCGTCCGGCAGCAAGGTACACAGCGCCTGCTGCTGGAGGAAGACTGGCCATGAGCCAGCAGTCCAGCAAACCAGATGACATCAGATCAGTGCTGCTGGGGTCAGGGGGACACAGAACACTGCAGTTCCAGGTACAAGGGATCCCAAATAGATGCCTCTGAGGAGAAGGCACCAGAGCCAAGGCCCAAAGGCAGGGGAAGCCCGTTCACCTCTGCCTATGTTAGCATCTATGTGGGGGCCCTGCCTCTTGTCTCATCCCCATGGTCACTGCAGAGGAGACACATGCCTCTTTTCTTCTTAGCATACTTCGTCCTGTTCCAAGTCAGCATTTTTTAGACTAGTAAAACCAACCCATGTAAAAAGGCAAATGGCCCCTCTGGGCTGGCCAGACAGCAGGTGTCCCTTAAGCCTGGAATTCCTGCACTCTGTGCCCCATGCAGCCTCTTCCCCCAGTTTTAGATATTTCTGCAGCTGCCCACCCACTACCCCACAAAGCCTGAAGGGCTTAAGTTTCTATTTCTGGAAGGGATAGCTGCAGCCCCTGGAGACAGACTTGGGGGAGAGACTTGGGGGCCACACTCAGGACTTCCTCTGTCTTCAGCATCTGCAGCTTCTCAGAAGGCCACCCCTCCCCTCTCTCACCCTCCTGGCTGAGAGCCTAACCTGCTTCCCCAGGCCCCCCATGGGAAAGGGCCCCCTTTCTCCTTTCCTGAAGGGGGCCAGCCCCTCCACACCTGTGGGTATTTCTCGTCAGGTGGGTCGAGAGACTTAGAAAAGAAGTAAGACACAGAGACAAAGTATAGAGAAAGAACAGTGGGTCCAGGGGACCGGCGCTCAGCATACGGAGGACCCACACCGCGCCGGCACTGGTCTCTGAGTTCCCTCAGTATTTACTGATCGCTATCTCTACTATCTCGGTGAGGGGGATGTGGCAGGACTATAGGGTAATGGTGGGGAGAGGGTCAGCAGGAAAACATGTGAGCAAAGGTGTCTGTGTCATAAATAAGTTTAAGGAAAGGTGCTGTGCCTCGATGTGCACGTAGGTCAGATTTATCTTTGACTTTACACAAACATCTCAGTGCAGTAAAGACCAGTATTGCCACCAGCATGTCTCAACTCCAGCCATAAGGGCGGTTTTCTCCTATCTCAGTAAATAGAATATACGATCGGGTTTTACACTGAGACATTCCATTCCCATGGACGAGCAGAAGACAGATGCCTTCCTCTTAACTGCAAAGAGGCCTTCCTCTTTCACTCACCCTCCTCAGCACAGACCCTTTACGGGTGTCAGGCTGGGGGACAGTCAGGTCCTTCCCTTCCCACGAGGCCATATCTCAGGCTGTCTCAGTGGGGGGAAACCTTGGACAGTATCCAGGCTTTCTTGGGCAGAGGTCCCTGCAGCCTTCCGCAGTGCATTGTGCCCCTGGGTACTTGAGACTGGAGAATGGCAATAACTTTTACCAAGCATACTGCCTGCAAACACATTTTTACCACAGCACATCCTGCACAGCCCTAAATTCATTAAACCTGGAGTCAACACAGCACGTTTTTTCGAGCACAGGGTTGGGGCTAGGGTTACAGATTAACAGTATCTCAAGGCAGAAGAATTTTTCTTAGTACAGAACAAAATGGAATTTCTTATGTCTTCTTCTTTCTACATAGACACAATAACAGTCTGATCTCTCTTTCTTTTCCCCACACTTGCCCTCCACAGGCAAGGGCAGAACTGCAGAGGTGAGGTCCAGAGGGCAGGGCTGCCTATGGCAAGCAGTGAGCCGGACACTGGGGCGGCTCCGGGCTGGGGCCGCTGGCAACCCTCAGCCTTTTGAGGTGGGTATTTTTGCCCCCAGTGTGCAGACAGATCATCATTTTTTTTGTTGTTGTTGTTGAGACAGAGTCTCGCTCTGTCGCCCAGGCTGGAGTGCAGTGGCCGGATCTCAGCTCACTGCAAGCTCCGCCTCCCAGGTTTACGCCATTCTCTCGCCTCAGCCTCCCGAGTAGCTGGGACTACAGGCACCCGCCATCTCGCCCGGCTAATTTTTTGTATTTTTTTAGTAGAGACGGGGTTTCACCGTGTTAGCCAGGATGGTCTCGATCTCCTGACCTCGTGATCCGCCCGTCTCGGCCTCCCAAAGTGCTGGGATTACAGGCTTGAGCCACCGCGCCCGGCCAGATCATCATTTTATTTTTGTTTTTATTCTGTTGAGACAGGGATCTCGCTGTGTTGGCCAGGCTGGTCTCAATGTGCAGATAGATCAGAAGTTGGGTGACAGAGGTGTCCAGTCATGGGCCCACAAATCCTGCCACCCTCCCAGAGCCCGGCCCTGTACTAGCCTGCCTGGGGCAGACCGACAGTGCAGGGGGCCAGGCAGCTGCAACGGGGGCAGCAGCAGCAGATGACAGTGGGGAGGTGGCCCTCAAGGCCTTCAGACATAAATGTCAGGGTGAGACTCCCCAGGCAGGGGCTGATTGGGAGTCTTAGTGGCCCCCAGACGAGGGGCACAAGGGGAGGAGTCTGGAAGGTGGCAGCCTCTCCTCCAGCTGACTCCCCTGTCTGCAGACCCCTGCTCTCCCCAGGGCCCACAGGAGCTGCTTTGGCAGCATGCAGGCAGGAGGCTGGATGACGTTACCAGGCCAGTGTTTGGTCCAGGTTCCTCAGAAACCACACCTGGTTACACATGAACCACTGGGCCTGGAGGGGGCTTCGAAGGAGGCCCAGGCCTTTTATCCACAGAACATGACCCCGCTCAGCAGGGTAGGCCCAGGGCAGGCTCCAGGTAGGGCACTGGGAGCCATCCTTGGAGTCTGCTCCCAGAGTACAGCCGGAGGCAGCATTGCTTCCTCCCAGTGTCCTGCCACTGAGTTCTGCAGAACCCAAAGAGGAAGTGGGCTGAGGTCAGGAGAGGGACAGGGGCTGACTGGGGTTCACAGAGCACAGTGGGGTAGGAGGCTGTGCTGGTCAGTGGGGAGGGACTGCAGTCACATGGTCCCTGCCAGGCATTTGGGCAGAGCAGCCTCCCCAGTGGGCATCTTCCTGCCTGTTCCCACCTTTCTTCAAATCAGCCATTGGTTCTCTGAAGCCGGTTTACTGGCTTTAATTATTAATTAATTAATTAAGAGATAGGGTCTTGCTATGTTGTCCATGTGGAACTCCAACTCCTGGCCTCAAGCAGTCCTCCTTCCTCAGCCTCCTCAGTGCTGAGCTTTGCGGGTTGATTGGCTTTAAATCCTAATCCCACTTTGACCTCACTGGCTGTGACCTTAGGCAAGTTATTTAAGCTCTCTGAGTTTCAGTTTCCCCATCTGTGAAGTGTTCCCTCCCTCCTAGGATCCTGGGGAGAATTCAATGAGATGACACAGCTGGGCATACACAGCACCAGCCCTTGTTAGGGGAGCCCCAGTACAAACTCTGCACAGGGACTCATCAGCTGGGGTAGAGGGGGGTGGTTCTGCTTGAGGACTCAGGCTGGGGACTGGGGCAGGCTCAGATGGAGCAGGTGGGCAGGGCTGAGGAGGCTGCCTGGAGGAAGGGGCACTGGAGGAGCTGACCAGCCGTAATGGACAGAGGCAAGTGGGAAGCTGGAACCAAGGGAAACCAGCGACAAGTCACCAAGTCCTCACTTAGGCCCTCATAGGCACTTGGCCTTGACTCCACACCACAGCTGAGAGGCTGGGGAAGAGAAACCCAAGAGAAGTAGAAAGTCAGAGCCCCCCAGGGCAGAAATTAGGGGGTGACTCAGGCGGGTGCACCATCAAGGGAGACAAGCACCCACTCAAACACAGGCTGGGGAGCTGCGGGTGGCTCTGGGTTGCCTCAGCGTTG
The DNA here is from genome assembly GCF_009764315.1 of Trachypithecus francoisi. NCBI lineage: Eukaryota > Metazoa > Chordata > Mammalia > Primates > Cercopithecidae > Trachypithecus > Trachypithecus francoisi. Next base: position 3,099,779 of record NW_022681468.1, on the reverse strand, counting down.
AGAGCAGAAGGCGGGGAGGCCATGAGGCAGAGGGAGAGGCAGCTGGTGGCCAGTGTTGTGGCCCCGCAGGGATAGGAGCCCACAGAGTGGGAGGCCATGGAAGGCCTCTCATCAGCTTACTTCTGGGGGCTCTCAGCCACAGCTAGGACAGAGATGCAGAGGGGCCGAGGTTGGAACCCTGGGTTTCCATGATGGACCCTGAGAAGCCAATGTAAGGGCCACAAACACCGTGGCCTGGCCTGCCCCAGAGGCGAGAGAGTTGAGAGTGTTCCACAGGCTGCCAGGGCTCCAGAGCAGAGCTTGCTCTCAAGGAGCCTGGCCACCTCATTTTACCAGGCTGGAGTGGCTGAGTGACAGGGGAAGGTGGCCTAGGGTCATTGCTAACTGGCTTGGGTTCGGGCATAGGCTAAACCCTAGTAGGCTGGGTAGGGGAGTCTCTGTTCCTCTCCAAGCTCTGGTCCCGAGAGCTAAGGGCTGGAGGAAGAAAATCTGTGTCCCCTGCCCCCGCTCCCCTGCACACACACTCCACAGAGAAGCCAGCTGGGAATGGCGTTGCTGAGACAGAACACCACTCCCCGCTTCCCTTTTTTGCCTGTCCTCCAGCAGCACCTCCTCCAGTCTCCTGCTCAGGCTCCTCACCAGACTCAAAAGTGGGCCCAAGTCATCCGGTTCTCACTATGCCTTGGTTCCCAGGAAGGGATCCATGACCCCCTCTCCCTCCTAGAAGCAGCTCTGCACTCAGGAGAACGTGCCCCCATCGGGGGAGGCAGGGCCTGGGCGGAAGGCCACTTCTGCAGACTTTTCCAGGTCCCCATCTGCTGCACAGAGCTCTGGCTGACGCTAGCCCAAGCCTTTTAGGACGGCCCCTTGACCTGCGATTCCTTTCTGGAATTCATCTTAGGGCCCAGTCAGGGTGTTTCCAGAGCAGTCTGCAATAACAAACAGTCTGCAATAACAAAATGTCTATGGCAAAGTGTCCTCATAGAGGACTGGGCAGTAAGCCACAGGCCAGCCCTTTGGTGGATCCCCAGGGGCTGTCAAAGGGGTCCGGGACAGCAGTGACAGCCAGGCCTTGGCTCCTGCCGCCCTTCAAATGTGCCTGGGTGCGATGGCAAGCCGCGGCCGGCGGGGAGGGGGGACCTTTTGTTTGTTATTATTTGTAGAGATGGTGGGGTCTCACTACGTTTCCCGGGTTGGTCTCGAACTCCTCAGCTCAGAAGAACCTCCCGCCTCGGCCTCCCAAAGCGCGGGATCACAGGCGACAGCCACCACGCCGGCCGGCCGCCATGTGGATTTTGTACAGTCTTTCGATCTTCCAGCGACCAGCAAGTGTAAACAGAGCAGCTCACATGAGGCAAGAAGTCGCCCAGGAAACGTCCTCTGGGAGGGGCGGGAAGGGCAGCCTGGCGCTCCCAGGATCCCGTGCGCGGAGGGGGCGAGGCGGGGCGCGACGTCATCAGCGGGCGCGGAGCCGGAAGTGTTGTGGCCGCCCCCGCCGCGCGTCGCGGAGGCACGTGTGGAGCACCGGCGGCGGGAGCGTCGCAGGTGAGACTCCGCGGGGCCCAGGGTGGCAGGGCGCGGGTGAGAGTGGCCCGGGCCGAGCGCGGCGCGCAAGTGCTGTTCCTCCAGCCTCGCATGGGCGGCCTCCGCCGGCCCGGCCTGGCCCCTTGCTGCCTCTGCACCGGCTGGGCGGTGTTTGCGTGGACGGCCAGCTCCGAGTCACCAGCCCCTTCCTGGGGAGCCCTTACCCCTCTGTCATACCCTGCTACCCAGTCCCTGTGGGGGAGACTGGGGCGATGAATCAAGCCTGGCTTGGAGGTGCCCTCACTGACCATTTGCCTCTCCCCCGCCGGTGGACACCTCGCAAAGGCGCTTCCTCCTCTCACACCTGGGGAATGGGAGAATGACTCATGGAGAAGGGTGATGGGAGGGTCGGGTCCTCACTCCGGAAATCCTTGGGACCGACCTCCCCCATTGCCAAGCCTCAGTCTTTTCATCTCTGATTTAGGCTCATAGTCCCTGTCTCTTGTCCTAGACCAAGAAAGACTTCAGAGGCCAGGCCAGAGTGCAGCGCTCTTGGGCTCCCTGTCAGGCAGTTGCAGAGGCTGAACTAGCCACACCCCACCCATGCCCACTGGTGGGATGTAGGCCTCGAAGCCTTCTACCTAGACCACAGACCCTCGTCCTGCCTCCTGACTTGCTCGTACCTACACACACCCCTCCCCAGGTCCTTGGCCTTCTACCTAGAGCCCAGACCCTCGTCCTGCCTCCTGACTTGCTCGTACCTACACACACCCTCCCCAGGTCCTTGGCCTTCTACCTAGAGCCCAGACCCTCGTCCTGCCTCCTGACTTGCTCGTACCTACACACCCCTCCCCAGGTCCTTGGCACTTGCCAGACATTAGCACCATGAGCTTCGTGGCCTACGAGGAGCTGATCAAGGAGGGTGACACGGCCATCCTGTCACTGGGCCATGGTGCAATGGTGGCAGTGCGTGTGCAGCGTGGGGCACAGACCCAGACCCGGCATGGTGTCCTGCGGCACTCAGTTGACCTTATCGGCCGCCCCTTCGGCTCCAAGGTGACGTGCGGCCGAGGTGGCTGGGTGTACGTGCTGCACCCCACGCCAGAGCTCTGGACGCTGAACCTGCCGCACCGCACACAGATCCTCTACTCCACCGACATCGCCCTCATCACCATGATGTTGGAGCTTCGGCCCGGCTCTGTAGTCTGTGAGTCTGGTGAGTTCCTCAGGCTGCCTCAGTTTAACTCAGAAATTGACACAAAGGTGGAGGTCAGAGCCTCCAGCCTGCGCTTCCTACAGACAGATGGGGCTCCTCGGTTTCTATTTTCACATCTTTCTGGGACGCAGAGAGCAGGGAGTGAAGTGGAGGCAAGGAAGCCCGTTAGGAGGCTGGTGCTGTAACTGGAGTGAGAGGTGGCTGTAAATGGGCCAGGGGGAGCTGGGGCGGACTGGTGCTCTAGTGAGGGTCCTGCTTGCCTTGGTGGGGTGTGGCCAACTGGATGCTTGGCGCTGTCCTAGGTGCTGACCGTCAATCTCTAGTCCTCAGTGCTGATGGTGAAGCAGAGAGAGTTGCCCCTTCTGGAAAGAGGCCAGGGGTACCCCAAGGAGCTCACTGTAGGTGGGGAGTCTTCCCATCCTCATCCAGGATCAGATCCTCACCTGCCACCAATGAATGTGAGCACCATTGTCATTGAGTCCAGGGCCTGGGCTGTGGGAACCCTGCACACATACAGGTGCTGGGGCTGCCCGGTGCAGTGATTGAAGCCAAGATTGGCCCCAGGCACTTGGGCATCTAGGTTGTTGGTGGCATGTTCCTCATGGGCAGGAGAGCTAGGGTTCAGGTTCACGAAGAGTGCCTAGCACGGCCATGCTGGCTTTCTGAGGGCTGCAGGTCACCGTGTCCCTCTCTGGGGTGTCTGGGTGGGAAGGGTGGAGAGCAGGACTTAGCCAAGCCCATCAGCTGCTGCTCCTGTGCATCCTGTGGCGGGTGCTGGCCTCTCCACCCCTGCCCCACTCTCGCAAGAGAGCTCAATCAAGCAGCACGCTTCTCCTGGCCTCCTCAGATATGCCAGGTCCCCTCCTCGGAACCGGAACAAGACAGACCAGGTTCCTGCCCTCGAGGAGCGGGGACACAGCCTGGGTGAGCGGCTCAGTGCCACTGGTTACTGTGAAACTTGTGAGACAGGGCTGCGTGTCTGAGGGGGACCTAGAGTGGGGTCCCTCCAGCTAGACCAGGCAGGGAAGACCTCTCTGAGGAGGGGACATTTGAGTTGAACATGATGAGAAGGGGCCTGCGAAGAGCCGAGGGACAGCACCACCAAGGAGGAGCGTGCCGAGGCCCTGCAGTTGGAGTGTGCTGCCGAGTCAGGCTCAGTGAGGGAGGCAGAGGGGCTGGGAGTGAGGTTGGAGAGGAAGCGAGCTCCACCCCGGAGGCCAGCAAGTCTGACTTGCCCCTGAGTGGGAAGGAGGCATGGCCAGGCTCTGCAGGGGGAAAGAGGCAGCAGACTGGGAGCACCTAGGGGAGGGGCTGCTTCCTAAAAAGAATGTGGGAGGTGGCAGGACGTGGGATGGGACAGAGGGAGTGCAGGCACCTCCATGGGTCTGGCCCAACGGCTTGCGATGCTCAGTGCGATTTGGGTTCGAGGGATGGGTGGCAAGTGTGCAGTAGCTGCTCTAGCAGGAGTCTCAAGTGGAGGGGCCTGGGGATGGAAGTGGCATCAGGTAGATGACCCCTGAAGGTGGAGCAGAAGGAGGGACGCAGGCCCTGGCCCTTTCCACAGGACAGGAAGTCAAGCAGAGGGGCCATCCGGAGGGAAGCTGGGGGCAGGTGTGCTGGGGAGGACTGGGGCTGTGTGGCTGGTGGCCAGGCCCTGCGTCCTGAGTCCAACCAGGCCACGGCAGAGCCCCAGCCCCCGTGTGCTGGGGTCAGGCTTAGGCAGGCTTGGTGGGGGTGGGCTGTCTCAAGGGGACCAAGGAGCTTCTGGGGAGAGGTGGGCATGAGGGCCGGCAGGGTAGGCCACTGTTGACAGGGACTGAGGAAGGGATTGGCCATGCCTGGAAGGAGAGAGGGCTGAGCGATGGGATGGGCCTCTCTGTTCCCCCTGCACAGATTTCCCCTGAGGCTCCAGTCAGCTGGGCTGCCCTCAGTCCCTATATATGCGCCAGGTGGGCTAGGGCAGGGTTGCCACTGGCCTGGCCTGTGCCCACAACGGACACCGTGGCATACACAGCCTGTCAACCCCAGCTCACCCCTAGACAGGGTGCCCAACCCAAGGCTAGCCCAGGGCTCTGGGCAGCGGGGACCACACAGCCCTGGAGTAATGCCCACCTGTAATCTGGGGTCCTCCCGAGCACTGTGTGGGTCTCCAGAGTGAAGTGGGGGTTGGTTCCTGGGAGGCTGTGGGTCCCGAGCAGTCCCAACTGATGCCTTGCCCTTCCCATCTTGTCCTGCCAGGCACCGGCAGTGGCTCAGTGTCCCACGCCATCATCCGCACCATTGCACCCACGGGCCACCTGCACACGGTGGAGTTCCACCAGCAGCGGGCAGAGAAGGCCCGGGAGGAGTTCCAGGAGCACCGTGTGGGCTGCTGGGTGACTGTGCGCACCCAGGATGTGTGCCGCAGCGGCTTTGGCGTGAGCCACGTGGCCGACGCCGTCTTCCTGGACATCCCATCACCCTGGGAGGCTGTGGGCCATGCCTGGGATGCCCTCAAGGTCGAAGGTGCACTAGGGGTTCCGGGAGAGGTACAGCCCGGGCGGGGGTGGGGCAAGGGTGCAGGACTGAGCTCCTGGGAGCTCAGAGGGATCCAGAAACCAAGCCACACCATGGCAGTGGCTAGGCCAGGGCCTCATCTTGGCCTTAGATGAGGAGTGGGTCAGGCCGACCAGGGGAGGCAGAGCTGGGGAGGATGGGCTGATGGGGAGGATGTCAACCCCCGATCGGGAAAGGTGGCAGTGCCACCCAAGTTCAGGGCAGGCCCGGCTGGAGGTGTCTGGAATCCCCTGCCCATGCTGTTGCCCAAAGTCTCTCCTGCCAAGCTCTGGAGCCCAGGGAACCCCTTTTAGGGAAGATGCTGGGTGCGGAGGCGGGGCAGCCCTGGGGAAGGTCGGGCCTCAAGCCAGGGAGGTGGCTGGGAGGCCCAAGGCTTTTCCCTTTTCTGGAGAAGGAGCAGTGCAGGCAGCAGGGGCCCCTTCTTCCCAGCTGAGAGTTGCATTGTGAGAGGGTGGAGGGTGGGGGTGTGGGGCGCCCCGCCCCACCTCAATGACTAGCCGAGGCCTAGTACGGACAGCAAGGCGGTGGCCGGGGATTCCCTGCTGCCTCCGGCCCAGCCTTGACTCCTGGGTCCTGGTCTCTGCTGAGGAGGCCTTAGGGTAGCTGTGGGGATCTCCATGCTCTGCCTCCTAGGCTCCCTGCTCTGGGGACACTTCTGGGCCTGAACCATAGTCCCGGGGAGGCTGAACCCGGCAAAAGCCCTCGTGGGTCCCCAGGCTGCCTTTATCACTCCTTCCTCCAGAGTGACCCAGGGAACCTGCGCCTGCCTCTGGGACCTGTCCCTTCTCCTGCGAGCTCCCCCTTCTGGGTCCAAAGGCTCCGGGCTCATTCAGGGGCCTGGAGTCTCCTGCTGGCCACTGGAGCCCACTGGGGAGGGTGCGGTGTGCTCAGCCTCGGTGCCCTGTCTAGGCTGTTGTCACACAGAAGGTACCTCCTCTAACCCTGAACCTCCTGGCGGCCCCGTGTCAGGGTACACCTGAGGGGACTAAGCCTCAGGGACATTTGAGGACATTTGTCTGGGCCACATATCTCTACCCGGCCCTGGCTTCCCCAGGTCCTCCTGGCCAGGACAGGAACCGACCCGGGCTGGGTTCTCATTCACTGCAGGCCAGGCCAAGTGAAGCCCGCGGCTGCCCTGGTGGGAGGCAGCGGGGAGAGGCTGTCATGCTCAGGCTGTGCTTCGAGTAGGTGCCTCCTGTTCCTGGGAGCAGTGACAGCCTCTGATTTCCTGTGACAGCAGCGGCCCCCGCACCGCCCTGCGCTGCCGTGCTGTCAGAGCTCCTCTGGGCCCAGCGCTCCAGCAGCCCTGTGGAAGGCAGGAGAGCAGTGCCCGCTGTGGGCCAAGTGAGACAATGGCGGCACGAGCTTGACCCAGTGCCTGGCATGTGGGAGGGCCTGGTGCGGCTAAGCTGGGTGACATGAACGGTGGCGCCAGGCCCCATGGTGGGCTGCCGGTTGAGGGCCAGGCCCCTCTGCCCTGCATACCAGCTCTGGAGAGCTTGCAGTCCGTGCTGGGACCATCTTAGGTTGGCCTCAGACCCTAGGGTGGCAGTTCAGGGATGCCAGGGCCAGACAGGCCACTCCTGCCCTCTGACCCTCGGGTCCTGTTTCCCACAGGTGGGCGCTTCTGCTCCTTCTCGCCATGCATCGAGCAGGTGCAGCGCACGTGCCAGGCGCTGGCGGCATGTGGCTTCTCGGAGCTGAGCACCTTGGAGGTGCTGCCACAGGTCTACAACGTGCGCACTGTCAGCCTGCCACCGCCCGACCTGGGCGCGGGCACAGATGGCCCTGCCAGCCCCGACACTGGCCCCTTCCGCAGCGGCACGCCCATGAAGGAGGCCGTGGGCCACACCGGCTACCTGACCTTCGCCACCAAGACCCCAGGCTAGGGGGCCGCCGCCCAGGGCATCAGGGAGCTGGGAGCACCGAAGGGCTGGGCAGGGAGGCCAGAGGCACCTTATATGGTCAGCGATGCCTGCCAGACACAGATGGTGGGGCGGGGCTTGGGGGCCTTCTGGGTGGCCAGAGTGGGACGGCAGGAGGGGTGGCTATGATGGAGGAGGAGTGCTGGGGCTGGGCCTCAGCCATTGCTGTCCAGCCCCGCGGCCCATCCCAGCTGCTGTTTGTTGCCAATATGAAGTCTCCACTGCCACAGGCTCCCCTGGGTGTTGAGGCCAAAGGGTGCAGGTGGGGGAGTCTGACCCCTCCCAGGTGGGCCTAAGCAGGAAGGGGGTGGAGGAGGGATGGGGCATTGTCCCCGAGGCCACACTGCATCTGACCCGAGCCCCCACGGCCCTGGCTGCCCCACAGGGCCTGAGACCATCTGGTGTTTCTCCAGTTCCCCGGGCTGAGGCTCCAGCCTGGGCCAGAAGCTGGGGTGAGATGACCCAGGATCCCTGCCCTGCCCTCCCCAGTGCTAGGAGACCAGGCCAGCCCAGGAACCAGGGAGGTGACCCTGCTCTCTGGCCTTCAGGCTGATGTGACAGCACTGGGCTCAGCCCAGGCCTGCGTCCACTCAAGTCCAAGAGGCGGGGCAGCCCCCACCCAGCCTGAGCCCCTTGACACAGGCCAGGCAGCGCTGCGGAGAGGAGCAGCAGAGGGGCTTGTTTGCCACAGGCGACCAGGCACACGTGTCGGGGCTGGCGTGTGAATGCCAGCCTGTGAGTCCCAGAACTATGTGGGCACCCCTACCCATCGCAGAAGCCAGGGGCATGGAGGACCCCCCCACGGGGACAACAGTGTTGGGGGGGTCGGGGAGGTGTGTCCAGGACACCTTCCAGGGACAGTGCCTATGTGAACACCTCTTAAAGGCTAAGGGGGCATTTTCCAAAGCGGGGACAGACGGTGGGACACCCCGGCGGGGGGGCTCTCCTCGCCTGCCCTGGTGTGTGACAGCCTCAGGGGAGGACCGACCGGTGCCTGTGTCAGCCGTGGGGCCCTTGGAGCTGCCGCTGGTGCCGAGGGGGCCTGGGTTTCAGCCCGTGGAGTCAGTGGCTGTTGGGGCCTTGAGCGCTGTGCTGGCAGCGGCCTGGCCCTGAGTGTCAGTGATGAGCAATAAACGTGCTGTCCCCTCTGTGCTGCATGACCCCTAGCGGCCAAGGCCACCCCCAGCTGCTGTCCAGGCCAGCCCTGCCTGCGCTCTGCCCTGGTCCCTGCTCCTGCCTGTCCTGGTTTGGCATGATGGGTGCTCCAGACTCCAGGACAAAGGGGCAGATGTGTGGCCGTCCCCATCTGGCTGCAGAAAAGGCCACTTGTCCCTGGGGTTGGGGTGGTCCAGGAGTGCTGGGCCTTCCTCCACAGCCCGGGCTGGAATATTCAGTGTGGCTGCCTGGGCTGCTGCATGAGCCCCTGCAGGAAGGGTCCACCCCAGGCCGCCTGGTCCCCGCAAAGTGTCACACTGGGTCACTGGGGGCTGTGGCTTATGTGGTCGGGGAATCCTGTGTCCCTGAGAGTTGTTCAGCCCTGCTCCGAGGGTTTGTCCTCCTTCTAGGACGCAAGCCTTCCCTCTGACCTTGTTCCTCACCTGGGGCACAGAGGCGGGGCCCCCGGTCAGGTTCAACATGGAAGTGGGTGACCCTAATGCCAGGAGCCTTGGGGTCAGGCTGTGCCCGGGGTGTCACGAACTGGGTGGCGCACACCCCTGAGGTCTCAGTTCCCCAAGCCTGCCCTGCCCGTCCTGGCCACAGCAGAGGCCTGCATGCTGTCTGACAGGTGAACACCAGGAGGTGTTTCTTTTGAGGCGCAGCTCCACGGTTTACAGGACACGTAAGCCTCAGGCACTGTAGGGTCCAGGTTGTGCCCATTTTCCAGCCAGGACTGGTAGCCCACGTGGCAGCTCTGGGTGAGTCACCAGGATCTGCACATGGAGAGCGGAATCCACCCTTAGTTGTCACGTGGGACAGTCGCTGTCTCAATCCTCTCGGCCCTGCTGCTCTGCCCTGCACACAGGCCCCCATGACGACCTTGAGCCTCCAGGCATCCACCCCCACCGACCATAGAGCTGGGCCTCACCCCACTCCCTCAGGTTGGATCCCCACCTGGCCTTGAGCCAGCCTTAAACTCCTGTATGTCCTTCAAGACCCCTTCAAATGTCCTTTTCTCAGCATGTCTCCCCAGACCGTCTAATGCCCAGGCGGGAGAGTCCTGCACACCATGGCCCGAGGGAGCCCCCACAGCAGAGGAGCAGAAGGCAAGCAGCAGCCCCGTTCTGTAATGGGGAGCCTGACTTCCAGGGGCAGCGCTGGGCCCATGGCCGCGAGTGACCGATCAGCAGGCCCCGATGGTCAGCTCGAGTCAGCAGCACGGGCTCATCATGGGGCAAGGATTCACCAGAAACGCCCTCCCTGGCCCAGTGTGGACTCGCCTGGGCCTCAGATTTTCCCTGGAAATTCCTCCCCCCTCGCCCTGCTGTCTTGCACTGAGACAGTGGCACATGACTCCCAGCTGCCCACGCCCTGGAAGGTCCCAGGCCCTGGCCCTGACTCACCTGCTTGGAGGGTCCCAGTCCTGGGTACTGCCCTAGAGCCAGGATTCAAGTCCCCCTCCCTCAGGAAGCCCCAGGGTGTGAGCTGCTCCTGGGCCTCCCTCTGCCCCAACCATGCCTGCCTCAGGGCCCAGCCCTTCACCGAAGAGCCCCAGAGGGCTGAGCCCAGCCAGGGCTGCACGGGTGGGGACCAGGACACGATTTCTGGGTGGGCGGAGGGCAGCAGGCCGCTGGGGGCACACCCTGTCTAGCAGAATGTGATGAAGCGGGGTTGCCTCTGAGGACCCAAGAGGCCCTCACCCCTGCAGTCTAGGTCTGGGGCTGTCCCCCTTCCATTCCCCCCTCTCCCTCCATTGTGGCTTTGCTCTTTCCACCCACTGCCTCTGGCCCAGAAGATAGAGGGCAAGTGGGCTGCCAGGGGACCCGAGCCCCCCCAACAGTTCACTGCACAGGTAGGGAAACTGAGGCACACAGCGGCGGCTCCGGAATCCTGGCCATAAGTGGTTCCCCAGTGCATGACCCTAGAGAGCAGAGTTTTGAGGCAGGGTCCTGGAAGGCTACACAGGAGACACCTGTGCAGGTGGACATTGGAGAAGGGAGGGCAAGCCATGCAGGTGGGGTGGGTGGTGCCCCAGAAGCGGTGGATGGAGAGGGTGCACCTCCAGCCTCTGGGCTGGCAAGTGCTGTTTCCAGAGCTGCTCTAAGCAGGGTGAGTGCTGGACTCAGTCCCCCCACAGCCCCGGGGCTGTAGGGCTCGCATGCCAGCCTGGAGGGGCCCTGAGCAAGAGGGTCCCCAAAGAGGGGCCTGGCTCCTGATGCCCTCAGAGGGAGGGAGCAACTGCCGGGCATCACACCCTGTCCTCACCAGCCACAGAGGGTGGGCGCTGTCACCAGCAGGCATGGGTTGAGTGCCTCCTACGTGCCAGCCCCTGCCCTTCAGGGCTCCCAGGAGCCAGACCCAGATCTGGGCACACAGTGCAGGGCGAGGTGTGACTGTGGAGCAGCAGTGGTCTGGGCCCTGTGTGGTAAGTCTGGGTTGGTGTGGGGTGGGGGAGTGGACGGGCCTTTCTGTCCTGGGTGGTCTGCACACCGCCTGCTCCTGGACACTGGAACTGAGCCTTGAGAGAAGTCGTTTCCCGAGGTGGCCAACAGGTTGGCGGCTGGCTGGGTGCCGGGGTGTGTGGACCCCAGAGCCAGTGGGTTGGGCCCTGCAACCCACTGTGGTTCAACAGTGAGCAAGGAGGGGCACAGGAGGGCCAGCCTGCTGCCCTGCCCCAGCAGTGGCCTTGCCAGCCCGCGGGCCCTCCCCACGCGGAGCCTCTGTGCCCAGGGGAGCCTGCGTGGCCCAGCCCGTCAGCCAGGACGAGGGCGTTTCAAAGTCAGGCCGCCTCCGAAGTGGTGGCGTTGGCGGGAGGGAATAACTCGCTCCCACCAGGCTGAGAATAGCTCAGAATTGGGTCACGCTCACCGAGATCTCCGGTCACAGCCTCCAGCCTTTGACAATAATCAGCTTTCTCCCTGACATCTGTCCCTTCAAAGAGGGTGCAGGCACTTCTAGAAGCAGCAAAGCAGAGGGGACGGGAGTGGGGAGGGGTGTCCCCACCTCCTGGCCCCCCATGGCAGGCCCCCTGCCTCCCTCCCGCCCGCCCCATGCTCCCTTCGGTGCCTCAGGACCCACCAGCTTCCCGCACGGGGCCAGGTCAGGGAGCAAAGCACGGCAGTGCCCTCTGACAGATGAGGACACCGGCTGGGGGCTGCAGGGAGGGTGGCGCCTGTGCCTGGCCCTCCCGTGCTCTGGCAGCCATGCCCCTTAGCTCCTGAGACTCGGGGGCTTGCATGCCACTGCCCCAAGCCGCCCTCCTCCTGCCCCTCCCAGTCTGTCCTGGGCTCTTTTAACGTGGTTGAAGGGCATGGGTCAGAGCAGGCCGTCCTGCCCCGCCAGGCTTTTGGGGCCTTGTGTTTCCCCCAGCCCAGAACTTCACCCCATGTCTTGTTTCCTATCCATTTTCCCGTGTCGGGCCCTCCTCACCCCTTGAGGGGGCTGAGGTAGGTGCTGTCACAGGCCCTCAGAGCCCGCATCTGTGCTGTCACCTGCGTATGCTGCCACCAGGTGGGTGCTGAAGCCATCTTCATAGCAACATAGGTGCCTCCTGCATAGAGATAGCGATGCCTACCACATGCCAGGCACGCTGATTTTGGTTCTTTAATCTTTAAAAACCCACAAGGCAGTTCTTCTCGTGTTCTGGGTGACACCATTGCCCAACTTTAGTCACAGATATGTTCCTGAAGTGCCCGTGACACTGAGCATCTCAAGATGTGGCCCCTGGACCGCCTGCTCAGCATTGTCCCCACCCCACCCCTGCTGCTCAGCATCGTCCCCACCTCACCCCTGCTGAGCCAGAACTCCAAGGCAAGGACCAGGGTGCCCCCTTTCTCCAAGCCTCCAGGTAGCTCTGGTACTCAAATCTGAGAATCACGGCTGGAAGACCCAGGAGTCTGGCAAACATTTCTTTTTATTTCTGAAACAAAAACCCCCTTTATTAACTGGAGCGGCAGCTCTCGGGCAGCTTCCTGCACGCGGCCGGTTGATCCTCTGAGGCTGCGCGGTCAGCTGCAGCTCAGTTTCTCCCAGTGTGGCTGGACTGGCTGCTTCTGAGCCCCAGACCCTGGCGCTCCCTGCTGCTGCGCTGCGAATGCCCTCGTGCTCCCAGAGAGAAACTGAGGCAGCAACAGCAGGTCGCTGTGCGCAGACCCCACGGGGCCCCAATTTGAATAAACCAATGTCTTTTACAAAATAAGAAAGTTGGGAAGTTTGAAGCTTGAGAGGCTGTTTTGTGAGTTTAAGGCGTGGCCACATTTGCGGGCATGCTGACAAAGTGCTGGGGAATGACAGGGTGGCTGAGATCCAACACTGAATAACAGGGTTGGGGAGGAAGGGGAGTAGACCTCAAACCAGGCTGGCCACAGACTCCTGGGAGCTGCGTGCAGGATTCTTCACACGATTCTGCTGGTGCATTTATTTGACAATTTCTAAAAGTTTTTATTTTTTAAAAAAAGGAGGCTGGGTGTGGTGGCTCATGCCTGAGGCCGAGATGGGAGGATCGCTTGAGCCCAGCCTGGGTAACACAGGGAAACCCTGTTTCTACAAATAATTAAAAAATAAAAAAAGGAAAGATGCCCCAGGCCAGTGGCCAGCACTGGTAGCCAGCAGGACCCAGCCTGTCACCCAGGGTGCTGGCACGGCACACGCAGGCTGAATGTGGTCTGGGGCCTGGCCCCTGCCTGGAAGCCCTGGACCTGTAGAGACGGGCCCTGGAGAGGAATGCAGGGCCAGCTGTGGGTGGGGGACCGGCCATGGATGGGGTGGGGACAGTGGGGGCGACAGGCTTGTTGCTAAGCTACAGGCACAATGGACATTCCGGGTGCCTGGCAACAGGGAAGGAGACGCTTCTTGGAGGGGGAGCCCTGAGGGGGCCAGGCCACACTTGTCCCTCAGTAATGCGCGCATCCCCACCCTCAGGCCATTGAGACTACACCGGCTGCCTGGCCCCTCAGGGTAAAGGGCAGCCACCCTCCTGGTGGGGCTTCAACAATCCCTGACGCCAGCCTCCACCCAGCTGGGGACCTGGTCCGAACGTGCCCTTGATGGCTCCTGCAGCCCCGAGCCCTGGCCTGCTCACCTTCGATGGCTCCTGCAGCCCCGAGCCCTGGCCTGCTCACCTTTGATGGCTCCTGCAGCCCCGAGCCCTGGCCTGCTCACCTTCTCGTGGCCTCTGTCTTGGGGCCACTTATGCTCCTCGCCTCTCCTGCCTCTGACTGTGCCTGCCTGGCTGGTGCCCCCAAGTGCAGGCGTGGGACCCTCATGGGGTTCAGAACAGGGCTTGGAGTTCTGGTAGAGCCTCCATCCCCTGCCACCCCTCTCCTGGCCCCAGACTCAGTAGCCCCTAGCCCTGCCAGCCAGGCTCTGCCAGAGTCACACTGCAGGGCCCCTGGCCCCTGTGGCTGTCCCTGTCCAGCCGCCTCTGGAGGGTGTGTGCCACTCCCTTCAGGCTCCACATCCCCCCTCCGTGGATGGCCTGCTAAGGAGCTCTGGGCCCAGCCGGTGGCCAGGAGGAGGGAGGCTAGGAGTTCACGGTGCCTGGCGGCCCTCCCCACCTCACAGACGGTTCCTGAGCTTCTGGGCACAGTGGTCAGCCCTCGCCCTTCCCCCACACACACGCTCTGTCCCTCAGCATCGCACTGGTTGGGCCTCAGCCCTGCCTCTTCCCCCAGCCCTAAAGGTAGAGGTCGGACCCCGGCTGCTGCCGAGGTCCTGGCTCAACCATACATTCCGTGTGCACAGTTCTTTCTGTCCTGGGTGGGCCAGGCGCACAATAGGCGCTCCATGAACACACAGTGGAGCCCGCCAGGCAGTGCCGCCACCCTCCCGTGCTCTCCGTCTCCGCTGCTGTTTGCATGGCTTTTGCCACCCTGGTCTCTGCCACCCGGTCCTCGCTGGCCTCACTGGGCCAACCCTCTGCCCCACACCAGGAGGTGTCCAGTGCCCTCTGGAGGGACGCCTCCTCTGTGCACTGCCTGGGGGAGGCAGGGCGGGGGCAGGTCCTAGCCCCACCACCCTGGGCGGGGCTTTGGCCAAAGGCCTTGCCCTCTCTGAGCCTCAGTCCCAGGGGTACCCTCAGGAGCTCCCGAACTGGGCTCGTGGGAGTCTCCTTGGGGCTGGCATGGGAAGTGCCCAGGAGTGCCCCAGGCCTGCCAGCCCCTCACTCCACCATGTGCATGCTAGGGAGGTGTGGTTTGAGCAGCTGGTCCACACGTCTGGATGGTTGCTCCCAGAGCCCACCTCGCCAGGCTCAGACTGCCCAGGCAGCTCCTAACACCTCAGGTTCCCCACCCCTTCCTGCAGCTGTCGTCCCCACCCCCAGAAGCTCGCCTGCCTCTCCTGGGGACCCAGGCAGACAGCTGGACACAGACCGTCCCCAGGGGAGGCCTCTGGAGGGGCCTGCCCCTCAACAGGTGTTGCCACTTGACCAGGAGCAAAGTCAGGGTTGGGGCTGCTCCCGCCCCTCCCCTGCTCTGTGCCGCCCCCCTGCAATGGAAGCCTTGGAGGAGGGCTGGGGCCCCTCAGCGTCTCTCCTGGGGACAAAGAGGCAGCTGCCAGCAGGGCGGGGCGGGGAGGGTGGCCTTTGTGCGCGCCGGGCCCCTCCTGGTGACCTCACCACCGGCCAGAGAAGGGCCCTTTCTTCCCAAAGGCAGCCGTTGGGAATCCGCCTGGGGACAAAGCCGCTGCCAGGCAGGGGACCAGCGAGTGGCTGGCTCCCCTCGTAGCATAAATTAGGGGGGGCTAGGGTGGGGGAGGGGACGGCAAGTACTTCTGTCCCTGGGAGAGGGTCACTTGGTGCAGACAACCAAGCCCCCAACTTACACGTGGGGTGCATGGGGCCACCCCTCCAAGCTTCATTCATTCATTCGGCCCATTTCTTCATTCCACAGATGGCTGCTGGGCGCTAGCCCAAGAGGCTGTGTGAGGGCCTTGGGGACACAGGGGATGCATCTGGTGGATGAGGGAGCAGTGGGTGAGGGGCGGGGGTGCCCAGTCTGGAGAGGAAACTAGGACAGAAGAGTCAGAGCTGCCCAGAAGCCCCAGGGCCTGGGTTGGGGCAGGCGGGAAGATCCATGCTGAGCACAGTCACCTAGCAGACCACCCAGCAGGGCAGTGGCCACAGCCGCCCAGCCCAAGTCCCAGGCCTCCAGGAGAGCTCAGGAAAATATTTGATTTTCAATGTGTGGTGTTGAGTGGCACCCACCCCCCATGTGTGGCCAAGGGCTTCCTGTCCCCAGAGTCTGGGTGACCCACAAAGTGTCCTCACAGCCTTGCTGGCCCTCGGCCTGGCTTCCAGGCCCCCCGTAGGACACTGTCCCCCTCCCCCACCTCCCTGTCTCGAGACCTCGAGACCTCGGGGTTGGTGGCCCAGGGTGGCCAATGCAGAGAGCAGTGTGGCCAGCATAGAGAGACAGGTGGCCCGAGAGTCCCACAGATGCCCAGTGCTACTCAGGCCCAGCTCCCAAGGCCTGTTCCTCTGCCTCCCAGGCACTGGGCATGTGCTCCATTCCCAAGGCACTGAGCACATCAGGCCAGACCAGGTTGTCTTCCTGCAGGAGGAGGCAGCAGGCCCAGGTCAGGCTGGGTCTGGGAGGCAGGCATGGGGTGTGCTGGTCAGCAGGGCTCACTGCCAGGCCCAGGAGGTGTCCTGGCCATGCAGATGACAGAAGGCCGAGTGGGTAGGCCAGAGGGTGTGAAGGGCCTTGTCCCATGAGCAGGGCATGCAAGCAGCTCCTGGCCTGTCCTCCAGCCTCGACACCTGAGGTCTGAGCTTGCCTTGCAGTCATCAGCAGAGCCAAGACTCCCAGATTTCCGGGGCTGGGAAAACTTCAAAGCCTTACAGAGCCACCAGGTCCACAGCTGCCCAGGGCAGGGGGCGCCTGCTGGGTGCTGGACCTCCCTGCACCCCATCTTCATCCCCATGTGTGGATGGGCAGGAGTGTCTGCAGGCCTGGGCCCAGGCCAGGAGGAGGCCTGAGGCTTCCGGGGCACCGAGCGACCACAGGCCGGGGTGTGTGGCTCCCCCAGGAGCCCCAGAGGCCCTATGCCCCCTCCCCGGCGGTGGAGTGAGATGGGCGGGGGCGGGTGTAAGTAGGCCAGCGCTTTGTGCAGCGTTGCCATGGCGCCACCGCCGCCTGTGCAGGATCCTCTGGGCGCGTTCCCAGAACGCAGAGCCTGCCAGTCGGCCCTCCCAGCCCTGGCCAGGCCCCATCCCAGTCGGGGGGCCTCAGAGCCTTCTCCACCCACAGGCTGCTGGGGGGCAGACTAATTGTCCCACTTCATTACACCCTCAAACCGCCAGCGCACACACATGCACACAGGAATGTGCACACGCTCACACATAAGTGTACATGTGCCACACGCAGGCACACACCCCACAGCCACAGGCAGGCGCTCAGTCCTTAGCGTGCCCCAGGGCTGCAGCCTCCAGGTTCACACCCAGGTCCCAGGGGCCCCAGGCCAGTGTGGGGCCTCCCAGCACAGCACACGGTGGTGGGCATGAACGTGCAAGGCCAGGGCCTGTCCCATCTTGCTTGCTGAGACTGAGGTCATTGCTGACTTTGGGGAGGAGGCTGGGGGCCTAGAATTCAGGGGACAAGCTGGCCTGAACCCCACTCCCCACCACTGGGCCTGTGGGACAGCCTCGAGGCCCTGCGCTGGGAGGGCTGGGATTTCTGATGCCGGCGAGCTGAGGCTGGGCCTCACCGGCCACTGGACACCAAGCGCCCCATTAGATGCTCACAGCCCCCAGTAGGGTGGACACCACCAGCCCTACAGGCAGGACAAAGTGGCCTGGAGATGGCATGGAGGGGGCCGGGTGGCAATGCGTTGCCAGGGTGTAGCAGGAGGGTGGTGGTCTCTTGATGCATGAGAGGCCCTGGGCGGCCCAGCCTGACTCCCGTTGTCAGCTGACGTCACAGGGCGGAGAACCTGGGTATGTGGGGAGACAGATGGCCCTGGGGTCCCTGGCTGCCCTGAAACCTGCTGACGAGGACCCCACCAAGGGGTGGGACGGCTTCCTTGCAGTTGACATCCTGGAGAGGGGACAGGCTGTAGGCTGGGGGGTGGGAACGCTGGGAACACCCAGGCCCTCTCTGAAGACCACAGCTGGGCCTTCTGACCCCTGCCTCAGTCTCCAGCCCAACAACACAGAGCTGGCCGAGGTCTTTACCCCACGCATGCCGCTGCTGGCTCCTGAGGGGCCAGTGGACGGGGACCCGGCGGTCCCTTCCCAACAGGAGGCCCACGGCTCTTGGCACTCCTGCAGAGGCTGCGGCTTCCCCAGGAGCGCGTCAGTCCTTTGGGATAAACGCTGCTGCCTGTTAGAATCTGAGGCCCCTGGGATAGGCTGGAGCTGAGGCTGACGGGTGGGGCCCTCGTCACCCAGCAGTCCCCCTGCAGCCCTCCTGAGCGTGACGCTGTGCAAGATGTGCCCAGAGGTGCTCTCAGAAGGCAGGGCTGGGCTTGGGGCAGAGCAGGAATGGGTACTGAGAGGCCCCAAACAGCTTCCTGAGGGAGAGGGGACTTCACAGAGGCAGCTGCTCGGGGACCCTGTGGCAGGTGTGTCTGCTGGCACCGAGGTCTTTTGGGCAAAGCAGGGAGACCTCGGGGACGTAGAGGCCAGGCTGCGGGGACCTGGCTTGTTCCTGCAGCTTCAGCGACAGGCGCCGAGGCTCACTTTAGGCAGAGGCCTCTGCCACCAAGAAGCCAGGCTGGAGGGCAGGCGCTGATTCTCCATCACCACACCCAGAGCCCCCGCTGGGCCCAGCGAGGCACAAGGCAGCCAGTGCCGTGGCCCCACACCCTGCCCACTGGCTGAGCTGTGCAGCATGGAGGCAGCTCTGGGGGCAGGTGTGCACAGCAGTGACCCCTGTCTGCTGCACGGCCGCCTGAGCTGTCCTGGTTGCTGCCAGCACCACTGTGCAGTATGGTGACCCCATTAGCCAGGGACGGGGCCCGCACACAGGAACGTGTCGGGGGAGTCACCAAAGGCTTCTTGCCAGAAGTGGCATTTGGCTTGGGGTGTGGAAGAGGAGCACAGATTACCCAGGAGGGCCAGGCCAGGGTCCAAGGAAGGGGCCACCTGTGCAGAGATGCAGGGCTGATGGCACAGACCTTGCCCATAGGCCCTGCCATGGGGAAAGACAAGCCCCTGCCAGCCGGCTGGGAGCCACCACCATCCTGATGACAGAACCACGCTGGCAGGCAGGGCAGGCTGCCTGTGGTAGAACTAGGGAGTTGGGGGGTAGGTTAGAGACCGGCAGATCTGCGGGGACTGCGTACCAACCCACGATGGTGGCAGGCGGTCACTGGATCCCCCGCGCAAGTGCCATCCACCCCCAGAACAGACGCGCAGTTCAGGCGAGGCCATGGCCACCTGTCCACCATTGGCCAGGGCAGGTGCACCCCGTGTGGCCCAGGCAGGATAGCTGTGCCAGCCGGCTGGCCCCAAACCACTTCCGGTGTTCTGGGCTCTGCAAAACCTGACCTTGGGCGCCGCCTGGTGACCAGACATGGGAGAACCAAGCAGGCAGGTGGGGGCCTGGAGGGGCAGGCGCTTGGCGTTTGGGGGACCTCCAAGGTCAGGGAGCTGCATGCTGTGCAGGTGAGCCACCCTGCAAGCCAGGGGCTGTAGGGAAGGCGGTGGATAGCAAGGGTCTGTCTGGGGTCCTCCCTCCACCCAGCCTGGCCAGTGCCGATGCTGAGCTGTGCAGGGCCCATGTGCACTGGGACTGGGTGAGGGAACGGGCCAGAACAGCCCAGGCCATGGTCCCCACCCCGGCAGGGACAGGCCTTGCACATTCAGCTAGAGGTACCCCCTGGGGCGTGCTCTCGGGTCTGCCCTGGCACAGACCTACTGCCGGTGTGGGCGTCCATGGCAGTCACTGGGCCAGGCTTGGTGGGCTGCTGTGGGCCAGGCCTGGGGGGGTCCCCGAAGAGAACCCAGCCCAGGGGCAGCCTGGGACTGGTGCTGTGCTGTGGGAGCCGCTGACCCGGGATGCAATCCTGCCCTTGTTGGGGCCTGCTGCCCCAAGGCCTGTGGGATCTGGCCCTCCAGACTCTCCCCTGCCTGCCTGGCTCCAGCCTGGGGGTCCTTGCTCCAGCAGTCCAGCCTGCACACTCTTCCCCAGGCCCACACGGCCTGCTCCACAGGACCGCCTGCATAGCCACGCTGGTGCTGGGGTGCCTGCTTTTCCTTTGAGGGGCTGGGTCAGGATTAAGGGCTAGAAGATGCCCTTTCCTGGGAGATGAAACCTGGATGCACAGAGGAAGGAGCACACACACCCAGGAGTCCCGGGCTGCCAAGAGCACCCTGGGCTTGCTGTGTGGCCATCTACAGGCAGTGCCCAGACCAGACCGCAGCCCAAGAAGGCAGCTGGGTGCCTCGCTGCCCCACACCTGCACTCTGACATCCCCAGTACGTTTTTAAATTTTTGTGTGTGTGTGATGGTCTCGCTCTGTCGCCCAGGCTGGAGTACGGTGGCGTGATCTCGGCTCACTGCAACCTCTGCCTTCTGAGTTCAAGAAATTCTCATGCTTCAGCCTCCCGAGTAGCTGGGGCCACAGGTGCCCGCCACCATGCCCGGAACCTTTAAGAAGCAGTGCCCTCTGCTCTCCGCGAGGCCTAGTGGGTTCTGCTGCCCAGCCTCTACAACTCTGCCCCATGGCTGACCCCTCCTCCTGCCAGCCAGGCCGGAACCTTGGGCGCCCCCATCCCCTGGTGCTGTCCTCACTGCCCCCAATCCTTTCCCTGACTCCCTCCCCCCACCCCACTGCTGCCCCCAGGGGCACTCAGCAAAGCCTCCAAATCTCCCTTGGCTCGTGGGGCCCAGAAAGCCCTGGCAGTCCTGGCACTGTCCCCTACCCGCTGCCTGAAGTTCTTCCAGGGCCTCCAGTATGCCCAGCCCTGGCTCTGGGCTCTGCTTTTGAAAAGTCTTCATTTTCCTTTCCATTCCCATGTGCAGAGAAATGCCAGCTGCGCTGGAGGAGTAGAGTTGGGGGAGCCCCGGGAGGATCTGAGCATCCCAATTTCCTGATCTCTTTCTGGATCTTTCATCTCTGGCCATCAGCAAGGCCCTGCCTCTGTGCCAGGCTCTGTGTAAAGGGTGCACCCAGCGGGGCCCAGACTACCCCATCACGGGTGATCCTGGTGGCACACGCACAGGGCTCATGCACACCCAGCCACACCTGAGGGCACCGGTTCCTGCTGACCCCCCATACCCCACGAGACGGGTGCCCACGGAGCTTTGCAGCATGTTCCCCAACTCAGGAGGCAAAACCGCCCCCTCAGCTCCGCTCCTGCCGCCCCTGGGGCCCATGCCACCTGCAGGGTGCACCTGCAGGTGTCAGCGTGTTGAGCCAGGTGCTGCTCTAGGTACGGGGGTACAAGCAGGAACGGAACAAGTTTCATGTCCTCAGGGTCTCAGGTGGCGGGGCCCCTGGCATCGGGCTAGGTCCTCTGAAGGCGATGGGGCAGGGAGGGGCAGAGCACAGGCATTGTGGTTGGAGACTGACTGCAGCTGACATCTGGCACGTGCTGCCCGCTGGGTACTTTGGCTGCTGGTGGTCAGAGGATGGCTTGGTCATGCCAGAGCTGGGACACAGCACAAGCCGGTTCTTTCTGTGGGAATGGCCATCAGGTGGCCTGGTCATGAGGCTGTTTCTGCCCATGACCCAGCACCAGACAGCAGCCGTTCCACTCACCCTCTCTGGGTGACTGGTACACCCAGAGACAGCAGAGGGGAGAGGGACCGCGAGGAACCCAGCCAGCCCTCCACATCCGTTTCTGTCCGTGTGAGCAGGGCCCCGGTGCCCCTCTAGGCCCAGCCTGCCCAACCTAGGAAGGGCTGGCGTGGGACCCAGGGGTGGGCAGCTGGCTCCATCCTGGCTCCCAGCCACACTGAGCCTAGGGCACCATGCCCTTCTGTCAGCCTGCAGACGCTTGCTGGGTACCCTCCCTGCCCCAGGCCTGGCAGGAAGATGAGGTGACAGAGGCGGCCCTGGGGAGCTCCTTCTGCTTCTTACCTGGCCGCCCCTCACCTAGGCCAGGGCCAGATCCTGGTCCTGCCCGACCTTGCCCCGCCGCGGCCTCTGCAGGCGCAGGACCTCCGAGCTGCCAGGACATGGCTTCTTGTCTCCTTCCTCCCTCCTGGTCCACGCAGCAGTCCTGGGTGCCCCCGCCCTGCACGGTTATGGCCCTCTATCGGTCTGCCCTTCCCAGCCCTCGCCAGCCTGTGAAAGCACTGGGGATGCGGTGAGTTCATGTGCCCGTGGGGAAGGGGCCAGCAAACACACCAAAGTGGCAAACAGCAGGAACATGAAGCTGTGAGGGCTGGTGATGCCGGGCGGGAAGCCAGGCGGGGAGGCAGGATGGTGTGTGGCCTGACCCCACCTCGCAGCCAGGAAACAGGCACACAGAGATGTCTTGCACGTGTCAGGGCCCCAGGTAGGTGGCTGCAGGAGGCTGGGACCTCAGGTGGGCCTCCCCAGTCACACAGCCTTGGCTGACCTGTCTGTCCTCTCGTCCAGCCACAGGGAGACAAAGACCTCTTTGTCTCTCCACCCTTCCGCCCAGAGCCTCCCCAGCCAGTGCAGCTCTGAACATGTCCCCAAGGGAGGGAGACAGTCCCCGGTGGGGCCTGGCAGTCCTGGCAGCTGCCCTGAGGCACAGGCCCTGGGGGACTCGGTGCTTTGAGGGCAGGGGCAGGTGATGGAGGTGGGCTGGGGAAAGGGAGCTGAGAAGGCGGCAGTGTGGCGTGTGTGAATTTGTTTATGAACTAGCTGCAAAAATGTCTTTTCCAATGTTGCAGCTCTTCTAGAATTTGACTAGCAGGTTTTCCGGTCTTTACTGGAAAGCCCTTTAAATAAATACAAGAAAAGAAAAAGCAAAAAAAAGTCTTCCTCAATCAAATCCGAGGTGATTCCTTCCCCAACCAGGCTGGCTGGGTGGGGAGGGAGGGCCCGAAGCCCAGGCTCCTAGGGAAAGGCTCTGATCCAGCTTCAGGGCCACAGCAGCTCTGCTCCCCACCTCAGGGCTGGGCTGGGACACCGGCCCTTCCTGGCAGGGGTGTCCTACCCCTCAGAGAAGCCTTGGGAGGTGGCCAGCGCTGGGCCACTGCCCCTCACCAGGCCCAGAGGCCCAGAGGCCCAGTTCTCAGTCTGAAAAGAAAACCTGCCCTGGGCCCCTTATGACCAGGTGAGGCTTGGTGGGCACAGGGGACTTGGCGGGAGCACTGGAGCCCAGGGGCCTGGGAGGGGCCCAGGTCTGACACCTCATCCTGCACAGGCTCTCTGCAGGCCTTCAGTTCCAGAATTGTGTCCTCAAAATCCTGTTGATGCTGCCACAAGTGGGCTCTCTCCTCCCCCATTCCGGGAAGGTTCTGGGTGAGTGGCTGGCCGTCCCTCCCACTGGGAGCTCCAGTATCTGAACTGCCAGCCACCTGCAGCCCCCACCTCACCCCAGGCAGTACTGCACCCTGGGCTGGCGGGACCAGCCTGGAGGGCCCTCCTGGGGCTCTGAGGCTCATGGACAGCCTCCAAGGGAGCGTCTCTGCTGGTCTCATTTCTGTCTGGGAGGGAGTTGGGCGAGCAGCGGGGAGAGGCTGAGTGGATGCCTGCCCACCTGGAACAGTGCTAGGTGGGGATGGGGGGCACCACGGGGCACACACAAGCCACCAGAAGGGCCGATGTCCACTTGGAACGACAGTCAGGGGCGCGGCTGTGTGGGTGGAGGTGGCCTGGAAGAGCAGGTGTGGCAGAGCGGCCGCTGGCTCACGGGGACTGGCAGAGCGCTGTCCTGCTGGGGCCATCCCAAAGAGAAGCATGGCCCGTCACTCCCCAGGCTAAAACCATCCACAGCTGCCCCTCCTCATGGCTGACGCGCAGCTCCTAGGCCCCACCCCCGCGCTCTCAGGTCCCCTTCTCTCCCTCACCCTATGGAGAGCAGAGCTGCCTCCTGTCCCTCGGAGGACTCTCAGGCCCCAGCCCTGTCCCAGCAGCTTGTGGTCCAGCTTGGCTGGCCCTGCTAAGCTCTCCAGGCTCCAGCAGCAGTGGCAGCTGTCAGCACAGCCAAGCCGCCAGCACTACCGCCTCCCAGGCAGGTGGCACTCTCACTGAGGAAGCTCTCCGCTTACCCACTGGAACAGTGTTCACGACTACGGTTGTGCCTGGGAGGAAGACGAGCTCCTGCACTTCCCATCACATTCTGCTGCTTGTCTGTGACCAGCTAACCTCCCCACCTCTGCCAGGAAGCCTCCCTGGGCTTCTCAATCACCCCATCACATCCGGCCAAAGCTCCTTGCGACGGATCCCTCAGAAAGCCACGTGGTCTCTACAGGGGCCCTTGCCCCCGTTCCATGCCTTTGCCCCCAGCACCTCACAGGCACTCGGCAGATGCTGGTTAAATGGAGAGTCCACCCCAAGGCTCAGCTAGGCTCCCTCAGTCCTCCTCACCCCCACAGGTTAGGTTTCCTTCAAGTACTTCACCCAGCAACCAGAAGATTCCTCGTCATCTCAAATCGGTCTGAAAGGCACACTAGGCACGTGCTGGCCCTGACACTGCCCCTCCCTGGTCCTCTCCAACAGCACCGAAGACATGGAGGTCGGCCCAGGCTCAGGAATCACAGAGCTAACTGCTCATTTCAGTGTCACAAGCATGAGCAGACGAATTTCAGAGACAGAAGCCAACATCGCCACCCCTCATCTTTAGAGGCTCCAGCCAGCCTGGCCTCCGTGGCTCGGTGGTCAGCCAAGGGCTCTGGAATTGGAGAGGCCTTGCTGCTCCAAGGCAGGGTGTGATCCAGTCTGCCCTGCTGGCCCTCCTGCCCTGGGGACAGAGTGGGAGGCACTTCTGGTTCCACCCAGGCTCTCGGGGATGAGGTGGCTTCAGGTGAGAGATCCTGAATGGCCACCCCCGAGCCCTGGTGGAAGGTGCAGCAGAGGGAAGGTCCTTTGGAGCCGATAAGCAGAAGGATTTTAAACTCTCTGAAGCTATCTGAAGATCTGAGATTTTTCCACTCATTTATTCAGCAAGTATTCACTGAATGCCTATTACATGCCAGGAGCTAAGGACACTATTTCCAAAGAACAGCTCATCCAAAAGGCATGTGAGTGCCCATTACTGCCAGGACCTGAGGCTGCATGGATGAAGAGACAGATCTTGCCTTGAAAGGCACTGTGGCCTGGCGTGGGAGACACAGGTGAGCCAATGTGTTCAAGACCTATTCATAGGGTACAGGAACAGAAGATACGCTCCACGGCCCAAGGGATGGGCAGGGAGGGCTTCGGATGAGAGCACCAGAACCCGGGGCCATGAACAGCAAAGTCATCTGATGACCTTGCTCCGCTCGGCACTCAGAACCACCCAGCTCCATGTCCCAACACCCACAGAGGACTGCGGTGGGGCAGACACCAGTGTGAGACGGAGACAGAAGGTGGGGAACTGGCAACATTCATCTGAAAACGCGGCCACAGGGAAACAGTTCGAGAACTGGAAGGAATGTCTAACACACACTGAAAACCTGCCAGTCGCTGCGACTGCAGCGGGGACCAGAGATGGAGAGGCAGCGTGCGGCACCGAGTCCTTACCAAATGGGGTCACAGACCCCTGGCAGCTCCAGAAAGACCAGAGAACCCTAAAGAGGGAAACAGCTTTACCTCACTTCAACCTTACTGCAGAAAGATACATTTTTGCAGTTGTAATTCACCAGTGGAAGGCCTGTGGACAGAATGAAGCACTGGTTTGAGACAGTCTTTCCACGATGAGGGATGCCGGTTCACTGACACAGTGGCTTCCAGACGCAATACTGGAGCTGAATGCTTCACATTAACCAGCCGAATCCTTCAAGCCTAAGCGCTGAGTACTGCCCACCTTTCAGAAGCAACGGAAGCTCAGGGGCTCAGCTTTGAAAGTGGCACAGCTCGCCATGCACGGTGGCTCACGCCTGTCATCCTGGCACTTTAGGAGGCTGAGGCGGGCAGATCACGAGGTCAAGAGATGGAGACCATCCTGGCCAACATGGTGAAACCTTGTGTCTACTAAAAACACAAAAATCAGCTGGGCGTGGTGGCGCATGGCTGTAATCCCAGCTACTTGGGAGGCTGAGGCAGGAGAATCACTTGAACCCAGGAGGCAGAGGTTGCAGTGAGCCGAGATTGTGCCATTGCACTCCAGCCTGGGCGACACAAAAAAAAAAAAGAGGCCCTCAATTAGGGTCCAGCTTATACCCAGAATCAAGAGCCAAGCTTGCCAGGGCACTGCCCCTCAGCCCCTGCCACCTCGTTCCAGCTCAGGCCACAGCCCACTCCAGGGTTTCTTTTTTTAAAAAAAAATTATATTAATTTTTTTGTAGAGATGGGGTCTGTGTTGCCCAGGCTGGTCTTGAACTCCTGGGCTCAAGCAGTCTTCCCACCTTAGCTTCCCAAAGTGCCAAGATTACTGGTATGAGCCACCACACCCACCGTCTCCTGTCCTATTTCCTTTTTATTTATTTATTTATTTTATTTTTATTTTTTTTGAGACGGAGTCTTGCTCTGTCGCCCAGGCTGGAGTGCAATGGCCAGATCTCAGCTCACTGCAAGCTCCGCCTCCCAGGTTTACGCCATTCTCCTGACTCAGCCTCCCGAGTAGCTGGGACTACAGGCGCCAGCCACCTCGCCCGGCTAGCTTTTTGTATTTTTTAGTAGAGACAGGGTTTCACTGTGTTAGCCAGGATGGTCTCGATCTCCTGACCTTGTGATCCGCCCGTCTCGGCCTCCCAAAGTGCTGGGATTACAGGCTTGAGCCATTGCGCCCGGCCGTTTTTTGTAGTTTTAGTAGAGACGGGGTTTCACCATGTTAGCCAGGATGGTCTCGATCTCCTGACCTTGTGATCCGCCCGTCTCGGCCTCCCAAAGTGCTGGGATTACAGGCTTGAGCCACCGCGCCCGGCCTTTTTTTTTTTTTTTTTTTGAGACGGAGTCTTGCTCTGTCGCCCAGGCTGGAGTGCAATGGCCAGATCTCAGCTCACTGCAAGCTCCGCCTCCGGGTTTACGCCATTCTCCTGCCTCAGCCTCCCGAGTAGCTGGGACTACAGGCGCCAGCCACCTCGCCCGGCTAGTTTTTTGTATCTTTCAGTAGAGACGGGGTTTCACCATGTTAGCCAGGATGGTCTCGATCTCCTGACCTCGTGATCCGCCCGTCTCGGCCTCCCAAAGTGCTGGGATTATAGGCTTGAGGCACCGCGCCCGGCCTTTTTTTTTTTTTTTTTTTTGAGACGGAGTCTTGCTCTGTCGCCCAGGCTGGAGTGCAGTGGCCAGATCTCAGCTCACTGCAAGCTCCGCCTCCCGGTTTACGCCATTCTCCTGCCTCAGCCTCCCGAGTAGCTGGGACTACAGGCGCCAGCCACCTCGCCCGGCTAGCTTTTTGTATTTTTTAGTAGAGACGGGGTTTCACTGTGTTAGCCAGGATGGTCTCGAACTCCTGACCTCGTGATCCGCCCGTCTCGGCCTCCCAAAGTGCTGGGATTACAGGCTTGAGCCACCGCGCCCGGCCTCCTGTCCTATTTCTAACCAGCCTTGAAGAGCCCGGTGAGACCCCTCCCTAAGCCACTGGTCTTTCTCCGGCTTGCGCTTGACACCTGCCCTGACACCAGACATTCACACCTGAGACAGACCAGGAGTGGCTGACTCCCCTTGTCCCTTCCTTGACTAGACTGGAATTTCTCCATGGCCACTGGTGGCACAATGGACTCTTCAATCCTCAGCGCAACACGAGGATACGCTAGGAGCCTGGTTAATGCTGCTTCCAGTGTAACAGGTAAAAATCCTCACGTGTGGTAGAGGATTTATTCAAAAGCTCTTATTTCCCCCAGAGTGTTTCTCTTTAACTGTACACATCATTTCTCTTGGCTCTGGGCCTATCATGTGTTTGCGAGGCTCGCAAAGGCTGCCTCTGTTTGGATCACCTGAAAGATAAAAGCAGGCAGAGAAGACAACAAAAATACAATAGAAGGCCAGGCGCGGTGGCTCACGCCTGTAATCCCAGCACTTTGGGAGGCTGAGGCAGGTGGATCACGAGGTCAGGATATCGAGGCCACATTGAAACCTCATCTCTACTAAAAATACAAAAAATTAGCCGGGCATGGTGGCGGGCACCTGTAGTCCCAGCTACTCGGGAGGCTGAGGAAGGAGAATGGCATGAACCTGGGAGGTGGAGCTTGCAGGGAGCCAAGATCGCGCCATTGCACTCCAGCCTGGGCGACAGAGCAAGACTCCATTTCAAAAAAAAAAAGGACTCCTCATTCAAGTCAGACAGTCCATGAAGGTGATAATATATAAATATATAAAGAACACACACCTCAGACTCACAGCCTTTCACCACTGCAAGCATAAGCTAAGAGACTGGTTTTATTTCAAGAATAACTAAGGGTATACTAATACATGCATCTCAAAATAACATTGAATTATTGAAGACACACTGTTCCAGGAGTCACAGAGTTGACAGAGAGGGGACAGGAACCGATGTACTAGAAAAACACACTTGCATTATACATCAAAATTGATGGCCAATATTTCCCTAGGTATTAAAAGAAAAATACCCAACAAATTAAAAGCTGAAAAGCTGTGCCAAAAAAAAACAAAAAACAAAAAACCAAAACCTTGCATGTACAAGCTAAGCTCAGACCCTTAGAAACCAGATAGAAATGGTCAAAGTCAAACAAATGAGAAAAACTGGCTGAGCTTCTCAAACTAAATCATATCAAATATATGTACATTTTAGCAAAATAAACCACTACACTTTGTAGACATATTCATAACATTTATTTTAATAACTACTTCATTATAGGCTGACTGGCTTTCCTGTTTGGATAAAGTGTGATCTGAAAGCAGTGCTGACTGAATGTAAATCAAGGGAACGTTCCCAGTCATTTTTGGCATGAACATGGATTACAGTGTTTAATGCAGACCCAAGGCCACACATTTTTGGGGAGTAGGTTTTACTTGCAGTACAGATTCCTTTCATGTAAGATCACAAAAATACAACACAATGTGACAAGACCCGTTGAAGAATTACATGCAGTAGCTCATATTAACACAAACAGCTCCCCATGAGGGCCGAGAAGAGCTAAATCCGGTGTCACTAGGGTTCATTGCAGGAGTAGAATAATCCGGTACAAGGATCTAGAACAGATTGAAACCAGAAACAAAGCCATGCCTGACAGTCATTCAAGGTCAATCTGATCATTTTCATGACCAAAATTACCCATGTGAACAATTCAAAATGACCGTGGAAGAGCTGAGCACCCTGTACTCACACAGGATGCCCAGAGCTTGGCAAAAGGTACACAAACACTTTTGTTTCAAAAGAATCACAGAGACATCTACTTTCAAAGAACAATGGATACTTTTAAAGGGAATGCTGATGTTTAACTTTACATAATGAAATTAAAAATGTAAGTACTACTGTGGTGAAGAATGTGCCTGAAGTGTAATCAGGATTTCCTGGCGGTATAATTAAAGAGCTCTAATTTAAAAATTCTTCCTGGGCTGGGCGCCGTGGCTCAGACCTATAATCCCAGCACTTTGGGAGGCCGAGGCAGGCGGATCACGAGGTTAGGAGTTCGAGACCAGCCTGACCAACATGGTGAAACCCCCGTCTCTACTAAAAATACAAAAATTTGCCAGGTGTGGTGGCGCACACCTGTAATCCCAGCTGCTCAGGAGGCTGAGGCAGGAGAATCACCTGAACCTGGGAGGTGGAGCTTGTAGTGTAGTGAGCTGAGATGGCAGCACTGCACTTCAGCCTGGGCAACAGACTGAGACTCCATCTCAAAAATAAATAAATAAAAAATAAAAACTCTTCCGCAAGATTTTAAGAGCATTCTAAAATTATGATACAGAAAAGCAATCCTAAAACTACTCTGGCCAAAACGTGGATTCGAATGACCTGCCTTGTCCCAGGAGCTGGACCTGCAGTAGTGTGGGAGCTCACAGCCTCAACACCGACTGCCCTCTGACCCCACCATCCAGTGATTCTAAACATTTCTAGTAGGAAAGACCAAGGGATTTTCATGATCGGGAAATACTGAGAGACAAACTGAAGATCTGTTAAGGGCTATGCTTTTGTCATCGTTTAGGTATTTAAGGCTACTCCTTTAGCCAGCATACTTTCAGCTGTGTAGAGTGACAATTTCCCTACACAAAGTTACCAAATTAGCATCTCTGAAAGAGAATAATATTACCCTGGATTTCCAAAGATGCACTCTAATAGGATGACCAGGCAAAAAGTGACCCGGGGGAGGAGTTTGTTATAACACCCGGACCAACGTGTTCTCAAGGCACTTCAGAACTTCGGGGAATTACTTCATACTGGATCCTCAGAAAGTACTGACGGAAATACACATCCTTTAGCAGAAGAAAGACGCTTCATGCAGGATTGACTTTAATGGCTCTTTCAGGCAACAGAGAAACCACATGCCCGTAACATGAGCTCAGGTGTTCAGCAGGCACCCAGAGGAAGCCTTTAATTCCGAGCAAGTTTCACTAATTAGTCCTGGAGCAGGTGTGGTTTTGATATTTACCATGTGAGTGGTTAACAGCTGACTGCCTAGGAAAACCTAGGAAGACCTGGTCCCTCTGGGTTACTGACAGCATCCACCCTCACGTTGTAACACAGCACCGGGGAGGTGTGACAAGGTTGTGCATTTTACAGCCTTGGACCACAGAAGAGAACCATTACATGCTACATTCAGACTTTTTGGCTTAGTTTTAGTATAACCTGACACTGGAAAGCCATCTCCGGTCTTCATTCTCCAACTACAGGTATGGGTGCTTCCTTTTCTTTTTTTTTTAAAGCCCATAACTTCATTTAAAGGTTCCCATCCTTATGAATTACTCACTAAGGAAAACTATAAGCTCAGATTTTAGAAAAAGCAATTTACAAGATATTATTGCTGGTCCTTTATCCCTTCTCTTTAATGCAATCTCAAAGGTTTTTTGGCTATTAGTTTTCACAATTTTCTTATGTTGCACACAAAAACAGGATTCCTCTCTCTAAAATGTAGAGCATGGGGAAAACACAGATGCTGTTTTTCCAACTAAAAATGTTTACAAAGAACAGATTGTCTCAACAAACAAAAAAACCCCACCCCATTAGGCTGGGTAGGACCAATAAGTGAAAAAAATGTCTTCCATCGAGCATAGTAAAACAGAACATGTACTTCTTGTGTTTGAACCTTACTCCTATTTAACCAAAAATTTCCCCTTTCTCATAATTTTCCTAGTATTATGTAAGGTTATGCCTAGTTCTAGATTCTGAAATACCTGCATTTTAATGCTTGCACAACCCATTTTAAATTTACAAAAGCTGCCTCTATTTCATTTTCTGATTGAAAACACACAAAAAAAGGACAAACCAAACAAACCACACCACATCATAGAGATAATGATCCGAATGGAAAAGTTAATGTGCTGTAATGATATTTGTCTTGCAACATCACAAGCAGCAGATACTGAATAGAATTTGCTTCAATCATAAATACTGAGACTGAAATATGCACGTATAAATCAATGAACTGAAAGCTCTCTATACATAGAAGCACATATGAAGTGCAAAACAATATCAAAAGTGAGATCTCTGGTATTTTAGTACTCCCATTCATCGGATTTCAGGTCGAGATAGCTGAGAATATTCTGGGCAAGCTTCACAGCCTGTTTCCTGGCAGCCTTACACTTCTCTTCTCCCTGCGGATCAACAGCATCCAGGGCTAGCAGCTGCTTGGTGAGCAGCTCTTCCAGCCGGATGTAGTTCTTATCGGTTCGATTTCCATCAAATGAAAGAACTTCTCCCTGGATCTCAGACAAGTTTCCAAGGACGTTCCAGACGGCTTTATGGGATGGGTGCTCCTCACAAGCAAACAGCTTTCTTTTCTCAAGGGCCTCCTTCAAGTCAATATACGTGATCAGAGTTTGCACCTCGATCACTGCTCTTCTCCTGGCTTCCCGGATGCAGGGGTTTTTTTCAAGACTTACCTCATCCAACTGTCCAATTAAACCCTGCAATTCTGTTTTGGAGCTCAGGTACAATTCAGGAGGGTTTTGTGCTTGGAGAAGTTCATTTTTTATTTCTCTCATTCTCGTGAGGACCTTTTCTATTTTTAAAATGGAATGATTCTGTCTCAGGTCAAATGCTTTAGTCGTGTCTGCTTCCTCTTCCAAATCCAGATACTTCAATAATTTGTTGATATCTTCTACTACCTCCCTCCGATAATTTCTGATTTCTGTCCGGCCGCACACATCTAGAGCATCTAGGTCAGCGATCAGCCCTGAGAGCACACAGGATAAGTGCCTGCAGGTCTCACTGTTGTTCACGCCCATCAGAAGTGCAATCAGGACTCCTCGGGCCTTGTTGACCTCACACATCACAAAGTTGATTTTGGCAACGGAAGGATGTGCATCCTCGGAAAGCGGAAGGGAGGGCTGCTTTTTCATGCAGTCTTCGATAATCTCTTGCACCGCACAGATTTTGGTTAAAGTGTGATACCTTGCTTTCCGCAAGGAGATTTTTCCTCCAGTTTTAACATGTGTCAGCCTCAGAATGATATCCTGGATGCCTTCTTCAAACTCATCAGTTACGCAGTTGCCTCCATTATAAAATGGCACAATTTTCTCTCTAACGAGGGACTGGGCTTCCTCAAATATGTTCTGTATTTCAATCCGGTGTGGGTGGTTTGCATTCTGCTCCAACTCTTTGAGAAGACGTTCTGTCTCCTGTGCTGCCCTCTTCCTAGCTTGCTGAATATCTCCTTTTCCTTCAGTATCTACAGAGTCTATTTCAAAAAGTTGTTTTGTTAGAAACCTCTCCAGTTTCTTGTAATTCTTGTCATCTGACAGACCACTGAAGCCGACAACTTGCTGTTCTACACTTTTTACTTCCTTTTGGATTTCCTGAAGCCTACTAATAGAAGGATGTTGGTTTCCCATATCCATACTTTTGTTGTGTTCAGTTTCACAAGCACTAAAAGATGACAAGAATAACTTATTACAGCACAAGGCTTCTGCAGAACACTAATGGTATACTAAGTCATTCTAAAATTCTCATTTTAAAAAGGTATACTTTCGAGCAGTCATCCCACCTCAGCCTCCCCAGTAGCTGGGACTACAGGCGTACACCACCACGCCCAGCTAATGTTGTTATTTTTAGTAGAGACAGGTCTCACTATATTGCCCAGGCTAGTCTCAGACGATCCGCCTGCCCCCGCCTCTCAAAGTGCTGGGATTAAGGTGTGAGTCACCGTACGCGGCACAAACTATTTGGAACCAGCAGGGCACCTTTATGCAAGGTGAAACAGTAGCTCTTGTAACCTTCCGAACACTAACAGTACCCCGCCCCGCCACACAGCTATGCCTAGTTTCCAGAAACTCTAAGCAAAATAAACTGAACCAGTAGAACAAAAACCAGTGGCTCTCAGATATCCCCAAGGTCCCCACTTCTTCGTTTCTCTCCATCCCTTTGTGCACTTCCCCTCCCCACCCTTTTAGTTCCTCACACATCTTCCCTCCCAGATGTCTCCCTGAAGAGATAAAAAACCCCACAGGTAACGAAGAGCGACCGGGATTGCGCTGAAGGGCGCCACCTTGGGCTTTCGAGGCCCAGCACCTCCTCAGCCCCCAACATGCGCCACTCTCTCAAAAAAATACAACCTGTGAAAACGTGGTAACTATGAATAATTCATTCACTCGCCTCCCACTGAGAGTCCACAATCGCCTAATGCACGTTTCAAGCTCTTGGCTTCTATCAAACGGCTCGCTCAAGGTAGGTAACCAATGGAAACGCATCATCCATCCCCTGTGGATGTTCTGGAGGCCACGGAGGGCAGGCGGCCCGAGTTCCTTCCTCCCCGCCTCGCCCTTCCCTCTTGGCTCTTTACCCAGAAGAGGTCTGAGCTGGCTGCGATCTTGGCGTCCCGTGGCTGAGGTGGCGAGGTGGAAGATCAGCCCTTTACGGGGTGCGGCACCGGAGCTGGGCCCCCAGCTGCATCCCTCGCGCCCCTCCAGACTAGGTCTGAGCGGGGCAGCCGGTGAAGGGGCCGGCGGTGAAGGGGCCGCTACTGGCTGCAGCAGCCGCTCCGGGCGTCTCGGCCTGGGTGCCAGGGCGCGCCCGCAGGCCCTGACCTCACAATGGGCGCGCGAGGGGCCCTCGGCCCGGCCGGGGGAAGCCGGGGAAGGAGGGGAGCCAAGGTCCGGCCGGAGACACCAGAGACCAGGCCCGACCACCCCTGGACAGCGTCCGAGCCAGGGACGGGGACGGCGCCGAGACCAACTCTGCTCGGCCTGTGCCGACAGGCCGCGCTGGGGTGGGCGCTGGCGGAGGGGTGGCCCAGCGGGGAGCCCCGCGCGGAGGTGAGACCCCACTCGTCCCCCCGACGGAGGGAAAAGGCCGCACGCCGCGCTTCGCTCACCTGTCCCGCCCGCGCCATCGCGCGATGCGTCGCCGACGCTTCCACGACTTCCGCAGCTCCGGCTGTCGCCTGGGCCAGTCAGCCCCGCCCCTGGCCGAACACCCCTAAACCCGAGGACGCCTCCTCCGGCGTCCGCGCCTAGCCGCCGCCAGCGCCACGCCCACCGCCAGCGACGCGGCAAGGCAACCTGGAGTGCCAGCGACCAAGGAGCGGCCGCCCGGGTCAGCCCGCTCCGCCCGCCGCTCCCGTAGCCCGTCGTACCGCGGGGAAAGCGCACCGTCGGCCGCGCCGCCGCCCTCCCTCGGGCTTCGCGACCCTGCCGTAAAGCGGCCTCTCTCGTCGTCGCAATGCTGCCGTGCGCCGCGGGAGCCAGGGGGCGTGGGGCCATGGTGGCCTTGCGGGCGGGGAAGAAGAGTCTTCTCCGCGCTCTCAGCCGCTCCTTCGCCTGCCGCGGTTGTCAACTCGCTCCGGAGCGCGGCGCCGAGCGCAGGGATACGGCGCCCAGCGGCGTAAGCAAGCGCCTGGGGATATTGGACCGGGAGGGGTGACCGGAAGGAAAGACAAACCCGGGCCTCGGGGCCGCTGCCTGCCATGCACAGCCGCCTCAGGCCTTTCTGCAGGTGCGCTCGCGTCGTATCCCGAACAGTCCCGCAGCCCCAAGGCTTCCGCGTCCGCGCTCTCGGTCGGATGGGACTGAGGGTGCCGCCGCCACGCCGGAGACTGTTGACAGGCAGAACCTTTAAGCATAACAGAGTCACCTGGCAAGTTTGTACCTACTTTATTTGTTCCCGAGAATGATTATTTTTTATATTTAAAGAGCTCTTGGCTTAGCGTGCATTTTTTTTGTTTTTTTGAGACGGAGTCTCGCTCTGTCGCCCGGGCTGGAGTGCAGTGGCCGGATCTCAGCTCACTGCAAGCTTCGCCTCCCGGGTTTACGCCATTCTCCTGCCTCAGCCTCCCGAGTAGCTGGGACTTACAGGCGCCCGCCACCTCGCCCGGCTAGTTTTTTGTTTTTTTTTTTTTTTTTTTTTTTTTGAGACGGAGTCTCGCTCTGTCGCCCGGACTGGAGTGCAGTGGCCAGATCTCAGCTCACTGCAAGCTCTGCCTCCTGGGTTTACGCCATTCTCCTGCCTCAGCCTCCGAGTAGCTGGGACTACAGGCGCCAGCCACCTCGCCCGGCTAGTTTTTGTATTTTTTAGTAGAGACGGGGTTTCAGCGTATTAGCCAGGATGGTCTCGATCTCCTGACCTCGTGATCCGCCCGTCTCGGCCTCCCAAAGTGCTGGGATTACAGGCTTGAGCCACCGCGCCCGGCCGTTTTTTGTATTTTTAGTAGAGACGGGGTTTCACCGTGTTAGCCAGGATGGTCTCGATCTCCTGACCTCGTGATCCGCCCTTCTCGGCCTCCCAAAGTGCTGGGATTACAGGCTTGAGCCACCGCGCCCGGCCCTTTTGTGTGTGTGTGTGTGTGTGTGTGTGGTGTGTGTGTGTGTGTGTGTTCTGGCTTTATTAAAATTATTAGAGCTTTTCTTCAAGCGGTGAACACTTTATCATCGTACTTTTGTAGTACTTCACGTTCAATAGTTGTTCTTATTTGCAAACTATGTGTGGGTATGTGCATGTTACTGGCCAAAGATCCGCAAAGAATGTCTGTAGCAAGAAAGAGTGGCAAGCAATTTTTTAAGTCATACTTTTGGGAGGGATGTTTTGTTTAAGGGAGGCCTAGGCCTTGATTCCATCTGTCAGATGAAAATGTTGACTAACGGTGTGGAATGGGCTGGAGATAAAATATTCAAGCAAAGCATGCAAATACCAAACAGGCTAATGAAGGAGGCTGGAAAACTTGGTTTAAACAATAATTAAAGAAGTGTAAAAAAAGAGCTAATTAAAAATTGTTCGGGCTCCCTGGCTCACACCTGTAATCCTAGCACTTTGGGAGGCCGAGACGAGCAGATCACGAAATCAAGAGTGAGACCATCCTGTCCAACATGGTGAAACCCCGTCTCTGCTAAAAATACAGAAATTAGCTGGGCGTAGTGGCGCACGCCTATAGACCCAGCTATTCGGGAGGATGAGGCAGGAAAATCGCTTGAACCCGGGAGGCGGAGGTTACAGTGAGTGGAGATCGCACCACTGCACTCCAGCCTGGCGACAGAGGGAGACTTCATCTCAAAAAAAAAAAAAAAAAAGCTAATTAAAAATTGCAAATGTACTTGCTTGTACATTTTCATTTCTGTTGGGCTGTGACTGTTAGCACACTTTTATAATTGTAGCTTTGAAGGTCTGTCTAGTTTACAATTTAAACAAGAAGTTACCAGGGCAACTTGTCAACTAGACGCCCAAGTGGCTGACTCAGTTCTGTGTTACAGTGGCCAAGCCCTTGCCTTCTATTCCTAGAACATAGAAACCCACCCAGCATCTCCGTCTTTGGGCAGAGAGATACAGCAGGTGTCTGAAAATGCTCTAAGAGAGCAAACTGGAAATCAACCCAGACATTTCCCAGGGGGAGGATTTTCCCTAGCTTATTTTGTGAACTTGTGCTGGAAAGAAACAACAGCACCCAAATAAGGATTTCTCCATTGTCATATAGACTTCTTCTTTTTTTTTTTTTTTTTTGAGGCGGAGTCTCCCCCTGTCGCCCAGGCGGGAGTACAGTGGCGTGATCTCAGCTCACTGCAACCTCTGCTTCCTGGGCTCAAAGGATTCTCATGCCTGAACCTTCCGAGTAGCTGAGATTAAAGGCGCCCACCGCCATGCCTGGCTAATTTTTTTTTTTTTTGTATTTTTAGTAGAGACAGGGTTTCACCTGTTGGCCAGGCTGGTTTCGAACTCCTGACCTCAAGTGATCCGCCTGCCTGGGCCACCCAAAGTGCTAGGATTACAAGTGTGAGCCACCATTCTCAGCCTTAGACTTCTTGTTAAAGTAAAATAAGTCTTACCATGGGTCTGTTCTCAAGATGAGAGACCTCTCTGCCTTCTTTGTTTTTTCTTTCTTCGAGATGAAGGTTTTGCTCTGTTGCCCAGACAGGAGTGCAATGGCACAGTCTCAGTTCACTGCAGCCTTCACCTACTGGGTTCAAGCAGTTCTCCTGCCGCAGCCTCCCGAGTAGCTGGGATCACAGGCACATGCCGACACGCCTGGTTAATTTTTTTTTTCTTTTTTTAGTAGAGATGGGGTTTCACTATGTTGGCCAGGCTGGTCTCGAACTCCTGACTTCAGGTGATCCACCCGCCGCGGCCTCCCAAAGTGCTGAGATTACAAGTGTGAGCCACCGTGCCCAGCCAGCACCAGCTTTTAACTGAAAAACATTATAGAACTTAAGAGTTAGGCACCATTCTTCCTTCCAAATCCATCTTTAAAACTCAGCTTTTCAGAAATATAACTGCTTTTGGTAAAGAAAAAAATTAGACTTTTTTTTTTTTTTTTTTAAAGCAATTTATTTGGAGAGGGGATCACATGTCCTTTAAAACTTCCTACAGTCTGGATTTTGCTGATTGTGTCTCCATGGTGTAATTTAGCATGTTCCTCTGACCTCTTTCTTGTAAATTGACAGCTACATTCTAGACCTTTGACCACATCCAGATTTTTTGTTTGTTTTTTGAGACAAAGTCTCACTCTGTCACCCAGGCTGGAGTGCAGTGGCGTGATCTCAGCTCACTGCAACCTCCACCTCCCAGGTCCAAGCAGTTCTGCCTCAGCCTCCTGAGTAGCTGAGATTACAGGCGCCTACCACCACGCCCGGCTCATTTTTGTATTTTTGTAGAGACAGAGTTTCACCATGTTGGCCAGGCTGGTCTTGAACTCCTGACCTCAGGTAATCTGCTCACCTCAGCCTCCCAAAGTGCTGGGATTACAGGTATGAGCCACTGTGCCTGGCCCAAAGTCACTTTTAGCTTCAAAAATGAGCTGTAGAGTATACTTTCTTTTTCTGTTTCTATGGATTGTTTACTAAGGTTTGAATTTTTCTGTAACTGGTAGAACCTACAAGTCATTTGAACCAGAGTTTTCATAAGAACAGGTCATTTTAACCCCATCTTCTTTTTGGTTAGAGTTACTAAACTGGTAAATAAAAGTGATCCGGCCAGGATCGTGGCTCACACCTTGCCAGCACTTTGGGAGGCTGAGGCCAGCAGATCACCTGAGGTCAGGAGTTCAAGACCAGCCTGGCCAACATGGTGAAATCCTGTCTCTACAAAAATACAAAAATTAGCCGGGCATGATGGCGGTACCTGTAATCCCAGCTACTTGGGAGGCTGAGGCAGGAGAATCGCTTGAACACAGGAGGCAGAGGTTGCAGTGAGCTGAGATCGCGCCATTGTGCTCTAGCCTGGGCGATGGACCAAGACTCCTTCTCAAAAAGAAAAAAAAAAAAAAAAGAATGATCTATTGCATATTGATTTAAGCAAGACATCTGATAAAGTTTCTTACGTATTTTTGAAAACTGTGTCCTGTGTTATGGTGCTTGAAACACCAATGGAAACATTTGTCTCAGGGTGGTTTGTATTTCCTGCACAGGTTCTTCATGAGGTGCCAGTGATACAGAGATAAATGTATGTGCCTCTTTTCACACATGCACAGATGGCTCTCCAGGCAGGAGCTCTGCATGCTAACACATGCCTGCCTAGTGCCTAGAGCGGTGCTTGGCCTTTGCATGGTGGCGCAGGTACAGACAGGTTGATGCTTATGGAGAAAGGGTGAATCCGCTATGCCCATTTTGGGAATCTATCGGAAGTTAGTTGTTTGCAGCTCCAGGCAGGGTCTCCTGATGGTACCAGGGGAGCACCACCCTGGGCCTGCCTGCCAGGCACAGAACTTCAGAGAGGAGGAGGGTTGGAACAAGCCCACAAATAACGATCTTTTTCCCTTTTTTGGAGATAGGGTCTTGCTCTGTTGCCCAGGCTGAAGTGGGCAGTGGCACAAACACAGCTTACCACAGCCTCAACCTCACTGGCTCAAGTAATCTTCCTGCCTCAGCCTCTTTAGTAGCTGGGGCTACAGGCACGTGCCACCATGCCTGGCTGATTTTAAAAAAAAATTTTTTGCGGCCGGGTGCGGTGGCTCAAGCCTGTAATCCCAGCACTTTGGGAGGCCGAGACGGGTGGATCACGAGGTCAGGAGATCGAGACCATCCTGGCGAACATGGTGAAACCCCGTCTCTATTAAAAACTACAAAAAACTAGCCGGGCGAGATGGCGGGCGCCTGTAGTCCCAGCTACTCGGGAGGCTGAGGCAGGAGAATGGCGTGAACCCGGGAGGCGGAGCTTGCAGTGAGCCGAGATCGCGCCACTGCACTTCAGCCTGGGCGACAGAGCAAGACTCCGTCTCAAAAAAAAAAAAAAAAATTTTTGGCAGGGCGTGGTGGCTCATGCCTGTAATCTCAGCACTTTGGGAGGCCGAGGAGGGTGGATCATCTGAGGTCGGGAATTCAAGACCAGCCTGGCCAACATGGTGAAACCCCATCTCTACTAAAAATATAAAAATTAGCTGGGTGTGGTGGCGCATACCTGTAATCCCAGCTACTCGGGAGGCTGAGGCAGGAGAATCGCTTGAACCTGGGAGGCAGAGGCTGCAGTGAGCCGAGAACGCACCACTGCACTCCAGCCTGGCCAACAGAGCGAGACTCTGTCTCAAAAAAAAAAACTGTTTTTTGTTGCTTTGCATAGCAGCAGTGTTGTAGCCAATGAGATTTATCCGAGGTGTGATTATTGCTAATTGAAAATTTTTCCCAATACCCTGCCGTGATGACTTGCAATAGAGTCGGCATTGGCAATGTTTTACAGTCTCTGTACAGAGAACGAAAAAAAAATTTTTTTTTATAGAGATGGGGTCTCACTTTGTTGCCCAGGCTGGCCTCGAACTCCTGAGCTCAAACAATCCACCTGCCTCGGCTTCCCAAGGTGCTGAGATTACAAGTGTAAACCACCAAGCCCAGCCCACAAATAATCATCCTTAGACAATGTCTAAAGACAATCTTTAGACAAATTGTCTCATCATTTTTCGACAATACTGAGGTGCAGGCCTTGTGTCTGGTGGTGGTGGGAAAGAGATGGTTGACTAGGGCCTTAAAGATAATAAAAATAATTAACATGTGTTTGCAGCAGGGGTGGCTTCCTGCTGTGGTCACTCCAGTGTAGGGTGAAAGTGTTCCAGGAGACTGTTTTCATTGACTTTCTAGTGTTTGCCATTCTGGTGGATTATCCTTCTTCTATACTGCTGGATCGGGTTTGTGGATTTGTCTAGCATCTGTGTAGAATAGGGGAGTGGGGACCCTAACCCTCAGTAAATATGGAAGTTCCTGACTGCTTCTCAGATGGGAACTCAAAGCCTTTATAGAACTGAGAATTAGAACAGGAAGCAAGAATGCTAGGAACTTGCTAACATTTTCTCTTCATTATTCCCTGGGCGTTTCCCCATGGTAGCTTTGTGTCATGTACGTGCACTTCCAGTAACAGGGTGCAGGGGAACCATCTCAGTGTCTCCCCTTCCAAATCTTGGCTTCTGGAGGGAGAGATGCTGGGGTGGGAGTGCTCCTTGATGGAGTACTCAGGAGCCTAATAAAAGCAGAGGGAGCTGGAGAGCAAGGTCTGGCCTGCAGAGCTGGCACAGAGAACCCTGGTGTGGGGCTGTCCAGCCTACCAATATACAGTTAAGAAGAAAGGAGGGCCGGGTGCGGTGGCTCACGCCTGTAATCCCAGCACTTTGGGAGGCCAAGGCGAGCGGATCACGAGGTCAGGAGAACCAGACCATCCTGGCTAACACGGTGAAACCCCGTCTCTACTAAAAAATACAAAAAACTAGCTGGGCGAGGTGGCGAGCGCCTGTAGTCCCAGTTACTCCGGAGGCTGAGGCAGGAGAATGGCATGAACCCGGGAGGCGGAGCTTGCAGTGAGCTGAGATCCGGCCACTGCACTCCAGCCTGGGCGACAGAGCGAGACTCCGTCTCAGAAAAAAAAAAAAAGAAGAAAGGATATATGTGTGTGTGTATATGTATATATGTATAGTGTGTGTGTGTGTGTGTGTGAGAGAGAGAGAGACAGGGTCTCACTCTGTCACCCAGGCTGAAGTGCAGTGACACGATCTTGGTTCACTGCAACCTCTACTTCCTGGGTTCAAGCAATTCTTGTGCCTCATCCTCCCAAGTAGCTGGGATTACAGGTGCACACCACCACGCCCGGCCTATTTTTTGATGTTTTTAGTAGAGACGGGGTTTCACCATGTTGGCCAGGCTGGTCTCGAACTCCTGACCTCAAATGATCCACCTGCCTCTGCTTCCCAAAGTGCTGGGATTACAGGCCTGAGCCACTGCACCTGGCAGAAAAAAGATTTTCACAAGAACTGGAAAGTTAACTCCCCTGCCAGACCCAGAGATGCAGATTCGGCCTGACCAGCAGGAATGCACATGTGCCTCACTGTGATGAGGGCAGAACTGAGGCTGCTTCTTAGGAAACTGTGAGGGTCTAGCTGCCCCCCACCCCCACCCGCAGACACGAGGGCCGGATAGAAGAGCCTCCCGGCATAGCCAATGGGACACCATGAATCATAGGCTTGTACTGTGGAAACCAGCAATTATGGTAATTCCTCGCACTACAAAGGGCTCTTCCTCTTACCAAAGGACATTTTCCTCCCCCAAGCTGCTTCTCCTCCCTTTAAATAGCAGCTCCTCAGTGAATAAAGGCAGAAACATGTGGTTATAAGGGAAGTACAAAGGAAGATAACATCTCTCACATAATGGCAAACAATGATTTGAAAATACTGGTTATCCTAAAGCAGTTTATGTGAGTGATAACTAGAAGATAAATATGGAAAAGTAACTGAACACTGCTGACGCCTCTCTGAGCTTGCTTTGTGATGTGTGGGCAGCTAGAAAAAGC
The DNA here is from genome assembly GCF_009764315.1 of Trachypithecus francoisi. Taxonomy (NCBI): domain Eukaryota; kingdom Metazoa; phylum Chordata; class Mammalia; order Primates; family Cercopithecidae; genus Trachypithecus; species Trachypithecus francoisi. The sequence continues at coordinate 3,058,090 of NW_022681468.1, read as the reverse complement.
AGCTAATTGTTGGGTGGCTCCTGTAAACACTTCCTGATGGGGAGCCTGTGAGCAGAAAAGAGCAGGCACAGGCCTGGACAGTGGTCATGCGCTGTTAGCATGAAACCCGCTGAGCAGCAGACACCCACCCGGGTCAGCTTGGAGGAGAGAAGGAGTCGCTGTCCTGGGCCACAGTCTAGGGGGTGGACCCTGGTGCCATCCCTTTTGTGAGACTCACGTTAGTTTCTACCAACAGCCAGATACCACAGATGCAAAGACTTGGGGGAGAAGCCCATGAACATTGTCTGAATGTATGGTCAAGAAAAAAAAGAGGCCGGGCGCGGTGGCTCAAGCCTGTAATCCCAGCACTTTGGGAGGCCGAGACGGGCGGATCACGAGGTCAGGAGATCGAGACCATCCTGGCTAACACAGTGAAACCCCGTTTCTACTAAAAATACAAAAACTAGCCGGGCGAGGTGGCGGGCGCCTGTAGTCCCAGCTACTCGGGAGGCTGTGGCAGGAGAATGGCGTAAACGCGGGAGGCGGAGCTTGCAGTGAGCTGAGATCCGGCCACTGCACTCCAGCCCGGGAGACAGAGCAAGACTCCGTCTCAAAAAAAAAAAAAGAGATCGAGACCATCCTGGCTAACACGGTGAAACACCGTCTCTACTAAAAATACAAAAACTAGCCGGGCGAGGTGGCGGGCGCCTGTAGTCCCAGCTACTCGGGAGGCTGAGGCAGGAGAATGGCGTAAACCCGGGAGGCGGAGCTTGCAGTGAGCTGAGATCCGGCCACTGCACTCCAGTCCGGGCGACAGAGCGAGACTCCGCTTCAAAAAAAAAAAAAGAAAAGAAAAGAAAAAATAATCATTTGTGGAAATTTAGGCTTTATTGTTTTAATGGGAAATTTGGTGATTGTATACAGTTTTGTTTTGTTTGTTTTTTTTTTTGAGACGAAGTCTCTGTTGCCCAGGCTGGAGTACGGTGGCCATCTCGGTTCACTGCAACCTCCGCTTCCCAGGTTCAAGCGATTCTCCTGCCTCAGCCTCCCAAGTAGCTGGGACTACAGTCACCTGCCACCATGCCCGGCTAATTTTTTTGGTGGAGACAGGGTTTGGGGTTTCGCTGTGTTAGCCAGGATGGTCTTGATCTCCTGACCTCTTGATCCGCCTGCCTTGGCCTCCCAAAGTGCTGGGATTACAGGCGTGAGCCACTGTGCCCAGCCTGTATATAGTTTTTAGACTGATGGGTAAAATGTTGAAGGTCTGTATTGCAGTCCTGCCTTTACTTTCTAAAAAGGATTCCTGAATTGATCCAGCATCCAATCAGTATTTTTTTTTAATTTTTATTTTATTATTATTATACTTTAAGTTCTAGGGTACATGTGCGTAACGTGCAGGTTTGTTACATATGTATACTTGTGCCATGTTGGTGTGCTGCACCCATCAACTCGTCAGCACCCATCAACTCGTCATTTACATCAGGTATAACTCCCAATGCAATCCCTCCCCCCTCCCCAAATCAGTATATTTTAACCCTGACGATGAGCAGTATAGTTTCAGGTCTTGAATAGTGGTTTCTCCCCCTGTAACTCCCTGACAGTTCTTCCTGCCCATTGCAGAAACAAAATCAGTTCACGGAGACCATGGCATTGCAGTAAAGAAAGAGTTTAGGACTGGGTGCGGTGGCTCATGCCTGTAATCCCAGCACTTCCGGAGGCCAAGGCGGGCAGATCACCTGAGGTCAGGAGTTCAAGACCAGCCTGGTCAACATGATGAAACTCCATCTCTACTCTAAAAATACAAAAATTAGCTGGGCCTGGTGGCACGTGCCTGGAATCCTAGCTACTCAGGAGGCTGAGGCAAGAGAATCGCTTGAAACTGGGAGGTGGAGGTTGCAGTGAGCCAAGATCACACCACTGCACTCCAGCCTGGGTGACAGAGCAAGACTCCGTCTCAAAAAAAAAAAAAAAAGACAGAGTTTAATTGATGTGAGGCCGGCCATGCTACATAGAAGAGTTATTACTCCAATCAGTCTCTCCATGCTTTTGGGGGCTAGAGTTTTTCTAACATAGTTTGGAGTAAGGGGTGGCGGTGGCTGGGCAGTGGGTGCTTGCTGCCGATTGGTCAGGGCGCAATCACAGGGGTGTGGGAATCATCCTCCTGCCGGAGTGGCTTCTGGGCGGGTCCAGGAGGAGCCATCACATTGGACTTGCAAAACACCTGAAAAGATACCTCAAAAGACCAATCTTAGGTTCTGCAATAGAGATGCAGGAGTAATTGGAGAAGTTGCAGGTCTTGTGACCTCTGGAATGACGGCTGGCACCTTACCCGAATTCAGACTCCTCACCTCTTCCTAGCCTGGTGGGGTCTCTCATTAGCTTCAGAAAGCTTAGCAAAGGTGGTTGAGTTTCGGGAAAGGGCTGTTACTATTTAAACCAGAAACTAGGCCCTGTTTGGTGGCTCCCACTTGTAATCCCACCACTTTGGGAGGATTGGGAGTGGCCGAGATCACGCCACTGCCCTCCAGCCTGGCGACAGAGCAAGACTCGTCTCTAAATAAATAAATAAATCCAGATTGTGCATTTTATAATATTAGATGCTCGTTTTGTCATATGTTAACACAATTTACTTTGTTAAAGGTGTCAAGATTCTGCCCTCCAAGAAAGTCTTGCCATGATTGGATAGGACCCCCAGACAAATATTCAAACCTTCGACCTGTTCACTTTTACATACCTGAAAATGAATCACCATCGGAACAAAAGCTTAGAAAATTAAGACAAGAAACACAAGAATGGAATCAACAGTTCTGGGCAAACCAGAATTTGACTTTTAGTAAGGTAAGTTTCAGTTTTAGATCAGAATGAGAAACAACACAGTTGGCCACTTGAGGGTGCTAGATATTTAGTATTTCCTTTGCGATTTGTCTCAGTCCCTCCCCCACACTGTATGTATGTGTGGATGTGTGTATATATACGCATGTAATTTTAAAAACTAGTATGTAACTATATATAAGAGACGGGCATTCGTAGAACCACAGATCTTGAGACTTTGAAGGAAGCAATGTGTGAGCAGCAGAGCCAGAACTGGAAGTACGTGTTTTACACACACATATGTGTGTGTTTGTCTTTATGAGAATACCGGTGGGGCATGGTAGCTCTGCAGTCCCAGCACTTTGGGAGGCTGAGATGGGCAGATCACTTGAAGCCAGGAGTTTGAGAGCAGCCTGGCCAACGTAGCGAAACCTAATCTCTACTAAAAATACAAAAATTAGCTGGGCCTGGTGGCACGTGCCTGGAATCCTAGCTACTCAGGAGGCTGAGGCAAGAGAATCGCTTGAAACTGGGAGGTGGAGGTTGCAGTGAGCCAAGATCACACCACTGCACTCCAGCCTGGGTGACAGAGCAAGACTCCGTCTCAAAAAAAAAAAAAAAGACAGAGTTTAATTGATGTGAGGCCGGCCATGCTACATAGAAGAGTTATTACTCCAATCAGTCTCTCCATGCTTTTGGGGGCTAGAGTTTTTCTAACATAGTTGGAGTAAGGGGTGGCGGTGGCTGGGCAGTGGGTGCTTGCTGCCGATTGGTCAGGGCGCAATCACAGGGGTGTGGGAATCATCCTCCTGCCGGAGTGGCTTCTGGGCGGGTCCAGGAGGAGCCATCACATTGGACTTGCAAAACACCTGAAAAGATACCTCAAAAGACCAATCTTAGGTTCTGCAATAGAGATGCAGGAGTAATTGGAGAAGTTGCAGGTCTTGTGACCTCTGGAATGACGGCTGGCACCTTACCCGAATTCAGACTCCTCACCTCTTCCTAGCCTGGTGGGGTCTCTCATTAGCTTCAGAAAGCTTAGCAAAGGTGGTTGAGTTTCGGGAAAGGGCTGTTACTATTTAAACCAGAAACTAGGCCCTGTTTGGTGGCTCCCACTTGTAATCCCACCACTTTGGGAGGATTGGGAGTGGCCGAGATCACGCCACTGCCCTCCAGCCTGGCGACAGAGCAAGACTCGTCTCTAAATAAATAAATAAATCCAGATTGTGCATTTTATAATATTAGATGCTCGTTTTGTCATATGTTAACCCAATTTACTTTGTTAAAGGTGTCAAGATTCTGCCCTCCAAGAAAGTCTTGCCATGATTGGATAGGACCCCCAGACAAATATTCAAACCTTCGACCTGTTCACTTTTACATACCTGAAAATGAATCACCATCGGAACAAAAGCTTAGAAAATTAAGACAAGAAACACAAGAATGGAATCAACAGTTCTGGGCAAACCAGAATTTGACTTTTAGTAAGGTAAGTTTCAGTTTTAGATCAGAATGAGAAACAACACAGTTGGCCACTTGAGGGTGCTAGATATTTAGTATTTCCTTTGCGATTTGTCTCAGTCCCTCCCCCACACTGTATGTATGTGTGGATGTGTGTATATATACGCATGTAATTTTAAAAACTAGTATGTAACTATATATAAGAGACGGGCATTCGTAGAACCACAGATCTTGAGACTTTGAAGGAAGCAATGTGTGAGCAGCAGAGCCAGAACTGGAAGTACGTGTTTTACACACACATATGTGTGTGTTTGTCTTTATGAGAATACCGGTGGGGCATGGTAGCTCTGCAGTCCCAGCACTTTGGGAGGCTGAGATGGGCAGATCACTTGAAGCCAGGAGTTTGAGAGCAGCCTGGCCAACGTAGCGAAACCTAATCTCTACTAAAAATACAAAAATGAGCCAGGTGTGGTGGCACATGTCTGTGATCCCCGTGACTTGGGAGGCTGAGGCACAAGAATTGCTTGAACCTGGGAGGCGGAGGTTGCAATGAGCCGAGATCACACCGTTGCACTCCAGTCTGGGTGACAGGAGTGAGACCTTGACTCAAAAAAAAAGAAGACCCAGTTTTTGTGACGTGTTGAATTCTTCCTGAGAATTCAAAAACATTTTTTTGTTGTTGTTGGGTTTTTTGGTTTTTTTTTTTGAGACGAAGTTTCACTCTGTCACCAGGCTGAAGTGCAGTGATATGATCTCAGCTTACTGCACTCTCTACCTCCCAGATTCAGGCGATTCTTCTGCCTCAGCCTCCCAAAGAGCTGGGATTACAGGCACACGCCACCATGCACAACTAATTTTTGTATTTTTAGTGGAGACCGGGTTTCACTATGTTGGCAGGATAGTCTTGATCTCCTGACCTTGTGATCCACCCACCTCAGCCTCCAAAAGTGTTGGGATTACAGGCGTGAGCCACCATGCCCAGCCGAGAATTCAAAATTCTTAACAAGATACTTATAAATAAACTGTGTAAGAAAAAAGCATAAATAGTCTAAACCAGAGGAAAAACATTTAAACTTTTTTTTTTTTTTCTGAGATGGAGTTTCACTCCTGTTGCCCAGGCTGGCATGCAATGGTGTGATCTCGGCTCACCGCAACCTCCACCTCCCTGGTTCAAATGATTCTCCTGCCTCAGCTTTCCAAATAGCTGGGATTACAGGCGCTCGCCACCACACCCGGCTAATTTTTGTATTTTTAGTAGAGATGGGATTCACCACGTTGGCCAGGCTGGTCTTGAACTCCTGACTTTCAGGTGATCTGCCTGACTTGGCCTCTCAAAGTGCTGGGATTACAGGCGTGAGCCACTGTGCCCGGCAACATTTAAACTTTGATTTGCCATTTGAGGGGGCTGTGTCAGGTGGGGTGTATTTATCATATTCTGTGGATTTTTTTTTTTTTTTTTTTTTTGAGACAGAGTCTCACTCTGTTGTCCAGGCTGAAGTGCAGTGGCATGATATTGGCTCACTGCAACCTCTCCCTCCCGGGTTCAAGCAGTTCTCCTGCCTCAGCCTCCTGAGTAGGTGGGATTACAGGTGCCCACCATCATACCTGGCTAATTTTTGTACTTTTAGTAGAGACGGGGTTTCTCCATGTTGGCCAGGCTGGTCTGGAACTGCTGATCTCAGGTGATAAAGTGCTAGCATTACAGGTGTGAGCCACTGCACCTGACCTATTCTGATTTATAAACAGTGTCTCCCAAGTTATTGAACATCTTTTCTTTTTTTTTTTTTTTTTTTTTTTTTGAGACGGAGTCTCGCTCTGTCACCCAGGCTGGAGTGCAGTGGCCGGATCTCAGCTCACTGCAAGCCCCGCCTCCCGGGTTCACGCCATTCTCCTGCCTCAGCCTCCCAGGTAGCTGGGACTACAGGCGCCGCCACCTCACCCGGCTAGTTTTTTGTATTTTTTAGTAGAGACGGGGTTTCACCGTGTTAGCCAGGATGGTCTCGATCTCCTGACCTCGTGATCCGCCCGTCTCGGCCTCCCAAAGTGCTGGGATTACAGGCTTGAGCCACCGCGCCCGGCCGAACATCTTTTCAAATCCTGTTATAAACACAGAACTTTTAACCACATTCAGAGGGTTTTTTTTTTTTTTTTTTTTTTGAGACAGAGTCTTGCTCTGTCGCCCAGGCTGGAGTGCTGTGGCCGGATCTCAGCCTACTGCAAGCTCCGCCTCCCGGGTTTACGCCATTCTCCTGCCTCAGCCTCCCGAGTAGCTGGGACTACAGGCGCCCGCCACCTCGCCCGGCTAGATTTTTGTATTTTTTTAGTAGAGACGGGGTTTCACCGTGTTAGCCGGGATGATCTCGATCTCCTGACCTCGTGATCCGCCCGTCTCGGCCTCCCAAAGTGCTGGGATTACAGGCTTGAGCCACCGCGCCCGGCCAGAGGGTTTTAAATGAGCTTTGAGATGGGTCACCTGCTTCTCAGAAAATCCACATCTGCACTTCTCCAGGACACTGTGAGCTGTGCTCTAGCCAAAGAAAAATGGAAAGACAGAGAAAGAAGTTCTGAGAGCCTTTTTTTTTTTTTTTTTTTTTTTTAGGAAAAAGAAGAATTTATTCACTCAAGACTAAAAACTAAAGGCCTGGGCCTGAGAACTGAATCAGGTTAGTGCATTTGGGTTTTTTGGGTTTTTTTTTTGCTTTCTTTGTTTGGGTTTGAGCAAGTCCATGAGAAGGTAAAGCAAGGGCGGTGAGAGAAGTGGGGAAGTTCAGGGCAGTTCTTGGCCTACTTTGGGGCAGTGCTCGGCACACCCCTATCCAGGTTCTTTTGCACACCCAGTTCCCAAGCATGGCTCTCCAATCTCTAGCTCCCTCTTCTCTCTCAGGAGTTTAGGTGGTTATGATGGATGACCACCTTCTGACCTTTGACTTCCATCCTGAGGTCTCAGCCTTTGCAGCTTCTCCCTCTCCAAACCAGCTTCTCTTCTGATCCCTGATCTCAGTTCACTGCTCAAAATAGCCTTTCCTTATTTTCTCTTGGTGTTGATGTTAGGCCTGAGTGACATCTCATGCTGTTCATTAAACAGATGTCTGCTGCCAAAATGATGTTCTGATAGAAAATCCAAAATCAACGACCCCAAAAGCCAAGTCTGTCATTGGGCTAAAGTGCCATTCCTGCTAATCCTTTACCTCACCTGATTCATTTAAAGTAAAGGGCTGGGAGCCTGAGTTACCCCCGTGCCAGGACCTCTGTTGCTGTTTGCTGGCCGCTTGAGAGGTGGGGACTTGCAGGGCAGAGCTGGAGCAGATGCTGCATCCAACAGTAAGCATGAGAATGAGCACTCCCAGTTTCGGGTCCTGTGCTGGACACTGTGCAAGTCCTGTGCATATATCACCTGTTGCATTTCCCAGTGACCCAGTGAAGTAGATACTGTTATCTTTACCGTTTTATAGAAGAGCAACCTGAGGCTTCCCCAAAATTACACAGTGAGAATGTGGTGTGGCCTGGATTCTCACCTCGGGAGTCAGATTGCAAAGCCTCCCTGGGCCTCACCACGCTCCATGGCTGTCAGCGAATTCCATGCTGACTTGGTGTGCGTGTGTGTGCGCGTCTGTGTGTGCATGTGTGTGCGTGCACGCGTGTGTGTGCGTGTGTGCATGTGCGCACCACATGTGCCATGCCATGTCCGTAGGTCTGTCATATCAGGTAAGACTAGGTCGGCTCATGCCTTGGAAGTGCTTTGGAGACAACCACTCTCCTGACAAATGAGAGTTGTTGTTTTGATTCTTACTAAGGTCCCAGAATCCTGTTGATGGCTTTGCTGAGTATTGAACGGCTGGCCTTAAATTAGGTTTGAAAATGAATTTGGTAATAGGACAGGATTTGTTAAGGAAGGGAAGCATGAAGGGAGCTGCCTGCTCTGGCAGCTGTTGAAAGTTAGCAGGCCACAGTGCCTGCAGTGGGAGTGGGGCAGCAGGCGTGTCACCTTGGGCCAGAGCACGTCTTGTACACGGTTGCACCAATGCGTGAGGATATAGGTCCCCAAGAGCCAAGAGAGGGGGAGCTTTGTTGAATACATGATGTTGGAGAAACCTTTGGCCCAAAAGAACAAATTTAGATTCGTTCTCCCTGCAATACAAATATGTTCCAGTGGGTCAAAATGTTAATTATTATTAATTTTTTTTTCTTTTTTTTGAGACAGGGTCTCACCCTGTCTCCCAGGCTGTAATGCAGTGGCACCATCTGGGCTCACTACAGCCTTGACCTCGTAGACTCAAGTGATCCTCCCACTTCAGCCTCCCAAGTACCTAGGACTACAGGTGCACGCCAGCACCACACCTGGCTAATTTTTGTGTTTTTTGTAGGGACGGAGTTTTGCCATTTTGCCCAGGCTGGTCTCAAACTCCTGAGCTCAAGTAGTCCACCCACCTTGGCCTCCCAAAGTGCTGGGATTACAAGCGTGAGCCACCATGCCTGGCCAAAAAAGTTAATTATTAAAAGTCAGGCCAGGCGCAGTGGTTCACGCCTGTAATCCCAGCACTTGGGGAGGCCGAGGCGGGCGGATCACAAGGTCAGGAGTTTGAGACCAGCCTGATCAACATGGTGAAACCCCGTCTCTACTAAAAGTACAAAAATTAGCCGGTTGTGGTGGCAGGCGCCTGTAATCCCAGCTACTCAAGAGACTGAGGCAGGAGAATCACTTGAACCCAGGAGGCAGAGGTTGTGGTGAGCTGAGATCGCGCCGCTGTACTCTAGCCTGGGTGACAGAGCGAGTCTCTATCTCAAAAAAATAAAAAAAAGTAAGTCGATTATGTATGGATTAAAGAGTTAGATACATAGTTCCTAGCTGTAGAGCATCTAATAGGATATAACAGACTCTCTATTATCTGGAGGAATGATACCCTCCTGAGCTTGAGGGTCAAGATAGAGATATTCAAGAACATAAAAGCTGAAAACATCTATGTTCAGACTCCTTTTGATCCACCTTTCTGGACAGGAGAGTTTGCTGAGCAGATGTGGGGGTGGCTCAGTACCCAGGGGAGGGTGGAGCTGGCCCCAGTCATGGCCTGTGCTCAGACGCTAAGACCAGAGCAATTTCTTCCTCGTGTTTAAACTTTTCTCCTAGGCCACTGCTTTACCTTTCTCATGCTATAAACTGGCTTTCTCTGCCTCCTTGTTTATCCCTCCTAAGTTCAAGGAAGCAGTCAGCTGAGGAGGCTGCCTTTCCCCAGGCTGGCACCAGCCCAGTTGGGAGGTGCCGGATTAGCTGAGGCGGAGGTGGGGCTTGTGCAGAGAGCCTGGCTGCTGCCATGGAGACGGGAGGAAGCAGGCAAAAGAGCAGGCCTGCTGGCAAAGGATCAGAGGGCTGGGCAGACACAGGGATCAGTGTTCCGGAAATGCGAGGAAGGGCAAGTGCTGGCAGCAAAGGTGATGTGGGCAATTTGGACTTCAGGAAAACCTGCCACAAATTTGCAGAAATAACACACATTTATAGACAAGTAACGTGACTACAAGAAGAAAAAATTGCTCAAACTCTAAATTTTACAAGGCATATTTGTTGATTTTTTTGAGATGGAGTCTCACTCTGTCACCAGGCTGGAGTGCAGTGGCATGATCTTGGCCACTGATTCAACAAGAAGTCGTCATTTCATGCTTACTCAATTCATGGGGGAATGTTTTCAGTCTTGAGACTCAGTGCTGGTAGAGTTACATCAAAGGTGGATGGCAGTAGAAAATCCTCAGTCCCTTTTCCAGAAGGATTTAGCAAAACATACTACACATATCCCAGGAAGCAGGAAAGGGATGCTCATGAATCATGTGTAAGAATTCATGTGGAGAGCCAGGCTTCATGACTCACACCTGTAATCTCACCACTTTGGGAGGCTGAGGTGGGTGGATCACTTGAGCCCAGGAGTTTGAGACCAGCCTGGGCAACATGGTGAAACCCTGTGTCTACAAAAAATTTAAAAATAAAAATAATTAAGGCCAGGCGCAGTCGCTCACGCCTGTAATCCCAGCACTTTGGGAGGCCGAGGCGGGTGGATCGCCTGAGGTCGGGAGTTCAAGAACAGCCTGACTAACATGAAGAAACCCCGTCTCTACTGAAAATATAAAATTAGGCTGGGCGCGGGGGCTCATGTCTGTAATCCCAGCGCTTTGGGAGGCCAAGGTGGGTGGATCATGAGGTCAGGAGTTCGAGACCAGCCTGATCAGCATGGTGAAACCCCATCTCGCCAGGCGCGGTGGCTCAAGCCTGTAATCCCAGCACTTTGAGAGGCTGAGACGGGCGGATCACAAGGTCAGGAGATTGAGACCATCCTGGCTAACATGGTGAAACCCTGTCTCTACTTAAAACATACAAAAAACTAGCCGGGCGAGGTGGCGGGCGCCTGTAGTCCCAGCTACTTGGGAGGCTGAGGCAGGAGAATGGCGTGAACCCGGGAGACGGAGCTTGCAGTGAGCCAGGATCCAGCCACTACACTCCAGCCTGGGCGACAGAGTGAGACTCCGTCTCAAAAAAAAAAAAAAAAAAAAAAAGAAACCCCATCTCTACTAAAAATACAAAAAATTAGCCAGGCATGGTGGCGGGCGCCTGTAGTCCCAGCTACTCTGGAGGCTGAGGCAGGAGAATGGCGTGAATCCGGGAGGCGGAGCTTGCAGTGAGCTGAGGTCATGCCACTGCACTCTAGCCTGGGCTACAGAGTGAGACTCTGTCTCAAAAAAAAAAAAAAAAAACAAAATTAGCCAGGCGTGGTGGTGCATGCCTGTAATCCCAGCTACTCAGGAGGCTGAGGCAGAAGAATCACTTGAACCCTGGAGGTGGAGGTTGTGGTGAGCCAAGATCGCACCATTGCATGCCAGCCTGGGCAACAAGAGTGAAACTCCATCTCAAAAAAAAATGAAAATAAAAATAAACAGCCAAGTTTGCAAGTTTGGCAGTATGTGTCTGTAGTCCCAGCTACTCGGAAAGCTGAGCTGGGAGGATTGCTTGAGCCCAGGAGGTGGAGGCTGCAGTGAGCCGAGATTGTGTCACTGTACTCCAGCCTAAGTGGCAGAGCCAGACCATCTCCAACAGCAACAACAAAAATTCACGTGGGAAACATGGGAAGCGTTCAGCTGTGTGTTCTTTGCAGCAGGATCTTTCATTGCAGAAGAATGGGAAGAATGGAAATGTCCAGTACTAGCAGAACGGATAAGGCTGTGGTGGCCTACCCACTCACTGGCCTTCACTGGAATATTCTGCAGCAGTGCAGAAAAACGAGTGATTGAATTTAAAGTGCAAGTAGCAGAATACTGTGATTTCAGTTCTGCCAGTCTCAAACTTAAATCTCATTTGTAAGGCAGGCAGTATTGTGGGAGAATTTCTCTAATGTATTTAATTCTCAGAGTGTTTATGCAATGGCAGGAAGTGTACCATCAAAATGGGTTTAGTTTAAGTCAGTCTCCTGAGTATTTATGAAACACCCACTTGGTTTTCGGTAAGTGTGGTGAATTCGGTGTTCTGCCTCTTTCCCTGGACTTAGTGGTATGTTCGGTAACAAGCTGCAGTGCTGCAATGTGGACCATGCCCTGCTTAGCAGACATTACAGCGCTTCTGCTGCCTGCTGAGCCTTGGCCTGGGGGTGTTTGAGCCAAGTGCAAGGAACCTGTGTCAATGGAGTCAGGTGGCAGCAACTGGTACCCCTGCCTGCGGGGTAGTCCCGTGGTCATCCTAACAGCAGCGACCACAAGCAAGCACTTCTGTGCCAGCCCCGCCCCTCCTGCCACACTGATGGAGTGCAGCCTCATGAGGTGTGCGGTTGCCGTCCCACACTAGAGAGGAAGATACTGAGATGGAGTTAAGTCACAGCTCTGGGGCCACACAGCCAGGTGGGGATGGTCTTGGCCTTTCTCTATCCCAGATGAGGTCTCGCTATGTTGCCCAGGCTGGCCTCAAGCAGTCTTCCTGCCTCAACCTGAGTACGGACACAGTTTTGAGTGTATTAACAGTAACATAGGAGACAGAGTAGGCCCTCTTTATCCGAGGGATACATTCCAAGACCCCCAGTGAAGGCCTGAGACTGAGGCTAGTACCAAGCCCTGTGTGTACACTATGTTTTTCCCTACACAGTTGTCCCTCCCCTACATCCTCAGTTCAACCAACCATGGATTGAAAATATGGAAAACAATAAACATAATAAAATATTGAAAATAAAAAATACCATTTTTTTTTTAGACGGAGTCTCACTCTGTCGCCCAGGCTGGAGTGCAGTGGCAAGATCTCGGCTCCCTATAAACTCTGCTTCCCGGTTCAAGCGATTCTCTTACCTCAGCCTTCTGAGTAGCTGGGACTACAGGCACACACCACCATGCCTAGTTTTTGTATTTTTAGTAGAGATGGGGTTTCACCATGTTGGCCAGGCTGGTCTCAAACCCCTGACCTCAGATGATCCGCCCGCCTCAGCCTCCCAAAGTTCTGGGATTACAGGCGTGAGCCACTGTGCACCGCCAAAAATAGAAAAATTTAGAAGTACAGCATAATGGCTAGGTGCAGTGGCTCATGCCTGTAATCCTAGCACTTTTGGGAGGCTGAGGCAGGTGGATCACGTGAGATCAGGAGTTTGAGACCAGCCTGGCCAACATGGTAAAACCCTGTCTATACTAAAGATACAAAAATTAGCTGGGCATTGTGGTGCATGCCTGTAATCCCAGCTACTTGGGAGGTTGAGGCAGGAGAATCATTTGAACCTGGGAGGCGGAGGCTGCAGTGAGCCGAGATCGTGCCACTGCACTCTAGCCTGGGCAACTGTTGAGCAAGGTTATGTCTCAAAAAAAAAAAAAAAAGTACAGTATGACAGCTGTTCATACAGCATTTACGTTGTATTAGGTATCATAAGTAATCTAGAGATGACTTAAAGCATATAGGATAATGCAAGTAGGTTTTTTGCAAATATTTGGAGACAAGGCTTTGCTCTGCCACTCAGGCTGGAGTGCAGTGGCGCAATCATGGCTTGCTGGAGCTTCAACCTCCCAGGTTCAAGCCATCCTCCTGCCTCAGCCTCCCAAGTAGCTGGGACTGCAGACACATGCCACCACACCTTGCTAATTAAAAAAAATTTTTTTTGTAGAATTTTTTTCTCACTGTGTTGCCCAGGTCTATCACACCATTATAGTATTTTATTTTGTTTTATTTTATTTTATTTTATTCAAAACGGAGTATCCATCTGTCACCCAGACTGGGGTGCAGTGGCGCAATCTCGGCTCACTATAAGCTCCACCTCTGGGTTCAAGCAATTCTCCTGCTTCAGCCTCCCAAATAGCGAAGACTATAGGTGTCCACCACCGCACCCAACTAATTTTTGTTTTTTTGTTTTTTTGTTGTTTTTGTTGTTTTTTGAAACGGAGTTTCGCTCTGTTGCCGGGGTGGAGTGCAGTGGCCCTATCTTGGCTCACTGCAACCTCCACCTCCTGAGTTCAAGCAGTCCTCCTGCCTCAGCCTCCCGAGTAGCTGGGAGTACAGGTCTGTGCTACCACACCAAGCTATTTTTTTTTGTATTTTTAGTAGAGGTGAGGTTTCTCATGTTGGCCAGGATGGTCTCAATCTCTTGACCTTGGATCCACCCACCTCAGCCTCCCAGAGTACTGGGATTACAGATGTGAGACACTACACCCAGCCCATTTTGTTTTTTGTTTTTTTGAGATGGAGTTACATTCTTGTTGCCCAGGCTGGAGTGCAGTCACGCAATCTCGGCTCACCGCAACCTCCGCCGCCTGGGTTCAAGGGATTCTCCTGCCTCATCCTCCTGAGTAGCTGGCATTACAGGCAAGTGCCACCCCGCCCAGCTATTTTTTTTTTTTCCTGAGACAGAATCTTGCTCTGTCACCCAGGCTGGAGCGCAGTGGCTCGATCTCGGCTCATTGCAAGCTCCACCTCCTGGGTTAACACCATTCTCCTGCCTCAGCCTGCCAAGTAGCTGGGACTACAGGTGCCCGCCATCAAGCCTGGATAATTTTTTGTATTTTTAGTAGAGACGGGGTTTCACCGTGTTAGCCAGGATGGTCTTGATCTCTTGACCTTGTGATCCTCCCGCCTTGGCCTCCCAAAGTGCTGGGATTACAGGCGTGAGCCACTGCGCCCAGCTATTTTTTTTTTTTTTTTTGTATTTTTAGTAGGGATGGAGTTTCTTCATTTTGGTCAGGCTGTTCTCAAACTCCCGAACTCAGGTGATCCGCCCATCCCGGCCTCCCAAAGTGCTGGGATTACAGGCGTGAGCCACCGCACCCAACCTATTATACCATTTTATATAAAAGATTTGAGCATCCTGAAATGTTGGTATCTGTAGTAGTTCTGGAACCAATCTCCTATCGATACCAAGGGACAAGTTTTCATTTATAGCTATGATAAAGTTTAATTTATAAGTTAGGCACAACGAGAGACTAGGAATGATAACTAATAAAACAAGTATAACAATATGCCAGCATCTCAAATCTTGTGCTTTGCGACAATTACCAAGTAAATAAGGGTTATTCAGACACAAGCAGTGCTGTATGGTGACAGTGGATCTGATCACCAAGACGGCTGCTGAGTGACTCACTTAGAGTGGGGAGTGTCTACACCATGAGTGTGCTGGACAGAGGGAGGAGTCACCTCCTGGGCGGGTCGGAGCAGGACATTGGGAGGTTTCATCACACTACTCAGAACAGCATGCAGTTCAAAACTTACGAATTGTTCATTTCTGGAATTTTCCATTTAATATTTTCAGACCCCACTTGACCTCATGGTAACTGAAACCGTGGAAGGCAAAACCATGGATGGAGGAGACTGCTGTGCTCCTGCCATCTCCCTTACACAGTTGAGTAAACCGAGGCACAGAAGAAAATGAAGTAGCCCCAGATTACATAGGAAATGGCAGCACTGAGGTGAAAAGCAGAGCAGAGGGCCGTCGAGTTCAACTGCTCTTCATTCCGGTGGCACTAGACCTGTCCAAGTGGCCAGAGGAGACGTGGCTCTTGTCCTCCGTCTGCTGTGTGGCTAGGGGCAAGCCATGCTTGTGCCGTCTGAGTGTTTTTGTCTGTGTGAATAAAGGGGTTGCCAGACACCTTCCCCACTCCATAGGAGGGAGGGTGGAATCATACCCTTGGCCCCCTTGCCCGCTCCCCCGTGGGCTGGAGCGTCAGCATCAGCTGTGCCACAGGATGGTGTGCACTCTGCTGGAGGTGGCACCTTCAGGGGAAGCAGTCTGCCAGGGAGGCCAGAGAGCACCCCGGATGGAAGCTGAGCATGGTCCCTGCGCCTCTGCACGGGAAGTGCTGGAGATGCAGGAGCCCCTGAGCCGGAGCCCAGCGCTCTTATAAGAGATCTCGGCCGGGCGCGGTGGCTCAAGCCTGTAATCCCAGCACTTTGGGAGGCCGAGGAGGGCGGATCACGAGGTCAGGAGATCGAGATCATCCTGGCGAACACTGTGAAACCCCGTCTCTACTAAAAAATACAAAAAAACTAGCCGGGCGAGGTGGCGGGCGTCTGTAGTCCCAGCTACTCGGGAGGCTGAGGCAGGAGAATGGCGTGAACCCGGGAGGCGGAGCTTGCAGTGAGCTGAGATCCGGCCACTGCACTCCAGCCCCGGCGACAGAGCAAGACTCCATCTCAAAAAAAAAAAAAAAAAGAGATCTCATTTCCTGTTCGGGGACTGGGGCTTCTAAGCCAGAGTGCTCCTCCTGCACCTGCAACCCTGGATGTGGTTTCATTCCCTGGTCCCTGAGCCATAGCTGGGGGGCATGAGACTGGCCCCTGGGCTGCTCTGGGGACCCTACTTCAGGTCAGCCCTGCCACTCCCCGCCCACTCATAGGGCTGTGGGTCCTGCCCTGTGGCCTTTCTACCTCTCTTGCGTGTGGGTGAGCCTGAGTGTGGCCACCGCCCTGGGAGTGCCACAGAGGCAAGCCACACTGGTCCTCATGTGTTAACAGCCCCACCAGCACGCGGGAATGGAGTAGTCAGGCCAGGACCTGTCCCAGAAATGGGCAGGCTGTTAACCTAGGATGCATTCAAGTTAGGATACATTTCATTCCCATGTAATGGTGGCTCACAATAGGATACATTTCATTCCAGTTGCAGTGACTCACAGTAGGATACATTTCATTCCCGTGCGGCGGTGGCTCACAGTAGGGTACGTTTCATTCCTGTGCAGCGGTGGCTCACAGTTCCTCCGTAGAATCTGCGGGAAGTACTGGATTGTCCGTGACGAAACACGTCACTCATTGTGCATGGTATAGATACCTGCCTGGATCTTAATCACTTGTGAAGAAACGAGTTATGACTGTGACCTTTATATACAATTCACATACCATAAAATTCACCCTGCCTTTTTTTTTTTTTTTGAGATGGAGTCTCCTTGCCTAAATTCACCCTTTTGAACTGTAATTCCGTGGCTTTTAGTAGTTACAAGATTGTACAACTACATCACTAATTCTTTTTTTTTTTTTTTTTTGAGATGGAGTCTCACTCTGTCGCCCAGGCTGGAGTGCAGTGGCCGGATCTCAGCTCACTGCAAGCTCCGCCTCCCAGGTTCACGCCATTCTCCTGCCTCAGCCTCCCGAGTAGCTGGGACTACGGGTGCCGCCACCTTGCCCGGCTAGTTTTTTGTATTTTTAGTAGAGACGGGGTTTCACTGTGTTAGCCAGGATGGTCTCCATCTCCTGACCTCGTGATCCGCCCGTCTCGGCCTCCCAAAGTGCTGGGATTACAGGCTTGAGCCACCGCGCCCAGCCAATTCTAAACATTTTCATCACCTCAAAAAGAAACCCCATACCCATTAGCAGCCAGTCTCAGTTCCTGCCTCGCCTAACCCCGGCAGCCCACTTTCTATCTCTGGATTTGCCTATTCTGAACATTTCCAGATAAATGGAAACATACAATATGTGGTCTTTTGTGTCTGCCTTTTTTCACTTAAGTTCATAATGTTTTCAAGATTTATATATGTTGTGGCCGGGCGCGGTGGTTCAAGCCTGTAATCCCAGCACTTTGGGAGGCCGAGACGGGCGGATCACGAGGTCAGGAGATCGAGACCATCCTGGCTAACACGGTGAAACCCCGTCTCTACTAAAAATACAAAAAACTAGCTGGGCGAGGTGGCGGCGCCTGTAGTCCGAGCTACTTGGGAGGCTGAGGCAGGAGAATGGCGTAAACCCGGGAGGCGGAGCTTGCAGTGAGCTGAGATCTGGCCACTGCACTCCAGCCTGGGTGACAGAGCGAGACTCCGTCTCAAAAAAAAAAAAAAAAAAAGATTTATATATGTTGTGTCATGTATTAGTACTTTGGAGATTTTTTAATGACTGTATAATATTCTGTACGGATATACCATGTTTTGTTTATCCACTTATTAGTTGATGAACATTTGGATTATTTCTCCCCTTTGGCTATTAGGAATTATGCTACTGTGAATAATCGTGTATATAGCTACAGGTGAATTGCTGAGTTAAGTCTTTTTGGCCTGGCGCAGTGGCTCATGCCTGTAATCCTAGCTCTTTGGGAGGCCGAGGTGGGCAGATCACTTGAGGTCAGGAGTTCAAGACCAGCCTGGCCAACAGGGTGAAACCCCATCTCTACTAAAAATACAAAAAAGTAGTTGGGTGTGATGGTGGGCACCTATCCCAGCTACTCAGGAGGCTGAAGCAGGAGAATCGCTGGAACCCGGGAGGTGGAGGTTGCAGTGAGCTGAAATTGAGCCAGTGCACTCCAGCCTGGAAGACAGAGCGAGACTCTGTCTCAAAAAAAAGGTCGCCAGGCGCAGTGGCTCATGCCTGTAATCCCAACACTTTGGGAGGCTGAGGCAGGCGGATCACCTGAGGTCAGGAGTTCGAGACCAGCCTGATCAGCATGGTAAAACCCCATCTCTACTAAAAATACAAAAATTAGCCAGGCATGGTGGCAGGCGCCTGTAATCCCAGCTACACAGGAGGCTGAGGCAGGAGAATTGCCTGAACCTGGGAAGCGGAGGTTGCAGTGAGCCGAGTTTGCGCCACTGCACTCCAGCCTGGACGACAGAGCGAGACTCCATCTCAAAAAAAAGAAAAAGTCTTTTTTCCTCCTGAGACCAAATACCTGGTGGCTTCTCTAATTCCACTTCTCCAACTCTTCAACACCAGTTATAGGTGTCCAGCAATTCAGTTCCATTCTGACATTGTCTACTTGGAGTTCATGTCTGATGCCACAGGTTAAAGATTCCGTCCCACAAGATTGCCTCCACTGAGGCAGTCTTTCTCTTTGGAGAAATTCCTGTTTAAATCCTTTGCCAGTTGCCAGTCCTGGGCCACTTGTCCCTCTGACTGACAGGCTATAAATCAGACTATGACCCCCTCCACAGGATTGATAATTTGCTAGAATGGATCACAACATTCAGAAAGGTGCTTTACTTTTAGCAGTTTACAACTCAGGGACAGCCAGATAGCAGAGATGCACAGGGCAAGGTATGGGGGGCATGCAGAGCCCCTGTGCCCTCTCTGGGCATGCCATCCTCCCAGCACCTTTTGTTTGAGCAGGGTCTCACTCTCTTGCCAAGGCTGAGTGCAGTGGCATGATCATGGCTCACTGCAGGGTCAGCCTCCTGGGCTCAAGCAACCGTCCCTCGGCCCCACAAAGCACTGGGATAACAGTCATGAGCCACCATGCCTGGCCTCTTCCCAGCACCTCAATATGTTCAGTAGCCTGGAAGCTCTCTGAACCCCATGGTTTAGGGATTTTTATGGAGGTCTCATTAGGTAGGCATGATTGATCAAATCATTGTCCATTGGTAATTTGCTCAATCTCCATCCCCTGTCCTTTCCCCAAAACTGAAAGTTTTGAGCTTCCAATCAAGGCTTGGTCTTTCCGGCCCCCATCCCGAAGCTATACAGGAGCTCACCAGAGCTGCCCCATTGGAACAGGAGCAGCTCCTGTCACCCTTAATCACTCAGGAGATTCTGAGGTTTCAGGAGCTCTGTGTCAGGAACAGAGGACAAAGACCAAATATCTCTCTATAATGCCACATGGGTCTTAGGATAATGAACTCTATGTTTAACTTTCTCAGGAATTACCAAGCTGTTTTTCAGAGTGGCCTGACCTATGTTTTCATTTCCACCAGCAATGTATGAGGCTTCTAATTTCTCTACATCCTTGTCAACACTTGTTATTGTCTGTGTGTTTAATAACAGCTATCCCAGTGGGCGTGGCGTGGCATGCCATTGTCTTTCTGATTTTCCGATGGTGTTGAGCATCTTGTCATGTGCTTATTGGTTATTCATGTATCATCTTTGGAGAAATTCCTGTTTAAGTCCTTTGCCCATTTTAAAAGTGGATGATTTGGCTAGGTGCGGTGGATCACACCTGTAATCCCAGCACTTTGGGAGGCTGAGATGGGCAGATCACAAAGTCAGGAGTTCAAGACCAGTCTGACCAATGTGGTGAAACCCCGTCTCTACTAGAAATACAAAAATTAGCCAGTTGTGGTGGTGCGTACCTGTAATCCCAGCTACTCGGAGGCTGAGGCAGGAGAATTGCTTGAACCCAGGAGGCAGAGGTCGCAGTGAGCTGAGATCGCACCACTGCACTCCACCCTGGGCGACAGAGCAAGACTGTCTTCAAATAAATAATAAATATGAAATAAAATAGGATGATTTGTCTTTTTGTTTTTGAGATAAAAGAGCTCTTGGCCGGGCGAGGTGGCTCACGCCTCTGATCCCAGCACTTTGGGAGGCCAGCGCGGGTGGGTCACCTGAGGTTGGGAGTTCGAGACTAGCCTGACCAACATGAAGAAACCCGTCTCTACTAAAAATACAAAAAATTAACTGGGCGTGGTGGCGCATGCCTGCAATCCCAGCTACTTGGGAGGCTGAGGCAGGAGAATTGCTTGAACCCAGGAGGTGGTGGTTGTGGAGGGCCAAGATCGTGCCATTGCACTCCAGCCTGGGCAACAAAGCGAAACTCCGTCTCAAAAAAAAAAAAAGTTATTTACATATTCTCAATACTAGACCCTTATTAGATGGATGATTAGCGAATGTTTTTCTCCCATTCTGTAGGGTTTTTCTCTCTCTTTTTTTTTTTTTTTTTTTGAAACAGAGTCTTGCTCTGTTGCCAGGCTGGAGTGCAGTGGCGTGATCTCAGCTCACTGCAACCTCTGCCTCCCGGGTTCAAGCAGTTCTCCTGCCTCAGCCTCCCAAGTAGCTGGGACTACAGACATGTGCCACTACACCCAGCTAATTTTTGTACTTTTTAGTAGAGACAGGGTTTCACCATGTTGGCCAGGATGGTCTTGATCTCTTGACCTTGTGATCCACCTGCCTTGGCCTCCCAAAGTGCTGGGATTACAGGCGTGAGCCACCATGCCAGCCTGGTTCTTTTTTTTTTTTTTTTTTTTTTTGGAGATGGAATTGTTGCTCTTGTTGCCCAGGCTGGAGTGCAATGGCACGATCTCAGCTCACTGCAACCTCCACGTCCTGAATTCAAGCAATTCTCCTACCTCAGCCTCCTAAGTAGCTGGGATTACAGGTGCCTGCTACCATGCCCGGCTAATTTTTGTATTTTTAGTAGAGATGGGGTTTCAGCATGTTGGCCAAGCTGGTCTCGAACTCCTGACCTCAGGTGATCCGCCCATCTCATCCTCCCAAAGTGCTGGGATTATAGGCGTGAGCCACTGTGCCCAGCCTTTTTTTTTTTTTTTTTTTTGAGACGGAGTTTCATTGTTGCCCAGGCCGGAGTGCAATGGCGCGATCTCGGCTCACCGCAACCTCTGCCTCCCAGGTTCAAGCGATTCTCCTGCCTCAACCTCCCCAGTAGCTGGGATTACAGGCATGTGCCACCACACTTGGCTAATTTTGTATTTTTAGTAGACATGGGGTTTCTCCATGTTGGTCAGGCTGGTCTCGAACTGCCGACCTCATGTGATCTGCCCACCTCAGCCTCCCAAAGTGCTGGAATTAATAGGCATGAGCCACTGTGCCCGGCATTTTTTTTTTTTTTTTTTTACGAGACAGGGTCTGGCTCTTGCCCAGGCTGGAGGGGCCGTGGTATGATCATGCCTCACTGCAACCTTGAACTCCTGGGCTCAGGTGAGCCTCCTTCCTCGGCCTCCTGAGTAGCTAGGACTACAGGCATGTGCCACCATACCTGGCTAATTTTTTTATTTTTTGGAGAGATGAGGTCTTATTTTGTTGCCCAGGCTGGTCTTGAAATCCTGGTCCCGAACTCCTGGTCCCAAGTGATCCTCCTGCCTCAGCCTCCCAAGTAGTTGAGATTATAGGCATGCACCACCACGCCTGGCTAATCCTTTTCATTTTCTTGATAGTGTCCTTTGAAGACAAAAGTTTTTAATTTTGATGAAATGCAGTTTATCTTTCTTTGCATGTGTTTTAGGTGTCATGTCTAACAAATATTACTTAATTTGAGGTGATGAAGAGTTGCATCTGTTTTAAGAGTTTTTCTTCTATAGTTTTAGCTCCTATGTTTAGATTTTTTTTTATCTACCTTGAGTTAATTTTTGTTTATTGTGTGCGGTAGAGGTTCAACTTATTCTTTTCCATGTGGTCATCCAGTTGTCCCAGCACTATTTATTAAAAACACTGTTCCTTCCCTCGTTGAATTGTCCTGGCACCCTCAGTGAAAATCACTTGCCCATAAATGTTTGGGTTTATTTCTAGATTCAGAGTTCTGTTGCATTGATCTGTATGCCTGTCCTTAGGCCAGTACCATACTGCCTTGATTACTGTTGTTTTGTAGTAAGTTTTGAAATTGAGAACTGTGAGTCTTCCAACTTTGTTCATCTTTGGTCAAGATCGTTCTAGCTGTTGGGGTTCTTTACATTTCCATATGAATTTGAGATTAAGTTTGTGAGTTTCTGCAAAAAAAAAAAAAAAAAAAAAAATCCAGCTGGGATTTTGATACAGATTGTTCTGCATCTACAGGTCAATTTGGGGAGTATTGCCATCTTAACAGTATTAAGTCTTCCAACTCATGAACATGGTATACCTTCCCATTTATTTAGATCTTCTTTCATTTATTTCTACTATATTTTGTTTTCTCTTTTGTTTCGTTTTTGAGTCAGGGTCTTGCTCTGTCGCCCAGGCTGGAGTGCAGTGGCGGGATTTTGGCCCACTGCAACCTTCAACCCCCTGCCCCAGGCTCAAGCAGTCATCCCAGCTCAGCCTCTTGAGTAGCTGGGACCACAGGTTTACACCCCCACGCCCAGCTAATTTTTGTATTTGTAGTAGAGACGAGGTTTTACCAT
The DNA here is from genome assembly GCF_009764315.1 of Trachypithecus francoisi. NCBI lineage: Eukaryota > Metazoa > Chordata > Mammalia > Primates > Cercopithecidae > Trachypithecus > Trachypithecus francoisi. The sequence goes on along the minus strand of NW_022681468.1, from coordinate 3,035,608 downwards.
GTTGGCCAGGATGGTCTCCATCTCTTGACCTCGTGATCTGCCCGCCTCAGCCTCCTAAAGTGCTGGGATTACAGGCGTGAACTACTGTACCTGGACTTTTTTTTTTCTTCTTTTCTTTTTTTTTTTTTGAGCTGGAGTTTTACTCTTTTGCCCAGGTTGGAGTGAAGTGGCATGATCTCGGCTCATTGCAACCTCTGCCACCAACCCCCTCTACCCCCATATTTTTAGAAGAGACAGGGTTTCACCATGTTGCCCCGGCTGGTCTCAAACTCCTGACCTCAGGTGATCCACCCACCTCAGCCTCCCAAAGTGCTAGGATTGTAGGCATGAGCCTCTGCACCTAGCCTATTTTGTATTTTTCATTATACACATCTTACATGTCTCCTCTCAAATTTACTCCTAAATCTTTTATTATTTTCAATGCTATCATAAGTAAAATTGTTTTCTTAATTTCATTTTCAGACTGTTCATTGCTAGTGTATAGAAATACAATTGATGTTTGTATATTGGTGTTGTATATATCCTGCAAGCTTGCTGAACTCACTTATTAGCTCTAATAGGTTTTTTTGTTTATCCTTTCTCCTTAAGTCTTAATGTTTAAGCTGAAATTAACTTCCAGGTCAGAAGGCAACACTGAATGCAGAAGAAATGGCAGACTTTTACAAGGAATTTTTAAGCAAAAATTTTCAGAAGCACATGTATTATAACAGGTAGGTGTTTACCCTTTTCCTGAAAATTTGAATAGCACATCCAGATTAGGTAGGAGTGTTTTCTTACCTGAATTTAACAACATTCATGTTAATATCAGAGGTAGGCCGGGCGCGGTGGCTCAAGCCTGTAATCCCAGCACTTTGGGAGGCCGAGACGGGCGGATCACGAGGTCAGGAGATCGAGACCATCCTGGCTAACATGGTGAAACCCCGTCTCTACTAAAAAAAAAAATACAAAACTAGCCGGGCGAGGTGGCGGGCGCCTGTAGTCCCAGCTACTTGGGAGGCTGAGGCAGGAGAATGGCGTAAACCCGGGAGGCGGAGCTTTCAGTGAGCTGAGATCCGGCCACTGCACTTCAGCCTGGGCGACAGAACGAGACTCCATCTCAAAAAAAACAAAACAAAATATGAGAGGTAGAAGTTGCAAGCCTTTATCAACTTTTTTTTTTTTTTTTTTTTGAGACAGAGTCTTGCCCTCACCCAGGCTGGAGTGCAGTGGCACGGTCTCCGCTCACTGCAAGCTCCGTCTCCTGGGTTCACGCCATTCTCCTGCCTCAGCCTCCCGAGTAGCTGGGACTACAGACGCATGCCACCATGCCCAGCTAATTCTTTGTATTTTTAGTAGAGACAGGGTTTCACTGTGTTAGCCAGGATGGTCTCGATCTCCTGACCTCGTGATCCGCCCACCTCAGCCTTCCAAAGTGCTGGGATTACAGGCATGAGCCACCGTGCCCGGCCTATCAACTTTATTTTTTAAGTGACTGCAGTGGCTTAAAAAGATACCATTTTAGGCTGGGCGTGGTGGTTCACACCTGTAATCCCAGCACTTTGGGAGGCCAAGGTGGGCGGATCACCTGAGGTCGGGAGTTCAAGACCAGCCTGACCAACATGGAGAAACTCGGTTTCTACTAAAAATACAAAATTACGCAGGTGTGATGGCACATGCCTGTAATCCCAGCTGCTCGGGAGGCTGAGACAGGAGAATTGCTTGAACCTGGAAAGTGGAGGCTGCAGTGAGCTGAGATCGTGCCATTGCACTCCAGCCTGGGCAATGAAAACAAAACTCCGTCTCAAAAAAAAAAAAAAAAAAAAAACAGGGTTTTAGCTGGTTACAGATAAATAATTACCTGTATTTGCAGGTGAAATTAATAGGACATGATATCTGAGATTTGCTTTAAAATATTTGTAGGTTGGATCCAGTGCCTCACACCTATAATCCTATGACTTTGGGAGGCCAAGGTGGGTAGATCACTTGAGTCCAGGAATTCAAGACCAGCCTGGGCTACTTAGTGAAACCCCATCTCTACAAAATTAGCCAGGCATGGTGGCGTGTGCCTGTAGTCTGAGCTACTTGTAAGGCTGAACTAGGAGGACCACTTGAACCCAGTAGGTTAAGGCTACAGTGAGCCGAGATCCAGCCACTGCATCCCAGCCTGGATGACAGACAGAGTAAGACCCTGTCTCAATAAATAAATAAATAAATAATAAAAATAAATAATAATATATATATATAAACAGTTTCAGAGTTACAAAGCCTGATGGGCAGGTGAAGCCAGACCTCAAGAATGTCAACATGGGCCAGGCACAGTAGCTCACACCTGTAATCCCAGCACTTTGGGAGGCCAAGGATTGCTTGAGCCGAGGAGTTTGAGACCAGCCTGGACAACATGACAAAGCCCTGTCTCTACAAAAAATACAAAAATAAGCTGGGTATGGTAGTATGCGCCTGTAATCCCAGTTGCAGGAGGCTGAGGCAGGAGGATCCCTTGAGCCCAGGAGGTGGAGGTTGCAATGAGCTGAGATCCCGCTACTGCACTCCAGCCTGGGCTACAGAGTGAGACCCTGTCTAATAAATAAAAGAGAATGTAGATACAGTCAAAGGCTGGATGGACTCAGTGAGGGACAGTCTGACCTAAAGATGAGTCCTGAAATACCTGGATTCCGTTTCTAAGGTTGTCATGCATTACTCTGAATTAGTTAAGTCATTCAAACAAGCAAGTATAATCTTTTCCTGGTCTTTGGACTTGTAGCTTGTTTGCACTGGGCAGAATCTCTGACAGGCTTCATGTTTTCTCTGTGGCACTTGGGTGAAGAGGACCAGCCTTATCCAAGATGAGGCCTTAGAGGCGCCTGGCCCCCCACCACCACCTCCGGCCCCTGCCTTCCCTGTGGCAACAGCAGAAGCGTAGCTTGCTTTTACATGTCATAGAATCAGGTTGTCTGTATTAGTGAAATGGAATATGGCTTTTCCTTGAAGAACTGTGATCCCCATGGGCTACCGGTTTTCCTCTCCTGGAAGTGCTTATTTACTTTGGGCATTGCTCCTCATGACAGCATCGCTTAAGTAGGTAGAGATGTAAAGGTGGTTTGCAGGGGGAGAGGAACTTTCTGTCCTGCCATGCAAAGCCTCCAGAGTGGTCGTGGCCCATCACGCCCCTAGAATGCTGCCAGCTCGCTAGGCCTGGGGTTTCCAAGGGCTTTCTTGGATCTTTTAGCAAAAATCGAAGGAGTACTTAAGAGGCTGAGGCAGGAGAATTACTTGAACCTGGGAGGCAGAGTTTGCAATGAGCCAAGATTGTGCCACTGTACTCCAGCCTGGACAACTAAGCAAGACGAAAAAACAGAACAAAAAAAAAAAAAAAAACCCAAAGGAGGATGGTGGCGGCCTCCAGAAACAAGGTTGGGGAGGGCTCCAGGGGTTGCCAGTGGGCCTCACTCTCAGCCTGAGGAGAGGCAGGCCTCTGTGGCTAGTTTAGCTTTAACAAGGGCGGGGAAAGGGCAAAGCAGTTGAGGCCTGGTCAGTTGAACTCACCCTCAGCCAAGAGCCACTTCTGGGCCAGGGCACCAAGCCTCAGTCCCTGCCACCGTGTCACCTGTGCATCCTCTGTTTCTCTGCAGAGATTGGTACAAGCGCAATTTTGCCATCACCTTCTTCATGGGAAAAGTGGCCCTGGAAAGGCTTTGGAACAAGCTTAAACAGAAACAAAAGAAGAGCAACAGCTAGGAGTCCACTCTGACCCAGCCAGAGTCCAGGTTTCCACAGGAAGCAGATGGTTAGAGGAGCTCCCTTTACAGGAGCTCTGAGAAAAACTGGAACTGATCTCAAGGAGCCCCACATCTCCCTAAGGGGCCCCATGGCCTGTTTGGGGGCAGGGTGGGTCCTGGGGCACTGTGGGCTGCCTGCCTGCTGATGTGGGCTCTAGGCCAGCTTGTTGTCACGGACATGGTGTCAAATAAAGCCCAAGCACTGGGTGCCCGTTCTCTGTGTTTCAAATTATACCAATTCAAAACAGAACTATTTAAAAATATTGGCCAGGCACAGTGGCTCACACCTGTAATACCAGCACTTTGGGAGGCGAAGGCGGGCGGATCACTTGAGGTCAGGAGTTTGAGATGAGCCTGGACAACATGGCAAATACAAAAAATACAAAAAATTAGCTGGGCATGCTGGCACGCACCTGTAATCCCAGCTGCTCTGGAAGCTGAGGCACGGGAGGCTTGAACCCAGGAGGCGGAGGTTGCAGTGATCCAAGATCTCACCACTGCACTCCAGCCTAGAAGACCGAGGGAGACTGTATCCAAAAATAATAAATAAATAAATAAATAATAAACTAATAAAGTTTCACTGGAAAAAAAAAGTCTGCTGACGGGAATGATGTGGAAGCTGACTGCCAAGCCGTCGGTGTGCTAGCCGTGGGGTCGGCACCACCCTCGCTATGAGTCATCGGCTGGTGGGTCCTCACGGGCTCATCCTGGATGCCGTGCGGTGTGAGGACATGAAAGCAAATTCAGCAGCTGGTGGGTCCTCACAGGCTCATCCTGGATGCGGTGCGGTGTGAGGACATGAAAGCAAATGCAATTTTATTGCACGCCAAAACGTTTAACTTGATTGTTGGTGTTAACTATGTTAGTAGATTCTTCAATGCTGTAAGCAAACTAACAAGAAACAGCAGCACTGTTTTCCTCTTTTCTTAAACACGAAGGTTAAATGGCCAAGCGTGGTGGCTCATACCCAGAATCCCAACAATTTGGGAGGCCAAAGCAAGCAAATCACTTGAGCTCAGGAGTTCAAACCAGTTTGGGCAACATGGCGAAACCCTGCCTCTACAAAAAATGCAAAAATTAGCTGGGTGTGGTAGCACGTGCCTGTAGTCCCAGCTACTTTAGAGGCTGAGCTTCGAGGACTGATTGAGCCAGTGAGGTCCAGGCTGCAGTGAGCCAAAATCTCACCACTAGGCAACAGAGCCAGACCATAACTCAAAAATTAAAAAAAAATAAAAAAGGCCAGGCGTGCTGGCTCACACCTGTAATCTCAGCACTTTGGGAGGCCGAGGTGGGCGGATCACGAGGTCAGGAGAATGAGACCATCCTGCCCAACATGGTGAAACCCCGTCTCTACTAAAAATGCAAAAATTAGCTGGGTGTGGTGGTGCATGCCTGTGATCCCAGCTACTCGGGAGGCTGAAGCATGAGAATCACTTGAACCCAGCAGGCGGAGGTTGCAGTGAGCCGAGATAGCGCCACTGTCTTTTTTTTTTTTTTTTTTTTGAGACTCTGTCTCAAAAAAGAAAAAGATTATTCTAGGCCTGGCACGGTGGATCACACCTGTAATCCTAGCACTTTGGGAGGCCGAGTGGGTGGATCACTTGAGGTCAGGAGTTCGAGACCAGCCTGGTCACCATGGTGAAACTTAGTCTCTACTAAAATGTAAAAATTAGCCAGGTGTGGCACATGCGTGTAGGTCCCAGCTACTTGGGAGGCTGAGGCAGGAGAATTGCTTGAACCTGGGAGGTGGAGGTTGCAGTGAGCTGAGATAGCACCACTATACTCCAGCCTGAGTGACAGAGCAAGTCTCCATCCCCCAAAAAAAAAAAAAAAGAAAAGACTGGCCTGGCGCAGTGGCTCATGCCTGTAATCTCAGCACTGGCTGGTGGATCACGAGGTCGAGAGATTAAGACCATCCTGGCCAACACAGTGAAACCCCATCTCTACTAAAAATACAAAAATTATCTGGGCATGTTGGCGTACGCCTGTAGTCTCAGCTACTCGGGAGGCTGAGCCAGGAGAATCGCTTGAACCTGGAAGGCAGAGATTGCAGTGAGCTGAGATCACACCACTGCACTCCAGTCTTGGTGACACAGCAAGACTCCATCTTAAAAAAAAAAACAGCCGGCCGGGCGCAGTGGCTCACGCCTGTAATCCCAGCACTTTGGGAGGCCAAGGCAGATCATGAGGTCAGGAGATCAAGACCATCCTGGCTAACATGGTGAAACCCCATCTCTACTAAAAATGCAAAATTTAGCAAGGCGTGGTGGTGGGTGCTTGTAGTCCCAGCTGCTTGGGAGGCTGAGGCAGGAGAATGGCGTGAACCTGGGAGGCAGAGCTTGCAGTGAGCCGAGATCACACCACTGCACTCCATCCGGGGTGACAGAGCGAGACTCCCGTCTAAATAAATAAATAAAAAGATTATCCAGCCAGGCGTGGTGGCTCACGCCTGTAATCCCAGCACTTTGGGAGGCCAAGGCAGGCAGATCACCTGAAGTCAGGAGTTCGAGACCAGCCTGGTCAACATGGTGAAACCCCATCTTTACTAAAAATACAAAAATTAGTCAGGTGTTGTGGCGGATGCCTGTAATCCCTGCTACTCAGGAGGCTGAGGCAGGAGAATGGCGTGAACCCGGGAGGCGGAGCTTGCAGTGAGCTGAGATTGTGCCACTGCACTCCAGCCTGGGTGACAAGCGAAACTCTCTCTCCAAAAAAAAAAAAAAAAAAAGATTAACCCCAAAATTTGTATGCTCAAGTTTTTTTTTAAATTAGGTTAATATAATTGTAACAGCCATATTCAAATATAGTATTTCTGTGGGCTTTTAAATATTTACAAAATAAAGCTTATCTCAGTGATGTGGGTTTTTTGTTTGTTTGTTTTTGTTTTTTAAGACGGTGTCTTCCTCGTTCGCCCAGGCTGGAGTGCAGTGGCACTATCTCCGCTCACTGCAACTTCTGCCTCCCAGGTGCAAGCGATTCTCCTGTGTCAGCCTCCCAAGTGGCTGGGATTACAGGCACGCACCAACACACTCAGCTAATTTTTGTATTTTTAGTAGTGACAGAGTTTCACCATGTTGACCAGGATGGTCTTGATCTCTTGACCTCACGATCTGCCTGCCTCGGCCTCCCAAAGTGTTGTGATTACAGGCGCGACCGGCCCAGTGATGTGTTTTATACCACTTTTCCCACAAAATGCATGTTTGTTAAAATTCCAAATATTTGGCCGGGCGCGGTGGCTCAAGCCTGTAATCCCAGCATTTTGGGAGGCCGAGACGGGCGGATCACGAGGTCAGGAAATCGAGACCATCCTGGCTAACACGGTGAAACCCCGTCTCAACTAAAAATACAAAAAACTAGCCGAGCGAGGTGGCGGGTGCCTGTAGTCCCAGCTACTCCGGAGGCTGAGGCAGGAGAATGGCGTGAACCCGGGAGGCGGAGCTTGCAGTGAGCTGAGATCCGGCCACTGCACTCCAGCCCGGGCGACAGAGCAAGACTCCGTCTCAAAAAAAAAAAAAAAAAAAAAATTCCAAATATTTTAAATATGCTAATTTGGAGTTTAAAAGCAAAATAAAATTGAGTCTCTTTCCCCCACTTTGTGTGTTGGGTGGTGTTTAGTAGGCACTGATTTTTTACCTGCTCATATTCACCCAATAAAAGGAACTGGATGTGGCTATCAGAAGTTCAGCAGGACTCACAAGGGCTATCTCAGGTCAGTGAAAACAGGACATCTAATGCCTTTTCTTCTTTTTGTTTTGTTTTGACACAGACTCTAGCTCTGTCGCCCAAGCTGGAGTGCAGTGGCATGATCTCTGCTCACTGCAGCCTTCACCTCCCGGGTTCAAGCGATTCTTCTGCCTCAACCTCCAGAATAGTGAGATTACAGGCATGCACCACCATGCTCGGCTAATTTTTGTATTTTTAGTAGAGACGGGGTTTCACCATGTTGGCCAGGCTGGTCTCAAACTCCTGACCTCAGGTGATCTGCTCACCTCGGCCTCCCAAAGTGCTGGGATTACAGGCATGAGCCGCCGCTCCTGGCCTTCCTTGTTTTTACTTAATCCTAATAATGTACAGGAAGCTGCACCTGCCTGCAAGCTTCAGCTCCCTTGATGCCATCCTGTAGCTCTGGCAGAGCCCCCAGCAGGGCTCCAATTGGCATCAGATACAGCATTTGCTCTGCACAAATGCTGGATTTATAATGATTAATAGGAACATCTTCAGAAAAAACCTCCCCAGGGGAAGGCCGCCATGTGGGGAGCATCTTTGGGAACTGCAGGTGGAGGACCCAGGCCTGCCCACACTCCTGCTGCTCTTTAAAGGAGGCAGAATTACATCAGGGCTGCAGAGAAGCCTTGCCTCGGGGCAGCAGTGCTACCCTGCTTCGATCTTTTGCTGCTAAGAGGACAAAGCTTGAGAGCTGTTTTCTGACAAACCCTTTAGTCCGCTTCCAGCGGGAGGAAGTGGCTGCTTCCAAGCCTTTGTGCCTCAGGCGCACGCTGAGGCTTTCACCCCCAGAGGAGGAGTGAGCCACAGAAGGCCCTTTGTTCTGTACATCTGCAAGGAGTATTTTACACTTCTGATTAACAGGGAAACCAAGCAGCTCCTGGCAGATTGTATGACAGTTTTCTGTTTGCTGATTTATTTTTATTCGTATTTTTGCTACCGGCATTGTTTTTTCTTTAAAAAAAAAAAAAAAAACAGAAACAAGGCTGGGTGCAGTGGCTCACCCCTGTAATCCCAGCACTTTGGGAGGTTGAGGCGGGTGGATCACAAGGTCAGGAGTTCAAGAACAGCCTGGCCAGCATGGTGAAACCCTGTCTCTACTAAAAATACAAAAATTAGCTGGGCCATGGTGGCGCGTGCCTATAACCCCATCTACTAAGGAGACTGAGGTAGGAGAATGGCTTGACCCCAGGAGGCAGAGGTTACAGTGAGCCAAGATCGCACCACTGCACTCCAGCCTGGGCAACAGAGCAAGACTCCATCTGAAAACACAAACAAACAAACAAAAACCGAAACAAAAATAGCTCTATTCTGCTGACATTTTTACAGTTAAAATTGTAACAGTGTGTCTGGTTAGGAAATCGGAGCAGCATAGGAAGAAGTAAATGACAAAGGAATAGGCTTCCTTTCTAAATCCATAACTAATTGTCCTGAAGGTGAGGCTGGAGCTTCCTGCTCCGAAAGCCCCCTAACTGGGAGGCGGCCGGTAGAGTTTGGGGTCTGGGTGCTGCTGGCATTGTCCTCCTCGTGGCCCACTGGGTTCGCCTTCCCAGAGTCTTACTAGATTCCCTCTCAGACTCCCCCATGCTTGCATTTTTTTTTTTGTCTTTTAACATAGATCCCTTCTGAACTGTGTGCTTCAGCGCCTTCATTCCTTTCGAGTGTTTTCCTCTTGCGGTGCGTGCTCTGCAGTGGCTCAGCCTTTGTTGTGGATGGCTGAGGGCGAGGCTGAGCCACCCCTGCCTCCTGGTGGATGTGGGCTGCGCCCTTCCACCCGGTCCCACCTGCTGACCAGCTGTTCTGGCTGCTCCCTCGATAGGCTGCAAGCATTTGAAGGGAGGAGATGTGGGGAATGGTTAAAATCTGCCAACGTTTATTCAGCCAAGAAATACTGAACACCTGCTCTGCCGGGGGCAGGGGCCCGATGTTGGCAGTTCATTGTTGCTCCCCCTGCGCAGACCAGCAGGATTTAAGATAAGAGAAAAAAGCCAGTCACATAATGTAGACCCCACCAGAATGTTTTACAGAATCAGCTGATCTGACTCATGTTTACATTCCCTGTTAATCATAGATTTTAAGTATTATTATTTTTTTGAGATGGAGTCTCGCTGTGTCACCAGGCTGGAGTGCATTGGCGTGATCTCCGCCTCCGGGGTTCAAGAGATTCTCCTGCCTCAGACTCCTCAGTAGCTGGGAGTACAGGCGCCTGCCACCACACCCAGATGATTTTTGTGTTTTTTAGTAGAAACAAGGTTTCACCATGTTGGCCAGGATGGTCTCAATCTCTTGACCTTGTGATCCACCCACCTTGGCCTCCCAAAGTGCCGAGATTACAGGCGTGAGCCACCATGCCCACACCCAGCAGATTTTAATTATATTCTTAATTTTCTTTTTCTTTCTTTCTTTTTTTTTGAGATGGAGTCTCGCTCTGTCGCCCAGGCTGGAGTGCAGTGATGTGATCTTGGCTCACTGCAACCTCCACCCACCGGGTTCAAGCGATTCTTCTGCCTCAGCCTCCCGAGTAGCTACCACCAGCTAATTTTTGTATTTTTAGTAGAGACACTGTTTCACTATATGAGCCAGGCTGGTCTCAAACTCCTGACCTCATGATCCGCCTGCTTTGGCCTCCCAAAGTGCTAGGATTACAGGTGTGAGCCACCGTGCCCAGCATATTCTTAACTTTCTTTTTTTTTTTTTTTTTGAGACGGAGTCTCGCTCTGTCGCCCAGGCTGGAGTGCAGTGGCCGGATCTCAGCTTACTGCAAGCTCCGCCTCCCGGGCTCACGCCATTCTCCTGCCTCAGCCTCCCGAGTAGCTGGGACTACAGGCGCCCGCCATCTTGCCCGGCTAATTTTTTGTATTTTTTTTAGTAGAGACGGGGTTTCACCGTGTTAGCCAGGATGATCTCGATCTCCTGACCTCGTGATCCGCCCGTCTCGGCCTCCCAAAGTGCTGGGATTACAGGCTTGAGCCACCGCGCCCGGCCATATTCTTAACTTTCAATTGCAGAAGTCTTTCTACTCACAATGTACAGCAATTATATCTGAGTGCTCATTAATAAAATGATTTCTTGTGGCCGGGCGCGGTGGCTCAAGCCTGTAATCCCAGCACTTTGGGAGGCCGAGACGGGTGGATCACGAGGTCAGTAGATTGAGACCATCCTGGTCTACACGGTGAAACCCCGCCTCTACTAAAAAATACAAAAAACTAGCCGGGCGAGATGGCGGGCGCCTGTAGTCCCAGCTACTCGGGAGGCTGAGGCAGGAGAATGGTAGGAACCCGGGAGGCGGAGCTTGCAGTGAGCCAAGATCGCGCCACTGCACTCCAGCCTGGGCTACAGAGCGAGACTCCGTCTCAAAAAAAAAAAAAATAAATAAATAAAATAAAATAAAATAAAATGATTTCTTGCTTTGTCACAATGAAAGCACTGTGAAATTAATGACCAAGTTTTAAGACATGAAATTTCCTTTTTTTTTTGAGACAAGGTCTCACTCTGTCCCCCAAGCTGGAGTACAGTGGAGCACTCTCCGCTCACTGCAACCTCTGCCTCCCAGTCTCAATACTCCTGCCTCAGCCTCCTGAGTAACTGGGACTACAGGCACAAGCTGATTTTTATCCTTTTTGTAGAGACAGGGTTTCACTATGTTGCCCAGGCTGGTCTCGAATTCCTGGGCTTAAGCGACCTTCCCGCCTCATCCTCTCAAAATGCTGGGATTGCAGGCATGAGCCACCGCTCCCGGCCAAGACATGAAATTTCAAGTAGGGATGTACATACAATTACATGAGCCCTTCAAGGCACCTGTCATACTCCCTACCTGGCCTCATCTATCTGGAGCCTCAGGTATAGCCCTCAGAATGCCCTCATAACCACTCCCCACTCCACAAAGACATGGCTTCCCTGTGAAACCAGAGTCTCCCCTGGCTGGAGAGGTGCCCCTGCTCTGTGCCCCTCAGTGCTCTGGACAAGCCTCAGTGATCTATAGAACTCTGGCCGGGCGAGGTGGCTCATGCCTGTCATCCCAGCACTTTGGGAGACCAAGGCGGGTGGATCACCTGAGGTTAGGAGTTCGAGACCAGCCTGGCCAACATGGCAAAACCCCATCTCTACTAAAAATACAAAAATTAGCCAGGCGCGGTGGTGGGCACCTGTAATCCCAGCTACTTGGGAGGCTGAGGCGGAAGAATCACTTGAACATGGGAACTGGAGGTGGTAGTGAGCTGAGATTGTGCCACTGCACTCCATCCTAGGCAACAGAGAGAGACTCTGTCTCAAAAAAGAAAAAAAAAAAAAAAAAAAAGCCTGGCGTAATGGCTCATGCATGTAATCCCAATGCTTTGGGAGGCTGAGGTGGGCAGATCATGAGGTCAAGAGATCGAGACCATCCTGGCCAACATGGTGAAACCCTGCCTCTACTAAAAATACAAAAATTAACTGGGTATGGTGGCGCGCGTCTGTAGTCACAGCTACTCAAGAAGCTGAGGCAGAAGAATCACTTGAATCCAGGAGATGGAGGTTGCAGTGAGCCTTGATTTATTGAGCCACTGCACTTCAGCCTGGCAACAGAGTGAGACTCCATCTCAAAAAAAAAAAAAAGAAAAGGAGTTTGGGCACGGTGTCTCATGCCTGTTATCCCAGCACTTTGGGAGGCCGAGGTGGTCGGATCACCTAAGGTTGGGAGTTCGAGACAAGCCTGACCAACATAGAGACACCCCATCTCTACTAAAAATACAAAAATTAGACAGGTGTGGTGGTGGGCGCCTGTAATCCCAGCTACTTGGGAGGCTGAGGCAGGAGAATCGCTTGAACCTGGGAGCTGGAGGTCATAGTGAGCCAAGATTGTGCCACTGCACTCCAGCCTGAGCAACAGAGAGAGACTGTCTCAAAAAAGAAAAAAGAAAAAAAAAAGCCCGGAGTAGTGGCTCATGCATGTAATCCCAATACTTTGGGAGGCCGAGGTGGGCAGATCACAAGGTCAAGAGATTGAGACCATCCTGGCCAACATGGTGAAACCCTGTCTCTACTAAAAATACAAAAATTAGCTGGGTGTGGTGGCGCTCACCTGTAGTCCCAGCTACTCAGGAGGCTGAGGCAGAAGAATCGCTTGACTCCAGGAGACGGAGGTTGCAGTGAGCCTTGATTGATTGAGCCACTGCACTTCAGCCTGGCAACAGAGTGAGACTCCATCTCAAAAAAAAAAAAAAGGACTTTGGGCACGGATGCCTGTTATCCCAGCACTTTGGGAGGCCAAGGTGGTCAGATCACCTAAGGTCAGGAGTTCGAGACTAGCCTGACCAACATAGAGAAACCCCATCTCTACTAAAAATACAAAAAATTAGCCGGGTGTGGTGGTGCATGCTTGTAATCCCAGCTACTGAGAGGCTGGGGTAGGAGAATTGTTTGAACCTAGGAGGCGGAGGTTGCAGTGAGCCAAGATCGCGCCACTGCACTCTAGCCTGAGCAACAAGAGCAAAACTCCATCTCAAGAGAAAAAAAAAAAAAAATTCTTGATTTACAGAACCCACTGGGCCGTCGTGTCATTGGTGATGTGTCAGCCTCTCCACACACACCAGCATCTCCCTAGTGGGGGGTGAGTCATACTCATCTCTTACCCGGATTGCTCAATGAATGAATGCAGAGGCTCACGAGAAGAGAAGTGTAGTGAGGATAGGCTTTTGTCTGCCTGGCATTTCTGGGGCTCAGGCCTCCCCATTCTGTGCCCACATGGCTCCAGAAAGGCCGAAGTCACCTCCTCTACAGAGTTGGGCACACCAGCAGCATAGCTGGCCAAAGCTAGCCCCGGCCTTCCCAGAGCAATGAGGAAAAAAGACCCAGCACTTTCTTCTCAGGGGGTTTTGAAGTCAAGGGTGTAAGTCTGGTAGTGAGCCTGCCCAAAGATGAAGTCAACTCTGCAAAGCAGAGCTGAGACATGGAAAGAGGAAGATTCCAGATAGGAAGGTTGGAGTGCCTGGATCCAGCCATGCCTGGGGCCTCGGGTCACCCTCCAACTTTGCTTGAAATGATTCACATTTCTTTACCTGCACCCCAGAAGCCTGACTGACCCATATTACCTCAAACAGCACATGCCTAGAGCGGCCTCTAAGGCTTCAGTTCTTGGGGTAGGGGTAGTAAAGGGGGTGGTGTGATCTGGGTACATTTCAATCAACATCCAGTAGGCTCTGAGTCCCAGGGTCCACCTGAAACCAAGCCAGGCTGGCAGAGGCCATGAGCCCATTTCTGGGCTTGACCATCAGAGGCATCTCCAGGTGATTTCAAACAGCCTGACACACCCTCTGGGAGGGGAGTGTGGGCGCCAGGAGTCTGTAATGAGATAATCATCACACAGTGAGAAAGAAAGGTCATCCCAGGTAAGCGCCTGGGGGCTTGGGATGTGGGCACTGTACAGGAGGCCTGTCCCTCGGAATTCTTAGCGAATGAGCCTTGTCACTTGACAATGAATGTGCCATTGTAAAGAACTCAGGCGGGGGGCGGTGGCTCATGCCTGGAATCCCAGCATTTTGGGAGGCCAGGCAAGCGGATCACTTGAGATCAGGAGTTCCAGACAATCCGGGCAAACATGGTGAAACCCCGTCTCTACTAAAATGACCCAAAAATGGCTGGGCGCGGTGACTCACGCCTGTAATCCCAGCACTTTGGAAGGCCGAGGCAGATGAATCACCTGAGGTCAGGAGTTCGAGACCATCCTGGCCAACATGGTGAAACACCCGTCTCTACTAATAATACAAAAAATTAGCCAGGCATGATGGCGGGCACCTGTAATCCCAGTTACTTGGGAGGCTAAGGCAGGAGAATCACTTAAATCTGAGAGGTGGAGGTTGCAGTGAGCCGAGATCGTACCATTGCACTCCAGCCTGGGTGACAAGAGCGAAACTCTGTTACAAAAAACAAAAAAAATTAACTGGGCATGGTGACTCGTGCCCATAATCCCAGCTACTTGGGAGGCTGGGATGGGAGAATCTCTTGAACCCCGAGGTGATGGTTTCCATGAGCTGAGATTGCACCACTGCACTCCAGCCTGGGCGGCTGAGCAAGACTCCATCTCAAAACAAAAACAAGCTGGGCGCGGTGGCTCACACCTGTAATCCCAGCTTTGGGAGACCAAGGCGGGCGGATCACAAGGTCAGGAGATTGAGACCATGGTGAAACCCTGTCTCTACTAAAAATACAAAAAATTAGCCGGGCGAGGTGGCGGGCACCTGTAGTCCCAGCTACTCAGGAGGCTGAGGCAGGAGAATCGCTTGAACCCGGGAAGTGGAAGTTGCCGTGAACGGAGATCGCACCACTGCACTCCACCCTGGGTGACAGCAAGACTCTGTCTCAAAAAACAAACAAACAAACAACAACAACAACAACAAATACAAAAATTAGCTGGGCATGGTGTTGGGCACCTGTAATCCCAGCTACTAGGGATACCAAGGCAGGAGAGTGGCTTGAACCCAGGAGACCCAGGAGGCGAAGGTGCTGTGAGCTGAGATTGCACCACTGTACTCCAGCCTGGGTGACAGAGCAAGACTCTGTCTCAAAAAAAAAAAAAAAAAAAAAAAGGCCCGGCACAGTGGCTCATGCCTGTAATCCTAGCACTTTGGGAGGCTGAGGCGGGCAGATCACCTGAGGCTGGGTGTTCAACAACAGCCTGACCAACATGGAGAAACCGAGTCTCTACTAAAAATACAGAATTAGCCGGGCGTGGTGGCACATGCCTGTAATGCCAGCTACTTGGGACGCTGAGGTAAGAGAATCACTTGAACCCGGGAGGCGGAGGTTGCAGTGAGCCAAGATCACCCACTGCACTCCAGCCTGGGTGACAAGAGTGAAACTCCGCCTCAAAATAATAATACTAATATAATAATAAATAGGTTGGGTTCGGTGGCTCACACCTGTAATCCCAGCACTTTGGGAGGCTGTGGGGGTGGATCACCTGAGGCCAGGAGTTCAAGACCAGCCTGACCAGCATGACAAAACTCCATCTCTACTAAAAATAGAAAAATTAGCCGGGCATGGTGGCACACTCCTGTCGTCCCAGCTACTTGGGAGGCTGAGGTGGAAGAATTGCTTGGGTCCAGGAGGTGGAGGTTGCAGTGAGCCGAGATCGAGCCACTGCATCCAGCCTGGGGGACAGAGCGAGACTTTGTCTCAGAAAATAATAAATAAATAAATAAATATGACAGTACGTGTGTATAGTTTTCCATTCTAACCAGTTTCTTTTTTCTTTTTTTTTTTGAGAGAGAACCTTGCTCTGTCGCCCAGGCTGGAGTGCAGTGGCACGATCTCAGCTCACTGCAAGCTCTGCCTCCTGGGTTCATGCCATTCTCCTACCTCAGCCTCTGGAGTAGCTGGGACTACAGGCGCCCGCCACCACGCCTGGCTAATTTTTTGTATTCTTAGTAAAGACGGGGTTTTAGTGTGCTAGCCAGAATGGTCTTGATCTCCTGACCTCATGATCTGCCCGCCTTGGCCTCCCAAAGTGCTGGGATTACAGGCAAGAGCCACCGTGCCCGGCCCATTCTAACCACTTTCTTTTTTTCTTTTTTTTTCTTTTTTTTTTTTTTTTTGAGACGGAGTCTCGCTCTGTCCCCCGAGCTGGAGTGCAGTGGCCGGATCTCAGCTCACTGCAAGCTCCGCCTCCCGGGTTCACGCCATTCTCGTGCCTCAGCCTCCCAAGTAGCTGGACTACAGGCGCCCGCCACCTCGCCCGGCTAGTTTTTTGTATTTTTTAGTAGAGACGGGGTTTCTTTTTTTTTTTTTTTTTTTTTTGAGACGGAGTCTCGCTCTGTCGCCCAGGCTGGAGTGCAGTGGCGCAATCTCGGCTCACTGCAAGCTCCGCCTCCCGGGTTCCCGCCATTCTCCCGTCTCAGCCTCCGAGTAGCTGGGACTACAGGCGCCCGCCACCTCGCCCGGCTAGTTTTTTGTATTTTTTAGTAGAGACGGGGTTTCACCGTGTTAGCCAGGAGGGTCTCGATCTCCTGACCTTGTGATCCACCCGCCTCGGCCTCCCAAAGTACTGGGATTACAGGCTTGAGCCACCGCGCCCGGCCTCATTCTAACCACTTTCAAGTGCACAGGCCAGTGTCATTGAGCACAGTCACACTGTTGTACAAGCACCGTCCATCTCCAGAACTTTTTCATCCTCCCAGACCGAAACTCTGTCCCCATTAAACAACTCCCCATCTCCCACTCCCAGTGCCTGGCAGCCACCATTCCACTTCCTGTGTCTGTGAATTTGCCGGCTCTGGGGACCTCAAGCCTCGTGTTTGTCTTTTTGTGACTGGCTGGTTTCAGCACAGGTCCTCCAGGTCCATCCGTGGTGTAGCAGGTGGAGACCTGTTGCAGGCACGTAAGCCAAGTCCCAGTCTTGGCTATGCCACTTGAGCCCTCCGAGCCTCAGACGCTGCTGTAGACTGGGAATAGTGACCCTTCACCACAAAAGATACAAGAGGGGTCCACTTAGGTTCCTGGGAGGACAACAGGGTCCTTGGTGACTTATTCAGTGGATAGTCCTAAGTACCTCCTGTGTGCCAGGCCCTGCTGTACCCCTGGGAATAGAGCCACGAAGAGGAGGGTCGCCATCCTCCCTCTCCACCTGCTTTCCTTCCACCCAGCAGCTCCCCAGCTCAGACACTCTGCTCACCTCACTGGTCTGCCAGGAAAGTCATCTCTTTCCTTTTATGCTGTTGAAAATGGGTTGGTCAATATCCCAGAAGTGTTCAGGGTGCTTCAAGTTGCATTTTGAGCTCCTCAGCTATTGGTTGGGAAGAATAATTGTCTTCACTTTATCCTGAGTCGGCCCTTTGGTGGAGAAGTGCAGGAAAGGCTGTAGGAGGAGGTGGCCAGGGGGCCTTCTGTCCAGGTATTTAGGAGTTATGAGCCCCTCTGGGCCCACCCCAGCTGACAACACACCTCCAGCCAAGCACACATTTGACCCAAAGACTTGAGTTTGCCAGCAAAGCCAGTCCAGCGTTTGGTTTGGAGTGGAAAGATGAACATGAAAGCAGCTGGAGTGGTAGGCAGACAGGCCTAGAGAAGATCCGTCTGTCAGTCTGTTTTATTCCCCCGACCCCTCCCCACCAGCCACACCTGGGTTGAGGAGCACCAGCAGCCATGGACTGGCATGTGACAGGCTGGTCAGTGTGCTGGGAGCACAGTTCCGGGCAGAGGATCTGATGCTGCAAAGAGTCTCATTGTATCTTCACTGCCTCCTCCCCTGTCCCTGGTGGTCTGGGTATCCAGTGCAGCCCTGGTCTGGCCCGGCAACCTCTCTGATAGGGTCACGGCAGGATGCCTATCAGGGCGGGGTGGCACATGCCTGTAGTCCTAGCTACTTGGGAGGCTGAGACAGGATCATCGCTTGATACCGGGAGGCAGAGGTTGCAGTGAGCCGAGATTGCGCCATTGCACTCCCGCCTGGGTGATAGAGCGAGACTCCATCTCAAAAAAAAAAAAAAGCAAAAACAAAACAAAAACCCAGCCTGTGCAACACAGGGAGACCTCATCTCTAAAAAAAATTAGAAAATTGGCCGGGTGCGGTGGCTCACGCCTCTAATCCCAGCACTTTGGGAGGCCAAGACGGGCGGATCACGAGGTCAGGAGATCAAGACCATCCTGGCTAACACGGTGAAACCCTGTCTCTACTAAAAACTACAAAAAAATTAGCTGGGCATGGTGGCAGGCACCTGTAGTCCCAGCTACTCAGGAGGCTGAGGCAGGAGAATGGCATGAACCTGGGAGGCGGAGCTTGCAGTGAGCGGAGGTCGTGCCTCTGCACTTCAGCCTGGGCAACAGAGCAAGACTCCGTCTCAAAACAAAACAAAACAACAACAAACAAACCAGCCTGGGCAACACAGGGAGACCCCATCTCTACAAAAAATAAAAAAACTAGCTGGGCAGGGTGGCTCGTGCCTGTGGTCCCAGCTACTCAGGAGGCTGAGGTGGGAGGATCACCTGAACCTAAGGGGTCGAGGCTGCAGTGAACCCTGATCGCATCGCTGCGCTCCAACCTGGGTGACAGGAGGCAGAGACTGCAGTGAGCCGAAGTCGCACCACTGCACTCCAGCCTGGGCAACAGAATGCAACTCCGTCTCAAAATAAATAAATAAAAATAAATACAGTGTGCAGTTCAGTGGCACCAACTACATTCATGGCAGCCTCACCACCATCCATCTCCAGAACTTTCTCATCTCCCCAGACAAGCCCTGTACTCATTAGGCAGGCTCTCCCCACCCCCACCCACCATTCACGTATTCACTTAACTTTCTTTCTTTCTTCCTTTCTCTCTCTCTCCCCCTCTCTTTCTTTCTTTCTCTTTCTTTCTTTTTTCTTTTCTTTCTTCCTTCCTTCCTCCCTCTTTCTTTCTCTTTCTCTTTCTTTCCTTCCTTCCTTCTTTTCCTTTCTTTTCTTTTTCTTTCTTTCTTTTTTTTAGATAGGGCTTCATTCCGTCACCCAAACTGGAGTGCAGTGGCACTATCTTGGCTCACCACCACAGCCTCAGGTTCCCCAAGTAGCTGGGACTACAGGTGTGTACCACCACACCTTGCTAATTTTTAAATTTTCCTTTGTTTTAGAGTCAAAGTCTTACTCTGTTGCCCAGGCTGGGCTCGGGATGAGAGCCTCCTGGATTTGGGGTAGGGCCCTCAAAGACAGACGTACAGCAGGGAAGAGCAGACGAGGTGGAGGCAGAGGCTGGAGGGACGTAGCTGCAAGTCCAGGAGCACCCAGGGCCGTGGAACCACAGAAACCGGAGCGAGGGAGCCAGCCCTGCCGACACGTTGATTCCGGACTTCATTGCAGAACTGAGAGAGAATAAATCCCTTTCATCCTGAGCCCCCAGTGTGTGGTGCTGTGGTGCAGCAGCCACAGGAAACACGTACTTTCCAGAATGACAGCTGGTGTCCGCAAGAACAGCAGGGATTCATCAGCGTTTGGAAGTGAGACGGGGTTGATGTGCAGTCCCGGAAAAGGAGACAGAGATTGATGTCTGGTGGCGGGAGCCTGTGTGTTCAGCAGCTTCTGGAAGGAATCGATAGATGGAAGCTGCTGCAGACGTTTCTGACAGCCTCTCCCTGAGGCCAGACTCCAGAGCTGGAACCCGGTAGAAGCCTTAGTCTCCTCACGTACTGCAGCAGCGACAGAGGTGGGGCAGTGTGAGATCTGAGCCGAGGCCCCGCGTGCAAGTCCCCTCTCAGCTTCCCCATCTGTGACATGGGTTGCACCTGCTCTGGCTGCTGCTCACGAGAGATGGTGAGCAGTGCTCTGTGCCGCATGGCCGTGACTGCTGGGGTTCTGTGAAGATGGGAACCACAGGGGCTGAAAATGATGGAGCCCCCAGACCACCAGCTTCAGCTCGCCCCCGCCTCCCCACCCCGTCTTCTCTCTGAAGGCTGCACTTTTCCTTTTCAATATGACCTAAGCCCTTTGCAGTGATATCTCCATTTGCACATTTCCTTACTCAGGGTCTGGGTCTGCCCTGCAGAGCTGAGCTGAACAGCACAATCAGTACTTTCTGTTGGGACAATTGAATGCAACCCTCCCACCACCAGCTCTGCCCTCCTCCTGTTTCCACGGGTCTCGACGTTCCCTCTGCACAGGTCGGGGCCGTGGCTGGGAGTCAGCCTCTGCTGGAGGTGCCCGAATCCATGCCTCTTGCCCCCAGATCACCTTTCCCTTGGACGTTGCCCGAGGCGTGTGGTCCCAGTTGGCCAACGTGGAGCTGAGTTGGGAGGATGCAAGTGACCCTCTCCTCCCAAAGATCACTGCAAATCCTCGGGGACAGAGAGATCTGCTGAGAGAGAAAGAAAACAGTGGGAACAGTGCCCACAGCTATGCTTCCTCAGTAGACAGGTGGCAGGGCTGCTGGGGGAGGGAAAAAGGCAGCCGGCCGGGGTGGGGGTGGGGGAAAGTGGGGTCCCTGGAGGAGAACTCATCCTGGAGAAGTTCAACAATAGGAGAGGAGGGTGGGAGCATGGAGGTATCTCCCACATACCACCCCTGCCTCTGGGGGTAGAGGTGCCACCCCAAAGAGCAGGGCTTGTGGACTCAAAGAACACCAGAGAGGATTGGGGTGCCCCAGCCTGCATGCCCATCCCCAGCCTGCTGCAGCGTGTTCCTGGGGGGGATGCTGTGGGCCTAAGCCAAGCGGTGCCCGACATTCTTCTGGCCACAGACAAGGGTCCAAAGTGGGCTGGTAACCTTGGGAGGTGGAATCCAAGTGAAGCCTGGGGCTTTTTTTTTTTTTTTTGAGACGGAGTCTTGCTCTGTCGCCCAGGCTGGAGTGCAGTGGCCGGATCTCAGCTCACTGCAAGCTCCGCCTCCCGGATTCACGCTATTCTCCTGCCTCAGCCTCCGGCGTAGCTGGGACTACAGGCGCTCGCCACCTCGCCTGGCTAGTTTTTTTGTATTTTTTAGTAGAGACGGGGTTTCACCGTGTTAGCCAGGATGGTCTCGATCTCCTGACCTCGTGACCTCGTGATCCACCCGTCTCGGCCTCCCAAAGTGCTGGGATTACAGGCTTGAGCCACCGCGCCCGGCCTGGGGCATTATTGATGTCTGGGGGGACAAGCTTCTCCTGCTAGACAGTGGGGACCACAGATACAACATCTGGAACTGCTCTGGCCATTTCTGCTTCTACAGAGGGAGCCAGACTGACCTCCAGCCACACAGCCATGCAGATACTGGGAGGCAGAGCCAAGAAACCTGCAGGGACATGGAGACCCCAGTGTAGGGTCTGGAAGCTTAAGGGCAACCACAGCCTGCTCATCTGGGTGCCTACATGAGCCAACAGCCCTTATGTAGTTTAACCAGTTGAATCATCTAGGATTCCAGCAAGAAATAGGCTTCCCAGGCTGGGCGCGGTGGCTCACACCTGTAATCCCAGGCCGGGCGCGGTGGCTCACACCTGTAATCCCAGGCCGGGCGCAGTGGTTCACACCTATAATCCCAGCACTTTGGGAGGCTGAGGAGGTGGGATCACCTGAGGTCAGGAGTTTGAGACCAGCCTGGCCAACACGGTGAAACCCCATCTCTACTAAAAATACAAAAATTAGCCAGGCGTAATGATGGGTGCCTGTAATCCCAGCTACTCGGGAGGCTGAAGCAGAAGAATCACTTGAATCTGGGAAGCAGAGGTTGCAGTAAGCCGAGATCGAGATCGCACCACTACACTCCAGCCTGGGTGACAGAGTGAAACTTTGTGTCAAAAAAAAAAAAAAAAAAGAAAAGCAAAGAAAAAGAAATAGGATTCCCCCCAGAGGGACTGAAGGAGACTTGAATGAAAGGGCAAGGCCGGGCGCGGTGGCTCAAGCCTGTAATCCCAGCACTTTGGGAGGCTGAGACGGGCGGATCACGAGGTCAGGAGATCGAGACCATCCTGGCGAACACGGTGAAACCCCGTCTCTACTAAAAATACAAAAACTAGCCGGGCGAGGCGGCGGGCGCCTGTAGTCCCAGCTACTCGGGAGGCTGAGGCAGGAGAATGGCGTAAACCCGGGAGGCGGAGCTTGCAGTGAGCTGAGATCCGGCCACTGCACTCCAGTCCGGGCGACAGAGCGAGACTCCGCCTCAAAAAAAAAAAAAAAAGAAAGGGCAAGATGGGTGAATAGGGATTTGGAAACAAACCAAGGATGTTAGGGCACCTAGAGACTAGGAACAGAGAGAAGCCAAAGGGACAAGGGGCAGGGATGGCACCTGACAGGGGCTGCCTGGTGGGAGCAACCAGGAGAGCAGTCACGACAGATGCCCCTTCGGCTGGAAATGAGGAGACGGGAAGGGACTGAATACGCAGACTGCTCTCTCCTCCCACCCAGGCTTCCTCCTGGGCTTCCCTGTTAGGGATTGAATTGTGTGCCCCCAAAATTCATATGTTGAAGTCCTAATAACCCCAGTTAGGACCTTATTTGGAACTAGGGTCGTTGCAGATGTGATTAAAGCGGGGTCATACTAGAGGAGGGCAGGCCCCTAATCCAGCATGACTGGTGTCCTTATAAAAGGGGAAATGTGGGCCGGGTGCGGTGGCTCACATCTGTAATTCCAGCACTTTGGGAGGCCAAGGTGGGTGGATCACCTGAGGTCAGGAGTTCCGTCTAAAATAAACAAACAAACAAACAAACAAACAAATAAATAAAATTAGCCCAGCATGGTGGCACCTGTAATCCCAGCTACTTGGGAGACTGAGACAGGAGAATCGCTTGAACCCCGGGAGGTGGAGGTTGCAATGAGCCGAGATCATGCCATTGTACTCCAGCCTGGGCGACGGAGCTAGACTCTATCATAAACAAACAAACAAATAAATAAATAAATCTGGGCCTGGTGCGGTGGCTCATGCCTGTAATCCCAGCATTTTGGGAGGCTGAGGCGGGCAGATCACAAGGTCAGGAGTTTGAGACCAGCCTGGTCAACATGGTGAAACCCCATCTCTACTAAGAATATAAAAAATTAGCCAGGCGCGGTGGCAGGTGCCTGTAATCCCAGCTACTCGGGAGGCTGAGGCAGGAGAATGGCTTGAACCCGGGAGGCAGAGGTTGCAGTGAGCCGAGATCGCACCATTGCATTCCAGCCCAGACAACAGTGCGAGACTCCATCTCAAAAATAAAATAAAATAAAATAAACCTGGCTTAGTCCTAGAGTGCCACTTCCACTGTAGTCACAGGCCTGTCCAGACTCCAGGGGAAGGCATATCGATTCCACCTCACATGGGAGAATGTCAAAGTCTCACTGTGAGAAGAACTGTGTGGCCGGGCGCAGTGGCTCATGCCTGTAATCCCAGCACTTTGGGAGGCCAAGGCGGGCGGATCACAAGGTCAGGAGATCGAGACCATCCTGGCTAACATGATGAAACCCTATCTCTATAAAGATACAAAAAATTAGCCGGGCGTGATGGCGGGTGCCTGTAGTCCCAGCTACTCAGGAGGCTGAGGCAGGAGAATGGTGTGAACCCGGGAGGCGGAGCTTGCAGTCAGCCAAGATCTGCCACTGCACTCCAGCCTGGGCAACGACTGAGACTCCATCTCAAAAAAAAAAAAAAAAAAAAGAACTGTGTGGGGGGAGATGTTGAGGCAGCCTGAAGGAGGGCTAATTATCTTCTCCCAAGACGGCAGCTGCATGACACCTGCTTAACCCTTCCTGCTTGCCACCCCCATCTCCAGTGCCCCCATATTTTGGGCACGTGTTCCAATATTCTCTTTTGGTGGCAGAATCATTGGTTTACGGGGTGTCTTCTGAAGGGACTCTGCACCTTGTGGGTGGGGCTGTGGCTGAGCAGCCAGCCTTTCTTCCCTGCAGGAGCCTGGATGCCTCTCTGCCCTCTCTAATCACCCAAACCCCTAGCCACTGAATCCAAGCTAGGCCCCCACCCTGCAGGGACCCTGGGGCTGTTCTGCAGGAGTCTCCCACGTTTCTGTGCATGTATGATCAGCGGCACTGACTCCTTTGTTCCAGCCCATCCTCTCAAGCATGTTCGTGTAGCAAATTACCTTCAACAAAACATTGTGTAGCCCTCCTGAGTAGAATATGGGCGGGGTTTCCAGCCAGCTCCTGGGCACAGGGATCCTCTCCTGGAATGCAAGCAAGTGCATGTGCAGGTGTCATCCAGCCCTCTTCACATTGCCCTGTGAGAACTGTGGGAACTGAGCTCGGGGACCAGCACCACAGTGCTACTGTAGACCTGTGAATAAAAATCTGTCTTGTCTCACATCCAGGCATTGGTGTCCTTTGTCAGCATCCGTGAACCAGTGGCAGGCCACCTTGTTAGCTTGCAGCTAAGGTAAAATCTCAGACCTTTCAGGCTGGGCTCAGTGGCTCAAGCCTGTAATCCCAGCACTTTGGGAGGCCATGGCGGGGAGATCACCTGAGGTCAGGAGTTCGAGACTAGCCTGGCCAACATGGCGAAGCCCCGTCTCCACTTAAAAAATACATTGGGGCCGGCGCGGTGGCTCAAGCCTGTAATCCCAGCACTTTGGGAGGCCGAGACGGGCGGATCACGAGGTCAGGAGATCGAGACCATCCCGGCTAACACGGTGAAACCCCGTCTCTACTAAAAATACACACACAAAAAATTAGCTGGGTGTGGCCGGTGCCTGTAGTCCCAGCTACTCGGGAGGCTGAGGCAGGAGAATGGCGTAAACCCGGAGGCGGAGCTTGCAGTGAGCTGAGATCTGGCCACTGCACTCCAGTCCGGGCGACAGAGCGAGACTCTGCCTCAAAAAAAAAAAAAAAAAAAAAAAAAAAAAAAAAAAAAAAAAAAAAATACATTGGCTGGGCGTGGTGGCTCACACCTGTAATCTCAGCACTTTGGGAGGCCAAGGCGGGTGGATCATGAGGTCAGGAGATCGAGACCATCCTGACTAACATGGAGAAACCCCATCTCTACTAAAAATACACACACAAAAAATTAGCTGGGTGTGGCCGGTGCCTGTAGTCCCAGCTACTCAGAAGGCTGAGGCAGGAGAATGGCGTGAACCCGGGAGGCGGAACTTGCAGTGAGCCGAGATTGCGCCACTGCACTCCAGCCTGGGCGACAGAGCGAGATTTCGTCTCAAAAAGAAAAAAAAAATTAGCCGGGCATGGTGGCGGTTGTCTATAATTCCAGCCCCTGAGGCTGAGGCAGGAGAATCGCTTGAACCGGGAGGTGGAGGTTGCAGTGAGCCGAGATCGCGCCACTGCACTCCAGCCTGGGTGACAGAGCAAGATTCCATCTCAAAGAAAAAAAAAAAGCAAAAGAGCTGATCGGGAGACTGAAGCAGGAGAATCGATTGAACCTGGGAGGCGGAGGTTGCAGTGAGCCAAGATCGTACCATTGCACTCCAGCCTGGGGGACAAGAAAGAAACTCCACCTCAAAAAAAAAAAAAAAAAAGCCAGTCGTGGTGGCATGTACCTCTAATCGCAGCTACTTGGGAGGCTGAGGCAGGAGAATTGCTTGAACCCGGGAGGCGGAGGTTACATGAGTCAAGGTCACATCACTACACTCCAGTCTGGGCAACAGAGCAAGACTCCGTCTCAAAAAAAAAAAAAAAACTAGCCGGGCACAGTGGTGTGCACCTGTACTCCCAGCTACTCAGGAGGCTAAGATGGGAGAATTGCTTGAACCCAGGAGGCAGAGGTTGCAATGAGCCAAGAGAGTGCCACTGCACTTCAGCCTGGGTGACAGAGTGAGACTCTGTCTCAAAAAAAAAAAAAAAAAAATCACTCACAGAGAGGACTACAATTCTCCAGAATGGCTCAGATGTAAAAGACTGCTACCACCAGACATTGGGGAAGATGTGGAACAACTGGAATGCTCATAGCTCACTGATGGGAGGGTTAGATGGGCAGTCACCTAGGAGAAAGACCTGGAAGTTTCTTTCTTTCTCTTTTTTTGGAAATAGAGTTTCTGTTGCCCAGGCTGGAGTGTGGTGGCATGATCTTGGCTCAGTGCAGTCTCCACCTTCCAGGCTCAAGCGATCCTCCCACCTCAGCTTCCAGAGTAGCTGAGACTACAGGTGCATGCCATCACACTCAGCTAATTGTTATATTTTTAGGAGAGACGGGAATTTGCCATGTTGCCCAGCCTGGAGTGCAATGGTGTGATCTCAGCTCACTGTAACCTCCGCCTCCCAGGTTCAAGCGATTATCCTGCTGATTCAGCCTCTCGAGTAGCTGGGATTACAGGTATGTGCAAGCACGCCCACCTAATTTTGTATTTTTAGTAGAGAAGGGGTTTCTCCATGTTGATCAGGCTGGTCTCTAACTCCCGACCTCAGATGATCCGCCGGCCTCGGCCTCCCAAAGTGCTGGGATTACAGGCGTGAGCCACCGCATCCAGTCCAGAAGTTTCTTTTTTTTTTTTTTTTTTTTTTGAGAGCGGAGTCTCGCTGCGTCGCCCAGGCTGGAGTGCAGTGGCGCGATCTGGGCTCACTGCAAGCTCCGCCTCCCGGGTTCCCGCCATTCTCCCGCCTCAGCCTCCGAGTAGCTGGGACTACAGGCGCCAGCCACCGCGCCCGGCTAGTTTTTTGTATTTTTAGTAGAGACGGGGTTTCACTGTGTTAGCCAGGAGGGTCTCGATCTCCTGACCTCGTGATCCACCCGCCTCGGCCTCCCAAAGTGCTGAGATTACAGGCTTGAGCCACTGCGCCCGGCCCAGAAGTTTCTTATAGAACTAAACATATGCCTGGCCGGGCACGATGGCTCACGCCTGTAATCCCAGCACTTTGGGAGGCTGAGGCAGGCAGATCATGAGGGCAGGAGATTGAGATTGTCCTGGCTAACACAGTGAAACCCCTGTCTCTACTAAAAATACAAAAAATTACCTGGGCGTGGTTGCACGCACCTGTAGTCCCAGCTACTCAGGAGGCTGAGGCAGGAGAATCACTTGAACCTGGGAGGTGGAAGTTGCAGTGAGCCGAGATCGCGCCACTGCACTCCAGCCTGGGCAACAGAGGGAGACTCTGTCCAAAAAAAAAAACAAGCAAACAAACATACGTCTACCTGATCACCTAGCAATTTCATTCCTAGGTTTTTTTTGTTGTTGTTCTTGTTTTTTATCTTCTGAAATAGAGTCTTGCTCTGTTTCCTAGGCTGAAATGCAGTAATGCCATCTCGACTCACTGCAACCTCCACCTTCTAGGTTCAAACGACTCTCGTGCCTTAGCCTCTTGAGTAGCTGGGTTGACAGGCATGCGCCACCACGTCCAGTTAATTTTTTTTTGTAGTTTTAGTAGGGACAGGGTTTTGACATGTTGTCCAGGCTGGTCTCAAATGATCTGCCCTCCTTGGCCTCCCAGAGTGCTGGGATTACAGGCGTGAGGCACTGCACATGGCCTTCCTAGGTATTTACCTAAGAGAAATGAAAATACATGTTCACCAACAGGCTTGTATAAGAAAGCTGAGATTAGCTTTACTCATATCAACCAAAATGGAAGCAGCCCAGCTTTTATCAGCAGGAGAATGGCAAACAAATGTGTGACAATGTGGATGAATGCCAAAAACAGGAGGTGAGGCCGGGCGCGGTGGCTCAAGTCTGTAATCCCAGCACTTTGGGAGGCCGAGACGGGCGGATCACGAGGTCAGGAGATCGTAGACCATCCTGGCTAACACGGTGAAACCCCGTCTCTACTAAAAATACAAAAAACTAGCCGGGCGAGGTGGCGGGCGCCTGTAGTCCCAGCTACTCCCGAGGCTGAGACAGGAGAATGGCGTAAACCAGGGAGGCGGAGCTTGCAGTGAGCTGAGATCCGGCCACTGCACTCCAGCTGGGTGGCAGAGCAAGACTCCGTCTCAAAAAAAAAAAAAAAAAAAAAAACAGGAAGTGAGTGAAAGACGCTAGACACAAAAGTAGATGTTATGTGACTTCATATAAAATGCTAGAACAGGCAAAACAGGCCTACATTTGAAAAATAAAAACCGGCCGGGCGCGGTGGCTCACGCCTGTAATCCCAGCACTTTGGGAGGCCGAGACGGCGGATCACGAGGTCAGGAGATCGAGACCATCCTGGCGAACACGGCGAAACCCCGTCTCTACTAAAAATACAAAAAAATTAGCCGGGTGTGGTGGTGGGCGCCTGTAGTCCCAGCTTCTAGGGGGGCTGAGGCAGGAGAATGGTGTGAACCCAGGAGGTGGCGGAGCTTGCAGTGAGCAGAGATCACACCACTGCACTCCAACCTGGGTGACAGGGCGAGACTCTGTCTCAAAAAAAAAAAAAAAAAATTAAAAAATTTTTTAAAAAAATAAATAAATAAAAACTGGGCCAGGCACAGTGGCTCATGCCTGTAATCCCAGCACTTTGGGAGGTGGGCGGATCACCTGAGGTCAGGAGTTTGAGATCAACGTGGCTAATGAAACCCCATCTCTACTAAAACTACAAAAATTAGCAGGGCGTGGTAGTGTGTGCCTGTAATCCCAGCTTCTTGGGAGGCTAAAGCCAGAGAATTGCTTGAACCTGGGAGGTGGAGGTTGCAGTGAACTGAGATCACGCCAGTTGTACTCTATCCTGCGTGACAGAGCGAGACTCCGTCTCAAAAAACAAAACAAAACAAAACAACAACAACAACAACAAAACAGCCCAGGCATGGTAGCTCACGCCTGTAATCCCAGCACTTTGACAGGCTGAGGCAGTAGGATTGCTTGAGGCCAGGAGTTCAAGACCAGCCTGGGCAACATAGTATATAGACCTCCTCGCTACCAAATAAATAAAAAATAAATAAACAAAAAACCCAACAGTGGTTGCCTGGGGTCAGATGGGAAAGGGGCATGAGGCAACCCTGCAATGTGATGGAAACATTCCATTTCCTGGTAGGGACTTCAGTTACACAGGTGAAAGGTTTCTCACAAGTCATCATCTCATTATATTTACATGTGTCAAAACCCATGGAATATCCAATACTGTGTACAATACAGACAGTGAGTCCTCATGTAAACTCTAGACTTAGTTAATATATGAATATTGGTCCATCAGTTGTAACGAATGTACCACACTAGTGCAGGATGTTAGTGGTAGGGGAACTGGGTACAGGACATACATGGCAACTCTGTACTTTGTGCTCAAATTTTCTGTGAACCTAAAACTGCTTTAACAAAACACAATTAAAAACAAAACAGGCCAGGCACAGTGGCTCACGCCTGTAATCCCAGCACTTTGGGAGGCCGAGGTGGGCAGATCACGAGGTCAGGAGATCGAGACCATCCTGACTAACATAGTGAAAGCCTATCTCTACTAAAAATACAAAAAATTAGCCAGGCGTGGTGGCGGGCACCTGTAGTCCCAGCTACTTGGGAAGCTGAGGCAGGAGAATGGCGTGAACCCATGAGTCGGAGCTTGCAGTGAGCCGAGATTGCGCCACTGCACTCCAGCCTGGGCAACAGAACAAAACTCCGTCTCAAAAACAAAAACAAAAACAAAACAAAACCAGCTGGGCACGGTGGCTCATACCTGTAATCTCAGCACTTTGGGAGGCCAAGGCAGGTGGATCATTTGAGGACAGGAGTTCGAGACCAGCCTGGCCAACATGGTGAAACCCCAAAAATACAAAAAATTAGCTGGGCGGTAGTGGTGCCACCTGTAATCCCAGTTTTTTTTTTTTTTTTTTTGAGGCAGAGTCTCGCTCTGTCGCCCAGGCTGGAGTGTAGTGGCACGATCTTGGCTCACTGCAACCTCTGCCTCCCAGGTTCATGCCGTTCTCCTGCCTCAGCCTCCTGAGTAGCTAGGACTACAGGTGCCTGCCACCATGCCCAGCTAATTTTTTTGTATTTTTAGTAGAGACGGGGTTTCACCATGTTAGCCAGGATGGTGTCAATCTCCTGACCTCGTGATCCACCTGCCTCGGCCTCCCAAAGTGCTGGGATTACAGGTGTGAGCCACCGCACCCGGTCCCTGTAATCCCAGTTACTTGGAAGGCTGATGCACGAGAATTGCTTGAGCCTGGGAGGTGGAGGTTGCAGTGGCTGAGATTGTGCCACTGCACTCCAGTCTGGACCACAGAGTGAGAACCTGTCTGAAAACAAAACAAAACCACTGTTTAGTCCCTGAAATAAAGGTCAATATCATGTACAACAAAACTCTTCAAATGCTGTCCTTAAGATTTATGCATTTTACGACGTGTAAATATTTCGTAAAACAAGCCAATGAATATTGGATTCCATTAATGCTATGCATACTGAAGCGTTTAGGGGTGGTACTGATCTTTGCAATTTACTTTGAAATGCATCAAAAATGTATTGATAGGCTGGGCGTGGTGGCTCAAGCCTGTAATCCCAGCACTTTGGGAGGCCGAGACGGGCGGATCACGAGGTCAGGAGATCGAGACCATCCTGGCTAACACGGTGAAACTCCGTCTCTACTAAAAAAATACAAAAAATTAGCCGGGTGAGATGGCGGGCGCCTGTAGTCCCAGCTACTTGGGAGGCTGAGGCGAGAGAATGGTGTAAACCCAGGAGGCGGAGCTTGCAGTGAGCTGAGATCCGGCCACTGCACTCCAGCCTGGGCGACAGAGCGAGACTCCGTCTCAAAAAAAAAAAAAAAAAAAAAAAAGTGTTGATAGATAGAAGAATGGGGAGGAGAGATGTGATAAAGGAAATAAGGCTATATATATATATCATTATATTTACATGTGTCATAACCCATAGAATATCCAATACTGTGTACAATACAGAGAGTGAGCCCTCATGTAAACTCTAGACTTAGTTAATACATGAATATCGGTCCATCGTTTGTAACGAATGTACCACACTAGTGCAGGATATTAGTAAATATATGTATAGGAGATTCTCAAATATATATATATATATTTGATACAGGGTCTTGTTCTGTTGCCCAGGCTGGAGTACAGTGGCATGATCTTGGCTCACTGCAACCTCTGTCTCTCAAGTTACAGCAATTCTCCTGCCTCAGCCTCCCGAGTAGCTGGGACTACAGGCACGTGCCACCACGCCCAGCTAATTATTTGTATTTTTAGTAGAGATGGGGTTTCGCCATGTTGGCCAGGCTGGTCTTGAATTCCTGGCCTCAAGTGATCCACCCACTTTGGCCTCTCAAAGTGCTGGGATTACAGGCGTGAGCCACCGTGCCCAGCCCAGGCAAAATATTAATGGTAGAATCCTGGCGGTGGGTATGTGAGTGTTCACTGTACAGTTTGTTATTGGTTTTTTTTGAGACACAGGGTCTTGCTCTGTGGCCCAGACAGGAATGCAGTGGCATGATCATAGTTCACTGTAACCTCAAACTTCTGGGCTCAAGGGAGCCTCCCATCTCAGCCTCCAGAGTAGCTGGGACTATGGGCATACACCACAAGGCCTGGTTAATTGTTTTCTCTAAATTTTGTGTACAGTTGTTGTCTCACTATGTTGCCCAGGTTGGTCTCGAACACCTGGCCTCAAGCAATCCTCTTCCCTTGGCCTCCCAAAGTACTGGGATTACAGGTGTAAGCCACTGCACCCAGTCTTCACTGTAGAGGTTTTTCACTCTTCTGTAAATGTATTTTCTTTTTTTTTTTTTTTTTTTTTTGAGACGGAGTCTCGCTCTGTCACCCAGGCTGGAGTGCAGTGGCCGGATCTCAGCTCACTGCAAGCTCCGCCTCCCGGGTTTACGCCATTCTCCTGCCTCAGCCTCCCGAGTAGCTGGGGCTACAGGTGCCCGCCACCTCGCCCAGCTAGTTTTTGTATTTTTTAGTAGAGACGGGGTTTCACCGTGTTAGCCAGGATGGTCTCGAATTCCTGACCTCGTGATCCGCCCGTCTCGGCCTCCCAAAGTGCTGGGATTACAGGCTTGAGCCACCGCGCCCGGCCTGTAAATGTATTTTCATAATAAAACGTTGGGAGAAAATCTCCAATATAGAATCTGTCTTCCATGGCAAATCCCTAATCGCAGGCACCACAGCCCTGCTGTTTCCCTCTGTCAGTGTTCTTCAAACCATTTTGAAATTATTTGGATGATACAGATGTCTTCCCTTCTCCCAATTTCTGACATAACCTTTTGGATAACCACATAAAACATGTCCAATCTCCATTGCCACATATTGTGGGAAGTCCAGCACTTTCCTCAAGATATCTCATGATTCTTTGAGAGGAAGTGAAGTGGGGTAAATATTCTCCTGGTCACTTGGAATACTGTCGCCCTGGCACCTGGCTCAAGTCCAGAGACATAGGTGGGGCTCAGTTGGCATAGGATGAACCCAGTGCACCCAGCCAGGCTGAGCTTGGCTGGTGATGTTTTCCTCCCTGCTGCCATTTGAACCTCAGTCCTCATCTGCAGAAATCCTGGTCCCAGGGGACCGCCAGATGGCTTCCCTCACTGCCTGGCGCTTCCAGCTGTCTTAAAGCGTAAGCTGGCACTGGCGCAGCCTCCCTCCAGCTGTACCAGGAAACACGACACAAATGCTGGGGGTCTGGGTCACCAGGCCATGTGAGGAAACCAGTTACCACAATCAAGGCTTGCTGAGACAGGATCTCAGGCGTGGGGGACAGTGTTGCTGAGTGGTCACGGGAGAACCCTGGGCTGTGTTCTCTCAGGGGCCCCTGGGCTGTCCTGCGGGAATGGAGTGTGTGTGAAGGACAGAGAGACACACTGAGGGGTGGCTTCCTGGCAGGGTGCCCACCCCACCTCTTTCCCATCTTGAGCATGCCTTTCCCGGCAGTTCTGAAGGAAGTGGTCCCTGGAGCTCTGTGCTGAGCGGCCCCAGCTCTCTTTAAAGAAGAAACACCCTGGCCGGATGCGGTGGCTCATGCCTCTAATCCCAGCACTTTGGGAGGCCAAGGTGGGTGGATCACGACGTCAGGAGTTCAAGACCAGCCTGGCCAAGATGGTGAAAAACTGTCTCTATTAAAAATACAAAAATTAGCAAGGCATGGTGGCAGGCGCCTGTGATCCCAGCTACTGGGGAGGCTAGGCAGGAGAATCGCTTGAACCCTGGGGGGCGGAGGATGCAGTGAGCTGAGATTGCACCACTGCACTCCAGCCTGGGCGACAGAGACTCCATTTCAAAAAAAAAAGAAGAAGAAGAAAGGAAAAAACACCCTGGAAATCAGAGGAATTCCATTTTTAGAATTGAAGCCTGAGACCAGAGAGGGTGTGACCTGCGGCTGAAAGCAAGGCAGGCCAGATCCCAGATTAGCCAGGTCCGGATGCCAGGCAGCTCCTCCCTGGCCCAGCACGCCCGTCCGGTGACTCCGTGACTCGGGCTGTGTGGAGCCAACCAGCCTGCTCTTCCCATGGCCTGTGTTTCCCCCGCCCCTGTCCCTCTGGCCAGGTCACCCCTCCCAGCTAGAGAACAGGCACCCAACCAGAGTACAGCTGCCCAACCAGAGACAGGCTTCAGGCTGCCTCCACCCTGCCCTTCTTCTCTCCCTCTTTCCTCCCCACCCCCTTCCTCCCTCCACTCTTCAGGCATTCACAGACAGGGCTGCCCACCAGATTGCAGACCCTCAAGAACCAAAGGGAAATCCCTGCCTGCTTGTCTCTTCCAAAAAGCCACTCACAAAGACAGACATCCACAAACATCTACAGTAAAAAGATGAATAGTGTAAAAAATAACTTCTTGTTCCACTTTCCACTTGAGACAAATGGGACTGCGTGGTTTTCTCCATGTGGGCACTGCACTTCCTTCCTGTGGCTCCTCCACCTGCTGCAGCCTTCCCACCTGCCACGTGAGTGTCCCTCTCCCTCATCTTCTGAGGGACGGCTCCCCTCTGCACTTCTTCGGGCCTCTCATCTCAGTTCCTGCCGGCTGTCAGCTCACTTGTCCAGGGCACCTGGTTCTGTCAGCTCACTTGTCCAGGGCACCTGGTCCTCAACAAATACTGAGAATGGCATGAATATGAAAAATGGTAGGCTCTATTCTTATCTGTGATGTCCCAGGGGCCTGGCAAATGGCAGTAGGTAAGTAGTCCCCCCCGCCTTTTTTTTTTTTTGAGACAGGGTCTCACTCTGTTGCCCCGGCTGGAGTGCAGTGGCACAGTCATAGCTCACTGCAGCCTTGACCTCCTGGGTTCAAGTCATCCTTCCACCTTAGTTCAGCTTTCTAAGTAGCTGAGACCATAAGGGTGCATCACCATGCCTGGCTGATTTTTAAATTTTTTTGTAGAGTCAGGGTCTTACTATGTTGCCCAGGCTGTCCATATCTTTTAATCCCAGGTAGCACTTTAGGAGTCCAACCTAGGAGCTGCTAACGGCTCCAAGGACTGCAGGATCTCCTGAGGATCATGGCAGAAGTCAGGGACTTAAGGGGACCCGATCTCTGTGCAAAGGAAGCCTGAAGAAGAAGCAGCCCAGCCCTCCTCTCATGCTTGCTTCAGGAGTGCCTTTGCAGCTGCGTCAGGTGCTGAGCAGGCTGTGGGGATGAGGACACCAGCCCCTCCTGTTCTCTGCTCACAGGCTGAGGAGAAGGCAGCTGTGTAAACTGACCACACAGTACACACTGGGGAAGGGACAGGCGGGTGGTCAGAGGGGGCCTTGACCCAGGCAGGTGCTGTCAGAAAAGGCTTCCCCCAGGAATGGGGGAGGGAGAACATTCTAGGCAGAGTGAATACAATGTACAGGGGCGTGAGAGGCCAGGGTGAACTCAGGAACAGCTAAGGGTGTTCAGGGGACAGGAGACCAGGAGGTTGGCAGCACCAGGCCCTGGGGGCCTCGTCAACCAAGCCAAGGAGTTTGAAGTTGCTGCAGAGAGCGATGTGTGGCAGCTCTGGTGGATGAATTGGCCTTTTCTCCTTTTCCGCAACACTCCAGGCTCATTCCTGCTCGAGGACTCCTGCCCGCAGAGCTCTCCAGAGGATTTTTTTTTTTTTTAAGACAGAATCTGGCTCTATTGCCCAGGCTTGAGTGCAGTGGTGTGATTTTGGCTCACTGCAAATGAGCCTCCCAGGTTCAAGTGACTCTCCTGTCTCAGCCTCCAGAGTAGCTGGGACTAGAGGCGTGCGTCACCACGCCCGGCTAATTTGTGGTATTTTAGTAGAGATGTGG
Organism: Trachypithecus francoisi; assembly: GCF_009764315.1. Classification (NCBI taxonomy): domain Eukaryota; kingdom Metazoa; phylum Chordata; class Mammalia; order Primates; family Cercopithecidae; genus Trachypithecus; species Trachypithecus francoisi. Next base: position 3,000,698 of record NW_022681468.1, on the reverse strand, counting down.
TTTCACTGTGTTGCCCAGGCTGGTCTTGAACTCTTGAGCTCAGGCAATCCACCTGCCTCAGCCTCCTGAAGTGTTGGGATCACAGGCGTGAGCCGCCTTGCTTGGCCTCTCCTGGGGCTTTGAATGCCTGTCTCCTTCCTCTCATTTGGGTCTCAGCTCACTGCCTGCCTCTGAGTTCACCCCCTGACCACCTAGCCTCTGCCTGTTCCATCATCTTTGTTCCACCTCTGCCTGTTCCATCTGTGCAAGATCCAGTATTTCCTTATGTGTGTATGGCCTACTTCTCCTCACTGGAATGTAAACTCTTAAGAGAGCAGAGATCTTATCTATCTTGTTCACCTAGGCATCCTTGGCTCTTATCATGTGGATCATGGGAGAGCAACAAATATTTGTTGAGGAAATAAAAGAACAAGGTAATAAAGCCAGAACAAAGTGGTGGCAGTGGAGATGGATTAAAGAAATACTGAGAGGCTGGGCATGGTGGCTCACACCTGTAATCTCACCACTTTGGGAGACCAGCTGGGAGGACTGCTTGTGGCCAGGAGTTCGAGATCAGTCTGGGCAACATAGCAAGATCTCCTCTCTGCAAAAAATTTAAAAAACATTAGCTGGGAGTGGTGGTGCACACCTACAGTCCCTAGCTACTTGGGAGGCTGAGGCAAGAGGATCTCTTGAGCCCAGGAGTTCGAGGTTACAGTGAACTATGATTGCCACTGCCTTCCAGTCAGGGTGACAAAGATACCCTAACTCAAACAAAGAAATACTGAGGAAGGAGAATATTTTTCACCTGTTGCAGTAGGGCATAAGGGAGCAGTGCAGGCATCCCAGGTTTCTGGCTAGGGTTGTGGGTAAGCAGAGGGGACAGTTACTGAGCTCAGCGGCACAGAAAGAGTGAGCACTCCATGCTTGGTGGTGCCCAGCCAGTGGCTGAGCTTAGTGACATCCAAGCTGCAGTCTGGCTGAAATCACTAACCTGAAAGTGGTATGGAGAAGGTTTGTTTGACCCTGACTCGGTGCCTCTCCCCGGGCCAACCCTAACGTGTTACCTAGGAGGTCCCCCTTTGTAGCCCACCTTTGTCTTTATAAATGAGATAAAAGTAACCAGACCTCCCTGGGAAAACCGGGATGCAGTTGCTTCTCTGGTGACTGCGGGGCATAACTGCAGGGTTCACACAGGGCTGCTGGTGCTCGGTGATAACATTGGAAAGGAACGGCAGTTCACAAGATGGGGTTGGGGGACTGGTCCAGGAACCCCTCCAGGTTAAACGATGCCTCCGGGCCCCGCACTTGGGACGTCTGCAGGCACTGGGAGGGCTTTTCCCAAGCCGCTGGCAGCAGCGAGTGGAGCCTCGCCCACTGAATCAGCATGCCCTCCCGGCTGGCTGCTGAGTCAGGCCTGCGGAGCCGGCGAAGCCGCAGGACTTGACCCAGGCCCGCTCCGCTGCCCTTCAGGCCGGGCTGGAGGTCGAGGCCCTGCAGCCAGAGAGATGCGCCGGTGGCTGCGTGGGGTCAGAGAGTGGATGTCTCCCACCCTCACCCCGGCCCTTCCCCTTTGTCCGTCTGAGGCGCAGTTTGTGTCTAGGGGGAGCGCCTGGAAAGTCTCCTCGTACAGATACGAGGGTCTGAGGAGAGGGAGGGCGCAGGGTTAGGGGTCAGGGTCTCGACCAAAGGCTGTCGGTTTTCCTGGAGAAGGGAGAAAGGCCTGGCCGGGATCCTGTGATTCCGGAGGCTCCCGAAGGCTTCCTAGCGGGGTTTTTGGGGGGACCGAAATGAGCGCACGAAGCTCGCGGGCCTCCGAGTGGGGCGGGGCGGGAGCCCAGTGGTGGCGGCTGCGGCCAGGCCTGCACCTTCCCCGGCCGCATTCCGGTAGGGCCCACAGCCCGAATGGAGGGGAAGGTGCCGAAGCGCTCGGTCATCGCGGCTGCGAGGTCGGAGAGGCCAGGGCCTGGTCGCCCACCCCGCGAGCCGCGCCCTGCCCCAAGCGCCCCGCCCCCGTCCGTGTTCCAGCCGGGAGGCCCGCGGCGTCCTGCACCGTCACCCTGTTCCCGGTGACCGCCCACCTGATACCCAAACAACTTCCTCGCCCCTCCAGTCCCCAGGTCGCCGAGCGCTTGCTGAGAGCCACCCAGCCTCAGTTTCCCCAGCCCCGGGCGGCGCGAGGGGCGATGACGTCATGCCGGCGCGCGGCATTGTGGGGCGGGGCGAGGCGGGGCGAGGCGGGGCGCCGCGGGAGCAACACTGAGACGCCATTTTCGGCGGCGGGAGAGGCGCAGGCAGCCGAGCGGGACTGGCTGGGTCGGCTCCGCTGCTGCTGCGAGGAGGAGCCGCGGGGCTGGGCTCGGCGGCCGAGGGGACAGCGCGCGGGCGGCTGAGGATGCTACGGGGCGGCGGCGCCCCTCGCTCGTGACTGCTGCGCCGCGCCTCACACAGCCGAGGCGGGCTCGGCGCGCGGTTGCTGGTCCGCGCGCGCGCCCGGCGGCGCTCCAGGTGCTGACAGCGCGAGAGAGCGCGGCCCTCAGGAGCAGGACGGTGAGTCCCCGGCGTGCGCCCCGGACCGCGGCCCCGGCCCCCTCATTCTCCGCCCCGTCCCTGTCTCACTCCTTTTCGGACCCGCCCCGGGCGCAACTCCGTCTCCATCCAGGTCCCTGTCCCGGTTTGGGTCCCAGCCCCTGTCGGTTCCCACCCCGGTACCCGCCCCAGTTCACCCTCCCCGGCGGGTCCGCCACCCCTTGCAGGTTCAGGTCGGGTTCCTGTCCCCGGCCCCTTTCCCAGCCCCGGCTCCCGGCGCCGTGCGTCCTCTCCATCCTCGTCCCACTGCAGGTTCCGGTCGTCGACCCTGCCCAGGGCCCCGCCCTGGCCCCGCATCCGCTGCTCGGCCCAGCTGCGGGCGGCGGCGGCCTTTCCCGGGGACAGCTGTGGACCCCGGGAGCCCGCGACAGGGGAGGTGGCCGCCCCCGGGATCGCGGCGGGCGGGGAGGCCGGAGGCCCGGCGGGGCTGGCTTTGTCCGATTCCTCCTCTTCCTTCCACCCCCGCCTCTCCCGGCACCGCCCTGAGCGGACGCGCCTGTCATCCTCGCAGGCGGCGGGGGCCGGGTCCCTCCCGAGAGCCGACTCCGCTTCGCCTCTTTGGCGACCCCTTTTTTTCGGTAACCAGATGTGAAACGTTTCAGGCGACCCTGTTCACCTAAGCTGGCGTTGCTCCAACTAAAGTTGAAGCAGTAGTCCTCGTCCTGGAATGCTTTTTCGATGTAAAATTGGGTGCACCCTTTTCCTTAAGAAAATTAAAATAAAGCGTTAAAAAAGTGAAATTAATGCGTGATGAAGTGGATGGTTTTATACTTAACATTTGTAGCTCGTTTCTAGGTATATTTGTATTGGAATTGTTGCTGCCTGTTACTTTTTATTATTTAAATGCATTAAGAATTTACATATTGGCCGGGCGCGGTGGCTCAAGCCTGTAATCCCAGCACTTTGGGAGGCCGAGACGGGCGGATCACGAGGTCAGGAGATCGAGACCATCCTGGCTAACACGGTGAAACCCCGTCTCTACTAAAAATACAAAAAACTAGCCGGGCGAGGTGGTGGGCGCCTGTAGTCCCAGCTACTCCGGAGGCTGAGACAGGAGAATGGCGTAAACCCGGGAGGCGGAGCTTGCAGTGAGCTGAGATCCGGCCACGGCACTCCAGCCTGGGCGACAGAGCGAGACTCCGTCTCAAAAAAAAAAAAAAAAAAAAAAAAAAAAAAGAATTTACATATTAGCATTTGTAAAGGAATATTTACAAAAATGATGCTTTTAAAAATGTGAGAACAAAAAATTTGAGATGTACTATTTCAGGTGTTCTGTAAAAGGGCAGTTAGAGCTTTGATTCTTTGCATTAAATTCCAAGGCCTTTTTTTTTTGATATGGCATGACTAAGCCATTGATCAGAATCAGCTCTGAATACATTGCACTAATTTAGTGAAAAACGCATTAGGAAACTGGAACGACCTCCTTAAGTTATATTACAGCCATGGCCTTGCTTCTTTCAGGTATTGTCAACAAGCCTATTGAAATTTGACCTATTGCTCTGTTTCCTAAATATTTGTAGGACTACAAGGATACCAAGTATGAAGTATATTTCAACTTGTATGGAATTCTGTGTGGGAGGGGAGGCACTCTAAAGAGCCAGTGTCTCTCCAAGTCATCAAAGAATGCAACATCATGTTGCGGTTGAGCCTGGCAGCCCTGTCTGGCACTGAGTGCTGTGGAGGACCCAGGTGGTAACCTCTAACCCTGCTGCAGCCTTGCGCACCTCACCTTGCCTAGCATTGTCTTCGAAAAGCATCCAGACATGCACAGGAGTCTGTGCACTGGACAGCGTTTATCTCCAGCAAAGGGGGAGGGAATGACACTGGGGAGAGGCACACAGTATCTTAAATATTTCATAACAAATAACTGCACTCGTTTAAATTTTATACTTTCTTTCCTTTTTTTTTTTGAGACGGAGTCTCACTCTGTCGCCCAGGCTGGAGTGCAGTGGTGCCATCTCGGCTCACTGCAAGCTCCGCCTCCCGGGTTCACGCCATTCTCCTGCCTCAGCCTCCCCAGCAGCTGGGACTACAGGCGCCCGCCACCACGCCCAGCTACTTTTTTGTGTTTTTAGTAGAGACGGTGTTTCACCGTGTTAGCCAGGATGGTCTCGATCTCCTGACTTCATGATCTGCCCACCTTGACCTCCCAAAGTGCTGGGATTACAGGCGTGAGCCACCACCACGCCTGGCCCAAATTTATACATTTTTAAAATTTATACATTCTTTTTTTTTTTTTTTTTTTTGAGGTGGAGTCTTGCTCTGTCGCTCAGGCTGGAGTGCAGTGGCCGGATCTCAGCTCACTGCAAGCTCCGTGTCCCGGGTTTACGCCATTCTCCTGCCTCAGCCTCCCGAGTAGCTGGGATTACAGGTGCCCGCCACTTCGCCCGGCTAGTTTTTTGTATTTTTTAGTAGAGACGGGGTTTCACCGGGTTAGCCAGGATGGTCTCGATCTCCTGACCTCGTGATCTGCCCGTCTCGGCCTCCCAAAGTGCTGGGATTACAGACTTGAGCCACCGCGCCCGGCCAATTTATACATACTTAAGCATGTTTCTCAATGTTGGAAAAAAGTCAATGTGTCACTCTGTATAGGGCCATAAACTATTTTAAAACATACTTGTATAAAAAGAAACCTAGAATAGAAAAATCAAAAGTTGAGTGAAATGTAGGATTAGTATTGCCTGAAAATGTTCTTCGTAGATAAGTGGAATGTTAGAAACCAGTATTTTATTTTTATTTATGTATTTGTTTAGAGATGAGTCTTGCTCTGTCGCTTAGCCTGGAGTTCAGTGGTAGGATCTTGGCTCCCTGCAACCTCCGCTTCCCAGGTTCAAGAGGTTCTCCTGCCTCAGCCTCCCTAGTAGCTGGGATTACAGGCGCCCACTACTACACCAGGCTAATTTTTTGTATTTTTAGTAGAGAGGGGGTTTCACCACGTTGGCCAGGCTAGTCTCGAACTCCTGACCTCAGGTGATCCACCCGCCTCAGCCTCCCAAAGTGCTAGGATTACAGGTGTGAGCCATTGCGCCTGGGCCGAAACCAGTATTTTATGTAGCAAAGAAATGATCAGTAATATATTCAAACAAGAGTATTTGGGAAGATTTAAGTGTCAAATTTCAGGGCATATAATAAAAATGACAAGCAAATTAAGATGCAAATACTGGTCTTAAATGTCTGTTGGGAATCAACTGAGTGGCAGGCACTGTGCTGAGTGCTCAGCGATACGGTGCTAAACGAGCTACTGTTGGCCGGGTGTGGTGGCTCACGCCTGTAATCCTGGTACTTTGGGAGGCCAAGGTGGGTCCACCTGAGGTCAGGAGTTCAAGACCAGCCTGGCCAACATGGTAAAACCCCATCTCTACTAAAAATACAAAAATTAGCCAGGTGTGGTAGTGCACACCTGTAATCCCAGCTACTCGCGAGACTGAGGAATGAGAATCACTTGAACCGGGAAGTGGAGGTTGTAGTGAGCCGAGATCACGTCACTGCACTCCAGCCTGCACGACTGGAGCGAGACTCCATCTCAAAACAAACTAAAAAAAAAGAGCAGCTGTCAGCCGTGCGATGGCTCACGCCTGTAATCCCAGCACTTTAGGAGGCCAAGGTGGACCGATCACCTGAGGTCAGGAGTTTGAGACCTGCTTGGCCAACGTGGTGAAACCCTGTCACTACTAAAAATACAAAAAAAAAAACCCCAAAAGCAAAAAACCAGGTGTGGTGGCAGGTGCCTCTAATCCCATCTACTTGGAAGACTGAGGCTGGAGAATCGCTTGAACCCAGAAGGTGGAAGTTGCAGTGAGCTGAGATCACGTCTTTGCACTCCAGCCTGGGCAACAAGAGTAAAACTCCGTCTCAAAAAAAAAAAAAAAAAAACCGAAAAACAAAAAACCTCTGTCCTCTAGGAGCTCACAGGCTGGCATGGACAGGTACCATGGACCAGGTTAAAGGCTGTGATGAGTGCACTGAGGAGGCGATTCTTCACAAAAGAAAAGTACAAATCAGCCAGTGTCAGGGGGTCAGGGATTGGGATTGGGGTTCCTGTTTGGAGGAAGTAAATCCTGAGGTTGTGCTGCTGTAAAGGGGTGTTGGTAAGGGAGCATGGGAGTGAGAGTGGAAAGATGAAGTTAAGAAAGGCCCTGAATGACTTCTTAGAAGTCTGCTTTCATTTTGAGGTTTACAAGTGAGGGTTGGAAGATTTTTTTCTTTTTCCCGAGATGGAGTCTCGCTCTGTCACCCAGGCTGGAGTGCAATGACACGATCTCTGCTCACTTCAGCCTCCGCCTCCTGGGTTCAAGCGATTCTCCTACCTCAGCCTCCCGAGTAGCTGGGACTACAGGTGTGTGCCACCACGCCTGGCTAACTTTTTGTATTTTTGGTAGAGACAGGATTTCACCATGTTAGCCAGGATGGTCTGCATCTCCTGACCTCGTGATCTGCCCGCCTTGGCCTCCCAAAGTGTTGGGATTACAGGTGAGCCACCGCGCCTGGCCGGAGGGTTGGAAGATTCTAAGGAGTCAGGTGACACTTTAAAAAGAGCATAGGCAGGCTGGCTGGGCTGGTGCCACTGCACTCCAGCTTGGACGACAGAGCGAGACTCTGTCTCAAAAAAAAAAAAAAAAAAGAGCATAGGCAATGGTGGGGCAAGTGCTGTGAACTGGGATGAGATTAATTAGGAAGCCATTAACCCCAACTGAGCAAGCCTCAGGATTAGGGCAGTGACAGAAGAAACAGAGAAGCTAGATGGGGGGCAGGGACTGGGCCGTAAGAGTTATAGTCAACCTGATTTGGGGCTGATTGGTTTGGGGTAAATGAGGAGGTGCAGGTAGGACTCCCCAGAATGATCCTGCGAAAACCTGAGTCACTCCTCTGTTAAAGCTTTTGTCAATGTCCGCTGAGTACCCCACCCTGTCTCTTTTCATCTTCCTGCTCTGGCCCTACTCAAGCACTTCCAGACACTTCTGGAGTTCTGAACCAAACCCACTCTTCTAGTGATTAGCATTTCCTCACTTCCCCATATACTCCTTAGCCTGTACCCTGATTTTTCTCCTTAGCACACCTCACTATCTAAAATGCTGTATCATTATTATTATTATTATTTTATTATTTTTTGAGACAGAGTCTCGCTGTGTCACCCAGGCTGGAGTGCAGTGGCATGATCTCAGCTCACAGCATCCTCCCCCTCCTGGGTTCAAGCCTTTCTCCTGCCTCAGCCTCCCAAGTAGTTGGGACTACAGGCATGTGCTACCACACCCAGCTAATTTTTTTATTTTTAGTGGAGATGGGATTTCACCATGTTAGCCAGGCTGGTCTGGAACTCCTGACCTCAAGTGATCTGCCCGCCTCAGCCTCCCAAAGTGCTGGGATTATAGGCCTGAGCCACTGTACCCGGCTGATACTGTGTTATTTTAATCATTTTCTTACTTTTATTATTTTTCTCCACTTATGTTCATCATCTCTACAAGGGTGTGGAATTTTGTTTCTTGTATTCAGTGTCAGTGCTTGGCACGTAATAGGAACTTAGTAAATGTTTGTTGAAGAAATGCATCTAGAATGACTTCCTCATCTCTAACTTGGGTGACTCACTGGCTGGTGACACTTAAACCCAAGGAGGGAAAATGGGAGAAGGAGGAGATTGCGAGTTTGTTTTTGGGTATGTTAAATCCAAAAACACTTTGGGAGGCCGAGGCAGGTGGATCACCTGAGGTCAGGAGTTTGAGACCAGCCTGGCCAGCATGGTGAAAACTTGTCTCTACTAAAAATCCAAAATTAGGCCGGGCGCGGTGGCTCAAGCCTGTAATCCCAGCACTTTGGGAGGCCGAGACGGGTGGATCACGAGGTCAGGAGATCGAGACCATCCTGGTCTACACGGTGAAACCCCATCTCTACTAAAAAATACAAAAAACTAGCCGGGCGAGATGGCGGGCGCCTGTAGTCCCAGCTACTCGGGAGGCTGAGGCAGGAGAATGGCGTAAACCCAGGAGGCGGAGCTTGCAGTGAGCCGAGATCGCGCCACTGCACTCCAGCCTGGGCGACAGAGCCAGACTCCGTCTCAAAAAAAAAAAAAAAAAAAAAAAAAAATCCAAAATTAGCCGTGTGTGGTGGCATGCTCCTGTAGTCCCAGCTACTTGGGAGGCTGAGGCAGGAGAATCACTTGAACCTGGGAGGCGGAGGTTACAGTGAGCCAGATCGTGCCACTGCACTCCAGCCTGGGAGACAGAGTGAGACTCCCATCTCAAAAAAAAAAAAAAAAAAAAGTAAAATAGGTACTGTTACTGAGATTCTACTGTTGAGGAATTTGAGGGTGAGAGAGGGGAAGTTTCTGAAATCAAAGTTACACAGCTGTGAAGTCAGGATTCTGACTCAGGTTTTTTGCTTCTGCAGTACAAGCTTCGAATCATCTTGTAGTACTTAAAGCTGCAGCTTCAAGTTAATCATAATGCTGTTTAATCTATCATTACTTTTTCTTGGGAAAACCTTGCACCACTTCAATTTTTTTCAAAGATGTACCATTTTAGCGATTTATAAGTTCACAATTCAGTAGTGTTAAGGATATGCACATTGTTGTTCCACATATCTGGAACTCTTTGATCTGGCAGCACTGAGACTGTAAACCCTAAATACTGATATCTCCTCCTCCCTCACTGTCCCCCGGTAATCATCTTTTCTACTTTGTTTCTATGATTTTGACTACTTTCAATACTTTATTTTTTATTTTTTTTGAGATGGAGTTTAGCTCTTGTTGCCCAGGCTGGAGTGCAGTGGCACAATCTTGGCTTACTGCAACCTCTGCCTCCTGGGTTCAAGCGATTCTCCTGCTTCAACCTCCCGAGTAGCTGGGATTACAGGCATGCGCCACCACTCTGGGCTCATTGTGTATTTTTAGTAGAGATGGGTTTCTCCATGCTGGCCAGGCTGGTCTCGAACTCCTGACCTCAGGTGATCGCCCCCGTCGGCCTCCCAAAGTGCTGGGATCATAGGCGTGAGCCACTGTGCCTGGCCTTACCTGTCTTTTTCGTCTGAGCCATTCTAGTGCACGTGTAGTGGCATCTTGTTAGTTTTAATGTGCATTTCGGTCTTTTGTATACCTGGACTTGTAAAGTGTCTGTTCAAGACTTTTGCCCATTTAAAAAATTGGATTGTTAAGTTCCTCACATTTTTTTTTTTTTTTTGAGATGGAGTCTCACTCTGTCACCCAGGCTAGAGTGCAGTGGCACGATCTCGGCTCACTGCAAGCTCCGCCTTCCGGGTTCACGCCTTTCTCCTGCCTCAGCCTCCCGAGTAGCTGGGACTACAGGTGCCCGCCACCACGCCCGGCTAATTTTTTGTATTTTTAGTAGAGACGGGGTTTCACCGTGTTAGACAGGATGGTCTCAATCTCCTGACCTCGTGATCCGCCCACCTCAGCCTCCCAAAGTGCTGGGATTACAGGCGTGAGCCACCACACCCGGCCTGTTTTTTTTTTTTTTTGGAGACTGAGTCTCACTTTGTTGCCCAGACTGGAGTGCAGTGGCGTAATCTCAGCTCACTTCAGGCTCCGCCTCCCAGGTTCAGGCCATTCCCCTGCTGCAGCCTCCGAGTAGCTGGGACTACAGGTGCCCACCACCACACCCGGCTAATTTATTTTTATTTTTATTTTTATTTTATTTTTAGTAGATATGGGTTTCACGATGTTAGCCAGGATGGTCTCGTTCTCCTGACCTCATGATCCACCCGTCTCTACCTCCCAAAGTGCTGGTATTCCAGGCATGAGCCACTGTGCCCGGCAGTTCCTTACATATTTTTCATAGAAGTCATTTGCCAGATATATATGTGTTGCAAATATTTTTTACTAATCTGTGGCTTAACTTTGTTTTTTGGTAGTGCCTTTTAATAAAGCAATACTTTCAGTTTTTTAAACCAAGGTCTGGCAATTTTTATTAAATAAATTTTTGCAAGATTTATTTTTATCTTTTTTTTTTTTTTGAGATGAAGTTTCACTCTTGTTGCCTAAGCTGGAGTTCAATGGTATAATACCAACTCATTGCAACCTCTGCCTCCCAGGTTCAAGCCATTCTCCTGCCTCAGCCTCCTGAGTAGCTGGGATTACAGGAGTGTACCACTACGCTTGGCTACTTTTTTGTAGAGATGGGGTTTCACCATGTTGGCCAGGCTGGTCTCGAACTCTTTTTTTTTTTTTTTTTTTTTTTTTTTTGAGGTGGAGTCTCGCTCTGTCGCCCGGACTGGAGTGCAGTGGCCAGATCTCAGCTCACTGCAAGCTCCGCCTCCCGGGTTTACGCCATTCTCCTGCCTCAGCCTCCCCAGTAGCTGGGACTACAGGCGCCCGCCACCTCGCCCAGCTAGTTTTTTTGTATTTTTAGTAGAGACGGGGTTTCACTGTGTTAGCCAGGATGGTCTCGATCTCCTGAGCTCGTGATCCGCCCGTCTCGGCCTCCCAAAGTGCTGGGATTACAGGCTTGAGCCACCGCGCCCGGCCTGTCTCGAACTCTTGACCTCAGGTGATCTGCCCACCTTGGCCTCCTACAGTGCTGGGATTACAGGCGTGAGCCACTGCGCCAGCCACAGGGTTTACTTTTTACCAGTCAGTTCTGTCATCCTTCCAATGATATCAGAAACACCTGAATCAGTGCTAGCCAGTGTGCATACTCTATAGTAATATCCACATGCTCTGCTCAGTTCAATATTATTGCCACTGTAGTGATGGACACCAATTTTGGCCAAGATTGCACAGTGCTTTATTTCAGATTTCCTCAAAGCTGGGCAGTTGCTGACGAGGGTGACCAATTTCGCTTTTCTTAGTCTGATCATCTTCTGAGTCTGCTTGTACCCTGGCACTTACTTTGCACTTTTTTTTTGAAATGGAGTCTTGATCTGTCGCCCAGTCTGGAGTGCAGTGACGCGATCTCGGCTCACTGCAGCCTCTGCCTCTGGGTTCCAGTGATTCTGCTGCCTCAGCCTCCTGAGTAGCTGGGATTACGGGCACACACCACCATGCCTGGATAATTTTGGTATTTTTAGTAGAGACGGGGTTTCACCATGTTGGCCAGGCTAGTCTCAAACTCCTGACCTCAGGGATCTGCCCACCTCGGCCTCCCACAGCGCTGGGATTAGAGGCGTGAGCCACTGCACCCAGCCACTTTCCACTTTTCGTAACAAGTTGGAGCCTAGAAGTTACAAATTCTTTCATCTTCTTTCCTGCCTCATGTGCAGGACAGCCCCCAACGAAGAACAGCTGCCAAATGACCAGGGAGTGAGAAAGGTAGTACTTGAAAATTTCGTTGAAGTCCAGTTTTTCAGTTCATTCTTTTGTGGCTCCTGCTTTCTTATCTATTTATTATTATTATTTTTCATAGAGATGGGGTCTCATAATGTTGCCCAGGCTAGTCTTAAATTCCTGGGCTCAAGCAATCCTCCCATCTTTGCCTTCCAAAGTGCTAGGATTCCAGGCATGAGCCACTCTGCCCGGCTTATGTTTTTAAATCATTAAAAAGAAATACCTATGTATCTTCAACTTCCCAAAACAGTGTATCAGTAGCCATATAGAGATGTCAGTGAAAGGTGTCCCATTTCCTTTGTCCTGAGACACTGTTTTGTTTTTTGAGACAGGGTCTCCCTTTGTCACCTAGGCCGAAGTACAGTGGTGCTATCGTGGCTCACTGCAGCCTCTGACTCTTAGGCTCAAGTGATCCTTGTGCCCCAGCCTCCTGAGTTACTGGGACCAGCAGTACATGCCACCTCACTCAGCTGGAGGGAATTTATTTTTATTTATTTATATGTTTTTTGAAACAGAGTCTTGCTCTGTTGCCTAGGCTGGAGTGCCGTGGTGTGACCTCGACTCACTGCAACTTCCACTTCCCAGGTTCAAGCGATTCTCCTGCCTCAGCCTCTCGAGTAGCTGGGATTACAGACACACGCTACCACACCCCGCTAATTTTTTTTTGTTTGTTTTTTTTTTTTGAGACAGAGTCTCGCTCTGCCGCCCAGGCTGGAGTGCAGTGGCCAGATCTCATCTCACTGCAAGCTCCGCCTCCCGGGTTTACGCCATTCTCCTGCCTCAGCCTCCCGAGTAGCTGGGACTACAGGCGCCTGCCACCTCGCCTGGCTAGTTTTTTGTATTTTTTAGTAGAGACAGGGTTTCACCGTGTTAGCCAGGATGGTCTCGATCTCCTGACCTGGTGATCCGCCCGTCTCGGCCTCCCAAAGTGCTGGGATTACAGGCTTGAGCCACCGCGCCCGGCCTTTTTTTTGTATTTTTATTAGAGACAAGGTTTCACTGTTTTGGCCAGGCTGGTCTTGAACTCCTGACCTCAGGTGATGTGCCCACCTTGGCCTTCCAAAGTGCTGGAATTACAAGCGTGAGCCACCGTGCCCAGCCTGAGATAATTTACTTTTTTTAAATGTTTTCTTTTCCTTTTTTTTCCCCTTGAGACAGAGTCTTGCACTGTTGCCCAGGCTGGAGTGCAGTGACTCAAGCTTGGCTCACTGCAGCCTTTGCCTCCCAGATCCAAGTCATTGTCCTGCCTCAGCCTCCCAAGTAGTTGGGATTACAAGCACGCGCCACCACACCCAGCTAATTTTTGTATTCTTAGTAGAGATGGGGTTTCACCATGTTGGCGAGACTGGTCTCAAACTCCTGACCTCATGTGATCTACCCACCTCACCCTCCCAAAGTGCTGGGATTATAGGTGTGAGCCACCGTGCCTGGCCTGAGATAATTCATTTTTAAAAAATGTTTTCTTTGGCCAGGTGTGGTGGCTCACGCCTGTAATCCCAGCACTTTGGGAAGCCAAGGTGAGTGGATCATGAGGTCAGGAGATTGAAGCCATCCTAGCCAACATGTTGAAACCCTGTCTCTACTGAAAAAACAAAAATTAGCCAGGCGTGGTGGCGCGTGCCTGTAATCCCAGCTACTCGGGAGGCTGAGGCAGCAGAATCACTCGAACCAGGGAGTCGGAGAATGAAGTGAGCCAAGATGGCGCCATTGCACTCCAGCCTGGCGACAGAGTGAGACTCCATCTCAAGAAAAAAAAAAATGTTTTCTTTAATTGCCTTTCTTCATTTAGGAAAGAATATTATTCCATTGATTAGCATTTAAATACATAAACTTAGTCTTATGGTATGTTTGTCTGCTGACATTTTTAGTATTTGATTAAAGGTGCTTTTTGTAACCGCAGAATTAATATCTGTATTTGTATATTTTGCCCCATACTCCCGCAGTACTCTGTAACGTATTCTCTTAGTCACACAGTCAGACGAAGCTGTTTTTTCCTTTCTATTTGATCAACCGAGAACTTGAATAGATATATTTGCATCGTTAGGACTTACTCATTCTTGTTTTCAGAAAAAGCATGTTACCCTGTATTTTCATGTAGTACCCTTTCTTCTAGTGTCTTTCTTGTGCTTACAATTGACATCTGAAGGATGGGCCTGTGGTCCTATGGCAAATTAAGTGAACCAGCTCGCTTTCTAGTCATGACCAGGAGGCTGTCTGACCCGCCTGGGGTAAGCACCTGACAGCTGGCTGGGGAAATCGCCTGCTTGTAGAAATCTCTTCAGGTGTTAGCCATGGTTATTTATTTACTTATTTATTTATTTATTTTTGAGACGGAGTTTCACTCTTGTTGCTGGAGTGCAATGGTACGATCTCGGCTCACTGCAACATCTGCCTCCCAGTTTGAAGCGATTTTCCTGCTGCAGCCTCCCGAGTATCTGGGATTACAGACATGCGCCACCATGACTGGCTAATTTTGTATTTCTAGTAGAGACGGGGTTTCTCCATGTTGGTCAGGCTGGCCTTGAACTCCCGACCTCAGGTGATCTGCCCGCTTCGGCCTCCTCAGTGCTGGGATTATAGACGTGAGTCACCGTGCTCAGCCACAGCCATGGTTATTAATAGGCCTCTTTAGATTTCTAAAAGAGCTCCGTCACTTTTTCCAGAGCTACGTGTATACCTGGAAACAGTGGTGTGGTTAGGTTATTTAAGTTAGAGGGTCTGTGTCCATAGAGGTAGCTGGTTTCAAAACAATCCCAGTGGACTTCCTAAGCAGGCTGTGGGGGAAAACTATCCAGAGGGGTTCTGTCTGACCTCCTTTCCTTAGTTCTGAAAGCACATCTACAAATAAGTCACCCAAAGGCCAAATAGATGCATTTGTTTTGTCTGGTAGTTAATGTTTTCTTTTTAAAAACTATTTATGTATTTATTTAATTTTTGAGACAGAGTCTTGCTGTTTTGCCTAGGTTGGAGTGCAGTGTCACAATCTTGGCTCAGTGCAGCCTCCGTGTTCAAGTGATCGTCCCACCTCTGCCCCTGAAGTAGGTGGGACTACAGGTGCACACCACCATGACCGGCTAATATTTTGTAGAGACAGGGTTTCACGGCATCGCCCTGTCTGGCCTCTCACTTCTGGGCTCAAGTGATCGCTCTCCTTGGCCTCCCAAAGTGCTGGGATTACAGGCGTGAGCCACTATGCTGGGCCATCACGATACTATTTATTTCCCTGAATATGACTTGGACTGTTCTGTAGGCTAGTCCCTTCACCTTATGACCCTCTTTGCTGGTATGCTTTGGGGCTTCTGTGCCTGTGTATGGGGATGGGACATGACCTCTCTGATCTGGCCAGCACTGCCAGGGTTTCCTGTTGGCTCAACTCAGATGCACATCTCTTGGTAAAACATCCCTTATAAACAAATTTTTGCAAGGCAAAAACCTCTGTTTTCTTCCCTCCATCCCAGTTTTCCTTAATATGCTACCCTCTGTATTTATAGGAACTTTATTTAACATTTGAGAACTGTGAGAGTAATTCACATTTCTTTCTTGGCTGTTCTTCATTCTGTGTACCCAGACCTGTTGATTTTTCTACCATGTTCTTTTTCTCTTTTTGAAAATTGAAATGGGCCGGGCGTGGTGGCTCAAGCCCGTAATCCCAGCACTTTGGGAGGCCGAGACGGGCGGATCACCAGGTCAGGAGATCGAGACCATCCTGGCTAACACCGTTTAGTGGAAACCCCGTCTCGACTAAAAAATACAAAAAAACTAGCCGGGCGAGGTGGCGGGCGCCTGTAGTCCCAGCTATTCCGGAGGCTGAGGCAGGAGAATAGCGTGAACCCGGGAGGCAGAGCTTGCAGTGAGCTGAGATCCGGCCACTGCACTCCAGCCCGGGCGACAGAGCGAGACTCCGTCTCAAAAAAAAAAAAAAAAAAGAAAGAAAATTGAAATGTAAGTCACATCACATCAAATGCTCCATTTTAAAGTGCAGTGCAGTGATTTTTAATGTATTCTCTGTTTGTGCGACTACAATCTACTATCTAATTCCACACATTCCTTTTTCCTTTTGAGTGCTTGGTGGTGTTTTTTTTTTTTTTTTTTTAACTTTCTTCATCACTGTGAGCTTTCCCCACCTGGCTGAATTTCACATGATAAAACCAGGGGAGGTAAAGTGACCAAAGATGATGCCCTTTGCTTCTCTGGCCTTTGCTTTCATTTCATTAATTTTTTTTTTTTTTTTTTTTGAGACAAAGTCTTGCTCTGTCACTCAGGCTGGAGTCTGGTTGTATATATATGAACACAGTGGGGTGTGTGGGTGTGTGTGAACATAGTGGTGTGTATGTATGAACACAGTGGGGGTGTGTGCGTGAGCACAGTGGTGTGTATGTATGAACATGGGGGGTGTGTGTGAGCACAGTGTGTAAGTGTGAACGCAGTGGGGGTGTGTGTGAGCATGGTGGTGTGTATGTATGAACATAGGGTGTATGTGTGTGAGCAGAGGAGTGTGTGTGGATGTGTGTGTGTGCGTGCAGCATGGTAGGGGTTCCTGAAGCAGAGGGACACTTGGAGCAAAGAGACCTTGGATTCTGTTCCTCTTATCAGTAGAATAAGCTAAAGTCACTTCATGTATCCCAGTTTCCTCAGCTGTAAATGGAAATTATAATGATAGGTCATCAAACTACCTGCAGATTTTTTTGTTGTTATTTCAGTAAAATATACATTTGAAAATACTCCCAAAACTAAAATATTGGATAGATGTGAATTCTTCTTTCCTTTTTTTTTTTTTTTTTTGAGGTGGAGACTTGCTCTGTCGTCTAGGTTGGAGTGCAGTGGCATGATCTTGGCTCATTGCAACCTCCACCTCCTGAGTTTAAGTGATTCTCCAGCCTTAACCTCCCAAGTAGCTGGGACTACAGGCATGTGCCACCACGCCTGGCTAATTTTTGTATTTTTAGTAGAGATGGGATTTCACCATGTTGGCCAGGCTGTTCCTGAATTCCTGACCTCAAGTGATCCGCCCGCCTCAGCCTCCCAAAGTGTTGGGATTACAGGCATGAGCCATCGCGCCTGGCTCTTTCTTGTCTTTTACTTATTTAGTTTTTTGAGACGGGTCTAGGCTGGAGTGTAGTGGTACCACCAAGGCTTCTGTAGCCTTGACCTCCCAGGCTCAAACAATCCTCCCTCCTTAGCTGGGACCTTAGGTGCGTGCCACCATACCCAGCTAATTTTAAATTTTGTAGAGACAGGGTCTCACTGTATTCCCCAGGCTGATCTTGAACTCCTGGGCTCAAGCAGTGCTCCTGTCTTGGCCTCCCAGAGTGCTGGGATTACTGGTATGAGCCACCACACCCAGCCCATATGTGAATTCTTTATTTTTATTTTATTATTTTTGAGACAGGGTCTCACTCTGTCACCCAGGCTGGAGCGCAGTAGTGCAATCACGGTTCACTGCAGCCTTGACTTCCTGGACTCCAGCGATACTCACACCTCAGCCTCCTGAGTAGCTGGGACCACAGGTGCATGTGACTGTGCCCAGCTAATTTTGGTATTTTTTTTTAGGACGGGATTTTGCCATGTTTCCCCGTCTGGCTTCGAAATCCTGAGCTCAAGAGATCCACCTGCCTTGGCCTCCCAAAGTGCTGGGATTATAGGTGCGAACCACTGAGTCAGGCTGTGAATTCTTTATTTTATTTTAGGGACAGAGTTTCGCTCTGTTGTGGAGTGCAGTGGCACGATCTCGGCTCACTGCAAGCTCCGCCTCCCGCTTCACACCATTCTCCTGCCTCAGCCTCCTGAGTAGCTGGGATTACAGGCGCCCACCACAATGCCCGGCTGATTTTTGTATTTCTAGTAGAGATGGGGTTTCACCGTGTTAGCCAGGGTGGTCTCGATCTCCTGACCTTGTGATCCGCTTGCTTCAGCCTCCCAAAGTGCTAGGATTACAGGCATGAGCCACCGTACCCAACCTGAAGGCATTTGTTTAATTGCCTTTTGCTTCTAGTGTGGCTGTTAAGAAGCCTAAAGTTGGCCAGGCATGGTGGCTCACGCATGTAATCCCAGCACTTAGAGAGGCCGAGGTGGGCAGATCACAAGGTCAGGAGATCGAGACCATCCTGGCTAATACAGTGAAACCCTGTCTCTACTGAAAATACAAAAAATTAGCTGGACGTGGTGGCAGGTGCCTGTGGTCCCAGCTACTTGGGAGGCTGAAGCAGGCGAATGGCCTGAACCTGGGAGGCAGAGCTTGCAGTGAACCGTGATCGCACCATTGCACTCCAGCCTGGGCAGCAGAGCTAGACTCCATCTCAAAAAAAAAAAAAAAAGCCTAAAGTTATTCCCGATTATTTCTACATGACTTCTTTTTTTTTTTTTTTTTTTTTTTTTTGAGACGGAGTCTCGCTCTGTCGCCCAGGCTAGAGTGTAGTGGTGTGATCTAGGCTCACTGCAACCTCTGCCTCCCGGGTTCAAGCAATTCTCTGTCTCACCCTACTGAGTGGCTGGGATTACAGGCACCCACCACCACGCCCGGCTAATTTTTTTGTGTTTTTAGTAGAGAAGGGTTTTCATCATGTTGGCCAGACTGGTCTTGAACTCCTGACCTCCTGATCCACCCACCTAGGCTCCCAAAGTGCTGGGATTATAGCCGTGAGCCACCGCGCCTGGTCTACATGACCTGTTTTTTGCCTCGCTCTCTGAAAGTATAGAGAATATTCTTTGGGACTGGGTGTGGTAGCTCACACTTATAATCCCAGTACTTTGGGAGGCCGAGGTAGGAGGATCACTTGAGCCCAGGACTTTGAGACCATTCTGGGCAACATAGTGAGACCCTGTCTCTATTAAAAAAAAGAAAAGAAAAATAATATTCTCTTGTCACCACAATATTTTAATTTTCTTAGGACAGTTTTTTTTTTTCAGGTCAATTCCTACCTTTAGAACAGTGCTTTGCATAAAGTAGAGGCTCAGTAAACATTTCCTTGAGGAATGGATGGATGTTATTCTTTTGGGGCTGGCCAGATTTCTTTCTTTCGTTCTTTTCTTTCTTTTGTTCTTTTCTTTCATTCTTTTCTTTTCTTTCCTTCCTTCCTTTTTCTTTCTTTTCTTTCTTTCTCTCTCTCTTTTCTTGTTCTTTCTTTCTCTCTCTCTCTCTCTCTCTCTTTCTCTTTCTCTTTCTCTCTCTCTTTCTTTTTCTTTGAGTTTCACTCTTGTTGCCCAGGCCGGAGTGCAATGGGACGATCTCAGCTCACTGCAACCTCTGCCTCCTGGGTTCAAGCGATTCTCCTGCCTCAGTCTCTCAAGTAGCTGGGATTACAGGTATGTGCCACCATACCTGACTAATTTTGTATTTTTAGTGGAGTCAGGGTTTCTCCATGTTTGCCAGGCTGGTCTCCAACTCCCGACCTCAGGTGATCCGCCCGCCTCAGCCTCCCAAAGTGCTGGGATTATGGGCGTGAACCACTGCGCCTGGCCTGGGGCTGGCCAGATTTCTCAGGAAAATTTGCTTGTCTTTTTTTTGGAGGCAAAGACCTAGCTGCCCTACCAGGTCTACAAACCAAGTGGTCAATGAGAGTTGGGCATTTCCCAGGTTCCCTCTGGTGCTGCCTAGCTCAGTTCTTCTGCAGTTCCCTGCCGTGCTTGTAGTGGACATCGCAGTTGCACTTCTCGGTTTTAAAGCATCCACCCAGTGCAGTCGTGTGTGTGTTATGCTGAACGTTGGGGATGTGTTTTGAGGAATGCATCATTAAGTGATTTCGTTGTGGGGGTATCAGGGAGTACATTTACACAAACCTAGAAAGTACAGCCTACTACGCCGGGCGCAGTGGCTCAAGCCGTAATCCCAGCACTTTGGGAGGCTGAGACAGGCGGATCACGAGGTCAGGAGATCGAGACCATCCTGGCTAACATAGTGAAACCCCGTCTCTACTAAAAAATACAAAAAACTAGCCGGGCGTGGTGGCGGGCGCCTGTAGTCCCAGCTACTCGGGAGGCTGAGGCAGGAGAATGGCGTAAACCCGGGAGGCGGAGCTTGCAGTGAGCCGAGATCCGGTCACTGGACTCCAGCCTGGGAGACAGCGAGACTCTGCCTCAAAAAAAAAAAAAAAAAAAAAGTACAGCCTACTGCACACCTAGGCGGTACAGTGTAGCCCATTGCTCCTAGGCTAAAAACCTGTACAAATGTAGCTGTAGTAGGCAATTGTAACACTGGTAAACGTTTGTGCAACTAAACATGTCTAAACGTAGAAAAGATGTAGTCAAAATAGGTGTTACAATTTTTTTTTTGAGACGGAGTCTGGCTGTGTCGCCCAGACTGGAGTGCAGTGGAGCGCGATCTCGGCTCACTGCAAGCTCCGCCTCACAGGTTCATGCCATTCTCCTGCCTCAGCCTCCCGAGCAGCTGGGACTACAGGCACTCGCCACCACACCCAGCTGATTTTTTTGTATTTTTAGCAGAGATGGGGTTCCACTGTGTTAGCCAGGATGGTCTTGATCTCCTGACTTTATGATCCACCCACCTCGGCCTCCCAAAGTGCTGGGATTGTGGGCGTGAGCCACCGCGCCCAGCCTGGTGTTATAATCTTATGGGACCACTGTCAAATATGAGGTCCCTCCTTGACCAAAATGTCATTATACTGCACATGACTGTGTTGTCTGTGTTGTACAAATTCTGTATTTTAAGTGTGTTAGTTTCCATCGTATCTGTCAGGGAGTTAGTTAAAATTCCCAAGGCCTTCTCTTTTGGTCGTTAGTGTAGAGTGAGTAAAATATCACTCCCGTCATAAAGGACAAATTAAAAGGACAGTTTAAATGTGTAATAAGAACTATTTTCTGAGACAGTCTTGCTTGCTCTGTCACCCAGGCTGGAGTGCAGTGGCATGATCATGGCTCATGCAGCCTTGAACTCCTGGGCTCAAGCCATCCTCCCATTTCAGCCTCCCCAAGTGGCACATACTACCATGCCCATCTAATTTTTAATTTTTTAATTAAAATATGTATGTTGCATATATATGTGTATATATACATATTTCAGACAAGGTCTTACTCTGTCACCCAGGCTGAAGTGCAGTGGCACAGTCATGGCTCACTGCACCTGCGAACTGAAGACATGCATTTTCATGCCTAGCTAATTTTTTTTCTTTCTTTTTTTTTTTGAAGAGATGGGACCCCTCTGTGTTGCCCAGGCTGGTCTTGAACTCATGGGCTCAAACAATCTTTCTCCTTCAGCCTCCCAAGTAGCTGGGACTACAAGCATGTGTCACCATGCCTAATTTTTTTTTTTTTTTTTTTTTTTGTGGAGATGAGGTCTTGCTGTCTTGCCTAGGCTGGTCTGGAATTCCTGGGTTCAAGGGATCCTCCCACCTCGTCCTCCCAAAGTGCTGGAATTACATCAGCCACAGTGTCCAGCATAAGAACTGTTTCTATTTTGTATATTACCTCTGCTTGGATTACTTTAGAGCAGAGGTAAAGCAACTGAATATACAAATTAATATTTATGTCTGGTGTTTTTGGTCAGAGCTGAGTGATGGAACTTGATTGTAGTCTGTATATTAGGTATTAATGTGTGCCATTCTCTTTTCAGTTACACAGGTACAAATCCTTACCTGTCAAGTAGGATATTGAATAATACAAACATGCTGCAGTTACCTTGTCTATCCGAACTGTTAAGCCTTATTTCAAGTTTGAGCATGGGGTTTTTAATTACTTTATCCAGAAACTTTTTTTTTTTTTGAGACAGAGTCTTGCTCTGTTGCTCAGGCTGGAGTGCAGTGGTGCAGTGGCGGGATCTCCGCTTTCCAGGTTCAAGTGATTTTCCTGCCTCAGCCTCCTGAGTAGCTAGGACTACGGGCGTGTGTCACCACACCCTGCTAATTTTTGTATTTTTTTTTTTTTTTTGACGCGGAGTCTTGCTCTGTCGCCCGGACTGGAGTGCAGTGGCCAGATCTCAGCTCACTGCAAGCTCCGCCTCCCGGGTTTATGCCATTCTCCTGCCTCAGCCTCCTGAGTAGCTAGGACTACGGGCGTGTGTCACCACACCCTGCTAATTTTTGTATTTTTTTTTTTTTTGACGCGGAGTCTTGCTCTGTCGCCCGGACTGGAGTGCAGTGGCCAGATCTCAGCTCACTGCAAGCTCCGCCTCCCGGGTTTATGCCATTCTCCTGCCTCAGCCTCCCGAGTAGCTGGGACTACAGGCGCCCACCACCTCACCCGGCTAGTTTTTGTATTTTTAGTAGAGATGGGGTTTCACCGTGTTAGCCAGGATGGTCTCGATCTCCTGACCTCGTGATCCGCCCATCTCGGCCTCCCAAAGTGCTGGGATTACAGGCTTGAGCCACCGCGCCCGGCCATTTTTTTTTTTTTTTTTTTTTTTTACTAGAGATGGGGTTTTGCCATATTGACCAGGCTGGTCTTGAACTTCTGACTTCAGGTAATCCGCCTGCCTGGGCCTCCCAAAGTGCTGGGATTACGGGGAGAGCCACCATGCCTGGCCCAGCAATTTGTTTGTTATTATTTCTTATGTTTCCAAAGGGCAGGTATGCCTTTTGAAAGAATAGCACGGCCGCATGGTGGGTCATGCCTGTAATTCCAACACTTTGGGAAGCCAAGGTGGGCGAGGTCAAGATCACGAGGTCAAGAGATCAAGACCGTCCTGGCCAACATGGTGAAACCCTGTCTCTACTAAAAATACAAAAATTAGCTGGGCGTGGTGGTGCATGCCTGTAGTTCTAGCTACTTGGGAGGCTGAGGCAGGAGAATCACTTGAACCTGGGAGGTGGAGGTTGCAGTGAGCTTAGATTGCGCAACTGCACTCCAGCCTGGCAACAGAGCAGGACTCCATCTCGAAAAAAAAAAAAAAAAAAAAAAAAAAAGATAGCGTTTCCTCATTTCTGTCCCAATAGGTGATGCATGATACAAATAAACCATGTCTATTTGTATTGTTTTTCTTTTTTTTTTTTTTTTTTTTTAGGCGGGGTCTCGCTCTGTCGCCCGGACTGGAGTGCAGTGGCCGGATCTCAGCTCACTGCAAGCTCCGCCTCCCGGGTTCACGCCATTCTCCTGCCTCAGCCTCCCGAGTAGCTGGGACTACAGGCGCCCGCCACTTCGCCCGGCTAGTTTTTGTATTTTTAGTAGAGATGGGGTTTCACCGTGTTAGCCAGGATGGTCTCGATCTCCTGACCTCGTGATCCGCCCGTCTCGGCCTCCCAAAGTGCTGGGATTACAGGCTTGAGCCACCGCGCCCGGCCCTTGTATTGTTTTTCAAATGACATTTAAAAAGAGTTAAAATTGTTTTATTTCTAGGTTACAGAATGCTACAGACAGGATTTTAAAATTTATTTTTTACTCCTGGCAAGTTGCGATACAGATATTTAATCAGAGGTCCCAACTGGGAGCCTGGCAGGATAAGTTCTTAATATTCTCAGTTTATGTCCTCACAATGTTGTAGTGTGAAAGAATGATTGAAGTAAATCTTTGGACATGAGACTTGTGGCCAGGCATGGTGGCTCATGCCTGTAATCTCAGCACTTTGGGAGGCTAAGGTGAACAGGTCCCTTGAGCCTAGGAGTTGAAGACCAGCCTGGGCAACATGGCAAGACCGTCTCTACCAAAAAAAAAGAAAAAGAAAAAAAGAGAAAAATTAGCCAGGCTTGGTGGCGCGCACCTGTAGTCCAAGCTACATGGGAGGCTGAGGTGGGAGGATCACTTGAGCCCAGGAGGTGGAGGTTGCAGTGAGCCAAGATCATGCCACTGTACTTCAGCCTGGGTGACAGAGTGAGACCCTGTCTCAGAAAAAAAAGGAGAATCATATATGTTAAAAACACATGTCAAAACGGCACAGTGGGCCGGGTGTGTGCCTCATGTCTGTAATCCCAGTACTTTGGGAGGCCGAGGCAGGCAGATCACCTGAGCTCAGGAGTTTGAGACCAGCCTGGGCAACATGGCGAAACGTTGTCTCTACTAAAAGTACAAAAGTTAACTGGGCTTGGTGGTGCATGCGTGTGGTTCCCAGCTACTTGGGAGGCTGAGGTGGGAGGATTGCTTGAGTCCGGGATGCGGAAGTTGCAGTGAGCCAAAATAGTGCCATTGCACTCCACCCTGGGCGATAAGAGTAAGATCCTGTGTAAAAAAAAAAAAAAGGAAAAATGGAGTACAGTGGCAAGTTCTTATACTCCTAGCTCCTTGGGAGATTGAAGGTGGAGGATTGCTTGAGTCTAGGAGTGCAAGTTCAGCCTGGGCAACATAGCAAGACCCCATCTCTAAATGAAAAAGAAAAACATACGAAAACCACAATACAATGTAATTGCAAAAGTTGAGTCGCTATCTAAAATAATGGAAACAAAGTAAGTTCTAAAATTAAATAAAAATAACATAGGGTTTTCTTGGTCTTCATTATGTTAGGTAGTGACTTACAGTCTGTAGACACAGTACATAATTTGTTAGGGGCCTGGTGTGATAGCTCATACCCGTATCTCCAGCACTTTGGGAGGCCTAGGTGAGAGGATCACTGGAGCCCAAGAGTTTGAGACCAGCCTGGGCAACATGGTGAGACCCCATCTCAAAAAAAAAAAAAAGAATTTGTTAGGTTTACTTGAATGCTGAGACTTTAAATTCAGTAGGCTGTAATAGCTTTGCCTGTTGAACAATAGCCTTAAAGAGGTTTGACCCTAAGAAGGGCTTCTTGTGTTTTGCGAGCTTAATTCAGATGTTAGATTTATCAGGTTTTACACTGGAGATTTTGCGTTGAGTTCTTTTGGTCTCACAAAGTAAATAATGGAACCTTAAATAGGACTTTTTTTTTTTTTTAAAGGAATAAAAGCATAATAAAAAATTCTTAGTTAGAATAACCTGGGGCCAGATAGCTTGTGTGTCAGTCAAAGGGAAAGAGGGAAGGGAGTATTTTTGAGCCTGTACTATGTTCCAGGTCAGGTGGGTATCAATTTCACTTGACTTACAGGGAGATTGAGCCTCCAGCACGCGCCAGGGTAGGTGAGAAGAAGATGCAGTAGCTCCAGGGCTGTTTATTTCATTCATTGCACACATCTTTGTTGCATGCCCGTGGGGCGCCAGGCATTGTTTTGGCTGATTCCTTGTTCCATTGAATCATCTCCAGGCATACACAGCATGAGAGTTGGAAGATGGTCCAGCGATGATGTGATTTATAGGCTGGCAAAATGCTTGAGTCAACTTAGATTCTGAGTAATGTTTACCTTTCAGAAATCAGTATAACCTGTAACTTAGCCCTTTGAGCTGGTAACCTGTATACTTTTTTTTTTTTTTTTTTTTGAGACAGAGTCTCACTCTGTTGCCCAGGCTGGAGTGCAGTGGTATGATCTCAGCTCACTGCAACCTCTGCCTGCCGGGTTCAGGCAATTCTCCTGCCTCAGCCTCCTGAGTCGTTGGGATTACAGGCACCTGCCACCACGCCCGGCTCATTTTTTGTATTTTTAGTAGAGACGGGGTTTCACCATGTTGGCCAGGCTTGTCTGGAACTCCTGACCTAAGTGATCCACTTGCCTGGGCCTCCCAAAGCGCTAGGATTACAGGCGTGAGCACTGCGCCCGGCCGCCTGTATACTTTTGAATTCTTCATCTTGATGAGCTGCAAAACAGTGTTCCCTCAAAAACATTTTATTTGTTTCTGCATCAAACTTGAAAAATGTCTTAAGTAGACTTGTCAGTCTTTTACGGTTTTATACCTTTCTTTCTCTCTCTCTCGCTCTGTGTGCCTTCCTCCTCTCCCCTCTCCCCTCTCACCTCTCTCCTCTCCCCTCTCCTCTTCTTGATGGAGTCTTGCTCTGTCGCCCAGGCTGGAGCGCAGTGGTGGGATCTCTGCTCACCGCAACCTCCGCCTCCTGGGTTCAAGCGATTCTCCTGCCTTAACCTCCAGAGTAGCTGGGATTACAGGTATGCGCCACCACACCTGGCTAATTTTTTATATTTTTAGTAGAGATGGGGTTTCACCATGGTGGCCAGGCTGTTCTTTAAGCCTCTTTTTTTTTTTTTTTTTGTGACGGAGTCTTGCTCTGTTGCACAGGCTGGAGTGTAGTGGCTTGACCTTGGCTCACCGCAAGCTCTGCCTCTCGGGTTCACGCCATTCTCCTGCCTCAGCCTCCCAATTAGCTGGGACTACTGGCACCCACCACCACACCCGGCTAGTTTTTAGTATTTTTAGTAGAGACGAGGTTTCACTGTGTTAGTCAGGATGGTCTCGATCTCCTGACCTTGTGATCTGCCCGCCTTGGCCTCCCAAAGTGCTGGGATTACAGGCGTGAGCCACCGTGCCCAGCTTGCCATTACTTTTATTCATAGAATGCTCTTTAGTTTGACCTATGTGCATATAGGCCTTTGCCTGTATTTCCTTCTAGTTTCTTTTTTTTAAATTTAATTATTAATCTGAAATTTATGTTAGTATATAGTGAGTATAGGAGTTTAACTTTATTTTTCCTAAATAGCCAGTTGCCTTGTCACTGTTTATTAATATAAGCTGCCTTTGGTTATAATGGCTTAGCCTAGAAATGGCAAGAGGCATCGAGTCTGAATATATATGCCACTGTCTGTTTCCCTCTGAAGAAGTGTCGTGTGTACTTAACATCTATATCATGGTCACTTGGGGGGCAGGTTTCTTGTGCTGTCACTCTGCACTGCTCCTCTAGCCCTGGTACTGGGTCTGGCTCTGCAGTGATGAGCAGCTGCTCGCCAGCAGTGGGTGCCGTCACACCTCTGCCTCAGCTCCCCTTTTGCCCTGGGCTGGCAGTGCCCTTACTAGCCTTGAGAGGTGCTACTTGATAACATCCCTTGGGAATGGTTTCTTCTGTCTGGCCTTCATCTCTCAGTTGGCAACTCCACTGCCCCCCATCACTGTGTTCCGCCGCACAGCCACCGTCCCTGGGCCTTCAGGTCTTTGTGCACCTGCTTGTGTAGGGTGTTTTCTACTAGCTCGCATGTCCCCGAGGGTGAGGCCCTTATTAATCTGTACATTCCAGGGCTTACTTAACTCAGAGTAAGTTTTAGAAAAGCACTTGGCATCTGCTAGTTTGGGAAACATAAGAGAATATATGTTGCATCATTTGGATATAATACATAAATGCTTTGCTGTCAGGGAGGAAAAACAGGCCTTAAGTTTTATTTTCCTCCTTCTGAAGACCCTTCCCTTCACTCATAGGAACCTCAAAGATGTTCAGATCAACATGTTAACCTAGTACATTTTACTCTTGTTTGTTGAAAACTGGTCCTTAAGTGTTTTCTTTCACTCATTTTACGAATGCGTATTGAGTGCCGGGCTGGGGCTATATCATGGTACAGTATGGACAAGGTCCCTCATGGAGTACCAGCAGTGTTATTCAGCAAGATATTCCCAGCCTGGCACACAGCATGGATTTGCTACAGTGAAGCTGGAGAGCCATGTGTTAAATAAATACTAGCAGTTAACATACTGTCAGGTAGAGGAGTGGCCTTTGTTCTTTTTTTTTTTTTTTTTTTTTGGACAAAATCTTCCTTTGTTGCCCAGGCTGGAGTGCAGTGGTGAAATCTTGGCTCACTGCAACCCCTGCCTCCTGGTTTCAAGTGATTCTCTTGCCTCAGCCTCCTGAGTAGCTGGGACTTCAGGTGAGCATCACCAGGCCCGGCTAATTTTTGTATTTTTAGTAGAGACGAGGGTTTCACCATATTGGCTAGGCTGGTCTTGAACTCTTGACCTTTGATTTGCCCACCTCGGCCTCCCAGAGTGCTGGGATTACAGGCATGAGCCACCGTGCCTGGCCGGCGTTTGTTCTTTTGTTGTTTTCTGGGCTGTTAGTAGAGTGGAGGTGGATTTCTGAATAGTCTGTAGGACAACTTCCAAATTTTAAAAGGAATTTAGTCTTCATATTTATGAAAAAAAAATGATTTTTCCAGTGTGAAATTGGTGATGCAGAGGCTAACGTGACCCTATTCTCAAGCACTCAAAGCTTCACCCCCAAATCCTGGAATATGTAGTCTGTCTGCTGATTCAGCCTTTCTTCCTTTCATCCAGTGTCTGTCAGTCCATCCATTCATCACATGGACTGGCAGGAGCTGCGCCTAGATGCTGTGGAGCCTGTTTTTTTTTTTTTGAATTTTTTTACGAGACAGGGTCTTGCTCCATCACCCAGACTGGAGTGCAGTGGTACCATCATAGCTGACAGTCACCTCACACCCCTGGGCTCAAGTGATCCTTGTGCCTCACCCTCCTGGGTAGCAGGGAATACATGCACGTACCACCACACCCAGCTAATTGTATTTTATTTTTATTTATTTATTTATTTATTTAGGCAGATTCTTGCTCTGTTGCCCAGGCTGGAGTGCAGTGGCGCGATATTGGCTTACTGCAACCTCTGCCTTCCGGGCTCCAGTGATTCTCGTGCCTCAGCCTCCTGAGTACCTGGGACCACCGGTGCGTGCCACCATACCCAGCTAATTTTTGTATTTTGAGTAGAGACAGGGTTTTGCCATATTGGCCAGGCTGGTTTTGAACTCCTGGCATCAAGTGATCAACCTGCCTTGGCCTCCCAAAGTGCTGGGATTACAGGAATGAGCCACCACGCCTGGCTGTCCTGCCTTTTTTTTAAATAAGAGCTTATATTCAAAGTGATATTAGACACTTCATGAAATGTGAGATTTCAGACAGTGGCAGTGTTATGAAGGAAATAACTCTGACGTGTAATCTCGCCTCCATCCCTGTCACTCTGCCGAAAAGATCACTGCTCATTATCTTTCTGTTTTTTAAACTTAACTATGTAGTTTTAAGACTTAGTAAAAAGGAGAGAGGCTAGCAGAGGAATCCATTGCTCAGTGCCAGTGGCTGTCAGACACACCAGCACAAATGATGCTGTTTTGTATGCCCCTTTCCTCCCCCTTTTCTTTCTCACTTGGGTGTTTGAAAGCCCATTCTAGACACTGCATCACGTCACCCTGGGCCTGGCCCCGGCGGTGCTTCACTGTGCCCTCCTCATCTGTGAGCCTGCCCGGTGACCATCCTGCTCCTGTCCTTGGTGCCCTGTGTCTTCCAGGTCTGCTTCTCCCCTGCTGCTCTTCCTGTTCCATGTTCTGTGACTGGTTTTTCTTTCTTCTTCCAGCTGCATGACTCCTTTTCAAGCCTTTGTCCAGTTAAACATGTTACCAAGAATGTAGTGTTCTTTCTGCATTTCATTAGGAAGAGAAAAAGGCTTGCAAACATTTTGAGAAAAAATGTTGTTCACTGAGGCTATGTGTTTTGGAAATGTCATTTAGATGTTTTGCTGCTTTTAATCTTTGGCATTAATTTCAGTTGCTGTCATAAAAAAGAATGGAAACATCAACCAGAAAAGTAATTAAATGTGTCTGCAAAGGAAAAACAGAAACAGGGCAGAATGTGGTACTTCAAGATCATAAATTACTAATGTGCATATTTATTATTCCCCTATAAAATGTTAATTAAAAAATTTTCATGTTTACTTGATGTAACAAATGAAACCTGTAATGAGGGGTCTAATTTCTTTTTCTTTTTTCATTCCAGAATGTATGACAACATGTCCACAATGGTGTACATAAAGGAAGACAAGTTGGAGAAGCTTACGCAGGATGAAATTATTTCTAAAACAAAGCAAGTAATTCAGGGGCTGGAAGCTTTGAAGAATGAGCACAATTCCATTTTACAAAGTTTGCTGGAGACCCTGAAGTGTTTGAAGAAAGATGATGAAAGTAACCTGGTGGAGGAGAAATCAAACATGATCCGGAAGTCACTGGAGATGTTGGAGCTCGGCCTGAGTGAGGCACAGGTATGAGCGAGAATGACTCAGATATCATCAAGAACTTTTGATGGTTTGGTAAAATGGAGACTTTGTTTGAAATAAGCAGTTTCACTGAAGAAGAGGAAAGATGGTTATAAAATAACAGATCCAGGCCGAGTGCAGTGGCTCACGCCTGTAATCAAGTGCTTTGGGAGGCCGAGGCAGGTGGATCACTTGAGGTCAGGAATTTGAGACCAGCCTGGCCAACATGTGAAATGCGGACTGTACTAAAAATACAAAAATTAGCCAGGCCTGGTGGCTGGCGTGTGTAATCCCAGCTACTAGGCAGGCTTGAGGCAGAAGAATCACTTGAACCTGGGAGGCAGAGGTTGCAGGGAGCCAAAATTGCGCCACTGCACTCCAGCCTGGGTGACAGAGCGAGGCTTTGTCTCAAAGAAAACAAAAAACAAAAAAACCAGATCCACTTACATGTGTGTTCTGTATATTAATTAATTACTATTGATTTGGGCCCATAAGAATTTTATTGATTGATTGATTGATTGAGATGGAGTTTTGCTCTTGCTGCCCACGTTGGAGTGCAATGGTGCGATCTCGGCTCACTGCAACCTCTGCCTCCTGGGCTCAAGTGATTCTCCTGCCTCAGCCTCCCAAGTAGCTGGGATTATGCGCCACCACACCTGGCTAATTTGTATTTTTAGTAGAGACAGGGTTTCTCCATGTTGGTTAGGCTGGTCTTAAACTCCCAACCTCACGTGATCTGCCTGCCTCAGCAAAGTGCTGGGATTACAGGCGTGAGCCACTATGCCTGGACTCTGAATTTTATTTTTATTTTTTATTTTTTTGAGACGGTGTTTGCTCTTGTTGCCCAGGCTGGAGTGCAATGGCTCAGTCTCGGCTCACTGCAGCCTCCACCCGCCGGGTTCAAGTGATTATCCTGCCTCAACCTCCCAAGTAGCTGGGATTATAGGCACGTACCACCATTCCTGGCTAATTTTTTGTTTTTTTAGTAGAAACAGGATTTCACCATGTTGGCCAGGCTTGTCTTGAACTCCTGACCTCAGGGCCTCTCCGAATTTTAAAAAGCAGAGCCAAAATAGTGGATACTGCTGTGTATCATTTAGGATTTGATTTGGCTGCCAGTATCAAAAAAACAAAAACAGTGGCTTAAACCACAAGACGTTTGTCAAACAAGTACTGAGGTACACTATCCTGGACGGGTTCTGTAGCTGCACAGTCATCGGGAGTACTCAGGCTGCTAACATCTGCCACACTACACCTTGGCAGCCTGTCTTGGGGACTGAGAGTGAGCTCCAGTGGCAGCCATGTGGCCCTGTTCTAGCATAGGGGAAGGGAAAGGAAGGACATGCCTCCTTCCTTGAAGGCTGCTTCTTTGATGTTGTGTACAGCAGTGCTTACATTTCATAGGCCAGACCTCATGGCTGTACCTGGGTGAGTGGGAGACTGGGGAATGTTGTCTTCCCACTTGCAGTGGCAGGTTCTCAAGCCTAAGGAAGGAAAGGAGAATGGACACTGGCCAGTAGGTGATGGTCTCTGCAATCCCAGGAGCAAATTGCATCATATCTTTGACTAACCTTTGTTTCTGTAATATCATGCTTGACATAGAGATGAAAACACTGGAAACATCTAGGTTTTTAAATTCTCTCTCCTGATAACTTCTGGCTCTGCCAGCATATCTTAGGTAAAATTAACTATACTAAAGCTTGACTTCTTAGCTTTCTCTAGTTGAGTGAGTGAATGGAGCAGAAGAAGGGCTGCTGGCCAGTGGTTTCTGCTTTCATAGCGGAAGTGAGCGCCTACACCCTGGTTTTAGTGTCTTCGTTTACAGACTTGAGTTGCAGAACTGTAGCTTTGTTTGGATATTGTGAGCCTATTATTTCTCAAGTTCTGTTATCTTGAGAACAGGTGACATGAATTTAAACTTGCTTTTTTGGTGTCGCAGATAAGAGTTTTACAAAAAGAAGGAAGAAAAAGTCCCACCTTCTGGAGTTTCAGGTTTTAAACCTAGGAGGATAATAACCTGGTTATTATGTATGAGAGGGAAGGGCAGATACATGTTCTAAAGAGAGAACAGATTGTAGCCAGTCAGCTCTCCTAGATCTTTCTGCTCTTATGCTCCTAGGAAGTTGCCATGGCTTCATGCTGGTCTGTTCCAGAAACTAGTGAGCACTCTGTAGGCAGAGCCCTGGAGTGTTCCCTGGATTTTGTGACATAAACGTAAGCTTATGAGTACACCAGTGCATTCTTACTTTTCGTGGTAGCTACAGAGATGTCTTCTCTCACCTTGGAACATCGAGGAAGATTTGTATGTGCCCTGTTCTCTGACTTCCACCTCCAGCCCTTCACCAACCTGCACTCTGTGTGCAGACATGCATGTGTGTACACAAGGCCTCACACATGGGAAAGGGTCTATAAAAATTATGTTGGGGCCATCTTGATAGAAAGTAAAATAATACAGTTTCATCAGAAGGGTAGCTGTGTTTTCATTGCTAGTTCATTTGACATGCTCTTCAAAAAAATAAATAGTTTTTTGTAGGCATTCTGAGCATGTGATTTTCTTTTTCGTACCCTGTTATGTAGTCTGTGGCTGAAGGGGAAAAGAGAAATAAATGGCAGATGGTACTTATTTGTACTTTGGAGAAAACATCTGTGAGTGTAAGCTACAGCCGCAGCCACAGAATGTTCACACAGATAGGAGGGACACTTGCTGGACAATGCGCTACAGTGCTGCACACGTTTCCGTCTGCTCAGGTTATGATGGCTTTGTCAAATCACCTGAATGCTGTGGAGTCCGAGAAGCAGAAACTACGTGCGCAGGTTCGTCGTCTGTGCCAGGAGAATCAGTGGCTACGGGATGAATTGGCCAACACGCAGCAGAAACTGCAGAAGAGCGAGCAGTCTGTGGCTCAACTGGAGGAGGAGAAGAAGCATCTGGAGTTTATGAATCAGCTAAAAAAATATGATGACGACATTTCCCCATCCGTGAGTGGCTCTGTAGCAAATGTGGTGCTGATGTTTAAAATGGAGTCCCTGGGCAAGTCATAGAAGTTCTGTTCGCCGTATTCTTTTCATATTAGAACGTTGACCAGAACATGCAAAAATGTTTTGTAAATATAAGCCACAATCCAGAGAGACACCCTTACCTTCAGCGAGGTCTGCCCCGAGCTCTGCCCCAGCTTAGGCTCCGGAGCTTCCTTGCCCCTCTGTAGGTTGGCTTCCGTGCCATCAGCTGCTGGTCTGGCAGTGGTCCAATCCGGCCATCTGAATCTGGACTCTGGGCAAGCTCTCTGCCTCTTATGGTGGGTTCTTGGCATTGCCATTCTCTTTGAAACTACCGTGGTCCCCCAGACACCATCTGGCTCTCTTGCCACCTCTCTCATCCTCCCCTTGGCTTCCCTTGCTGGCTTATCTTCCTATATCTGCAGTGGAAGAAAGGATCTTAGTTTTCTTTTTTTTCTTTTATTTAGACAAAGTCTCACTCTGTCACTCAGGCTGGAGTGCAGTGGCACAATCTTGACTCACTGCAACCTCCGCCTCCCGGGTTCATGCGATTCTCCTGCCTCAGCCTCCGGAGTAGCTGGGATTACAGGTGTGTGACACTATGCCCAGCTAAGTTTTTGTATTTTTTTTTTTTTTTTTTTTAGTAGAGATGGGGTTTCACTATTTTGGCCAGGCTGGTCTTGAACTCCTGGCTTCAAGTGATCTTCCCACCTCAGCCTCCCAAAGTGGTGGGATTCTAGGTGGGAGCCACCGTGCCCAGCCTTTTTCTTTCTCTGTTGGCTATATTTGGATGTTTATCCTGGTCTCAGTTATTTTTCATTCAACATTTATTTCTGATTCAGTTAACTTCTTTTTTTTTTTTTGAGGTGGAGTCTTGTTCTGTCGCCCAGGCTGGAGTGCAGTGGCATGATCTTGACTTATTGCAACCTCCGCCTCCTGGGTTCAAGCGATTCTCCTGCCTCAGCCTCCCAAGTAGCTGGGACTACAGGCGTGTGCTACCACACCTGGTTAATTTTTTGTATTTTTAGTAGAGACAGGGTTTCACTGTGTTAGCCAGGATGGTCTTGATCTCCTGATCTTGTGATCCGCCTGCCTCAGCCTCCCAAAGTGCTGGGATTACAGGCGTGAGCCACCATGCCCAGCCTCAGTTAACTTCTTTTTAAAGAAAATTTCTAAATTTTGGAATTATTTTATTTTACTTATTTTTAATTTTTAAAAATTTTACCCTTCTCTCAAGTTTCCAATGGAATAATTTTAAATTGATCGAAAAGTTGGAAAGTTTGAGAAGAACCATAACCCGGTTTCCCCTAATCTTACATAATCATAGATCAGTGGTCAGAACTAAGATATTAACATCAATACTTTACTGTTAACTGAAACACAAGCTTGGTTTGGATGTCACCAGGCCTTCCACTAGTATCTCTTTTCTGTGCTAGGACCTAGTCCAGTGTTGCACGTTGCATTTGGAACTAACTTTTTTTTTTTTTTTTTTTGAGACGGAGTCTCCTCTGTCGCCCAGGCTGGAGTGCAGTGGTGCGATCTCAGCTCACTGCAAGCTCCGCCTCCCGGGTTCACGGAATTTTCTTGCCTCAGCCTCCTGAGTAGCTGGGACTACAGGCGCCTGCCACCTCGCCTGGCTAGTTTTTTGTATTTTTTTAGTAGAGACGGGGTTTCACCGTGTAGGCCAGGATGGTCTCGATCTCCTGACCTCGTGATCCACCCGTCTCGGCCTCCCAAAGTGCTGGGATTACAGGCTTGAGCCACCGCGCCCTGCCGGAACTAACATTTTTTAAATACCTATATGGTGCCAGGCATGTTCACATACATAATCAGAATACTAGAGAGGTGCACATTTGTGTCTCTGGTTCGAATCCCCATTCTAAGACTACTGAAACAGTCTTATGTGTAGCACCAGCAAACCTACATTTCTCCTGTGTCTTCATCTGCTTGGGCTACTGTAACAGATACCACAGGCTGGGTGGCTTAACATTTATTTTCTCATAGCTCTGGAAATCCAAGATCAGGGTACCAGCAGGGTCCGGTTCTGGTGAGGGCCTTCTTTCTGGCTTGCAGACTGCTACTATCTCTTTGTGTTCTCATGTGGTACAGAGAGAGAGAGGGAGTAAGCTCTGTGGTGTCTCTTTTTATAAGGGCACTAATCCCATCGTGAGGCCCCACCCTTTCGAGCTCATCTTGTCCTAATCACCTCCCAAAGGTTTCATCTCTAAATACCATTACAATGGGGGTTAGGGCTTTAACATAGGAATTTGGGGAGGATGCAGTTTAGTTGACAGCATGGTATTTCAAGAGGCTTACTGTATTCCTCCCTCACGTCTCCTCTAGGTTAGGGGCCAACTAAATGTTTTAATTTAAAAGATGTGGCTGGGTGCGGTGGCTCATGCCTGCCCTTAGGGAGGCCGAGGCAGGCAGATCACCTGAGGTCAGGAGTTGGAGGACAGCCTGGCCAATATTGTGAAACCCTGTCTCTACTAAAAATACAAAAATTAGCCAGGCATGGTGGCACATAACCTGTAACTCCAGCTACTCAGGAGGTTGAGGTAGGAGAATTGCTTGAACCCAGGAGATGGAGGTTGCAGTGAGCCAAGATCCGCGCCACTGCACTCCAGTCTAGACGACAGAGTAAACCTCTGTCTCAAAAAAAAAAAAAAAAAAAGAAAAGAAAATTAAGGCCGGATGCGGTAGCTCATGCGTGTAATCCCAACATTTTGAGAGGCCAAAGCGGGCGGATCACCTGAGGCCAGGAGTTCAAGACCAACCTGGCCAACATGGCAAAACCTCATCTCTATTAAAAAATACATAAAAATCAGCCAGATGTGGTGGTGTACACTTGTGGTCCCACTACTTGGGAGGCTGAGGCATGAGAATCATTTGAACCTGGGAGGCGGAGGTTGCAGTGTGCCAAGATCATGCCACTGTACTCCAGCCTGGGTGGCAGAGGGAGACCCTATCTCAAAAAACAAACAAACAGACAATAACTAACTAACTAAATAAATAAATAAAGATGTGCTTGCTCTAGAGTGCTATGGAAACGCAAGTACTTGCAGACGTCGATGCCAGCTGTGATTGACCTGGGACGCTGGAGGACGTTGAGAAGGAGAAAGCTAGTTTCGTAGGATCGGTGACTTTTAAAATTTATTATTTTGAAAACGTGTTAAACTTGGAGAAAACATCCAGTGAGCTGACTCTCCTTACCCTTTCTGGAGTACTTATGAGTGCTTGTTTCTTCTGAACCCTGTTCACAGAGTGGCATAGCATGTGCCACGGCTGCTTACTGCTGCTGGGCCTCTTTCCCTAGGGTGAGGGGTTCTCCTGTGGCAGTCCAGGGCCGGGGCACTCAGGACGTTGCACACAGACCCAGCATATCCTCTCCTCTGAAGCTCATACTCCCCTTTTGTTAGCTGCCAACAGCATCCTTCATGGCATTGTTTCACTGTGTCCCAGTTCAGGGGCACATCCTTCATGAGACTGTCACATCTCTTGAGTAGCCTTTCACATGGAATGGGACCTCCGTCTGTGGTTGTCTTTCATGACATTGATGTTTTTGAAGAATGCAGGCCAGTTACTTCGTCCATCATTCCTCAGTTGGGGTTCGTCTAATACTTGATGCATCCCAGACAGGAATATTCTAAAAGCAATGTGTCTTTATCACATTTTCCCTTCCGGAGCCAAATAGTGTTCATCTGCCCCATGACGAAGCTAATTTTTTTTTTTTGAGACGGAGTCTCGCTCTGTCCCCCAGGCTGGAGTGCAGTGGCGCGATCTTGGACCACTGCAAACTCCGCCTCCCGGGTTCACGCCACTCTCCTGCCTTAGCCTCCCGAGTAGCTGGGACTACAGGTGCCTGCCACCGCGCCCGGCTAATTTTTTGTGTTATTTAGTAGAGACGGAGTTTAACCGTGTTAGCCAGGATGGTCTCTATCTCCTGACCTTGTGATCCGCCCACCTCAGCCTCCCAAAGTGCTGGGATTACAGGCGTGAGCCACTGCTCCCGGCCCAGTGAAGCTAATTTCTTACTGGTCAGGCTGTTACCTGTCTTTCCCATTATGTAGTTTCTGATTTTATTTCTTTGACTAAATCAGCAGTATGTGGGGAAACATGGGTCACCGGCCTTTAAAGCTGGGAGTTTTCAAACTGCTCCCAGTGATCCTGCCCTGGAGCCGATTGTGGTGGTGAGGAATCCAGCCCCCCCACTTCTCTGGGGATCAGAGATGCACCATTTTCATCTGTTGCTACATATTTGGTTCCCAAATAAGATTTTATTTTGAGTCAGGGTTTTCCCTGCTCTCCCAGACCTCCCTCAGAGCACAGGAGAAGGATCTGAGGCATGGAAATGCAGCCATGGCCCATTTCATCAGACTCTGATCTGCACTTAAGTATTTGTGTTCTAGTCTATCTAGCTTTTCATTACTCCTGTTCAACTGATGGATGCCAGATTGTGGGCTATCCTACATTTGATGATAAAAACTGATCATCTTTTCTAAGATTCTTAGTTAAAATGTATTTAATATTAAAGATTTTCAGGACAGGATGTGTATAGTACTTGTAAGATGAAGCGTTGTCCTGGATCTGTTTTATAGGAGGACAAAGACACTGATTCTACCAAAGAGCCTCTGGATGACCTTTTCCCCAATGATGAAGACGACCCAGGGCAAGGAAGTGAGTGACGGGTGATGCGGGAATGTTACCGAGTGCAGGAGAGAGGTGTTTTCCCCCTAGAACACGGTCATAGCAATCAACACTCAGTGGCAGCCTTAGTGCATGCGGCCTGCCTGGAGGAAGCACCAGCAGAGCAGGGTTGCCTTTGGTTTTCCAAAATAATTTGTGCTGTATGTTGGAATACAGGAATGTGTTAGAGTAGACCCTAGGATACAGCAGCAGGCATGAGCAGTTCAAGTGTGATCTGCAGGTTCTTATGGGGTAGATAGGTCAGAATTACTTATTCTGCTTGTTTCATGGTGCCAAGAAGAGTCTCATGGCACTGAGGGGCCATGGTGCCATCCCTGACCCTATAGTCACTACTCTTAATCCTGGCTGCCCAGACAGTACTAGGAAAAGATTTAAATAGCACTAGGGGCCAAGTACTAACTTGAGCCAAAGCTAGTAAAGACAGTTTTAAAGAAACTGACTCATCTGGATAATTGTCTTTAAAAACTCATCTGAAGTGAACTTTCTCCGTGCAGTCCAGCAGCAGCACAGCAGTGCAGCCGCGGCTGCTCAGCAGGGTGGCTACGAGATCCCCGCACGGCTGCGGACACTCCACAACCTGGTGATCCAGTACGCCTCGCAGGGTCGCTACGAGGTAGCCGTGCCCCTCTGCAAGCAGGCCCTGGAGGACCTGGAGAAGACTTCGGGACATGACCACCCGGACGTGGCCACCATGCTCAACATCCTGGCCTTGGTGTACAGGCTAGTCACCTTTGTTTCCCTACTGAATTTTACCTAGAGACATTGTTTTTAACCATTTTGCCCCTTAAAATATATTTTTATGTATCTATATAAACTACTTTTCAACCATATCCACTTCTCTTTAAATAGGGGTTAAATTAAAAATATTTAGTAAGCTCTGTGGAAGAGTGTCACCAAATCAGAACAAGACGCTGCCCGTGACCCCTCAGTTCAGCTTGTTTAGAATAGTCCATGATGTACCCCTCACACCAGCCAAACGCTCTTTTGACCTTTTCCACAAGACCCTGTGCAGGCAGCTTCTTCCATCTAAATGGCCTTCCCACTTGGCCCGGCAGTGTCATTCCTGCCTTCCGAGGCCTGGAACGCTGTCCCATCCTTTTGGAATCCAGGATTCAACTTGCCCTTTGCCTCTTGTGTGCTCCTCTAACTCTTTCACCTCTGCTGGAGGATGCCCCAGGGGAGTGGTGCGCTCTGAGTTGTGTGGTAGGAGAGTTCCTTTGGCTCAGTGCCTAGGATCCAGCTGGGGGCTGGAGCTGGAGGCAGGGTGTCCTCTTGGGACAGGATTGAGGTTGTGGGGGTGGGACGAGGGGAGCCTGAGGAAGAAGGAGGACGTGTGGAGGGAGAGGAGAGTGCAGGGCATAATGACGCCTGAAGAGAAATTGGGTGATACAGCTACCTACACGCATAAGTAATTTCTTTAAAAATAAGTTTTGAGGCCGGGCGCGGTGGCTCAAGCCTGTAATCCCAGCACTTTGGGAGGCCGAGACGGGCGGATCACGAGGTCAGGAGATCGAGACCATCCTGGCTAACACGGTGAAACCCCGTCTCTACTAAAAAAATACAAAAATTAGCCGGGCGAGATGGCAGGCGCCTGTAGTCCCAGCTACTCGGGAGGCTGAGGCGAGAGAATGGCGTAACCCGGGAGGCGGAGCTTGCAGTGAGCTGAGATCGGCCACTGCACTCCAGCCTGGGCGACAGAGCGAGACTCCGTCTCAAAAAAAAAAAAAAAAAAAAAAATAAAATAAGTTTTGAAAGTTGGTAAAATAAAGAAAAACACACAGATAAGAAAGTAAGCCCCCTGTTATAACAACACTATTTAAAACGAGTCCGTGCCCTTTGGCTCTGTAGTTTGTCAGCAGCTTGGTCTGTCCCGTGACTATGCATTAGGGTTTCGTGGACATTCTAGACATTTTTTGACTGTTTTCCTGTTGGTAAATGTTGAGATTGTTTGCGTATTTTCTTTTTCTTTTTTTTTTTTTTTTGAGACAGAGTCTGGCTCTGTCACCCAGGCTGGAGTGCAGTGACGCGATCTCAGCTCACTACAACCTGTGCTTCCTGAGTTCAAGTGATTCTCCTGCTTCAGCCTCCTAAGTAGCTGGGATTACAGGCGCGTGCCACCATGGCTGGCTAACTTTTGTATTTTTAGTAGAGACAGGGTTTCACCATGTTGGCCAGGTTGATCTCAAACTCCTGACCTCAACTGATCCTCCTGCCTCGGCCTCCCAAAGTGCTGGGATTACAGGCGTGAGCCACTGTGCCTGGCCAATTGTTTGCATATTTCACTGTAGGTATTTCTTAGTCAGAGATATTTGCATTTAGCTCTGAATAGATTGAGACAGTTCATTCCAACAAAATTTGTGTTTTGAGATAGGGTCAAAAAAGTGATGCGATCATGGGTCATTGCCACCTCCGACTCCTGGCCTCAAGCAATCCTCCTGCCTCAACCTCCTGAGTAGCTGGGACCGTAGGCATGCACCACTATGCCCAGCTAAATTGTATATATTTTGTAGAGACGGCATTTTGCCATGTTGCCCAGGCTGGTCTCAAGCTCCTGGGCTTAAGTGATCTGATCAGCTTGGTACTCCCATAGTGCTAGGGTTACAGGTTGGGAACCACTGCACTTGGCCAGCGTTTTTGTGTTTTTTGTTTTTTAAAAAAAATTATGTGCCTATTAAAACATATGGAAGTTTCTGGACAGTACTGGATGTTATTAATATAAATGAGTTAAGTAAGCATAACTAGGTTTTTGTTGTGTACGGCGTGCATGGGCACACACATCACTGCTGGGCGCTGGGGTGCCGTGGCCTCCGCCAGTCTCGTGGTTCCCTGGCATTATAGTGAGAGCCGACCTGTGTGCGTAGATGTTTGGGAAAAACAGTAGCTGCATCTGTGTTCATATTCAGTGTTCTACTGTTTAGCTTGTTATTCCATCATTCTTGTGTTAAGGACACATAATTGTAAGCTTTTTTTTTTTTCTTTCATATTTTACTGATCTTTATAAGTTTTGTTCAAGAGTTTGGATTTATTTATTTATTTATTTATTGTAGAGATGGCGTCCCACCATGTTGCCCAGGCTGGTCTCAAACTCGTGGGCTCCAAAGGATCCTCTGCCATGGCTTCCCATAGTGCTGGGATTCTAGGTGTGAGCTACAAGTTACCACGCCTGGCCTGGATTTCTTTCTTTCTTTTTTTTTTTTTTGAGATGGGGTTTTGCTCTTGTCGCCCAGGCTGTAGTGCAATGGAGTGATCTCAGCTCACTACAACCTCAGCTTCTTGAGTTCAAGCAGTTCTCCTGCCTCAGCCTCCCGAGTAGCTGGGACTACAGGCGCCTGCCACTAAGCCCCGCTAATGTTTTGTATTTTTTAGTAGAGACAGTGTTTTGTCGTGTTGGCCAGGCTGGTCTCAAAACTCCTGACCTCAGGTGATCCATCCTCCTCGGCCTTCCAAAGTGCTAGGATTACAGGTATGAGCCACTGTGCCCAGCCATGTATTTCTTTTTTTAGGATAAATTCCTAAGACAGGTTAGAGTATAAACATTTTATAGTCCTTGGTACCTGCTGCCAAACTGCCACTCAGAAAGGCTGTGCCTACCCATGCTCCTGCTGCACGGGTGCCACCCTGGAGGTGGGGGGCTCTGTTCTGTTGGTGGAGATAGAGTATGCATTGTGTTTTAATTTATATTTCTCTGATTATGTATTTTTACATAATCATTTGCATAGTCATTTGCATCCTGGGGTGCCGACATAATCATTTACATAGTCATTTGCATCCTTCTGTGAATTTCCTGTTACCTTGCACATTTTTCTGTTAGGATTTTATTTATTTATTTATTTATTTTTGAGACA
This sequence comes from Trachypithecus francoisi, assembly GCF_009764315.1. Classification (NCBI taxonomy): domain Eukaryota; kingdom Metazoa; phylum Chordata; class Mammalia; order Primates; family Cercopithecidae; genus Trachypithecus; species Trachypithecus francoisi. Next base: position 2,959,561 of record NW_022681468.1, on the reverse strand, counting down.
GAGTCTCGCTCTGTCGCCCGGACTGGAGTGCAGTGGCTGGATCTCAGCTCACTGCAAACTCCGCCTCCTGGGTTCATGCCATTCTCCTCCCTCAGCCTCCTGAGTAGCTGGGACTACAGGCGCCCGCCACCTCACCCGGCTAGTTTTTTGTATTTTTAGTAGAGATGGGGTTTCACCGTGTTAGCCAGGATGGTCTCGATCTCCTGACCTCGTGATCTGCCCGTCTCAGCCTCCCAAAGTGCTGGGATTACAGTCTTGAGCCACTGCGCCCGGCTCTGTTAGGATTTTAATGCTTTAGGATTCTATTTTTGTTTTCTTTTGAATTTGAGTTCTTGGTGGGCTTCTTTTTTTTTTTTTTTTTTTTTGTTGAGACGGAGTCTCGCTGTGTCGCCCAGGCTGGAGTGCAGTGGCCGGATCTCAGCTCACTGCAGCTCCGCCTCCCGGGTTTACGCCATTCTCTCGCCTCAGCCTCCCGAGTAGCTGGGACTACAGGCGCCCGCCATCTCGCCCGGCTAATTTTTTGTATTTTTTTTTAGTAGAGACGGGGTTTCACCGTGTTAGCCAGGATGGTCTCGATCTCCTGACCTCGTGATCCGCCCGTCTCGGCCTCCCAAAGTGCTGGGATTACAGGCTTGAGCCACCGCGCCCGGCCTTGGTGGGCTTCTTAAGCCCACTTGATTTAACAAATCGCAGTGTGCTGGTCCCACTCCCAGAGTTCTTGGATCAGCAGGGCTGGGGTAGTTCTGGGTTTCTAGTAAGTTCCAGTTGAGGCTGACTGCTGTTGGTTTGGGACCACACCTGAGAACCACTGCTAATTAATAGTCCCAGACATTTTATAGTATGTCATTGTTTACAGAAGTGCTTAGTATACCTCATTTAATTCTTTTTTTTTTTTTTTTTTTTGAAATGAGGTCTCGCTCTTATCCCCCTGACTGGAGTGCAGTGGCGCAATCTCGGCTCACTGCAACCTCCGCCTCCCAGGTTCAAGCAATTCTCCTGCCTCAGCCTCCCAAGTAGCTGGGATTACAGGCGACTGCCACCACGCCCGGCTAATTTTTTCTATTTTTACTAGAGACAGAGTTTCGCCATGTTGGCCAGGCTGTTCTCAAACTCCTGACCTCAGCCTCCCAAAGTGATCTACCCACCTCGGCCTCCCAAAGTGCTAGGATTACAGGTGTGAACCACCGTGCCCAGACATTTTTTTTTTTTTTTTTGAGACAGAGTCTTGCTCTGTCACCCAGGCTGGAGTGCAATGGCACCATCTTGGCTCATTGCAACCCCTCCTCCTGGGTTCAAGTGATTCTCCTGCCTTGGCCTCCCGAGTAGCTGGGATTACAGGCACCAGCCACCACGCCCAGCTAGTTTTTTTTATTTTTAGTAGAGACAGGGTTTTATCATCTTGGTCAGGCCGGTCTCAAACTCCTGACCTCAGGTGACCCACCTGCCTTGGCCTCTCAAAGTGTTGGAATTACAGGGGTGAGCCACTGTGTCCAGCCTCATAAATTCTCATAACACTTTAGGTAGCTTATTTTATTTATTTATATTTTTTTTAGACGGAGTTTTGCTGTTGTTGCCCAAGCTGGAGTGTGATGGCACGACCTCAGCTCACTGCAACCTCTGCCTCCTGGGTTCAAGCGATTCTCCTGTCTCAGCCTCCCGAGTAGCTGGGATTACAGGCGCCTGCCCCATGCCTAGCTAATTTTTGTATTTTTAGTAGAGACAGGGTCTCGCCATGTTGGTCAGGCTGATCTTGAACTCCTGACCTCAGGTGATCCACCCGCCTCGGCCTCCCAAAATGCTAGGATTACAGGTGTGCGCCACCACGCCCAGCCTTGGTAGCTTATTTTTAAATTGCATTTGCTACAGTTCTCCTGCCTCAGCCTCCCGAGTAGCTGGGACTACAGGTGCATGCCACCACGCCTGGCTAATTTTTTGTATTTTAGTAGAGATGGGATTTCACTGTGTTGCCCAGGCTTGTTTCGAACTCCTGAGCTCAGGCAGTCTGCCCGCCTCAGCCTCCCAAAGTGCTAGGATTGCAGGCGTGAGCCCCTGCACCTGGCCACTACTTTTTGGAACTCTATTTTGTACTTGTCGACTTTCACAAAAAGTTTGAGGCAGCCTACAATAGCATGTAATAGGATGAAAAAAGAAACAATAGTATATTAATACTTGGCCAGAATTAGTGTGCTTCAGAGGTTCTAGAAGCCTTATTAGTCTTTCTCACGTTCTGCAGGGCAAAGCCTTGCCAGGCAGTTACTACTACTCAATTGAGAAAGATGTATACTAAGTCTCAAAAGCAAATACTTGTTTTCAGTCACATCAGTAGTGAGTAGCATGCTTAAACTGAGAGTTCCTGGTTCTGGGGTGTTGCTGTTTTACTCCAATCAAGAAAGATTCTTCATTCCTCCATACTGAATAAAATGGAGGCAGATTGGGTACCAAATTCAGACACAACAATATATTTACTTTTGTTTGCTGTTTTTTAAAAGGCTTTTTCAGTGTACATGTAGCATATCATCTTACAGCAAGACTGTGCAATAGATCACATACTTGCTTTGTAGATGGGAAGGCTGGGACTGCGTGAGGTCACTTAATGCACCCAAAGCTGTGTAGCCATTAACTGGCAGAGCCCAAGCTCAGACACTAGAATTAATTCTGTCTGATACCAAATGCAAGCTTGGTCCATTATTCTAGATTGTTGCACTTACTCTGTGCTGGCCAACTGGCATAAGCATGACAACACTGTAGTGTGGGGACATTATCTTCCCAGTGGCCTAGATGGGAAGGTCAAGTTCGGAAGCTAGTTGGGTCTGATCCCAGAGTTCACCTTGCCAGTCCATTTATTGATGGATTTCCTTCCAGTGTTTTTTTTTTTTTTTTTTTTTTGAGACGGAGTCTCGCTCTGTCACCCAGGCTGGAGTGCAGTGGCCGGATCTCGGCTCACTGCAAGCTCCGCCTCCCAGGTTCACGCCATTCTCCTGCCTCAGCCTCCCGAGCAGCTGGGACTACAGGCGCCCACCACCACGCCCGGCTAGGTTTTTGTATTTTTTAGTAGAGACGGGGTTTCACCGTGTTAGCCAGGATGGTCTCAATCTCCTGACCTCGTGATCCACCCGTCTTGGCCTCCCAAAGTGCTGGGATTACAGGCTTGAGCCACCACGCCCGGCCTCCTTCCAGTGTTTTTTCCCCCACCCATAAGCTTGTGGTTTTTCTTTCTTTCTTTCTTTCTTTTTTGAGACAGAGTCTCGCTCTGTTGCCTAGGCTGGAGTGCAGTGGCGCGATCTCAGCTCACCGCAAGCTCCTCCTCCCAGGTTCATGCCATTCTCCTGCCTCAGCCTCCCGAGTAGCTGGGACTACAGGTGCCCGCCACCACGCCTGGCTAATTTTTTTGTATTTTTGGTAGAGACGGGGTTTCACTGTGTTAGCCAGGATGGTCTCGATCTCCTGACCTCGTGATCCACCCGCCTCAACCTCCCAAAGTGTTGAGATTACAGGCGTGAGCCACTGCACCTGGCTTCTTTTTTTTTTTTTTTTTTGAGACGGAGTCTTGCTCTGCCACCCAGGCTGGAGTGCAGTGGCCGGATCTCAGCTCACTGCAAGCTCCGCCTCCCGGGTTTATGCCATTCTCCTGCCTCAGCCTCCCAAATAGCTGGGACTACAGGCGCCCGCCTCGTCGCCCGGCTAGTTTTTTGTATTTTTAAGTAGAGACAGGGTTTCACCGTATTAGCCAGAATGGTCTCGATCTCCTGACCTCGTGATCCGCCCGTCTCGGCCTCCCAAAGTGCTGGGATTACAGGCTTGAGCCACCGCGCCCGGCCCCTACCTGGCTTCTTAAATAGTTTAAGCTTAACTTTTTTTTTCTATAGTTGAAAATTATATTTAAAAAAGCTGTAATGAGGCCGGGCGCGGTGACTCACACCTGTAATCCCAGCACTTTGGGAGGCCGAGGCGAGTGGATCATGAAGTCAGGAGTTTGAAACCAGCCTGGCCAACATGGTGAAACCTCGTCTCTACTAAAAATACAAAAATTAGCCAGGCGTGGTGGCAGATGCCTGTAATCCTAGCTACTCAGGAGGCTGAGGCAGAGAATTGCTTGAACCCGGGAGGCGGAGATTGCAGTGAGCCAAGATGATGCCACTGCACTCCAGCCTGTGCAACAGAGTGAGACTCCGTCTCAGGAGGAAAAAAAAAAAAAAAAGCTATAGTGATCTACATCTGAAACACTTATCTAAAACACTTAATGTGTGTTTTTCCATTTAGGGATCAGAATAAATACAAAGATGCAGCTAACCTACTGAATGATGCCTTGGCTATTCGTGAGAAAACTTTGGGCAAAGATCATCCTGCGGTTTGTATATCAAGTTCTTTCATTCTTTTTATATTTTATTTTCGCCATATATTTCTTTTATCCAACTCATTTTACCATTAAACTCAACAGGGAAAGTTTAAGCACTGCCTTTTCGCTAGATGGTGCAGGTAGGAGGTCCTCATTTACTCAGTGCTAGTGATAGGCCAGAGCACATCTAATTTGTTTATGACCCCTCCTCACATGGATCACCAACTGTTTTTTGATTGTAAATCAAATTGCATGTCCTTCTAGAAATTTTTTTCTGAATAATTACATTGTCTTCATTAAAATCTGGTCAGATTTGCATATGAATCTGTTTTGGTTGGCTTTGTGGCTTCCAGGGAAATTTTTTAAAAGTCGGTATTATGTTTTTGACGTTGATGTGTTTAATTTTAGTGTTCTGCAGTATTACTTTGTATAATCTATACTCTAGTGAATTGCGCTTTTCCTTTTAACTGAAGTCATATTGTTCTATGCGACTAAGAATGCTTTACTGTATAGATTGAGTATAAATGAATATGTGGTGTATAAATGTACTGTATTTGGTTATCTTTTACCATTCTTAGTGGTTTCTCTGTGTTGACAGGTCGCGGCGACTTTGAATAACCTTGCAGTCCTTTATGGTAAAAGAGGAAAGTACAAAGAAGCAGAGCCGTTGTGCAAAAGAGCTCTGGAAATCCGAGAAAAGGTACAAAAGAAGGGGACAGTCGTCGTCTTAGAGATTTTTGTTGTGTGTGTGTGTGTGTGTGTTTTATTTATTTATTTTTTGAGATGAGTCTCGTTCTGTCACCGGGCTGGAGTGTGGTGGTGCGATCTTGGCTCACTGCAACCTCCACCTCCATGGTTCAAGTGGTTCTCCTGCCTCAGTCTTCCAAGTAGCTGGGACTACAGGCATGCAGCACCACGCCCAGCTAATTTTTGTATTTGTAGTAGAGATAGGGTTTCACCATGTTGGCCAGGATGTTCTTGATCTCTTGACCTCCTGATCTGCCCGTCTTGGCCTCCCAAAGTGCTAGAATTACAGGTGTGAGCCACCATGCCCAGCCCTGTTTTTTGTGTTTTTAAAAATTTTTCAGTTTTAGGTTTTGAGAAATAACCACTGTGATGTGTTTTTAACTGACTATTAGCTGGAAACAACTCATTTAATTAGCGAATAACCCACAAAACAAAGCCAGATTGGCCTATACAAATCAGCGTTTAAGACTCAATTACAAGCTGGGCGCAGTGGCTCATGCCTGTAATCCCAGCACTTTGGGAGGCCAAGGTGGGAGGATCACTTGAGCCTAGGAAGTTCAAGATCAGCTTGGGTAACACAGTGAGACCTCGTCTCTAAAGAAAAAAAAAAAGAAAGAAAAGAAGGTCCAGTTATGAAACGTGTGCATTTAGAAAGGTGCAGTCCTGAGTCTGGTGCCGTCCAAGGTGGCCTAGAAGTGACTCTGATTGAAGAAGACATGTCTGAGGACTAGAGATGGAAAGCCTGGGAGCATTGCATTTGACAGTGGAACATGTGCTTGTCAATAAGAAAAACATGATAGTTTAAAGATAAATTTACTAAATATGCTTTATGAAGCTGAGAAATGAAATAATTATTATTATAACTAAAGATTAACTCAGAGCTATAGATTGAGTCAGTGTCATGTATATTTAATACCAGCTGCTACAGTTTATGGTAATTAGGTATTGAAAAAATATAGCGTAACTTGTTCATTTCAGCAGTGCTCTGTATGGCAGTCTCTTCAGATGTTACAGAGATTGAGGTATTAGGTCTGTCTGATGAGTAACCACAGATTGTGTTTTTTTTTTTTTCTCTGAGACGGAGTCTTGCTCTGTCACCCAGGCTGGACTGTAGGGGCACGATCTTGGCTCACTGCAGCCTCCGCCTCCCGGATTCAGGGATTCTCCTGCCTCAGCCTCCTGGGTAGCTGGGATTATAGGCATGTACCACCACGCCCGGCTAATTTTTGTATTTTTTAGTAGAGATGGGGTTTCACCATGTTGGCCAGGCTGATCTCGAACTCCTGACCTCAGGTGATCCGTCTGTCTCAGCGTCCCACAGTGCTGGGATTATGAGCCACTGCGCCCAGCTGCACAAATGGTATTTTAACTTGGTATTTTTAGTGATTATTTATCAGTGATTCTTATCAGTTAATTTTGAGCCACATGGCAAGGAATGGGGGAGAAAGAATGAAAAAGGGCTCCTTATCCGGTTATATAGGTAGCATTGTATCACGCCGCCAATCTGCATGTTTCTGAAATAGAATGGTCGAATTTGAGGTGGGCTGGAGTTAAAGTCAGGGACAGCACAGAAGTATCAAATTAAGAATTAGGAACCATATAAGATGACCTGCCAAATTCATTCATGTATTTACCCTTTCATTCATTTCGAGCCCCCTGCTTAGAGTTGGTGATTTACAGATCAGAGATGTGGTCCCTCCTACTAGGACACAGTCCACTGGACAGACTGAGGACCGCAGAGGGCACAGCAGCGTCTAGAATAGAGAGCTCTGGGAAGACATGGAGTGCGGGTTCCTGCGGGCCAGAGCCGGGGGGTGTTGGGGATGTTTTCTCAGGGAAGGTGGGTGTTGGAACTGCATCTTGAATAATTGAGTTAAAAATGTCCTAGGCAGGGAGAGGTAGGGAATGCAGAAAGGAGTAGAGAGGCAGCTTACCTCCCTGCGGACCACATGTGTAAAGGCACAAAGCAGAGAGAACTCATCATTTGTTCAAGGTACTGAAGGAGGAGGTTAGTATTCATTCATCCATCTGTGTGCCAGGCCCCTTTTTAGATACAGGGATTACACTGGTGAAGAAAAGAGACAAAGAATTTGCACTCTTGGGGCTTACATTGTAATAAAGAATATTCAAGGTAGTTCAGAGTAGTGATTCTTTTTTTTTTTTTTTTTTTTTTTTTTTTTTTTTGAGGCGGAGTCTAGCTCTGTCGCCCGGACTGGAGTGCAGTGGCCGGATCTCAGCTCACTGCAAGCTCCGCCTCCGGGTTCACGCCATTCTCCTGCCTCAGCCTCCCGAGTAGCTGGGACTACAGGCGCCCGCCACCTCGCCCGCTAGTTTTTGTATTTTTTAGTAGAGACGGGGTTTCACTGTGTTAGCCAGGATGGTCTCGATCTCCTGACTCGTGATCCGCCCGTCTCGGCCTCCCAAAGTGCTGGGATTACAGGCTTGAGCCACCGCGCCCGGCAGAGTAGTGATTCTACGAAGAAAGAACAACCAGGTGATATGCCTGCGAGTTCACTAGGTGAAGTGGGGTGAGGGCTCCCTTAATTTGGCATAGGGAAGTCCCCTTTGAGGGGAACTGAGGAGAACCCTGACGGATAAGTCATTGCTAGTGGTCAGGGCTAGGAGAAGAGCGTCCTGGGCAACTGGGACAGCTGTGGGCTCCTCCAGAACCTGGCAGTAAAACTCACATAGCCCTTACAAAGCCCATTTTCCTTATGTTCAAAATATGCCTCCTATGTACATTTGTACATAGTACAATAAACGTACATAAAATGTACCTACCATGAAGGATTACTGCAATAATTAATGCAGCTAAAGAAAATGAGCACAGTTCCCTCCCTCCCCTCATAAATAAGAATTTGATAAATTCTGGTTATTTTGTTATTACATGGTGTGGGGAGCCAGTTAAGGATTTAAATCTGAAAGTGTAGCACAGTCGTGCGTATGTCGAGGAAGATCATAATGTGACAGTAGGGTGGAGAATGGATTGGATGGGAGCAGAACAAGTGTCTCTAATACACTGTTTTTTATTCCCAGGTTTTGGGGAAGGATCACCCCGATGTTGCCAAGCAGTTAAATAACTTGGCCTTACTATGCCAGAACCAGGGCAAGTATGAAGAAGTAGAATATTATTATCAAAGAGCCCTCGAGATCTACCAGACAAAACTGGGACCTGATGACCCCAACGTGGCTAAGACAAAAAATAACCTGGTGTGTTGACTGGCATAGCATTAGGGAGGTGGCCAGGAGTGCTTTCTTCCCAAGCCCAAATACTTCTTTAACTGTAGATTAAAATTATGCTTTATTTACATCTGAAAGATATGAAATATTTTATTTTATTTTAAGGCATCCTGCTATCTGAAACAAGGAAAGTTCAAGCAAGCAGAAACACTGTACAAAGAGATTCTCACTCGTGCACATGAAAGGGAGTTTGGTTCTGTAGATGGTAAGAAATATACTCCCGTCTCAAATGAATTTCATTGTATAATGACTTGACTAATAATATACTAATAGTATTAGTTACTGTTTATTAAGCACTTAACTGTGTACATTATTAAGCTAAGTAGTTTAAATGTGTGATTTCACTTGACTTTCACAGCAGTCCTGTGCAGCGGGTCAAACATTACCCCATTTTAAAAGCAAAGATACCACAGACCAGGTGCGGTGGCTCATGCCTATAATCCCAGCACTTTGGGAGGCCGAGGCAGGCGGATCATGTGGTCAGGAGATTGAGACCATCCTGGCCAACATGGCGAAACCCCGTCTCTACTAAAAATACAAAAACTTAGCCGGGCGTGGTGGTGGGTGCCTGTACTATAGTCCCAGCTACTCAGGAGGCTGAGGCAGGAGAATGGCATGAACCTGGAAGGCGGAGCTTGCAGTGAGCCAAGATCGCACCACTACACTCCAACCTGGGCAACAGAGTGAGACTCCGTCTCAAAAAAAAAAAAAAAAAGCAGCAGCAGCAGGAAGGACACCACAGACTAAGTGACTTGCATGAGGCCCTGTAACTGAGAAGCAGTTAGACTGGGATTGCAGTGCCCAGAGCCCATAACATGTCCTCATTGCAGAGACCTACACAGTTCACGCAGAAATGGAGACAGGAGCATCACCCACATCCATCTTCACGTCCTCGTTGCAGAGACCTACCCAATTCACGCAGAAATGGAAAGAGGAGAATCACCCAAATCCATCTTTTCACATTTTTAATGTCTTTCCTTCCTTCTGTGCCTTTGGTTTACAGATTTCAAACCATACCGTCCATATCATCATGTATACTGCTTATTTTCTTTACATTTTTAGTGTGAGTACCTTTCAGTCATAAAAATATTTTCATAAACATTATTTTTAAGATGGCTTTTTCCTCCATGGCATGGGTCTGTTGGTTGTCTAGAAACTTGGGTGAGTGTTCCGAGAAGATGACTTAAAATGATTATTGATTTGTATGCTTTCTTTCTTTCTTTCTTTTTTTTTTTTTGAGGCGGAATTTCGCTCTTGTTGCCCAGGCTGGAGTACAATGTCATGATCTCGGCTGACCGCAACCTCCTCCTCCTGGATTCAAGTGATTCTCCTGCCTCAGCCTCCCGAGTAGCTGGGATTACAGGCGCACATCACCACACCCGGCTAATTTTTGTATTTTTAGTAGAGACAAGTTTCACCATGTTAGGCTAGTCTCCAACTCTTGACCTCAGGTGATCCTCCTGCCTCAGTCCCCCAAAGTGCTGGGATTACAGGTGTGAGCCACTGCGCCCAGCCTTGAGTTGTATCTTTTCTACTTTTGCTACCAACATCTTACTACTTTTTCTTAGACTGTTGTTTAATGCTTTTGTTTAGTGCTCACATTCTGAACACTCCCTTGAGCAGCTAACATTTTAGCGGTTACATTACAGGGTCCTAGCATTTGTTGGGGTGTCTTGGCAGTTGATCAGCTGTCTCAGGACATTGATTCTGCACCCTGTGTCTTACCCTGTTGCTTGGTGTCCAGCTCTGTCTTCCATAGACTTTTTCCTGCAGTGTGAACTTAATCTGTCCATGCTGAAAGTAGTAGTATCTAACAAGGATCATATAAAAGAGAAAACAGGCTGGGCGTGGTGGCTCACGCCTGTATTCCTAACACTTTGGGAGGCTGAGGCAGGTGGATCACTTGAAGTCAGGAGTTTGAGACCAGCCTGGCCAGCATGGCGAAACCCCATCTCTACTAAAAATACAAAAAGATTAGCTGGGCATGGTAGCGGGTGCCTATAATCCCAGCTACTTCAGAGGCTGAGGCAGGAGAGTCGCTTTAAGCCAGGAGGTGGAGGTTGCAGTGAGGCAAGAGCACACCACTGCACTCCAGCCTGGGCAACAGAGTGAGACGCCATCTAAAAAAAAAAAGAAAAAAAAAAGCAGCCACTGAGGCTTAATGACATCTGTTTTACTTAGCAGGCTCTGTTATCCTTCATTTATAGTACAAATTAAGTATCCATTATCCAGAGTGCTCCAAAATTTGAAACTTTTCGAGTGCTGACTTGACACTCAAAGGAAATTCCCCTTAGAGCAGTTCAGATTTTGGAGTTTTGGATTAGGGATGCTCAACCTGTATGCTGTGTTTTCTTCCCTAGATGAAAATAAACCCATCTGGATGCATGCTGAAGAAAGAGAAGAATGCAAAGTAAGAATGTATTATTTTGAGATTTTCTAAATTGTATATCCTGCATTCAGGATAATTATTCATTTGAAAATATTTGTTGTAATTTAGGGAAAGCAAAAAGATGGAACATCTTTTGGAGAGTATGGCGGCTGGTACAAAGCCTGCAAAGTTGATAGGTATGTCTGGAATCGCGTTTGGGTGGAAAAACTGAAAAGCAGGGGGAAGGTAATTGTGTTCTACAGGGCAGCTTATAAGTGACCGATGTGTAGTGTTTCTTAAGTGCACAGTCCCATGTTTTCCCCCAATTCCAATTTAAAAAACCCCACTAACTTTGTAAATGAGATCATTTACACGTATAAACCCACCATCATGTTAGGCTGGTGCAAAGGTAATTGCCTGCCTTTTACGTTTAATGGTAGAAACCATACAGTAAATTCATGACAAGCGTGCCAGCGGGCCTGGGAAGGCCAGCCCCTCACACACAGCACTGGAGACACAGATCCACACACGCTTCTTTTCCTTATGACCCATGGGGCCTTGTCTTCTGCAGAGGGAAGTGTAGGCTCCTCCGTGGCCAGCCCGAGAGCCTTGCCTCTTGGGCCTGAGCCTCTGCCGACTGCCATCTGTGATGGCTGCCGTCCCTGGGTCCAGGTGGCCCACCTGTTTTACTGCCTTTCCACTCTTTTTTTTTTTGAGACGGAGTTTCGTTCTTGTCACCCAGGCTGGAGTGCAATGGCATGATCTTGGCTTACTGCAACCTCCACCTCCCAGGTTCAAGCAATTCTCCTGCCTCAGCTTCCCGAGTAGCTGGGACTACAGGCACCCGCCACCATGCCCGGCTGATTTTTGTATTTTTAGTAGAGACGGAGTTTCACCATGTTGACCAGGGTGGTTTTGAACTCCTGACCTCAGGTGATCCACCCACCTTGGCCTCCCAGAGTGCTGGGATTATAGGTGTGAGCCACCGTGTCTTTCCACTCTTAATTTTCCTCATCCTTTAAGACTCAGCCTACCATTCATCTATTTTCAGAAAACTCTCTGAACCCTCTCCAGGGCTCCCATAACACTTACCATAGATCACTTGTTTCAGAGACATAGAAAATAGCTTCTTTATTTCTGTACCCAAAATGCCTATTGTAAGAAAGGGAACAGAAATCTCTTGAAGTACTTATCTATGCTAAAATGAATCTAGGTTTATTTATAATTTTTTTTAGTAAGTCTGCTCTATCAAGAATGCAGCAACATCAAGCCTAATGATACAGTTTGAAAAATAAAAAAGAACGCAGAAACACAGCCGTCCTCTTGGCCATCTGCTTATTGCTTCCCTGGTACATGAAGCATTTATCCTCTGCCCTCACACCCCACTGATAGGGAGGTTCTGCTTTGCTCTCTTCTCCCCTGTACTTGAGGGAGACAGGAGCGCGTGAGCAGCACCATGCAGGGCACTGTTTGTCATTATTGCCAGCGCAGACCAAGGTGTCTCCAGGGAAAGCATGCTGATCACCACACAGACCTGGCCCAGAAGTTTCTGTTGACAGAGTGGCCAGTGGTCTGTGAGAGCCGCCTCAGCCTGGATGGAGTGTGGTGTTAGCCTGGCCTGCGGGGGCTGTCTACAGGAAGGGCCAGGGTCATAGGAGGCAGAGCTACTTGAGAAGGAAGAACTCTTCATAATTTTACAGTTTCAAAAAAGTACAAGAGAAAGTTAAAATGTAGTCAAGCCGAAACATAAGTCTGTCAGTCCTTTAGATTATGTGCTGTTGATAGTGGTTGTTCACAGCTTATATGTCACAGTTCTGTATGTCATGTGCTTTCTTACAGTCCAACTGTTACAACCACTCTAAAAAACCTTGGGGCACTTTACAGACGTCAAGGCAAATTTGAAGCTGCAGAAACATTGGAAGAAGCTGCCATGAGGTCTCGTAAACAGGTCAGTCATACTTCTGTCCTTAACCGGCCCATGGGAACTTTGAATTTAATGGTTCTCTTTTATATGACTTGTTGAAAGCTTGATTTAGAAATAAAAAATGTTGATTATTTTAGTTTGAACAAATAAAGTTATGTTGTTTAAAAGAGCATGAAGCCGGGCACGGTGGTTCACACCTGTAATCCCAGCACTTTAGGAGGCCAACGTGGGCAGATCACCTGAGGTCAGGAGTTCGAGACCAGCCTGGCCAACATGGTGAAACCCTGTATCTACTAAAAATATAAAAATTAGCTGGGCGTGGTGTGGCACATGCCTGTAATCCTGTAATCCCAGCTACTTGGGAGGCTGAGACAGCAGAATTGCTTGAACCTGGGAGGTGGAGGCTGCAGTGAGCCGAGATCACGCCACTGCACTCCAGCCGCCTGGGTGACAGAACGAGACTCCATCTCAATTGAAAAAAAAAGGCGTGAGACTGGGCGCAGTGGCTCACACCTGAATCCCAGCACTTTGGGAGGCCAAGGTGGGTGGATTGCCTGAGGTCAGGAGTTTGAGACCAGCCTGGCTAGCATGGCAAAACCCTGTCTCTACTAAAAATACAGTGCAGTGGCACAAGCATGTAGTCCCAGCTACTCGGGCGGCTGAGGCAGGAGAGTTGCTTGAACTCAGGAGGCAGATGTTGCAGTGAGCCAAGATTGCGCCACTGTGCTCCAGCCTGGGCAACAGACCAAGACTCCATCTCAAAAAGTAAAATAAATAAAATAAAATAAAATAAAATATATAAAATATAAAATAAAATAAAATAAATAAAATAATATAAAATAAAAAAAATTTAAAATAAAATAACATGAATATGACCCCAAAAGCGTGAACAGCAAAATAAAAACTAGGTAACTAGATCTGTTGGATTCACCAAAGTTAAAAACTCTTGTGCATCTAAGGACATCCTCAAGAAAGTGAAAGGGGCTGGGCGTGGTGGTGAGCACCTGTAATTCCTGCACTTTGGGGGGCTGAGGCGGGGGTATCCCTTGAGCTCAGGAGTTTGAAACCAGCCTGGGCTGTAACATAGTGATACTTTGTCTCTACAAAAATTTTTTTTAAAAATTAGCCAAGCGTGTTGGCCCATGCCTGTGGTCCCAGCTATTTGGTAGTCTGAGGTGGGAGGATCGCTTGAACCTGGGAGGTGGAGGTTACAGTGAGCTTAGATGATACCACTGCACTCCAGTCTGGGCAACAGAGAGAGACCCTGTCTCCAAGGAAAAAAAGAAAAAGAAAAAGTGAAAGGACACCCATGCAGTGGGGAAGATATTTGAAAATGATGTATCTCATAAGGTTTTGGTATCCAGACAAAAAGGCAACCCAGTTAAAAAAGGAGCACAGGACCTGAATAGACATTCTACTGAAGATGATAGACAGATGGCCAACAATCACATGAAAAGATACTCAACATCTTTAGTCATTATAGAAATAGTAACTGAAATCACAGTGAGATACTACCTCATCCCCACTAGACTGGCTATAATAAAAAAGAGAACAAATGGAAAATAACAGGTGTTGGTGAGGATGTGGAGAGGCTGGAACCCTCATGTCTTCTTGCTGGTGGGAATGTAAAATGGTGCAGGCACTGGAGAAGTTTGATGGCTTATCTAAAAGTTTAACTTAGAAAACCACATGACCCAGCCGTTCCAGTCCTAGATATAGACCCAGAATAATTGAACACGGACACACACCCTGTGCAACCCAAGCCCCGTCACTGTTCCACTAAGGGTCCGTTGTGTTTCTCTCCAGTTTCTCGCCTCCAGCCTCACCCGCTGCAAGGAACCACTGTTCCAGTTTTTTTCCCTCCAGTGATTAAGAACTGGTATTTTTTTTTCTAGCCAAGTATCTCAGAAATACTTAAGAAAATCTGAAGTGCTAATGGGTCCAACCATTTTCCCTTGCCTGGTTCACAGGGTCTTGACAATGTTCACAAACAGAGGGTGGCCGAAGTGCTCAATGACCCTGAGAACATGGAGAAGCGCAGGAGCCGTGAGAGCCTCAACGTGGACGTGGTCAAGTACGAGAGTGGCCCTGACGGAGGGGAGGAAGTGAGTATGAGCGTAGAGTGGAACGGGGTAAGTACAGTACACAGCGGGCACGTGCTCCGGGAGGCGCCCCCACGTGGCGCTTGCCAGGCCTTCCTCCTGTCTCATGTGCTAGACCTTCTGCTTTTCTCAAATTAAGTGCCAATTAAGCTTTCTGTAAGTTCTTTACTTCTGCTAATACTTCAGTCTGTTATTTGTTTAAAGTGGTGATTTTCTTCTCAGGAATCCATGAAAGCTGTTTGGCTTAACTTTGAGCACTTAAATGCTGATTGAGTGTCCTGGCTATTTAAAGCATGATCCCTATCTGGTTTCATTTTAATATCAGGATCAGTGTGGCAGGTAACTAACTCGCTTCTTTCACTCACCCATTTCATTGCTAACTCCAGTGCTTCTAACTTCACTGACCAGGCTGCTCTAGATTTTGTTAGAATGAGTTGAAATGCTTTAAAGGGAGATGCTGTTTAAGTAGAATTTGTTTTTAGAAAACGGGTCAGAACCAAGAGCTTCGGTGGCTGCTCTCTTGATGTCCTGCTCAGTCCTGAGCGTCCTGCATTTCACCTGAGAGGGTGTCCAGATCTTTGGGGCTCTTCATGGTTGCCAGCCCCCATGTGCCTGAGAGGCTGTACAGGGCCCCCTCCAGGTTTTACTGGTTTGCCCCTGGAAATTCCTCACCACTGCTGTTTATCCCGTGGTTGCCAAAGACCGTGTGGCCTTCTGGACATTTTTTCTCCAGTGAATTTTTTAGCACATGGATTTTTTTTTAAATACACAAGCTGGTGTCTTTGGTATTTTGCTTTTTGTCAGGGAGAGTTGAAGGCGGCATTTGACTCATCTAGGGGCACAGTTGGTTTTTTGAAGTTGCCATAGTGCAGTTTGATTAGTCATAATTCTACACATGTTCTGCCAAATTGTAGTTTTGGGCTTTCTTATAATGTAAATTCTTTTATTCTTTAAGGATTTTCTATAGCTATAGCAATTTGGTAGGAGCTAGCATTCTAAATAAATATTTTATAAAAAATTTTAGTAGCAAAATTTGAGTGAGAACATTCTCTTTGACTGTCTTTATCTGGCAGCTTTCTTGCTTTGGTTTTTTTTCTGTGCCAAGACAACCAATCAGCATCAGCTTTGCCCACTCAGCCCCAGTGGGGCGTTAGCCTAAAACTGAAATCCTGGCCCGCAGGCCTTCCTGTCGCCCGCATTCTGTCAGAACTGTGTACTGTACTCTTCTCTTGGTTGCTGTTGTACCTGCATGCTTCGTATAGAAGGGAAGTCCTTTAGGCTCTAGGAGCCAGGGTGCAGATTGTGATACTCTTGAATGAAGTTCTGGAGGAGGTTTCTCTTGAGACAGTATTTCTAGGTCCATGTTGACATGAAATCATCTGATGATAAAATTGTGACAATTCAGAGCTCTGTTACCATCTTAAAGATGGACTCGGAGAGGAAGGAGAACTGCTCATGTGCACTGCAGCAGGTTCAAGTACGGGTGTCCCCGTCAGGCCCGCGGGCTGGAAGTGTCGCTGCTGTGGATGAAGCAGCTGCCCCTCTGCGTGCCTGCTGATTTCCTCCTTCCACGCTTCCTTTCTCACTCTGGACACCTGATTACATAGGCCATGCACAGGCTGTGTTTTTGGTGTGTCCCTTTCGTGAGCAATATACTTGGTAGCTCTGCAGCTTTGATGGAATTCATCCCAGGATGCGTTGGCCATGGGTGATCTACCAAAACAATCTGAGTTTTAAATTGTCCAGTGCAGTGGTTCCTAAACTCACTTTGCGCATGGAGGCAGCCCCATCTTCAGATGGAGTCTTAGATAAAGTGAGTGAATTCACCGGGTGGGCCGGCTGAGGCTGCCTCAGAGTCTTCACAGGAGGACCTTGGCCCCCAACCCGATCTCCCCACAACTCTTAAGGTTCTGAGAAGGCAGAATGCTGAACTCGACCAGCTTGTGATTTTCTTTTCTTCCCCCCCGAGACAGTCTCGCTCTGTTGCCCAGGCTGGAGTGCAGTGGCGCTGTCTTGGCTCACTGCAACCTCTGCCTCCTGGTTCAAGCAGTTCTCTTGCCTCAGCCTCCTGAGTAGCTCGAATTACAGGCGTGCACCACCATGCCTGGCTAATTGTTTTATTTTTAGTAGAGACGGGGTTTTACCATGTTAGCCAGGCTGGTCTCTTAACTCCTGCCCTCATGATCTGCCTGCCTCGGCCTCTCAAAGTGCTAGGATTATAGGCATAAACCACTGACTTATTTTTTAAAAGGTAGTGAGGGCAGTATGCACACAGGTGTTAATTTTTAATCACCTTTATTGAGGGATAATTAGAGACAATAAAAGGGGCCCATTTTAAATGTTTGATTTAGATATTAACACAGTGCAGGTCAGCACATTAGTTTGTCTTTATACGGATGTTAGAACAAAGTTTATCATGCTGTTTCTGTGTAAGTGAAGATTTCCCTGAGATTGCAAAGCAACTGTTACCACTGTAGTCACTTATTTGTGTGCATCAAAATTTTTTTCAGTATTATGCAATTAAGTTAAATAGACAAATACATCAGGTGTTGTGGTAAATGTTAAGGCTATACCTGGCCGGGCGCGTGGCTCAAGCCTGTAATCCCAGCACTTCAGGAGGCCGAGGTGGTTGGTCAGGAGATCGAGACCATCCTGGCTAACCTGGTGAAACCCCGTCTCTACTAAAAATACAAAAAATTAGCCAGGCGTGGTGGCGGGCACCTGTAGTCCCAACTACTCGGGAGGCTGAAGCAGAAGAATGGCGTGAACCCGGGAGGTGGAGCTTACAGTGAGCTGAGATTGCGCCACTGCACTCCAGCCTGGGTGACAGAGCAAGACTCCGTCTCAAAAAAAAAAAAAAAAAAAAAGACTATACCTGTGGCCGGGTGCCGTGGCTCATGCCTGTAATCCCACCACTTTGGGAGGCCAGGGCTGGTGGATTGCTTGAGGTCAGTAGTTTGAGACCAGCCTGGCCAACATGGGGAGACTCTGTCTCTACTAAAAATGCAAAAATTAGCCAGGCGTGGTAGCAGGAGCCTGTAATCCCAGCTACTTGGGAGGCTGAGGCAGGGGAATTGAACCCTGGAGGCAGACGTTGCAGTGAACCGAGATCGCGCCACCACACTCCAGCCTGGGTGACAGAGCAAGACTCTCAAAAAAAGAAAACAACTATCCCTGTTACCTATAACTTCAGATTTCAAGTTTTTGGGTTTTATAAAGGTAGCTTTATTGTTCTTGTTTCATTTATTAGAATAACTTGTTATATATTTATAATGAGAAAATATGATTTCAATTTTATTTATATGTATGTGTATATATATATATATATTTGAGACGGAGGTCACCCAGGCTGGAGTTAGGTGACGCAATCTCCGCTCACTGCAACCTTCGCTTTCCGGGTTCTGGCGATTCTCCTGCATCAGCCGAAAAGGCATTTTAATGCTTTTTAAAAGGTTAAAAACTACTACCGTAGGGAAAAACATTGTGCTCCCTATTGGGAAGTCATAGCTTCAGCAGAAGTGACTGCCAAGAATGAATGTGACAGCTTTTGATTAAGTTATAATAACCGCGTACACCAGGTATTGGGCTCAGTTTTTCTCAATATTCATAAGTAACATTTAAAACAGAGTTATGTGGTCAAAGAAAGGACAAACTGATTAATGATAATCGTCCCCTGTGGGCCCTGGGCGTTGGTGTCACACAGAACTGAGAAGGAAAGCAGGTGGTGACAGATACCGGTAATGTGCAGGGAGTGTCTGGATCGAAGTCTCAACTTGGTGGGTGGTTTGTCCAGGGAAGGACAGTTCTCTCCTTTAGGTACACACTGTAGGGACTGTGATTAAACTACTTGACAGCGGCACTTCTATGACCTCGTTTCGTGTGACACATGCAGATCTGGAAGCCGCTGTCACTGTGAGCCTCAGTTGGTTCTCTCTCATGGTCTTGTCTCTCTGAAAGTGCAGCTGCTTTGTGCACACAAATCCTTTTCTGGATAAAACTGGTCCTCTTATAACTGCTGTCCGTGTGGCTTTTTTTTTTTTTTTTTTTTGAGATGGAGTCTCGCTCTGTCGCCCAGGCTGGAGTGCAGTGGCGCGATCTCAGTTCACTGCAAGCTCCGCCTCCTGGGTTCACGCCATTCTCCTGCCTCAGCCTCCCGAGTAGTTGGGACTACAGGCGCCCGCCACCTCGCCCAGCTAGTTTTTTTTTTTTTTTTTAGTAGAGACGGGGTTTCACCGGGTTAGCCAGGATGGTCTCGATCTCCTGACCTCGTGATCCGCCCGTCTCGGCCTCCCAAAGTGCTGGGATTACAGGCTTGAGCCACCGCGCCCGGCCGCGTGTGGCTTCATGTTCATGGTGTGTTGTGCATGTGTCAGCCACCAGCACCAGGTCCCTGTTGGTATGTGGGAGTCCCTTGGGCTGTTTCATCATTACCCAGTTGTCTTTACAGCGGTCCCATGAGACACACAGAGCCACCCAGGTGGAGCCTGAGGTCCGCCTCCCAGCTGCACCACCTTTGTCTGTCTGCAGGTCACCAGCTCTGCTGGGGCCTTTTGAAGCAGCCTCTCTCCGTCTTGCCATTCTTTTCACACTGCTCCCATGTTAAGATTTCTACACGTTTCAAATACACTAAATTCTTATCTAGGATTATTGGGGAATGGAATATATGGTTAGAAATAGATTAATTTTTAGTTTAAAAAAATTACACTAAGGGCTGGGCACGGTGGTTCATGCCTGTAATCCCAGGGCTTTGGGAGGCCGAGGCAGGTGGATCACTTGAGGTCAGGAGTTCGAGACCAGCCTGGCCAACATGGTAAAAACTCGTCTGTACGAAAAAAACAAAAATCAGGCAGGCATGGTCGCACATGCCTGTAATCCCAACTACTCAGGAGGCTGAGGCAGGAAATTGCTTGAACCCAGTAGATGGAGGCTGCATTGAGCCAAGATCATGCCACTGCACTCCAGCCTGGGCAACAGAGCCAGACTCTGTCTCAAATTACATTAGTAAGACAACTAGAATATGCCAAAAATAAATAAATGTAAAAAGCACCAAATTATCTGAAATCCCACGGTATATAGATAATAATGATGACTGCATATTTTTAAACTGTGAACACATTATCCACTTAATCCTGCTCAGATAACCCACTTTTGTAAGTGAATATTCTTTCCCAGCAATATAAAGAGGTAGACAGTTTCTTAAGCTGTTAGAATGCAGTGAATCCTCCCAGGCCCTGAAGTCCAGTTGAATGGAAATCTGCTTGGGCCAGGGCAGCCGCCGGCCTTCCCCCTGGTTCTCACAGCCAAGGTCCTCAGGTGCCGTGAACCCAGGAGGCGGAGCTTGCAGTGAGCCAAGATCAGGCCACAGCACTCCAGCCTGGGCGACTGACCCAGAGTGGGGCACACCCGCTCCATTGCCAACCCCAGGTGCTGGTCAGGGTCTGCAGAGGCTCAGGGAGGAGGAGGTAGCTGGGCCGGACCCCCAATTCTGGGACTCCTGGGCCCATTGCCCAGCTGTCAGTTGTCAGCTTGCTACTCCAGTAGCTGCAGAGTGGGGGGAGGGAGGGAGAGAGCATGAGTGAGCGTGTGTGTGTGTGTCACATGAAATACTTTTGAATCTGAGTGAAATGAATCTTCTGTGTTCTGCCAAGTATTTAGTTCAGGTGTATTATAATAACACGACTGTAGTACAGCACTGAGTTTTGAAATGAGCAGCAAGGGCTGCACTGTTGATGACGCTGTGTTAGCATTTTAGCATCCTTTTTCTAAAGAGCAGCAAAAACTTATGTTTTCTTGTCCTCCCAACATTTTTGAGGTGTTGGTAACAAGTGTTATTTTTCCATTTTAAAGATGAGAAAAATGAAGCTCGGGCTGGTTAAATGACTTGCTCAGCGTCCCATGGTGAGTCCGAGCGGGCGGGGCGCAGGCCCTGCCGTCTGGTGCTTCTGTCGAGACGTCGGCTTTCCAATGTGGCAGGACCCAGGACGCATTGCTGCCTGTGGAAATTAATTTTCTTTTGGATTATCAACTGCATGTTTAAAATGGGCTGTAGACTTTTAAAGTCCGTGGTTTCCTAAAGTTTCTGAAATGTCTAAAATGTGTTTTTAAGAGAATGAAAGTCATACCTGTAGCCTTTATTTTGGTCCCTATGTTTTTCATTGCATAATCTCCTTATGTACAGTTACTTGTAAAGCCTTTTACACTAAGTGTCAAGGAGATTTCTAATACATTGCCAATCGATTTGCTCTTAAAGTGTTGAAATTTATTTTGGTGACCCTTGGGAATGGACCATTCTGAATTCTATGAAATGCACCACGAGGCCCAGCACCTGCTTTATGCTGGGCTGGTAGAAGCAGGCAGAAGGTCATCCCAGTCCTAAAGCCACTCAGAAGGCTGTTGAGACTTGTGACCTAGAAATACTGGAAGCCAGGCTCTTACGCAGAGCCTGTTGCCTTTCCTCGCCGCGGTTTCACGTGGGTTTTCTCTCTCCTTTCTGTCTGACAGGCCTAGCCGCCCGTGACTCTCACACTGTCTCCTGCATGACGGGTGGCGTCTCCCGCAGCTTCCCTTCTCTCTCCAGTGCTGCCCGCTGTGTCTAGCAGCCCCCTAGGATCTTGTCAGAGCTGCACCTCTCTGTGAACTGGCTATTCCTTTCGGTGCTGCTGTCCTTTTTGGGGGGTTCCTGGTTTCTGTATACATGTAGCTTTGCCAGATATGTACTTAGTAATATAAATTGTATTAATAAAATTCATTTACTGTGTAATACACGAGTTTAAAAATTAAGAGCGATTAGCTGTTCACTCTGATAACAGGTAGTTAAGTGTCACACAAGGTGTTTTTGCAATGGCATGACGGTGGCCTGTTGACGTAACTAAGCCTTAGAGCAAGGCATGTGCCGCACGTGCTCCATGGTACTTAGAGCCCTGGGGTTCCTGCTCGGACTCCGGGTCTCCCTAGGATACGCCCCAGTAGCATTTGCTGTGTAGTCTGTGTGTGGAATTTGGGCATTCTGCTTTTCTCTACTAATCTTGAAGTGCTCAGTGATTTGTGTATTTGTGTCTTTCTAACTTCTAATAAACTCACTCCGACTGACTTGTGTCTTGGTGTCTGTCTGCTTGGTAGAACTTCTCTCACTCTTTATCCATGAAACGCCACATGGCAGAGCTGATAGGGGTCTTGGGGTTACAGTTCATCTCACCAAGGAGTTCTTTCCAAGAAGAAATGCTGCTATCTGCACATTTTCTTCACTGTGTTTTTTATTTTCATGTTCGGATACTGCCAAGTATTTCACTTATTAATACCTGAATCAATTAAGATGAGAGCTGGGCACTCTCCTCCCTACAAGGTTGTCTGAGGATTTTTAGTTATTTGTATAGAATGAGCATTTTATTTAATTTTCCAACTACCTTTATAGTTAACATTTAAGGAAACTGTTCTGTAAAATTTACTGAAGGAAACAGCACCTCCAACTATTGCATTTAGACGAAACTGTTAAAAGGAAGAGCCTCTGTCAGATCCCAATGGTTTGGGTCCTGTACTGTGTTACTTGGACCAGATGTTTACATATCTGTTAAATGTGGAAGTCGATTTTGATAATATTCCTAGAAGCTGCTT
The DNA here is from genome assembly GCF_009764315.1 of Trachypithecus francoisi. Lineage (NCBI taxonomy): Eukaryota > Metazoa > Chordata > Mammalia > Primates > Cercopithecidae > Trachypithecus > Trachypithecus francoisi. The sequence continues at coordinate 2,937,233 of NW_022681468.1, read as the reverse complement.
TAGTTTTCTTGAGACTGTGTGTCGGCTTTTGTCTCAAAATAGCAGTAGGATTCATATTGCTTTTGGGATGCGATCACTTTTGTTTGAATGAGCTTCCTTATGTCCAAAGGTTTTCATGATCATTGGATTATCTTTAATGAAATTAAAAGTGGATAATGTTTAGTTAAAAGTATATTTACGTACATGGTAATTGGTGGTTTCTGCAAGACTCTGTCAGCAGTGAGCTGCTGGCGAGCAGGGTGACCTTGGTGGAGCTCTTACTTGCACCCAGTGTGGCTCTTGTGGGAGGGAGGGAGAACCACCTGCAGCTTCACCTTTGTTCACGTTTTTTTCAGGATGGCACTGGATCTTTAAAACGCAGTGGTTCCTTTAGCAAACTCCGGGCTTCCATTAGACGCAGCAGTGAGAAGCTGGTTAGGAAGCTGAAGGGAGGAAGTTCACGAGAGAGTGAGCCAAAGAACCCCGGGTAACTATCTCTTCCAGCTCTGCGACTCCCCTGCACGCCGGCCACTGGGCCGCTTCTCTTCCTAGCGCAGCCTTCCTCCCCCACAGACTTCAGGAAGACACTCCAGTTGGTTCCCCTATTCTCACAATGGAAGGGCTTCATAGTTGCCACCTAGGTTTTTCCCAGGACAGGTTGAGAAATAATTGGGTAACTTCCTGTTAGTGGCTAAAGTGCTAATACCTTTAAAAGAAATTTATGGAATTTTAAAATTCTGTCACATGTTCTAAGAAAGCCTTAGCAATGAAATGTGGGAATTTATATTAAAACATTGAGCATTTTGAACTTGTTTACTTTAGATACGCATTGTTTTTTAAATTAGCATTAGTTTAAATTCTTTAAAAATTTTTAATCTTTTAAATAAATCAGATGTTAGCTATGACTATATTAAATCTCATACAGTATTATAATAGGGAGAAAAATGGTTTCAAATAGGATCAGAACTTTTAAAACTTTATTATAAGGAGATTTTCAAAACCTTAGGCTTTTCATATGTTTAAAAAAAGGTTTGAGTCATGAGTCTTAGAGTCTTTAGAAAAATAACATTTAAGTTGTCAAAGGAATTTGGTTCTTAAGATATCCTTTGTTTTTAACATGGTGCACAGAGTTGACAGATTACCCCTGCTGCACTGTCCAGCGTCACTCTGGGCAGCTGCTCCTGGCTTGGGCGTATTTCTCATGAGGCAGGCTTTTGCCAGCCATTCTGTGTAACTCTGACTTCCTAAATGGTACCGACTTTTTAGTGATTGATTCCTAGTAAAACTATTTTACAAGTGATCCCACTTTAAGTTCTGTGAGTAAGAAGTCTGATCACCTCAGGATGGTGAAACCGAGTTTTTCTGGAGAACATATTGCAAATATTAAAGTTTTGTGCTTGATCAGTTGTTTTGTTACTTTGCTTTTTTTTTTTTTTTTTTTTTTGAGACGGAGTTTTGTTCTTGTTCCCCACGCTGGAGTGCAATGGCGCAATCTTGCCTCACTGCACCCTCTGCCTCCTGGGTTCAAGCAATTCTCCTGCCTCAGCCTCCTGAGTAGCTGGGATTACAGGCATGCGCCACTACACCCAGCTAATTTTTTGTATTTTTAGTAGAAACGGGGTTTCACCATGTTAGCCAGGCTGGTCTCAAACCCCTGACCTCAGGTGATCCTCCCACGTCACCCTCCCAAGTTGCTGGGATTACAGGCGTAAGCCACCACATCTGGCCTATTTTGTCTTTTAAAAGCTATTTTTTAAAAAGTATGTCCACTTTTTCATCCCTCTCAGTATCCCTGATGACCTAAGCCCTTAGACCTGCTGCCACACACGGCCAGGGTGCGGATTGGCCAGAGATGGCCGAGCCCCTTGGGGGTAGGGCTCGCCTCTTGTCTGCTTGGTGTCCCTGTGGGAGTCTCTGTTGTGGATGGAGACTTCTCTTCATGGCTGTGAGAGGTGCAGGCCTGAGGCAAGAGGAGTGACGTGACTTTTGTAAGGAGCTTCTCACAACTGTTCTCCAGCCCGTTTCTGGAGAGGGAGTTCTCGGAGCCCCACAGGTGTTCATTCTGAAAACTCCCTGGAAGATGCCAGGATTTGAAGACGGGACTTCTGGAAGTTTATGGGGATTTAGTAGCAAATTGCTTACGATGAAACAAATGAACTCTTATTTGGGGGGAATAGATTCTAAATTGCCTTTGGAATAGTGATCTTATGTTAAAATGTTTACAGATTTCCAGAACCAAAATGATAGGCTACTACCTGCCTCTCGATGCATTTTGAGATGACACGTTTCTTCTTACAGCATTGAGAGGGTCTGAGCAGGCTGCGTGACTGCTTGGTGTCCCTTCCTTGGAATGATCTGATGAGTCACGCAGTGGCTCTCAGGTCCCCTCCAGGAATTACATGATGCCCCAGAGAGAGCATTCTGGACATTATTTAATTCCTGGAGGGGAACACACTCATTGTTTGAGGTTCTTACGTTTTGAAGCCTTTTAAGTGCAGAGTCCAGTTCTGGTGCTGAGTGTTGTAACTTGGACCACACTCCCACACAACAGCTCTCAGAGTTGTTCTGTTTTTTCGTGTTTTCTGTCTTTGCCATGATAAAAATATAACAGTGTGTGACCAGCCCCCAGGGTTAGAACTGTGGTCAGTGTTCACGGGGCTACAGCTCTGCCAGCCTGAACCATGTGACACAGACGCACGCTTGCACGGACTAACGTTTTCTACATGACTTTGGAAATTGCATCCTGTAAAATGCATTCAACTGAGTAATCTTTCCAAGTAAGAGTGACTGTTTTTATTAACTAGACAGTAGTCTCAGACATCTTTTGGAGGGTTTGTTCAGACGGTGACTGCGAGGCCCCACCCCTGAGTTTCTAATTCCTGAGTCCCTGATTCTCAGAATTTGTGTTTCACACAAGTTCCCACGGTGCTGGGGCTGCTGAGCCGGGGCCGCTTTTTGAGAATCGCTGAGCTGGATGTAGCAGGACCAGGGTGTTTGCAGCTTGCTGTTTGGCTGACTCCTAACAGTTATTGTACTGAAAGGTTTTGAATGCCACATTTTCAAACAAGGCAGTTTGCAAGAGTGGTAGGAAGAGACGTTGAGGATTTGAGTTCTTTCGTTTTGTAAAAGGGTTTGAGGGAAGGTTGTGTAGCTCTTTTAAAAAGAGTTAATGGCAGCTGGGTGCAGTGGCTCATGCCTGTTATCCCAGCACTTTGGGAGACCAAGGTGGGCGGATCACTTGAGATCAGAAGTTTGAGACCAGCCCGGCCAACATGGCGAAACCGCATCTCTACTAAAAATATAAAAATGGCTGGGCGCGGTGGCTCAAGCCTGTAATCCCAGCACTTTGGGAGGCCGAGACGGGCGGATCACGAGATCAGGAGATCGAGACCATCCTGGCTAACACGGTGAAACCCCGTCTCTACTAAAAAATACAAAAAGCTAGCCGGGCGAGGTGGCGGGCGCCTGTAGTCCCAGCTACTCGGGAGGCTGAGGCAGGAGAATGGCGTAACCCGGGAGGCGAAGCTTGCAGTGAGCTGAGATCTGGCCACTGCACTCCAGCCCGGGAGACAGAGCGAGACTCCGTCTCAAAAAAAAAAAAAATATATATATATATATATATATATATATATATATATATATATAAAAATTAGCCGGGCCGGGTGGCGCATGCCTGTGGTCCCTGCTACTCAGGAGGCTGAGGCAGGAGAATCGCTTGAACCCAGTGGGGCAGAGGTTGCAGTGAGCCGAGATCACATACCACTGCATTTCAGCCAGGGCGATGGAGTGAAACTTCGTCTCAAAAAAAAAGTTAATGGCCACTTTATAGCAAGAATAATTATGTCAGATCATAATTTACTTGTGATTTGGTTTGATTTTATACTTGGTTCTTGAATGGTTCTAGGTAGAGAAAAGCCTGTTTAGGACTCCGGCAATGTCTGTTGCGGGCTTCAGTGGGATGTTTTTGTTTTGTCCTGGTTGGGACATTTTGGGGGTGAGTTTTGCTTGGGGATAAGGAAATTCAGGTTTTTTGGTGCAGTTGTTCAGCAGGGGCTGGCTAAGTATCTACCATGTGCCAGGCGCTGTGCTCACAGCACTGCTGGCACATGGGCGGGTGCCCTGGGCTTTCAGCCCCATCCCAGTGTCCTGTGTGAGGCTGTCCCTGTCACCCACCCTTCAAGTCTGTGCCTCAGCCTCACAGCCACCATCCTTGGCTTGCCCAGGAACTGCTGTGCGCATGTTCACTGTCCATGTTGCATGCAGTTCACGTTCAGAATTTAAGTAACCCTCAGTATCGGTTGCTTTAGCTTTAAAACTTCAGGTGAGTTTATGTTCAAAGCCATCCATGGTGGTGGTGAACAGATAGTCATTTTATGACCGGGATACAGATAATTTACAGGCTATTTCATCAAGCATTTTAAATACATCAGATGGGAGGAAAAGTAAATATATGTATAAATTCCTGTATTTCTTTAAATGGAGAGCCATGACTTTATTTTAATTTTGGTTTCTAAGTAGAGAAATACTGGCTTCAGAGTTTATTTTACTAACAATAAAGTTGATTTCCCTGCTTTTGATATAGAAAGATAAAAAATAGTATATTTATGCATCTTCTTTTAGCAGTGAGTTTTGAGTGTCTCTTCATGATCCCTTAATGGTGATGAGTCTGACATGAGCCCTTGAGCGCCCTCCCTGAAAACCATCAGACTGAAGGCAGAGCCTCTCTGCTCCCAGATGGGTCACTTTTTTTTTTTTTTTTTCTGAGACACAGTCTTGCTCTGTCGCCCAGGCTGGAGTACAGTGGTGTGATCTCGGCTCACTGCAACCTCTGCCTCCCGGGTTCAAGTGAATCTTGTGCCTCAGCCTCCAGAGTAGCTGGGATGACAGTGTGTGCCACCACGCCTGGCTAATTTTTGCATTTTTAGTAGAGACCGGGTTTCACCATGTTGCCCAGGCGGGTTGTGAACTCTGGGCCTCAAGTGATCCACCCGCCTCAGTCTCCCAAAGTGCTGGGATTACAGGTGTGAGCCACCGCGCCTGGCTTTTCTTGTTTGTTTTGGTAGATGGAGTCTCACTCTTGCCCAGGCTGGAGTGCAGTGGCATGATCTTGGCTCACTGCAATCTCTGCCTCCTGGGTTCAGATGATTTTCCTGCCTCAGCCTCCCAAGTAGCTGGAATTACAGGCACATGCCACCGGGGCGCTAATTTTTTGTATTTTTAGTAGAAGCGGGGTTTCACCGTGTTAGCCAGGATGGTCTCGATCTCCTGACCTCATGATCCGCCCGCCTCGGCCTCCCAAAGTGCTGGGATTACAGGTGTGTGAGCCACCGCGCCCGGCCCCATGAGCCACTTTTTAAAAGTGCAAGTCTAAGGGCACTTTGAGTTTGCATATGGTACTTTAAAAGAAGCATTTTGCTGTGAAAGATGCAGAGAAGCTGTGGTCTTTTCTCCTGGGCACTAAATAGAGTGAGACCCAGGACTCCCCTGTTACCCAAGCAAGATGAAGGCAAGGTCCCGAGAAGCCCCATGTCACAGAGGCCTTGGAGGGGCTTTGCTTGTGCTTCCTGTTGCTGGTTGACCAATGTGCTGATCGTTTGTCCTTGCATGTCCGTGTCCGGGTTGCAGCATGAAGCGTGCCAGCTCTCTGAATGTCCTTAACGTGGGTGGCAAGGCTGCTGAAGATCGCTTTCAAGTAAGGAGCCTACCCCGAGTTGTGTCCTAGGCTGCCCAGACCACGCTGGCAGGTCTGCAGATCCGCGCCGGTCCCCGCTCCGCCCCTGCTCCTGCAGAGGGCTGGGGCCGCGGCCACGTTTGTTCCTAGACAGCCAGTTGTGGCAGTCGTGTTCCATATTCTGCTTCACCACTGGTTACGTGCATTATGGGCAGTTCACATGGGACCATTCTCGGAAAATTAATTAATGATCTCAAATGGTCTTTAAAAATCGTGTAACCTAATTAATTTATTCTGTTAAATTACTATCAAAGCTTGACCAATTAATTACTAGTTTGTATTTGTTTGATTTTAGCCTCTCCTAAGTTTATAACTATTAATAATTATCTACTTAAGCTGTTGTTCAGAGTTTAAAAGTATTCAAAACTTGATTAACATGATGACTAACGTGTTGTCACTCTGATACTAAAATCTTGAGCACTTGGCGAAGGTGTCCGGATCTCACACAGACACATCAGGTTCACATCTGAAAGTGCTGACTCCCTTCCCCACCACGGAGGCCGTTTTGAGTTTTCATCCCTTCCGCCCTTTAGTGTGGCTGTCAGTGGGTGGCCGGGTGCCTGTGGCTGCTCTAGAACCTGCCTGTTTCCCAGGTGCCTGGAGCCCGCCCGCCCGGCTGCTCGAGCTGTTGGGACTTGGCAGTCCCCGCCCGCCCCTGTGCTGGTGCTGAGAGCTCGCGACAGTGGCCAGGCACTGCCCTCCCAGTTGTCCAGATCCACTGATCCTCACAGACAGGTCAGCGCCCCAACCTGTCCCCCATCCCTCCTGGGAGGCAGCCACCTCGGGAAAGCTTTTCCCCAGCCCCCTTCTCGGTGGCTGCCGAAGAGGCTTGTAGGGTGCCGGACATCCTGCTTGAAGCACCCCTAATGACAAGAGGAAAGAAAGTCTCTTCGTTTTATAGGGTTCTGTAGCTGACCCAGTGTTTTGCCCTCTGGTTTCTTGGAGCTTCCACATGCACACTGACCTCTGGGCCTCTCGAGTGCTAACCTAGATGTAGCTGTGCAGCCGGTACTGTGAGGCCTGAGGCCGTTTGAAGCTGGCATGATTTGAAGCCCTGGTTAAGTGTAATTTTTCTATTTGTTTTTTCATGCAGGAACGAACTAATTGTCTGGCCGACTCGCGAGCTCTGAGTGCCAGCCACACTGACCTGGCCCACTGAGGGCCGGCAGGGCTAGGGAACCTGCCTTGGGGGTGTGAGACCGCCCTGCCCTGCCACGCCCTCACCGCCCTGCCCGGAGGCGCCAGCCGCACTCCTTGGCTTCCTTTCCTAGATAGTGACGTCCACCAACCTTGGAGGTGCCTTTTCAAAACACCCGGGCGACCTTGCCCCAGCATTCTGTTACCCGGCCTGCAGTCTCAGTGCCAGGAGCCGCCTCGACCGCGACCCGGCCAGGCTGGCCCACGGAGGCTGAGGTGGCCTCAGCACGCTGGGGGTCGGCTCCTGCTCACGGATGCTGTTGCATTTCCTGCCTGCCACCTTTTTGCCAGGACCCCAAACTCTCTTCTAAATTATAATGTTGTAATAAGGCTATAAATTAAGAATTTGGAAACATGAAGTACCCCTTTCAGAACGAGAGGCATTTAGTGATCTGCGGCAGTAAAGCCTGAAGTGTAGTGGACCTCCTGGTCAGTGGGCAGTGAATCCCCTCCCAGCAGGAGCATCTTCTGCGTCTCTGTTTCCGAGGTCCCCGGGCCTGTGGTCCTGGGCGCCTGTGGGGCCTGGGGCCCCATGCCCACCCCTTTTGAGCAGTGTTCTCTCTCCTGGAGGCCCCTGCACACGAAGCCCATAGAGACGTGTGGTTCACTTTTTAAAAGCGTACGCTTTATAGAATGAGGGAGCACAGTGGACTCTGACAGGAACCTTTTCAAATCAGTGCTGAGGCTGTATTTCTTAGCTGTCCACAGACTAGCCCATAGGTAAAGAGCCTACAAAACAGATGCCGAGGTGAGCAGTGATTCCAAAGACTGGCGCTCAGAAGCGCCACCTCCATGCCAGCCAGCTAGGCTACGGAACGGAGGGGCGGTCTGAAACACTGGCCATCCCATGGGAGGTCAGCTTGCCGCTGTCACGTAACAGGGCGGGTGATGGCACAGCAGAGGCTCACACTGGTCGCCTTCAGTCCCTGGAAACTCCCCATGGGGCACGGGACCGAAGGCTGGGGACAGAGCATCCTGGGGTTTTATTACAAGGCTAGGCTTTAAAATGCCTTTAAAAGTTTCGTTTCATTTCATCCCGTCTCATGTTGCAGGACTGCTGTGTTTGTGAAAACGCATTTGTTTCCACAAGACAAGCTCCATGTAGTTGTCAGCGAGTGCCTGGCACAGGAGCTGCCCTGTGGAGCCAGTGTTGTCCCCAGCTGCTCACCTGTGGCCGTGGCTTCTTTTCTGAGGCTCCTGACTCGATTCTTGCAGGTTCTGATGGATCAGGAGCTTACTTTCTAAATGCTACGTAGAGGTGTTAAAGGAAATTTGATAGGTTCTGTAACAGTGGATGGGATTAAAAGAAAAAATGCTACATATATATGGCTGGGTGCGGTGGTTCATGCCTATAATCCTGTAATCTTAGCACTTCGGGAGGTTGAGGCGGGAGGATCACTTGAGCCCAGGAGGTCAAGAACAGCTTGGGCAACACAGCGAGTCCCTGTGTCTACCAAAAAAACCGCCATAAATAGATAAAATTTGATGGGTTGTGAGAAGCTACCCCTCAAGAAAGGGGGGTGTAGAGCAGCTTCCCCTGACAGGTGCCGTGGCTGCCCCCGTAGTGGGCTATGTCTGTGCGCAGGCGACAGGCAGGAGGGCTCTGGAGCTTCCCTTGTGGTGGGGGGTGCCTTCTCCCTGTGAGGATGCTGAGCAGAGTTTGGAACCCAGTTTCCCGTAGTGACAGTTCTCTGGAAAGGAGAAAGGGCATTTGGAAGAAGTAAACACAGGGCTGAATATGGAGTTCAATTTTAACCTCTTCAGACTGATGGGTGCACACGAGGCTGCGTGGGGCCTCTGTGGAGCCTGCTCTGGCGTCCGGCCATGGGACCTTAGGGCCGACGTGGCCTCTGCAGCACTGTGGCTGTGGGAGCATTGTGTGTTGGGATAAGAGAAGCCAGAGGGCCTCCCTGAAGCCAGCTCGTAAAGGAAGGTTCATGTTTCAGAGAGGCAAGTGGCAAGGGAATCTGAGTATCTGAGTCCCTGATGTTTGAACCCCCCCCCCGCACCCAGTAGAAGTGCAGTGATTTAAGCCATTTCCCATCTGGCGGTCTGAATTTTTCCCTTCAGAGAGAAATGGTAGGCCCAGCCATCCCTCCTCCTGTGTTGTCTTTCTGGTGAGGGGACCCCCACGTGAGAGTCAGCACCTGTTTCTTCAGAGTTGCTGTCAAAATAATCACTGCACCCCCCATGGCAGCCGTGTGTGCAGCGCCCAGTCCCAGCCACCATGGCATGGGAGCGTCTGGACCTGCGGGCGGACAGCCTGTCTCTGGGTCGTCGGTGCAGCTGTGGCAGAAACCAGGCCCTGGGGAGGTCCTGTGACATGACTGCCTCCCTGAAGCAGCAGCAGTGTGCGGCTCGGGGGTCCTCGGAGGCTGGCGGTGCCCGCGGGTGGCACAGGGGCCCTCTCATGGGCAGCACTTGGTCTTGTGTTTACAGTACTGGAGGAATTCACATCGTTATTTTCTGGATTAAGCTGCTAGAAATATCACGTAATTAGAAATTCAGTGTTTAGAGTAAGATGTGTTAAACATTGCTAAAAATGTTACGGCTACCATCTATAACAGGTGTTCCATTGTCATAACTGTATGGAATCTTCTTGGAGGATGTCATTAGCTTCTGTGTGCACTGACTTGTGAGCTGTGTGTACACGGTGGTCAGATTTCTGAATACTGTAGAGCACTCACCAGCTCTGACCACGTCTTGCTAGGGCCCGCCGGCTGCGTGTGCAGTGGGGCCAGCTGTCTTAGGGCTGATACGTAGATGTGTATTCTGTTTACAATTAGTTCCCCAACGTTGTGGGGAAGAACTTAAGTGGTTTTCAAGTGTTGTATGATATGGTGAGGCAGTGAGGGTCAGGGCACGTAGTCCCTGAGGAAGGGTCTTCGGGACAAGAGGGACTGTGCTCCCCAGGGCGTGGTGCCTCCCTAAGGGGATGGTCAGTGCTCCTGGGTTGGTGCTGGCCAAGCCAGCCCTTCTGCAGACTGCTGTGGTGGGAGTTCCCTGGGACAGGAAGCCCCCCAGCCCCTTCCCTCCAGGGCAGGAACTGAGCCAGTATGGGCGGGGCCGGCCTGGAGCTTCCAGGCGTGTTTTCTCTGTTAAATGTACCTCTGTCTTTAAGCTGTCTCATTTTCTAATCGCCGGCATGTCTTGCCTAGAAAAGCATTTGGAATTGCTTATGTTCAATTACAGAAATAAAATGTTTTATTTGCTGTTGTAGAATCCCTGCACTTTTGCAGAAAGGCTGTTTTATAAAAATCCAACCCCAAAATCATTTTTTCCTATGTTCATGCCAGTGATTCTTAACTTTAGGGTCAGAGAGCCTTGATAATGTGATGAAGGTTTTCAATGGATTGTCCCACCCTAGAAAATGGCAAACAGAAAAATTCTGCACAGTATGGCCCCATCCTTTACCTTCCCCCCAACCAGTGCCAGCCGCCCCCCCCCCCCCCCCGTAGGAGCACCCATAGGCTCACCCTGGGCACATGGGGTGAGGGGTGACAATTTCTGCCTCTGGGTTGTGGGAGGAGTCAAGCCACTTAACAGTTCTGGGCCTCCATTCCCCTACCTGCAAGTGGAGATGTAGTAACAGGACCTCTCCCCAGGAGCTGTGAGGAGAACGTACTTCAATGTGCATAAATGAGAGCAGGGCCTGGCAGACAGCAAGAAGCAGGTCCTGGAACTGCATCCATTTAACATTTATTTGTCAAAGGCCTGGTCGGTGCCAGGCAGCGCGTGGAGGCACTGGGTGGGTGGGAATCAAGGGGGTCACCGCTCTGCCCATGGGGAGGCCGCGCCACTCTGACCGCTGGGTGGACATTTCAGCATCTGCAGCCAGCTGTGTTCCCGAGAGGCTCTTTCTGGCCAGATGTAAGGCCTGGTCAGTGTGGGACTGGGTCTGCAGGTGGCCCTGCCAGGAGTCCTGCCATATCCCTACCAGAGTGCCGCCCAGCCACACCAGGGCTGAGCTGGACGCCCAGACCCCTGGGGCCAGGATACACTGGGACCCTCCTTCCTCTCAACCTCGGATCCTCTTTCACCAGAACTGTGTTCCCAGGTGACTGACGAGCCTGTCACATGCCAGCCCCACGCTGCCCGCTCTCCTCTGTCTGGCTGTGGTGCTGGCACAGGCCACACTACTAGTCAAGGCAGCCCCCCCAACCCCAGGCTCTCCTGGACCCAGAAGCTGGAGGTCGATGGGATACGCTTTCTCCACCTTGTACCACACTGAAGTTTTGTGGGGCACAATGTGTGCTGGGGTGGGGCCCCCAGGACCCAGAGGTGGGTGAGGAGGAGCTGCTTGCCTGCAGCCCCGCTGTGGCCTGAGTGGTTGGGGGAGTAAAGACAGCCCTGTGTGTAGGAGGGGAGACCTTCGTGGGCAGGGCCCCAAGGCTGAGGGGGTCTGAGGCCTCAGACGCGACCCCAGGTGGGCTTCCATGTGGACAGCAGAAGCAGGGGACTCCCACGGAGTCACTGTAGGGACACCCCCAGGCCCCAGCCCTGAGAATCACCTGTCCCCAAGGACCAGCTCAGCGGTGGGGACCAGGTGCCCAGCAAGCCGGGCCTGTCCCCAGACCCAGGGAGAGGTGGAACAGCTCCCCCAGCTCAGGTGGGGGACTGTGGCCACCACCTTTGGCTGAGAAAGTGGAACCGCTGCCCTGGAAGAGCTCTGTCTGAACCAGGCTCGCAGCTGTGCCACGGCCAAGGCAGACAGCGTTTTAAAGGCGCAAGCCCCGTGTGTCGGGGCTTCTCAGGCAAGGCTGTTCTGTGGCTGCCACCGTGTCAGTGGGACTGCGTCCCAGGTGTCCCTCGCACCCCTTCTGCACTGATCGTGTAGGAACAGGAGGAGGGGGGCAGGTGGGGGGCAAAGAGCACCCGCAGGGTCCGGGCTGGGCAGCCGAGGGCAGCCTCTTCCTCGCGGAGCCGCTCAGCCAGCAGTCTCACCAGGAGCTGGTTAGCCCAGGTTATGCCAAGGGCTGGGGAAACACGCTCGTCCCAGAACCTGAGAAACAGGAAGCAGGCGAGCTGGTGCTCAGAAGGCTTGGTGGCCCCTGCCCACTTCGGCCCAGCTGTGCCCCTGTCACCTGCGCAGAGGTGCACGCACCACATGGCTGCACTCACCCCAGTGGCCCGTGTGCTGCGCCCGGCTCCTCCATGGCCTCTGTCACCTGGAAGAGCACAGTCCAGGTCAGCTGCAACGGCTGTGGGTCTTCCCGATGGGCAGACACAGGCTGCTACCCGCAGGAGCCGGGGCCACCTCGCTGCCACCCACCCCACCTCCAGACCGGCTCTGCTCTCGCATCCTGGCTAAAAGTACGCGCTCACGGGTGCACCCCTGCCTTGGTGCCCACCTGGTTGATGCACAGCACAGGGCTCTGGAAGGCACTGCTCAGCTCACGCAGCGCGGCCCCCAGGGACTGCAGACGCCTGGCCCTGGGGGCGGAGGCCTGGCTGTCAAATTCACAGCGGAATGGGGCCGCCACCGAGTCGATGACCACCAGGCGAGCCATGCCCCGAGACAGCAGAACGGGGACCTTCTTATTCACACACTCCAGCAAGGCGTCCTGTGGGGACAGGGCCATTGTGTATGCTGGCCAGCAGGCCCCCGCCCCAGGTGACCAGACCCTGTTTGGAGTGTCACTCGACCGTCTGACTCAAAACCTTCCTCCCCACCTGGGGCTGACAGTGCTGGCTCTACAGTCCCCAAACTATGAGCCCAGTTCTGTATTTTTCTCAGAAAGTCTCCAGCTATAGAAGCTTCAGGCTCACACACTGGCCCCCTTGGCTCCATGTCCTTCCTCTGGCCTCCCAGGCAGGCGCCACCCCTTGGCCATGCCAACACCAGCCTCTGCAGAGGCATCCTTTGCCCAGGCTCCTGAGTCCTTGTGGGGGTCTGCTCTCCCTTCTGCCATGGTTTCACCCTCTCCCCCTCACAGGTCAGCAGCAACCAGCCCTCTTCTTCGGTGGCCCCATGCCAGGTGCTCAGACCACCCGGACCTGGCCACAGTGCCACCAAATCTAGTCCGTGGTGGCCATGATCACCTGGGCCACACCCTCTTCGGCCGCTCAGTAAGGCAGGGGCCTAATGCCCTTCAGGCGTTACTCAGGCGAGTCAGGCCTGGCCTGCCTCTGCCAAGGCGTGGGGCACTCTGGGAGACCATCTGGGGGTCAGGATGGGGCTGCAGGTGGAGACACCCTTAAGGCCAGTGCCTCCCGTGCACCCAGGCCTTAGCCCTGTGCTCTGAGTTGGCCTGGCCAAGGGGTGGAAACGGCCCTGTGCCCACCGGCTCCCAGGAGAGCTTCCAGGGGAGGGCTCCCCAGGGAAGGCAGGTGTCCTCGGCTTCCCTCTGGGTGCCGCTGTGGCCTGTGGGTGCCACGGCCATTGGCATGGCTGGCCTGGCCTCTGACCGCAGAGGTTGCTGAGCTGTGGTGATGGGGGAGGGTGGCACAACTCCTGGCACCAAGCAGGGTAGTTCAGGTCCCATGGGCCTTGTCAGCAGCTCTGGCCAGAGCTGCCCCTAGGCTGCCCCTCAAATCCAAGGTCTGCAGCCACACACTGGTGTCACGCCTGGACCTCTGAAGACGCCCTGCACGCCCTGAGTGAAACTCGTCTGTGCTTCGTCTCCAGGGCGTCTCTGGCCGAGCCTCTTTTTGTGGAAAACGACAGCAGCAGCAGTGGCCTGGAAGACGCCACCGCTAACGTGAGTTCCACCGCCTGCAGCCCCAGGAAGCAGGCAGCTGGGCCAAGGAGGGACTTTGCATGTGCAGGGACTGGGGGGACTGGGGATGGGCAAGTGGTGACTGCTGCTAGCTGCCCGGCTGGGCCTCCAAGAGGGGCTTGGCTCAGAGAGCCCCACCCTCATGCAAGCCCAAGGCCCACAGAGTAGTGGGGTGGGAACGGCACTAGGCCCTGCTTATGCAAGAGAAGGCTGTGTCCACACCCCTGGCCTTCCCCGTGCCAGATGCAGGCCTTTGGTGCTCCAGAGAGCAGAGACCAAAGATGCACCGGTTCCCCATGACCCGTCGGCCCTAGGGAGGCTCACAACCAGCAACACCCTCTTCTCTAGGCAGACTTGGGGTGTGGGCTCCCCAGAGAGCTGTTTTCAGAACAGAACTTAGTATCACTATCAGGTTTTGGCGGCCCAGCCCTGACCTTCTGTCTTCTCTTGCAGTGACCCCAACCTGGCCCCGCTCCAGGATGGGACTGCCGAGTGTGGCCCGGAGCTGGCCCGGGACAGCCAGGGCAGCAGGGAGGGCCCCTGGCTGGGAGCCGCAGTGCTCACTCATGTCTCCTGCGTCTGTGTGCATGGGGCACGATACTAATGACCACATGGCTGGTGTGACCTCGGGACTGGGGCTAAGGCTGGGCCTAGGCTGGTGCCCTGGTGCGGCGTGGCCTCTCCCAGGAGACTTGGGGCATGAGCTAGGCCCACAGCTCCCTTCCCATGTGTAACTTCCTCATGTTGTGTGCGATAATGTATTTTATTGTACATTTTTTTTTAAATTAAACGTTTATATGCCTTATGCTTTACTTCAAAGTTTTTTCTATAAGAACTCTTGGCCGGGCGTGGTGGCTCACGCCTGTAATCCCAGCACTTTGGGAGGCCAAGGTGGGAGGATCACGAGGTCAGGAGATCGAGACCATCCTGGCTAACATGGTGAAACCCCGTCTCTACTAAAAATACAAAAAATTAGCCGGGCGTGGTGGTGGGCGCCTGTAGTCCCAGCTGCTCAGGAGGCTGAGGCAGGAGAATGGCGTGAACCTGGGAGGCGGAGCTTGCAGTGAGCCAAGATTGCGCCACCGCACTCCAGCCTGGGCAACAAAGCGAGATTCCATCTCAAAAAAAAAAAAAAAGAACTCTTAGAAGTGGGGGAAGGCCGGACGCACGTGGTGGCTCACGCCTGTAATCCCAGCACTTTGGAAGGCTGAGATGGGCAGATCACGAGGTCAGATCGAGACCATCCTGGCTAACACGGTGAAACCCCGTCTCTACTAAAGATACAAAAAATGAGCCGGGCATGGTGGCGGGCGCCTGTAGTCCCAGCTACTTGGGAGGCTGAGGCAGGAGAATGGCATGAACCCGGGAGGCAGAGCTTGAAGTGAGCCAAGGTCGCACCACTGCACTCCCGCCTGGGCGACACAGTGAGACTCCCATCTCAAAAGAAAAAAGAAAATAAAAAGAAGTGGGGGAAGGCCCACCGGCTCTGCCAGACCACAGTCATGTCTAGGGTGGGCTGGACATGGCAGCCGCTCCCCCTGCACAGGGCAGAATGTCCTTATTTGCCTTTGGTCAGGGGTTTACTCCCAAACTTCCCATCTTTTCTTCTGCATCTTTTCTACTTCATCACTTCTCCCTCCTGGGATGATCTCTGTAAACTAAGTGCTGACAGCTCACAGCACTGCTGCCCCAGCTGCAGGGATGCGTCCCAGCCTCTCATGCCTGCTTCCTGGCTGCAGGACGGACTCCACTGGCCCCCCATGAGTGGCCCCTGCTCTCTGGAAGGCCCTGCCATGGGTCCCTCCTCCAAGCCCAGCCAGTGTCTGCAGGGAAGCCAGCAGCCAGGCAGTGGTCAAGGATCTAAGGTCGCCTGTGTGAGCTGGAGGCCCGGCAGGCCTTGGCCAGGTGGAGCCCCTGTGCCTCCAGTGAGGGCCGTCTTCCCCTCAGAGGCAAGGCTGAAACCAACACAGCTCTCTGACCAGGGCAGCAGCCTGGAGAGCAGGTCCCACCCTTCTCAGGGCGGTGGTCTCCTAGGGCAACTGGTCACGGCTCCACAGCCCAGAGAAGGCCCTTGCCACCCGCCTGGGGCTTCTCTTCCCCACTCCGTCTTCATGGGCAGGGTTGACAGATGGTGTACAGGCACCCAGTTACTTCTGAGTTTCAGATCATGAAGAAAGTTGATCTGAATATGGGCATCCTCATTCTAGAACACGCTTCAAAGCTGCCTAAGATTCAGACGTAACTGGATGTTGCAGTCTGCCGCCCTGCCCGCCTGGCCCACAGCCACTCCTGGCCAGGATTTTGTTTGGCCAAACTGCCGTCAGGCTCCTGAGCCTCCTCCTAGGCCCATCTGTGCACGTCCTCGTGAAACCCAGTTTTGGCAATCCCTGCTGAGATGGTAGCAGGACCCCTGCCCTCCACATCCAGTCGCCCTCAGTAGCTGACGGGTCCATCCTCCACCGTCCCCAGGGGCAGTCTGATCCCCATGGCCCACCTTCAGCAAGGGTCCTGGGAAGACGCTTCAGCCAGAACCCCCTCCCCTGCCAGTTCCTCTCAGTCACTCTCCATCCTCTGACCCCGGACCTGCTCCTCGGGCGTACACCTCCGTGACCCATGCTGTGTTCAGAGCGGAACCGCATCTCTCCCTGCCCCGCTGAGACCTCACTGCCGTGGTGCTTACCTGCCCCAGTGGTCCTGAACAGCTTGCCTGAGGGGTGTCACGGGGCTTCTCCCACACTCACCACATCGGCCACATGCTCGATGAAGATCTGGCTGCCAAATCGGAGCTTCTGAAGCAGCTCTCCAGGAACGTCAGTGCGCAGCCGCGGCTGCTGGGCCATGAGCTGCTGCAGGCGCTTGTGTGGGAAGGCGTCTTCCGTGCAGATGTAGACGGCTCCTGGGAAGCAAGAGTGCCTGATGTGCCCAGGGGGCTCCAGACGGGCCTGGGACTGCCACACACATCAAGCGCAGACGTCTCCCACCATTTCCAACTCTGCCCCTCACAGGTTCTTTGCCCCTGGCCCGGGGAGGGAAGAGGCTGGTGTTCGTTCTCACCCTCCCACTGGCAGCCACCGCAGGCCCAGGTGACCCCTCAGGAGGAACACGGGCTGGGCCTCCACTTCCGACACCCAGGCAAGGACTTCCCCTGTCCCGGGCCCTGGGCTGGAATGGCCATAGATGGGAGGCCTCTCCTGCCCCACCCGCCCCCCTTCCCCCCGTGCCCCTCCGTCCCCACACTGCGGGGCAGGAAGCAAGTGGCAGCATCAGGGCAGCGCCTTCTGGAAATGGCCCCTGAGCCCAACACATGGCCACACTGGAGACCCCACTGGGCAAGTGTTTCCTCTCCTCCACTTTCAAAGCTTCTGCAATTCAAACAGCCGGCTTGCAAAGACACGTGTTGGCGAGGACGTGGAGAAGGCGGACCCGACCCCTGTGCGCTGCTGCTAGGAATGCAAAGTGGTGCAGCTCGGAAAACAGCCGGCACTTCCTTCGCGAGTTACACACAAATCACATGGCCCAGCGGCCACACTCCCAGGTAGACACGCCCAAGAGAAAAAACGGCCAGGAACCCCCGCCCCATTCTGTGTCAGAACTAAGCTTCTGAGAGGCATCTGGCCCACTTGGGGCCAGGGACGTACAAATACTGCTTGGAAGCCATGTCTCTTGTGGCTGGTTCCCTTCCCCACCAGTGTCCCTAGCCGTGGCTGTGCCCCTAATCAGGAGGCCACAGCAAGGTCGGGGCCCCGGGGTTCCTCCATCCTGTTGGCTGGAGAGAGGCTGGGCTGGAAGGCTCGGAAGCAGGTGGAACCGGTCAGACAGCCTGTTTTTGTTGGGGTGATGTATTGGGGGCTGCACAGCCATGGGGACATTGTGAAGCTGGCAGGAGGGTCGCCGTGGGCAGCCCTGCAGTGGGCAGGGCCCCAGCAGGCCTGGGAGAGCCTCATGCAGCTTATGCACAGGACCCAGAATCACTCCACAGCCTGCCTGCCACTTTCTTTTCAAAATTAGGGTCTTTAGGCCGGGCGCGGTGGCTCAAGCCTGTAATCCCAGCACTTTGGGAGGCCGAGACGGGTGGATCACGAGGTCAGGAGATCGAGACCATCCTGGCTAACATAGTGAAACCCCGTCTCTACTAAAAAATACAAAAACCTAGCCGGGCGACGAGGCGGGCGCCTGTAGTCCCAGCTACTCGGGAGGCTGAGGCAGGAGAATGGCGTGAACCTGGGAGGCGGAGCTTGCAGTGACCTGAGATCCGGCCACTGCACTCCAGCCTGGGCGACAGAGCAAGACTCCGTCTCAAAAAAAAAAAAAAAAAAAAAAAATTAGGGTCTTTAGATTGGATCTAGGAAAAGAAGTCATTTCCCCAGAAAAGCACATCTGAGCCCTAACCTTGCACATGGTCACGGCAGCTGCGGGGCCTCCTCCCTGCCCCCGGCCTGCAAGGTTGGACTGTGCTCTCTTCCCACAGCAGCCCCTGGGCTGAGCACAGCTGGGGGATTCAGGGAGGGTGTCCTAAGGTTCCCATGTCCCTGGGGAGCGGGCAGTGTGGGCTTCACTGAAAAGGCCAACGGGGTGGAAGCTCAGGGGGAGTCACTGCACAAATCAGATTTGCATGAAGCCTGGCACGGAGGATGCTGGAGAATGAGGGCGTTTCCTGTCCTGTTCCTGAGCACGCTTGAGTCCCACCTCCACCTCACAGCAGCTTTCATGGGGTAAGGGGGAGACTCCCATTTTCAAGGCCAATTCCTATCCTCCCGGCTTGTGGCTGTCTCCAGGCTCACCCGAGACCAGCTGCAGGACTCAGGCACCTGACAGGAGGGCGTCCTCCCCTGGACTGCAGGGACAAAAGCGCCTGTGGCACGCACAGACCCCAGCCGGGCTCTCAGGAGACCCCTCGCCCTCCACCCAGCACGGAGGCTCAGGCAGGCACAGCACAGCCTTGGTCCCGGGGATGACGCTGGCCTGAGGGTGGCAGAGGTGAGGTTCCCAGCCACACTGCCGCTGGCAGGTCAGGCCTGTGAGGAGGTGGCTGGTGCAGCCTGTGGGTCCGGGGCCTGGGGTCCCGCCCTGTGTGGGAAGTGAGCCTAGCAGGTGCGCTCGAAGGCGCCACCGATGAAAAACGCTGCCACTCTGTGTTCATGTGGAGTTTAAGACAGTGTGGGAATCGCACGTTGACACCAGGGAATTGGGTTAAAAGGTAAGGAGCTACTAGGAAACATCTCTCCTACTCACAGCTCAGTTTAAAACGACATGAGCTTTTAACACCTGAGGACCCAAGCAGGCACGCTCTGAACGCTTCAGCAATGCAGGGAACCCTTGTTTCACAGACAGAGCTACAGGCTCGCAGGGACGCGCCAGGAGCATACCTGGCCTGGCGGCGGGGCACCCAGGAGAAAGGCCGTGCTCCCTCCCTGTGCCGCTGGCTCTGTGGACTCCGGGCTTGGCAGCTGTGTGGAACCTGGGCCGGCATCGCTGTGCTCAGCCAGCGATCCCTGGGGGCCTAGCTCTGCTGAGGGCAGGCTGCAGGGCAGGCTGCCTGGTGGTGGGGTTCATACCCTCCCACCCCTCCTGCTGTCAGCTGAGCCCAGCCTCACTTCCCCTCCCTGTTCTGGAAGGAGTGAGGACAATCAGGACCAGAAGAAGGAGGGAGACGCAATGGAAGGAACGGCGCAAGAGGCGGCCACTGCCCCACCTCAACGGAAAGCTGTCCACACAGCAGGAACCGGCCACCCGCCCAGACCCCATGGAGGGATGGCCACTCACCAGCCTCCAGGCCTCCGTGCTGCCGTGGAAACTGCACAGCCAGGCAGAGCTGCAGCGCCAGCTGGCTCTTCCCCACTGAGCTGCGTCCGGCCAGCTCGGTGATGCCGTCCAGGGGCAGGCCACCACGGAGAAGCGAGTCCAGCACCGGACAGCCGAGGCTCAGGCGCTGGTGCTGGGCCGGGAACCGCTCCTTCTGCTGGTGCAGGTGCAGTGCTGCAGGGCAGGGATGGCGTCAGGCCTGGCTCTCCTGGGCCTGCGGGCAGAGCTGGGGACTGTGGGAGGCACGGCCAGCCTGCCTGTGCCAGGCGCAGTGTGGCTGGAGCAATGGTGCCTGTGGTCACCAGGGGTGAGCAAGGTGCTGAGGGGAGGGAGGGGTGGCCCGGCCAGAAAGGGCGGGTGCACCTGAGACGCAGAGTCAGGGGGAGCCCCAGGGCCACCATCACATGCCCCCAGGGATCCCCCTATGGGGCGACTGCAGCACCAGACGCCTTCAGCCAAAGCTTCCAGAGAGCCCCCAGGTGCTCCCTAACAGCCTCCGTGTGAAGAAAAAGGCACAGCTCCATCCAGCTGGGATGCCCTGGGGTGCTGAACATTTCTGAGGCAGCTTTAATGGGCTCCCGCACACGCACACATGTGCACGCCCCATGCCGTCAGTGCTCTGCGACGGACACCCTTCTAGAGCAATGCTAGAGCAATGCTGGTCACAGCCTCTTGGCTAAAGGGCCTTGGATGAGCCATTCGACACAGTCTTCTCCACGACACCGAAGCCCCTCGGGGAGGCTCAAGGTGGGACACGCAGTGCAGGCTGTGCTCTTGGCCTGGGGCCCGGGCCGGGAGGAACAGCCTGTCCCTCGAGTCTGCACACTGCCTTGGGCATCCTGGTCAGGTGGAGCAGGCCACCACGACTGTGAGGACTGCCCAGAGCCCTGCCCATGGCACCTGCCCACCATGGCAGGCCCAAGTTCAGCATGCTCCTCAGGGCCCGGGTCACTGAGCCACCTGCAGGGGAGGGAGGACCCTGCTCATGCCCGGACCCCGCTGCCCACTGAGGCCTGATCAGATGCAAGGATGGAAACCTTGTCTGTCCAGGCACGTGGGGTTCCCTGGGTACCTCCCTCTGCTGCCAAGACCTGCTTTCCCACACGTGGTGGTGGCACCGCGGCCAGGGCCGCATCTCACACCGTTCCCACCCTGCCAGAACCTGAAGAGCTCTGGGTGCTGACTGCCAACTTCACCCCTGCGTCCTGCACCCCCCTCCTCTGGCCCACAGAGCAAGATCCCCAGGAGGCCTCACAGCCCCTCTGTGTCCACCTCACACATTTTCTGACCCAATGCTGTGACCATAGCCCCATGGTTGTAGGACAAGCAAGATGGGAACTCTGGGGCGTGGGCAGCTGCCACATGCCCTGAGGCTGGTCCCTGGGTGGAGCCTGCACAGCCCCACGCCCTGCACCACAGGGATCATGATGCTGGAACCACATGTCACCCCCGGTGGGAGGTGCCAGGACCCACCTACCTGTAAGGATGCTGCTTCCCCGCAGGTGTGAGGAGGCCGTTCTCAGCAACTGCCAGACCTCGGGGCTGGAGAGGTTGGTCATTCTCTTCAAGTCCGATCCAGAAAAGTGTAAAACCTCCTTTACTGATTTCAGTTTGGCTGAAATGACACAGATAAATTACAGGAAACTGTCCGACTGTAATAATGCAGGGCAACACAGCGACAAAAGGTGCTTTGTAAGAGCGCTGTGACACCACCGTGCTTCCGATTCTGGGGACAAGGTGGGTAGGGACCAGATCCCCTGCTCCCTGGAAACCCTGGACAGCGTGTGGCCGACGCACGGGCAAGGGGAAAGGGCCGCTGGGCACTGCGCCCTGAGTCTTGGCACTCGTGAGGAGCAGAAGCCAGAAGACGGGGTCGGGCAGGTCCCAGGTGCTAAGAAGAAACGACAGGCACCCAGTTCCATGCCAGCTGGAGACACTGCTCCAGAAAGGGGCAGCAAAAAAGCAACACTGAGGCCGGGCGCGGTGGCTCAAGCCTGTAATCCCAGCACTTTGGGAGGCCGAGACGGGCGGATCACGAGATCAGGAGATCGAGACCATCCTGGCTAACACGGTGAAACCCCGTCTCTACTAAAAATACAAAAAAACTAGCCAGGCGAGGTGGCGGCCGCCTGTAGTCCCAGCTACTCCGGAGGCTGAGGCAGGAGAATGGTGTCAACCCGGGAGGCGGAGCTTGCAGTGAGCTGAGATCCGGCCACTGCACTCCAGCCTGGGCGACAGAGCAAGACTCCGTCTCAAAAAAAAAAAAAAAAAAAGCAACACCGAGCTTTCCAGCACCCACCCGCCAGGCACGGAGCCGGGCTGAGCCACGGGCAAGGACACGTGCCCTGGGGAGTGGAGCGCTGGGAGGGAAGCAGAGCTCAAGTCCAAACACTGGCTGTGCAGGGCAGTCAGGGCGGGGCAGAGCATGTGCGAATCAGAACGGCGGCGGCATCAGTCACAGAGGTGCGGAGTGCCAGGACCTGCCATGTGGGGAGGAGGGCAAAGTTCATTTTGGACTCGGACAAGTGCATTGCTTTCTACTTTCAAACTCGGAGAAAGACGACAAATGCTGCAGACTGATCAGCCCATCAGGGAAGTGCGAGGAAGCGCACACGAGAGGGAACAGCGGTGGACGAAGGGCCCCGCCCGGCCACGGAGACTTACACCCCCCTCAACACGGGTGCGCTGAACGCTGCAGTGAAGACCTTTGTCAGGCTGGAAAACAGTAACCACTGGTGGGATCTTCAGAAAAGCCACACAGAAAACACAAGGAGATGGAGAGGTGGGGATGAAGAAAGCGCCCCTGGGTTTCACCAGATCCAGCGGAGAGGGCTTCCCGTGGACAGGCTGCTCCAGAAGGCTCTGTGGGCCCTGAGCATTCGCCAGGATTGGGGATCTGGTGGGGCGGCGCCCCCGATAAGTCTCATGGCCCCAGGCCCTTTCACAGTTTCGAAGTCTGCAGGGACTTCTGGAAACATTGGTTTTTGAATGAGACATAGGTGAGAAAGGAACTCCCTGGCTAAGCCCATTCCCCTTCTCTGTCCCTGGTCTGCAAGCGTCGTGTCTGCAGCTGTGGCAGCAGCCGTGATCACAAGGCCACCAACAGGAGGATAAAAACCAACAGCCAAGGATGGAAGGGCAGGACAGCGAGGCCCTGCCCAGTCACCAGGTCGCTGCAGCAGCTGCACGAGCACTCCTGCTTCTCACCACAGACAGCGTGCTGAGGTTCACGTAGCTGAGGCCCTGGGAGACGGGGGAGGATGGAAGATGGAAGGAGGGTCCCCGGACAACAGCTGGGCTGCAGGCATGGAGAGCAGGGGCAGGGGCTGCACGTGGGGCCTGAGCTTTCAGCATTTGCTAACTCGGCGGAAAAAAGATGCTGTAAGAAAGAAAACGATCCCCCACATCCCACATTGTTGAAGCACAACAGGTATGCACCAGTCACAACCCTGACAGCTGATGTCACCCAAACTAGGTTCTAACTACGGGCATGGAGCTGGGGGAAGAGGAAGTTGGGGTACACAGGTGTAGGCACACTCAGTCCTCACCGCCCCCAGTAGGAAGTCCATGGATAATCAATAACACTGACAAATCAAACTTCACAACATAAACACATTTAGGAGCCCAGATGTAAATATTTTTTTTAAAAATAACTAAAAGACGGCTGGGCGCGGTGGCTCACGCCTGTAATCCCAGCACTCTGGGAGGCCGAGGTGGACGTATCACGAGGTCAGGAGATAGCGACCATCCTGGCTAACACGGTGAAATCCCATCTCTATTAAAAATACAAAAAACTAGCCGGGCGAGGTGGCGGCGCCTGTAGTCCCAGCTACTCGGGAGGCTGAGGCAGGAGAATGGCGTGAACCTGGGAGGTGGAGCTTGCAGTGAGCCGAGATCGCGCCACTGCACTCCAGCCTGGGCAACAGAGCAAGACTCCGTCTCAAAAAAAACAAAACAAAACAAAAAACAAAAAACTAAAAGACTTTATGTGGCTCCATTTTACCTTTTAGACAATATGCACGTATTACTTTGATAAAAATAAAAGTAACTGAAAGAAATCCATGCAGTTAAGAACACACACACACACACACCTGAAAACCCCACAGTACATCCTACCCTCGGTGTAATAATCAGGGTAGGCAAAGGGAGGAAGGCTTAGCCCGCCAGCATTTTGTTAACCTGCCTTATGTAAAGTGCACAGACCCACCCACACCCCTTATGTAAATAGAAATAAATGTACCTTTCTTAATTGCAGCAATAATTCTGGGATTCAGGTCCAGTAGATCTAAATCCATTCTGTCGGTGGGCTGCCTACCAGGATGAATAACTTCCCAGGAAAGACAGAACAATAGATGCAAATTCTGAAGCACTTGCCTTCAATTCAAAGCCTGTGGGAGTGACAGCAGTCACCGTGTCCGTGTCATCTGGGCTCTGTCACTGAGGGTGGAAGAGACTTCACTGTACAGGGAAAGCTGTCCAGCTCTATCTAGGGCAACATGTCTGTAATTTACCTCTAAGAATTATTTAGCAGCTTAGAACCCATTCCAGACACTGATGCATTTGAAAAATCCCCCAAACCCACCACATTCACCCCCTGTGGGAAGTGCTAGAAATAAGACCATCCTCCTGTGGCAGGTGAGTGCCCCGCCCGACTCACCTCTCGGGGGCTCGGGGATGACCCACGCGTTTCTGGCTGACTTGACTGAGGCATCTCTTGCACTCTGCAGTTTAATTTCCTTTAAGTGTCTCCCTGGGGACTCTGGAAAGAGTGGGAAGGTGAGTCTGGGATTGGCAGAGTGCTCAGGGAATCCGAACATCGGTGGTCTCCAGCTGTCTCAGCAGCCAACAGCAGAAGACAGCTTCCAGGAGGAAGACACTGTGGACCCCACCCAGCCTCTTCCAGGAAGGGAGCTGGCAGCCCTTCCACAGCCCGAGCCCGGCCCAGAGAGGGAGCAGCTCAGCTCTTCTCCTCTCCGGTCTCGGCGGGCTGCTCAGGGACTCAGCCCAGGATTACATAAGGCCTTTCCAACAGGCCACTCTACATCCCGTCGGCCTCCCAAATGGCAGGAACAAGAGTGTCCAGGGCACCAGGAAACCAGAAGGCAGCAGCCTCGAGGGCCATGTCCTGCAGTGAGGCCCGGCGCCCTCGGCAGTAACCCAGCAGAGGAAAGGGCAGGCCGTGGACTTGGAGAAGGCTTTCCCTTGGACCACACAGAATGTGGCACTGGCCTGGATGTGATTACACTGGTCACTCCATGCCCATGCTCAGCCTGCTCAGGGCCAGGCGTGGAAAACAGACTGCAGGAGCCGCAGGCTGAGGCACGCCCCCAGGCGCCCTGTGAGGCGGGCAGGGCAGGGAAGCTGGTGCTCCAGGATGCGTTTCCTGCCCACGCACCAGGCTCCCGGGGCCCCACGGCCTGTGGATTTTCTGAGCGAGGGACAGGGAGGTGCCCAGGCCTGGTTGCCCAGGCAGGCCTGACAGGAACTGACAGGGTGAGAAGCCGCCCTGGAGGGCCGGGTGCAGGCCAAGGCAGGGCGGTGGGGCACTGAAACCAGCTCCAAACTGCTGGCTGGCCAGAGTGAGGAAGTGAAGTTCCCCAGCACAGAAGGCAAATCAAAAAGGAATGCCACCTCCAGGGCAGGCACTACACTGCCAAAGGAGATGTGGCCTCGCCTGGCTCTGTGAGTTACTGACCTTGATTCCTGGACTGCAAAAATACAAATCAACTTGAAGGTTGGGCAGATGCTTTGAGACAAGCTATACCCTGCTGGCCTGGGAGCTGGTCCTTGGTCCCAGCCTCTCAAGAGAGCTCCCGCTCTCACACTCTCCACTGCTATTAAGGCACACCCCGAACTCTAACCAGATCTCACTTTCCAGGGGCCTGCTCCATCCGGCGGAGCAACTGGACTCTGGCCACTCTGGCACTCGCCTCCCTGCGGCGAATGCACCCCATCCATGGAGGCCCTGCTTCCCTGCCAGGCGTCTTCACCTCCTCCCCTCTCCTCCCCTGAGCACTGTGAACCCGAGAAAAATTCCCTTTGACAATAAACCGTGTGATTCGTGGAATCATACTTTGGTCATCTCCTTATTTCCTCCACACACAAGGACCCCTGCAGCGCCAATGCCCACAGGAGAGGGCAGAGCCAGCTGCACGGACCCCCACCTCACAGGCTTCAATGCATTGGGTCACTTGAGCCTGGGAGTTCAAGACCAGCCTGGGCAACACAGTAAGACCTATTCTCTACCAAAAAAAAAAAAAAAAAAAAAAAAGAGAAAGGAAAAGAAAAACAGCCGGGTGCCGTGGTGGTGCTTGCAGTTCCAGCTACTTGAGAGCCCCGGAGGCGGAGGCTGCACTGAGCCGTGATGGCGCCACTGCACTCCAGCCCGGGCGAGAGAGTGAGACTGTTTCAAAAAAAACAATAAAAATTCATGCCTTGTAATGAGGAATTAAAGGCAGGATGAACAAACATTTTCTTCCTTTTTTTTTTTTTTTTTTTTTTGCTTTTTGAGACCGGGTCTCTTTCTGTAGACCAGGCTGGAGTGCAGTAATGTGGTCTAGACTCACTGCAACCTCCGCCTCTCGGGTCCCGGTTCAAGCAATTCTCCTGTCTCAGTCTCCCAAGCAGCTGGGATTACAGGTACGTGCCATCATGGCCAGCTAATTTTTGTATTTTCAGTAGAGACGGGATTTCACCATGTTGGCCAGGCTGGTCTTGAACTCCTGACCTCGTGATCCGCCCGCCTCAGCCTCCCAAAGTGGTGGGATTACAGGCGTGAGCCACCACGCCCGGCCTAAAGATTTTCTTTCCAAATCAAAGCATTAAAATAACTGTTCAGACCTCTCCCACATCGATGCCAGGCCAGCGCGGTCCCAGACAGACGAACGAAGGCATCGAAGGCCGGGGGCGCAACCGCGGGCCCACCTCGGCCTCCCCTGAGCAGACGCCTCCCCGCGTACACCGGAGTCCCCGGAGCCCGCCTTCCCCACCTTCCCCGCTCTGAGCGCACGCGGCCCTGCCCCGGGGAGGCGCCTGAACGCCACCCGAGCTGCACCGTGGCCCCCAGGGTGAGAGCTGCAGCCCCAGGCCCGCCTGCTCCCACCGGCTCGGGCACTGGAGACCTGCGGCCGCCCCGCCCCTCGACCCTGCCACACCCCTCACGCCCGCGGCCGCCCACGACCTTCGACCCCGCCGCCGCCTGGCACCGCAGCCGGTTTCCGCGGGTCTCACCTACCGCTGGCTCCGCACTCCTCTTCGCGCCGTCCTGCCCCTCTCGGCCTCCTCCAATAGGCGCCTAGCGCCCCGATAGTGCTACACCAATCAGAGGCGAAACGACGCCGACGTGGCTGACGAATCAACCAATCCAAAGTCTCAATCTTTCTGAGAGGGGCGGAGCGCATCCGGGCCAGCCCTCGCCGCCGATTCGTGAATGGCCGCAGGGTGGCAGGGGCGGTGCCCTTACGCGGATTGGAGAGGGCAGCGATGGGGCGGAGTTCGAGCTCCGATTAGTCCGCGTTCCGTGGCGGGCTTGGCGATTGGACGCCGGTGCTGTCAGCCGCGCGCGGACCGGGGCGGGGCGGGCGGTGCCCTGGGCTGGGCTAGGGGCCGGGTGCGGGGCCGCGGGCCGAGAGACTGAGGCGGCGTCATGTCCTCCGAGGTGTCCGCGCGCCGCGACGCCAAGAAGCTGGTGCGCTCCCCTAGCGGCCTGCGCATGGTGCCCGAGCACCGCGCCTTCGGAAGCCCGTTCGGCCTGGAGGAGCCGCAGTGGGTCCCGGACAAGGAGGTGGGTGGCCGTCGCCCTGGCCCGCGCCTCCGACCCCCCCCGCCGCCCCGGCCCGGCCTCGCGGGCTTCTGGGCTCCTGCGGCGCCCCCTCCGCCTCCGGGCGACCCCTTCCCCAGCCGGCCCCCGCCCCACTCTCCCCCAGGTTGGCCGCGTCCCCGGGCCGCCGCCTCAGGCTCCTGCGCCCGCGGGGAGGGCGGGAGGCGCGCGGGGTCCAGGTGCGGGGATTCCGGGAGGGCAGGAGGCCCTGCACCTGCCCAGGGCGGGCGCCGGGAGGCGGGGTGCGGGGCGCAGGGCGCGGGCTGGCTCCGGGGGTGGGTGCGGCCCTGCCCGAGGCCGGTTTGTGCTGGGCTGGCGCGTGTGGACGGCGTCCGGAGAGCCGGGGCTCGCTCCCGAGAAAGTGGAAGGCGGCGCGTGTTCCTCGCAGGCTCGGCGGGGAGGGGGCGTGCTGTCCGCCGAAGCGCTGGAGCCGGCGGCCCCGCAGGGGTCCCGCCGGGGAATCGGGGGAGGCGTCGGTGCCTTGGGCGGGTGGCGGGTTCCGAAGCCATCTGCTGCTCAGAAGCCGGGCCGGGAGGAGGGCCAGGACCCACTCTGCGGGCCAGGCTGCCCCCACTTCCCCTTCGTCTACACCACCCTCCACCTCGGAAGTGAGATCGCAGTCTCCCACTGGACAGTTTGAAGGAGACTGCAGATCTGCACCCGTTTCCCTTAGGCCCAGACACGGCGGGAGTTGCCCAGGCCACTCCTGCAGCAATTGGGGCGGGGGGGTGGGGTCCCTGAGCCAGGCCGTGCCCTGGGCCTCCCGCGGGGTTCCCTGTGACCTGATTGGAGGTGTCTTTGCCTCACACCAGACCGTTGGCCAGCTAGGAAGGCCCTGAGTGCATTTAATCCCACTAGCTGTGCGTTAACAGGTGTGTCCAGTTTCTGTTCTGTGGATTTTACCACGATAAAAAAAAATTGGGGGCGAAAGATAATTTTTGTAATATGACTTTCATGCTTAACACCTGTTACAGATTCGTTTAATTCCCTCAGTGAGAGAACTAAGCAGACGTTGGAACTAGGTTCAAGAAATCAAAGTAGCACTAATTGCGTTCATTGAAGCTTGGTCGGAGGCCTGGTGGGGGCGGTGGGCGGCCACAGAGCCTCGGGGACAGGACGGAATTTGAGTGACTCGGGAAGTGTCTCAGCATCTACAGTGTATGCGAGCGTGTCCTGGAGAGTTGAGACCAGTGCTGCTCACCTCTCCCCAGTATCACCACCCTAAGGAGTCTTTTTAGACACTTCCCCCTAATCATCCGCCTATGACATCTTTTTTGAATTTTACTTTTAAATTGACAAGTGAAAATTGTATGTATTTATGGCGTAATGAACTCTTAATAGCACAGAAATACTCCACATCTGTCTGAACCATATGGAGCACGTGAGAAAGTGTGGCCGAGACGAGGCAGAAGTTTCCAGCAAAGCACAATTTCTTTCTCCCTACTGTACACATGCACTGATCTTACAGTTCTGTTTTTTAGTTAACCACTGTGTTCCCCTCCTTCATTCTCTCTTCCAGAGCCCTTTTGGTATCAGCATTTTGGTTTAGCATTTTCCCCCACCTTTCTTTGTGACCTCTGCTGAGGCACTGGAAGTCCCGCGGTGACTTCCGACTGAGTGGAGTTGAAACACTTGAGTCAAGGTGGTACCCCTCGTGGAAAAGAAGATTCCTTCCCACGGTGACGTGGTGGCAGGATGCCTCTCCAGAGCCCCCCGCCATGTTTGGATGATGAATTGGGATCTGAGCAGCTGAAGAAGGTCCTAGCATTGGGCGGGCTTGGGGGACAGAGAAACCATTCTAGTGAAGATGGACTTTGTCTTTGAGTTTTGTGTTGTGAATTCTATTGGAGCGTGGTCTTACAGGCCAGAAGTGACCGAAGACAGCGTTCTGGAGGAACTTAGAACGGGGCAGTGAGGGCTGGAAGATTTGGAATGAAGTCCAGCTTTAGTTGCAATAGCTCGAGGGGACACGTACTGTAACAGTCGCCTGGCAGGCATGTGGTGGTGCTGAAGAGGACACTGAGCCACGCTGTGCTGGCTGCGTGCTTGGGGCTGCTGAGGTTGATTGTCGGGAGGTGACTCAAATGTGCAGATAACCCATTGTGGGAAATAGGTTTCCTTGTGGTGGTTCATCATGGGGAGAGGAGAATTTGGTAGAACTTGGCAGGTGGGTAACATTGTCCTTGGCTTGGTGGCCGTGTGCCGATTGGCATCATTGTCATATCTGTAAACGCGTTGATCTATTTTCATTCTGGCTCTGTCCTTAGCCAGGGGAGTCTGAGTCCAGCCCATTGCACAGCTCCGGAATACCAGGTGCCTGACCTGGGCCGGTTTATCAGTTTGGGCCCATGAGGGTTATCCCTTTAAAATGCTGCAAACCCCCCTGGGAAATGTGTGTCTTTCTTAGAGAGGTGGCCTGCAGCTCTCAGATTCTCAAGGAACTCTGATGCAGAACCAGTTGAGAATCGATTCTCCAGTCTGTGCCTCCTCAAGAACCTGTGGGGCAGGGGAGGCAGAGGCGGTGTGTAAAGCTTCGTGCGACACCAGTTTGGATAGAGGTGCTTTGGGGTGTGAAGGAAGCCTCAGATGATCTCTGGGGCTTGTCTGACTCTGCCATCAAATATCCGACACTGACGCAAGGCAGTGGGCCTGGGGGTGGGTGGTCTGGGCGTGCAGCCATCTGGGCTTGTCATAAGCAGCTAAGATCCTGAGTTTTATCCTTAAAATCGTGGCCGCTGTGCACTCCTCCCACCTCCCATCCGTGGCGCTGGCAAAAGCAAGGCCCGCAGCTCCATGCTGGCGGGTTGACACCTTGATGGATACTCTAGATTCAGAACCAGGGAGGAGAGAGCACGTGCGTGTCTGATCACGAGCCTGGACTCGGATGAGGAGAGATCTGAAGTGAGGACTGTTGCTAGAGGCATCTGGGACTGTGCAGCAGGGAGAACAGGGGACCCTGAGTTCTGTGAGGGTCTCACAGGCCAGGCTGGACAGGGCTTTTCTTTTGCAGGAAGGAGTGGCCAAGGCTAGAAAGAATCAACCTGGGGAGGTGGGATGGGCCAGTGGTGGGTCAGGACCTCCAGCAGATCAGAGAGCTGAGGCCAGAATATAAAAATTAGGTGGGCGTGATGGTGTGTGCCTATAATTCCAGCTACTCGGGAGGCTGAAGAAGGAGAATCACTTGAACCCAGGAAGCAGAGGTTGCAGTAAGCTGAGATCGTGCCGCTGCACTCCAGCCTGGGTGACCAAGCGAGACTCTGTCTCAAAAAAAATAAATACACTTTGGGAGGCCGAGACGGGCAGATCATGAGGTCAGGAGATCGAGACCATCCTGGCGAACACTGTGAAACCCCGTCTCTACTAAAAAATACAAAAAAACTAGCCGGGCGAGGTGGCGGGCGCCTGTAGTCCCAGCTACTCGGGAGGCTGAGGCAGGAGAATGGCGTGAACCCGGGAGGCGGAGCTTGCAGTGAGCTGAGATCCGGCCACTGCACTCCAGCCCTAGCGACAGAGTGAGACTCCGTCTCAAAAAAAAAAAAAAATAAATAAATAAATAAAAATAAAAATACAAAAAGTAGTCTGGTGTGGTGGTGTGTGCCTGTATCTCAGCTACTCGGGAGCCTGAGGCAGGAGAATCACTTGAACCGGGAAGAGGCGGTTGCAGTGAGCCGAGATAGTGCCACTGCACTTCAGCCTGGGCGACAGAGCAAGACTCTGTCTCAAAAAAAAAAAAAAAAAAAGAAGTCCAGATAAGGGAATTGTGTTCCAGTTGATCATGAGGAGAATTTCTGGCTAGTGTTTTCTGGGGCAGAGAAAGGGAATTTGGAGGGCCTTGTTGTAGGTAAACAAGGGGACATGGGGACATCTGTGATCTCTGGCTCGTATGGGGAGGGTGGTTCTTGGCGGAAGGCTCTCCCGGCACACTGCAGGGTGGGGGGGGAGGTGGTTCTCGGCGGAAGGCTTTCCCAGCACACCGCAGGGTGGGGGGTTCACAGTTGCTTTCCAGGATCTCAGCGCTTGGGTAAGGCTCACCCTTGGAGGTGCCAGGGGCTGCCAGAGCCTCCTCAGGTGTTTGGGAACCAGCAGCCTCGTGAGATACTGCCAGGGACACCGGCGAGCTTCTTAAGGGTCCCTGTGGCTGGCTAAGATCTTTTTCTTGTTCGAGACGGTGTTGCTGTGTCACCCAGGCTGGAGAGCTTTTACTGATGTTAGGTAAAATTGAGACCTTGAAGCCATGAAAAAGGATTCCCGGGCATCCTGTGGGAGGCCAGGCCGCCTTTAGCGTAGCCCTCCCAGGATGCGATCACCGTGTCTGCACCTGTCACCATCTTCAAACTATCTGACAGCTTAAAATTGTAGAAAACTGATAGTAATGCACATGTTTCTAGTCCCTGAGATGCAAGTAGATTCTGTCCCTCAGAGGTGAAGTTGACATCCTCTGTCCCCCGACCGCGGGGTCTCTGTGAGAGGAGCCAGTTTACAACTCCTGTCTTCCTTCCTCATGGCCTGTATCCATGTCTGCTCTTTGGATCCTCCTTGGAACTGGATTTTTAATCTTAGGGTTCTCTCATTAACTAATGAGTTAAATCTTTGACATGGGTTCCTTTTCTGTTTGTAGGAGTTATGCTCTACCATTTAAACATGATTGTCTTTCACTGAACGTGCATTGATACATGTCTTTAAATTGTTTTTTGATTGATGAGTACTTGGGGGGCTGAGAATTAGTTGACTGTGGGAGCCCCACCAGCCAGTGGGTGACACTTCTCACTGTAGTGTGGGGGCTCAGTGCGTGGTGGGGCCTGACTGTCCTTTGTCACCCCAGTCTCAAAGGGAGGGCAGGCATATGTCCTGAAATTTGGTTCTTTTTATGGTCACTTTTTTTGAACATCCATTTAAACTCCCTAAACTATACTTACAGATGATATTGACATTGAGGGTGGAGGCGCGTTTGGTTTCTTGTGTGCTGTCAAACCCCACTCTTTGCAGGTGGACCGGGTGCCGGTTCTCAGGAGCTGCCCTGTGACCTTCGAGGGGCTGTTGCTGTTGCATTAGAGTGGGGGAGCGGGTCTCGACCTGCAGCTCTCTAAGGAGTTCTGTGCTGGGGTCTGCTCCCACCGTGGAGGAACGATGGGTTTCATGATTTTTCTTTTTTGTTTTGTTTGAGACGGAGTCTCACTGTCGCCCAGGCTGGAGTGCAATGGCGCAATCTCGGCTCACTTCACCCACCGCCTCCCGGGTTCAAGCGATTCTCCTGCCTCAGCCTACCGAGTAGCTGGGACCATAGGCATCCGCCACCACGCCCAGCTAAGTTTTAGGTTCTATTTTGTAGAGACGGGGTCGTGCTATGTTGCTCAGGCTGGTCTGAAACTCCTGAGCTCCAGCAGTCCTGCCACCTGGGCCTCCCGCAGTGCTGAGATTACAGGTGTGGCCACCACGCCCAGCCGGGTTTCTTCTTTCGTTGCTTGCGGCCATCTTGTTACCCACTGGGAAGCTTAGTTTATGGCATCTGCCTTGACCACCTCCGAGCATGTCATGTGGCAGGGTGGGTGTGAGTCAGTTGTTGGTTTACTGGACTAGCAAGGAGTGGACGAGCGCCGAGGGCTCTGACTCCTGTAGGTAGCCAGGGGAAGTGTGTTCCGAAATTTCACTGGGAGCCGTCTACATGCACCTGCTCTGGTCCTCACTCCCTCTTAGCACCACTTCCCTTGAGACAGCTCCTTCTGTGTCCATTCAGCTACCCACCCAGCCTGTGCTGGGCCCTGCAAGGTGGCCGTGGAGGCCTCCTTTAGAAGTGAGTGCCCGCCCCAGAGAGGCCTGGGCGGAGGCTGCCTCTGTGATGCCACTGCACAGGGCACAGAGGGCTCCTGGAGAGCACTTGGGCCCCGCCGTCCATCCCGAGGGGCAGTGTCTGTCCTTAGCGGGCTTATCTGGTTGGCTTGGGCAAGAGGGTCGGGCAGCAGATGGGTGTTTTTAGGGTCACTGCCCGAGCTGACCCTGCCTCACTCTCCCTCTTCGTCTCTGTGTGTTTGTCACAGGCTGCACCTCTGGCCTCGTGGCCCTCACCAAACACCTTTATTATTTATTTATTCATTTTCCTCACTAAACGTCTTGAGGCCTGCTTTATTGGGTTGTTCTTGGAGGTTTTGGTTTCCCCAGCGAATGTGCTGGTTTGAAAGTCTGCCCCAGCCCACCCTGGTGGTGACACATGTGTACCTGGGATGTGACACAGACTGAGAGGCTGGCATTCCAGACACCGCCGGCCACCTACGGTGGAAACGGATGAATCACACTTGGTTTCTGGGCTTTGGTGTATTCTCCCTAGCTCCTAAAATAGCTGTTTCACTGAACATCAGAGCTGCTGGGTCCAATTAAAGGAGGCGCTGGTGGGAGCCTGGTCTGGTGCCCGGCTTGCTGTGCCTGGGCTTCCTTTGTGGAGCGTGCTTATGACGGGGTAGGCATTTGGCAGTAGTTTTACCTTATGTCTTCATCCATTGCTTTATTTCATATTAAATTGCTCTATTGATAATTTTTAAAATTTCTTTCACTAATATAATCAGTAGGAAATTACCTTATTTAAAAATCTATACATCTAAGCTCATTGGTTATTTAGAGTAATAAACTTCTGGATCACTTATATTTTTAAGGGAGCACATCCTAGGTGTGGTCTGTCTCTTTTTTTTTTTTTTTTTTTTTTTTTTGAGACAGAGTCTCACTCTGCTTCCCAGGCTGGAGTGCAGTGATATGAACATGGCTCACTGCAGCCTCGACCTCCTGGGCTCAAACCATCCTCCCAGCTCTGCCTCCCAAGTAGCTGGGACTACAGGTGTGCACCACCACGCCTGGCTGATTTAAAAAAAAAAAATGTTCCTAGAGACAGGGTCTCGCTGTGTTGCCCAGGCTAGTCTTAAACTCCTGGGCTCAAGCGATCCTCCTGCCTCAGACTCCCAAAGTGCTGGGATTACAGGCGTGAGCCACTGCTCCAGCAGTGTGGTCTTATATTTAGAAATTGGCCTTTGAACTTGCCCAAACACAGACGACACAGTAAATGTGAAAAGCAGTCCTCTGTCAGCACCCTCTGCTGAGAATATTGAGAGGATACCCCTCCTGTTGGGCACTGTGAGCCAGGGTCACCACGGAGAGACTGTCAACAGTTCTTCTCACTGGAACCTGGTGATTACGTGGCTTTGTGTTTGCTTAAGCTCAGAGTTAAAACCCCCGTGAAGCTTTCTCTAGCAGATTCTAGTGGATTCTGTGGCCAGTGGATGTCTGGGGTCAGGGAAGGGGCCACCACACAGAGTCAGGGACTGTGCCACTGAACAGCGGGCAGAGCGTTCCGAAACCAACAGGCCCATTGCAGGGCAATGGCAGGGCTGGGCTGCAGCGCAGTCAAGGCGGGGAACAGTCAGACTAGGCCCACAGCCTGTGGGCAGGGAGCCCCTGGCAGAGCTGCAAGCTGGACTTTGTAGATGCTTCCAGAAGGCTGGGGCGGGCCAGACCTGGTTTCTAAGTCCAGGAAGCAGCTTAAAAGCAAAGGGAAACAGAAAAAGGCTGGTCATGGAATCTCCTAAAGCTCAGGACCTGCCTGAGTTGGGGCAGTGGCGACATGGAACTCGGCAGGGATGAGGCCCTCGTGTGGGTCACGAGGGGCCAGTCCTTGCTGCAGAATGGTGTCTGAAGGGCCCCTGATGTGCACCACAACCGGGACCTCTGTCCTCCCCCAGTGAGGCTCCCACACATGAGGCTGTGGACCCCAGAGGACTCCTTCCAGAAGCATCTGCAGAGTCCCAGGACCACCAGACTCTGTTTGGCCAACTAAGCACAGTGGGCACTTGCACCCGATGTGGACTGTCTCTGAGCCCCTGTGGACGGGCTGCAGGCTTCTGCTGCTGCGTGTGTGGGTCCCGCAGGCTGGAGGGAGGCCCTGCCTTTGCAGAGCGCAGGGTGGCGGGGATGCGGTGAGGGTGGCGGCTGTGACGGCACCACATCGGAGCAACTCCTCCGCACCAACATCTTTTGGGGCTCAGAGAAGGGGCTGGACTTCCCAGAGGAGGGGTGCGGGGCAGGGGAGAGTCCCCATGCCTGTGAGGGAGAGAATCAGGGCAGGGTGGTGGAGGATCCATGGCTGGGCCCCCAGACCCCAAGGAGGCTGTGCAGCCACGTCAGAGGCGCTGGAGGATTGGGCGGCCACCAGGTCCCCACCGCGGCTCAGACCCAGGGGCCTGTGTTTCAGAAGGTGCTCGGCCCTGGTGACCCCACAGGCCTTGCCTGCGTTGTTGTGGAATCGGCCGCAGCAGTGTTTGCCGGCCTGGAGTTGGGGCTGGAACAGTGCCATGCGTGTGGGAACAGCTTTCCTACCGAGGGGCCGAGCCCTGTCAGCTGCTTGTCGGTGCCAGCACAGCCCGTCTGTCCTTGATGGAGCTCTGAGGCGGCTCTCATGTTAGATAAGACGTTTGAACTCGTGTGTGGCTTGGTAATGCTGTGGCCACCTCCAGTCTGCCTCCTTTTTGAGACTTCAGGCCCTCAGTTTATGCTCACCAGGTAATTCCTGGTCTCGTGTGGGGGCCCCCTCCTTGCCCCGGAAGGGAAAAGGGGACTTTTCATGGAGCAAAGGTCTTCTCTTACATCTCTTTTGAGTATTATTGTGCTTTTTTTTTTTGAGGCAGAGTCTCGCTCTGTCGCCCAGACTGGAGTGCAGTGGCGCAATCTCGGCTCACTGCAAGCTCCGCCTCCCGGGTTCATGCCATTCTCCTGCCTCAGCCTCCCAAGTAGCTGGGACTACAGGCGCCCGCCACCTCGCCCGGCTAGTTTTTTGTATTTTTAGTAGAGACGGGGTTTCACCATGTTAGCCAGGATGGTCTCGATCTCCTGACCTCGTGATCCGCCCGTCTCGGCCTCCCAAAGTGCTGGGATTACAGGCTTGAGCCACTGCGCCCGGCATATTATTGTGCTTTGAACATGGATGATTCTTGGTCAGTATTCATCCGAGTCCTTAATCATCAGAAGCAAAAAGACCCTCCATCTCTCCCAAGAGGACCTCTTTGAGTCACACCATTCGGTAGCTGGTTCATTTAACCCACACCTGTTTCTAGTTCACCACCCGCCACCTAGGTCTCTGACAGTGAGGACCAAAGTCGGGTGTGCTTGTCACACCAGGCGGCAGCCTCGCTGGGACCTTCTTGTTTCATCCTTACCAAGGGCCCCAGAGCACGAGGGTCTTGTTGTCATGAAGCTGAGGGAGGTGAGGCATCCTGGGTCCCGCAGCCCCCATGTGCTGCTGAAGTGCCTGTTGGGGAGTGGGTGGGCAGCACCGAGGCCCAGCTTTGAAAAATGCTGTACCGGCTCACCAAATCCGCGGACCACCATTTTCATGGCAAAAGTGTCCTTTACTCTGTTAAAAGAATGCACGGTGGCACAGATTTCCTTCAGAGCCAGGTCTGAATGTCTTCCCCTTGGATTGGAGTCCCTGCTGTTAGAGCGGGGGAGCCAGCGGTGATGGCGGCATCCTCATGCTGTGTCAGGGCCCCCCTGCCATCTGGAGTGAGCAGCAGGCAGCCAGGCCAGGACGGAGCCTTCCCAGCTGAGGTTTGGGAGTTCCGTACCTTTGGTGCTGAGGGTGTGTTCACGGTGACGTCGTCCCGTGGTCATGAGGGGGTTCGAGCTAGGAACCCCCTGCAAGTGGTAAATGCATCTGGCTTGCTGTTCTAAGTGGAGGTGGCAGGCACAGCTGGGACCTGGGCCCCTCAGAAGCAGGCTCTGTGGTGGTCGTGCATGAGCAGGCACCTCACTGGGCCGCGCTCCATCTGGGGCTGCTGCAAGAAGCTGGGCTGTGACCAGTCCTGAGGTCTCTGCAGCCCTCACGGGAGCTTGGAGGCCTGGCTGGTTCTTCTAAGGAGTTGGCCGGGTGGCCATGGCTGCCCACAGTGGGGCGTGGCCTCGGGCCTGTGGCCTCTTCAGTGAGGGCCTCCTGGCAGGGGCTCAGAGCGCAGCGTCAGTTGGGGGCTTCAGCATAGACCACCACATGTGTGTCTCTGGGTGCTTGGTAAACGTACCCTGCGCTTTGGTGACAATTTTTTTGTCTAGTCAAGTGAAGCAGTGGAAATTCAAGGAGCATCTTAAATCTGTTTTATTTCTAAGTGATTGATTTCAATTCCACCTTCACCCTTAGACTGACCAAGCATCTGAGGTGCGCAGGCTGCAGAGTGGGGTTCTTTGCCATCTGGCATCTTCCAGGTTGCCCTGCTCTCCTGTGGTGAGGCGTCAAACTTAACCTGTTCCCCACATATGAAAGGCTCTGGCCACCCCACGGCCCATAGGCTTCCCTGCCAGGCTGGAGCTGGGCCCCAAGTCCCTTCTGCCCCAACAGGGGTTATATGCTCCATAGGCCCAGGCGGTGCGCGTTTGTTTGAAACAATTCATAAAGAAGGCGTCTTCTCCACTAGCCTTGGCCAAGCCCTGCCGGTGTGCACCAGGCACCATACTCACAGCTGGGCCGGGCCGTCGCGCCTCCTCTCTCTCCCTCCTGGGCACAGCCGCTCTTGGTGTGATTGCCACAGCTTCGTAAAGAGAATATACTTCTTTATTTTCTTATGGCCACAGTGACCTAACAATGCCCAGCAGATGGCCACAGGGTCTGCGGTCCCCTGGATTTCAGTGGCACCTGGCCATCACTCTGGGACTCTGGGTGTTAAACATGAAATGAGGCCTCCTGAACAGCCCTTAGACAATTTTTTTTTTTTCTTCCTGGAACAGGCTCTCATTCTGTAACCCAGGCTGGAGTTCAGTGGCGTGATTACAGCTCACTGCAACCTCTGCCTCCTGGGCTCAAGTGATCCTCCCACCTCAGCCTCCCAAGTGGCTGGGACTGCAGGTGTGCACCACCACACCAGCTAATTTTGTTTTTTTCTTTTGGTAGTGATGGGGTCTCACCATGTTGCCCAGGCTGGTCACCTGGGCTCAGGTGATCCGCCCACCTCATCCTCTCAAGGTGCTGGGATTACAGACATGAGCCACCGCGCCAAGCCTGTTAGATAATTTCAAGGGTAATTCTGAGGCTCTAGTGAGGCAGCTGAAGAAACTTCAGAGGTGATTCCAACTCAGCAGAAACAGCCCCGCCCTCAGGATGGTTACCTTCTGGCTGCTGTGGTGAGGCAGAGGAGGACGTCTTCCCAGAGGGCATCCCCAGTGCCAGGACAGCACCACCTTGCCATGGGGCTTCAGGCCTGCTGTGACCCCTTGGGGAAAGTAAGCCCCACCTGCCCAGTTCCCAGGTCTTGTGTGGTCAGAATTCCTGGTGGGCCCTGAGCCCAGTCACCTGCCTGTTTCTGTCTGCGTTTGTACATTCTGTGTGCATAGAACTGTCTTTGCCAAGAAAGTCCAGCCACGTGAGCCCTGGCTTGTGCGTCTCGGACTTCTCTGCGCCTGGATCCTCCAGTTGAGGAAGCATCTTCAGGGAGTCCCCAGGTCTGACGTGCGTCCCTGTGACACACACCAGCCTGTGTGTGCTTCAGCTGCTTCCAGGGGTTCCTTCACAGGCGGGGGTCAGGGCACGCACGCCAGGACTCCAAGTAAAGAACCAGAATAATAAGCTTTATGTCTCAGATACTGGACTTTTGCCGGCTGGCGCGCAGCCCCGGAATCAGCAGGTCCCCATGCCCGCCTCGTTTGTGAAGTGGGTGCTAGCACAGCCTTCCCTAGTTTAGGGGTTTAGGTTGGCTCCTGCTGTGGATTTCCTCATCTCTTCATGGCGTTGCTCTTTGGTTCCAGTAACAGGACCAGGGCCAAAAAGGTGTTGCTAAGGTGAACTGCTGTTGGGTCCAGTATGGAGGGACCTGAAATGCCGGGATGCACACTCTGCTGCGAGACAGTCAAACCCCAAGCCCACCTCAGGCCCAGACCCCATGGGTACGCTGGGTGCATCTCCTGTAGGCCTCGGAGCAACCTGCACCCCACTGCATCGGCTCTGGAGCCTGGGCACAGGCGACCAGTCCACCGTCCTGCGTCACAAGCCTGCCTGCCTCAGGCCACTTGGGTGCCGGGGGAGGTAGCAGGGCCCAGCTTTCTCAGCAGCCCGGGGTCCTGCCCCAGCGATGTGGTGAGTGACCAAGCTGGGTTTTAACGCTTTGTCGTCTCTTTCCTAGTGTCGGAGATGTATGCAGTGTGACGCCAAGTTTGACTTTCTCACCAGAAAGGTGAGCTGAGGCTGCTGAGTGGGGGTGGTGGGAAGAGGGGAGGGGCCCCAACAGGACAGCTGCCCCTTCTGGCAGGGGACGGATGTCATCTTGTGGCTCGTTTTTTGTTTGTTTGTTTTCTGAGGCGGAGTTTTGCTCTTGTCGCCCAGGCTGGAGTGTAGTGAGTGGCTCCATCTCGGCTCACTGCAACCTCTGCCTCTCGGGTTCAAGGGATTCTCCTGCCTCAGCCTCCTGAGTAGCTGGGATTGCAGGCACCCACCACCACGCCGGGCTAAATTTTGTATTTTTAGTAGAGATGGGGTTTCACCATGTTGGCCAGGCTGGTCTAGAACTCCTGACCTCAGATGATCCACCTACCTCAGCCTCCCAAAGTGCTGGCATTACAGGTGTGAGCCACCGCACACAGCCATTATGGCTCGTTTTGAGTGTCAGCCATGCCCTGTTGCTGTGGAAAGTGACTGGGCTGATTCTGCTGGATGCCATGGGGTGGGGATGCAGCTTGCCAGGCCTGTGCACCTACCTCTTACCCTGCCCTGTCCTGCTTTGCCCTCGCGAAGTGTCTTGCCCCTAATGTGTGCCCAGCTCATGGCGCCCCGAGGCCCGAGGGCGTCCTAAGCAGTGGGACTTGCGTAGTTGAAAGAGCGAGCTGAAAAACAGCCATTTTGATCCACGATTTTGAAAAAAGGGCCTCATTTCCCAGGTGAGGCGAAGCCCTGCTGTGTGGTGGGGAGCCCAGGGGCCGGCGTCAGGAGGTGCGCCTGTGCAGGGGCCAGCACGGGGGCCTCGCATTTAGGCGCGGCCCGGGCAGTGCCAGGCCAGCAGGGTCCGCACCCGAGGCCGCTTGTCCCCTGCCCCCCCTCACTGCCAATCCTCCCGCATCTGCCCAGCACCACTGTCGCCGCTGCGGGAAGTGCTTCTGCGACAGGTGCTGCAGCCAGAAGGTGCCGCTGCGGCGCATGTGCTTTGTGGACCCGGTGCGGCAGTGCGCGGAGTGCGCCCTGGTGTCCCACAAGGAGGCGGAGTTCTACGACAAGCAGCTCAAAGTGCTGCTGAGCGGTAAGGACGGGTCCTGCAGGCGTGCGCGCCGCCAGCCGGCTCCTCGTGTCTGGCGATGCTGTGGGCTGTGCACAGGGCGCTCTGCTTCTCTTGGACGTTCTCTCGCCTTCCCTCCCTTCCCTGTTTTCTTCTGAATTCGTTTAGAAGCAGTTACAGAGCCTTCCCTTGTCTTCAGAGATGGAATGTCACCTAAAATGTTGGTGCTGACTCCGCTGGGCACGTCCATCAGGTGGGAGGGGAGGCCCTGGGCCCAGGCAGCACCTTCCCCCAGGTGGAACCCGGCGCCGGCGCTCGGGCCTTTGCGACCACCGGGGCTCCTCGATGAGGGTCCATAGACCTTTGCCCGGTAGCACCTGCAGACTCGGTTTTGAGCCATCTCTGGGGACCTGGTGTGGGAGAAGGGCGTTCTCCGGGGGCATATGTTGTGCCTTCCTGGAATTTCTGAGCAGCGCCTTCTCCCCACTGCCCGCCCACCTCTGGCCACTGCCGTCCCAGCCTCCTGTCCCCAGCTTGCCCGCCATGGGGTCTGGGACCACCTGCCTTCCTGCCCACAGCTCCGTCCTGTGTGAAACGGGCATGGTCCCTGGCTGGACAGTGGGCTTTGTCGTGCTTCCTTTCTGCTGTCTTGGTCCTGCCAGCTCTTAGGACCCGCGAGCAGAGGGGTTTATTGTTCTTTGATCTGGATCGTGGTGATGGATTCCCTGCATCCTTTGAAGGATGTAAAAAAATTTCTAGGAGCTTTGTAAGCAAGCAGAACCTGTTTAGAGCAGCACCTTTTTGTTTACCTCTTAAACCCTTGATCCATGACTGCCTTTTTGCTCAGCTGAAGGCTCCTTAGAACAAAGCTGTGGTTTGTTTCTTGACGTTTTCACCTGTCCTCTGTGCGTGCGTCTCCTACTGGTACTCGTGGGAAGGGTTAGGTGGAAAAGCAGCAGGCCCTGTTCTCACGTTTGCTTTTGTGTTCCCAAGGAGCCACCTTCCTCGTCACGTTTGGAAACTCAGAGAAACCCGAAACTATGATTTGTCGTCTTTCCAATAACCAGAGGTAAGAGCCAGATCCTGCTTGGCACGGGGTAGCATTGTCACAGACTGGGAGCCTCGGTGGCACTGAGCCTGAAAGTGACCCGATTTGGACACTTTTATTTGATGTAGATACTTGTTTCTGGATGGAGACAGCCACTATGAAATCGAAATTGTGCACATTTCCACCGTGCAGCTCCTCACAGAAGGCTTCCCTCCTGGAGGTAAATGCCAGCACGTCCTTTCCTAAGCCAGGAGGGTTTGGTGCCATGCATGGGTGACAAGAGGAGCGTCCACTTTTGGGATCGGGCAGCCACCCTGAGGAACGGGGTCTGCTGGGTCTCCAGGATAGCCTGCCTTTCCTCTTTGGGGGGCGTGTATTTACTCAGTGGCTTTAGAACTCGCCAGGTGAGTGGAGACTGAAACCGTAAGACAACAAAGGGAAATTCGCCTCAGCATGTTTTAATGATTTCCTCTGCTCTAAGTGCTGTAATGGATCATTCTGTTTATTGTTGGACTCAAACCAAGGATAAAGCCCCAAATGCGATAACTGAGATCCCCAGAAAGGTCTGAGTGGTGGCTCACCGGGAGCCAGCACTTCAGCCCTCCTCCTGCAGGCGTCTGTGCAGACCAAACGCCTGGTGCGTTTCCTGGTGAGCTTCGGCCCAGCCTGGGCCTCTCCACTAAACTCCGCTGACGGGGAGCTCGCATCCTGTTATCTGCAAACTGTGCTGACAGATGCGCGTGCCGTAACCCATGTCGCTTTCCTTCCGTTCTCTCACCGGCTCTTGGGTGCTCCTTCTCGCCACTGCCTGCCCACCTTCTTGCCATAGAAAAAGACATTCACGCTTACACCAGCCTCCTGGGGAGCCAGCCTGCCTCTGAAGGTCAGCCTCTTCCTCCTTGCCGGGGCTCCCTGCATGCAGCGGGCCCGTTCCTCCCCTCGCCACCTGGCTTCTGTCCACGGGGTGGTCTGTGCCAAGGTTCTTTGTGAAACCTGAATTCACTTCTTTTGGTTGACTTAAGAGAGATGTTGGGTCTGGTACGTGGGTTTATAAAGCATAAATGAAGATACCGCAGCAGATGTACTTTCTCAGTTCTGTCTGGGGGGAGGGTTACCCAGCAGTTGACAGCTCTGTCAGTACCTGCCAGCCCTGAACTGGCTGAGGCCAGGGGGCATGGGTGCTCACGGGGGCTCACCTGCCCTCGGGAGCCTCTCCCAACTAACTTTGCCCTTCCCACTGAGGCCTGGCGCTCCCCAGCTCAATGTGGCCTCCTGGGACCCCTAACTCTCCTGGCACTTCTGTCAGCCTCCTGAATGATGAGGTGAGATGCCCAGGCCAGTGTTTTGCCACCTCTGTCCTGAGCTCAGGGACGTGTTTGGAGCCGGGATGGTGTCAAGCTGGTTGCCTTGAGCAGGCTGCACGGTATAGACGCCCAGGTGCGAAGGGTAGGGTCTGGAGAAGCGGGGGTCACCCCAAGCACCCCTCTCTGCCTGCCTCCTCCTGGGGAGCCTGAGGCTCAGATGAAGGCCAGTGCTTAGGGGCATCCAGTACTCCTGAGGCCGGGGGAATAGAGCCTCCAGGACTGCTCTCCTGGGCAGACCCTCCCCAGGGCTTCTAGCACTGTGTCCCCTTTGTGGTGGCTTGTGGGGGTGCAGTGAGTCCCACTCTGTGCAGTCTCAGTAGAACCCTTCAGACCCCAGCACCGTCTTCCAGTGGGGGCGGGGACAGTAGTAACAGTCTCCTGACCTGATGGCAGCCAAGGAGCCGCCTGTCAGCCTGGGCCCTGTAGGGCAGGCCACACACTCATTCTTTCACGGCCAGATAGTAAACCTTTGCCAGCCACATGTGCTATGGTCAGGTGGAGGCAGCTGCAGAAGACAGGGTGACAGACGGCCATGGCTATGGTCCAGTGGTGCTTTATCAAGCAAACGCAGGCAGTGGACAGAGCCATGATCACCCTGCTCTAGAGGCCAGGCAGGACGTTACACTGATAATAGGCAGGGTTCCCCAGTGTTGGGGCTGGGTGGGTGTGCCCTAACCATAGAACCAGGCTTATGAAAATGTGGTTCCAGAGGCCCGGCATGGTGGGGGCCTGTAACCCCAGCACTTTGGGAGGCTGAGGCGAGCGGATCACCTGAGGTCAGGAGTTGGAGACCATCCTGGCCAACATGGTGAAACCCTCTGTCTACTAAAAATATAAAAATTAGCCAGGCATGGTGGCAGGCACCTGTAGTCTTAGCTACTTGGGAGGCTGAGGCAGGAGAATCGCTTGAACCCAGGAGGCAGAGATTGCAGTGAGCCAAGATCCCACCACTGCACTCCAGCCTGGGT
Source organism: Trachypithecus francoisi (assembly GCF_009764315.1). NCBI lineage: Eukaryota > Metazoa > Chordata > Mammalia > Primates > Cercopithecidae > Trachypithecus > Trachypithecus francoisi. The sequence goes on along the minus strand of NW_022681468.1, from coordinate 2,893,386 downwards.
GACAGAGACTCCAAAAAAAAAAAAAAAAAAGATAAAAAGCCAGGCACGGTGATGCACGCCTATAATCCTAGCACTTTGGGAGGCCCAGCTGGGCACCTGAGATCGGGAGTTTGAGACCATCCTGACCAACACAGAGAAACCCTCTCTCTCCTAAAACTACAAAAAATAAAAAATAAAAAAAAAAGCTGGGCGTGGTGGCACACGCCTATAGTCCCAGCTACTCAGGAGGCTGAGGCAGGAGAATTGCTTGAACCCGGGAGGTGGAGGGTGCAGTGAGCCAAGATCGTGCCACTGCACTCCAGCCTGGGGGCAACAAGAACAAAAACTGTGTCGCGGGGACGGGAGAGGGGAGAAAGGAAAAGTGTGGTTCCGGGGCCTCCGGCGCCTCCAGCTGCAGCCTTGACGCCCACTCCACCAACCGGCGGAAGAGCCGGCCCTGGGTGCTGATAGGGGGATGTGTGTCTGATGGAGGGGTCTCCCGAGAGGTCAGCGATGGCTCACGATGGGGTTTCCCTCCCAAGTCATTAAGTTCATGGGAGGCTGCATCCCATGGGTCTCTTTCAACACCAGCCCTGCCTGAAGAGTCGCTCTCTTGAGCGAGCGGTTCACTGTTGGAGCAAGTGCTGGAATTGAGTCATTGTCACTGGATCAGCTGGTCACTGCCCAAAGACGGGGAGCCTGGGTCCCAGAGACCAGTCCCCAACATGGGTGCTAGGTCTGGGGAGATGGCCCGTGACCAGGCTGGGGTGGCATTTCCCTGGCACTGGGCCTTTGTACTGACACTCCCCTCTGTGCTGGCCCTGCTTCTCAGAGGCTGAGGCCTCCGACTCCTGGGTGTGAGGCCAGCTGTGACCCTGACCATCTGCTTGGCCTGTCGGTGGCCAGGGCACTCTCGAGGTGGCCTCCACTTTTCCCCCAGCCCTGGGTGCAGGTCGCACCTCTGCAGGAGCCAGTCTTGTCTGGGGGTTCTCTGAAGGCAGGAACCCTCACAGGCCAGGGCACAGCAGCACCTCAATTAGTGGAGAAGGAGGCCTCTCGTGGTGACGTGGCTCTGGTGGTTTGTCCCCAGCCCTGGGGCACCTGGCTGAGTGTCTTCGACCCTCTCCCACCTACCCTGTGAGCTTGGGGGTCTCCCTTCAGAGGCCTGAGATGGTGTTCCCTGGGTGCTCCTGAGCACCACTCCTCACCGCCAGGCTACTCTTGGGAGCAGCACAAGGTTAGGAAGGTGTCCTGGCCACCACCACCTTGGGGCTGGTGGCCACCTGGGCACTCAGGGTCTCCTTTGGGCCGTCTTACCTCGTCTCCCTCCTCCAGGAGGCAACGCACGGGCCACAGGCATGTTCCTGCAGTATACAGTGCCGGGGACGGAGGGTGTGACCCAGCTGAAGCTGACAGCGGTGGAGGACGCGAATGTGGGCAGGAGGCAGGCGGTGGCGTGGCTAGTGGCCATGCACAAGGTACCTGAGCCCAGGCCAGGGAGGCTGGGCCTTTTGGCTTAGAGCAAAAGCTTGCCTTTCCCAGAGGAAGCTGTGTCCTGCCATTTGACCCCCATCCCCACGATCTGTTCCCCCTCGGCTGGGGTGCCCACGCCATCTCCCCTCAAATGCACACAGGCTTGGCTCCACCAGGCACAGGACCAAGCAGGTCTCACTGTGTTGATCTTGTCTGATCTGCAGGCCGCAAAGCTCCTCTACGAATCTCGGGACCAGTAACTCTGCGTGGGTCTGAGCTTGGAGTACATGTGGTCACCAGGACTGAGTCGCTTGGAACAGCAGAGCCTGCCCCTTGCACACCACAGGGATTAATCCTGCTTGTGCTGGGAAATGCAACTCATGTATTTGGAGAAACAGAAGTGTTCACTTATCTAGTGCAATATGTTCACAGTTGATTAATGCTTTAAACAGCTTGTTTTAGAATTTGTGTATTGTCAATACTTAATTGGGGATGGGAGAGACTGAGCTACACTACTGCTGAACTATTTTTAGCATAATATATACTGTTTTTATGAGTTCCCAGGTTTACTAGAAGGTTCTGGCCCATCGATATTCATTTCATGTAACTCTTCCACAGAACCAGTTTGGGTAGGAGGAACTCAGGCTTCTGATCTGCAGTAGAGCCTGCTCGCCTCTAATAGCCAGTTTACAGCACTTGCCTTAGCCTGTTTTACAGACTGTCCACTTACCTTATCACTAATTCTGGGCTTTTGGGCTGTGAGTGATCCTTTGATACTTCACTAAGGGGAACGTGGGGGCCTTGTGTTTTGTACTTTTCACTCACTATTTCACTTTATTAAGATGACTGTACAGCAATTTGTATATAAAGCTTATGATTAAAACCTATTTTGAACATATGGACAAGGCCTCGCCTTCCTGTGTCCAGATCACCTGAACCCTCGTGCCGCAGCGCAGTCTGGCTCCAGAAACAAGACTCACAGCCGCCGGGGTGAGACGGGTTTATTGTGCACATTTACACAGCGTCAGCAGCGCCGGGTGGCAGTGGCCACACTCCTGTGGCCGGGCTGCTCTACAATGGCATTCAGTTTTCTTCACCACACTATGTACAGTCAATGTTCCAAGGTGATGGGCTACAGTGCTGCATCAGTGACTCTATACACACATTTATACATAAATTACACACAAGACTCATACATGAAAAATAGAGCCTAAGGGCCTGTATTTTAATGAGAAAAAAAATTTCCAACATAGTTCGGGTAGCTTTGAATGGTCTAGTCAAAAAATACTTTTGGTATATAAAAAGCCTGTACGTACAGTTCACACCTCAGTGAAGCGCCCTCCTCGCCTTGAGGCTGGGCCTGGGACAAAGGTGGTGTCCTCACAGCCAGCCCGGGCAGGGAGATCAGCAGAGGGGCTGGCCCCTGACCCCATCTCCTCTGCCCCAGCTGCTGCCCCTCGGGGGCGGCCCCCCCGATGCCAGGCACCTGCCATCCTTCAGACACCAAACAGCCCCATCTACCTGGCCGTGGTCTGCTCTCACACCAGTCCACCCCCAGCCCCAACCCTGATTACCCTCTGCTGCCACGGCCTCCAGCACCTGACTCCATTCAGAGAACTGAATCTGAGCTTGCAGGGGTGAGAACCACACTGAGCAGCATGAGAGGCTGTGAGATCACAGGAGAAGAGTATACGCTGAGGCTCTTCCGATGGTCACTTGGTCTTAGGGGTCCTGGTGCCCGTGGCGTGGCAGTCCAGCCACAGTGCTGGGCCTGCACAGTCAGCCTTGAGGTGAACTGGAACGGGAAGCAGAACCCCCAAGGCGGCCAGGCAGAGTGGCTGCTGGGAAGCACACACATCGGCCAGCAACACTGGACACGCTTCCATACAGAGGCTCCTTTGGTGATGAAGGGAGGAAGAAGGATCGTGTGAGGGGAGTGTGAGAAAGGATGAGTGTCCGGTTCGGTGACAGGAGGCAGGGCTGTCGCAGGGGAGCAGGCCTCACAGCCACGGACAGTGTTCACTGCTGGAGGGGGTGATGGCCTCGGGGCCAAGTCAGTCAGAGCTTCCGTCTTCACTGGCAACCAACCAGGGGTTACGGGACCTTCTTAATGGCAAGAGGGGTGGGTATTTTGAAAGCGGGTATTTATTTGGATTTATAGTAATTGGCAAAATTCAGTCCTTGGAGGTGAAAGTACCCCTCCCAGTTATGGGCAAACTGGAGAAAGGGCCTCACCTGGAAACTGTAGGATTCACATTGTGGACGCTGTCTGCTAAAGTGAGCACCATTAAGACCATTTTCTAGCTTCAGCTTCCCTGGGAAAACGGCACAATCATCTCTTCAGTGGCTCCTGGTAGCTGGCAAGACCACGCGGTGCTCCAAAAGGAAGTTCAGGCGAGCGTTCGCTGTCGGGGTTTGATCCGTGGATACAGCTGGGAAGCAACGGAGCCGCGTCAGGACAGGAAGCCACACATACAGAGTAGGGCCAGCCAGACCCGACCCCTGCTCCTCACCTCAGCCACCCTGAACAGCCGTGCAGCACCCTTCTCCCTCAAGCCTACGCTCAGCTGCACCTCTCTATGCTGAGACCCACCCAGCCCCCTTTCAAATGTGCCTCGTACCCCCAGAATATCCTATTTCTCTCACAGCACTTCATGCCACCTAACGACTTGTGACTGCCTGTGGCTCTCAAGGTCATAAGCTCCCCTGGGCAAGGGTCTCTGCCTGGCTCCCTGCTGTGTTTGCCTGGCCAGGAACCTTGGCTCAACAGGGAGCCCCTGGCAGCTCTGCAGGGCACATAGAGAGAGCAGAGGCAGCTCCCTCTGCCAGAGGACTGATGGAATCACAAGTCCAATACAGAGCTAGCAGCCTGCACGTTCCCACCTCTCTCCTCCGTTGGAGAAATTTCTAGGCTGCAGAGATTTCTAGATTGGGGAAAGTGTGGGTGGGGTGAGCTGGGCCGCTTGTTGAAGTTCATCCTGAACCGAGCTCATTGAGCTGCCCCTCACTGGGGCACTCGGCCTCCACATGGGCCTCCATGGCGTGAGCATGGCCAGGGAAACCTCCTGGGGCCCTGCCTGAGCCTCATGCCAGCACTGCCAAGTAGGCACCTCCCCCATACACAGGGGGCTGCTGAGGCTCAGAAAAAGCGAAGCCTTCCTCCCCAGCCCCACAGCATGATAGGACCGCATGCTGTACAGAGACAAGGGCAACTAGTTTCCCAGTGAGGAATCTGAGTGCTCACCCCCAGCAGGTTTTTGGGCACATAGCCCTCCCGGTCTCCAAGGCGAGCCCACCACCACTCAGTCTCGCTTTCGTCCTTGCGCCTCAGGATGGTGAGGGCGTCCCCTTCGTGGAAGGACAGCTCATCACTGTTCTGGGCCTCGTAGTCCCACAGAGCATACACCACACCTTTGTTCATCACACCCAGCTTTTCCTGCACCCCTGGAACCAGAGAGCAATGGTCAGGCCTCAGCAGAGGGTGGCCTGCAGAGAGGGACCCTGCTCAAGGAATAGGACCCGGTCATGCTGCTGCCGAGGCTGCTCTCAGCAGGCCCCACAGAGGCCAGCGTGGGAGATGAGAGACTACTGGAGACTAGTGCTCCCACCTGATACCTCCTGACACCTCCCCTGCCCGGCCCAGCTGCTGCTGCTGCTGCTCCTGCTGCCGGCCCTAAGTCCTGCAGGACAGACAGGACAAACGAGCTCCTGAGTCCCAGGGCAAAGGTGACACTTTGGTGACACTCAGCAATCACAGCGAGAAGAGATTTCTAAAGCCACTAACTAGAGCAGCTGTGACTGCGCTTGGATGGCAATGGACAAACTACACACAACTGAGCCCTGACCGAACAGCTACTTGTGGGTCCCTGACAAAGGGCCTTCTGTGGGGACACTGCTTCCGAGGCCCAGTTGTGGTGACCGTGGGGCGCTTCCCCTCCCTCTGGTGGTGCCACTGTGACTGCAGCCTCCTCCTCACACTGGCTGGACTCACCTGGGGGCTGCTGTGCCTCCCCAGCCCTACCACACAGCCTGAGAATTTGTTGCTTGGCTCTGTTGCGGGAGCTTGGGCCAAGGAGGGCATCGCCTGGCTATTTTCATGGATAATTTCCACCCTAGGGTCCAGTATAGGGCACACAGTATGTTCTCAAGTAATGTGTGGAATAAGTGACTCGGGACTGTTTAATACTCAGAACAGAGAAGATGTTCCAGCTCTTGGAAAATGTGGCCCTGGCTAAAGCAGCTTAATTAGGACATGAGCCTCATTCATCAGATGTTTCCGGGGAATGGCCAGGGCCCCAGGCCACCCCAGGAATGGAGCTGGCCCTGCTTCCGGAAGCAAGGGTGCAAAACATCTATGCAGAGCACAGCCAAGTCGTTCTGTTTTCTTGGGAATCTGGCACAGAATCTTTAACAACATGGACTTTCAAACATGTTTTCAGGAATGAAAACAAGGGGCAGTGTGACCTTCACTTGACTGAGACATCCTGGCTGCCCCTGAAGAAGGTGGAACAGCTTGAGAATGCTGTGCTGCCGGGCACGGTGGCTCACACCTGTGATCCCAGCACTTTAGAAGGCTGAAAGTGGGCAGATCGCTTGAGCCCAGGAGTTCGAGACCACCCTGGGCAACATGGCGAAAAACTGTCTCTACAAAAAATAAAAAAGTACAAAAAATTAGCTGGCTGTGGTGGGACAAGGCCGTAGTTCCCAGCTACTTGGGAGGCTAAGGTGGGAGGATCAATTGAGCCTGGAAGGTCGAGGCTGCAGTGAGCCATGATCGCAACATTGCACTCCAGCCTGGGTGACAGAATGAGACCTTGTCTCCTGTCTTAAAAAAACAAACAGAAAGCTGTGCTGAAGCTTCTCTGGCACCTGCCGACTACTGCCATGGCAGTACCATGGCAGACAGCACCACTGTGGCCCCAGGCCTCCCGTGCATACCGTATAGAAACTGGGAGCACTGGATGTAGCCTTCCTCCATCTCCTCACACTTGTCTGCAGCAGTTTCAATGTCGCTTATGGTTGAGGCAAAAATGGCGGCACCACTCTCCACCAGCTGTTTGCAGAGGTGAACGCTGTTACAAGAGGCAGCGCAGTGCAGCGGCGTCCTGGAATAGAGCACAGGAGAAGGTGCAGGCCTGGCACTGCCTGTCCTATAGGTCACGGCCCTCAGAGATTTCCCTTTAAGGAATCTCATGGAAGGCGTTCGCCTTTGTGCCATCAAGTCTCTGTGTTGTTTCTTTAAAGGCATGATTTCCATGAGCCAATTGTTTCAGACCATACATACATTTTGAAAAGGGGGCACAGGGAATGGGTTAAGAAATGGCCAATCCACAGATGTTCACGCCACACTGCATGGTGATGTGAATGTACATAATACACTGAAACGCACATTTAAAAATAGCTAAGATGTGAAATTTTATGTTATGTGTATTTTACCACGATTCAAATACAACACAATGACAGCTGTCTACAAGTTCAAAATAACCCCCACAGGAGACCAATGTGTCTCGCCCAGCAGCAGAGCTCCCGAAGGCAAACGGAAATGAACAATGCAACAACCTACATGCCTGACCCAGGGGGATGCCAAGGCTGCTTTTCACACGGAGCACAGAGTGTGAAGAGTTCATATGGAACACATGAGAACGGGAAGATGGGATGACTCACAGAATGCTTAGATTGCAATGTTAATGATGGGGCACAGAAGGAGCATAACCACAGCCATGTTTTCAACAAAATCATCAAGAGAAAAGGCTGGAAAGACAGGCAAGGAAACCCTGGCACCAGCTATCTTTTAAGGATGAAATGATGGGTGTTCTTGCTCTAATTCTCTTCCGTGCTTCCTGTTTGTCTAGAACATGCATTTTTTCCTTATGTAAAGTAGGGAAAGTAAATCTCTCCACCCCACACCCCCACAGGGCCTCACCATCCATCACTATCAGCAGCATTCACGTTGACGCCAAAGTCCAACAGGAACTTCACGATGTGATGGTGGCCAGCACAGACGGCGTTGTGCAGTGGGGTGATCCCTTCATCGTTGGGCTTGCTGGGATCTTCCACCTAGGACACATGGCCTGTGAGTGCCCGCCCCCTCGCCCCCAGCAGCGTGCACTGGTCCCCAGCTGCAGCTCACCTCATAGATGATCCTCTGCACCAGATCGAACTCTCCTTCCAGAGATGCATCTAGAAGCAGTGCCAGGGGGTTAAACCGGACTCTCAGCCCGTGCCCTGTCCGCTCCGAGTTGGGCTTCTTCAAGTTGGTCCGCTTGCTCTGTTGGGAAGGAAGCAAGCTTTCCAGTTAGAGCTGGTCCACTAAAGTCTAAGAACCCACGCCTGCTGTGAGAGTGGTGAGAGCTAAAGCCCAAAGACAGTGGCTCCGCGAAGCATCCCTGGTGTGGCAGCAGGAGCAGCACCCAGGTGACCACCTCAAATAAGGGGCAGGGCCACTCTATGCTCACTATAAGGGAGAACACTGCTCTGGGGCCTGAGTCCGTGGCTCACTCACAGAGGGACACGGCTGTGTTTGGCTTCTGGCCACTCCTCGGAAGACCCTGTGGGAGGGAGGGTGGCGTGTGACCGCCAAGTAGCTGAGGGGAGCCAGCAGCTCGTTCCTGCCCACGTGCGATAGGGTTCTTCCTGCTACAGCACCAGATCCTAGCGGAGAGAACCCCACCGCGGGTTGCCTGAGATGGCGCCTGGCTCCCTCTCTGCTCCATCAACACTGACCTCCCACCCAGGACCTTTGTCTAGATGCTTCTTCCCTTGTCTCTCTCCAGGACCTTCAGGTGCCAGCGACTGCTCCCCTTCCTCAGGAAAGCCTCTGGAGCTCCCTGACCAGCTGTCTGGAGCTCCCTGGCCACATGCACAGTGTGGCCAAGCTCCATTTGTCATGCCTTTTCATGCCCCATTTGTCTGTGTGACTGACTGTCCTCCCCACAAGACCTAACTCAGGGACATCCCTGGTTCTCACTGCTCCCAGCACAGCCTGACCAAGGGAAGGACCCCAGAGGTCCTAGTTGCATGAATGACCAGGAAGGCCAGGCTTTGGTCTAGCAATGACACCCACCGTGGAGGTGGCAGGAGGGTGGCTGGCAGGGGGAAGAGGTGCTAGAGGGACCTGCTCTTCACCCGGAGATGGGGCCTCGACCACAGGACTTGGGATCTGCTCCGTGGAGGGGACCGTGGCCACATTGTTGTTATTGTCCTCCGCCGGCTCGGCAGTTTGGTGGGTGGTTTGCGGACAGATGAGCTCCTCTGGTTCGGGGGAAGGTAACTCATTATCATTGGCATCTGACGACGGGGCAAGCTCGGCAGGGAGTGGGGCTGTAGGCTGGGCAGGGGGGGGCTCTTCCAGGTTTCCATTGGCATTGGTGTTTCCATTGTCCACATCGGCCAAGGTGCCCATGAAGTCCTGGGAGGGGCTGGGCTGGTAGAAAGGGGCGCCCTCCATGCCGCCGGCCAGGGTGTTGAAGCGCTGGTACAGCAGCTTCTGGATGTTGGGCCCGCCGGGGCCCTCGGGCTCTGTGATGGAGCTGCGTTTCTTCAGAGGCCGGGGCGCGTTGGCCAGCTTCCTGCGGAGGGCCTCCAGGTCCGCGTCACTCTGGTAGCGCAGTGGCGAATGCACGATGGGCGTGAGCTTGGTGGGGCTGAGTGGCCGTGGCAGGCTCTCCACGGCGCTGCCATCTGTGGGGGCGGCGGGGCCGTCCTGCTCGGGCTCTTTCTCAGCACTTTCTGAAGGTGGCTGAGGCTGTGGTGTGCCCGTGGACAGAGACCCGTGAAGAAACGGCAGCGGCGATGGAGATGTTGAACCCGAAGGTAAAACAGGCTTACCATACACTGCGGGAGACACAAAGGGCAGAGGCAGTTTCGACCTCACTGCAGAGATCTAGTCATACACACCTATGATTACACCAGAGACAGGCTCCTGCAAAGAGACACATATACATCTGCTGCTGTTCTTCAATTCTCATTTCAAATCTCTGAGGAAACCTCCTCCTCCTAGAGCCTCCACTGACTCCTTCTGAAAGGTGCAGTGCCTCTCTTATGTGTCGGTTTTTATATTTGGGTTTCCAGAACTGGAGCTTTTTCAGGAGAAAAAAATAGGTTGCTAACCAACTTTCCCTGCTAACCCAACAAGCCTGCCTGTTTTCTAGCCAAGGAAAAAGACAAAAACCACTAAACATGCATCTGATTCTCGGACTAACTCAGATGACGGAGAAACACGCGCCTCCTCAGAGCAGGATGGTTTTACCTGGAGGTCCAGGAGCTCTTGAGAATGGTCTAAGCCTTTCCCACCATGGCCATAACCCTCCCCACAAGGGAGCACTGCACCACCACCTGGGAGGTCCCTGTGCAGGGAGTGACCAGACACGTCCAGGAATCCCTCAACTCTGAGTCTAGAAGCTGCAGCCAATGCCCAGGAATGTCTAAGGAGGCCCTAACCTAGAACTGACCTGCAGCTTCCTCCCATAAGAGCTGGAAACACCACCAGCCTCTGTGGTAGGTGTGGAACTAAGCTACCTTCTCTCAGCTGCCTTCTTAGAACATCTGAGCTCCATAACCCAAACCAAGGCTTTCCTCTCCTCTGGGCTATGGGGGAGGCTCCTAAGCAGCAGATGCCCTCCTTAAATTGCCCATGCCCAGGGGCTGGGTTCAGCCACTGCCAGGAGGGCCGATGGTCAAGGCCACCCTCTGCTCACTGGACAGCTCCTGGCACAAGTTACCATGAAACAGAAGGAAAAGAGGAAATTCTCAACATCTCACTCTTTCTGGAGCTGGATTTCCTAAGTAGCACAGGGAGGTGGCTGCTCTGACAGGAAGTCAGAGAACTGTGAGCCATCTGCAAAACGGCCTCCTCGATGCATTCCAGCTTCCATTCCCTTCTCACACTGACACCCAACGCTGTACTTTTATGTAAGAATTAAGTTTAACCCTAAATAGCACGTGGCCCAAATATAAAGATAGGCATTAGTATTTTCTTAATTAAAAGTATAATTTTCTAGCCCAAGAAAAGGAGAGTATAAACCCACTCTACCTGCTTTAACTGACTTATTTAAGGCGCTGTGTGCTGCCGGCTGGTAATTCTTAGGTGGTGTGGCTTGCTGGAGGTACATGGAGTATATGGAACTTGAATTCACTGTCTGGGGTCCTTTCCTGGGAGACTGTGGCCTTGATCCTTTATCGGCCAGGAAGGGCCTAATGGCCACTGTCAGTGGGAGTTCAGGCTTGCTGTCCCCAGCTGGAAATGCAGGTGGTCCCGCTGGCGGGTACGTGGGACTTGGCGGTACAGAAATCCTCTGCTGAATCTGTTGTGAAGAGCCTGGCTGGGGGGCGCTGCCTGTGGGGGGCAGTAGGGTGGGCCTCTGTCGACTTGGCAGGCCTGCATTGGGCCTGGGCAGGCTGCCTTCCTTCCTCCTTTCCAGGGAGCTTGTCGACCCAGGACCCAGAGGTGTGGGACTTGGGTATGTCCCATAGCTTGGAGGCAGCTGCTTGCCTACACCCGGGATGGGAGGTGGCACTTTACCCATCTCGGTGCCCTAAGTTTAGGTGTTAAGAAGAAAAACAAAGTCACCCTTTGAGCAGTTAAGCATATTTCCACCCACATTCCCGAAATAATACACAGTAGGATTTGTAATCCGTCAAATTGGCTGGGACCAGGGCATGGGGCACACTGTTGGGCTCATTGCCTGTCTGCAAAAGTTCTGACCGAAAGGTGTGTGTACTCGTGGGCTGCTCAGGCTCTTGGCGCCCAGTAACCCTCTCAGGACTTCGGGTGTTGTCTGGACAATAACAGGATTAACTTGCCTCCTGACAAGTCATACCCTTTAGATTAGTACTAAGGCAGAAGAGAGCCCTGTTGAAGAGCTTGCTTGTGTTTTGTGATAAAGACACAGGCCTACCGGCTTCTCCGCAGCTCCCAGTGCTGAGAAAGGCACAGGCTGGCTGGAGACGGTGCCCTGCTTGACAGACCCCTCCACGCTTGGATCCTTCCAGTCTGCACCAGCCACCTGCACTGGTTTCACTGAAGAGCTAGAATTCTGTTTTAATGTTGGCCAGTTTCCATCATTAGCTTGAAAAGAACACAGAACTTAAGTAAAACTTTTCTTGATGTTAGTTGAACCAACCTAAGAATAACACCCTGCCAGAAACAAAAACAGCACTGGGATATCCCATTCTGATGCAGATCCATTAACCGAGTAGTCGACCACCAGCCACATGCACAACTGCTGATCTCCTCCAGCGCCCACAGACCCGTGCACAAGACCAAGGGACGGGCTCTGCTGGCGCTAACTGCCAATGCCCAAATCGCCTCAAGCGTTACCAGAGACTCACGCCAAACCAAGGTTCCACTGCTGCGGGCCTGGGGCTGCGCCCTATTTCAACACAGGTCAAATCCATTACATTAGCACCACCAAATAAAACAAGCACTGGCCCTTACTTTTGAAACATTGTTTATAAATACAATTACATAGAGCAATAGAAAAGATTGATCTTTTGACTTCATAACAGGTTTGACCTGTAGCACTTTCATTACTGAGATAAAAAGTTCTGTCCTCTAAGGTCACTTATGATCACAGAAGTCCCACCCAAGTCCCCATTGATGTGCGTAGCAGGAGGAGCAGGCTATCATTCTGTTGCAGTGATTAGAAAGCCAGTCATCAACCCCAAGTTTTTAGGAAAGCCACTGAAATGATACGTTCTTTATGGAGTATTTTCCAAACTGAAAAAGGGTGCAGAAGTGTCCCCTGGTAACACAGGACCCCTCACAGTGGCCTAAAGTCCATTACAACACAGGTTCCTGGGTTTCCTTTCACAGGAACAGGTGCTGAACTGAACTAAAGTGTTCAACACTTCCAGCGCCACCAGCAATATGGGACAGACAGCAATCAGAGGGACTGTTTTGGGCCCTCCTGGCAGGAACAGCACATCCCCTTCCCTTATCCCATCTGCCAGCACAGGCAACTAAGCAGCAGCAGGAAAATGATTGGTCCTCACAACAACGCTTGAGCCAGAACTCTGGACTCACAGAACATGACAAGGAAGCTTCCCAACTGCACTCTGAGCGCCTGGGCAACACAGGGGCCCACCAGCCGCAGCCTCACACGGCTGGCTCCTAAGCCAAACCGACCCGATGCAGCAGCACTGCAACCCCAGCTGCATACACTGCTGGGCTGCTGAAGTATGACGCTGCTAAACATCACTGCTGGCTCCAGGCAGCAGCTTCTGCGACAGCTCTAGTCAACCTGCGTGGGTCCTGGCGAGGCATTCCAAGGCCCCTGCCATCTTGCTCCGCGTGGCCTGGAGGATGTGTGGCCAGAAATCTGCAGGCTCCCCAAAAACAGGCCTGTGCTCTCAGGGTCACAGGGAATGTGGCTGTCCAGCTGCTTCTGAAACCACCCAGCAACAGGAAGTTTTATGGAAATCAGTCATAGTGGGGACCAGAAAGCAATTTTCTCCTTTCTTCAAAACAAGGCAAGAGGTATAGAAGGAAAATCACTTATTTTCATTGTAGAGGAACAATTATCTTTTAGTATGATTGTAAAACTAAAAGCCTCATAATAAACTCAGAAAATTATCTTAATTTTGTAAAAACAAACAAAAAACCCTCCAAAACAAAACCCATGCTATGCCAGCATCTGTCCCTCGGTGTCACACCCTTTCTGAGGATGGGAGGGTGCATGTGGCCCCACCCAAACTCCGTACCTGTCTGTTGAAGAAAGGGACAAATTGTGTTTGTGTGGCATCTTTTTCAAGTCTAGATGTGATAAGCAGACCTTTGTCAGTTTGGAAAAACAAGTGACAGTTGATTTTGTACATATTAAAGAGGACATAGCTTCCCACTAAGCTTGTCAGCCAACATACGGTTTACAAATGGGCTTGCAGAGGGCCGCGAGGAGCCATAGTTAGGCCCGACGTCGAGGTCTGACACAGTCCATGAGCTGGTCACTCTGGGTTTACTGTGGCCATCTGTGTGACACAGAACCAGGACAGCCAACAGCGAGGGATTAGAGTCCCTGCCAGGAGGTTTCACACCCCAGCTCCACCTCTGGGCTGAGCTTCTGTCCCCACTCTGAAGGCGAGCACAGGTTTCCTGTGTCCATGACTTTAAACCACAGTAGAGACTAGGACCAGGGCTTTGTGAAGGCATCTCCTTCCTGCAACCCCTTGAGGCAGCACAGCAGACACCAACAGGGATGGGGAACAGCAGACATTCTCAGCTTGGGGAGTTTTTCAAAGGAAGTCAGCAGAGAAGGAGCTGGCTGTGCTAATTACCTCCCACTGGAAACAGACAAATATCTACTCCTACCACAGGGTGGTTCAAACTATAAATAACAGCTTAGCAGAGCAAGCTGTAGTTAGGGGTTCATGCCAACCCCATACTTTATGTGGCTGCTGAGACACGGCCATAAGGGATCTGAGTGGGGGCTTGTGGCTCACAAGGGCTGGTGATGGCCTTCTCTTTCGGAGTTCAGAACAAGCCCCAAGCTCCCCAGTGGGGGCAACAGATGTGTCGCTGTCCCTCCTGGGGGCCAGGCAAGAGAAAATGAAGCAAACAAAGATAAGCACAAATCCACCACCAATGCTGAAAAGGGGGCTCGAAACACAGGCCTGATGGCCAGAGAGTTAACAGTACTGTTTTCATAAATGAAGGCGTGTTTCAATACATCAGGACAGGGCTTCCTGTGTGTTACAGGGAAATGTGTCAACCCCAGTCATAAAGTCTTACTGCAAGGAAGTCCCAACACTTTCAGTGCATTGGTTGAGAAACAGACTCTCCACAAACAGCTTGCCCTCTGCTTGGCAGGGATGCCACCCGTGGACTACACTGGAGCACGGAGCTGGAGGCCCAAGTCCATCACACACACCATTGTGAGGTCAAGACCAAGGCAACGATGTGTGGACTTTGATCAATGAGGACAGAATTCTGTTTGTAGGGGCAGCCCCGCTACCTGGCTGGCTGCAGTAGAGTTGTGGTGAGGCATCCATGCCGGCCCTCAGTGTCCTCAGGGTAACGAAACCTGCAGTAGCAGAGGACACTTGTGGGTCAGCTTTTTTTTTTTTTTGAGATGACGTTTCACTCTTGTTGCCCAGGCTGGAGCACAGTGGCACGATCTTGGCTCACTGCAAGCTCTGCCTCCTGGGTTCAAGTGATTCTCCTGCCTCAGCCTCCCGAGTAGCTGGGATTACAGGCGCCGCCACCACACCCGGCTGATTTTTGTATTTTTAGTAGAGACGGGGTTTCACCATGTTGGCCAGACTGGTCTTGACCTCCTGACCTCAGGTGATCTACCTGCCTCAGCCTCCCAAAGTGCTGGGATTACAGATGTGAGCCACCGCGCCCAGCCCATGGATCAGAGTTTTAATTAATCATTTGTGTTTTGAAAAACCACACAATAGAGACCTCTGGTTCAGTAAAAATAACTTGTTTTCTTTTTAGGGTTGTTACCACGGGGGAACACAGCTCCCCACGTGCCTCAGGGGGAGACTGAGCCTGGAGTCTGATGATGTGTGGGTCAGAGCCTCAGGAGCCTGCCATGCCCCCTACCCCTCTACCGCAAGCCCCATTCCCTGCTCACAAACTCTCCCCTACAAAGAGGGCCAGGACCACTCACCGGATTTGGATCTTCCATGAGCAGCATTTGAGGCAATACTCAGAGATTGGGGCTTTACGGGGTCCCCTAGGACAGGAAAGCTTCCGGCACTGGGAACCTGGATATAAGGCCCCACAGCAGCGACCCTGCCGGATGTGCTCAGAGGTGACTGTGGTGACGACGTGCCATTCACACGGTTCAGCTACAAATTGGGAAGAAATGAGAGTCAAGATTCCCCTAAATTAAAAGAAATCCTAAGCCTAGTGCAAGAGACTGCCAGCTCGGACAGAAACCACTCACTCTGGTTTGTTTTTAGGAAGCGTGTCATCTGGAAAGATCAGCATCTAGAAGGGGAGACTGCGGAGAAGGAACTGTAGCTTCCTATGAGCAATTCTCTGACAACACCCGCCCGCCAGCGCCATACACATGCGGAGCTGACACGAGGGCAGAGCAGCTTCCCCATGACCCACATGCAGCTTCCCTCTTACTCAGGACACTCTCCTCCCTCAGGTGGGCCAGAGACATCAGTCAAATCCTGGGCCTGGGCCTGGCTTCAAATTCCCTCTTCTGTCACTTACTCACTGTGCTGCTTTGGGCAGGTGACTTGGCCTCTGTGCCCACACCTGTAAAGTCAGGATAAGGGCTGTAGTTGGTACTGTCCAAGCCACATGGGGCACAGTGAGCAGAGAAGACTCTGACCCCGAGCAATGAGCCCAGTTCCCTGAAGGCAGCGCTGCCTTTCTCAGCCAGGACACAGAGCCACAGACAGAGGACACTGTCCACCTAACACTGCTCAGGAACAAAGGGGCCTGGAATCGGGATTCTAGAGAACTACTGACTCCTCGAGATGTCAATATAGGCTCTAAATGGGATGCATAACCCATCTGATTGTCTGTAAGGTTCTCTACGCGTGAGCATAGATCATTTCATAGGTCATCTTGGGGTGAGGGGTCGTGGCTTTCACAACTGCTCAAAGGTACCTAGGACCTCTGGGTGGAGACGCATCTCTGCAAAAATAAAAAATACTGACTGCTTCAAGGCGATCCCTTGAAGTGTAGGTGGAATGAATCTAGCTGTCTGTGATGGTTAACTTGATACATCACCTTGGCTAGTAACCAGTTATTTGGCCAAACACCAGACTACATGTTATGGAAAAGGTATTTTCTAGATGAGATTCATTTTTTTTTTTAAATTTCCATAGGTTATTGGGAAACAGGTGGTGTTCGGTTACATCAGTTACTTAGTGGTGATTTGTGAGATTTGGTGCACTCAAGCACTGGTACACTGCACACAATTTGTAGTCTTTTATCCCTCACCCCCTTCCCACCCTTTCCCCCTGAGTCCCCAAAGTCCACTGTGTCATTCTTATGCCTTTGCATCCTCATAGCTTAGTTCCCACTTGTGGGTGAGAACATGTGATGTTTGGTTTTCCATTCCTGAGTTACTTCACTTAGAATGATAGTCTCCAATCTGGATGAGATTAACTTTTAAACTGGTAGATTTCAGTAAAGCAGATGACCCTCTAGAAGGTGGGTGGGCCCCATCCAGTCAGTGGAATGCCCTAAGAGAAACAGAGAGATGCCCTGAGAAAGCGCGATCCTGCCTAGACTCGGCCTTCGGACTCCAGCTGCAACATCTCTCCTGGGCCTCCTGGCTGCTGGCCAGCCTCACAGATTTTGGACTTGCCAATGTCCACAATCATGTGAGTCAATTCCTTAAATCACACACACACACGTCCACAATCACATGAGCCAATTCCTTAAGATAAATCTGTCTTCCTTTCTCTACACACACACACACACACACACACACACACGCTACTGGTTCTACTTCTCTGGGGAGCCCTGACTTCTATGCCATTACTGAAGAGCATACGTAAGC
Source organism: Trachypithecus francoisi (assembly GCF_009764315.1). NCBI lineage: Eukaryota > Metazoa > Chordata > Mammalia > Primates > Cercopithecidae > Trachypithecus > Trachypithecus francoisi. Next base: position 2,876,464 of record NW_022681468.1, on the reverse strand, counting down.
ACAGAGAAAAAGTGCTTGCAGCCTCTCTCTCACATGGCCTCTTTGTTGTTAATCTTGAGAAAAAGGAAAACCAACATCTGAAATCATACAGTTGTACACATTACTGACCTTTAAACTCACTGTTTTGTTTTTTTAAAAGAAGGGCAGATTTGTAAATAAGAAACTGTGACACCCACAGAACTGGAAGCTCCCTTCTTTGTCTACTACCCTCTAAACCCACTCCCCCTAGGCAAAGTCCCTCAAGCCCATGCTGCCTCCTCAGAGCATCTTTCAGAGAAGCAGAGACTAACAAGAGGACACTCTTCTGTCACCAAACTATACGCAGAAGGGAGATGTAGGAAGGACGTCCTTGCTGGTGGGTCAGGAGAGTGAGTGTGCCATTCTCCTACCACGAGGGCAGAGTGTACTCAGCTCTGCATTCAGGCACTGCTCCCTTAATAACTGAGTGTCACAGGTGCGAGAAAAGTCAAGTGCCACATCCGGCCAAAGACACAGAGTGCAGGCGCCCCCTCCTCAATGCAGGTGGCTCAGTGATACATGTGCTCACCAATGCACTGTGAGTGGCAGCAAGACTCAGGACTCCCTGCCTGACTACAGAGGGTGGTAAAGGGGTTACAGGCTCTGGTTATAGCTTTCAGATGGTACAACCAGAATGAGGTAATGACCTGGAAAGACACCCGTGTTGCAGTTAAAAAAAAGACTAGGTGAGACAGTGAGACTAGTGTAATTCCTGCAATCCCATTTTCAGTTAAAGTTCTGTACCTTTGTGTCTTTTTTTTTTTTTTTTGAGATGGAGTCTCGCTCTGTTGCCCAGGCTGGAGTGCAGTGGCGCGATCTCGGCTCACTGCAAGCTCCGCCCCCGGATTCACACCATTCTCCCGCCTCAGCCTCCCGAGTAGCTGGGACTACAGGCGCCTGCCATCGCGCCCGGCTAATTTTTTTGTATTTTGTTTTAGTAGAGACAGGGTTTCACTGTTAGCCAGGATGGTCTCAATCTCCTGACCTTGTGATCTGCCTGCCTCGGCCTCCCAAAGTGCTGGGATTACAGGCATGAGCCACTGCGCCTGGCCACCTTTGTGTCTTTATTAAGGAAAAGACTGGAACCATTAGCAACTACCACCTCTAGAGAACAGGTGGAAAGGACTTTCACATTTTCCCTTAAATATTTCTGTATTTATCTTAAGAGATTTATCTTAAGGATTTGACTCATGTGATTGTGGACGCCAGCATGTCCACAATCTTTGATACTGAATTTCAAAGGTTAATAAATACTCATTTTTTCAATGAGCATTTATTCAACGAGTATTTTATTGTATTATTTTTTCAATGAGTATTTATTCAATGGGTATTTTATTGTATTACTTTTTCAATGAGTATTAACTACCTTTGAAATTCAGTATCAAATAAGGATTTTTTAGAAGTACAACCCCTTATGTAGCATTTTGGTCAAGAGTTTACAAAATCCTTCCACATGGCTTATTTATAAGAATCTTTACAACAACTCATGGGGCAGGTAGGACAAATCACTTTACAGCAAGAACATGAGGCTATGCAAGTCAAGGAATTTGCTCAAACTGGCACAGCTTAAAACGGCAGAGTGCAGACCATGACAGATGCTGTGACTCCAGAGCCAACAACAGCCCCCGGTGAAGAGGAGACAGCAGAAACACATGGGGAGGAAGGAAGGCCAGGACATGGAGAGCAAGGGTGCCGGCTGGGGATGGTTTTGCCTCCACACACTAGGAAACAAATGAGTTGTTGGGAGAAGGAACTTTGTTCTGTCATTTTTGATGGTTTATGGCCTATTTATGTTTGATCAGCTACGGCGGATAGGGGGAGCATAATGCTACTTACAGAAGATGAGCAATGCTTGGATAAACTATCTTTAGTCTTTTATCTCACACAAACTTTTTCACATGCCTGAATTTTTTTCCCATAGAGACGTTCACGCAGTTCACTGATCCGCTTGTCCATCATGGCCACCTCCATGTTGCGCTTATTTAAGAGTTCCTTCTGCTGCTGCAGTTTTGAATTTTGTTCCTGGTTAAGCTGGTTACGAATCTACAAACCACAAAATATAGCTTTTATGATTTGCGTTAATTAAAAGTCAAATTCTCATTGCCAGGGAGATTAAAAAAGAAAAAGTAGCATTAAGTTCTGATGTATATTTACATGCATGCACTGCCATCTTGTGTGAAATATTTCACAGGTACAGCAGAGACGAAGCCAGGACAGAGTTCTCATGGAACAAAGAAAGAGCAAACATCTGTAATGCATCTTCTTCAAAGCACACGAAATGACTAGTGCCAATGATGATTACAGGAGACTGAGTGCGGTATTTGGGACTCTCAGAAACTAAAGGAAAATCTGCCGCACTCCATGGAACTGCTTCAGGCCTGAGCCCACCACTTGATGCACCTTACTGTGGAGGCAGCAGGAAATTCAAAAAGGACCAAAAAGGATGGCCTGAATCACCAAGTGAAGCACCTTTACGTCATTTTAGTGGCTTGCAACCAGCGTTTTTAAGAAATGAACTAGGATAGAACAGAAAATATCAGAGTGTACTTCCCATAGTAAGAGCTGTCTTAAACTTTCAGATGCCCACAGCACTAGTGCATACACACTTCCACGTGTATACTCAACAGGACATAAAATGTACTTTTAAAAACTGGACTGCAGGCCGGGTGCGGTGGCCCACACCTGTAATCCCAGCACTTTGGGAGGCCGAGGCAGGTGGATCACCTGAGGTCAAGAGTTCAAGATCAGCCTGGCCAACATGGTAAAACCCCGTCTCTTCTAAAAATACAAAAATTAGCCGGGTGTGGTGGCATGCGCCTATAATCCCAGCTACTCAGGAGGCTGAGGCAAGAGAACTGCTTGAAACCAGGAGGTGGTGGTTGCAGTGAGCTGAGATTGCCCCACTGCACTACAGCCTGGGCAACAGAGCCAGACTCTGTCTTAAAACAAAACAAAACAACACAACAATAAAAACTGGGTTGCAGGCTGGGCGCGGTGGCTCACGTCTGTAATCCCAGCACTTTGGGAGGCCAAGGTGGGCAGATCATGAGCTCAAGAGTTTGAGACCAGCCTGGCCAACATGGCGAAACTCCGTCTCTAATAAAAATACAAAAATTAGCCAGGAGTGGTGGTAGGTGCCTGTAATCCCAGCTACTGCGGAGGCTGAGGCAGGAGAATCCCTTGAACCCAGGAGGCAGAGGTTGCAGTGAGCCAAGATCGTGGCACTGCACTCCAGCCTCGGACTCCATCTCAAAAACAAACAAACAAACAAACAAAAACACTGGATTGCAGTCCAAAAAGCTGGAAATAAATGACATCCTTATATCACACTCATCACATTTCATCAAAAAATCCTTAAAACCTCGCTTAAAATGAAAAAGAAGTCATGAAACCTTATAATACTGTAGTACTTCTATGCATGTATGTTAAAGAACAGCAACCACAAGTGATTTTACTCTATATAGTTATGTACCCTCATTTCATAAAATGATATAATACTTTTTCTAGCAAGTGCTAATAAAGCAGCAACACCTATTTCTGGCTTGAAAAATCACCTGCTGAATGACAACTTCTAAGACATGAAAATATTGAGGATTGTTAAGGACTGAATATGTCCCCCAAAATCTCTATGTTGAAGCTCTAACCCCAATGTAATGGTGTCTGGAGGTAGGTTCTTTAGGAGGTAATTAGGTTTAGGCAAGGTCATGAGGGTGGGGCCCCCCATAATGAAGTTAATGGAGACAGACTAAAACTCTCTCTCCACTACGTGGGGACACAGTGAGAAGGCGGCTCTCTGCAAGCCAGGGAGTGAACACTCAACGGGAACTGAATTTGCAGGCACCTTGATCTTGGACTTCCAGCCTCCAGAACGGCGGGAAATAAACGTCTATAGTTTAAGCCATCCAGCCTATGATATTTTGTTATAGCAGTCTGAGCTAAGACAAGGATTTAACAATAGGCACCTAGCTCATCAAAAGAGTTTACACAAAGGCCTTAAAATATCACCTAAGTTTAATTCTTTACTGCATTATTATTAAATTCTTTTGTGCTGAAAACATCCTAAGTGAAAGAAGCTGGTCACAAAGGATGCATAACCGTGTGTTTTGGTTAATATCCCTTAACCAAAATGCTGGGGACCCAGAAGCATTTCAGACGTTGGATTCATTCAGATTTTTAAATATTTACGTTATATTTACCTGTTTAGCATCCTTCCTAATTTGGAAATCCGAAATCCAAAATCCAAAATGCTCCAATGAGCGTGCGTTTCCTTTGCATGCCACAGTGGAGCTCAGAAAGTTTCAGATTTGAAGCATTTTAGATTATCGGATTAAGGATGCTCAACCTGTACTGCATGACTCTATTCATATGAAATGTCCAGAATAGCCAAATCCACAGAGACAGAAAGTAGATTTGTGGCTGCCAGGCTCTGGAGGGTATGGAGGTTGTGGGGTGATGGCTAAGAGGTACGGGCCTTCTTTTTGAGTGATAAAAATGTTCTAAAATTAATTGTGGTGGTGGACGTAACTGGTAAGTCTGTGAAGGCACTGAAGCCACCGAATTGTATCCTTGAAATGGATGAATTGTGTGCTGTGTGAATTATATCCCTTTTTATCGTTTGTTTTAAGACAGTCTCACTCTGTCACCCAGGCTTGAGTGCAGTGGTGCAATCTTGGCTCATTGCAGCCTCTGCCTTCTGGGTTCAAGCGATTCTTCTGCCTGGAGGCTGGGACTACAGGTACACGCCACCACGCTCAGCTAATTTTTGTATTTTTAGTGGAGATGGGGTTTCACTGTATTGGCCAGGCTGGTCTTGAACTCCTGACCTTGTGATCTGCCTGCCTCGGCCTCCCAAAGTGCTGGGATTACAGGTGTGAGCCACCACACCCAGCCTATCCCAAGTCATTTTAAAAATTATTTTGTACTGAATATATCTTGTGCCTACTATTAAATTAGAATCTACTAATTTGTTTCCACTTCCTAAGGTTTCCAACCCATGCTAACGAAAGATAGAAAGATGAGAATGTTTTAATACAACCACTGCCAGACCCAGGAGTTACCTGTAGTTCTTGGTACAGTCTTTTTAGCTCCACCGCTGCTGGTCCAGTCAATTTGCCATTATAAGACTGGAACCCATTCAGTTTTCCTTTCTTTAAATCTTCCAGCTGCTGACTAAGCTGATCAACTCTTAAAATTGCAGTCTGCACTTCCTGCTTCTTTTCCTGGAACATGGCACTGAACCTTTCTATTTCAGCAGCTATAATTGCCCACACACACAAAAAGAATAAAACATTTAGTTGATCCTTTTTTTTTTTCATTTCTATACACTGAACTTAATTCTAGTATCATTTAGTGCCAGACCTTAGAGAAAGTTGTGATATGCAGAATCCAAAACACATTTCAAAAAGCCTTTGGGACACCTGTATCTGATTACTCATAAAGCAAATAATTATATTTGCATTAATTCCTGACTATTCTTTAGGGTAATCAGTCCATAAGCTAGTTTGTTCAAGTGACTTAGAAATCTCTGAGACCAAAGGTTTCGTGAAGGCAGGGCCATCCAAGCCTATCTCGTGCATCACTGTGACTTACAAGTAGGCATAGACTGAACCAATGAATAAAAGAAGAGTTCATACAGAAAAAAAGTGAGCATCAGCATAACTTATCTTTTTTTTTTTTTTTTTTTTTGAGGCGGAGTCTCGCTCTGTCGCCCGGACTGGAGTGCAGTGGCCGGATCTCAGCTCACTGCAAGCTCTGCCTCCTGGGTTTACGCCATTCTCCTGCCTCAGCCTCCCGAGTAGCTGGGACTACAGGCGCCTGCCACCTCGCCCGGCTAGTTTTTTTTTGTATTTTTAGTAGAGACAGGGTTTCACCGTGTTAGCAGGATGGTCTCGATCTCCTGACCTCGTGATCCGCCCGTCTTGGCCTCCCAAAGTGCTGGGATTACAGGCTTGAGCCACCGTGCCCGGCCAGCATAACTTATCTTAATGCATGGATACAAGTTAAGTTATTCAAGAAAAACAGACCCTCTGAATGAGTAAGTCTTGGAGTGCCCCACCCTAATCCAAAGGGCCACTGGTACCAATGTAACGAGAGGATCTTTCTACTGCATCTAAGGGTCGCAAGGTATCTTTTCATTTTTTTGAGACAGGGTCTCACTGTCATTCAGGCTGGGGAGCACTGGCCCGATCATGGCTTACTGCAGCCTTGACCTCCCAGGTTCAAGCAATCCTCCCACCTCAGCCTCTCAAGTAGCTGGGACTACACAATTCTAAGATCACTTAACCTAACCAACCCATCCTTTTAGATGCAAATAACAGAGCAAAACTTTAGCACACTTGCTATTTAGTCCTGTGAATTTGTGACTGAATTGTCAGGCAGTTAGACTGTGTTTCACTGGATCTGGGCCTGGTGAGAGTGGTGACGAGGGGGTGTTGCAGGCACGTACACAGATTGCCGTTCATGATTTTGCTGTAGTCGACTTGTCCTCTCATGGCACGAATTTTCTTCAGCTTGTTCTCCTGGGCTTCAACTCGTTCTTTCAATTTCTGAAGCTTTTCATTTTCAGAAATAGACTGCTGCTGACGGCGCTCCTGTTGCTTTAGAAAATGTAAACGCTGTTCCTAAAAAAGAAAGAAAAATGTAACTTTGGGCCGGGCGCGGTGGCTCAAGCCTGTAATCCCAGCACTTTGGGAGGCCGAGACGGGTGGATCACGAGGTCAGGAGATCGAGACCATCCTGGCTAACACGGTGAAACCCCGTCTCTACTAAAAAAATACAAAAAATTAGCCGGGCGATGTGGCGGGCGCCTGTAGTCCCAGCTACTCGGGAGGCTGAGGCGAGAGAATGGCATAAACCCGGGAGGCGGAGCTTGCAATGAGCTGAGATCCGGCCACTGCACTCCAGCCTGGGCGACAGAGCGAGACTCCGTCTCAAAAAAAAAAAAAAAAAAAAAAAAAAAGAAAAATGTAACTTTGAAAATTGAAGGCCGGGCACAGTGGCTCACACCTGTAATCCCAGCACTTTGAGAGGCTGAGGTGGGTGGATCACCTGAGGTCAGGAGTTCGAGACCAGCCTGGCCAGCATGGTGAAACCCTGTCTCTACTAAAAATGCAAAAAGTAACTGGGCGTTGTGGTGGGCGCCTGTAGTCCCAGCTACTTGGGAGGCTGAGGCAGGAGAATCACTTGAAACTGGGAGATGGAGGTTGCAGTCAGCTGAGATCGTGCCACTGCACTCCAGCCTGGGTGCCAGCGCGAAACTCTGTCTCAAAAAAAAAAAAAAAGAAAAATGTAACTTTGAAAATTGAAGGCCGGGCACAGTGGCTCACACCTGTAATCCCAGCACTTTGAGAGGCTGAGGTGGGTGGATCACCTGAGGTCAGGAGTTCGAGACCAGCCTGGCCAGCATGGTGAAACCCTGTCTCTACTAAAAATGCAAAAAGTAACTGGGCGTTGTGGTGGGCGCCTGTAGTCCCAGCTACTTGGGAGGCTGAGGCAGGAGAATCACTTGAAACTGGGAGATGGAGGTTGCAGTCAGCTGAGATCGTGCCACTGCACTCCAGCCTGGGTGCCAGCGCGAAACTCTGTCTCAAAAAAAAAGAAAAAAGAAAACTGAAACTTATGATTACTTTTATATACTCAAAAAGAAAAATGTGACAGTATTCTACAGTATCACTCATCTTAATGAATACTAAAACACTAGAGGAATCTTATATCGGACCATATAAAACTAAAATTATTGGGCATACCTAAGTATGAAATAGTAAGAGCTGGGGGATTTTTAAGAGAGAGGGTTTTTCCTGTTTTTTTGAGACGTAGTCTTGCTCTGTTGCCCAGGCTGGAGTGCAGTGGCAGAATCTCGGCTCACTGTAAGCCCCACCTCCCAGGTTCACACCATTCTCCTGCCTCAGCCTCCTAAGTAGCTGGGACTACGGGCGTCCATCACCACACCCGGCTAATTTTTTTGTATCTTTTTAGTAGAGATGGGGTTTCACCGTGTCAGCCAGGATGGTCTCGATCTCCTGACCTTGTGATCTGCCCGCCTCGGCTTCCCAAAGTGCTGGGATTACAGGTGTGAGCCACCGCGCCCGGTGAGAGAGGGTTTTCTTATGCACACTGATCTATACCAGTTAATATAAGCGCTTCTGCAGAAAACTTCCCAGCAGCAGAACATGCACTAACACAATCTCCTCTTCACTCTATCACATCTGTGATGTCCCAGTGAGCCTTACTTTCCTGCTGCAAGTAATAAATTTCATGCTGCTACAAAGTGGCTTACAAGAATCTAATTCATTTCCTAAAGGAAATGAACACTGACCAGCAGAGGATTTTACACTGAAAAGAGATAAGGTGATCAGTAAGGAGATAAATCTTCAATTTGTTATGATACTGAACAATCAAGGAAGTGTCTGCTTTCTCCAGGATTAATTTCTTCAATAATAAAACATGTTAGAGTCAAACAATACCAGAACAATCTAAAAACAATATATGCAATACTCTTCAATAGAGTTTCCTATTAATGTGAAAACATACCTTAAAGAGTCAACATTAAATAGTCATGATCCCATATTTATGCATAAAATATACCTAAATAAGGAGAAGTTTGAGGTGTGATTACGAAGGCACTACATACTACACTCTAAGGTAAAGCAATATGTGCTTAAATATTTAAGATGCAGCATTAACTTGTGATTTACATTGCTGAAAATATCTACAACTATTTTTAACAGCAATACTCTTGGATCAGTATTTGGAAAAAAATAAAAAGCAGAATTAGAAAATTTTTACAATGACATAATACTATGTATATTTTATCTTAGAACTCTTATTAATGGGACACTTTCCAATCGAACTTTTAATCATGTTTATTCTCATAAATCCAATAAACGTTGAGACAACTTTTTAAAACAAGTCCAACCCAAATTATTATTTACATAAAAGTGGATAGTACAATGAAATATAGTCACTCAATACATTTTTTAAAAATTCAGATTGAACATTTTAGTCATAAAGAAAATCTCTCTACAGAAGAAAGCAATTAAGAACCTAGTTGGTAATGTTTAAAAACATTATCTTTAAAGCAGTTTGGAATTTTTTTTTTTTTCCATTTTGACACAGAGTCTCGCTCTGTCGCCCAGTCTGCAGTATAATGGCGTGATCTCAGCTCACTGCAACCTCCACCTCCCGGCTTTAAGCGATTCTCCTGCTCAGCCTGAGTGGCTGGGATTATAGGCGTGAGCCACTACATCTGGCTAATTTTTGTGTTTTTAGTACAGACAGGGTTTCGCCATGTTGGTCAGGCTGATCTCGAACTCCTGACCTCAGATGATCCACCTGCCTCAGCCTCCCAAAGTGCTGGGATTACAGGCGTGAGCCACCACGCCCGGCCAGTTTTGGAACATTTTAAGATCATTTACAACATGAATCATTTCCAGCAGGCATGTGTGATAGATCTGATGTTTCAATTACATATGACTAAACCATTATTTAGAAAAATCCCAGTTTCAATAACCAGTGTAGAACTCAGTATATGTAATGAGCATTATATGTGCCCCACACTGTCATAAAGCAAACAAGTCCAACCTAGAGTAGCACAATGGGAAGCCCCGTTAACCACCTGTCATTGTCTTCATGGCCCTGATCAGTGTTTTCATCATGGATTGCTGCTTTCTTCTTGAACACTAATACCAATGACATAGCCAAGAGCATACCCAGAGGCAAAAGGAGATAATGAAAGCACCCTTTTTTTTTTTTTTTGAGACGGAGTCTCGCTCTGTCGCCCAGGCTGGAGTGCAGTGGCCGGATCTCAGCTCACTGCAAGCTCCGCCTCCTGGGTTCACACCATTCTCCTGCCTCAGCCTCCCCAGTAGCTGGAACTACAGGCGCCTGCCACCTCGCCCGGCTAGTTTCTTGCATTTTTTTAGTAGAGACGGGGTTTCGCCGTGTTAGCCAGGATGGTCTTGATCTCCTGACCTCGTGATCCGCCCATCTCGGCCTCCCAAAGTGCTGGGATTACAGGCTTGAGCCACCGTGCCCGGCGAAAGCACCCTTTCTTCCCGATTTTTTTTGTTTGTTCGTTTTGAGACGGAGTCTCAATCGGTCGCCCAGGCTGCAGTGCAGCGGCGCAATCTCCACTCACTGCAAGCTCCGCCTCCCGGGTACACGCCATTCTCCTGCCTCAGCCTCCAGAGTAGCTGGGACTACAGGCGCCTGCCACCACGCCCAGCTAATTTTTTAAATATATATTTTTAGTAGAAACGGGGTTTCACCGTGTTAGCCAGGATGGTCTCGAACTCCTGACGTTGTAAGCTACCCACCTCGGCCTCCCAAAGTGGTGGGATTACAGGCACGAGCCACTGCGCCTGCCCCTCTTTTTTTAAATTTTAATATAAGGTCTCACTTGTCTCTTGTCACCCAGGCTGGAGTGCAGTGGCATGATCTTGGCTCACTGCAACCAGCTCCCGGACTCAACCTCCCATATAGCTGGGACCACAGGCACATGACACCATGCCCGGCTAATTTTTTTAATTTTTTGTAGAGACAGGGTCTCACTATATTTCCCAGGCTGCTCCTGAACTCCAGGGCTCAAGCAATCCTCCTGCCTGCTGGGATTACAGGCAGGAGCCATTGTGCCTGGCCCATTTTCAAATTTTATCTATGATTTTAATAAGGTCATCAGTTTCCTGTTTGGGGTGTCTATTGTGTGTGTCAAAGGTGAGATACTCTTGTTCTGATAGCTTCCCAACTTCCAGAAACTACAGTATGCATATATGATTATGGAAGTGATAACAAAGAGAGAAAGACTGCACTTAGCACTCCCATGGCATGCTCCTATTTTATAAGCGTTACCCAAGAACATATTGACCCCAGTCTAAAATGATGGTTAAAAAAGGTACTTTTTGAACGATATTTCAATACCTCTTTTTATAACTTACCTTGGCAACCAACATCTGCTGCTGATTTTCAATCTGCTGCTGTTGCCTAGCTGCCATATCTTGGAGCTCTGAGAGGGTAAGTTCAATACGTGGATTCCCAACCTAAACAAAAAGCACTTATTTTGGAACATACATTTATCTGCATAATTGTCTTTCTCTAGTGTCAAAACTCACACATATCAGGACTTTAGAGAGGATCCCTAGAACTTAGGAGAGTACCAACTAGTTTATTTTCTTGTAATAACTTTTCCTAATTGTAGACTGCTTTTATTAAATATAAATAACTGTTTTTCTAATGCATAAACATCAGATACTGTATTTAGTAAGGGCTCAAGTTTAAGCAAACATTTGCAAATATGTATTATAAGTGACATTCTGCCTTTTGGAATGACAATTTAGTAGGTATATTTGAGCAAATGAGGCTGTCAAATGTTTAAGGATACAAAACCAAAAAAATAAATATGCAGGTAACACCTAAGAACAAATGTCATCTCACTATCACCTGACTTCAGGAAACGAAAATACGTAATCGATTCTAATATACGAATAACTAAAAACACCATATGCGTGACTTACATGAACACATCATCCGAGAATTACATATGTGAAATCAAAATGCAAAGTAACATCTAGAGGAATGCAATTGGCTGTTTCTCCATTCTCCATTCTGTCAATGATGCCCTGAACTAAACACTTTACATACATGGACCCATTTCAGCCTCAGAATGACCAATCAGGTGGGTACTGTTACATCCCCGTTTTACAGATGAGAAGAACACAAGCACAGGCCAGTCAGCCTGTGAGGCAGAGCAGAGATGCAGTCTATGTTCTTGACTGTTACTCACAGTTCATTACTTACTAAGCCCACACCACGCGCACTGTGTACTGTGACAGACATGTTATGAGCATTGTGCCATATGCTCTTCAAAACAAATCTGCATGGGGCTGCAGGGGTGATGTGAGCCCCACTCTGGGTGAGGAGCCATGGGGGTGAGGGAAGGAGCATGCCTCGAGGCACGCAGCTCATGAAAGCCCTAGAGCTCCATTCTCACAAGCCCATTTCCAAAACCTTCAGTTCTGAGCAAGGAGGCCACACAATTCTTCCTCAAGCCCCCATGTTCTACTTCTAGGTTTATATATACTCTTAGGACACCTTTACCTCCCCCCACCCTTAAACCTCTTAGAATTCTTTTTTTTTTTTTTTTTTTCTGAGACGGAGTCTTGCTCTGTCGCCCAGGCTGGAGTGCAGTGGCCGGATCTCAGCTCACTGCAAGCTCCGCCTCCCAGGTTTTGTACGCCATTCTCCTGCCTCAGCCTCCGGAGTAGCTGGGACTACAGGCGCCCACCACCTCGCCCAGCTAGTTTTTTGTATTTTTTAGTAGAGACGGGGTTTCACTGTGTTAGCCAGGATGGTCTCGATCTCCTGACCTCGTGATCCGCCCGTCTCGGCCTCCCAAAGTGCTGGGATTACAGGCTCGAGCCACCGCGCCGGGCAGAATTCTTAATAGTCAGTTACAGTTTCTGTTCCTCCAGCTCCATGTCTTCCCAAACTTCTTTGATGGATGTTTGAGCACATTCTTGACTCTTGAAATGTGGGATCAGGACTTAACAGTCTTTTTTTTTTTTTTTTTGAGAGGGAGTCTTGCTCTGTCACCCAGGCTGGAGTGCAGTGGCACAATCTTGGCTCACTGCAACCTCCGCCTCCCGGGCTCAAGCAACTCTCCTGCCTCAACCTCCCAAGTAGCTGTAACTACAGGTGCCCACCACCACACTCAGCTAATTTTTGTGTTTTTTAGTAGAGATGAGGTTTGGTCTCGAACTCCTGACCTTGTGATCTGCCTGCCTTGGCCTCCCAAAGGGCTGGGATTACAGTGGGATTACAGGCATGAGCCACTGCGCCCGGCTGGATTTAACAGTCTTAACTGGAACCACCATTCTGTTTATCTAAAAATCCTGAGCAATCAATACGGTACAAGCTTTTTTCTTTTTTTTTTTTTAATTTAGAGACAGAATCTTGCTCTGTCACCCAAGCTGGGGTAGAGTGGTGCAATCACTGCAGCCTCAAGCTATCCTCTTGCCTAGCTAGCACTACAGGCACACACCGTCATGCCTGGCTGATTTTTAAAATTTTTTGTAGAGGCAGGGGTCTCAACCTGTTGCCTGTGCTGGCCTCAATCTCCTGGGCTCAAACGATCCTCCCACCTGGGTTTCCCAAAGCACCGAGATTACAGGTGTACAGGTGTGTAAGCCACTGTGCCCAGACTTAAACACTTTTTGACTAGAGGAAAACTATGTCTATTCAACAAATCTTTCAATTAACATTAATTTTATAATTTCACAACTTGAAGAAAAAAAAAAAATCAAAAACTAGCTTTTTGGTCTCCCCTACCAAAGGCTTCACAAAACAATGAAAAAGGATAGAAGAGAAATTTAACTGTCTGGTGTTCTGATGTTTGTATCTATGAATAAGATAGAGCTTATTAAAATATTTTACTTACCTAAACCAAAAAGTATTTTATTTGCCAACACAAACATTTATACTCTTTATGTTGCATGTGTTTTTCTAGGTACAAAATTAAGATATGCCATGTTGTCATAAGTAATTCAGCCATTGTATCTTATACATCAACTTATATTGTAATGAAATTTTATTGAAGATCTTACATATATAAAAGTGTAATAAATCCTAATGTACAGCTGAATGAATTATTTCAAAGTGAACATGCCTGTGTGCTTTAACTGTATTTAAATGGGTTATAAAAACACAAGCTACCATAAACCTGTAAGTCAACAAATATGTAACAACTTACAATGTGCAATGTGAAAACTTGGGAAAAAAGAAGCACTTTTTCCACAATTTTAAAGAAAATGAAAACCCTTCAATGAAAATTTGATTTTTTAATAATAGGCCTAGCACTGTATTACATGCAACCTAATCCCTATTTACAATTTTAAATTTTTCATACAAACTTAATTTATTCAAACAAACCTATTACCTAATTCTTCCCTATTTCTCTTCATTGACTGCATCTAATAAGAAGAAATCAAACTCTGTTCCCTCAGGCAATTCAAGGTCCCTAATTATGGTAGAGTTGTCGGATGAGTTCCGCTCCAGGTCACACAGAGCACAAGCCACTTCCAACAACTAAGTTAAATTAGCAGAAAAGTTCTCTCAGCAACAGTCAGACAGGTGCCTACGAATACAGGACTCCCAAAAAGGAAACACCCCACCAGCCTTAAACCTGCTCCAACAATCCCTTCGGCAGGGACTACCACCTGTGGCCCCAGGGATCCAGATCTCCTCTAACACCGACGTTCACTACCTGAACTCTGGATTCCAGGAACACTGTTTCTGCTCCTGATGAACCCAGCTCACTCTCCGCCTCACACCACATCGCTTGTTTTCCACAATAAACACAGCCCACCCCACTTCAGGTCTAGCTAGCCTCCCACCCCAACCCCAGCATGAGCAGAGGGAAAGAGACGTTTTTATGATCACTTATCCGATCGTATCACTGCCTTCTTTCTCCAAACTTCCACAAATCTACTTGCGGAAATAAGAGACTTTATTAGCTGGTTTACAAAATTTTTATAAACAAAATATTTGCCTCCCCAAGTAGTAGTCAGAAGGCTAGTCTTACATTCTATTTAATATACTACTGATATATTTTGCTAATATGCGGCCAGGCATGATGGCTCACAGCTGTAATCCCAGTTCATGAGTTTCAGACCAGCCTGGACAAATGGTGAAACCCCATCTCTACAAAATACACAAAAATTAGCCAGGCATGATGGCAGACACCTGTAGTCCCAGCTACTCGGGAGGATGAGGTGGAAGGAACGCTTGAGCCAGGGAGGTTGAGACTGCAGTGAGCTGTGACTGTACCACTGCGCTCCAGCCTAGGGGACACAGCAAGACCCTATATCAAAAAAAAAAAAAAGAAGAAGAAAAGAAAAAAAAAATTGCTATGTACCAAAAAGTAGTAAAGACTACAATTTTACCTATGAACAGAGGAATTCATCATATTACATACCTCATCCATATCTGTCCAGTTAATGACTCATTATTGCAGTTCTTGAAAAACTATGCCTTTTTTTTTGTATAATTAATCTTTCATCTAGAAACACTAAATAGGCCGGGCACAGTAACTCACGCCTGTAATCCCAGCACTTTGGGAGGTCGAGGAGGGTGGATCATGAGGTCAGGAGTTCAAGATCAGCCTGGCCAACATGGTGAAATGCTGTCTCTACAAAAAATACAAAAAATTAGCTGGGAGTGGTGGCAGGTACCTGTAATCCCAGCTACTTGGGAGGCTGAGGCAGAAGAATCACTTGAACCTAGGAGGTGGAGGTTGCAGGGAGCTGAGACTGCACCACTGCACTCCAGCCTGGGCAACACAGCGAGACTCCATCTCAAAAAAAAAAAAAAGAAACACTAAGTAATGCTCTGTAAGGAATGGTATTTTGACATTACAATTTCAGGCAAATAAACATACTAATTTAGTCAACCCAACTGTTCCTAGTCAGAGAACAGACTCTGGTACAGATTTGAATTTTGTGTCATGCTTGGATAAACCCAAAATATTCTGCTTTTGCTTGGCATACATGTGCCAAGTGCCTCAGAGGCAGCTGAGCACATGTGCTGGCTCTACCTGCTCTGAAGTGCCCTCTTGTTTAGCTTTTGTTACCCTAAAAATGCTTTCCTGTCCTGTAACTTTATTTTTATTGTAAGTTCAGTCACAGTGCAATCTCCCCAAACAGCATCATCATAACCCAGAGAAGAGAGAGAACATGCATATGTTTAAAGGAGCTAAGCTACAGTGTAAACAATGGAGGTCTAACTATGAATGGTGCTTTTTCCTTCAATGCCTAACACACATTCCTTGGTAATCAGTTAACAGAAAAGACTAGTGGATTTAGTCAGCAGTTAAACATCTACCGGCAAATGGGTCACTTCAGATGTCCCTAATCTTGATATGCTGATTTTAATAACCAGCCAAATTACTTCATGGAAGTAAAAGCATGGAAGAGTGGAAAAAGATCAAAAGAAGGACAAGACACAGTAGAATCAGAGCAAATTTCCATCAGGAAAAACAGCCTTGTTGCTGTCCCATCTACAGTATCTGTTAAAATTAAAGTACCAGTCTCTTAGCCCATAGAAAGACAAACGGCAAAATTCTTCAAGGTTTAGCACAAGCAATAAAAGAGAACTTCAAAAACTACCATCCTTAGAAGATTCGTTGTCACCAGCACTTCGTGATGGTTCCTGGGGTGGCCTGCAGAAGCTTTTCCCGCAGCTCCCTATGACAGGGATAATGAGATGGACCCAGATTTCAGAAACAATACAATGTGGAATGTGTCCATGAAATAGGGTTGAAAGGTTGACTTGGAACTCAGTGGGCCTGTTGCTTTCCTCTATGAAACATCTGTAGCTTCTTTCCATAGTGGGTTCATTTAGAAAGGAGGGTCTGTTAACTAGTACACGGTCATTGTTTAACGGCCCTTTTAATCTCTTCCCCATCTGTGGTGGTTATGTCTCCTTGTAAGTTCATTTATTCTTTTGACTGTTCTGTTTGTGTTCAATATTATTCATCTGCACTTTTATCTTTAATTATCCTGTCTTTTATTTTAATCTTTTCGTCATTTATTGAGTAGAGAGTTCACTTATTTTTAGTTTGCTTTTTAAGAATAAAAGAATTTAAAGCCATGTATTCATTCTGAGTGTAACTTTCAGCCCTATCCCTAGATTTTTTTTCCCTAACTTTTCAAGTCATAGGCTTTTCTTTTTTAGAGTTAATTGAGGCATAATTTACATATCCTAAAATTTACCCATTGTAACTGGAAAATTTAGTTATTTTAGCAAATACATAGAGTTGTGCAACCATCACCACAGTTCTATTTTAGAATGTTTCCACCTTCCTCCAAAAGTTACCTCGTGCCCATTCACCATTAATTTCCACGCCCAACCCCAGATGCAGGCACCCACTGATCTGCTTTCTGTCTCTAGACTTACTTTCTTCCGGATACTTCATATAAGCGAAATCATACCATAGGTAGTCTTTTACATCTGCTGTAATGTTTTTGAGGTTCATCTGTGTTGAGTAGTTAGTTTCTTTTTGATGCTGCGCCATATTCAGTCAGATGAATATACCACGTTTTGTTTATCCATTCACCAGTTAATGGACATTTGGGCTGTTTCTTAGCTGCTATGAGTAACTGCTGCTGTGAACATTTGCATAGAGGCCTGTGTGAGCATATATTTCATTTCTTTTGAGTAGATACCTAGGAGTGGAATTCTTGGCTTGTATGGCAAGTTTATGTTTAGCTTTTTAAGAAACTGCAAAACTGTTTTCCAAAGTGGTTGCACTATTTTACATTTCCACCAGCAATGTATGAGGATGTGTCCACATTCTTGCCAGTATTATTATTGTCTTTTTGCTTATAGCTTAATTTTTGTGGGTGTGTAACGGTGTCTCACTGTGGTTTCAATTTGCATTTCCCCAGTGACTGGAAATGTTAAGCATCTTTTCATATGCCTGTTAGCCATTTGTCTCTCTTCTTTGATGAGATGTCTATTTTTAAGTTGGTTGTCTTCTTGTTGTTGAATTGTAATAGTACGTTAACCCAGACATGAGTCCTTTATTTTATCAGAAAACACAATGAAAATAAATTATTATAGAAGTGAAGTACAAAATACATCCACAATGTTATTATTATTGTAGTGAGTAGACATAAGATTACCCTAAGTTGATATGAAAGTTTCAAAATGCTCCTTCTCAATTTCTGTTATTCACTGTAAATTTTCAGATATATCTATACGTGTTAAACCTTTCTTTTGAGCTTTTAATTTCAGGGTTTTTTTTTCATTTGTGAAAGTCCGTTTAGTTCTTTTTTCAGTCTGCAGTGCCGTTTTGAAATATTTTACTATTCTCTTGAACATATGATCAAAACTTGTCATTTCTTTAAATAAAGTAAATACAGCTGTTTTATAGCCTGTGCCAGGTCACACCGGTATCTGAGGTGTTTGTCACATTTTGTTCATGATGTCTTATTTCCTTGTGTACCTCATTTAAAATTGTATACTGGTCATTGTATTCAGATTATTTGAAATAAACTGTAACCTAGAATCAAAAAAATATATTATGTGGAATAAAAAATTCCCTAAACTTTCAAGCTCCAGTGAGATGACATGAAATAGTTCAACAGTTTCATGCTCATTCTTTTTTGCATTTAGTTTATATGAGAACACACCTTGCCAAAATATCCACCTCTGGTCTCTCTCTCCACCAAACTCCTCTCTCTCCTTCCAAGCGTGGCTTCCTCCCTAAATTCCCTATTTCTATGAATGGCTCTAGCCTTTTTCCAGAAGCCTCAGCAGCAACATCTTTGATTGAGCCATCCTTGCCCTAAATAAAAGCTGCTGCTCAAAAGTGCTCTTTATGACCTCCCACATTGGTACTTGCCACTCCATTCTAGAACAAACACTTTCCTGTGAGCATATCTCACTCATGCTCTTCCTGCTACCCACAGAGCCCTTCCCCTACTGCTTCCTAAACTCTGCCTATCACTTAACACCTAGGGGCAATGCCATCTGCTTCCTGAAGTTCTTCTGATTCTCTAAGGACTCTCTCACACCATTGTTTTGATATTCAGGATGTTTATTCACTTTCAGAGATGGGAAGAACTCAGTACTTTTTAAAATGAAATCTTTTTTTTTGAGGCGGAGTCTCGCTCTGTGGCCCAGGCTGGAGTGCAGTGGTGCGATCTCCATTCACTGCAAGCTCTGCCTCCCAGGTTCATGCCATTCTCCTGCCTCAGCCTCCCATGTAGCTGGGACTACAGGCATCCGCCACTGCGCCCGGCTAGTTTTTGTATTTTTAGTAGAGACGGGGTTTCACCGTGTTAGCCAGGATGGTCTCAATCTCCTCACCTCGTGATCCGCCCATCTCGGGCTCCCAAAGTGCTGGGATTACAGGCGTGAGCCACCGCGCCCGGCCTAAAATGAATTCTTGAATTCATTCTAGAGATTCAACAATTAACATGTAATGAATGCCTGCTGCATAGCAGACATTTATATATACCCAAGTTTATAGTTGTCTTAGATGATGCTTACAAAAACCCTAGGAGGGGGCCGGGCACGGTGGCTCAAGCCTGTAATCCCAGCACTTTGGGAGGCCGAGACGGGCGGATCACGAGGTCAGGAGATCAAGACCATCCTGGCTAACACAGTGAAACCCCGTCTCTACTAAAAAATACAAAAAACTAGCCGGGCGAGGTGGTGGGCGCCTGTAGTCCCAGCTACTCGGGAGGCTGAGGCAGGAGAATGGCGTGAACCCGGGAGGCGGAGCTTGCAGTGAGCAGAGATCCGGCCACTGCACTCCAGCCTGGGCGGCAGAGCAAGACTCCGTCTCAAAAAAAAAACAAACCCTAGGAGGAAATTTTTATTATTTTATTTTATTTATTATTATATATATTTTTTGAGTCAGAGTCTTGCTCAGTCGCCCAGACTGGAGTGCAGTGCGCAATCTTGGCTCACTGCAATCTCCGCCTCCCGGGCTCAGGCCATTCTCCTGCCTCAGCCTCCCGAGTAGCTGGGACTACAGGGGCCCGCCACCATGCCCGGCTAATTTTTTTGTATTTTAGTAGAGACGGGGTTTCACCATGTTAGCCAGGATGGTCTCGATCTCCTGACCTCGTAACTCACCCGCCTCGGCCTCCCAAAGTGCTGGGATTACAGGAGTGAGCCACCGCGCCCAGCCTAATTTTTTTTATTATTATTAGTTTTTGAGATGGAGTCTCGCTCTGTGGCCCAGGCTTGAGCGCAGTGGCAAGACCTCAGCTCACTGCAACCTCCACCTCCCAGTTCAAGTGATTCTCCTGCCTCAGCCTCCCAAATAGCTGACACCACAGGTGCATACCACCATGCCCAGCTAATTTTTTGTATTTTTAGTAGAGACGGGGTTTCACCGTGTTAGCCAGGATGATCTCGATCTCCTGACCTCATGATCTGCCCACCTCGGCTTTCCAAGGTGCTGGGATTACAGGCGTGAGCCACTGTGCCTGGCCCCTAAGAGGAAAATTCTTAAGCTTATTTTACAGGTGAGAAAGCTGAGTCTCTGGGCAGCTGGTTGGCTGGCTTTCCCAAGCTTACGTGTCAGGTCAGTAGCAGTGCCAGTATCCTAGCTGCATCTCCTGACAGCAAGCAGGCACTCTTTCCATCACATGGGAGGTGCTGCCCTCACTACCTGGCTGCAGCTTGGCATACATGGTTGCTCCTAATCAACCAATGACGTAATTTATTACGTCAAAGTGTAAACACTCTACCAGACATCATGAAGAAATCTTAATAATCTAAATCATATGAAAATGTTGCTTTTTTGTTTGTTTGTTCTTTTGAGACAGAGTCTCGCTCTGTCACCAGCTGGAGTGCAGTGGCGCTATCTCGGTTCACTGCAACTTCTGCCTCCTGGGTTCAAGCAATTCTCCTGCCTCAGCCTTCTCAGTAGCTGGTACTACAGGCATGAGCCACCACGCCCAGCTAATTTTTGTATTTTTAGTAAAGATGGGTTTCACCATGTTGGCCAGGATGGTCTCGATCTCTTGACCTCATGATCCGCCAGGTCAAAAAATGATCAAACATCAACAATTTCACATAGTTCGAACTAATGGGAAAGGATTAATCTCTCCCTCTTGAAAAACATAAAAGTTACCTGATTCAAGAATAAAATAATTTAAAAATAAGATAAATGCAGCCGGGCGTGGTGGCTCACGCCTGTAATCCCAGCACTTTGCGAGGCGGGCAGATCACGAGGTCAGAAGATCAAGAACATCCTGGCTAACACGGTGAAACCCCGTCTCTACTAAAAATATAAATAATTAGCCAGGGGTGATGGCAGACGCCTGTAGTCCCAGCTACTCAGGAGGCTGAGGCAGGAGAATGGCATGAACCCGGGAGGCGGAGCTTACAGTGAACCAAGATCGTGCCACTGCACTCCAGCCTGGGCAAAACAGTGAGACTCTGTCTCAAAATAAAAAAATAAAAAAATAAGATAAATGCAATAATGAGAACTCTAGGCAACTCTTTAGTTTTGGAAGATTATGAGAAGTGACCAGATAGACTTAATGTCACCTGCCCAGTGACACCGAAGGGCTTTGGAGTGGAAGGATCACTTGAGGCCAAAAGTTCAAAGCCAGCCTGGGCAACATGTGAGATATCATCTCTACAAAAAAATTTAAAAATTGCTGGGCATGGTGGTGCCTACCTCTAGTCCCAGCTGCTTTGGAGACTGCGGTGAGAGGACTGCTTGAGCCCGGGGTTCCAAGCTACAGTGAACCATGATTTCACCACTGCACTCCAGCCTACGCAACAGAACGAAACCCTGTCTCTTTAAAATAAATAAATAAGAAGTGAAATTTCTTCTAAATGGTAATTTATAGATAACTGGATGCCTCCTCTGCTTATATCATCATACTCTTGAAATTGTATTTTCAAATACTTCCTTTGAAAGTCTCTGAGATTCCAGTAGTTGTGACACCATTGCAAAGCACAGAAACAATGACCTCACCAGGCTCTTATCTCCAGTCTCATTCCCGTCCTGCTTATCTCCCACTGCTGATATATAATTCTTACAGGCCAGCACCACAGAGATACTTCTAAAATACAGCTTGCTTAAAATCCCACAAGATTAATCTGAGATCTTAGCATGGTGAAGACCTGGCTTCTCCCGGGCTGGTCCTCTTGCTCTCCTCCCTCTCCGTGTCCCCTCCCCCTTGCCTGTCCCTACACTTCATGCTGCACAGTCCCGTTTATAACTCTCTGTCACCATAGAGTTTCACGTCTATTCCTCTGTATCTTTGTAGAATCCTTTGACTCTTTCTTTTGGGAAGTATTGCCCGATATCAATCTTGACAACCATACCCATTTATTTTGGTGCCTTATTCCACTTTTCCTACACTTTTCATACTAGCATGATTTGTTCACACATCTATCTCCAGAAATACCCTTTCTTTCTCTATGAAATCTGAAAGGAGACTTCAAGTGGCCTCCACTAACCATTTTGCTTCTGTGTCTTTATTCTGTCTACAATTAAAATAAGCTGGATATAATTGTTTTAAAAAGAATAAAGAGAGAAATTCTCAGCCTGGATGGTAGTCACCTGAGTGTCTTTTTTTTTTTTTTGAGATGGAGTCTTACTCTGTCACCCAGGCTGGAGTGCAGTGGCACAATCTCGGCTCACCACAACCTCCGTTCCCCTGAGGTTCAAGCGATTCTCCTGCCTCAGCCTCCCAGATAGCTGGGATTACAGGCGTGCACCGCCACGCCCAGCTAATTTTTGTATTTTTATTTATTTATTTATTTTGAGACGGAGTCTTGCTCTGTCGCCAGACTGGAGTGCAAGTGGTGTGATCTTGGCTCACTGCAACCTCTGCCTCTAGGGTTCAAGCAACTCCCGTGCCTCAGCCTCCCGAGTAGCTGGAACTACAGGCGCACGCCACCACACCCGGCTAATTTTTTTGTATTTTAGTAGAGACAGGGTTTCACCATGTTGGCCAGGATGGTCTCGATCTCCTGACCTTGTGATCTGCCTGCCTCGGCCTCCCAAAGTACTGAGATTACAGGCGTGAGCTACTGCACCGAGCTTAATTTTTGTATTTTTAGTAGAGATGGGGTTTCACCATGTGGGCCAGGCTGGTCTCAAGCTCCTGACCTCACTGATCCACCTGCCTTGGCTTCCCAAAGTGCTGAGATTACAGGTGTGAGCCATCCCACCCAGCTCTGAGTGTCTCTTTAAACTGTACATGTTTTATACAAGTACATATATTTCTGTGTATATTTTTCATAATAAAGAATAGAAAAAAATTAGACCAAATGTCTAGTATCTTATCTTGTAATTTAATCATCACAAGATTTAAAAAAGACTAAATATTTTTGGCAGTTTAAAGAAAATTTTTTAAATTTCTCTTTGTTTTACTTCCCACATTACACTGGTTTTTTTTCCTTTCTTCTTTTGAGATGGAGTCTCACTCTTGTTGCCCAGGCTGGAGTGCAGTGGTGCGATCTCAGCTCACCGCAACCTGTGCCTCCCAGGTTCAAGCAATTCTCCTGCTTAAGCCTCCCAAGTAGCTGGGATTACAGGTGCGTGCCACCATGCCAGGCTAATATATGTATTTTTTTTTAGTAGAGACGGGGCTTTACCATGTTGGCCAGGTTGGTCTCAAACTCCTGGCCTCAAGTGATCTGCCCACTTCGGCCTCCCAAAGTGCTGGGATTACAGGTGTGGGCCATTGTGCTTGGTCTACACTGATGTATTTAAAAAAATTTTTTTTTGTAGAGACAGTGTCTCACTATGTTACCCAGGCTGGTCTCAAACTCCTAGTCTCAAGTTATTCTCTTGCCTTGGCCTCTCAAAGTGCTGGGATCACAGGCATGAGCCACAACACACACTGTATAACTAGTTTTTTTAAAGTATAAGTGGTTTCTCAAGTAAAGTGTCATTACAAAAATGACAACCAACCTTAATGCAAAACTGTAGCAAAATAATCAGAATAAAACCTACTTCCATGCAATATTCATTAATATGAAATCATTCCTCTTTATTCCTATCTATTCAAGGTTATACATCTTCAGGTTTGAAGAGTAGGTTTTACTTGCCCATTTAGCAAACAAAAAATAGTTGATAATGATATCAAGATACCTTATAAACATGGATGCTCATTTTTATCACATAAATTACATGTTCAGTATTCCCAGTCACGAAGGTGGCAAAAACATAAAATGTTCAATAAAATCAAGCCTCTCTAACATCTCATTATATTCTGAAGCCAGAATATCTCATATTCCAACAATTACTAAGTCTTACAAATTAATAAGAGCCAATTAGATATCTCGAATGCATACTAGCTCCCTACCCTGCAATAATACAACATGCTATTTTAGTTTGTAAATGTGAATAAAACTTTTTTAAAAAATAGAAATGAGGTCTACTCTGTTATCCAGACTGGTCTCAAACTCCTGACCTCAAGTGATCCACCCACCTTGGCCTCCCAAAGTGCTGGGATTACAGGTGTGAGCCACCACGCCTGGCCCAATATGAATAAATTTTACTCATAAGACTTATTCACATAAGGCCCAGGTGGTAGCTCCTGCCTGTAATACCAGAACTTTGGGAGGCTGAGGCAGGAGGACCACTTGAGCTCAGGAGTTCGAGACCAGCCCGGCCAACATGGTGAAACTGGCCGGGCGCGGTGGCTCAAGCCTGTAATCCCAGCACTTTGGGAGGCCGAGGCGGGCGGATCACGAGGTCAGGAGATCGAGACCATCCAGGCTAACACGGTGAAACCCCGTCTCTACTAAAAAATACAAAAAACTAGCCGGGCGAGGTGGCGGGCGCCTGTAGTCCCAGCTACTGGGGAGGCTGAGGCAGGAGAATGGCATGAACCCAGGAGGCGGAGCTTGCAGTGAGCTGAGATCCGCCACTGCATTCCAGCCTGGGCATCAGAACGAGACTCCGTCTCAAAAAAAAAAAAAAAAAAACATGGTGAAACTCCATTCTCCATTAAAAATACAAAAATTAGCCATGCGTGGTGGTGCGTGCCTGTAGTTCCAGTCACGTGGGAGGCTGAGGCAGGAGAATTGCTTGAACCTGGGAGGCAGAGGGTGCAATGAGTCGAGATTGTGCCACTGCACTCCAGCCTGAGCGACAGAGTGAGACCCCATCTTAAAAAAAAAAAAAAATCCATATCAATTCAATTCAATACACATTTATACCCAAGACAAGATGCTAGGAATAATTAGGGCTAGAAAGAGATTGGCAGGAAAATGGGCTATCAAAGTACACAGACAACAACAAAATAAAACAAAAGAACACCCTGGGAGTGCTCTGCTTCCAACCACATGGCCAACAGGACACCCTGCATCACACTCCTGGTAACAACACCTAAAAGGCAAGATAAATCACAAAGCATGTGGGTTTTTTTTTTTTTTTGAGTCTGGCTCTGTCACCCAGGCTGGAGTGCAGTGGCGCAATCTCGGCTCACTGCAAGCCCCACCTCTCGGGTTCACGCCATTCTCCTGCCTCAGCCTCCCAAGTAGCTGGGATTACAGGCGCCCACCACCACGCCCGGCTAATTCTTTTTTTGTGTTTTTAGTAGAGACAAGGTTTCAACATGTTAGCCAGGATGGTCTCGATCTCTGAGCTCATGATCCACCTGCCTCGGCCTCTCAAAGTGCTGGGATTACAGGTGTGAGGCACCCTGCCCGGCCAAAGCATGTTTTTAAAAGCATCACTGAGTTGGCACAACAGTAAGGAAACTACAGTGACCAAAAATAAAGAGAAAGCAGAAACCTTGGGCAATAATAAAAGAACACCACAGCTGGCTTTTGTCCTGAAGGTATTTGCCCACCTGCATACTTGCGTCCTGGCAGCTGGTGGAGTCTGGCATTAGGAGGTAAATACTTAGGCTCATTCCAGTGGAGAGAGTCCAAGGAGATGCCCACAAACGTCCAGGATGCAAAGACCTACAACCTCAATGTAAGGCTAACTATGAAATGAACCCCCCACACAGAAGAGGGCCGTAGGGAAACCTGCCTTTCCCCATCACTGAGTGGAAGGAGAGACAGCTCCCTAACAATCTGTAACCACTAGACAGCTCTCATGCAAGCTTCATGATCCACAAAGGACAGTAGAAATTGAGCCTAACTTGTGCCTAGTTACTGACAAAGCAAATGCAAGCCTTTCAGGAAAATCCTGACTTTATCCAGGCCTCAAAAAATGCCCAGAGGTAAAGTTTCAAGGAAAACGAGCAGCTCATTGTCAAAAATCAAAACACACAGCAATCAAGAAGCCATGACTCAACAGTCAGCAGAAGTAACATTCAGATAGAGAATTATTAGTTGCTGAATATAAAATACGTTTAGTGTGTTTAAAATACATGCAAAGAGCAACTAAGAAGATTTAAGATCTAACCTCTCTCTTTTTTTGGAGAGGAAGTCTCGCTCTTGTCCCCCAGGCTGGAGTGCGATGACGCAATCTCAGCTCACGGCAACCTCCGCCTCCTGGGTTCAAGCAATTCTCCTGCCTCATCCCTCAAGTAGTTGGCATTACAGGCACCTGCCACCAATGCCAGGCTAATTTCTGTATTTTTAGTAGAGATGGGGTTTCACCATGTTGGCCAGGATGGTCTAGGGCTCCTGACCTCAGGTGACCCACCCACCTCAGTCTCCCAAAGTACTGGGATTACAGGCGTGAGCCACTGCGCCTGGCCTAAAACTTCCAGAACTGAAATTTTAATGAATTTTACAAGAGCTTTACTGAGGTATAATTCACATATAATAAACTGCACATATCTAAAGTATATAATTTGATGTTCTGACAAATGTATAAACTATGAAATAATCACAAGCAAGAAAATAAATCCATCCTCTCCCCAAATTTCCTCGTGCCCTTTTGTAATCCCTTCCTTTCATCTCTTTGCCCCCAACTCCTGGCTCTCATGGTCCACAGGCAAACACTGACCTTCCCTGTTACTAGAGATTAGTTTATGTTTTCTAGAATTGGATATGAATGAAATCATACTATATTCAGTATGTACTCCTTTGGCTGGCTTCTTTCAGCACAATGATTTTGAGATTCATCCATGTTGTAGCATGTATTAGTAGTCCATTTCTTTTGATTGTTCAGGAATATTCCACTGTGAGGATATACCATAGTCTATTTGTGCATTTACCTGTTAATGAACATTTGGGTTGTTTCCAGATTTTGGCTTCAAGCCAGATCAAACTACGATGGACATCCATGTACAAGCCTGCACAGACATTTGCTTTCATTTCTCTGAGGTAAATATTTAAGAGTAGAGTTGCTGGGTCATACAGTAGATTTATGTTTAAGTCTCAAACTACCAAATTATTTTCCAGATTATACCATTTTACATTCCCACCAGCAGTACATAAGAGTTCCAATTTCTCCCTTTCCTCACCAACACTTGTTATGATCACTCTTTCTAACATTAGACATTCTAATAGGTGTGTAATGCTACTTCATGGTGGTTTTAATTTGTATTTTCCTAAAGACTAATGATGGTGAATACCTTTCCATGTGCTTACTTGACATTCATATATTTCATTTGGGGAAGCACCTGTTCAATCTTTCACCTGTTTCTTTTTTTCTTTTTTTTTTTTTTGAAACAAAGTCTCACTCTGTTGCCCAGGCTGGAGTGCAGCCGCACTATCTCAGCTCACTGCAACTTCCGCCTCCTGAGTTCAAGTGATTCTCCTGCCTCCCAAGTAGTTGGGATTACAGGCACGCACAACCACACCGGGCTAATTTTTGTATTTTTAGTAGAGACAGCGTTTCGTCATGTTCGCCAGGTTGGTCTCGAACTCCTGACCTCAAGTGATCCACCCGCCTCAGCCTCCCAAAGTGCTGAGATTACAGGCATGACCCACTGAGGTCGGCCTATTTCTTTTTTGAATTGATTTGTTTGTTTTCTATTATTAAGCTTTGGGACTTCTTTATATATTCTACATCTGAATCCTTTATCAGGTAACATGATTTCCTAGTATTTTTCCCAGACTATGTCATACTTTTCAAAATAATAATATTAAAAGCACTTGGCCGAGCGCGGTGGCTCAAGCCTGTAATCCCAGCACTTTGGGAGGCGAGACGGGCAGATCACGAGGTCAGGAGATCGAGACCATCCTGGCTAACACGGTGAAACCCCGTTTCTACTAAAAAAATATAAAAAATTAGCTGGGCGTGGTGGCGGGCGCCTGTAGTCCCAGCTACTCGGGAGGCTGAGGCAAGAGAACGGCATGAACCTGGGAGGTGGAGCTTGCAGTGAGCCGCGCTACTGCACTCCAGCCTGGGCGACAGAGCGAGAATCCTTCTTAAAAAATAAATAAATAAATAAATAAATAAATAAAAAATAAATGCACCTTATATACATTAAATAGACACAGCTGAAGACAGAATTCACTAACTGAAAGATGTATCTTAGGGCAGCATCCAGAATACAGTATGAAGAGGCCAAAAAAGAGAATATATAAAAAAGAAATTAAGAGACAAGGAGAATAAAATGAAAGATGAATGCCTAATAAGAGTTCCAAAAGAAGAAAACAGAATGCAGAAGATAAAATACCTGTCAAGATAATAGAGAATGTTCCAGAATTGCTGACAGATGCCAATACTCAGAATCAGTAAATTCAACAAAGCCCAATAGGGAAATTAAAATAAATTAACACCTGGCTCTGCTCACGAGAGGATTAATCCAAATTTCATTAAATCCCAAAACTCCACTAATTGACAGTAAAGGGATTTTTGACATCAAATAATGTAAAGCCACAAAAGCGGGACTAAAAGGAGTGCACACAGCACAGATGTTTGGCAGTTGGCAAAAGAACAGATGAGAAATAACTGACCTAGTACATCTGAGACAAACCTCAAGCCAGAAGGAGTAAAACTGGATAAACACTCCAGTTACAGCACAGAATCTTCAAAGTTTCAGGAACTGACAACACCATGCACCTCTGGAAAGGGGAATAAAATGTAGGGACTGAGAATAAGGCAGACTGAGTGAACGATATTTAAGAGGCAGTTAAATCCCTATCTCCTCCCCAACTCCACGCTCCTAGGTGACTGCCTCTCTTCTCTCCTGGCAGAAGTCTGAGTTTTTCTCTAGACAGCTGAAATGTGATCTGGCCTAGGAGATGATGGGCACAGTTGAGTCTTGGGCGCCACATGGAAAACGGTGCCTGGGTAACTACACTAGCAATGCCTCTGGGAATAAACATCACATTTATGGTCGGCTGATCTGACAAAGGTGTCAGGCAATTCAGTGGGACAAAGAATAGTCTTTTCACCAGGTGGTGCTGGGAGAGCTGGATATTTATATGGAAAAGAATGAATTTGAATCCTGTAACTCACACTATACACAAAAATTAACTCAAAAATTGATCACAGAACTAAACATTTAAGAGCTAAAACTATAAAGCTCTTAGAAGAAAACACAGGAGGGTAGTCTTAGCAACTTACTGGATATCCTAGAATGAAGCAAAAACTGACTCAGATTTTAAACCTGTTTGGCTGAGAAGACAGGAAAAAGTGCTTCCAGGATACCTAAGTCGAATGTGTCTTTCCTCTTTGCTGATCTGGCTCTGAATCCTTTCATTGTAGCAACTCAAGAGAACTCTATGCTTAGTCCTGAGTCGTCCTAGCAAATCACGGAACCTGGGGACATCTTGGAAGCTTCAACACAAGCATATATAATGAGAACAAATCAATTTGCCTTTATAGCATAAGGACAAACCAGCACATGTACTAACCTGACTTGCTGTCCTGCAATTTTCAGAGAGCAGAACTTCCCTGGCTTCTTAGTTCAGCAGCTGCTGATGGACATCAATCACACCAGCTCAGCATCCTGCCCTTCTCTTCTAACCCACACTCCCTCTTTTCCTCAGAGTTCTCCTTAACCTGTCCTTAGATGTCTCAACCCAGAAGTTAGAAGACTTAGCACGTCATTATTCTATAACCAAGGTATACACAGAAACATTTTGGGGGAAGATGTTTTTCATATCTTAAAATGCACGTAAAAGTGCTCTGCAGACAATAAAGTGTTTCACAAGGTAACGTATTATTAAGCTTAAAAGGTAGATGTGTAAGCCATAAAATATAGTAACATCTTTGATGTGATGATTCCAATACTAAGTTATTCCTCTAGAGGAGCTCTAATACTTTCCTCTAATTACAAGCCACATAAAGGATAAAAGCACGTTTGGTTTCAGGTTTCAATTTCATTGATCTTGAAATACACACATTATCTCCATATTAACAAGAAACAACTTCATCAAGGAAAAGGTCTCATCACATCAAAACTGGTCTATCCAATTTATCATACCTTCGGAATGCTTTTGAGTCTCTTCCACATATTATATCATATATAACACACCTCACTTCTTCAACACACAGCCTACTCAATATATCTATTTAATCTTCCCTGAAATTCAGGTCATGGTAATTCCTTCCTTCCTCCTTCCCTCCCTCCCTCTCTCCCTCCCTCCCTCTCTCCCTCCCTCCTTCCTTCCTTCCTTTCATTCATTAATTTTTTTGTTTTTGGAGACAGAGTCTTGCTCTGTCACCCAGGCTGGAATGCAGTGGTGCAATCTCAGCTCACTGCAACCTCCGTCTCCTGGGTTCAAGCAATTCTCCTGCCTCAGCCTCCTGAATAGCTAGGATTACAGGCAACTGCCATCATGCCCGGCTAATTTTTGTATCTTTAGTAGAGAGAGGGTTTCACCATGTTGGCCAGGTTGGTCTAGAACTCCTGACCTCAGGTGATCCGCCTGCCTTGGCCTCCCAAAGTGCTGGGATTACAGGAGCGAGCCACTGCGCCCGTCCCATGGTAAATCTTAGAACTCAAAAAGATCTTCAACATTCTGTTGGACAAATAAGCTATAAATGCTTGCTGAAGTGTAACCTGGATGTTCCCAAGCTTGGCATGGCAACATAGTCATGTGGGAAGTTTTCTAGGCCCCACTCCAGATTTACTGAATGAAAATTTCTACCAGTGGCGTGTGTGCGTCTATTTCTTAAGACGTCCTGAAGCAGATCTGCCTGGAAGAACTCTGTAGAGGCTCTGGATTTGCAGTGGACAAATCTCTACTTTAATGATAGAAGGTAAGAATGTGAAGAGGATTTGTGAAATGACTTTTATAAATTAGAGTATAAGAAGGGAGAATCTACAATCTTTTTTTTTTTTAACCTTGCTATTTTTTTTTTTTTTTTTTAATTATACTTTAAGTTCTAGGGTACATGTGCATAACGTGCAGGTTTGTTACATATGTATACTTATGCCATGTTTTTGTTTTTGTTTTTGTTTTGAGACGGAGTCTCACTCTGTCGCCCAGGCTGGAGTGCAGTGGCCGGATCTCAGCTCACTGCAAGCTCCGCCTCCCAGGTTTACGCCATTCTCCTGCCTCAGCCTCCCGAGTAGCTGGGACTACAGGCGCCCGCCATCTCGCCCGGCTAGCTTTATTGTATTTTTTAGTAGAGACGGGGTTTCACCGTGTTCGCCAGGATGGTCTCGATCTCCTGACCTTGTGGTCCGCCCGTCTCGGCCTCCCAAAGTGCTGGGATTACAGGCTTGAGCCACCGCGCCCGGCGAGAATCTACAATCTTAACAACAAGAATATTTCTCCCTGAGTGGCAGAATGATTATGATATTGGAACCAAAGAGAAGAAAACATAATCTAGTATACCACATGGCTCTGCAGTTGATAATACCTGCAAAATCTAAAATAATAAAACTACTAAATTGGTTTTCAACTTTATAACCAATCTACAGACAAAGCACAAAAGGTTTATAGTTAGATAACAATATACAAATATTGTCAACCTTTACAACATAAAAGTCTGGTACAGCTGCAAGAGCTGAAAGGAAGGAAGGGAAGATGGCAGGGGCCTAATATTCTCATTTTATAAAGAGCAAGGTCCAGTGATACTATTTAAAGTTGATAGTGCAAAAAAACAGAGATTTAAGTACATGATGTAGGGTCACAAATATAGCCAATAAAAGAACTAGCAATTCAGTAAGAAGTTGGGAAGTAGAGAGGTGAAGTAATTTGCTCAAATTCAGCTCATTAGAAAGCTCCGAGGCCAGTGGGCTGAACATGGGCCAGTCACACTCTAGACTCCATGCACTTTACCAGTGTCTCATCATGCCCAGCCCTGTGTGAGGAAGGAACTTCCCTAAGCTTAGATGCCTAGTTAGTGTTACAGCAGAAAAAGAAACTCAATCTCTAATCTTAAAATTACTTGTTAAAGTTATCTTTAAAATTTTCAGAAAAGATCACATTAAAAATGTCCCTACTGGTTCATTCTTTCAACACATACTAACATTTCTTTTTTTTGAGATGGAGTCTCACTCTCTTGCCCAGGCTGGAATACAGTGGCATGATCTTGGCTCATTGCAACCTCTGCCTCCTGGGTTCACGCGATTCTCCTGTCTCAGCCTCCCGAGCAGCTGGGACTACAGGCGCACACCACCACGCCCGGCTAATTTTTGTATTTTTTTGTAGAGACAGGGTTTCACCAGATTGGCCAAGCTGGTCTCGAACTCTTGACCTTGTGATCTGTGTACCACAACCTCCCAAAGTGCTAGGATTACAGGCGTGAGCCACCGCACCCAACCCCATCTAACTAATTTCATAAAACCTTTGATAGAAAGAGGGTCTCACCATCTTGCTCAGGCTGATCTCAAACTCCTGACCTCAGGTGATCCACCCACCTTGGCCTCCCAAAGTGCCATTAACAGGTGTGGGCCACCATGCCCAGCCAACACCAACATTGTTCTTACAAAGAGCTCCTCCACAGCTCCCCTCACCTATGATCAGCATTCCATCTATTCTCCAAGTCTATACCACAATGATGAGGAAGGCACTACAGCCCACCATCCATTGTGTCTGTCAAACCTGACAGAGGATCCAGAACCAACACTGAAGATGCAAAGCAAGTCAGCCTACTCAACTCTTAGTCTACAGCTACGCCCATAGCCCATCTGCCGCCACAGAGATGCTGTGGTTACGTGCACAGAGGACACCCACTGCCTGCTCCAGGAGAGGACAGGGCAGCAGCATGTGCAGGGCAGGTGGAAGGCTGCTCCAAAGGAGACGTGATCTGATTCATGGAGCATCATGTGAATAGGCAACACGTCTCAGTGACTGCTGCTTTATAACTTCATATAATATTTTGAAATATTCAATAAAAATGACAATATCTACCCACAAATAATTATTTAAGTTATAACCCAAACTCATTAGTACCAGTAAAAAGCAATTAAAAAAAAAAAAAAAACCACAGTTGGTCTTAGGCTTACAAGGCTGAAGTGCTTGTACACTGAGTGCAGTGGTACAATCTGACTCACTGCAGCCTCAAACTCCTGGGCTCAAGTCATCATCCCACCTCGCCTCCTGGTAGCTGGGAGTACAGGCGGATGCCCCACATCTAATTCTTTTTTTTTTTTGAGATGGAATTTCACTCTTTTTGCCCAGACTGGAGTGCAACGGTGCGATTTTGGCTCACTCCAACCTGCCTCCTGGGTTCAAGCAATTCTCCTGCCTCAGCCTCCTGAGTAACTGGGATTACAGGTGCCCGCCACCATGCCCAGCTAATTTTTTTTGTATTTTTAGTAGAAACAGGGTTTTACCATGTTGGCCAGCCTGGTATTGAACTCTTGACCTCAGGGGATCTGCCCGCTTTGACCTCGCAAAGTACTGGGATTACAGGCATGAGCCACCATGCCTGGCCACATCTGACTTTTTTTTTTTTTTTTTTGACATGGAGTCTCACTCTGTTGCCCAGGCTGGAGTACAGTGGCACGATCTTGGTGCACTGCAACCTCTGCCTCCCAGGTTCCAGCAATTCTCCTGCCTCAGCCTCCTGAGTAGCTGGGACTACAGGCGCACGCCACCACACCCGGCTAATTTTTATATTTTTTTGTAGAGACGGGGTTTCACCAGATTGGCCAAGCTGATCTCGACTCCTGACTTCGTGATCTACATGCCTTGCTCCAAAAGTGCTAGGATTACAGGTGTGAGCCACTGCACCTGGCCTCATCTGACTAATTTTTTAAAACCTTTTATAGAGAAAGGGTCTTACCATCTTGCTCAGGCTGATCTCAAATTCCTGGCCTCATGTGATCCTCCCACCTTGGCCTCCCAAAGTGCTGCGATGACAGGTGTAACCCACTGCACCTAGCCATCAATTTTTAAAATTCAATTTAATTCACTCACCCCATTTTCAGTGCGTTTTTCTCCAGGTACATTTGTTACATTTCTCTGAGTTCGTTGCTCTTGGGTCTGACGGCCACCTAAAGAAATAAAAGAACCAAACTCACCAAAAGCCATATTAGAAAAAAGTAATATTCTCCCATTTCTTCATGTATTCAAATATTTATTGAACACAAGTGTAAAATACCAGGCTGAGAAATTCAAGACTTTAGTACAGTTGAAAACATGGTCTTGCAATTAATCTTTTATATATAAAGTTGTTTAGGCTGCGCTCAGTGGCTCACACCCATAATCCCAGCACTTTGGGAGGCCAAAGCAGGAAGATAGCTTGAGCCCATGAGTTCTAGACCAGCCTCAGCAACATGGGGAGAATCTGTCTCCACAATAATTTTTTTTAAATTAGCCGGGTATGGTGGTACACCCTGTAGTCTCAGCTACTTGGGGGGCTAAGGCAGGAGAAGGACTTGAGCAAGAGAGGTCGAGGCTGCAGTGAGCCAGGATTGGACTACTGTACAATCTTGCTCTGTTGCACTCTAGCCTGGGCAACAAAGCAAGACCCTATCTTTAAAAAAAAATTAAAAATAAATGAAATAAAGCTGTTTAAATGAAATCTTTTCTTTTTACATTCTATCTCAAAATCTTGAAATTGACTTGTTATCAAAAGGCTTTTAACACTTTAAAATGAAGAAGATGGTAAATTTTATGGGTATTTTATCACTATTAAAAAATAAAAATTTGGGGCTGGGCAAGGTGGATCAAGTCTGTATTCCCAGTACTTTGGGAGGTGCTGGGATTCTCTCAAGGTGGGAGGATCACTTCGGCTCAGGAATTTAAGACCAGCCTGGGCAACATGGCGAAAATCTGTCTCTACAAAAATAAAATACAGAAAGTAGCCAGGCATGGTGACATGTGCCTGTAGTCCCAGCCACTCAGGAGGCTGAGGAGAATAGCTTAAGCCTAGGAGGTAGAGACTGCAGTGAACCATGATCACGCCACTGCACTCCAGTCCAGGTGACAGTGAGACCCTGTCTCAAAAATAAAATAAAAGCTAAAAATTTGGCATTCATATTACCAAGAGGGGAAAAAAGAAAAATTTTTTCAAAAAGGCATTTACAGCCAGGCATGGTGGCTCATGCCTGTAATCCCAGCACTTTGGAAGACTGAGGCGGGCAGGCTGCTTGAAGCCAGGAGTTTTAAGACCAGCCTGCCCAACATGGTAAAACCCTGTCTCTAGTAAAATTACAAAAATTACCCAGGCATGGAGGCGCACACCTGTAATCCCAGCTATCTAGGAAGCTGAGGCAGGAGAATCGCTTGAACCCAGGAGGGGGAGATTGCAGTGGGCTGAGATAGCACCACTGTACACTAGCCTGGGCAACAGAGTGAGACTCTGTCCCAAAAAAAAACCAAAACCAAAAGCAAAAAAAAGTCCAAAAGGCATCTGCATTAGGGCCAGGCATGGTGGCTCAAGCCTGTAATCCCTGCACTTTCAGAGGCCAAGGCAGGAGGATCACTTGAGACTAGGAGTTCAAGACCAGCCTGTGCAACAGTGTGAAACCCTATCTTTACCAAAAATACAACAAATTTAGCCAGGCATGGTGGCACACACCTGTGGTCCCAGCTACTTGGAAGGCTGAAGTGGGAGAATCACTTGAGCCCAGGAGGCAGAGGTTGCAGTGAGCCAAGATCACGCCACTGCACTCCAACCTGGGTAACAAGTGAAACCCTGTCTCAAAAAAAAAAAAAAAAAAAAAAAAAGGCTTTCACTAACAGAGTTAAAACTGAGACGGGGGCTGGACATGGTGGCTCACGCCTGCAATCCTAGCACTCTGGGAGGCCAAAATGGGCAGATCACGAGGCCAGGAGATTGAGACCATCCTGACCAATATGATGAAACTTCATCTCTACTAAAAATACAAAAAATTAGCTGGGTGTGGTGGTGCACACCTGTAGTCCCAGCTCCTCAGGAGGCTGAGGCAGGGGAACTGCTTGAACCTGGGAGGTGGAGGTTGCAGTGAGCTGAGATTGCACCACTGCACTCTAGCCTGGTGACAGAGTAAGACTGTGAAAGAAAGGAAAGGGAAAGGGAAAGGGACAGGGAGAGAGGGAGAAAGGGAGAAAAGAAAGAAAAGAAAAAAAAGAAAGGAAGGAAGGAAGGAAGGAAGGAAGGAAAGAAAAAAAGAATATTAATAAGCTGAAGGGAGGAAAATAGTGAGCAAAAGCAAAACAAAACATGAGACAGCATCCAATAAGCTACTGTCTATGCCACCCTTTTAGGCAGAGGTAAAGGGGCAGAGGGTAGAGTGTTACAGGTAGGGAAGATGGAATTCTGAGTCAGGGCATGAAAGAGAGCTCCTGGGCTCATGCAATCCTCTCACCTCAGCCTCCCAAAGTGCTGGGATTACAGGCATGAGACACCGTACCCAGCCCATTTCCAAACTTTATTTTATTTTATTTTATTTTTTGAGATGGAGTCTCGCTCTGTCCCCCAGGCTGGAGTGCAGTGGTGCGATCGGGGCTCCCTGTAAGCTCTGCCTTCCGGGTTCACGCCATTCTCCTGCCTCAGCCTCCCCAGCAGCTGTGACTACAGGCACCCGCCACCAGGTCTGGCTAATTTTTTGTATTTTTAGTAGAGATGGGGTTTCACCGTGTTAGTCAGGATAGTCTCGATCTCCTGACTTCGTGATCCTCCCGCCTCGGCCTCCCGAAGTGCTAGGATTACAGGCGTGAGCCACCAAGCCTGGCGGATTTCCAAACTTACAAGGTGAGAAAAAAATAACCTCTCCTCAGAACATGAAGAATTAGGTACATATTAATAAGTAAAAGGTAAGACTTTTTATTTAAGTATAGCTAGTTGAGGGAGGGGATAGGTATCTGCAGAGCTCAGGTAGAGAGTTAAAATAAATCCTTAGCACTAAGCAGCATTTCAACTGTCAGCCAGTCTAATCCTCCTCTTCAGGTGGATGTTCCCAAGACAGGAGGGACCCTGGTCTAAGGTAAAAGTAGATGAAGAGTTGAGCCCGGAGCCTTGGTGTCCTCGCTCCGGAAGTAATGGTATTCTAAAAGACAGCCTTATAACAATATTTACAGCTACAGAAAGATGATTTTAAAGTAGATAGTAGCTCATCCAAGGGCAAATTTTCCTTTACTATAAAATACAAATAAAGGGGGATAACTTGCAAAAAAGAAATAATATTTTTATAAAGGATTATCCTTTTATTTGCTTGATAAATATCAGAAGTAATCCATAATCACTGTTAAATAACAAGTTAAAGGTCTTTTTTTTTTTTTTTTTTTTTGAGATAGAGTTTTGCTCTGTCGCCCAGGCTGGAGTGCAGTGGAGCAATCTCGGCTCACTGCAAGCTCCACCTCCCGGGTTCATGCCATTCTCCTGCCTCAGCCTCCCGAGTAGCTGGGACTACAGGCGCCTGTCACTACGCCTGGCTAATTTTTCGTATTTTCAGTAGAGACGAGATTTCACCATGTTAGCCATGATGGTCTTGATCTCCTGACCTCGTGATCCACCTGTCTTGGCCTCCCAAAGTGCTGGGATTACAGGCATGAACCACTGCACCCAGCCAAAGGTCTTTTAACTGTACAGTGTATATGTGTTCAGAAAAAATTTCCTTATTTTCTTTAAATTTTAATTCAAAAATATATAGTACATTCCCATGGTTCAAAAATCAAAAAGAACAAAAAGGTATACAATCAACAACCCTCCCTCCTCTGATCTACAGCCACTTTTCCCTTATCCCCAGGCCAACAACATCCCCAGTTGCGTAGATATCTTTTCAAAACTGCTTTATACATATACACATACAGACAGATATATATGTACATTACTCTTTGGTCATCTTTCCACAAAAGGCAGCTAAGTGTGCACATTCTTTTTGCTAATTCATTTAACATGTTTAGGAGATGGTCTGGGTCAGGGCACAGAGGTTCTTCATTATTTACAGCTGCAGAGCATTCCGCTGTGTGGATGGACCCTAACTTAGTTAGCTCATCTCTCCTGGTGGACATTTAGGTTGTGTCGACCAGCAATGCTCAGTGAATAACCCTGTTTATATATCATTTTGTATGTGCCAGGACACAGCTTTAGGATAAATTCTCAGAAATGAAACTGCTGGGTAAAAGGTTTTATGTTTTTTAAGTTTAACAGCTATTGCCAAATTTCCTTCTATAGAAGGTGCCAACTGCCTCCCACAGCAATGCAGAAGACTGCCTGTTTCTCAGCATCCTTGTCAACACTGTGATATTAACTGTTCTAATCTTTGCCAATGTGACAGGTAAAATACAGTATTTCAAGATAGTTTTCTCTGCATGTCTTTTATTAGGAATAAGGTGAATATCTTTTCACATATCCTAGGGCCATGTATACTTCCTTTTCTGTGAACTGTGTGTGTATATATTTTTCCTATTATTCTACTAAGTTTTTTTTTTTTTTTTTGAGATGGAGTTTCGCTCTTGTTGCCCAGGCTGGAGTACAATGGTGTGATCTCAGGCTCACTGCAATCTCTGCCTCCCAGGTTCAAGCGATTCTCCTGTCTCAGCCTCCCGAGTAGCTGGGACTACAGGTGCGCGCCACCATGCCAGGTTAATTTTTGTATTTTTAGTAGAGATGGGTTTCACCTTGTTGGCCAGGCTGGTCTCGAACTCTCGACATCAGGTAATCCGCCCCACTCTGCCTCCCAAAATGCTGGGATTATAGGTGTGAATCACCACACCTGGCCAAGCTTTTTTCTTATCAAATTTTAGGAACTCTTTACGTGTAAAGGGAATTAGCCCTTTGCAATATGAGCTATAAATGCTACTTCCCAGTTTATAATTTATCTTTTGACTTTTTTTAGATGTTATTGCCATGCAGTTATTTTTGGTTTTGTTTTATTTACATATATTTTCTGAGATGGGAGTCTCGCTCTGTCACCCAGGCTGGAGTGCAGCGGCATGATCTTGGCTCACTACAACCTCTGCCTCCTGGGTTCAAGCGATTCTTCTGCCTCAGCCTCCTGAGTAGCTAGAATTATAGGCGCACACCAACACGCCAGGCTAATTTTTATTAGAGATGGGGTTTCACCATGTTGGCCAGGCTGGTCACAAACTCCTGACCTCAAGTGATCCGCCTGCCTTGGCCTCCCAAAGTGCTAGGATTATAGGCGTGAGTCACCATACCTGGCCTATTTTTATTTTTTGAGACAGGGTCTCTCTCTGTTGCCCTGGCTGGCTGGAGTGCGGTGGCACAATCACGGCTCACTGCAGCCTTCACCTCTGGGCTCAATCAATCCTCCCACCTCAGCCTCCCAAGTAGCTGAGACTACAGGCATCCACCACCATAACCAGCTAATTTTTTAATTTTTCTGTAGAGATAGGGTTTTGCCATGCTTCACAGGATGGTCTCGAACTACTTGGCTCAAGTGATCTGCCTGCCTCAGCCTTTCAAAGTGCTGATATTACAAACCTGAGCCACTGCACCCAGCCTTTGTTTTAAATAATTCATTTATCAGTCTTGTCTTTTATGGTTTAGTGTTACACTTACAAAGGCCTTGTTCACTTTAAAAATAAAAAGATCTCCCAGAGCTTTCTTCTAGTCTTTTCATGGTTTTATATACTTTTAAAATCTAGAGGTTTGGCCGGGCGCGGTGGCTCAAGCCTGTAATCCCAGCACTTTGGGAGGCCGAGACGGGCGGATCATGAGGTCAGGAGATTGAGACCATCCTGGCTAACACGGTGAAACCCCGTCTGTACTAAAAAATACAAAAAAAAACTAGCCGGGCGAGGTGGCGGGCGCCTGTAGTCCCAGCTACTCGGGAGGCTGAGGCAGGAGAATGGCGTAAACCCGGGAGGTGGAGCTTGCAGTGAGCTGAGATCCGGCCACTGCACTCCAGCGCGGGCGACAGAGCGCGACTTCGTCTCAAAAAAAAAACAAAAAAAAACTAGAGGTTTGACCAATCTGTTATTTACCAAAAACAATCCCTTTAGCGTGGTGGTGGGTGCCTGTAATCCCAACTACTCGGGAGGCTGAGGCAAGAGAACTGCTTGAACACAGGAGGCAGAGGTTGCAGTGAGCCAAGATTGCACACTGCACTCCAGCCTACGTGACAGAGTGAGACTCCATCTCCAAAAAAAAAAAAACCAAAAACAATCCCTTAAAACACCAAGTCCCTTTATATATCTGAGTATGTTGTTTAATTAACACTGATGCCTAAAAAGTGTGATGTAATTGGCTGGGTACAGTGGCTGACACCTGTAATCCCAGCACTTTGGGAGGCTGAGGCGGGCAAATCACTTGAGGTCAAGAGTTTGAGCCCAGCCTGGCCAACATGGTGAAACCCCATCTCTACCAAAAATACAAAACTTAGCTGGGTGTGGTGGCATGCACTGTAGTCCTAGCTACTTGGGAGGCTAAGGCAGGAGAATACCTTAAACCCCAGAGGTGGAGGTTGCAGTGAGCCAAGATTGCGCCACTGCACTCCAGCCTGGGCAACAGAGTGAGATTCTGTCTCAAAAAAAAAAAAAAAAAAAAAAAAGGGCCATAATGGTAAACAACACTAAGAGAAGCCAAAGAAACATGAGATACCAACTTTCCCTCTAGCCACCTGCAAGTGCAGGGGTGGGTGTAGGTGAATAATATTCCTATTTTTCTTAAATTAACTTTTCTAGCAAAAATTAACAAATGAGGAAGAAAGCATTTATCTACCTTGTTCACTGTTCTCAGTTGGAGAGTCCTCGTGTCGAAGGAAAAATTTCACTTCTTCCCTCCGTGGACCCCATTTCTGAAGATGTTCGTACATCATATGATCGAAGGGTATGGGACGTTCTAGGAAAAAGACCACATCTTTTTTACTCCAGAATTAAAATGACTCCAACAAAAAGTAAATTTTTTAAAAAACTTAAATGAATGTATATATGCACGCATGCATGTCTACATGTTAGAATTCAAAGATATTACAAGCACTGAATTTCAACATTAATGAGTAAAAGCAAGAATATGAATGGGAAATAATTTAGGCAACAGATGAACACAAAAAGTATCCATGAAAGCAATTTTGCAACATTAAATAGGGAACATTGAAACATGCCCTTTACAACATTTATTTATCACAAAGCATTGTGTCTCCCATTTGTTTTTTTGTTCGTTTGTTTTGAGATGGGGTTTTGCTCTTGCTGCCAAGGCTGAAGGGCAGTGGCACCATCTTGGCTCACTGCAACCTCCGCCTCTGGGTTCAAGAGAGTCTCCCGCCTCAGCCTCCCACGTAGCTGAAATTACAGGCATGCACCACCACGCCCAGCTAATTTTTTGTATTTAGTAGAGAGAGGGTTTCACCATGTTAGTCAGGCTGGTCTCAAACTCCTGACCCCAGGTGATCCACCTGCCTTGGCCTCCTAAAGTGCTGGGATTATAGGCGTGAGCCACCGCATCCAGCCTATTTTTTTTTTTGAGACAGTTTTGCTCTTATCACTCAGGCTGAAGTGCAATCTCGGCTCACTACAACCTCTGCCTCCAGGGTTTAAGAGATTCTCCTGCCTCAGCCTCCTGAGTAGCTGGGATTACTGGTGCCTGCCACCACGCCCGGCTAATTTTTGTCTTTTTAGGAGAGACGGGGTTTTACCATGTTGGCCAGGCTGGTCTTGGCCTCCTGGCCTCAGGTGATCCACCCGCCTTGGCCTCCCAAAGTGCTGGGATTACAGGTGTGAGCCACCATGCTCGGCCTCCCATTCTTGAAAGAAACATAAATTGACCAGGCCATGTTATTCCTTAAAATGTCAAGCGTGGCAATCGGAGGTACGAAGGCTGGACAGGGCACTTCCTGGCGACTGAGGCAACATTATTGTGAATGTTTGTCAGTACCAAGTAAATAAAAATTAAATCCTATAGAACTAAATGTATTTTAAAAATCAGAGCTTACTCACAATCTCTCACTTCTTTCTTTTTTTTGAGACAGGGTTTTCGCTCTGCCACCTAGGCTGGAGTGCAGTGGTATGATCTTGGTTCATCGCAACCTCCGCCTCCCAGGATCATGTGATCCTCCCACCTCAGCCTCCCAAGTAGCTGAAACTATAGGCACACGCCACCACGCCTGGATAATTTTTGTATTTTTTGTAGGGATGGGGTTTTGCCATGTTGCCTGGGCTAGTCTCCAATTGCTGGGCTCAAGCGATCTGCCTGCCTCAGCCTCCCAAAGTGCTGGGATTACAGGTGTGAGCCACTGTGCCTGGCCAATATCTAACCAATTACTTGAGAAGAGCACTAACCCAGTTGTTGAATTTAAAAGAACTACTTTTATATTTATAATGCATTCCATTTTCCTTCTCTGTGAACTGTCTCAGATACTATGCCTATTTTTCAAAAATCTGGATTATGGCTGGGCGGGGTGGCTCACGTCTATAATTCTAGCACTTTGGGAGGACAAGGTGGGCAGATTGCCTGGGGTCAGGAGTTCGAGACCAGCCTGGCCAACTTGGTGAAACCCCGTCTCTACTAAAAATACAAAAATTAGCCAGGCATGGTGGCAGGCGCCTGTAGTCCTAGCTACTCAGGAGGCTGAGGCAGAAGAATCGCTTGAACCCGAGGTGTAGGTTGCAGTGAGCCAAAATCGAGTCACTGCACTACAGCCTGGGCGACAGAGCAAGACTCCATCTCGGGGGTGTTGGGGCAGGGGGGGATCTGGGTTCTTTCTTAGGGATTTAAAGGAGTTCTTTATACTCTGGATACTAATCTCAGGTTGGTTACATATACTGAAAATAAACTTGCCTATTGATTTTGTTGGTATCATTTTTTGTATAGAAGTTTAAAAAATTTAAATGTAAGCAGTTATCAATCTTTTCCAATTTTAGTATGAGTTTTTGGTACAATAAATCCTATTCTACTCCAAGGTAAAAAAGATATTCTCTTTTTTTTTTTTTTTTTTTTTTTGAGACGGAGTCTCGCTCTGTCGCCCTGGCTGGAGTGCAGTGGCCGGATCTCAGCTCAATGCAAGCTCCACCTCCCAGGTTTACGCCGTTCTCCTGCCTCAGCCTCCCGAGTAGCTGGGACTACAGGCGCCCACCACCTCGCCCGGCTAGTTTTTTGTTTTTTAGTACAGACGGGGTTTCACCGTGTTAGCCAGGATGGTCTCGATCTCCTGACCTCGTGATCCGCCCGTCTCGGCCTCCCAAAGTGCTGGGATTACAGGCTTGAGCCACCACGCCTGGCCCTCTTATGTTCTTTCTACAAATTTTTAAAGTACAGGTTTTCACTGACTTTATGGAATTTATTTCTGCATTTGGCATAAAGATCTGATTTTTTCCTACTTGAATAACCAATGGTCCCAGCCTCATTTATTGAATAGTCTATCCATTCCCCACAGACAAGTAATTGTCACCTCTAATATGTAGCAGGATGTCATTATGTACATGGGATCTTTCTGTGCTGTCTCTTCTATTTCATCGGCTATCCACCTATCACTGCGACAATACCACAACCTTAATTACTATCATTTTGTAGCAAGTCTTGCTACCTGGTAGATCAATTTCCCTCACATGGCTTAGCTTCAAAATTGTCTTAGTATTTCTCATCGCTTTTTGTCCAGATCTTTTTTAAAAAGGTAGAATTTTGACTGGAACCATATTAATTGATGTATAAATAAACATGGGGAGACCTAACATCTTTGTGATACCAAGTTTTCCGGGCCATGAATATGATTGTGTGCCTCCATTTTTTTCATGCATCTTGTGTTCTTCAATGATGTCTTAAAACGTCTCACCATGGAAGTCTTGCTCATCTTAATTTATCCTCTGAACTTGATTTTGTTTTACATGTACACATTATCATTTAAACATAATTTTTATTTTGGAATAATTTGAGATTTATAGAAAAGTTACCAAGATAGTACAAAGAGTTCCTGTATACCCTTCATCCACTTTCCCCTAACACAAACATCTTACACAGCTATGGCATACTGTATACACTTCATCCTTGAACACAGGTCTGAACTGCAGAGGTCCATTCACATGTGAATTTTCTTCCACCTCTGCCACCTGAGATGGCAAGACTGACCCTTCCTCTTTCTCCTCCCTCAGCCTAATTCACATGAAGATAAGGGCCAGGTGTGGCAGCTCACGCCTGTAATCCCAGCACTTTGGGAGGCCAAGGTGGGCAGATCACTTGAGGCCAGGAATTCCAGACCAGCCCGGCCAACATGGCAAAACCCCATCTCTACTAAAAAATACAAAAAAATTAGCTGGGCATGATGGTGCATACCTGTAATCCCAGCTACTTGGGAGGCTGAGACAGGAGAATCACTTGAACCCGGGAGGCAGCTGTTACAGTGCACTGAGATTGCACCACTGCACTCCAGCCTGGGTGACAGAGCACAACTCTGTCTCAAAAAAAAAAAACCAACAAAAAACGAAAAACCATGAAGGATGAAGACCTTTATGACAATCCACTTACACTGAATGAACTGTAAATACATTTTCTTTTCCTTGTGACTTTCTTAGCATTTTCTTTTCTCTAGCTTATTTTATTATAATAAAGTATATAACACATATGACATATAAAATGTATTAACTGGCGATTTATGTTATCAGTAAAGCTTCTGGTCAACAAAAGGCTACTAGTAGTTAAGTTCTGGAGGAATCAAAAGTTACACTTGTTTTTCAACTGTGCAGTGGTTTGGTGTCCCCAGTCTCCACGCTGTTCAAGGTTCAACTGTACTTAATAAATAAACCTTGTTAATAGTGTTGCTCAGTTCTTCCCTAATCTTATTTTGACTGATCTACTAATTTCTAATAGATAC
The DNA here is from genome assembly GCF_009764315.1 of Trachypithecus francoisi. Lineage (NCBI taxonomy): Eukaryota > Metazoa > Chordata > Mammalia > Primates > Cercopithecidae > Trachypithecus > Trachypithecus francoisi. The sequence continues at coordinate 2,831,957 of NW_022681468.1, read as the reverse complement.
ATGCCTACAGATCTCCCATTTTGATGGTGGATTTGCAAAATTCCTCCTAATTTTATGAATCTTGACTTTATATTTTTCAGTTTACGTTGTTAAATGTACATCTACTCATGACTGTTTAACTTCTTGATACATCACTCCTTTTATTATGTCCATCTTTATCTTAATAGTTTAACTTTAAATTTTATTTTGCCTGATATTAATGTTGCCAGAAAAGCTTTCTTTTTACCTTTCTCTTCATTTCAACATTTCTGATGATATTATGCTTGTATGTCTGTCTCTTGTAAGCAGCATACAGCTGGATTTTATTTTTTACCCAATCTGTACCTCTGTCTTGATAGGCAAATTTAATCTGTTACAGTTAACATGGTTATGGATATTTTTATATTTAGTTCTCCTGGTTTACTTCAGGTTTTCAGTCTCTTGTCCTTTCTTTTTCTTCCCCTTTTTCTGATTTCTCTTGGATTGATGGAGTTCTCTGTGTTCCCCTTTTCCCACTCCGTTCCACTTGAGGCACAGTTGTAAGCACTTTACAGGCACTATATTATTTAATATTCATTCTTACCAGGAGTAACTCCAGCATCAAGTGGTGAAGCCTGGCCTTGGCTTAACGCAGGTGGAGTTAACTCAGGTGGCTTAACTCAGGTGGAACACACCTTTAGCCCTGCGGCTCCACAGGAGCCCAACTCCCAGCCCCGTGGCCTACGTCCAGTGGAGGCCAGCAGAACCCCAGTTTTGGTCCTGCTCACTGTCTTGCACTTTTGCTCCACGGAAAGGCTAATCTTCATTGTCATCTATTTAATTTTTTAATGTGAGAATGTCTTTTTCGTTTTTATATATTTTCTCTGAAACTTAGTTTCTTATGAATTTGGAGCAGAAGGAGTGCTTCAAAGCACAAACCTGATGCACCAATTTGGTCGGTCTTAATTATTGACGTTGGTTTGAATCTTGTACATTCATTGTCCTAATTTTTTGGTTTATTTTGGTTATTTACACAAGAAAGATTCTCATGATTCCCCTCTATTTCACAGACCTGAACCCTCAAATGGTTATCAAGCTACATTATTCCATTAATTTTTTTTTTTTTTGAGACAAGAGTCTCACTCTGTTGCCCAGGCTGGAGTGCAATGGCACGATCTCAGCTCACTGCAACCTCCACCTCCCTGGCTCAAGCGATCCTCCCACCTCAGCCTCCTGAGTAGCTGGGACCACAGGCATGCACCACCACGCACACCTAATTTTTTTTTTTTTTTTTTGAGACAGAGTTTTCACTCTTGTTGCCCAGGCTGGAGTGCAATGGTGCGATCTCGGCTCACTGCAACCTCCGCCTCCTGAGTTCAAGTGATTCTCCTGCCTCAGCCTCCCGAGTAGCTGGGATTACAGGCATGAGCCAACACACCTGGCTAATTTTTTGTATTTTTAGTAGAGACGGGGTTTCATCATGTTGGTCAGGTTGGTCTTGAACTCCTGACCTCAGGTGATCCGCCCACCTTGGCCTCTCAAAAGTGCTGGGATTACAGGCATGAGCCACCGCGCCCAGCCTACACCAGCTAATTTTTTGAATTTTTTGTAAGAGACAGGGTTCACCATGTTGGCCAGGCTAGTCTTGAATTCCTGAACTCAAGTGATCCACCTGCCTCGGCTGCCCAAAGTGATGGGATTACAAAACTAATCTTTTACGTAATCAAGATGTTTATATCAGGCTGGGTGTGGTGGTTCATGCCTGTAATCCCAGCACTTTGGGAAGCCAAGGCAGATGGACCACCTGAGGTTAGGAGTTCAAGAACAGCCTGGACAACATGGTGAAACCCCATCTCTACTAAAAATACAAAAATTAGCCGGGTGTGGTGGCACATGCCTGTGGTCCCAGCTACTCAGGAGGCTGAGGCAGGAGAACTGCTTGAACCAGGGAGGCGGAGGTTGCCGAGAGCTGAGATCGTGTTACTGCACTCCATACACTCCAGTCTGGGTGACAGAGTGAGACTCTGTCTCAAAAAAAAAAAAAAAAGTTGCCGGGCACGGTGGCTCAAGCCTGTAATCCCAGCACTTTGGGAGGCTGAGACAGGTGGATCACAAGGTCAGGAGATTGAGACCATCCTGGCTAATACGGTGAACCCCGTCTCTACTAAAAATACAAAAAACTAGCCGGGCGATGAGGCGGGCGCCTGTAGTCCCAGCTACTCGGGAGGCTGAGACAGGAGAATGGCGTGAACCCGGGAGGTGGAGCTTGCAGTGAGCTGAGAGCCGGCCACTGCACTCCAGCCTGGGCAGCAGAGCAAGACTCCGTCTCAAAAAAAAAAAAAAAAAAAAAAAGTTAATATCAGCTCATGTGCTCTATCAAGAAACATTGAAAAGTTGGCATATATTAAAAAAAAAAAACCCTAGGGACTGGGCCTGGTGGCTCACACCTGAATCCCAGCACTTTGGGAAGGCAGGGGTATCACTTGAGCCTAGGAGTTCAAGACCTTCATGGCAGAAGGCAAAGGGGAAGCAGGGCACCTTCTTCACAAGGTGGCAGTGAGGAGAAATGTCAAGTGAGGGGAAGAGTCCCTTCTAAAACTATCAGTTTTCATGGGAACTCACTGTCGTGAGGAGCCACCTCCGTGATTACAGTGACCTCCATCTGGTCTCTCCCTTGACATGTGGGGATTATGGGGATTATAATTCAAGATGAGATTTGGATGGGGACATAAAACCTAACCAGATCAGTAGTGTTTTTCCTTTTCTTTCCTTCCCTTCCCTTCCCCTCCCCTCCCCTCCTCTTCCCTTTTCTATGACAGAGTCTCGCCCTATCATAGAAACACGGTGAGACTTAATTGCTACATTTTTTTTGAGACACAGTCTCGCTCTGTTGCCCAGGCTGGAGTTAGTGGCGTGACCTTGGCTCACTGCAAGCTCCACCTCCTGGGTTTTACGCCATTCTCCTGCCTCAGCCTTCCAAATAGCTGGGACTACAGGCGTGCACCACCTATACCCGCCTAATTTTATTTTTAGTAGAGACGTGGTTTCACTGTGTTAGCCAGGATGGCCTCGATCTCCTGACCTCATGATCCGCCCACCTCAGCCTCCCAAAGGGCTGGGATGAGCCACCAAGTCTGGCCTTTTTTTTTTTTTTTTTTTTTTTTGAATTAGCAGGGTGTGGTGGCACACATCCCTAGTCCCAGCTACTAGAAAGGCTGAGGCAAGAGGATTGCTTGAGTCCAGGAGCTTAAGGCTGCAGTGAGCCATGATTGCTAAGGCAGGAGAATCACTGGAACCTGGGAGGCAGAGGTTGCAGTGAGCCGAGATAGCACCACTGCGCTCCAGCCTGGGTGACAGGGCCAGACTCTGTCATAGAAAAGGGAAGAGGAGGGGAGGGGAGGGGAAGGGAAGGGAAGGAAAGAAAAGGAAAAACACTACTGATCTGGTTAGGTTTTATGTCCCCATCCAAATCTCATCTTGAATTATAATCCCCATAATCCCCACATGTCAAGGGAGAGACCAGATGGAGGTCACTGTAATCACGGAGGTGGCTCCTCACGACAGTGAGTTCCCATGAAAACTGATAGTTTTAGAAGGGACTCTTCCCCTCACTTGACATTTCTCCTCACTGCCACCTTGTGAAGAAGGTGCCCTGCTTCCCCTTTGCCTTCTGCCATGATTGTAAGTTTCCTGAGGCCTCTCCAGCCATGCAGAACTGTGAGCAAATTAAACCTTTTTCCTTTATAAATTACCCTGTCTCTGGCAGTTCTTTATAGCAGTATGAAAACGGATTAACCACCCTACACATCATGACCTGGCCAAATTAACAGGCTGTTACAGGCTGAACTGTGTCCCCGTGAAATTCATCTTTTGTAGTCCTGACCTCAAGTACCTCAAAATGTAACTGTATTTGGGGACAGGATTTTTAAAAAATGAAGTCATCAAAGTGGCCCCTAATCCAATATGACTAGTGTCCTTACAAGAAGAGGTTTGTCCACAGACAGGAATGGAGGGAAGACACAGGCAAGAGAAGACAACCATCTACAAGTCAAGGAGAGTCTTCAGAATAAACCAAGCCTGCTGACACCTTCATCTCAGACTTCTAGCCTCCATCACTGTGAGAAAATAAATTGTTGTTGTTTAAGCCACCCAGTCTGTGGCACTGTTATGGCAACCTTAGCAAAATAATGCACAGATCCACAGTGAACTAGCTCTACTAGAAAACACTGATAATTACTATTGAAGGATTCTATCTATGACATACTGATCATACTAATGTCAGCAGTTATAGGTGCAGAAATTTATTTTTTTTTTGAGACGAAGTTTCACTCTTGTTGCCCAGGCTGGAGTGCAATGGTGTGATTTCGGCTCACTGCAACCTCCGCCTCCCAGGTTCAAGCGATTCTCCTGCCTCAGCCTCCCGAGTAGCAGGGATTACAGGTGCCTACCACCACGCTCAGCTAATTTTTTTGTATTTTTAGTAGAGACGGGGTTTCACCATGTTGGCCAGGCTGGTCTCAAACTCCTGACCTCAGGTGATCCAACTGCCTCGGCCTCCCAAAGTGTTGGGATTACAGGAGAGAGCCACAGCACCCGGCCAGGTGCAATTAAGTTTTACGTGAGGGTTCTCTGAAAACTTAAAAAAAAAAAATCTCTGTAAGGGTTCCTCTAGGTAAAAGGATTGAGAAAGGCTGTTACAGTGCTTTCCCTCTCCCTTTGACAGCATCCACTGGAAGTTACCTTCTCTTCTTCCTAGACCCAGCTTTGTTGGCCATTTTACTTACTAATCTGTGTTTACTAAGTGCCTTCTATGAACACTAGGCTGGGCACTGGGGATATAATGGTGAACAACAGACAAGTTCCTGCCTTCAGGAATTTTAGTCCAACAGGATAGAGATGAAAACTACTACTATATTGTGTTTTTTATTTTTATTTTTTGAGACAGAGTCTCGCTATGCCAGGCTGGAGTGCAGTGGCACACTCTCAGCTCATTGCAATCTCCACCTCCAGGGTTCAAGGGATTCTCCTGCCTCCCAAGAAGCTGAGACTACCAGGCACATGCCACCATGCCTGGCTAATTTTTATATTTTTAGTAGAGAGGGGGTTTTGCCATGCTGGCCAGGCTGGTCTCCAACTCCTGGCCTCAAGTAATCCACCCACCTTGGCCTCCTAAAGTGCTGGGATTAGAGGCATGAGCCACCATGCCCGGCCTATACCATCTTTTGATAAATACTACAACAGTATTAGAGCACAGGGACACTAATACCCTTTGAGATTCATGGAAGGGATGAGAGGCAAAGAATAAACAGATGTTAGCCAAGCTCTTATGGGTTGTTCTAGACAATAAGGGACATGTACAGAAGCCACGGTAAATGTACTGTGCTGTGACTTTGTGCTCCAGGGTGCTAGTCCTCATCTTTGAGGGGTATAACTAAGAGTTATGATTTGAGATGGGCTGGGAGACAAGGAAGGCACCAACTGAGTGACTCATAGGAGGGAGATAAGCATTCTCAAGAGGCCATAGACCATTTAGGGCTATAATACTTACATAAAAATTTTATTCCCTTACAATGGAAGGCAGATGAGGAATTAGAAGTGATAACAAGTAACAGAGAACAAAAGTGCTAAGAGGCTAGAGAAGAAAAACAATGGAATTAATGATCAGGCTCTAACACTGCTCCCCTTAAAAACGTTAATTCCGGGCCAGGCGCGGTGGCTCACGCCTGTAATCCCAGCACTTTGGGAGGCCGAGGCGGCGGATCACAAGGTCAGGAGATCGAGACCACAGTGAAACCCCGTCTCTACTAAAAATACAAAAAATTAGCCGGGCGCGGTGGCGGGCGCCTGTAGTCCCAGCTACTAGGGAGGCTGAGACAGGAGAATGGTGTGAACCCAGGAGGCGGAGCTTGCAGTGAGCCAAGATCGCGCCACTGCACTCCAGCCTGGTGGACAGAGTGAGACTCCGTCTCAAAAAACAAACAAACAACAAAAAAAACGTTAATTCCAGGCGTGGTGGCTCACGCCTGTAATCCTAGCACTTTGGGAGGCCGAGGCGGGCAGATCACGAGGTCAGGAGATCGTGACCATCCTGCTAACACGGTGAAACCAGGTCTCTACTAAAAATACAAATAATTAGCTGAGCGTGGTGGCGGGCGCCTGTAGTCCCAGCTACTCGGAAGGCTAAGGCAGGAGAATGGCGTGAACCTAGGAGGTAGAGGTCGCAGTGAGCCAAGATTGCGCCACTGCACTCCAGCCTGGGCGACAGAGTGAGACTCCGTTTCAAAAAAAAAAAAAAAACCACATTAATTCCAATTACTTAACTGCCTGCTTCCTGTAGCTGTCGTTAGGCAAATAATTGAGGACCTGTCCTTTTACTTCGAATTTATAATCGTCCAATGTTTATCAAAGTCAAGTTTTTTCTCCATGTACCCTTAAAATTCTTTACTCTGAATTCTAAGTATAACATTAAAAGCACAAAACTTTGCAAAAAAAAAAATTGTAATTTATATATCTATAAGGGACTTGTATCTAGAATACATAAAGAACTTCTACAGTTCAGTAATACAAAGACAACCCATTTTTAAAATGGGCAATGGAGTGCGGTGTGGTGGTTCACACCTGTAATCCCAGCACTTTGGGAGGTCAAGGCAGTGGATCACTTGAGCCCAGAAGTTACCATCCTCGGCAACAATGGCAAAACCCTGTTTCTACAAAAATTAGTTGGGCATGGTGGTGCATGCCTGTAGTCCCAGCTGCATGGGAGGCTGAGATGGGAGCACTGCTTGAGCCCAGAAGATGGAGGTTGCAGTGAGCCAGGATTGTGCCACTGTACTCCAGCCTGGGCAACAGAGAAAGACATTGTCTTAAAAAAAGAAAAAAAGAAAAAATGGGCAAAGGAACTGAATTAGACATTTCTCCAAAGAAGATACATAAATGGCCAATATGCACATGAAAAGATTTTCACCATCATTAGTCATTAGGGAAATGCAAATCAAAATCACAGTAAGATATATCTTCACAACTACTAGGATGGCTAAAATCAAGCAGACAGTATCAAGTGTTGATGAGAATGTGGAGAAATTCTCCACATCATATACTGCTGCAGGGAATGTAAAATGAAACAATTGCATTAGTAAACAGTCTGGTGGTTGTTGAAAAGGTTAAACACAGAATTACCATATGACCCAGAAATTCCTAGGTTTATACCTAAGAGATATGAAAATATACGCCCACACAAAAACTTGTACATTGCCAGGCATGGTGGCTCATGCCTGTAATCCAAGCACTTTGGGAGGCCAGGGTGGGTGGATTGCCTGAGCTCAGGAGTTCAAGACCAGCCTGGGCAACATGGCAAAACCCCAACTCTACTAAAAATACAGAAAGTTAGCCAGGCGTGGTAGTGCGCACCTGTAGCCCCAGCTACTTGGGAGGCTGAGGCACAAGAATCGTTTGAACCCAGGAGGTGGAGGTTGCAGTGAACCAAGAGCATGCCACTGCACTCCAGCTTGGGGAATAGAGGAAGACTCCATGTCAGAAAACAAAAAACAAAAACAATTTGTACATGAAAGTTCATAGGAGCGTTATTCATAACAGCCAAAAAAAAAAAAAAAAAAAAAAAAAAGAGACAACCCAAACATCTATCACTCTGGCCTGGGAGATAAGAGTGAGAGATCCTGTCTCAAAAAAAAAAAAAAACTATATAAAAAAGCATTTTGTAAAACTCAGTCTCGTGCAATATAATTACATTTATTTTAATTACTCAATTCTTTATTACCACAGATAACTAAGAACTAGAAGCAATATTTTCCATTTGATAAATACTAAATTATATGTACTTAGTTACCTTTTTTCCCCAGGTTTATCAGAAAAAAAGCAAATCCATCACAAGCTAGCTAAAAGATGGTGATCTGATTTTATTCATGTAACAACCTTTACAGGACCTAATACATACCATTTCCCCTCCATACTTCAGCTAAATGGCAGCTGCCTTCTCCAGGTTCCTTGCAAAATTCTACAACATCTCGACAGGTTGTTTCTGGTGTTACAGGAACTTCTGTTAAAATCTGTTCATTGTTGCTCAAGAAAACGGTTAATATCATCTGTAAGAGAAAAGATTAACGCTATAACTTAAGATTCCTTATCACAAAGAGATTAATCTATAAATTTAAAGTGATCCCTCTATCCACCCCCTGCCCCTAAAATGCCAACAGGATTCTTTTCTGGAAAGAATAAAAGATAAGCTGATTCTAAAGTTCATGTACAAGATGAAAAAGACAAGTCAGGAAAATTCCAAATGAGGTGAGTAATAGAGCACTACCAGATCATTACAAAGCCTCAAAACAAGGCACCAGTACATATATAGATCAATGGGGCAAAGTCATATTCCAGAAATAGACCCAATTACCCATGAAAAAAATGGCAAATGATGAGGGAGGTATCTCAAAAATCAAGGAGGGAAAAAGACTATACAATGAGTGATGTTTGAGCAAAACATATCCATCTGGAAAAAAAATGGTTTCATACCATATATCGTACACCAGCATAATTTCCTAATAGATCAAATATTTAGATACAAACCCTAAAATCATAAAAAGTCCAGAATAAAACTTGGGTAAATTCCCTTTTATAGCCTTGGAGTATAGATGTTTCTAACTATGACTCAAAAACCAGACACTATCTTTTAAAAGATTGATATTCAAGTATATTAAATATAAGAATCTCTTATAAACCAAAAAAACAAGGTAGGGGAAAATATTTGCAACTCATATTACAAATAAATAGCTAATCCCCTCAATACATAAAGCGCTCCTAAAAAAATGATAACGGCCGGGCGCGGTGGCTCAAGCCTGTAATCCCAGCACTTTGGGAGGCCAAGATGGGCGGATCACGAGGTCAGGAGATCGAGACCATCCTGGCTAATACGGTGAAACCCCGTCTCTACTTAAAAAATACAAAGAACTAGCCGGGCGACAAGGCAGGCGCCTGTAGTCCCAGCTACTCGGGAGGCTGAGGCAGGAGAATGGCGTAAACCCAGGAGGCGGAGCTTGCAGTGAGCTGAGATCCGGCCACTGCACTCCAGCCTGGGTGGCAGAGCAAGACTCCGTCTCAAAAAAAAAAAAAAAAAAAAAAGGACCAAAAATCCAATTCCTTAAAAGAAATTGGCCAGGGAAGTGTATTAATATATCACAGTAAAAGAAAAATAAAAGACCCTGAAACAGAAAAAATACATTATACTGTATTCAAAAAAATAAAAACCATCTGGCTTCATTTTATTTTTTTGAGACAGGGTCTCACTCCGTCATCCAGGCTGGAGTGCAGTGGCGTGATCTCGGCTCACTGCAACTTCTGCCTCCCAGACTCCAGAGATCCTCCTGCCTCGGCCTCCCAAGTAAGCTGAGACTCCAGGCATGTGCCACCACGTCCACCTAATTTTTGTATTTTCTGTAGAGACAGGGTATTGCCATGCTGCCCACGCTGGTCTCAAACTCCTGAGTTCAAGCAGTCCTCCTGCCTTGGTCTCCCTAAGTGCTGGGATTACAGATGTGAGCCACTACACCTGGTGTTTTTATTGTTTTTTTTGTTTTTGTTGAGACAGAGTCCCACTCTGTCGCCCAGGCTGGAGTGCAATGTCACGATCTCGGCTCACTGCAACTTCTGCCCCCTGGTTCAAGCAATTTTCCTGCCTCGGCCTTCTGTGAGTAGCTGTGATTACAGGTGCATACACCACCATACGCCCAGTTGATTTTACTTTGTATTTTTAGTAGAGACAGGGTTTCGCCATATTGACCAGGCTGATCTCGAACTCCTGACCTCAAGTAATCCGCCTGCCTTGGCCTCCCAAAGTGCTGGATTACAGGCATGAGCCACTGTGCCTGGCCTTTTTTTTTTAATTTCAAAAAAATACTAACACTTTGATCTAGCATCTTAAGACATCATATTGGAAGGAAAATGTTTTCTCTTTTTTCCTTTCCTCAGTGGAACAATGAAAGAGATACTTTAAAAACAATACATCTAGCCGGGCCCGGTACCTCACGCCTGTAATCCCAGGACTTTGGGAGGCCACGGTGGGCGGATCACGAGGTCAGGAGATCAACACCATCCTGGCTAACACGGTGAAACCCCGTCTCTACTAAACAAAATACAAAAAAAAAAAAAAGAAAATCAGCTGGGCGTGGTGGCGGGCACCTGTAGTCCCAGCTACTCAGGTGGCTGAGGCAGGAGAATGGCATGAACCCAGGAGGCGGAGCTTGCAGTGACCCTATTTCGCACCACTGCACTCCAGCCTGGGCGACAGAGCGAGACTCCGTCTCAAAAAAAAAAAAAAAAAACAATACACCCAAAGAAAAAATTAGGCCGGGCATCGTGGCTCTAATCTGTAATCCCAGCACTTTGCGAGGCCAAGGTGGGTGGATCACCTGAGATCAGGAGTTTAAGACCAGCCTGGCCAACATGGTGAAATTCCAACTCTGATAAAAAAAAGAAATATAAAAATTAGCCAGGTGCAGGCCTGGTGCGGTGGCTCACGCCAGCACTCTAATCCCAGCACTCTGGGAGGCCGAGGTGGATGGATCACCTGAGGTCACGAGTTCGAGACCAGCCTGACCAACGTGGAGAAAATACAAATAAAATTAGCCAGGCATTGTGGTGCATGCCTATAATCCCAGGTACGCGGGAGGCTGAGGCAGGAGACGCGTTTGAACCCAGGAGGCAGAGGTTGCAGTGAGCCAAGATTGTCCCACCATACTCCAGCCTGGGTGACGGAGTGAGACTCCATCTCAAAAAAAAAAAAAAAAAAAAAAATTAACCAGGCACAGCGGAACAACTACTCAGGAGGCTGAGGCAGGAGGATCACTGAAACCTGGGAGGCATGGGGTTGCAGTGAGCTAAAATCGCACCACTGCACTCCAGCCTAGGTGACAGAGCAAAACTCCATCTCAAAAAAATATAATAAATAAAAATAAATGAATAAAGTAAAATTTAAACCAAAGATTTTTAAAAATCATTTCTGTCTGATCTTCGATAAAAGGTCAGAAACAGGCCAGGAATGGTGGCTCACGACAGTGGTCTCAGACGAAGGCTGAGGTGGGAGGATCACTTGATCCCAGGAATTTGAAGGTGCAGTGCAGCTTATAATCGCGCCTCTGCACTCTAGCCTGGGCAACAGAGCCAGACCTTAAAATCTCTGAATTTGAGTAAGTATATAATTTCAGTTTGTAGTTAAGATTTTTTTTTCATCCAGGTGCAGTGGCTCACGCCTGTAATCCCAGCACTCTGGGAGGCCAAGGTGGGCGGACCATGCGAGATCAGGAATTTGAGACCAGCCTGGCCAACATGGCAAAACACTGTCTCTACTAAAAATACAAAAAATGGCCGGGCGCGGTGGCTCAAGCCTGTAATCCCAGCACTTTGGGAGGCCGAGATGGGCGGATCACGAGGTCAGGAGATCGAGACCATCCTGGCTAACACGGTGAAACCCCGTCTCTACTAAAAAATACAAAAAACTAGCTGGGCGAGGTGGCTGGCGCCTGTAGTCCCAGCTACTCGGGAGGCTGAGGCAGGAGAATGGCGTGAACCTGGGAGGCGGAGCTTGCAGTGAGCTGAGATCCGGCCACTGTACTCCAGCCTGGGCGACAGAGAAAGACTCCGTCTCAAAAAAAAAACAAAAACAAAAACAAAAAATTAGCCAGGCATGGTGGCCTGCGCCTCTAGTCCCAGCTACTCAGGAGGCTGAGGCATGAGAATCACTTGAACCCCAGGGGGGCAGAGGTTGCAATGAGCCAAGATCTCACCATCGCACTCCAGCCTGGGCAACACAGCAAGACTCTGTCTCAAAAAAAAAAAAAAAAAGATTTTTTTTTCTTACAAGTGCTCTAAATTCCTACATTCTGAAATTAAGCATCTTTACAAATATGATCAGATTTTATGTAACCAAAATTGATAAACAGTTTTAAACTGGTTTCCTTGCCACCAATCTCCCCCAACTCTAACTCCTCACCCACTACCATTTCATTTTATTTCTTCTTTTTTCTTTTTTTTGAGACGGAGTTGCACTCTTGTTGCGCAGGCTGGAATGCAATGGCATGATCTTGTCTCACCGCAACCTCTGCCTCCCAGGTTCAAGCAATTCTCCTGCCTCAGCCTCCCGAGTAGCTGGGACTATAGGCACTGGGATTACAGGCATGCGCCACCACACCCAGCTAATTTGGTATTTTTAGTAGAGACGGTGTTTCTCCATGTTGATCAGGCTAGTCTTGAACTCCCGACCTCAGGTGATCTGCCCACCTCAGTCTCCCAAAGTGCTGGGATTACAGGCATGACCCACCACGCCTGGCCTACCATTTCATTTTCTAAAAGTCAAATAAAGTTATTCCCTTGCTTAAAATATTTAAGAGCTCCCCACTACCCAACACCAGCCCTTCCCAAAACACCTTCTCTGGTATACAAGCAGGACACAGGTTTCTTAACTGAACACTCCTTAAGAGTCTAATGTAATGATCATGTATATTTCTTTTTTCCCTCCAGGGAATCTCATGAGGCTTGGATTTCTATAAAATATACTCTGAGAAAACAAGATAAACTACATGCTCCTAGCCTTCTAGCTTCTAAGTCTCTTCAAGCACTAAACTTCCCTCCATCAGCATCAATGGAGTTCTCTCTGGCAGCCATGTCTCTGCCCAAGTACCCTTCCTGTTTGCCTGTAAATTCCTATTCACAATTCAAAACTCAGCTCCTAACTACCATCTTTGCAAAACATTCCTTACCACCTCCGCTCACCAGGGAGGCCACATGCTCCTTCCTTTGCAATCCAGTGGCTCTTCAGCCAGATATTGCATCACCTCAATGACTCCCTCCCCTCATAGACTCTGCACTCTTCCAAGCACTTCACTGTTGAGTCTTTAATTTCCCGTTGCTGAGTCAGGACCTGATGCCTGGGAGGCACACTAAAATCTGGTCAACTCCATGAATGACACACAAAATACAGAACCCCTACCATGCCCTAAGTTGAGAAAATATATATACACACACAATTGAAGACACATCCAGTCTGTTCAATAAACAAGCATCATCCCTCTTCTCTGAACACATTTCTATTTTACAATAAATTTTTAAAAAATGAAGTAACATTTACCTCTGCTCACTAACCTGTAAGAATTTATAAAAACTAGGGGTTTTTGTATACTGAAATAAGTAGCCTGGAATCTACAGAATTCGGAATAAAATAGGTAATTACTGGAGCCAGCTCAAACAAGGCCAAGACTAATGCTTTAACAGTTTCATCAGAAACAACTGGAATATAGTTTATTCTTACTTATACACATTTATTACACAGTTGTAATGGTAAATATTTTCCAATGTGACTTCATAATCTATGCTCTTAAAGATCTAATAATATATTTTCCCAAATCATGCTTTATAAATTGAAGTTTCAAATGAGTAAAAAAAATTTTTTTACTACCTTCCCTTAAGTGTTATTCCTACAGTTCACTAGCAACAAGCAGAATGCCCTGTTTCACTCAGTATTTCAGAATCGGTTTTTCTTCCTGGTCCCTTACCCTTCTACCCACTAAGGCATCCCACGGTTTGCTCTCAACGCTCTGAGCTAGCAAAACATTCGCACAATCCTTGCCTCTAGAAGGCGGAAGCTCATGAGTACGGCATGAGTAAAGCAGTAGCCTTCGGCACTCACAGAGGCACAGCTTGTGCTTACTTGCTCTGAAAAGTAGACTTCTTGACTAGAGCGGGGAGGAGCAAGATGGCCGAATAGGAACAGTTCCAGGCTCCAACTCCCAGCGCGAGCGACACAGAAGACCGGTGATTTCTGCATTTTCAACTGAGGTACTGGGGTCATCTCACTAGGGAGTGCCAGACAATTGGTGCTGGTCAGCTGCTGCAGCCCGACCAGCGAGAGCTGAAGCAGGGCGAGGCATGGCCTCACCTGGGAAGTGCAAGGGGGAAGGGAATCCCTTTTCCTAGCCAGGGGAACTGAGACACACAACACCTTGAAAATCAGGTAACTCCCACCCCAATACTGTACTTTAAGCAAATGGGCACACCAGGAGAATATATCCCACACCTGGCCAGGAGGGTCCCACGCCCACGGAGCCTCCCTCATTGCTAACACAGCAGTCTGCGATCTAACCACAAGGCAGCAGCTAGGCTGGGGGAGGCGCGCCCGCCATTGCTGAGGCTTAAGTAGGTAAACAAAGCCGCTGGGAAGCTCGAACTGGGTGGCGCTCACAGCAGCTCAAGGAAACCTGCCTGTCTCTGTAGACTCCACCTCTGGGGACAGGGTACAGCTAAACAACAACAACAAAAAAAGCAGCAGGAACCTCTGCAGACGCAAACGACTCTGTCTGACAGCTTTGAAGAGAGCAGTGGATCTCCCAAAACGGAGGTTGAGATCTGAGAACGGACAGACTGCCTGCTCAAGTGGGTTCCTGACCCCTGAGTAGCCTAACTGGGAGACATCCCCCACTAGGGGCAGTCTGACACCCCACACCTCAAAGGGTGGAGTACACCCCTGAGAGGAAGCTTCCAAAGGAAGAATCAGACAGGTACACTCGCTGTTCAGCAATATTCTATCTTCTGCAACCTCTGCTGCTGATACCCAGGCAAACAGGGTCTGGAGTGGACCTCAAGCAATCTCCAACAGACCTACAGCTGAGGGTCCTCCTGACTGTTAGAAGGAAAACTATCAAACAGGAAGGACACCTATACCAATACCCCATCAGTACGTCACCATCATCAAAGACCAGAGGCAGATAAAACCACAAAGATGGGGAAAAAGCAGGGCAGAAAAGCTGGAAATTCAAAAAATAAGAGCGTCTCTCCCCCTGCAAAGGAGCGCAGCCCATCGCCAGCATGGGCTGGTCAGAGAATGACTTTGACGAGATGAGAGAAGAAGGCTTCAGTCCATCAAACTTCTCAGAGCTAAAGGAGGAATTACGTACCCAGCGCAAAGAAACTAAAATCTTGAAAAAAGAGTGGAAGAGGCCGGGCGCGGTGGCTCTAGCCTGTAATCCCAGCACTTTGGGAGGCCAAGACGGGCGGATCAAGAGATCAAGACCATCCTGGCTAACACGGTGAAACCCTGTCTCTACTAAAAATACAAAAACTAGCTGGGCGAGGTGGCGGGTGCCTGTAGTCCCAGCTACTCGGGAGGCTGAGGCAGGAGAATGGGGTAAACCCGGGAGGCGGAGCTTGCAGTGAGCTGAGATCCGGCCACTGCACTCCAGCCTGGGCAACAGAGCGAGACTCCGCCTCAAAAAAAAAAAAAAAAGAAAAAAGAAAAAAGAGTGGAAGACTTGACAGCTAGACTAATTAATGCAGAGAAAGTCATAAACGAACTGACAGAGATGAAAACCATGACACGAGAAATACGTGACAAATGCACAAGCTTCAGTAACCGACTCGATCAACTGGAAGAAAGAGTATCAGTGACTGAGGATCAAATGAATGAAATGAAGCAAGAAGAGAAACCAAAAGAAAAAAGAAGAAAAAGAACAAAGCCTGCAAGAAGTATGGGATTATGTAAAAAGACCAAATCTACTCTGTGAGTTTTGGTCTGATTGGGGTGCCTGAAAGTGAGGGGGAAAATGGAACCAAGTTGGAAAACATTCTTCAGGATATCATCCAGGAGAACTTCCCCAACCTAGTAGGGCAGGCCAACATTCAAATTCAGGAAATACAGAGAACGCCACAAAAATACTCCTCGAGAAGAGCAACTCCAAGACACATAATTGCCAGATTCACCAAAGTTGAAATGAAGGAAAAAATCTTAAGGGCAGCCAGAGAGAAAGGTCGGGTTACCCACAAAGGGAAGCCCATCAGACTAACAGCAGATCTCTCAGCAGAAACTCTACAAGCCAGAAGAGAGTGGGGACCAATATTCAACATTCTTAAAGAAAAGAATTTTAAACCCAGAATTTCATATCCAGCCAAACTAAGTTTCATCAGTGAAGGAGAAATAAAATCCTTTACAGATAAGCAAATGCTTAGAGATTTTGTCACCAACAGGCCTGCCTTACAAGAGACCCTGAAGGAAGCCCTAAACATGGAAAGGAACAAGCGGTACCAGCCATTGCAAAAACATGCCAAAATGCAAAGACCATCGAGGCTAGGAAGAAACTGCATCAACTAACGAGCAAAATAACCAGTTAATATCATAATGGCAGGATCAAGTTCACACATAACAATATTAACCTTAAGTGTAAATGGACTAAATGCTCCAATTAAAAGACACAGACTGGCAAACTGGATAAAGAGTCAAGACCCATCAGTCTGCTGTATTCAGGAGACCCATCTCACATGCAGAGACATACATAGGCTCAAAATAAAGGGATGGAGGAAGATCTACCAAGCAAATGGAGAACAAAAAAAAGCAGGGGTTGCAATACTAGTCTCTGATAAAAAGACTTTAAACCATCAAAGATCAAAAGAGACAAGAAGGCCATTACATAATGGTAAAGGGATCAATTCAACAGGAAGAGCTAACTACCCTAAATATATATGCACCCAATACAGGAGCACCCAGATTCATAAAGCAAGTCCTTAGAGACTTACAAAGAGACTTAGACTCCCATACAATAATAATGGGAGACTTCAACACTCCACTGTCAACATTAGACAGATCAACGAGACAGAAAGTTAACAAGGATATCCAGGAATTGAACTCATCTCTGCACCAAGCGGACCTAATAGACATCTATAGAACTCTCCACCCCAAATCAACAGAATATACATTCTTCTCAGCACCACATCACACTTATTCCAAAATTGACCACATAATTGGAAGTAAAGCACTCCTCAGCAAATGTAAAAGAACAGAAATTATAACAAACTGTCTCTCAGACCACAGTGCAATCAAACTAGAACTCAGGACTAAGAAACTCACTCAAAACCACTCAACTACATGGAAACTGAACAACCTGCTCCTGAATGACTACTGGGTACATAATGAAATGAAGGCAGAAATAAAGATGTTCTTTGAAACGAATGAGAACAAAGATACAACATACCAGAAGCTCTGGGACACATTTAAAGCAGTGTGTAGAGGGAAATTTATAGCACTAAATGTCCACAAGAGAAAGCAGGAAAGATCTAAAATTGACACTCTAACATCACAATTAAAAGAACTAGAGAGGCAAGAGCAAACACATTCAAAAGCTAGCAGAAGGCAAGAAATAACTAAGATCAGAGCAGAATTGAAGGAGATAGAGACACAAAAAGCCCTCCAAAAAATCAATGAATCCAGGAGTTGGTTTTTTGAAAAGATCAACAAAATTGACAGACCGCTAGCAAGACTAATAAAGAAGAAAAGAGAGAAGAATCAAAGAGACACAATAAAAAATGATAAAGGGGATATCACCACCGACCCCACAGAAATACAAACTACCATCAGAGAATACTATAAACACCTGTATGTAAATCAACCAGAAAATCTAGAAGAAATGGATAATTTCCTGACACTTACACTCTTCCAAGACTAAACCAGGAAGAAGTTGAATCCCTGAATAGACCAATAGCAGGCTCTGAAATTGAGGCAATAATTAATAGCCTACCCACCAAAAAAAGTCCAGGACCAGATGGATTCACAGCTGAATTCTACCAGAGGTACAAGGAGGAGCTGGTACCATTCCTTCTGAAACTATTTCAATCAACAGAAAAAGAGGGAATCCTCCCTAACTCATTTTATGAGGCCAACCTCATCCTGATACCAAAGCCTGGCTGAGACACAACAAAAAAAGAGAATTTTAGACCAATATTCCTGATGAACATCGATGCAAAAATCCTCAATAAAATACTGGCAAACCGAATCCAGCAGCACATCAAAAAGCTTATCCACCATGATCAAGTGGGCTTCATCCCTGGGATGCAAGGCTGTTTCAACATTCACAAATCAATAAACATAATCCAGCATATAAACAAAACCAAAGACAAAACCACATGATTATCTCAATAGATGCAGAAAAGGCTTTTGACAAAATTCAACAGCCCTTTATGCTAAAAACGCTCAATAAATTCGGTATTGATGGAACGTACCTCAAAATAATAAGAGCTATTTATGACAAACCCACAGCTAATATCATACTGAATGGGCAAAACCTGGAAAAATTCCCTTTGAAAACTGGCACAAGACAGGGATGCCCTCTCTCACCACTCCTATTCACATAGTCTTGGAAGTTCTGGCTAGGGCAATCAGGCAAGAGAAAGAAATCAAGGGTATTCACTTAGGAAAAAAGAAGTCAAATTGTCCCTGTTTGCAGATGACATGATTGTATATTTAGAAAACCCCATTGTCTCAGCCCAAAATCTCCTTAAGCTGATAAACAACTTCAGCAAAGTCTCAGGATACAAAATTAATGTGCAAAAATCATAAGCATTCTTATACACCAGTAACAGACAAACAGCCAAATCATGAATGAACTTCCATTCACAATTGCTTCAAAGAGAATAAAATACCTAGGAATCCAACTTACAAGGATGTAAAGGACCTCTTCAAGGAGAACTACAAACCACTGCTCAGTGAAATAAAAGAGGACACTAACAAATGGAAGAACATACCATGCTCATGGATAGGAAGAATCAATATCATGAAAATGGCCATACTGCCCAAGGTTATTTATAGATTCAATGCCATCCCCATCAAGCTACCAATGAGTTTCTTCACAGAATTGGAAAAAACTGCTTTAAAGTTCATATGGAAACAAAAAAGAGCCCGCATTGCCAAGACAATCCTAAGTCAAAAGGAGAAAGCTGGAGGCGTCACGCTACCTGACTTCAAACTATACTACAAGGCTACAGTAACCAAAACAGCATGGTACTGGTACCACAACAGAGATATAGACCAATGGAACAGAACAGAGTCCTCAGAAATAATACCACACATCTACAGCCATCTGATCTTTGACAAACCTGAGAGAAACAAGAAATGGGGAAAGGATTCCCTATTTAATAAACGGTGCTAGGAAAATTGGCTAGCCATAAGTAGAAAGCTGAAACTGGATCCTTTCCTTACTCCTTATACGAAGATTAATTCAAGATGGATTAGAGGCTTAAATGTTAGACCTAATACCATAAAAACCCTAGAAGAAAACCTAGGTAGTACCATTCAGGACATAGGCATGGGCAAGGACTTCATGTCTAAAACACCAAAAGCAACGGCAGCAAAAGCCAAAATTGACAAATGGGATCTCATTAAACTAAAGAGCTTCTGCAACAGCAAAAGAAACTACCATCAGAATGAACAGGCAACCTACAGAATGGGAGAAAATTTTTGCAATCTACTCATCTGACAAAGGGCTATTATCCAGAATCTACAAAGAACTCAAACAAATATACAAGAAAAAAACAACCCCATCAAAAAGTGGGCAAAGGATATGAACAGACATTTCTCAAAAGAAGACATTCATACAGCCAACAGACACATGAAAAAATGCTCATCATCACGCGCCATCAGAGAAATGCAAATCAAAACCACAATGAGATACCATCTCACACCAGTTAGAATGGCAATCATTAAAAAGTCAGGAAACAACAGGTGTTGGAGAGGATGTGGAGAAATAGGAACACTTTTACACTGTTGGTGGGAATGTAAACTAGTTCAACCATTATGGAAAACAGTATGGCAATTCCTCAAGGATCTAAAACTAGATGTACCATATGACCCAGCCATCCCACTACTGGGTATATACCCAAAGGATTATAAATCACGCTGCTATAAAGACATATGCACACGTATGTTTATTGTGGCACTATTCACAATAGCAAAGACTTGGAATCAACCCAAATGTCCATCTGTGACAGACTGGATTAAGAAAATGTGGCACATATACACCATGGAATACTATGCAGCCATCAAAAAGGATGAGTTTGCATCCTTTGTAGGGACATGGATGCAGCTGGAAACCATCATTCTTAGCAAACTATCACAAGAACAGAAAACCAAACACCGCATGTTCTCACTCATAGGTGGGAACTGAACAATGAGATCACTTGGACTCGGGAAGGGGAACATCACACACCAGGGCCTATCATGGGGAGGGGGAGGGGGAAGGATTGCATTGGGAGTTATACCTGATATAAATGATGAATTGATGGGTGCTGACGAGTTGATGGGTGCAGCACACCAACACGGCACAAGTATACATATGTAACAAACCTGCACGTTATTCACATGTACCCTAGAACTTAAAGTATAATTAAAAAAAAAAAAAAGTAGACTTCTTTATGAATGCATTGTCAGAATGAAGGATGGTGTGGCAGTATTTTGGGGTACTTTCTGAATTACCAAGACTCTTCAGCTCATGAGTAAGTTCAATGTCACGAGCGAGGGGGAGAGGCATGATGGCAGGTTGTAAATCTGAACATTTATTTTTAAAAATGAAGAACACCCAAATAACTTATCCAAAAGTCACTAAACATTATTTCAATTTCTTACATTCCATTTTATCACCCGCAGTAACCCTGTCTTTCCTAATTTTAGCAAAATTCATTTTCCCTAATCTCTATTATTCAAAGCTAATTTCATTGCAATCATGGCAGATTTTAAAGCTTTCTAGAGAAATTAAGCTGGTATTGACCTGGATGGTATGCATTTCCCTAAAGCATCACTGAAAATTGAAGCTGAAAAGCCATGTGACTGCTAATGTTATTCTAGTAAGATTTCTTTAGCTTAAAAATAACTAAAGAAGCTCCAACACAAATATATTGTATTGATTCTAGATGCACTTGTTTATATTTTAATAACATCTTTGAAATCACAGTACATCTCATAATTGATGGCAGGACACAATTTAATGGGTAGCATTTTTTTTCTTTAATAGTATATACAAAACAGATGAAATTCAGTAGGATTAAGGAAACTAAAGGAAAAAAGAAAACAAGTTAATATGTTTATCCTTCCTAAAGGATTAATATGTTAAAAATAAATGATTGGGCCGGGCGCGGTGGCTCAAGCCTGTAATCCCAGCACTTTGGGAGGCCGAGACGGGCGGATCACGAGGTCAGGAGATCGAGACCATCCTGGCTAACACGGTGAAACCCCGTCTCTACTAAAAAATACAAAAAAATTAGCCGGGCGAGGTGGTGGGCGCCTGTAGTCCCAGCTACTCGGGAGGCTGAGGCAGGAGAATGGCGTGAACTCGGGAGGCGGAGCTTGCAGTGAGCTGAGATCCGGCCACAGCACTCCAGCCTGGGCGGCAGAGCGAGACTCCGTCTCAAAAAAAAAAAAAATAAATAAATAAATAAATAAATAAATAAATGATTGGAGTCCGGTGCGGTGGCTCACACCTGTAATCCCAGCACTTTGGGAGGCCGAGGTGGGCAGATTACCAGGTGAGGAGATCAAGACCATCCTGGCTAATACAGTGAAAACCCCGTCTCTACTAAAAAATACAAAAAACTAGCTGGGCGACGAGGCGGGCAACTGTAGTCCCAGCTACTCGGGAGGCTGAGACAGGAGAATGGCGTGAACCCGGGAGGCGGAGCTTGCAGTGAGCTGAGAGCCGGCCACTGCACTCCAGCCTGGGCGGCAGAGCAAGACTCCGTCTCAGAAAAAAAAAAAAAAGTTATAAAAAAAGAAAAAGAAAATAAATAAATAAATAAATTATAAGATCTGGCTAGCTACAGTTAGGAAAACAAAAATTTCTAATTGTGTGCTGTAACAAATATAGCATGTAATGACAAGATGTCCTACTTATGCCTTTCCTCAAACTGTTTCTCTGCCCTGATGAATCCCACAACAAACCCTGCCCTTTTCTGCTCACTGACAATACTCTCTACCCAACCTGACCTGACCTGAGACAGATCGGATCCAATGTCTGCCCATCTTGACCCAACCTCAGATAGACCCTCCTCTTCTCCCCTGCTGTAACAGACTGTGGCTATTTACAGTACAACTTTCTTACATTAAATTATCAATAGTTTTCTTGACTATATCCTCTACTGGAACAGTATCTGTGACTCATTACTTGGTCTTGAAATCATCTAAGTGTATCTTAACTTGCTCCATTTTTTTTATTATTCAAAAAAGTTGAAAGACCATACTAGACCATAAGGCCAATACTTGTGTTCTCCAGCTCAGTGCCTGGACACACAGCGGTGCTCAAGAAATGCAGGATGGGGCAGGCAGAAAACTGACAACCATATTAAGTAGCTCAAGAGGTCATCTTACCCTTGCTTTCTGGAACATCTGAACTGAGAAAATCAACTGAAATCAAATAATCACTAATTTAAGTAATCCACACAGATATTTTAACATTTTTACAAACTTGGTATGTAAACTATTTTCTTGGCAGTCCAAGGAAACCAAAGTAAAACACAAATTAAGGATGTATAAGCTATTAAAAAACAGGAACTAGCTGGCCATGGTGGCTCAAGTGTGTAATCTCAACACTGTGGGAGGCTGAGGCAGCAGGATGGCTTAGGCCCAGGAATTTGAGACCAGCATGGGCAACATAGTGAGACCCCATCTCTATTAAAAACTAAATAAATCAATAAACAACTAGCTGGGCATGGTGGTATGTGTCTGTACTCCCACCTACTCGGGACACTAAGGTGGAGGATCACACGAGCCCAGGAGTTCAATGCTGCAGTGAGCTATGATCACACCACTATAGTACAGCCTGGGTGACAGAGTGAGATCCGGTCTCTAAGGAATAAAAAAATCTAAACAGGAATTATCCTATAATCAAAGAGACAGACAATCACAAGCATTGACAAGGATGTGGGGAAACTGAAACCTTTATATATTGGTGGTGAAAATGTAAAATGGTACAGCTATTTTGCATAACAGTTCAGCTGGAGTGCAGAGGCTCAATCTCAGCTCACCGCAACCTCCACCTCCCAGGTTCAAGTGATTCTCCTGCCTCCCAAGTAGTTGGGATTATAGGCACATGCCACCACACCCGGCTAATTTTTGTATTTTTAGTAGAGATGGCGTTTCACCATGTTGGCCAGGCTGGTCTTGAACTCCTGAGTTCAGGTGATCTGCCCGCCCCAAAGTGCTGGGATTACAGGCATGAGCCATCATGCCCGGCCTAAAAAAAATTTTTTTTTTTTTTTGAGACGGAGTGTCGCTCTGTCCCCGAGGCTGGAGTGCAGTGGCCGGTTCTCGGCTCACTGCAAGCTCCGCCTCCCGGGTTTACGCCATTCCTGCCTCAGCCTCCCAAGTAGCTGGGACTACAGGCGCCCGCCACCTCGCCCGGCTAGTTTTTTTTTGTATTTTTTAGTAGAGACGGGGTTTCACCGTGTTAGCCAGGACGGTCTCGATCTCCTGACCTCGTGACCCGCCTATCTCGGCCTCCCAAAGTGCTGGGATTACAGGCTTGAGCCACCGCACCCGGCTTAAAAAATTTTAAACACAGATTTACCACATGGCCCAGCAATTCCACTCCTAGGTGCCTACCCAGGGGAAATAAAAATATACGTCCACGCGAAGTCTTGTATGCAAATATTCATAGCTGCACTGTTCATAGTAGCCAAAAAGAAGGAATAAGGCCAGGAACAGTGGCTCATGCCTGTAATCCCAGCACTTTGGGAGGCCGAGGGTGGCAGATCGCTTGAGCTCAAGAGTTCAAGACCAGCCTGGGCAACAAGACAAAACCCCGACTCTACAAAAAATTTAAAAAGTAGCTGGGCGTGGTAGCACACGCCTATAGTCCCAGTTACTCAGGACGCCTAGGTGGGAGGATTGCTTGAGCTCAGGAGGTCAAGGCTGCAGTGAACGGTGATCATGCCACTGCACTCCAGCTTGAGTGACGGAGCAAGATGCTGTTTCAAATTAAAAAAAAAAAAAAAAAGGCCGGGTGCGGTGGCTCAAGCTTGTAATCCTAGCACTTTGGGAGGCCGAGACGGGCGGATCACAAGGTCAGGAGAGATCGAGACCATCCTGGCTAACCTGGTGAAACCCCGCCTCTACTAAAAAATACAAAAAACTAGCCGGGCAAGGTGGCGGGCGCCTGTAGTCCCAGCTACTCGGGAGGCTGAGGCAGGAGAATGGTGGGAACCTGAAAGGCGGAGCTTGCAGTGAGCTGAGATCTGGCCACTGCACTCCAGTTTGGGCGACAGAGCGAGACTCCGTCTCAAAAAAAAAAAAAAAAAAGGAAGGAAAGAGAAAAGGACAAGACAAGACAAAACCAAAATCTCCATTAATAGATAAATATGGAATATCATACAATGCAATGGAATATTATTCAGCAATAAAAGTAACAAAGTATTGACACATGCTACAACATGGATGAACTTTGAAAATACTAAGCTAAGTGAAAGAGGCCACACAAAAGACCACGTTATATGATTCCATTTATGTGAAATACCCGTAACAGTCAAATCCATACAGAAAAAAAGATGTGTGGTTACCTAGGACTGGGGATGGGAATAAGGAGTGATGGCAAATTGGCACAAACTTTGTTTTGGGATGACAGAAATGTTCTAAAATTAGATTGTGGTGATGGTTGTACAAATATGTAAATTTACTAAAGATTACTGAATGTTCACTTAAAATAGGTAAACTTTATGGCACATAAATTATACCACAATGTGGCTGTTTTTAAAAAGTAGGATATATAAAACTCCTAGAAAAGGAATTAAGGAATTTGACTTACATGGTACAAAGAACCCTGGAACAAGAAACTGAAGTTCTGTCCTTAGCTATGCCACTGACTGCTGCAACTCAAGTTCTGTCCTTAGCTATGCCACTGACTGCTGCAACCGGCCGGGAGCCGCTCTTGGTCTATCTCTGGGTCTTGGTTTCCTGGCAGGAACTCGGCAGATAATATAAAACAGATATTTTGCAGGATAATTTGCAAAAATATCTCCATAGAAAAACAGCCAGTATTTTACCCCTCTAATCACTGAATTAGTCCACATCAATGAGAAGAAAAATATTCTTAAAAACAATATTAGTGTGAGGCCAGGCACAGTGGCTCATACCTGTAAATCCCAGCACTTTGGGAGACCAAGGTGGATGGATCATTTGAAGTCAGGAGTTCGAGACCAGCAGATAACTTGCAGGAAAATGCTCTCAGGCTTTTCCAGCCCAACCCAATCAGGTAAAGTATTAGACCCCCCAGCTCACCTTTACCATCGACTTCTTTCTAGCGGAAAAGGAGCTCAGGGATAACAAAAAATAACTGAAGAGAAATCAGGTGATAAAAGCTATACTAAATGTTAGTAACTTGCAATAACTCACTTGGTAGGTTATGAGTAAACCTAGGGAGGCTTTCATAAAAGCCACAGAAAGGATCAGTTGGGGTGGGGGTGGGTGAACACCAGGAAGACCCATTTAGCTTTCCAGTGGGCCACGCACCCTAATATGAGAATTGATGCTAAGGTCCCTTCTGGCCCTAGCTGCAATTCAGTTCACCAATTTAAAATCTCAGAAACATTAGAGCTGTAAGGAAAACGAAGTCTAAGCCATCACCTTAAATGCTTCATCCCACTTTCCTGAATCAGTCTAAGACTGAAACACATACACCTGGGAGTCACTGCCGCCCACACAGAGAAAGGAGAATAAAATAAAGGATTGGCTCGACTTCCTTCTGTCTCATACTCCACCAACCATCCATTAGCAAGACTGTCAACCTCGTACCAGAATCTGACAACTCGTCTCCCTGGCTACTACCCAGGCCCGAGCCACGACCACCTCTCAGAAAGGATGTCTGCAAGAGCAACCTCATTCATCTGTTTCCACTCTCGCCCTTCAGATACATCACTTCATTCAAAACCTTCCCATGGTTTCCTCTGAGAATAAATTTCAAAGTCCTAACTATTGTCTAAGAGGGCCTGCAAGACCTGCAACACACACATGCATACCACTCTGATCTCACTGCTTCCCACACTCTTCATCCTTCTCCCTCCCCCAACAGGGCAAGCCAACTCCTGCCTCAGGGGCTTTGCACTTCCTATTCTCTGCCTAGACCACTTCACTCAGCTACTGACGTTGTATTACCCTCTTCTTTCAGGCCTCTGCTCAAACGGCACCTTAGAAAGGAAGCTTTCCTTAACCAACCTATCTAAAATAGCACTACTACATCACTCTGTCCTCCTACCCTGGCTTACGTTTTTCTGCTTAGCACTCAACCACCACCTGATCCATGTTATATAGTTGTTTATACTCTGTCTGCTGTCAATAGAACACATAAGCTTCTTGAGAGCAAAGTTTCAGTTAATTAACTGCTGTATCAGTAGTGCCTGAAGCAGTGTCAGGCACATAAGAGGCACTCAATAAACTCCCCCAATTATACGTGAAATGTCTTTTTTCAGACAGAGTCTCGTGCTGTTGCTCAGGCTGGACTGCAGTGGCACGATCTCAGCTCACTGCAAGCTCCGCCTTCTGGGTTTGCACCATTCTCCTGCCTCAGCCTCCCGAGTAGCTGGGACTACAGGCACCTGCCACGACGCCTGGCTAATTTTTTGTATTTTTAGAAGAGACAGGGTTTCAACATGTTAGCCAGGATGGTTTCGATCTCCTGACCTCATGATTCACTTGCCTTGGCCTCCCAAAGTGCTGGGATTACAGGCATGAGCCACCACACCCAGCCATGAAATGTCTTTTTATAGCAGGTTTCTTGAATCACGACAGGTAGGTGGTTTGCCTGTTTTCTCATCTTCAAGGTCTCTGTAGAAAAACAGCCAGTATTTTACCCCCTAATCACTGTATTAGTCCACATCAAAGAGAAGAAAAATATTCTTAAAAACAATATTAGTGCCGGGCTCAGTGGCTCAAGCCGGTAATCCCAGCACTTTGGGAGGCCAAGACGGGCAGATCACAAGGTCAGGAGATCGAGACCATCCTGGCTAACACGGTGAAACCCCGTCTCTACTAAAAATACAAAAAGCTAGCCGGCGAGGTGGCGGGCGCCTGTAGTCCCAGCTACTCGGGAGGCTGAGGCAGGAGAATGGCGTAAACCCGGGAGGCGGAGCTTGCAGTGAGCTGAGATCCAGCCACTGCACTCCAGCCCGGTGACAGAGCGAGACTCTGTCTCAAAAAAAAAAAAAAAAAAAAAAAAAAAAATTAGTGTGAGGCCAGGCACAGTGGCTCATACCTGTAAATCCCAGCACTTTGGGAGACCAAGGTGGCTGGATCATTTGAGGTCAGGAGTTCGAGACCAGCCTGGCCAACATGGTGAAACCTTATCTCTACTAAAAATACAAAAACAAATTAGCTGGGCGTGGTGGCGCAAGCCTGTAATCTCAGCTACTCAGAGGAGACAGTGGAGTCCCTTGAACCCAGGAGGCAGAGGTTGCAGTGAGCCAAGATCATGCCACTGCACGCCAGCCTGGGCGACAGTGACTCCATCTCAAAAAAAAAAAAATCAGAGTGCAAGTCAGGAGCCTTGAACATAAGTATGCGGTATTTGGCAGATTTCACTCAAACCTAGAGATACAATGGATGTCCCTTGCTCTAAAGCAGGGGTGTCCCATCTTTGGGCTTCCCTGGGCCACACTGGAGAATTGTCTTGGGACACACATAAAACACACTAACACTAATGATAGCCGATGAGCTAGAAAGAAAGATTGTTAAAAAATATATATCTCTCATAATGTTTTTTTTTTTTGAGACGGAGTCTCACTCTGTCGCCCAGGCTGGAGTGCAGTGGCCGGATCTCAGCTCACTGCAAGCTCCGCCTCCCGGGTTTACGCCATTCTCTCGCCTCAGCCTCCCGAGTAGCTGGGACTACAGGCGCCCGCCATCTCGCCCGGCTAATTTTTTGTATATTTTAGTAGAGACGAGGTTTCACCGTGTTAGCCAGGATGGTCTCGATCTCCTGACCTTGTGATCCGCCCGTCTCGGCCTCCCAAAGATCTCTCATAATGTTTTAAGAAAGTTTACTAATTTGCGTTGGGCTGTATTCAAAGCTGTCCTGGGCCTCCTGGGGTCCCGCGGCCATGGGTTGGACAAGCTTGAGCTAAAGCCTTTCTTTCCACAAGGTGGCACTGCAGGGTAACAGGGGGTGGGTTCCCCACCACCCCCTTCCCCTGACGCAAATTTTGGGGATGAAGAATTAACTCCAAGGAAAATAAAGGTACAGTTTAGTAAGATCATATTAAGTCCAATTTCCATAATTAGAGCTTATATTATTTTGGAAAAGAAAATTAACCTTAGAGCAATGAAAAATTTTTTCCAAATAAATGATAAGACTGTATAAGTACATATTTTAACCCTCTTACGAAGGCAGAGACAGATATATACCCACTTTTAAAAAAATTTTTTTTTTTTTTAGAGATAGGATCTTGCTCTGCTGCCCAGGCTGAATACAGCAGCACCAATCCTAGCTCACTGCAGCCTCGAACTCCTAGGCTCAAGTGATCCTCCCCTGTCTCAGCCTCTCAAGTAGCTGAGACTATAAAAGTGCACCACAGCTAATTTTTTTATTTTTTGTAGAGATGGGGTCTTGCTATGTTGCCCAGGCTGGTCTCTAACTCCTGGGCTCAATTATCCTCCCACCTTGGCCTCCCAAAGTGCTGGGATTATAGGCATGAGCCACCATGCCTGGCCCAGACATATTTAAATATCTGAGTAGCATCTACTCAAAGTTAAAATAGCCACTGCAATAGATTCTCAATAACCTTATCAATTCTGTTTAATTCTAATCACTGTTTTACTTCCCTTAATAATTTCACATTTTAAATTACATTATCCAGTATTCTTGGGAATACAAAATAGACACCTTAGCTTCTATTTACATTATTTACTTAGTATACAGTCCCTTCAGTATTTAAAAGCATAACGCATTTTGAGGGAACCTGTCCTAAACCTTGTGGAGATGCAAAATTCATACAGCTTTCCATAATACCAAGATGTGTCATGACTACAGGAATCAGAGGTGATACAGCTGACCACATTTATTCTATCCACTGAAACTTAAAGAATACTCTAGAATAGGTTGGGTGTGGTGGATCACACCTGTATTCCAGCACTTTGGGAGGTTGAGGTGGGCAGGCTGCTTGAGCTCAGGAGTTCGAGATCAGCCGGGGCAACATGGCGAAACCCTATCTCTACAAAAACCACAAAAAGCCGGGCATGGTAGCATATGCCAGTAGTCCCAGATACATAGGGGGCTGAGGCAGGGAGGATCACTTGAGCCCAGGAGGTCAAGGCCGTAGTGAGCTATGATCCAAACACTGCACTCAAGCCTGGGTGACAAAGTGAAACTCTGTCTCAAATTTTTTTTTTTTTTTGAGACAGAGTCTCGCTCTGTTGCCCAGCCTGGAGTGCAGTGGTGCAATCTCGGCTCACTGCAACCTCTGCCAGGTTCAAGCAATTCTCCTGCCTCAACCTCCCTAGTATCTGGGACTACAGGCATGCGCCACCATGCCCGGCTACTTTTTCTATTTTTAGTAGAGACGGGGTTTCACCATGTTGGCCAGATGGTCTCAATCTCTTTACCTTGTGATCCACCCGCCTCAGCCTCCCAAAGTCCTGGGATTACAAGCGTGAGCCACTGCACCTGGTTGTCTCAAATTTTTAAAAAGGCCGGGCATTACGCTCATGGCTGTAATCCCAGCACTTTGGGAGGCTAAGGCAGGTGGATCACGAGGTCAGAAGTTTGAAACCAGCCTGGCCAACATGGTGAAACCCTATCTCTACTAAAAATACAAAAATTAGCTTGACGTGGTGGCACATGCCTCTAATCCCAATTACTCAGGAGGCTGAGGCAGGAGAATTGCTTGAACCCAGGAGGCAGAGGCTGCAGTGATCCAAGTGACAGAGTGAGACTCCATCTCAAAAATAATAATAAAAAATTAAAATTAAAAAAGAATATTCTAGAATAAAGAGTATCAATTATGACACCTATAATCCCAGCACTTTGGGATGTCTGTAATCCCAGCATTTTGGGAGGCGACGGTGGGTGGATCACTTGAACCCAAGAGTTTGAGAACAGCCTGGACAACATAGTGAAACCCCATCTCTACAAAAAATACAAAAAGTAGCCAGGCATGGTAATGCAGGCCTGTAGTCCCAGCTTCTTGGGAGCCTGAGGTAAGAGGCTTGTTTGAGCCCAGAAGGTTGAGGCTGCAGTGAGCTATGACTGTGCCACTGCACTCCAGCCTGGGTGCAAGAGTGAGACCCTGTCTCTAAATAAATAAATACATAAAGGACTTGTATCCTAAATGCACAAAGAACTCTTTTTTCTTTTTTGTGATGGAGTCTCACTCTGTCACCCAGGCCGGGTGTGGTGGTTCATACCTGTAATCCCAGCACTTTGGGAGGCCAAGGCTGGCAGATCACGAGGTCAGGAAATCAAGACCATCCTGGCTAACATGGTGAAGCCCCGTCTCTACTAAAAATACAAAAACAAAATTAGCCGGGCATGGTGGCGGGCGCCTGTACTCCCAGCTATTCAGGAGGCTGAGGTGGGAGAATGGCGTGAACCTGGGAGGCGGAGCTTGCAGTGAGCTGAGATCGCACCACTGATGATAAGCTGAGATCGCGCCACTACACTCCACCCTGGGCAACAGAGCCAGACTCCCCCTCAAAGAAAAAAAAAAAAAAAACTCAATAATCATAAAACAAGCTTTGTTTCTGTGTGTGTGTGTGTGTGTGTGTGTGTGTGTGTGTGTTTGTTTTTAGAGTGTGTGTGTGTGTGTGTTTGTTTTTAGACAGAGTCTCACTCTGCCACCCAGGCTGGAATGCAGTGGCGTGATCTCAGCTCACTGCGACCTCTGCCTTCTGGGTTCAAGCGATTCTCCTGCCTCAGCCTCCTGAGTAGCTGGGACTACAGGTGCCCGCCACCGCATCTACCTAATTTTTGTATTTTTAGTAGAGACGCGGTTTCACCATATCAGCCAGGCTGGTCTCGAACTCCTTACCTTGTGATCTTTCCACCTCAGCCCCCCAAAGTATCAGGATTACAGGTGTGAGCCACCGCATGCGGCTGTTTCTGTGTTTCTGAGACACAGTTTCACTCTCTGTCACCCAGTCTGTAGTGCCATGGCACAAGCTCAGCTCACTGCAACCTCTGCCTCCTGGGTTTGAGCGATTCTCATGACTCAGCCTCCCAAGTAGCTGGGATTAGGGGTGCCTGCCATCAGGCCCAGCTAATTTATGTATCATTAGTAGAGATGGGGTTTCACCATGTTGGCCAGGCTGGTCTCGAACTCCTGACCTCAAATGATCCACACGCCTCAGCCAAGGTGCTAGGATTACAGGCGTGAGCCACCGCACCTGGCCAAAACAACCTAATTTTTTAATGGGCAAATGATCTGAACAGACACCTCACCAAAGATGACATACAAATGGCAAAATAAATATATGAAAAACATGTTCAATATCATAGGTCATTAGGGAATTGCAAATTATTAATACAACAACAATGAAATACTACTACACACCTACTAGAATGGCCCAAATCCAAAGCATCAACAACACCTAACACTGGTGAGGATGTGGAGCAAAAGGAACTTACTGTTGGGAATACAAAATGGTACAGCCACGTTGGAAGACAGTTTGGTGGCTTCGTAAAAAACGAAGCATACTTTTACCACGTGATCCAGCAATCCTACTGCTTGGTCTTTACCCAAAGGAATTGAAAATATGTCCAGACAAAAACCTGCACGTGAATGTTTATGGCAGCTTTGTTCATAACTGCCAAAACTTGGAAGCAACCAAGATGTCCTTCAGTAGATGAATGGATAAACAAACTGTGGTACATAATACTGTTGGAATATTATTCAGCAATATAAAAAAATGCACAAATCCAGAAGAGTTAAAAATGAAAGAAATGAGCTATCAAGCCACAAAGACATGAGGGAACCATATTAAATGCACATTGCTCAGTGAAAGAAACCAGCATAAAAAAGCTCTCTACTGTATGCTAGGTCCAATATGTAGAGTATGCTATGTATACTGTATACAGAGATTCTGGACGAGAAAAGCAATAGAGACAGTAAAAGGATCAGTGGCTGCCAGAGGGCAGGAAGAGAGGGAGAGTTGAATAATTGGAGCATGGGGATTTTTAGGGCAGTGAAACTATTCTATATGATACTGTGATAGAAGATATATGTCATTGGCTCACGCTTGTAATCCCAGCACTTTGGGAGGCCAAGGCGAATGGATCACCTGAGGTCAGGAGTTCGAGACCAGCCTGGCTAACACGGTGAAATCCCATCTCTACTAAAAGTACAAAACACTAGCCAGGAGTGGTGGTGTGCGCCTGTAATCCCAGATATTTGGGAGCCTGAGGCAGGAGAATCGCTTGAACCCAGGAGGCAGAGATTGCAGTGAGCCAAGATCGCGCCATTGCACTCCAGCCTGGGCGATAAGAGGGAAACTCCACCTCAAAAAAAAAAAAAAAGAAGAAACATGTCATTACACATTTGTCCAAACCTACAAAACTGTACAACAGAAAGTGTAAACTCCCATGCAAACTATAAACTTTAGTCAACAAAATGTATCAGTTAAAGTCAAAGCTGGTCCTGGGAATGAATGAATGAATCAATCAATCAACGAATCAATCAATCTTGGTCCATCAGTTATAACAAAGCACCACACTAATATATGATGTTAATAATAGGAAAACTGGGGGAAGGGGGCAGGTGGCAGTGGTGGTAAAAGGTATATGGGACCCTATACTTTCTGCTCCATCTTTCTGTATATCTAAAACTTCTCTAAAAAATAAGGCAGCCGGGCGCGGTGGCTAAAGCCTGTAATCCCAGCACTTTGGGAGGCCGAGACGGGCGGATCACGAGGTCAGGAGATCGAGACCATCCTGGCTAACATGGTAAAACCCCATCTCTACTAAAAAATACAAAAAACTAGCCAGGCGAGGTGGCGGGCGCCTGTAGTCCCAGCTACTGGGGAGGCTGAGGCAGAAGAATGGCATAAACCCGGGAAGCAGAGCTTGCAGTGAGCTGAGATCCGGGCACTGCACTCCAGCCTGGGCGACAGAGTGAGACTCCGTCTCAAAAAAAGAAAATAATAAATAAGGCAGTACATTGCCCATGGAAAGGGTAAGATATGGTTTGGCTGTGCCTCACCCAAAAGCTCATCTTGAATTGTAATCCCCATGTGTCAAGGGGAGGACCAGGTGGACATAATTGGATCATGGGGTGGTTTCCTCCATTTTGTTCTTGTGATAATGTATGAGTCTCACGAGATCTGATGGTTTTATAAGTATCTGGAATTTCCCCTGCTAGCACTCATTCTCTCTTCTGTTGCCCTGTGAAGAGGTGCCTTCCGCCATGATTTTAAGTTTCCTGAGGCCAACCAGGCACGCAGAACTGTGAGTAAATTAAACCTCTTTCCTTTATAAATTATCCAGTCTATAAAACTATATAGTTTTTAAAAACTGGTAGTTCTTTATAGCAGGGTAAGAAAATAACAACACAGGGCATTTTCTCCTGACATTCTGACATGTATAGATACGTGTCTGAGTATATATGTAAGAATTGAGTCACCTTGTAAAAGGTGTTTCTTAGTGTGGGTTTATGGTCAGAAAACTTTGAAAGATACTACTCTGAGGCCTCATGAAACCTACCAGGACTTCCATAAAACTAAACGAAAAGTCACTGCACTAGGGAAAAAAAACATTTCCATTATCATTTATTGGTGCTTATTATTAGGCACTATAGTATGGACTTTACACATTCTCAATTGTCATTCTATCTTTGTGATATAGGTACTACTCTGTACAGATTAGGAACAGATTAGGAAAAAGAGGGTCAGAGAGGTTACATAATTTGTCCCAGCTGGGCATGGTGGCTCACACCTGTAATCCCAGTACTTTGGGAGTCCAAGGCGGATGGATCACCTGAGGTCAGAAGTTCGAGACCAGCCTGGCCAACATGGTGAAACCTCGTCGCTACTAAAAATACAAATAATTTTAGGCAAAGTGGCACACGCCTATATTCCCAGCTACCTGGGAGGCTGAGGCAGGAAAATCACTTGAACCTAGGAGGTGGAGGTTGCAGTGAGCTGAGATAGTGCCACTGCACTCCAGCCTAGGTGATGGAGCAAGACTCTGTCTCAAAAATAAATAAATAATAATAATTTGTCCCAAGTCTGCTGAACTGATAAATACCAGTCAGGATTTAACCCTGGCCTGTGTGACTCCAAAGCTTAAGCTTTAAACCACTACTCTAAAATGCTTCAAAAAAAAAAACAGAGAAGGCAGTAAAAGTTTTAAAGGGCTGAGCCCAGTGGCTCACACTTGTAATCCCAAGACTTTAGGAGGCTGAGGCAAAAGGATCACTTAAGGCTAGGAGTTAAGAGATGAGCCTAAGCAACTTGACGAGACCACATCACTATTTTAAAAAAAAAAAGGCCAGGCGAGGTGGCTTATGCCTGTAATACCAACATTTGAGGAGGCTGAGGTGGGAGGACCGCTTCAGGCCAGGAATTTGAGACCAGCCTGGCCAACACAGGAAGCTACTTGGGAGGCTGAGGCAGGAGGATCCCCTGAGTCCAGGAGTTCAAGATTACAGTGACATATGATCATGCCACTGCAATCCAGCCTGCGCAACACAGTGAGAACCTGTCTAAAAAAACAGTTTTTTTTTTTTGTTTTTTTTTTTGAGACGGAGTCTCGCTCTGTCGCCCAGGCTGGAGTGCAGTGGCCGGATCTCAGCTCACTGCCAGCTCCGCCTCCCGGGTTTACGCCATTCTCCTGCCTCAGCCTCCCGAGTAGCTGGGATTACAGGTGCCCGCCACCTCGCCCGGCTAGTTTTTTGTAGTTTTTTAGTAGAGATGGGGTTTCACCGTGTTAGCCAGGATAGTCTCGATCTCCTGACCTCGTGATCCACCCATCTCGGCCTCCCAAAGTGCTAGGATTACAGGCTTGAGCCACCGTGCCCGGCCAAAAAAAAAAGTTTTAACAAATATCTCCTCCATTATAACATACCCCCCATTATTTAATAACTTCCCAATTTACCAAATGTTAAACAAAAATGCTTGATAAAACTATCAAATGCAAAGTGAGAATTTTTTTCTTCTAATTATTATACAGGAGAACCAGAAAAAGAGAATCATGGCATTTTTTTTATAATTAATCAACTGTAAAGATTATTTGACTCAAACTATACAAATGTTCTAATCAAATTTTCTTGACTTTTCAAAAATTTAAATTAGGTGTACTAACAATTCTCATTATAAGACTTCCTCTTTCTACATATTGCTTTATACAATTTAAGAAAATATATTCCTGTACATGTTTTTTAAAACCATCTCACATGGTTTGGCTGTGTCCCCACCCAAATCTCAGGTTGAACTGTAATCCCCAGTGGTGGAGGAGAGAGACCTGGTGGGAGGTGACTGGATCATGGGGGTGGATTTCCCCCTTCCCCCTTGCTGTTTTCGTGATAGTGAGTTCTCACAAGATCTGGTTGTTTTTTTGGGTGTGTGTTTTTTTCTGAGACGGAGTTTCACTCTTATTGGCCAGGCTGGAGTGCAATGGCACGATCTCCGCTTACTGTAACCTCCGCCTCCCGGATTCAATTGATTCTCCTGCCTCAACCTCCTGAGTAGCTGGGATTACAAGCTCCTGGCTAAATTTTTTTGTATTTTTAGTAGAGATGGGGGTTTCTCCATGTTGGTCAGGCTGGTCTCGAACTCCCAACCTCAAATGATCCGCCTGCCTTGGCCTCCCAAAGTGCTGGGATTAC
This sequence comes from Trachypithecus francoisi, assembly GCF_009764315.1. Classification (NCBI taxonomy): domain Eukaryota; kingdom Metazoa; phylum Chordata; class Mammalia; order Primates; family Cercopithecidae; genus Trachypithecus; species Trachypithecus francoisi. The sequence goes on along the minus strand of NW_022681468.1, from coordinate 2,796,395 downwards.
AGGGGTGAGCCACTGCACCCAGCCAAGATCTAGTTGTTTAAAAGATCTGGTTGTTCTGCTCACTCTCTCCTGCCACCATGTGAAGATGTGCTTGCTTTCCCTTCGCCCTTCCACCATGATGGTAAGTTTCCTGAGGCCTCCCTAACCATACTTCCTGTGCAGCCCATGGAACTGTGAATCGATTAAACCGCTTTTCTTTATAAATTACCCAGTCTCAAGTAGTTCTTTATAGCAGTGTGAGAATGGACTAATACACCATCCTAGTTATATGTCCAAAAGAATTAAAAACATATGTTTGGCCGGGCGCGGTGGCTCAAGCCTGTAATCCCAGCACTTTGGGAGGCCGAGACGGGCGAATCACCAGGTCAGGAGATCGAGACCATCCTGGCTAACACGGTGAAACCCCGTCTCTACTAAAAATACAAAAAAAAAAAAAACTAGCCGGGCGACGTGGCGGGCGCCTGTAGTCCCAGCTACTCGGGAGGCTGAGGCAGGAGAATGGCGTGAACCCGGGAGGCGGAGCTTGCAGTGAGCTGAGATCCGGCCACTGCACTCCAGCCTGGGCGGCAGAGCGAGACTCCGTCTCAAAAAAAAAAAAAAAAACATATGTTTATGGGTCAGGCGCAGTGGCTCAAGCCTGTAATCCCAGCACTTTGGGAGGCTGAGGCGGGTGGATCACAAGGTCAGGAGACTGAGACCATCCTGGCTAACAAGGTGAAACCCCGTCTCTACTAAAAATGCAAAAAAATTAGCCAGGCGTGGTGGCGGGCACCTGTAGTCCCAGCTACTCGGGAGGCTGAGGCAGGAGAAAGGTGTGAACCCAGGAGGCAGAGCTTGCAGTGAGCTGAGATCACACCACTGCACTCCAGCCTGGGCAACAAAGGAAGACTCCATCTCAAAAAAAAAAAAAAAAGGAAAGAAAAACATATACGTTTATGTAAAAACTTGCAAATATTTATGGTATTATTCCTAACAGCCCAAAAGCAGAAACAACTCAAACTGATGAATGCCTCAACAAAATGTGACATACCCATACACTGGAATATTATTTGACCATAAAAAGCAATGAAATGAATGCTAAACATGGATGAATCTTGGAAACATTATGCCAAGTAAAAGAAGCCAGATACAAAAGATCACATATTGTATGATTCTGTTTATATAAAATGTCCAAAACAGGCAAATCCACAGAGAGATAAAGTAGATTAGTCGTTGGTAGGAGCTGGGAGGAAAGAGAGAGCGGGAGTGACTGAAAAATGGGTACAAGATTACTTTTTGGGACGAAAATATATAACTAGATAGTAGTGATGGTTGCACAAGTTGTGAATATACTAAGAACCAATGAATGGTACATTTTGAAAAGGTGAATGTTATTGTATGTGAATTATGTACCAATAAAGCTGTTATTCAAAAAACACAAACACAGGCTAGGCACAGTGGCTCACGCCTGTAATTCCAGCACTTTGGGAAGCTGAGGCGGGCGGATCATGAGGTCAGGAGTTCAAGACCAGCCCGGTCAACATGGTGAAACCCTATCTCTACTAAAAATACAAAAATTAGCCTGGCATGGTGGCAGGCGCCTGTAACCCCAGCTATTCCGATGACTGAAGCAGGAGAATCACTTGAAACTGGAAGATGGAGGTTGCAGTGAGCCAAGATCGCACCACTGTACTCTAGTGTGTACAGCAAGAGTGAAACTCCATCTCAAAAAATAAATAAATAAATAAAATAATTTTAAAGTAAAAAAAAACACACCGGGTGCAGTGGCTCACGCCAGTAATCCCAGCACTTTGGGAGGCCAAGGCGGTGGGATCATGAGTCAGGTGATTGAGACCATCCTAGCTAACACGGTGAAACCCCATCTCTACTAAAAATACAGAAAAATTTGCCAGGTGTGCTGGCGGGCGCCTGTAGTCCCAGCTACTCCAGAGGCTGAGGCAGGAGAATGGCGTGAACCCAGGAGGTGGAGCTTGCAGTGAGCCGAGATTGCGCCATTGCACTCCATCCTGGGCAACAGAGCGAGACTCTGTCTCAAAAAAAAAAAAACAAAACCTTGCTATGCCAATTATTCAACCTATACAATCAGTAAAATATTTTTCTCGATGAAAACAACTTTTTTTTTTTTTGAGACAGAGTCTCACTCTGTTGCCCAGGCTGGAGTGCAGTGGCACGATCTTGGCTCACTGCAACCTCTGCCTCCCAGGTTCAAGTGATTCTCCTGCCTTGGCCTCCCAAGCAGCTGGGATTACAGGCACATGCCACCAACCCTGGCTAATTTTTGTATTTTTAGTAGAGACGGGGTTTCACCATGTTGACCAGGCTGGTCTTGAACTCCAGACCTCAGGCCGGGTTTCTGGCTCACGCCTGTAATCCCAGCACTTTGGGAGGCCAACGTGGGAGGATCACCTGAGGTCGGGAGTTCAAAACCAGCCTGGCCAACACCGTGAAACCCTGTCTCCATTAAAAATATAAAAATTAGCCGGGGGTGGTGGCACATGCCTATAATCCCAGTCAGTACTCAGGAGGCTGAGGCAGGAGAACTGCTTGTACCCGGGAGGCAGAGGTTGCACCACTGCACTCCAGCCTGGACAACAAGAGCAAAATTCTGTCTCAAACAAAACAAAACAAAACAAAACAAATTATTTCCTTGCAAATATTTTTCCTTTTCTCAGGCAATAAACATTTATAGCTGTACAAATCTTAGTTTTTAATGTCTGCAAATACTAAAAATTCAGTATTAATCAATTTGCCAGTAGCAACTGGGGCTTAAAACAACAAAGATAATTAGAAAAATAATGTTCCTGAAGAACACTTTTATATAATCATGTATATCAATACAGCTTAGTAAATACTATTCACCTGATGAATACAATTTACAAAGAAAAGTAAATCCAATAGCACCCCTATCTTTTTACAAATGACTCTATCCATTTTCTGTTTCAGATTTGAGCCAACTCTTGAAAACCATGATGCTGCTTTGAATTTGCTTATAATGCTCAGTTACTGTTCTTAAAATATTTCTCATCTTCAGAAAATTAAGCAAAAGCAAAGTGTGGAAAACAAAATTGCAAGTGCCTGGAGATGATCTATGTCATCTACAAAGGGAAAATACTCAAATAGATGTCCCTCAGGCCTTGTGGAATCTAAATTCGGGCACTAATGACATGAGCCATGATAAGAGGTCCTAATGAAACAAGACAGACCACCGTTGTTACTGCACAGTGACATGGTGGATAAAGTTTCACCTAATTAGGTGAGCTCCAGTGAAGAAAAAACTCAGTGGTAGCATTGTTCAATAACAACTGTAACCAAGATCTAGAAATCACTATCAAAATGAAGACTAAACACAAATTTACTAATCTCCATATAAAACTTGTTATTTTTTTTTTTAAAAAAAGACTTGTCTAAGCTTGGTTATCAACTTTAAAAAGTGAAACCTAAAGGTTTTAAAATATGTTTTCACAATAAATGCCTTGTTCATGTTTTATGCTTCTGAAAACTGTTCAAAGTAGGGTATATATAGAGCTAAATTTTTTTTAATTTTGTTAGTATTGACATTTAAGATGCTTAAAATCAGAATGAAATTTATAATAAGACACTTAACATTAAAGGACTTTTACCATTTATTAATAATACAAATAGCTAATCATTTTTGCTTGCTATGTTTAAGGACAAGCCCCTCTCTCTTTTTTTCTTTTTTTTTAACTCTCAACAGGCCTATGCTAGGTGCTAGGATGATGATCCTGTCACTGCAGACAGACTGGAGTGTCCAAGGCCATGTGACTGAGATGCTTCAGATATGACAATCTAACCCAAGTGTGTCTGACTCCAAAGCTTAAGTTTCTACTCAGATAGTTCAGGAACAAAACAGTGCTAAAGTTTATGAACATTTAAAAAAAAAAAAAAAAACCCAACTATTCAAGTTCTTCATCTTGATGAAACTGCAGGACATAATCTTTATCCAAAAATTATCAGATGGGTAAATCAAACTTTTTTTGATAAAGAAAGAACTCACTTCAAACATATAATATACATATACCTTTGAAAAACAAAACATTGTAAGTGTGACATAAAAGGACGAATTAGTAGATATTAATCATAAAATCCAAAGATGAATGTACTCACAGCCTAGCCTGCCACCAGGCACAACAATTCCTACTAAAGAAAGGAAATTAAAAATGAAAACTTCAATGCCTTCCTTCCCACTCTATGAGTTCCCATTCTTTTATGAATGTGGTTTGGGTCCTAAGATTTGGGTCTACTCAGATACCAGAAGACCCCTTATAAAACCTGTCTACCATTTGTAGAATTTCAATACCATTCCTTTTGAAGATGCTACTGATTCAGACATTAGGCTGCATATGAGTTTTCATATTTCTATGACCATAATTTCTACTCTTCCAAACAACAATCTGTATTACAGAGAATGACTGAATTTCTCAGTGTTTATACTGTCAGGTAGTTACCTGTTTTCACAAAGGGAGAAGAACAAATATTTTCTTGGCACCTACTAGACAATCATACACCAGTTGATTTCGTCCTCATGGCAACCTCAGAGACATCAACTGGGATGGCCTTCAGATGACAATTCTTTCTCCTCTTCTCTGGGATTCACATTTGGGCAAGTTCCTAGGGGTCGTGCCTGCTTTACATGGCCCATCCCTCTTGCCATGCTGACTCAACTGAGAAAAACACTTGATGAAAAATGTTCTTCATTACACAAATATTTATTGAGCACCTACTACGTGCCAGGCACTGGAGATTCAGCACTGACAAAATGGACAGGGTTCTGCTCTTGTGGAATTGTTACTATATAGTTGGGGGAAAGAGACTAAATAGGGAAAACATACAGTACAGTAGGTGGTACTATACAGTATGGAGAAAAATCAAGCAGACAATGGAGACTGGGAATGGGGCAATTTTAGTTTTCAATAGGTGGTTAGAAAAAGCCTTACTACTGAAGCATAATTCTAAGTTGGAAGGGAAATAAAAGCCTCACTGAAGGAGGAGAAAGGACAAGGCAGGATATAGCTTGAAGGAAAAGCATTCAGGCAAAGGGAACAAGTGCAAAGGCCCTGAGGCAGAATGAATGCCTGAAGAGACTGAGAATCAGTAAGGAGTCCAGCTTGACTGAAGCAGGGAAATCAAGGGGAGAGGAGTAGGAAATGAGAGATAAGCTACTAATTAGGCTTTTTCACAGGATAGTAGAAGCCTTGGAGGGTTTTAAGTAAGAAGTGGCATATTTTACCATAAAGATTTACAGGTTCACTGTGGCTGCTTTGTTGAGAACAGACTGAGGGGGGAACAAGCACAGAATTAGGAAGACCTAGACATGGTGGTGCAGGCCTGTAGTCCTAGCTACTTGGGAGGCTGAGGTGGTAGGATCCCTTGAGCCTGGGAGTTTGAGCCTGCAGTGAACTATGATCCTGCTACTGTACTCCAGCCTGGGCAAGAGAATGAGAATCTGTCCATATTTAAAAAAAAAAAAAAAAGGAACGAAATAGGAAGGAGCCTCAGGAGGCTAATATAAAAATCCAGGAGAGAGTGAGAACCCTAGAGATAATGCAAAATAGAACCTGGGTATACTGTAAAGGTAACTCTGACAGGATTTGCTGGTGGAGTGGACGTGGACTGTGAGAAAGAGGTCATGACATAGAAAGCCGACTACACCTGCTGCCAAGGTCCCCAGAGCTTCCCTGTTTCTGCCCCATCTGAAGATCTGGTTGTTAGGCTATCCCTCCAGAGTCCTTCCAATAAACCCCCTTTTGAGTGTCAGAAAACAACAGTTGGTTTCTGCCACTTGAGACCAAAAGGAACTTAACTGCTACAATTATCATCATTTTACAAAGAGAAACCTGAGGTGTAAAAAAGGTTCAGTACTTATCCCAGACCCACAGCTACTTGTAGTAGAGTTCAGATATGAACACCAGTCTGACTGGCTCCTAAGCCTGCATTTACTCCATTAAAGCACACTGCTTCCAAGGCCTTGAGTAGTCCTCTACCTGCCAACAGGTACAGAGAGCTTAAAACAAAAACAAGGGGGAGGGGCAGGGGAAAAAAGGCCAGCAACAATCAGGCTTCAGTCCCAGCAACTTCCCCAGGGAGGGACTGGTGAGAAGCAGGAATCATCCTATTACGGACAACGCCCCTCCTTTCTCACCACCCCACCAGGTCAAGAGCCTCAGCTCCTCTGTTCAGCAAACACAGGAAAGCCCCAGCTCCACGAAGTTGAAAGCTCTGGCTACAGAAGAGGAAAGAAAACGGGGCCAAATTGGCAGATCACCTTTCCTTTTGTTTTATCATCTTTCTACACTGCTGCAAAATCATTTTCTCTTCCTTCTCAAAAATAGTGTCGTTATTGGCTTAGCATTCAGGATGTTCTCACAAGGACCTATATTTTGACACAAAGATAAACATTCAATAAACATTCACATTAGTCCTTTTTTTTTTTTTTTTTTTTTTTTTAAATAGACAGGGTCTCACTCTGTTACCCAAGCTGGAGTGCAGTGGTGCAATTACGGCTCACTGCACCCTCAACTTCCTGGGCTCAAACCATCCTCCCACCTCAGCCTCACAAGTAGCTGGGACTGACACACATACCACCACGCCCAGGAATTTTTTTATTTTTTTGTAGAGACAGGGAGCCTCACTATGATGCCCAGGCTAGTCTCCAACTCCTAGTCCCAAGAGATCCTCCCACCTCAGCTTCCCAAAGTGCTGGGATTACAAGTGTGAGCCACTGCACCCAGCCCTAGTCCTGTAAGAAGAAAAGCTTACATTAGAAGCTGCAAACTTAAAACGACACTACATAGCTGCCTCAATTTTTTTCAGTAGTCACTAAAGTTGGGGAGGAAAAGGGATAACTTTTTGTTTTTCTTGTAATTTGAGTTAGTAAGCAAGAAAGTGATTGCTTCTTAGTCCTTTTGAAAGTATTCAGCTAAAAGGGATATGCTGAGATTTCAAATTTAAACTATCAAAAAGATCAGTTGTAAAATCTTAGAGCCAGACTAGAACCTAACCTATCCAACCCTCTTTTCCCATTTTGTAGATGAGGAAGCAGAAGTCCAGAGAAGGAAATAATTTGTCAAGGTTAATAAATCATCTTGGCAACAAAAGGAAGACTAAAATCCAGGCTGATTCTCAACCCTGCATACCGTATCGTTTTCAGTATTCAGTTACCTTGTTCACTGAATATTAAAGAGGTCTGTAAAATGTCTGGCCAAAGCACGACATACCATATTCTCTCAAATCTAGTTTCCTCTTTCTCTTTTCAATTTCAGTACCTGATATTAATGGGCACTGAAAAAGTTGGGAAGCCTCCCCGCAACTTTTAAAATTGCAGAAATGAACTGAAATTAAGTCACAAAAGAGACCCAAAATTGACACAGGAACATATCAAGTGTGAATTATAAATACAAAGGAGCGCCAGGCATGGCGGCTCATGCCTGTAATCCCAGCACTTTGGGAGGCCGAGGTGGGCAGATCACCTGAGGTCAGGGGTTCAAGACCAGCCTAACCAACATGGAGAAACCCCATCTCTACTAAAAATACAAAATTAGCTGGGTGTGGTGGCACCTGCCTGTAATCCCAGATACTCGGGAGGCTGAGGTAGGAGAATCGCTTGAATCCGGGAGGCAGAGGTTGCGGTGAGCCGAGATCGCGTCATTGCACTCCAGCCTTGGCAACAAGAGCAAAATTCCATCTCAAAAAAAATAAATAAAATAAATAAAGAGGAGCTGACCACAAAATAGATCTAAAATATGATTTAAAAACATAAGAGGGCTCCATAAATACCAACAAGACCCTGGAAAATGTAAGCTAAGTGACAACATTTGTTAAAAATAAGTAAGTCCAAGGCATTTAGTTGGGATACAATTGAAGTATCTTAAAATTAAGAACTAAATATGCCACTTTTGAGTGAAAAAAATAAGCTAACAGGACAGACTGCCAGGACAACAGGTAAAAACCAAGACCTTCCCATGTACATCTGGATGTATGGTCACCCAATACAAAGCATACCTAGGAAAAACTACGTTGTTTCATCCACAAGGCAATCCCAAGAGATGAGGATCAAAAAGCCACAACTTTTTTTTTTTTTTTTGGAGACGGAGTTTTGCTCTTGTCGCCCAGGCTGGAGTGCAGTGGCACAGTCTCGGCTGGAGTGCAGTGGTACAGTCTCAGCTCACTGTTTGAAACCTCCACCTCCCGGATTCAAGCAATTCTCCTACCTCAGCCTTCCAAGTAGCTGGAATTACAGGCACCCACCACACCACATGCCCGACTCATTTTTGTATTTTTAGTAGACATGGGGTTTCACCGTGTTGCCCAGGCTGGTGTCCAACTCCTGACCTCAGGTGATCTGCCCTTCTTGGCCTCCCAAAGTGCTGGGATTAGAAGAAGTGTGAGCCACCGCACCCAGCCAAAGCCACAAACTTTTATAAAATCAAGTCTAAAAAGAAAACACCACGGCCGGGCGCGGTGGCTCAAGCCTGTAATCCCAGCACTTTGGGAGGCCGAGACGGGCGGATCACGAGGTCAGGAGATCGAGACCATCCTGGCGAACACGGTGAAACCCCGTCTCTACTAAAAATACAAAAAACTAGCCGGGCGCGGTGGCGGGCGCCTGTAGTCCCAGCTACTCGGAGGCTGAGGCAGGAGAATGGCGTAAACCCGGGAGGCGGAGCTTGCAGTGAGCTGAGATCCGGCCACTGCACTCCAGCCCTGGTGACAGAGCAAGACTCCGTCTCAAAAAAAAAAAAAAAAAAAAAAGAAAACACCAAAACCCCACAGAATACATTTCTTTCTTCATAAAAATTCACCCTAACTACCTATTTCACCAGTGGCTCATACCTGTAATCCCAGCAGTTTGGGAGGCCGAGGCAGGCAGATCACTAGGTCAGGAGTTCAAGACCAGCCTGGCCAATATGGTGAAACTCCATCTCTACTAAAAATACAAAAAATTGGCCAGGCGTGGTGGCGCATACCTGTAATCCCAGCTACTGGGGAGGCTGAGGGAAGAGAATCACTTGAACCCGGGAGGCGGAGGTTGCAGTGAGCTGAGATCGCACCACTGCACTCCAGCCTGGGTGACAGAGCAAGACTCTGTCTCAAAAAAAAAAAAAAAAAGAACAGGGACAATTTGGCAGGCCACCGCTCTCCCTCCATCAAGGTGAGTTAAACAGTGTTATTCTCAAAGGAGAAGGGGAGGAATGGAAAGGAAGGGAGGACAGTGTTCATGCACGACTTGCACACTGGACCTAGCTTTGGTCTACATTTTGCCTCCTTCACACAAGGCCAGGCAAAACTCATGGGCTCTGGACCCCACCTTGTCACCAAGATCTTATACCTGGGGAATCAACTGACCTTGGAAATTCTAAACCCCAGAACCAAATTTCAACCATCAAAATTATTCAGTCTAGCAGTCTTCCTCCTCCGTGGCTGCCACCTCCAACAATAACAGTAATAGTACCCACTTATTGACATTTACTATATGCTAGACTTTGTGCTGATCACTTTTCATGTATAACAACTTTCAAGCCTGCCAGAAATCCTGTGTTTTTTAAAGTATCTTTCGTATTTTTACAAATTAATATATACTTTTAAAAAAAGAAAAAAAAGTCAACCAATAGAGGAAATAAAAAACAGCCCCCTAATGACCCACACTTTAAACAGCAGGTACATACATATCCTTTCAAACCCTTTCTGCACCACAAAACACTTTTCTTCTTTTTTCACAATGAGGCTACATGAAGTAGAACGTTAGTGTTCCAGCTAACAAAACGTTTCATCAGCTGAAAAACATTCTACCGCATTTTTTCTTTTTTTTTTTTTTTGAGATGCAGTCTCGCTCTGTCACCAGACTGGCATTCAGTGGCACGATCTCAGCTCACTGCGACCTCCACCTCCCAGGTTCAAGCAATTCTCCTGCCTCAGCCTCACAGGTAGCTGGGACTACAGGCATGTGCCACCATGCCCAGCTAATTTCTGTGTTTTTAGGAGAGACGGGATTTCACCAAGTTGGCCAGGGTGGTCTCAATCTCCTGACCTTGTGATCTGCCCACTTCAGCCTCCCAAAGTGCTGGGATTACAGGCGTAAGCCACCGTGCCCAGCCCTCATTCTCTTTTTTAAGGCTATTTCTCTATATGATCACATCGTAATTTATTTAGAGATAGGCATTATTAGGCTGGGCACGGTGGCACACGCCTGTAATCTCAGCACTTTGGGAGGCTGGGGTGGGCGGATCACGAGGTCAAGAGCTCGAGACCAGCCTGGCCAATATGGTGAAACCCCGTCTCTAATAAAGAAATACAAAAATTAGCTGGATGTGGTGGCGCACACCTGTCCCAGCTACTCGGCAGGCTGAGGCACGAGAATCGCTTGAATCCTGGAGGTAGAGGTTGCAGCGAGCCGAGATCACGCCACTGTACTCCAGCATGGGCAACAGAGCGAGACTCTGCCTCAAAAAAAAAAAAAAAAAGAAAGAAAAAAAAGGAGACAGCAAATTAGTGTCTTTAAGTCCACAGTGCCTACGATCATGTGGGTATATAACAAAAGGCAATAAATATTTGTTGTATGTCACTTTCTTTGTACCACATTTATCTTCCCTACTGGGCCATTCACATCTTTCACAATGGCCTGGCATTTAATCAGAGCACAAACATATTTGTTGAAAGTACAGGTGGCCGGGCGCGGTGGCTCAAGCCTATAATCCCAGCACTTTGGGAGGCCAAGACGGGTGGATCACGAGGTCAGGAGATCGAGACCATCCTGGCTAACATGGTGAAACCCCATCTCTACTAAAAAAATACAGAAAACTAGCCGGGTGAGGTGGCGGGCGCCTGTAGTCCCAGCTACTCGGGAGGCTGAGGCAGGAGAATGGCGTAAACCCGGGAGGCGGAGCTTGCAGCGAACTGAGATCCGGCCACTGCACTCCAGCCCGGGCAACAGAGCAAGACTCCGTCTCAAAAAAAAAAAAAAAAGAAAAAGACAGTACAGGCATATCTTGTGTTATTGTGCTTTGCTTTATTGAGTTCTGCAGATACTGCATTTTTTTTTTTTTTACAAACTGACAGGCTGTGGCAACCCTGTGTCAAGCAAGTCTACTGGGACCATTTTCCCAACACCATGTGCTCACCCATGTGTCACAATTCTCTCAACATTTCAAACTTTTTCATTATTATTATATTTCTTATGGTGATCTGTGATCAGTGATCTTTAATGTTACTATTGTAATTGCTTTGGGGCACCACAAATAGCACCCACGTAAAACAGCAAACTTAATTGGTAAGTGTTGTGTGTGTTCTGAGTGTTCCACCAATTGGCCATTCCCCCATTTCACTCCCTTTCTTGAGCCTCCCTATTCCCTGAGACACAACATTATTGAAATCAGGCCAATTAATAACCCTACAATGGTCTCTAAGTGCTCAAGTGAAAGGAAAGTGACCATGTCTGTCACTTTAAATCAAAAGCTAGAAATGATTAAGCTTAAGGGGAAGGAATGTCAAAAGCTGAGATAGGCTGAAAGCTACATCTCTTGCCAAGTTGTGAATGCAAAGGAAAACTTCCCAAAATAAATTAAAAGTGCTACTCCGGTGAACACACAAATGATGAGAGCCGGAAACAGCCTTAGTATTGATATGGAGAAAGTTTCAGTAGTCTGGATCAAGAAAATCAGCTACAACATTCCCTTATGCCAAAGCCTAATCCAGAGCAAGGCCCTCTCTTCAATTCTATGAAGGCTGAGAAAGGTGAAGAAGCTTCAAAAGAAAGTTGGAAGCTAGCAGAGGTTGGTTCATGAGCTTTAAGGAAAGAAGTCATCTTTGTATCAAAAAAGTGCAAGGTGAAGCAACAAGCAATGACAGAAAAGCTGCAAGTTACCCAGAAGATCTGGCTACAATCATTGACGAAGGTGGCTATACTAAACAACACCGTTGACAACGATTTTTTCTTTTCCTTTTTTTTTGAGACACAGTCTCGCTCTATCGCCAAGGCTGGAGTGCAGTGGCGTGATCTCGGCTCACTGCAACCTCCACCTCTCGGGTTCAAGTGATTCTCATGCCTCAGCCTCCCGAGTAGCTGAAATTACAGGTGCCCAACACCAGGCCTGGCTAATTTTTGTATTTTTATTTTTGTATTTTTAGTAGAGACAGATTTCACCATGTTGGTCAGGCTGGTCTCAAACTCCTGACCTCAGGTGATCCACCTGCCTCGGCCTCCCAAAGTGTTGGGATTACAGGTGTGAGCCACACTTGGCCAAACGTAACTTTTACATGCACTGAGAAACCAAAAAATTTGTGTGACTCACTTTATTGTGATTATTTGCTTTATTAAAGTAGTCTGGAACCAAACTCGCAATATCTCCAAAGTAAGCCTCTGTAGATTTAACACCCAGGATAGAACTGCTTCCCGCTCAGCCCAGGCCACTTGGCGTTTCTGGATCTCAGGATGCACACACAATTCAAACTTGAAACCCACCTGCTTCACCAGGAGCTGCCCTAAGAGGGTTTTCACATAAAGAGGTCTACTCAGCTATTATCACGAGAAGTCAGCACTACAAGGGATCTTAGCAGTTATAGATGGATTTCTCCTCACTTTATAGTAAGAGAAATCATAAATTATGGTTTTATGACAAACTAATAAAGCTTCAAACCACATGAAATACATTGAAAATTTTGAAACAAAAGTATAAAGCAATTAAGTTTAGATTTTGGTAGGTATAGGCCATGCACAGTGGGGAAGCCAGGAGGTTGAAATCAGCCTGGGCAACATAGCTAGACCCTGTCTCTACTAAAGAAAAAAAAGGCCGGGCGCAGTGGCTCAAGCCTGTAATCCCAGCACTTTGGGAGGCCGAGACGAGCGGATCACGAGGTCAGGAGATCGAGACCATCCTGGCTAACATGGTGAAACCCCGTCTCTACTAAAAAATACAAAAAACTAGCCAGGCGAGGTGGTGGGCGCCTGTAGTCCCAGCTACTCGGGAGGCTGAGGCAGGAGAATGGCGTAAACCCGGGAGGCGGAGCTTGCAGTGAGCTGAGATCCGGCCACTGCACTCCAGCCCGGGCGACAGAGCAAGACTCCGTCTCAAAAAAAAAAAAAAAAAAAAGCTGAGTGCAGTGGCTCACGCCTGTAATCCCAGCACTTTGGGAGGCCAAGGCGGGCAGATCACGAGGTCAGGAGATTGATACCATCCTGGCTAACAAGGTGAAACTCCGTCTCTACTACAAATACAAAAAAAATTAGCCAGGCGTGGTGGCGGGTGCCTGTAGTCCCAGCTACCAGGGAGGCTAAGGCAGGAGAATGGTGTGAACCCGCGAGGCAGAGCTTGCAGTGAGCTGAGATCGCGCCACTGCACTCCAGCCTGGGCGACGGAGCGAAATTCTGTCTCAAACAAAAAAAAAGCCAAAAAAGGTAGATTAAGGCCGGGCACAGTGTCTCACACCAGTAATCCCAGCACTTTGGGAGGCCGAGGTAGGTGGATCACGAAGTCAGGAGATCGAGGCCATCCTGGCTAACACGGTGAAACCCCATCTCTACTAAAAATACAAAAAATGAGCCAGGCAAGGTGGCATGTGCCTGTAGTCCCAGCTACTCAGGAGGCTGAGGCAGGAGAATGGTGTGAACCCAGGAGGTGGAGCTGCAGTGAGTGGAGATTGCACCACTGTACTCCAACCCAAGCGGTAGAGGGAGACTCCATCTCAAGGAAAAAAAAAATTATACTAGGTACTTTTTGGGGTGGAGAGAGGAATGTGAAGGTAATGAGATTTTGCAAAAATCTAAATGTGTAGTAGAGCCTGCGAAAACATTGAGAAACCCATGTCTTATCTCATGGTAGTGTAAAATTTTGGTTTCAGTAATTCCTAACACCAGACTTCTCTGAATATTAGCCAATGCATCATACGCTGCTAGAAACAGGTTCATATAGTACATCATCAACCATAAAGCTTCGGCTTAAGAGACTTCAATAATGATTGGCTGTCACCTAACTAGAAAAGCTGACAAAACACAGATTCATTTTTCCATTACATTTAATCATGGAACTTAGCTACTGTGACTTTATTACCAAAAGTATAAGCAGCTAGTATTGCTATTATAAAAACAGCATTTTCCTCTCCTAGTCACCCCACAGAAGCCTTAGTATCTGATTACTAGCAACTCTCAAAAAGGACAAGAAACCAACTAGACCATAAGGTACTATTAAGAGTGATTTTTAAAGAACCTGTTCAATTCCAGAAGCAAATAACCACATAAAGAGATTAAAATTGGGTTCTAAGGTTCTTTTTTTTGAGACGGAGTCTCGCTCTGTCGCCCAGGCTGGAGTGCAGTGGCCGGATCTCAGCTCACTGCAAGCTCCGCCTCCTGGGTTTACGTCATTCTCCTGTCTCAGCCTCCCAAGTAGCTGGGACTACAGGCGCCCGCCACCTCGCCCGGCTGATTTTTTGTATTTTTTTAGTAGAGACGGGGTTTCACCGTGTTAGCCAGGATGGTCTCAATCTCCTGACCTTGTGATCCGCCCGTCTCAGCCTCCCAAAGTGCTGGGATTACAGGCTTGAGCCACCGCGCCCGGCCAGGTTTTTGTTTTATGGCAAGACATGGCAGTATAAAAAGCATGGCCGGGTGCTGTGGCTCACGCCTGTAATCCCAGCACTGTAGGAGGCCAAGGCGGGTGGATCACCCAAGGTCAGGAGTTCTAGACCAGTCTGGACAACAGGGTGAAACCTCGTCTCTATTAAAAATACCAAAAAAATTAGCCGGATGTGGTGGCAGGCGCCTGTAATTCCAGCTACTTGGGAGGCAGAGGCAGGAGAATCACTTGAACCCAGGAGGCAGAGGTTGCACTGAGCCGAGATCAGGAGATCATGCCATTGCACTCCAGCCTGGGCAACAAGAGTGAAACTCTGTCTCCAAAAAAAAAAAAGTTCAAGCAGCCAAAATCCATAGTGTAAAGCAGTGTTACCTTTTATGTAACATAAATTGGTTACATTTACAGGATCACTCATTCATTCATTTAGGAAAATTTTACTCAGCCCAGCTTGGCGCTGGGCCAGGCTCTGAGCCAACTTCTGCCCTCACTAAACTTGGAGCAGACACAGAGAAAAGACAGCAGAAAACTACAGTACAGAACTGCAGAGTGCCACGAGATCCCACAGAAGGACTGCCTGCTCCAACAGGAAAGACTTCCCAAAGGACGCCACAGGAAGGCTAAGACAGAAAGGAGGAAGCCGCAGATGGAATGAGAGGGTAGGCAGATTATGTCCCAAGAAGACAGGATAGACTGGAAACAGCAGGGCTGGATTGCTGATCAACAGCAGACGAAAGCAGGACTGAAGAATCCCCCATCAGGAGCTGCTTTCTTCTGTGCCAAAAACTTGACATTCAAATTACCACATGAAGATCTGGTTGTTCCCAGTCATGCGTCTTCATTCTATAAGGTGATAAAGGTCCTCCTCTTACCCGTCTTCCAGATACTAAATAGTAATCTTTTTATATTTTTATTTTACTTTTGATACTCTTTTCTACTCTATTTCCAGATACTAAATAGTAATCTTTTTGATTTTTATTTTACTTTTGATACTCTTTTCTACTCTATTTCCAGATACTAAATAGTAATCTTTTTATATTTTTATTTTACTTTTGATACTCTTTTCTACTCTATTTCCAGATACTAAATAGTAATCTTTTTGATTTTTATTTTACTTTTGATACTCTTTTCTACTCTATTTCCAGATACTAAATAGTAATCTTTTTATATTTTTTTACTTTTGATACTCTTTTCTACTCTATTTACAAAGAAGTGGAAACTCTCAAAATAATCCAGTGTGTTAAATATACTGACTGCAAAAAAAAAGATAAATCTATGAAGTCTCCTCAGACATAGAACTCTAGTATTTCAGAGAGAAAGAGTGGCTTAACTGTAACAGTATTATTAATTAAATGCTGATAAAAATCATCCTTTCAAACTTTTTCTAATTTTAATTATAAATCTAAATCCTTTAATCATTAATTACACTACTGCTGTGGTTGCTAAGCAGACTCATGTTGCAGCAAACAAGGAAACTAGTTACCTAAAGACATCAATTAGAAAGCATCCTCAAAAATGACACTTCAACATTTTTTTCTTCACTTGTGTAAACTTGCTAAATGCCTATGTGAAATGAAGCAATCTCTAAAGCAAGACTGTCTTTGAACTGTACTGAATCAAAATAATTTAATCACGTAAAAAAATTTTTTTTTTTTTTTTTTTTGAGACGGAGTCTTGCTCTGTCGCCCGGGCTGGAGTGCAGTGGCCGGATCTCAGCTCACTGCAAGCTCCGCCTCCCGGGTTTACGCCATTCTCCTGCCTCAGCCTCCCGAGTAGCTGGGACTACAGGCGCCCGCCACCTCGCCCTGCTAGCTTTTTGTATTTTTTAGTAGAGACGGGGTTTCACCATATTAGCCAGGATGGTCTCGATCTCCTGACCTCGTGATCCGCCCGTCTTGGCCTCCCAAAGTGCTGGGATTACAGGCTTGAGCCACCGCGCCCGGCCAAAAAATTTCTTTTTTTTTTGAGACGGAGTCTCGCTCCATCCCCCAGGCTGGAGTGCAGTGGCGCGATCTCGGCTCACTGCAAGCTCCGCCTCCTGGGTTCACGCCATTCTCCTGGACTACAGGTGCCCACCACCGCGCCCAGCTCATTTTTTATATTTTTAGTAGAGACGGGGTCTCACTATGTTAGCCAGGATGGTCTTGATGTCCTGACCTCGTGATCCGCCCGCCTCAGCCTCCCAAAGTGCAGGGATTACAGGCGTGAGCCACCATGCCCAGCCAAAAAAATTTTTTTAATACAGACAAGGTCTTTCTATGTTGTTGCCCAGGCTGGTCGCAGACTTCTGGCCTCAAGCAACCCTCCTGTCTTGGCCTCCCAAAATGATGGGATTACAAGAGTGAGCCACCCATATCCAGCCTAACATTTTACAGATAATAAATATTTTGAGGATAAAAACACACATAGCCACCTAGGCTGCAGTTCAGTGATACCATCACAGCTCAATGCAGCCTCAAACTCCTGGGCTCAAGCATTCCTCCCACCTCAGCCTCTAAAGTAGCTGGGGACTACAGGTGAGCACCGTCACACCTGGCTAAATATTTTATTTTTATTTTTTTAAACAGAGTCTCCCTCTGTCACCAGGCTGGAGTGTAGTGGCACGATCTTGGCTCACTGCAACTTCCACCTCCGGGTTCAAGTGATTCTCCTGTATCAGCCTCCCGAGTAGCTCGGACTACAGATGCCCACTACCACACCCAGCTAATTTTTTTGTATTTTTAGTAGAGATGGAGTTTCACCATGTTGGTCAGGCTGGCTCAAACTCCTGATCTCAGGTGATCCGCCTGCCTCGGCCTCCCAAAGTCCTGGGATTATAGGTGTGAACCACACTGCACCTGGCCTTTTTAAAAAATATTTCGTAGAGAGAGGGTTTCAATATGTTGCCTAGACTGATCTGGAATTCCTAGCCTCAAGTGATTCTCCTGTCTTGGCCTTCCAGAGTACTAGGATTACAGGCGTGAGCCACTGTGCCTAGCCCTGTTATTGTTTTTTTTATTTTTGAGATGGGAGTTTCACTCTCTATGCCCAGGCTGGAGTACAGTAGTACAATCTCCGTTCACTGCAACTGCTGCCTCCCTGGTTCAAGTGATTCTCTTGCCTCAGCCTCCTGAGTAGTTGGGACTACAGGCATGTACCACCACACCTGGCT
Organism: Trachypithecus francoisi; assembly: GCF_009764315.1. NCBI lineage: Eukaryota > Metazoa > Chordata > Mammalia > Primates > Cercopithecidae > Trachypithecus > Trachypithecus francoisi. The sequence goes on along the minus strand of NW_022681468.1, from coordinate 2,778,665 downwards.
AATTTTGGTTTTTTTTTTTTTTTTTTTGAGACGGAGTCTCGCTCTGTTGCCCAGGCTGGAGTGCAATGGCGCGATCTCGGCTCACTGCAAGCTCCATCTCCCAGGTTCACGCCATTCTCCTGCCTCAGCCTCCCAAGTAGCTGGGACTACAGGTGCCCGCCACCACAGCCAGCTAATTTTTTTGTATTTTTAGTAGAGACAGGGTTTCACCATGTTAGCCAGGATGGTCTTGATCTCCTGACCTCGTGATCCACCCGCCTTGGCCTCCCAAAGTGCTGGGATTACAGGCGTGAGCTACCACCCTGGCCCGTATTTTTATTTTTATTTTATTTATTTATTTTTTTGAAATGAAGTCTCACTCTGTCGCCCAGGCTGGAGTGCTGTGGTGCAATCTCAGCTCACTGCAACCTCTGCCTCCCAAGTTCAAGTGATTCTCCTGCCTCAATCTCCCAAGTAGCTGGGATTACAGGCACACACCACCACGACCAGCCAATTTTTATATTTTTAGTAGAGATGGGGTTTCACCAAGTTGGCCAGGCTGGCCTTGAACTCTTGACCTCAGGTGACCTCCCAACCTCAGCCTCCCAAAGTTCTGGGATTACAGGCATGAACCACCACGCTCAGCCTCTTATAGGTTCTTTTTATGTAACAACTCATTTAAAACTCGTAAAACCTAAGGAGGTAGGTACTACTATGACCTCCATTTTATAGATGAGGAAACTGAGACACAGAGAAATTAAGTAACTCACCCAAGATTACATGGCTAGGAAAAGACAGTGTTGAGATTCAAACCCAGATAGTCTGTTCCAAAATCTATACTCTTTACTGCCTCCCAATAGTTTTCCAAACATACACACCAAGTATTCATAACTGAAAACTACTATAATAAAACCCCAGCCATCTATAATCCTTAAGGAATTAATTCTTATGAATGGCAGCATTCTCTGAATGGTTGGGTTAACCCTTCCATCTCAGGCAAAATCTGAAATTGTGTTGTGCATATGATGGCCACTGGCACACAAGGCTATTGAGAACCTGGGGTGTGGTTAAGCCGAAATGGGTTGTGACATATATGTAAAATATGTTCTAAAATTTGAGAGACTTAGTATAAAAAAAAGAATGTAGGCCGGGCGCGGTGGCTCAAGCCTGTAATCCCAGCACTTTGGGAGGCCGAGTTGGGCGGATCACGAGGTCAGGAGATCGAGACCATCCTGGCTAACACGGTGAAACCCCATCTCTACTAAAAAAATACAAAAAATTAGCCGGGCGAGATGGCAGGCGCCTGTAGTCCTAGCTACTCGGGAGGCTGAGGCGAGAGAATGGCGTAAACCCAGGAGGCGGAGCTTGCAGTGAGCTGAGATCCGGCCACTGCACTCCAGCCTGGGCGACAGAGCGAGACTCCGTCTCAAAAAAAAAAAAAAAAAAATGTAAACTACCCCACTAATGATGTTTTAATATTAACTACATACTCAAGTAATTTTTTTTTCTTTTTTTATTGAGATGAAGTCTCAATCTGTCGCCCAGGCTGGAATGCAACGGCATGACCTTGGCTCACTGCAACCTCTGCCTCCCAAGTTCAAGTGATTCTCCTGCCTCAGCCTGCCAAGTAGCTGGGAGTACAGGCGCCCGCCACCACGCCTGACTCATGTTTTGTATTTTTAGTAGAGATGGTGTTTCACTGTGTTAGCCAGGATGGTCTCGATCCTCTGACCTCATGATCTGCCCACCTCAGCCTCCCAAAGTGCTGGGATTACAGGCATGAGACACTATGCCCAGCCTCAAGTCATATTTTTTACATGAGTTAAATATAATTTCAACATCATTCTTTTTTTTTTTTTTTTTTTTTTTTTGAGGCAGAGTCTCACTCTGTCACCCAGGCTGGAATGCAATGGTACGATCTCAGCTCCCAGCACTCTCTGCCTCCCAGGTTCAAGTAATTCTCGTGCCTCAGCCTCCCCAGTAGCTGGCATTACAGGCATCTGTCACCACACTTGGCTAATTTTTGTATTATTAGTACAGACAGGGTTTCCCCATGTTGGCCAGGCTAGTCTCTAACTCCTGACCTTAAGTGATCCACCCGCCTCGGTCTCCCAAAGTGCTGGGATTATAGGCATGAGCCACCACGCTCAGCCTCTTTTGCCTTTTTAAAGTGGCTCCTAGAAAATTTTAAATTGTGGCCGGGCACGGTGGCTCATGCCTGTAATCCCAGCACTGTGGGAGACCGAGGCGGGTGGATCACTTGAGGACAGAAGTTCAAGACCAACCTGGCCAACACGGTGAAACTCCATCTCTACTAAAAGTACAAAAATTAGCCATGCGTGGTGACACATGGCTATAGTCCCAGCTACTTGGGAGGCTGAGGCAGGAGAATCGCTTGAACCTGGGAGGCAGAGGTTGCAGTGAGTCGAGACCATGCCACTGTACTCCAGCCTGGGTGACAGAGCAAGAATCCATCTCAAAAAAACAACAACAACAAAAATTAGCCAGGGATAGTGGTGTGCACCTGTAGTCCCAGCTACTCAGGAGGTTAAGGCAGGAGGATTTTTTGAGCCCAGGAGTTTAAAGTTATAGTAAGTTTGTCACTGCATTCTAGCCTGGGCAGCAAAGCAAGACTCTATTTCTTAAAAAAAAAAAAAAAAAAAAGTTGTGTTTCTATTGCACACAGCTCATCTAAAATGTATCCAGTTTCTGTCTACATCACTGATATTATTTACTCTTTTCTTGATGACTCAGTCATCATGAGGAACTTTAACTACTACCCTATGTGTAATTTCTCATCTGTAATTGTGACTATCGTTGGGTTGACTAAGGTCAGGCTGCCCACCCTCAGACCTCAACCTCAGGCTGTGCCTGAAGCTATACCTCTGTATGATTTCCAGCCTGAGACCGCACTCTCCAGTCTGTCTGCCAACGACTACCCCTCTAGCAACCTCAGATGCAGTTTCTAATGGCTTAGAAGCCTGGTAAATTAGAACTGTGTAACATGTAAGAATAAAGGTTATGTGAAGGATAGAGGAAGTCTACAAACTGAATTCAGTTTCAACGCCAAGTTCCTTGACAACTATTTTGATCCCTCAGAGACGCTTTTCTGCCTTGATTATTGTAAGGGACTATTCTCTTCAACTCCAAACACTTAAAGGTATCAATTTTAACTTAAATTGGAGCACTTTACATCTCAGCTTAAGATCCACCAGCTGGGCATGGTGGCCCATGCCTATAATCCCAGTATCCCAGCATCCCAGCACTTTGGGAGGCCAAGGTGGGGGGGGGGGAGTGGATCACCTGAGGTCAGGAGTTCGAGACCAGCCTGGCCAACACGGCGAAACTCTCTCTACTAAAAATACAAAAATTAGCTGGGCATGGTGATGGGCGCCTGTAGTCCCAGCTACTTGGGAGGATGAGGCACGAGAATCGTTTCAACCTGGGAGGTGGCGGCTGCAGTGAGCCGAGACCATGCCACTGCGCTCCAGCCTGGGTGACAGAGTGAGATTACGTCTCCAAAAAGAAAAAGGAAAAAAAGATCCATCAACAGTAGTTTCAGCTTGAGAAGATGTAGATGAAAACGTTCTGGAGATAGATGTTGATAATGGTTGCTAAACAATATGTACTTAATGCCACAGAACTGTAAACTTGAAAATTGCTAAAATGGTAACTCATAATATTTTAACTCAAAACTAATCCTTCAATATTTTCATATCTTTCTCAGGACTAGGTTCAAATTCTTATGTAGGTTAATACACTTCCCTCACACTCCCTCACACCTGGCTTCTACCACTTTTCCAGCCTCGTCCCCTTCCTCTTACCTCCTTTGGCCTCATATCCTAGGCAACTTCCCTTAACACACCATGCTGATTCAGACCTCAACATTCTGAATGTCAAAAATCCTTCTACTTGGCCAGGCGCAGTGGCTCATGCCTGTAATCCCAGCACTTTGGGAGGCCGAGGTGAGTGGATCACCTGAGGTCAGGAGTTCGAGACCAGCCTGGCCAACAATGGTGAAACCCTGTTTCTACCAAAATACAAAAATTAGCCGCGTGTGGCTGTGCACACCTATAATCCCAGCTCCTGGGGAGGCTGAGGCATGAGACTCGATTGAATCCGGAAGGCGGAGGTTATAGTGAGACAAGCTCGCACTACTGCACTCCAGCCTGGGTGACAGAGCGAGACTCCATCTCAAAAAAATAAATAAAAATAAAATAAAATAAAATCCTTCTACCTAAAAGTCCTTCCCCATCACCATCACTCCCTCTTCCTCAATCTTCCAAACCCCACTCAAATGTCGCCTCCTCTATGAAACTTCCCAACATCCTGAGGTTGAGAAGATCTCTCTGTCACTGTACTCTGCTGCACCTTGTATCCTGACTTTTATCTTTTGGAATGGCATTTTTTAGTTACATGATTGTTCTCGACAATGTGAGCTCACCAGAAGCAATGGCTGACCAGCACATAAATGATGCATCCTAAAGGCGTGCTGAGTTCATTCAGTAAGCAAGTACATATTAAATGCCTACCAGAGACCCACAATGTCCTAAGTGCCAAGGATACTGCGGTGGGAAAAGAAAACAAAACTGCTTTCATGGTGCTTCCACAAATAAACACCAGGCCGATATAAGTACTACAAAGAGGAACTGGCCGGGTGTAGTAGCTCACACCTGTAATCCCAGTACTTTGAGAGGCCGAGGAGGGCAGATCACTTGAGGCCAGACATTCAAGACCAGCCTGACCAACATGGCGAAACCCCATCTCTACTAAAAATACAAAAAACTAGCTGGGCATGGTGGCACACGCCTGTGGTCCCAGCTGCTTGGGAGGCTGAGGCACGAGAATCGCTTGAACCCAGGAGGCGGAGGCTGCAGTGAGCCAAGATCACGCCAGTGCACTCCAGCCTGGGTGACAGAGTAAGACTCTGTCTCAAAAACCAGTAAGTACTACAAAGAGGAATAAAGCACAGGAAGGGGAGGGGCATTTCATACAAGATGGAAGGTGTCATCCAGGTAGAGACCACAAAAAGGGCTTTTCAGCTGACTGACAGAACACTGCGTGAAGTGGACCTTATTCTGGTTCTGAGTCAAGTCTGGAAAACAGAAAGTACTGCACAGGGAAGGTCAACTTTAATGTCTTTTTTTTTTTTTTTTTTTGAAACCAAGTTTCGCTCTTGTTGCCCAGGCAGGAGTGCAATGGCACAATCTCGACTCACTGCAACCTCTGCCTTCCGGGTTCAAGTGATTCTCCTGCCTCAGCCTCCTGAGTAGCAGAGATTACAGGTACCACCATGCCTGGCTAATTTCTTTGTATTTTTAGTGGAGACGAGGTTTCGTTATGTTGGTCAGGCTGATCTCGAACTCCTGACCTCAGGTGATCCACCTGCCTCAGTCTCCCAAAGTGCTGGGATTACAGGCGTGAGCCACCGCACCGGCTAAACTTTAATTTCTAAGAAAAGCAAACTATTCTCTCTCTGTCCATATTAACTTAATAGATTTTGCAATTACCACCTAGCTATTCTCAGCATGAAGGGCACAAGCATTCTGCCTCAGAGTAATAGGGTAATTGTGATCCTTTTCTGACTGAATCTTGTCTGCTAAGAAGCCTCATGGTTGCTAGAGAAAACTTAAAAGTACTCAGCAAACATTTGCCCTTTTTTTTTTAAAGACAGGATCTGTCACCCAGGCAGAAGTACAATGGCATGAAAACAGCTCACTGCAACCTCCACCTCCCAGGCTCAAGGGATCCTCCTACCCCGGCCTTCTGAGTAGCTGGAACCACAGGTGTCAGCCACCACACCCAGCTAATTTTTGTATTATTTAGGTAGAGATAGAGTTTTGGCATGATGGCCAGGCTGGTGTTAAACTCCTGGGCTCAAGCAATCCTCCCACCTCAGCCTCCCAAAGTGCTGGGATTACAGGCATGAGCCACTGTGCCCAGCATTGTTTTTTTTTTTTAAGAGACCAGGCCTCTCTCTGTTGCCCAGGCTGAAGTACAGTGGGTGATCATAGCTCACTACAGTCTCAACTTCCTGGGTTCACGCGATCCTGGTGCCTTAGCCTCCTGAGTTGCTGGGTCTACAAAGGCATGCCACTATGTCCTGCTAATTTTTACTTTTTTTTAATATAGACAGGGTCTCAGTATGTTGCCCTGTCTAGTCTCAAACTCCTAGCCTCAAGCAATCCTTCCACCCCGGCCTCCTGAAGTGCTGGGATTGCAGATGTAGGCCATGGCACCTGGCCTACTGACTTGTTTTTTTTTTAAGACAGTCTCACTTTGTTGCCCAGGCTGGAATGCAGTGGCGCAATCTCAGCTCACTGCAACTTCTGCCTCCCAGGCTCAAGCAATTCTCCTGCCTCATCCTCCCAAATAGCTGGGATTACAGGCGCCCTCCACCACGCCCAGCTAATTTTTATATTTTTAGTAGAAATGGGGTTTCACTATGTTGGCGAGGCTGGTCTCGAACTCCTGACCTCAAGTGATCTGCCTGCCTTGGCCTCCAAAGTGCTGAGATTACAGGCATAAACCACCACACCCAGACCCTGACTACTTGTTACATATAGTAACAGACAATAATCTAAGCACCTGACAATCCTAAAAGCATTGTGAAATATAGTGTTATTAAACCCGTTTTTACAAATAGGAAAATAAGGCACAAAGAGGTTAAATAATTTATCCAAAGTCGGCTGGGTACTGTGGCTCATGCCTGTAATCCCAGCACTTTGGGAGGGAGAGGCAGATGGATCATGACGTCAGGAGTTTGAGACCAGCCTAGCCAACATGGTGAAACCTCGTCTCTACTAAAGATAAAAAAATTAGCTGGGCGTGGTAGCACGCGCCTGTAATCTCAGCTACTCGGGAGGCTGAGGCAGGAGAATCACTTGAACCCGGGAGGCGGAGGTTGCAGTGAGCCAAGATAGCGCCACTGCACTCTAGCCTGGGCAACAGAACAAGAATCTGTCTCAAAAAAAAAAAAAAAAAGGCTGGGCGCGGTGGCTCAAGCCTGTAATCCCAGCACTTTGGGAGGCCGAGACGGGCGGATCACGAGGTCAGGAGATCGAGACCATCCTGGCTAACACGGTGAAACCCCATCTCTACTAAAAAATACAAAAAACTAGCCGGGCGAGGTGGCAGGCGCCTGTAGTCCCAGCTACTCGGGAGGCTGAGGCAGGAGAATGGCGTAAGCCCAGGAGGCGGAGCTTGCAGTGAGCTGAGATCCGGCCACTGCACTCCAGCCTGGGCGACAGAGCCAGACTCCGTCTGAAAAAAAAAAAAAAAAAAAAAAAATTGTCCAAAGTCACAGAGTTAGTAAGAGGCAAAGCCAGAATATACAGTCTCGGGTCTGGACTTGCTGATAACCACTATGCTCTACACTTTCACATCTGTGTTTCCCATCACAAATACTAGCTCTACAAAAATCTCTGTTTATACTTTGGTAATTTGTGATGTTGACTATTATTTACTGATACTATTTTCAAGAATGTCATTAGATAGAAATACAAACATGCAACTGAGTAAAAAGTGTAATACAAGAAATCAACACAGACAGAAATTACACCTCTACAAAAAGTGTACATACAAACTCTGCCAGGTGCCTGGAGCACAAAGATGGACGAAGCGAGTCCAGTCCCTGCCCTGAGAACCTTGGTCCGGTGGGCTCAGGGTGACGCTCATCAGGCAAACTGGCAACACAGGGAGGACGTGTGGGTGCTGCAGATGCCCAGGTAGCAATCCAGAACCCACAACATTAAAGCCACTGAACACAGGCAAAAAGTTTTGATTTAATATACTTATTTTACCTTAAGATTTAAGGGTAACATCTTTCTGGACACGGCAGAGATCTATCTCAAGCTCCACACAGCCAAAATAAAACTTATTATTCTTGCAACCCTTTAAACTTACTCCTTCTCAAGAAGTATCTTTTATCTTAAAGGAAAGGCAAGCCTGGCTGCTGAAGCAATAAACCTGTTACCCTCAATTCCAGCTATCTCCCTCCCTCCTTCACATACACACACACTTAGGTGTGCATGCACGCAAGCACTCACTCCCTCACCTGCACACACTCACACGTACACATACACACACTCTCCATCCGATCTATTTACTGTCTTTCAACTGGATCTTTCTCTTCTTCAGGTCCTCAAGTCAGGCCTACAACAATTTGTTTCCTAACTACTCTTCCTGTTGAATTATCTTTCTATCATACAAACCTGACTCTATCACTCCACTTTTTAAAAACATTTGGTGGTTTCTGGCCGGGCACGGTGGCTCACACCTATAATCCCAGCATTTTGGGAGGCCAAGGCAGATAGATCACCTGAGGTCAGGAATTCAAGACCAGTGTGGTCAACATGGTGAAACCCCATCTCTACTAAAAATACAAAAATTAGCTGGGCGTGGTGGCTCATGCCTGTAGTCCCAGCTACTCAGGAGGCTGAGGCAGAAGAATCGCTTGAACCTAGGAGGCTAAGGTTGCAGTGAGCAGAGATTGCACCACTGCACTCCAGCCTGGGCGACAGAGTGAGACTTTGTCTCAAAAAAATAAAATAAAATAGGCCGGGCGCGGTGGCTCAAGCCTGTAATCCCGGCACTTTGGGAGGCCAAGACGGGTGGATCACGAGGTCAGGAGATCGAGACCATCCTGGTTAACACGGTGAAACCCCGTCTCTACTAAAAAATACAAAAAAAAACTAGCCGGGCGAGGTGGCGGGCGCCTGTAGTCCCAGCTACTCGGGAGGCTGAGGCAGGAGAATGGCGTAAACCCAGGAGGCGGAGCTTGCAGTGAGCTGAGATCCGGCCACTGCACTCCAGCCTGGGCGGCAGAGCCAGACTCCGTCTCAAAAAAAATAAAAAATAAAAAAATAAAATAAAATAAGTAACAACAATAAAAACATTTGGTGGTTTCTGACCATCTCTACAGGATCAAGTCTAACTGTCATGGCGCGCACACACACATACACACACACCTCTTCACAATGGGTCCAACAGGACCTTCCACATCGTATCTTTCTTTATTCAACAAAATATTTATTGAGCACCAACTATGTGTAAATCATTGGGCTAAGTGGCAGTGGTATAATGAGAAGCAAAAAGATAGAGCTCCTGCTCTCATGAAGCTCACAGTCTAGGACAAGAAACAGAAATCAACCAGTCACACAAACGAATGTTTAAGATTATAACTAAGACAAGTACTGCAAAGATACTCCAAGTAAAATAATCTGAAATTAGACAGTGGCAATAGTTGTCTCATGCATACACTGAAAACCAATTAACTGTACACATCAAAAGATGAATTTTATAGCACATGAATTATACCATATCCCCCATCCCAGAAAAAGACACGGCAGGGTGAGCACCTCTGATGGTAGGGCTGGCCAAGGCAGAGATGGTAAAAGCTTTCCAGAGAACAGAGTTTACAAATAACATATTTTCTAAGAATTTACTATATGCCAGGCCACTTTCACTGTACTCATGCATCTGATCCTCCTACCAACAATGTAAGGTTACTATTATTAACCAACTCAGAGGTCAGTGAGGGGTCAAGGAACTTTAAGGTCAGAGAGCCCATAAATGGCAATGCCAGCATCCATATTTAAGCAGAATAAAGTGAGTGTCTGCACTCTTACCTGCTACATGTAAAGTCACCTAGGCAATGTCTATTACTCAGAACTACTTATGATGCAATAAACAGACCACTATGTTTCCTTTTTTTTTTTTTTTTCTTTGAGACGGAGTCTCCCTTTGTCACCCAGGCTGGAGTACAATGGCGCAATCTCGGCTCACCACAACCTCTGCCTCCCAGGTTCAAGCGATTCTCCTGCCTCAGCCTCCCAAGTAGCTATGATTACACGCGCGTGCCACCACACCCAGCTAATTTTTTGTATTTTTAGTACAGACAGGATTTCACCATATTAGCCAGGATGGTCTTGATCTCCTGACCTTGTGATCTACCCACCTCAGCCTCCCAAAGTGCTGGGATTACAGGCGTGAGCCACAGCACCCGGCCCATTGTGTTTCATTTCTGATAAAATAAATGTCTCGCTGAGCACAGTGTCTCATGTCTATAATCCCAGCACTTTGGGAGGTGGAGGTGGGCAGATCACCTGGGGCTAGGAGTTAGAGACCAATCTGACCAACATGGAGAAACCCCATCTCTACTAAAAATACAAAAGTAGCCGGGCGTGATGGCGCATGCCTATAATCCCAGCTACTCGGGAGGCTGAGGCAGAAGAACCCATTGAACCTGGAAGGCGGAGGTTGTAATGAGCTGAGATCACGCCATTGTACTCCAACCTGGGTAAGAAGAGCAAAACTCTGCCAAAAAAGAAAAAAAAAAAAACTTTCCATCTCCTTTCATTACAATAGCCTCTAAGGCCCTACAAGATCAATCCTACACTACTCTCTCCATCACTGACTTCACCTCCTCCACTTTCCCCCTTACTCACTCTGCTCCAGCCACACAGGCCTACTTTTGTTTCTTCAGCATGCTGGGCATGCTCCTACCACAAGGCCTTTGCATTTTCTTGAGCTATGATAATTACAATCACAACATGTGGCATAAATCATGATTCTGCTAAAACCTCAGTTAACATTTTCTCTAAACACATCAATAATGCCACTAACAACATCTTGTACTGAACTGTACACTAATATTTCAAATGCCATTAATTTTAATAAAAACTACCTAATTTTTCCAGTTTTATATCGTTCTATACGATATCACCAAAGATTTTCATTTTACAAAATCCAGTAACAGCAGCTTTTGCTTACCAATTAGTCTGAACAACAGTCATATAGCTATCTTTGCAGTGAAATAAAGCAAAGCAATCAAGCCAAAAAAGTGTCACAATAGAATCTGATTACCACCATTCCTGTTTAGCCCTAGAACCACAGTTTGTGAAATAACTATGACAACAGCATTTCAAGGCACCAAAATCCCACCATACTTTTGCTGAGAAAGTATTCTCCATCTGTGCAAACACATACAAATGCATGTTGACAACCAGTTATATAACTTCAATACAATAACCCAGTGATATTTTAAGTTCCTATTTTGCTAAAAATCCTAAGAAACTGTTAATCCTAAAACCGCTCAAAGTAGGATGCTGAGAAAGGAATGAAGAAAATACATTTAACACATTTACATTTAAAACTGAGTTGTCCCCAAACTCCAGGTGAAAAAAACTACCCCTTTTTGGCAGGGCGCGGTGGCTCACGCCTGTAATTCCAGCACTTTGGGAGGCCAAGGCGGGCAGATCATTTGAGGTCAGGAGTTTGAGACCAGCTTGGCCAACATGATGAAACCCTGTCTCTCCTAAAAATACAAAAATATTAGCTGGGCGTGGAAGCACACGCCTGTAAACCCAGCTGCTTGGGAGGCGGAGGCAGGAGAATTGCTTGAACCCAGGAGGTGGAGGTGGCAGTAAACCGAGAGGGCACCACTGCACCCCAGGCTGGGCAACAGAAGGAGACTTCCTCTCAAAAAAAAAAAAAAAAAAAGAACATAATGTATTGTATATTTTGAAACAGCTAGAGAGCCACTGAAATCTTCCCAACACGTAGAAATGGTAAGTGCTAGAAGCAATGGATATTCCAAATACCCTGACTTGATCATTACACGTGCTATGCACATAAAAAAAATCACATATACCTCAGAAACATATACAAATATATCAATCACAAAAAATTTGTTGCCAGGAACAGTGGCTCACGCCTGTAATCCCAACAATTTGGGAGGCTGAGGCGGGCATATCACCTGAGGTTGGGAGTTCAAGACCCACCTGACCAACATGGAGAAACCCCGTCTCTACTAAAAATACAAAATTAGCTAGATGTGGTGGTACATGCCTGTAATCTCAGCTACTCAGGAGGCTGAGGCAAGAGAATCACTTTAACCCAGGAGACAGAGGCTGCAGTGGGCCGAGATGGCGCCATTGCACTCTAGCCTGGACAACAAGAGCGAAACTCCAGCCAGGCGTGGTGACAGGCCCCTGTAATCCCAGCTACTCAGGAGGCTGAGGTGGGAGAATCGCTTGAGCCCTGTAGGCAGAGATTGCAGTGAGCCAGGATCACACCACTGCACTCCAGCCTGGGTTACAGATCAAGACTCCATCTCAAAAAGAAAAAAAGAGAAATTTTTTTTTTTTTTAATGTTGTCCTGTCTTTGGTGTTTGTTTACTGAAATCAGCTGTAAAATCAAGCTTATCAAGTCATTTAATTATTAATTAAAAAAAATAGCAAACATTTACTGAGCTCTTACTATCTGCTCTGTCATAAAAGATGCTTTGGAAATGAAAGAGTTTACTAGAAGCCTGCCAAAACAAGTGTCAAGTTGCCTCAACCTTTGATGAAGCCAATATGAATACTAGAGGACTTCCTGCAAGTATCTGCTATAAATCAGCTACTGGATCAACCATAAATGCCTGAAAATTACCACATCCAACTCATTTTACAGATGAGAAACAGGCTAGAAGAGATTAAATCCAAAGGTCTTCACTAACAGTAGGAACAAGAATCCTATTTCCAGTTCAGGGTTTTGTTGTCAATTACATGTCAGTTGTTTATTTTAAAGTGAAAAACCTATTCTAGTATCTCAAAATGTTTCTACATAGTTGGGAAGAAAATGAATACCTCGGCCGGGCGCGGTGGCTCAAGCCTGTAATCCCAGCACTTTGGGAGGCCGAGACGGGCGGATCACGAGGTCAGGAGATCGAGACCATCCTGGCTAACACGGTGAAACCCCATCTCTACTAAAAAAAAAATACAAAAAAATTAGCCGGGCGCGGTGGCGGCGCCTGTAGTCCCAGCTACTCCGGAGGCTGAGGCAGGAGAATGGCGGGAACCCGGGAGGCGGAGCTTGCAGTGAGCTGAGATCCGGCCACTGCACTCCAGCCCGGACGACAGAGCGAGACTCCGTCTCAAAAAAAAAAAAAAAAAAAAAATGAATACCTCGAATAAGTACATATTTAATGAAAGCTAAATATTAAAAACAAATTAACATTATCCATACCCACAGTAAACATGCTGAAAGGGCTCCCAGGACAAGAACAAGTAGAATCAAAGCCACACTTCACAGTGTCTAATAGAAGTTAGGGGCTCCACTGCTAATATCACCAAACACCACCACCAGAGTGCCTTCTTTTTTTTTTTTTTGAGATGGAGTCTCGCACCGTCGCCCAGGTTGGAGTGCAGTGGCACTATCTCAGCTCACTGCAACCTCCACCTCCCAGGTTCAAGCGATTCTTCCGCCTCAGCCTCTTGAGTAGCTGGGACTACAGGTACCCGCCATCATGCCCAGCTAATTTTTGTATTTTTCGTAGAAATGGGGTTTCACCGTGTTGACCAGGCTGGTCTTGAACTCCTGACCTCAGGTGATGTGCTCGCCTCAGCTTCCCAAAGTGCTGGGATTACAGGCGTGAGCTACCACACCCAGCCCAGAGTGCCTTCTTTATGAAGAAAAAACACTTCAGAGCTACAGAACACTTCTTGACTCGTCGATACTCTTTTGGAAAAGAAAAAGTAACCTGGCCGGGCATGGGGGCTCACACCTGTAATCCCAGCACTCTGGGAGGCTGAGGCAGGTAGATCAGCTGAGGTCAGGAGTTCAAGACAGCCTGGCCAACATGGGGAAATCCCATCTCACTAACCATGCTAAAATGAGCCAGGCGTGGTGGCACACCCCTGTAATCCCAGCTCCTTGGGAGGCTGTGGTGGAAGAACTGCTTCAACCTGGGAGGTGGAGGTTACAGCGAGCCAAGATCTTGCCACTGCACTCCAGCCTGGGCAACAGAGCGAGATCCCGTCTGAAAACAAAAAAAAAGTATCCTTAGCAACATTCTCCAGATATACCTCATTTATGCATGAAAAGTTTTACTAGCTACAAAACGTCCACACTCTTTCAAAAAGAATGATGTTGAGCCGGGTGTGGTGGCTCACGCCTGTAATCCCAGCATTTTGGGAAGCTGAGGTGGGCAGATCACTTGAGGCCAGGAGTTCAAGACCAGCCTGGCCAACATGGCAAAACCCTGTCTCTACCAAAAATTACAAAAAATTAGCCAGGCATGGTGGTGTGTATATGTAGTCCCAGCTACTCTGGAGGCTGGGGCACAAGAATCACTTGAACCCGGGGGGGACAGAGCTGAGATCCTGCCACTGCACTCCAGCCTGGGTGACAGAGCGAGACTCTGTCTCAAAAAAAAAAAAAATTACGCTGAATCAAGGCAGTTTTCATCCTTTCTATAATCTAAATTGGGCTTTCCATTTTTAATAAACTTCTTATTTCTATCAAACTTTTAAATGCTTTCAGGCCCAGATGAGATGTTAGGGACTAACTGAAAAGTATTATTTAAATGGTACCCTTTTTCTCTGGGAAAACATTTTTAAAATGTCATCCATTGATAAAAAGGTGAGTGACTACAGATAACCAAAAAAAAAAAAAAAAAAAACTATTTTTAAGGGAAAATTCCAAATATAATTTAGTTTAAAAGTGGAAAGGGGCCGGGCGCAGTGGCTCAAGCCTGTAATCCCAGCACTTTGGGAGGCCGAGACAGGCGGATCACGAGGTCAGGAGATCGAGACCACCCTGGCTAACACAGCGAAACCCCGTCTCTACTAAAAAATACAAAAAACTAGCCGGGCGAGGTGGCGGGCGCCTGTAGTCCCAGCTACTCAGGAGGCTGAGGCAGGAGAATGGCGTAAACCTGGGAGGCGGAGCTTGTAGTGAGCTGAGATCCGGCCACTGCACTCCAGCCTGGGCGACAGAGTGAGACTCCATCTCAAAAAAAAAAAAAAAAAAGTGGAAAGGCCAGCTGGGCGCAGTGGCTCATACCTGTAATCCCAGCACTTTGGGAGGCCAAGGCGTGCGGATGAGAAGGTCAAGAGATCAAGACAATCCTGGCCAACATGGTGAAACGCTATCTCTACTAAAAATACAAAAATTAGCTGAGCGTGGTGGTGCACACCTGTAGTCCGAGCTACTTGGTAGGCTGAGGCAGAAGAATCACTTGAACCCAGGAGGCGGAGATTGCAGTGAGCCAAGATCGTGCCACTGCGCTCCAGCGTGGCGACAGAGTGAGACTCCGTCTCAAAAAAAAAAAAAAAAAAAAGGTGGAAAGTCCAGGTGCAAGGGCAGAGGGGTGGGTCACATCTGTAATCCCAGCACTTTGGGAGGCTGAGGCAGGCAGATCACTCGAGCTCAGAAATTCGAGACCCGCTTGGGCAACATGGTGAAACCCCATCTCTACTAAAAATACAAAACAATAGCCATTTGCTGTGGCATGTCTGTGGTCCCAGCTACTCAGGAGGCTGTGGCATGAGAATTACTTGAGCCTAGGAGGCGGAGGTTGCAGTAAGCTGCAGTAATGATCATACCATTGCACTCCAGCCTGGGCAACAGGAGTGAAACCCTGTATCGAGGGAAAAAAAAAAAAAGGTGGAAAGTCACGGCACTTTGTACAACAGCAAATAGAAGACTTCTAATGACATCTGATTGTGTCAGATGAGAATTTGGCCAGACACTCTCAATTATTCCCAACAGCTGAGAGAATGGGCACTGTACTATACCATGTGATTAATTAAAAGTTACCACATGGCCGGGCGCGGGGGCTCACACCTGTAATCCCAGCACTTCGGGAGGCTGAGGAGGGCAGATCACCTGAGGTCAGGAGTTCAAGGCCAGCCTGCCCAACATGGTGAAACCCTATCTCTACAAAAATACAAAAATTAGTTGGGCAGGATGGAGGGTGCCTGTAATCCCAGCTATTCAGGAGGCTGAGGCAGGAGAATCGCTTGAACTCGGGAGGTGCAGGTTGTAGTGAGCCAAGATTGGGTCACTGCCCTCCAGTCTAGGCAACAGAGCAAGACTCTCTCTCAGAAAAAAAAAGTTACCACAGGCCAGGCTCAGTGGCTCACACCTGTAATCCCAGCACTTTGGGAGGCCAAAGTGGACAGATCACTTGAGGTCAGGAGTTCAAGACCAGCGTGGCCAACATGGTAAAAACCCCGTACCTACAAAAATTAGCCAGGTGTGGTGGCGCCCACCTGTAGTCCCAGCTACTCAGGACGCTGGGGCAGGAGAATTGCTTGAACCTGGGAAGTGGAGGTTGCAGTGAGTCAAGATTGTGCCACTGCACTCCAGCATGGGCAACAGAGTGAGACTCCGTCTCAAAAAAAGAAAAAAAAAAAGTTACCACAGACGTTATATACTAATTGCCAATTTTCAAATAAAATAAAATATACTCTAAGCCTGTGTTGTCCAATATGGTAGCCACTAACCACATGTAGCAATTGAGCGCTGGAAATGTGCTAGTCTGAACTCAGGTGTGCTGTAAAATGCAAACTGTCACGAGATTCACACCAGATTTCAAACAGTAGCAGAAAAAATGTAAAATATCTCATTAGTGATTTTTTCTATTGATTACATGTTAAAATAATAACATTTTGGATATACTGAGTTAATAAAAGGATACTGTTAAAATTAATACTTTTTCAACTTGTTTCATGTAGTTACTACAAAATTTAAAATTGCATTTGTGGCTTGCTTTATATTTTTATTGGACAGTGCTGCTCTACACAAACTGCAAAATATGATCCAACGTTCCTTTGATTCATCATCATCATGATGAATACCAAATATACAATAAATCGAGAAAAATCTTATTTACATTTTTGGATACATAGTTTACATATTATCAAGTAAGAATGGCATTTCTGAAAACTCCTACTAAATTTACAACCAACTCCAACTGTGTTAATAGAGGAAGGACTCAGTCCCACAAGTAGTATTTTTAGGGATCAAGAAGGAAATACAAAAGTAAAAGCCATAAAAGAGAGTCTAAGAGCAATACCATCTGTTTCTAAAAGGCATTTTTAAACAAAAACAGTGTTTTAAACAGATAATAGAACCGTTATTTAAAAAAACAGTATTTTATTGTTTTGAGAAATTTGAAGAAATGTCCCAATTCGCAGCTAAACAAACTTCTTAAAAAGGAAACCTGTTAAGGTAGGAACTGAAAACTCTAATCACGTGGAATAGAGGTAAAATGCCTGAATGAATCATATGGAAAATGTAAGCCAAGTTTCTTAGCAGGATATTTATAATTAAACATTATACAATAATGAAGCCAGCCAAAATATTTCTAGATATCCTTCAATGCCACCATAGTATGAACGCATCAATCAACTATTACAAGATTTAACTAAAACTGCTTTCAAAATTCTGAAACACCATAATGTCTTTCATCAAAATCTAGCCAGTGAGAATTAGGGAGGGAACTTTCCAAATGCCTTATCTTATAGAGATTAAAATTAGAAATTGAAAATTCAAACCCATATTAATAAATATTTGTATGACATTCTGTTCAACAATCACTTTTGGAAACATCATCCTATTTGATCCTCAGGACAGCGCTCAGATATTGGTATATTTTTGTCCCTACTTTAGAGGTAATTCCAGGCTCAAAGACCTTGACTTATTCAAGGTCACATAGCTAAAAAGTGGAAGAACCAGTGTTTCACCCCAGATCGTCTGATGCTCATCCAATTCTCTTTCCATTACAAGACAATTATTCATTTAAAACCAAATGTTTAGAAACCCAACAAGCCTGATGCTAAAGAAAGACCTAAGGATCAAGTAGATCAAACCTTAAGACTTGGAAAACACTGAAAGCCGGCTACAAAACATGCTGGAATCCTTTAAAAACGGGGAGAAGAGATTACCAAGAGAAAGGAAATCAAAGAGGGAGGGGGGGGATCTAATCTCAATGTCCTTGGGTGCAGCACAGCAGAATGGCAATATTCAATTCCAGTAGAGAATGCAGAGAAACTGCACTTTCCTGTGAAATGTGATTTTCAATGTAGTATTGTAGGTTAAAAAAATGACTGTGTTATTTTACTATAAATGTGTTTGAGAATTTTACTCACTATATAGGCGCTCAAAAAACCAATACCTCTCCAACTGGGAACGACCAGTCCCACATTTTTTCATAAGTCATGATGCTTACCTCCCAAAAAGCCAATTTTTAAAAATCAGAATTCAGCATCCCCTCTTATTTAGATTATAGGCAAAGGGAAGGGTCGGTAGGACGATGGCAAATCTAATGGCCAATGTCTTTCTAGGCGAAAGCATCCTTAAGGGCAGGACAAAGGCACCACCACTACAAACGAACCTCGTTCAACCTTCAGAATACGGAGAACAAACCAGTTAGAGCAAAACGAACCAATATTGCAGATACGGGAAAAGGGAATTCCTAAGATGGCTCTCAAAATCCGTGCACTCGACACCTTCCTCAGTACAACCGCGAAGGCTACGGGAATGCGGGTGCCGAGTGTGGGAACTCCGGGCGTGGGTGCCCACCCCGTCGACTCCCAGTGCGACCCCAGGACGTTCGTTTCAGGCGGGTCACAGCTGCGCCACCCACGAGACCTGTGCCCCAGCTTCCGACCGCGCGCCGGAGAGGACCGAAGGGATGACCAGCCCCAAATGCATCTGCTTCTCCCCACGGCAGTCCCCGCGGCCCCGCGGCCGGGGAGCCCGAGCAGGAAGGGCCCGCAGGCGGCCCCGGCCCCGCGCTGACAGCCCGGCGCCGCCCCCACCTGCCTGCCCGGGGGGCGCCGCGGCCGGGCGCGCCCGCCCAGCCACTTCCTTCCCCGCCCGCCCGGCCTCGCACCGGCCCGCGGGGGCTGGGAGCCGCGGGAGGAAGGAGGCTTGGCCAGCGGCCCGCGAAGGAAGCCGCTGCCGCCGCCGCCCGCCCGCCAGCACCCACCGGCATCATCGCGGGGAGAGTCCGCGGCACCCTCGGCCGCCGCCTGACAGGACGCTCCGCGCTGAGCTGCGCCCGCCGCTCCGGCCGCCTTCTAAGGCCGCGCGCCCGTCGCTGTGCTCTCCGGCCTGGCCGCGGCGAGGCGGCGGCTGCGGCGGGCTGCGGCGGGCTGCGGGGCTCTCGCCGGCCCTGTGGCGGCCGCCGGCGCGCTGCGTCGCTGTCCGGGGCACCCGGCCGCCACCGCCGCCTCAGCCTCAGCCCAGCCCGACCGCCTCCCGCCCGCCCGGCTCGCTCTTCAGCCTCCGCAGGCCCCGCCCCCAGCACGGCGCCCCGCACGGGTCCCGTCGCCCCCTCTGATTGGCCCGGAGGAAGCGGGGGCGGAGAGAGGGGCGGGGCTTCCCGACTCCGCCCGCCACCCTCGCTCTCAGCGGCAGCCAGGTGCGTGCGCGTCCGCGCTCCCGGCGGCGGGGGAGGGGCGGGCGCGCAGTGGGCACCGGTGGCCGCCCCGGCGCCTGCGTGAGCCCCAACTAGGGGAGGCCGCGGACGGTGGGAGAACGGAGGCCCGACAGGGAATAGCCGGCCCGGGTCCGGCAGCGGATCACGGCAGGGCCGGGACTCGAACCCGGGCTCCCGCGGCCGACTGTGGGCGGGAGCGTCCCTGCGGCGACGGCGCGCGCCCGCACTCTGACCGTGGCCTGACCCCCGGCTCCCGGCGCCCCGTTGGGCTGCGGCCCAGAGGCCGGTGGGAGGGGCGCGGCGGGGGGGGGGGGGGCGCCCCGGAGCGGGCACGTGACCCGACGCCGTGCGCTCGGAACCAGCCCCGGTCGGGCGCCCTTGGCCGGCACCTGCTTCCCGCCCCCACCAGCGTCTTCCGCGGCCGCGCCCCCCGCACTGGCTCCCGAGCCTTGGCCTTTGCCCGAGCGAGCTGCCGCCTAGAAGCCTGTGCCACCTGTGCCCACCTGCGCCAGCATCCCTCGAGGTCCAGCTCCAGCGTCCCCGGGCAGGGTCCGGTCCCCATCTCCAGGGTCCAGGTCTCTCCCTGCAGCCCCGTATCCAGAGGCGCCGCCCCCTCGGTCCTGAGCGCCGTAGTGACAGAGCCCCGGGCAGGGCCCTGAGCAGACCCTCAGCAAAGGCTGCCAGGGGGGCAGGCACCCGCTCGGGGCCCCCCACATGGTGCCATTCGCCCGGACCGCGGCGGAGAGCCGACAGGGGAACTGAGGTGCTCCCGGCGGCAGCACCGAACTCCCACGGGCATCAGAAGGCAAGGTCTGCGGATGGCCCCAGACACGGAAGGCGTAAGCCGCCCTGGGAAGCGCCTGCCCCGTGGAGAAGGCCGCCGCGAGGTCAGGGTCAGTCTGGAGCCTGTCTGGTGCTCGGAGAGGCTTCTAGTTGCTGCACAGTCGGGGCAGAGCAAGGGAAGATGCCAGAGAGCTCCCACCAGCCCATTCCTGGGGAGCCACCCCTGTCCCTCAGAGGCCACGGGGGCTCGTATTTGAGAGTGTGGACTTTCCAGTTAGACAGACTTGGTTCAGCACCGCCTCCACCACACCCTCGCCTGGGATCCTAAACAAACCGCATCTTCTCTGCATCGTAGTGTGCTTGTCTCTGTGATGAGAGTGTAGGGATAATAGTGCCTGCCTCGTGTGGGGGGGGGGGGGGGCTTTTTCGGATGCGAGGGATGGAAAGCTCCCAGCACAATTTGTGGCACGTGGTAGCTGTTCCATAAATAGCGTTCTGTAGTTGGGCCGTGATTAGCAAGGAGGCTTAGTGTACAGACGTCCCTGGGATTTGTAAACTTACCCACACCTGGGCATGAATGGCTAATGACACCCCTCTTCTGGGAACAGGGTTTGGAGAGAAGAGGAAGCTCTAGATAATGAGTGATCCTAGGCTGAAAGTCACAGACATATCTAAGTTCTAATTCTAGCTGCTCTACTTCTGACCTCCTGTGGGGCCTTAGGCAACTTGCACCCCTTCTCTGGGCGTTGGTTTCCCCAGCTTTGACAGCTGATGTCCCTGAGTCACGAAGGGGTACATCTGGCCCACGAAACCTAACGAAGGACAGGTTTTGCCAAGGCACTTCAGAGAGGTGCCCCCCGGCGTAAGGTGAGCCAAATGAGCCTGCTCTCCCAGAAAGGGGAGCATTGGCACAAGGCCCCCCCTCTTGCCTGCAGGACCTGTGGGCACAGACAGTGGCAGCTACCCTGCCTCACACCAAAGCCTCCTGTATCCTCCAGGCAGGGGTCCATTTGAGGCAGCCTGGTCAGCTCCCCCTCAAGTCCATCCCGCTGGTCCCTGTCCTCCTCCCCACCCAGCCTGCCACCTCCAGGCATCGGCCCGTCACCTCCCACTTGAACCAAGCTCATTCGTTATAAGCCCACTGCTCTAGTCTCCACGCCCCCACCATTCCCCACAAGTCTCTGCCTCCATCTTCCTGGAGCACACAGGGCCCAACCCTGTAAAGCCTTTCTGTGTCTCCCCATTACCCAGAACAAAGTTCATGAGAGGCCCATCAGGAATCGCCATTAATGGTGGGGTGCAGTGGCTCACGCCTATAATTCTACCACTTTGGGAGGCCAAGATGGGAGGATAGCTTGAGGCCAGGAGTTCGAGACCAGCCTGGTCAACACAGTGAGCTCCCCCATCTCTAAAAAAAAAAAAAGGAATCACCACTAATGATGGGATATAGGCATTAGGGTTATGGAAGAAGATATCCATATTTTTTAGAGATGCATCCTAGCATATGTAAGGGGTCTGCAGTTCGTTTAAAAACAACTCAGCCGGGGGAAAGAGAGCTAAGCAGTTAGGAACAGCTGAAACATACGTGGCAAATTATTTATAACATTTGAACCCGGATGGTGAGTATGTTGGGCTGCATTGTATTTTATACTCTATGTTTGAAATATTTTATGTTAAAAATGATTAAAGGGGCCGGGCGCGGTGGCTCACACCTGTAATCCCAGCACTTTGGGAGGCTGAGGCGAGTGGATCACGAGGTCAAGAGATCAAGACCATCCTGGCCAACATGGTGAAACCCTGTCTCTACTAAACGTGCAAAAATTAGCCGGGCCTGGTGGCAAGCGCCTGTAGTCATAGCTACTTGGGAGGTTGAGGCAGGAGAATCACTTGAACCCTGCAGGCAGAGGTTGCAGTGAGCCGAGATTGTGCCACTGCACTCCAGCCCAACGACACAGCGAGACTCCATCTCAAAAAACAAACAAAATGATTAAAGACGCTGGGCATGGTGGCTCATGCTTGTAATCCCAGCACTTTGGGAGGCCAAGGCGGGTGGATCACTTGAGGTCAAGAGTTCGAGACCAACCTGGCCAACACGATGAAACCCCGTCTCTACTAAAAGACAAAATTAACTGGGCATGGTAGCATGCGCCTGTAATCCCAGCTACTCGGGAGGCTGAGACTGGAGAATCGCTTAACCCGGGAGGTGGAGGTTGCAGTGAGCCAAGATTGCGGCATTGCACTCCAGCCTGGGAGACAGAGCAAGACTCCATCTCAAAAAATAAATAAATAAATAAATAAATAAATAAATAAAAATAAGCAAGGCATGGTGGTGCTCACTTGTAGTCCCAGCTCCTCAGGAAGCTAAGGCAACAGGTTCACTTGAGCTGGGGAGATGGAAGCTGCAGTGAGCCAAGATCACGCCACTGCACTCCAGCCTGGGCAACACAGAGAGACCCTGCCTCAGAAAAAAAAAAAAAAGATTAAAGGCTGTAGATTAAAGGCTGGGCATGGCTGGACACAGTGGCTCAAGCCTGTCGGTGGCTCAAGCCTGTGATCCCAGCACTTTGAGAGGCCAAGGCAGGCGGATCACCTGAGGTCAGGAGTTTGAGATCAGCCTAGCCAATGTGCTGAAACCCTGTCTCTACTAAAAATATAAAAATTTAGTCCAGGCGTGGTGGCTCACACCTGTAATCCCAGCACTAATCACGAAGCTGAGGCAGACAGATTGCTTGAGGTCAGGAGTTCAAGACCAACCTGGCCAACCAGTCTCTACTAAAATACAAAATTAGCCAGGCATGGTGGCATATGCCTATGATCCCAGCTACTCGGGAGGCTGAGGCAGAGAATTTCTTGAACCCAGGAGGCAGAAGTTTCAGTGAGCTGAGATCGTGCCACTGCACTCCAGTCTGGGCAATGGAGTGAGACCCTGTCTCAAAAAAAAAAAAAAAAAAAAATTAAAGGCTGTAGATTAAAGGCTGGGCATGGCTGGACACAGTGGCTCAAGCCTGTCGGTGGCTCAAGCCTGTGATCCCAGCACTTTGAGAGGCCAAGGCAGGCGGATCACCTGAGGTCAGGAGTTTGAGATCAGCCTAGCCAATGTGCTGAAACCCTGTCTCTACTAAAAATATAAAAATTTAGTCCAGGCGTGGTGGCTCACACCTGTAATCCCAGCACTAATCACGAAGCTGAGGCAGACAGATTGCTTGAGGTCAGGAGTTCAAGACCAACCTGGCCAACCAGTCTCTACTAAAATACAAAATTAGCCAGGCATGGTGGCATATGCCTATGATCCCAGCTACTCGGGAGGCTGAGGCAGGAGAATTTCTTGAACCCAGGAGGCAGAAGTTTCAGTGAGCTGAGATCGTGCCACTGCACTCCAGTCTGGGCAATGGAGTGAGACCCTGTCTCAAAAAAAAAAAGAAAAAAAAATTAGCTGAGCATGGTGGTAGGCGCCTGTAATTCCAGCTTCTGGGGAAGCTGAGGCAGGAGAATCTCTTGAACCTGGAGGCAGAGGTTGCAGTGAGTTGAGTTTGCCCCACTGCATCCCAGCCTTGGTGGCAGCAAGACTCTGTCTCAAAATAAAAAAATAGCCGGGCACGGTGGCTCAAGCCTGTAATCCCAGCACTTTGGGAGGCCGAGATGGGCAGATCACAAGGTCGGGAGATCGAGACCATCCTGGCTAACACGGTGAAACCCCGTCTCTACTAAAAAAAAATACAAAAAACTAGCCGGGCGAGGTGGCTGGCGCCTGTAGTCCCAGCTACTCGGGAGGCTGAAGCAGGAGAATGGCATGAACCTGGGAGGCGGAGCTTGCAGTGAGCCCAGATCACACCACTGCACGCCAGCCTGGGCGACAGAGTGAGACTCCATCTCAAAAAAATAAATAAATAAAGGCTGGGCATGGTGGTTAACGCCTGTAATCCCAACATTTTGGGAGGCCAAGATAGGAGGATTGCTTGAGCCCAGGAGTTTGAGACCAACCTGGGCAACATAGCAAGACCCCCGTCTCTATTTTAATTTTTTTAAAAATTTAAAAATGGGCCGGGTGCGGTGGCTCAAGCCTATCCCAGCACTTTGGGAGGCCGAGACGGGCGGATCACGAGGTCAGAAGATCGTGACCATCCTGGCTAACACGGTGAAACCCCGTCTCTACTAAGAAATACAAAAAAAAACTAGCCAGGCGAGGTGGCGGGTGCCTGTAGTCCCAGCTACTCGGGAGGCTGGGCAGGAGAATGGTGTAAACCCGGGAGGCAGAGCTTGCAGTGAGCGGAGATCCGGCTGTTGCACTCCAGCCAGGGCAACAGAGCGAGACTCCATCTCAAAAAAAAAAAAAAAAAATTTAAAAATGATTAAATACTCTTAAAACACATAAAAAGTCCCTTTAGGGAGGAGATTCGTATATATTCATATTGGCATAAATAAATTCTGGAAGAATCCAGGGAACACTAATAAAGTGATGACTGCATGTGGGAATGGAAACTCGGTAGATAAGGGGCAGAAATCAGAGTGAGGCTTTTCACTATTAGTTTTTGAAAAATAAACTTTAGAACAGTTTTATAGAAAAATTGCAAAGAGTTTGAAATACAGAGTTCCCAGATACCCCTTTCCAGTTTTCCACATTTTTTAACATCTTACATCAGTACAGTACATCTGTTACAACAAATGAACCAATATGTATATGTCAGTATCAACTCAGGTCCATACTTTTCCCAGATTTCCTTAGTTTTTAGCCGGTGTCCTTTGTTTCAGGACATCACGTGGCATGTAGTCATTGTGTCTCCTTAGAATCCTCTTGGCTGTGACGGTTTCTCGGCTTTCCTTGGTTTTTTCTTCATTTTTTCCCCGCCCTGCTCTCACTGCCCAGACTGGAGTGCAATGGCGCGATCTCGGCTCACCTCAACCTCTGCCTCCTTGAACTCCTGGGTTCAAGTGATTCTCCTGCCTCAGCCTCCCCAGTAGCTGGGATTACAGGCATGCACCACCATGCCTGGCTAACTTTTACATTTTTAGTAGAGACGGGGTTTCTCCACGTTGGTCAAGCTGGTCTCGAATTTCCAACCTCACGTTATCCTCCCACCTCGGCCTCCCAAAGTGCTGGGATTACAGGCGTGAGCCACTGCGCCCTGCCAGCTTTCCTTGTTTTTTTGTTTTTTTGTTTGAGACGGAGTCTCGGTCTGTCACCCAGGCTGGAGTGCAGTGGCGCGATCTCTGCTTACTGCAACCTCGGCCCCTCCAGGTTTTTAAGCAGTTCTCTGCCTCAGCCTCCAGAGTAGCTAGGATTACAGGCGCGTGCCACCACACCCAGCTAATTTTTTTGTATTTTTAGTAGAGACAGGGTTTCACCATCTTAGCCAGGCTGGTCTTAAACTCCTGACCTCGTGATCCACCCGCCTCGGCCTCCCAAAGTGCTGGGATTACAGGCATGAGCCACCGCTTTCCTTGTTTTTTATGGCTTTGATAGTTTTGAGTGCTTGTCAGGTATTTTGTAGACTGTTCTTCAGTTGAAATGTATGTGATATTTTTCTCACGACTACACTGAGGTTGTGAGTTTGGGGGAGGAAGACTGCAGAGGTACGGGACCATTTTCATCGATTGTATCAAGGACACATATGATCAGCATGACAGTGCCATTGACGCTGACCTTCATCTCTCGGCTGCTGTTGCATTTCATGTTTGATTTTTGAATCAGGTGACAATATTACTAAATTACAATAACATTTTTTAAAACTTGACTGGGTGTGGTGCCTCATGCCTATAATCCAAGTACTTTCAGAGGCTAGGGCAGGTGCCTTGCTCCAGCTCAGGAGTTGGAGACCGGTCTGGGCAACACAGCAAAATCCCATCTCTACAAAAAATACAAAAATCAGCCAGGTGTGGTGGTGTGTGCCTGTGGTCCCAGCTACTTGGGAGGTTGAGGTGGGAGGACCACTTGAGCCCGAAAGTTTGAGACCAACTTCAGCAACTTGGTGAGACCCCATCTCTACAAAAAATTTTGGCCGGGCGCGGTGGCTCAAGCCTGTAATCCCAGCACTTTGGGAGGCCGAGACGGGCGGATCACGAGGTCAGGAGATCGAGACCATCCTGGCTAACCCGGTGAAACCTCGTCTCTACTAAAAAATACAAAAAACTAGCCGGGCGAGGTGGCGGGCGCCTGTAGTCCCAGCTACTCGGGAGGCTGAGGCAGGAGAATGGCGTGAACCCGGGAGGCGGAGCTTGCAGTGAGCTGAGATCCGGCCACTGCACTCCAGCCTGGGCGACAGAGCAAGACTCCGTCTCAAAAAAAAAAAAAAATTTGTTTGTTTGTTTGTTTGTTTTGTTTTGTTTTGAGACAGAGTTTCACTCTTGTCACCCAGGCTGGAATGCCGTGGCGCGATCTTGGCTCACTGCAACCTCCACCTCTTGGGCTCAAGTGATTCTGCTGCCTTAAACTCCTGAGTAGCTGAGATTATAGGCATGAGCCACCACACCCAGCTAATTTTTGTGTTTTTAGTAGAGATGGGTTTCACCATGTTGGCCAGGCTGGTCTGAAACTCCGGACCTCAGGTGATCCACCTACCTCAGCCTTCCAAAGTGCTGGGATTACAGGCATGAGCCACCATCACCTGGCCTCTACAAAACTTTTAAAAATTAGCTGGGCAGGCCGGGCGCGGTGGCTCAAGCCTGTAATCCCAGCACTTTGGGAGGCCGAGACGGGCGGATCACAAGGTCAGGAGATCGAGACCATCCTGGCGAACACAGTGAAACCCCGTCTCTACTAAAAATACAAAAAACTAGCCGGGCGAGGTGGCGGGCGCCTCTAGTCCCAGCTACTCGGGAGGCTGAGGCAGGAGAATGGCGGGAACCCGGGAGGCGGAGCTTGCAGTGAGCTGAGATCCGGCCACTGCACTCCAACCTGGGTGACAGAGCAAGACTCTGCCTCAAAAAAAAAAAAAAAAAAAAATTAGCTGGGCATAGTGGCAGTCACCTGTGGTCCCAGCTTCTCAGGAGGCTGAGGTGAGAGGATCTGCTTGAGCCCGGGGGGGATCAAGGCTGCAGGGAATACAGATAACGCCACTGTATTCCCACCTGGGTAACAGAGTGAGATCTTGTCTCAAAAACAAAATAAAACAACAGCAGCCACAACAACAAAAAACACCGCTAAGACCTGTGTTGGTTTGCTAGGCCCGACATAACAAAATACCACAGACTGGGTGGCTTTAGAAAAACAAAAATTTATTTTCTCACAGTTTCGTGGTACTTTTCTGGAAGTCCAAGCTCAAGGTGCTGCAGGGCTGGGTTCTTCCAAGACCTTTTGCCTTGGCTGGCAGATGACCACCCTCTTGTGGGCTCCTGACATGGTCTTTTGCTGTGTGTCCACCTGCCTGGTGTCTCTCTTTTCGTAGGTCATAGTCACATTGCATTAGGGCCCAGCCATAGGACTTCATTTCACCTAATTACCTCTCTGAAGACCCTACCTCCAGGCCTTTGTCCACCCACCTCCCTGTGTACAAGAAAGCACTCTGTGTGTCCCTCGGAAAGAAGTGCTGCCTGTTCCTATTGAAAATCAAAGCCTTCTGCAGGGTTTCCCCAGATCTCCCAGGGATGACGCATCTCACCACATTCCTCCAGACTGCCCAGACCTGGGTCACCCGTCACAATCTGCCACCTCAGAGCTGTCTATGTACCTGTCGCCCCAGGGGCCAGCAGGCTCCGTTAACTGGTGTCCTCTGGTTTCTTCCGTGTACCCACCTGGGTCCAGGCCCTGGTGATACAGCCTTGAGCAAAACAGTGAGGTCCCTGTCCTCACAGAGTTTGTATTTCATGGAGCCAGGGGAGAAGATGATGGACAAGAACACAAACACTGGTAAGTGTATTTCTAACAATAAGGCCAGGCCGGGCGCGGCGGCTCATGTCTGTAATCCCATCTCTTTGGGAGGCTGGAGCGGGAGAATCACTTGAGGCCAGGAGTTAAAGACCAGCCTGGGAAACATAAGGAGAGCCTGTCTCTACAGCAAAAATACAAAACGTAGTCAGATGTGGTGGTGCTCCTGTGGTCCCAGCTACTTGGGAGGCTGAGGTGGGAGGATCACTTGAGCCCAGGAGTCTGAGGCTGCAGTGAGCTGAGATCGCACCACTACACTCCAGCCTGGGCAAAAGAGGGAGACCCTGTCTCAAAATAATAACAATAATAATAAAGCTAGATAATGTGACAGAGACAGCTGCCTCTGCCAGGAAAAGGTGAATTTGAGTTGTGGGCTGCAGGGAGCAGGGAGGAGGAGGAGCAGGAATGGGAAAGTGCTGGAGGTTGCGGAAGGAGGTAGGGTCAGGCTTCAGTTTGCCGGCTGTGGCGAGTCTGGATTTTGTTGGCCCTGAGGGCAGAGGGCCTTCCCTCTGGTGTTTCCAGGGGAAACTCTTTCTGACAGTTGATTTACAGTCTTAAGCTTCCGGTGGAAGCTGGCTGGCCTTCTGCAAAAGTGGAGGAGGGCGGTCCCTTAGGATTAGGAAGGTAGAGGAAGTGGATGTGGGGAAGGGCTTTTATCTGGGATAAGATTTGAAGGGTGGAAGTTGGGAGGAGGAAAGGAAAGACTCAGGATAGCCCCAGGCTTTGGGGCTGCTGTGCGGGGCCTGTGACCTGGTGCCCACAATGCCTTATCCAGGCCTAGGAGAGGGCACCGTAGGCTCTGTGCTGACGTCAGCTTGGCCACACTGTCCCCAAGAAGGCCGCATTTCATGACTCCCCTTCCTGTCCAGTCTGGGCCTACCGCCCACCCTAGGATCCATCTGGCACTGTAGCCAAATGCCAGGTGTTACCCGTGCCCCCTGCCCCGTCAGTCCTTCCACAACACACACACCTTGTTTATTCTCCTGCCCCACCCCAACCTGAGCTGCCCTCACCTCTACTCCAAGTTAGCCTCCCTCCCACTGGGAAATCCAACCCAACCACTCCCTACTGGGACCCCTCAGGCCTCCCCTCTGCCCTGATGGTCAAGGGTAGTTAAACCCCAGAGAGCTAGGGTCTGTGGCTCTCCAGCCTCCTGCCCTCACCATCCCCCGCCCTAGGCCAACTCCCACCCCACCCTAGGCCCTGCTGGCAGCGCCTCCCCAGTGTGGGGGTGGGGACTCTGGGACAATGGGACGTGCAGCTCCTGTCCCGCCCTCACAGCTGCCTGGGGAAACCTGTTTTCGCACGTGTTGGCTGTGAACCAGTCGTGGTTCCATTTGCTCCTCTGGGGCATTAAGTAATATTTTTTGTTATCCAGGTTAGAAAATAAGTTGGTGGGAAAACACCCAGCGATCTGCTTGTTTTTCGTCTTTTGTTTGGCCACGAGTGGCCCCTGTGGCCTGTGAGGCTGCACTTGTGTCCCGCACTGGATCCCCAGTGCCCAGTACACAGTAGACGCCTAATAAATGTGCATGGAGGGCAGACTCCACTGCTGCCTCCAGCAAAAAAAATACAGCTGGAAACTCAGCGACATCTACCCAGGCCACAGAAAAGAGTGTCCCTGCCAGGAGTTCCCACCCAGGAGTCTTGGAACTCGGGGAGGGGGTCTCCGGAGCCAACCCACCTGTTTTCATTCATGCGACAGGCCTCTGTCACGGGGTCACTGTCCAGGGGTAGGGGTTGCCATGCCCAGAACTCAGCAAGTGTTCAGCCGACTGCAGCCTCGTCTTCCTGCAAGGACTCAGAGAGGGGCAGATGGTCTCTGAAGCCCAGGGAGGCTTTGCCACTTGCCCAGGGCCACAGAGCTACCCAGCCTGTGGCTGGAACCCGGAGCCAAGTCTATGGCCTCCGCCTGGTGGCCGCTGCCTCCAAAAACTCCTAGCTCCACAAGTCCCGCCCTCTGCCTTGGCAGGGTTGCTGGGTGTCCTACACAAACAGTACTGGTCTTTTAGGGTCTAAACCCCTCTTTCTCCCCTCCTGCTGGAATCTGTCTGGGGCCCCTGTGAGGAAGAAAAGGGCGCTGGGCCAAGACACTTCATTCATTCATTCATTCATTCCTGACCTTTCTGGCATCCTCCGTGTTAGGCCCGAAGGAGGGTAGGAGTCTTGGTCCCTGCACGCAGGGGGCTTTCCCTCTGGAGGTCGTGTCAGGCCACACACTTTAGTCTTCCTTCTTTTTTTCTTCACCAAGCATCCTATGTCTTTTCTTCTTCAACAAGCATCCTACCCTAAGCGCCCACTCACTCCTGCCTTTATCTCGGGTTTTCCCTGACATTCTTCCACTTAACCCTCTGCTCGTCCCCAGCTTTCTGCCTCTTGGCTGCTTCAGTTCCCGCCATTACTCACAACACTGTCACGTCAGTCAGGGTCCTATGGGGAAACAGATGGCTTCCGCAAATTAGGGAAATTCCAGGAGGGCGATTTACAAAGCGGGATGCTTACAGAAGGGGGGGTACTACTGGGGGAGGGCAGGACTCTGGGACCAGCATCAGGGGGACTCTTTCCACCCTCAGGGTTGGAAGGAAGAGAAAGGGGGAGGTCTCCAGCAAAGAAGAAAGTCCAGAGGAGGCCAGCCTGGAGGACAGTGGCATTGGTCAAAGGCAGGCCCAAAGAGGGAAGGGATCCATTCCCACATTGCTCCCTCTCCTGCCTCTGACCTCCCACAGGGGCACTTCCACCTGTGGCTGCAGCCCGTGGAGGTGGCCCCCAAAAAGTGAAAGCAGGGTGAAGGATGGAACATCGATCTGGGAGGACGAAAGCCGGACACCCAGCACAGGTGTGCAGGAAACTTCTATGCAAATACCTTTCGTCTTTGTGGGGGGTTTCTGTAGTATGAGACATCAAGTGAATTCCTGAGCCAGAGCCTTCCTGGTTTGTCTTTTTATTTTGGAGACAGTCTCGCTCTGTCGCCCAGGCTGGAGTGCAGTGGTGTGATCTCGGCTCACTGCAAGCTCCACCTTCCGGGTTCATGCCATTCTTCTGCCTCAGCCCCCCCAGCAGCTGGGACTACAGGCACCCGACACCACGCCCAGCTAATTTTTTTTTGTATTTTTGGTAGAGACGGGGTTTCACCATGTTAGCCAGGGTGGTCTCGATCTCCTGACCCCGTGATCCACCCGCCTTGGCCTCCCAAAGTGCTGGAATTACAGGCATGAGCCACGGTGCCCAGCCGAGCCTTCCTGGGTTGTAAGAACAACTGCATTTTAACAGGACCCCAAAATACATATGTCACTACCCCACTGAAGGTCCTTTCATAACACCATCAATGGCTGTCATGTAACAGCCACACCTGGTGGCCTTGCCTACAGTGCCCCAACTCTGCTCCCAGCAAGCCAGACTGCCATGTTCTTCACAGCCCCTGTGGTCTGGGCTGTGGCTCTCCAAGGTCCCTCTCTTCCATTCTAGGTGGATCTGCTGACCCTTGGTCTATCCCTCAAGGCCTGCTCCGATAGTGCAAATGTATTTCCAAATACTACAACCTTGAGGGTTAGGATTTCAACATATGAATTTGGAGAGAGCACATTCAGTCCATAACAAGTGGAGCCTCATGAATGGGATTACCGCCCTTATAAAAGAGGCTTTAGAGAGACCCCTCACCCCTTCTGGTGTGTGTGGACACTGTCAAAAGGTTCTGTCGATCGGGCGTGATGGCTAATGCCTATAATCTCAGCACTTTGGGAGGCTGAGGCGGGTGGATCACCTGAGGTCAGGAGTTCAAGACCAGCCTAACCAACGTGACAAACCCCATCTCTACTAAAAACACAAAAATTAGCCGGACGTGGTGAGCACCAGCTACTCAGGAGGCTGAGGCAGGAGAATCACTTGAACCCGGAAGTGAAGGTTGCAGTGAGCCAAGATCATGCCACTGCACTCCAGCCCAGCGACAGAGCAAGACTCAATCTCAAAAAAAAAAAAAAAAGGAAGAGAAGGTACTGTCTATGAGCAGAAAGCAGGCCCTCCTTAGACCCTGCACCTGCTGCTGCCCTGATCTCAGACTTTCCAGTCTCCAGAACAGTGAGAAATACATTTTTGTTGTTGACAAGCACCCAGTTAATGATACTTCGTTATAGCAGCCGGAACTAAGACACCACCCCTACACTACCCCCGTCACTCCCAATTCCCCAAACCCTGTGCAGACCTTAGCCGTGCCTAGCCACATCCCTAAAACCCATGCTTCTCCACCTTGAGCACCTGAGAATCTCCCGGAAGGCTGGGTCCATCCCCAGGGTGTCTGATCCAGTAGGTCTGGGATGGGCCCAAGAATTCGCATTTCTAACAAATTCCCCTGTGATGCTGATGCTGCTGGTCCAAGGACCACACTTTGAGAACCACTGCCCCAGGCTGTTACCACCCCACCCATCTGGTAGCCCCTGAGGCTGTGGGAGGCCACTCCAGCATCCTGGCTGTTGCACAGGAGCAGTCCTCACAAAGACTGTGGAACTGGTGGGGTCCCTGGCTCCCTCCCGTGACAGGTCAGCTCGGCTTGGATGCACATTCCACACAGCTGCCCAGAGGCCACTGAGCCCAGGCGGGCACAAGGGTACCCTGTTCAGGTATGCACCCTGTACTCTCTCCTTCCCTCCTCATCTCGTTTCCTAGGATCACTTTCCAGACCCAAAGCTGGCCCTGGAATCCCAGTTTCTGGGCTTGCCCTCTGTACACCCTACCCAGGACACTCTGTTCTACTTTTTCTCTTTCCCTTAACATATATTGCCTTCTTTTTTTTTTTTTTTTTTTTTTTTGAGACGGAGTCTCGCTCTGCCGCCCAGGCTGGAGTGCAGTGGCCGGGTCTCAGCTCACTGCAAGCTCCGCCTCCCGGGTTTACGCCATTCTCCTGCCTCAGCCTCCCAAGCAGCTGGGACTACAGACGCCTGCCATGTCGCCCGGCTAGTTTTTTGTATTTTTTAGTAGAGACGGGGTTTCACCATGTTAGCCAGGATGGTCTCGATCTCCTGACCTCGTGATCCGCCCGTCTCGGCCTCCCAAAGTGCTGGGATTACAGGCTTGAGCCACCGCGCCCGGCCATATTGCCTTCTAATAAAGCGTTTTATTCACATATTTATTATATTTGTTGTTTATTGTCTTGCTCCTAGTAAAGTGTAAGTTCCAGGAAGGCAGGGATCTGTATATGTGCCCCAAGCACTTAGAACAGTGCCTGACACTCAGTGAGTAACCACTAAGGAAGGGAGGAAGGGAGAGAGGGAAGGAAGGGAAGGGGAAGGAAGGAAGGAAATGAGAGAGGGAGGGAGGGAGGGGATGGGAGGGGAGGAAAGGAACCAGGGAGGGAGGGAGGGAAGGAAGGAAAGGAAGGACCACATGAGCTGGCCAGGTGGGGACAGATGTGGGGCCTTCCCAGCACCTGGTCTCCATAACCTCTGCAGGTGTTTAGTGAAGGTTGAGGGTGGGGAGGTAAAGGGAAGGAGGCCCGAGAAGAAGAGGTGACTCTGAAATTGGCTGACCCCCTCCTTGGAGGACGACTCCTTGGCTCCCTCATAGGTAACTAAGGGGTGGAGAGTGTTGCCAGCTCTGCCCAGTGAATCTGCTGGCAAACCATTCCCAGCTCAGGCCATCCCTGCTCGCTCCCTTGCCAGTTTCTAGGCTCTGTGCTCCCTTGGCACCAACCTCGCTGCAGTCCCTTGGGTGGGCACCCAATGGCCTGCCTCCATCCAACTCTCGGTCTGAATTCCCTGTTCCCTGGCCCACCTGGAGCCCTCTGGCCGTCTGTGCTCTCTGTCACAGGGGCCTCTGGTGGGAGGAAGTTGAGCCCGGGGAGGAGGGACTTAGCTGGCACGCTGGTCTCCAGCCCTGTTCTGTCCTTCCTGCCGGCCAGCTGCCTCCAGGTCAACCTTGGGTCCCACTCCTGAGGACAATGTCTCTTCACTGTTCCCAGCAGGAGCGCTGATTCCATCATCTGTCTTGTGCAAAAACCCCTTCCTGAAGCTTCTCAGATGCCCCTGCCTTTCCTGGCCTGGGGTTTCTCCCCTAGTCCACCTGCTGTGGTC
This sequence comes from Trachypithecus francoisi, assembly GCF_009764315.1. Lineage (NCBI taxonomy): Eukaryota > Metazoa > Chordata > Mammalia > Primates > Cercopithecidae > Trachypithecus > Trachypithecus francoisi. The sequence goes on along the minus strand of NW_022681468.1, from coordinate 2,744,763 downwards.
TTTCTTTTTTTGTGTGAGACGGAGTCTCACTCTGTTGCCCAGGTTGGAGTGCAGTGGCGCGATCTCCACTCACTGCAAGCTCCGCCTCCCGGGTTCACGCCATTCTCCTGCCTCAGCCTCCCGTGTAACTGGGACTACAGGTGCCCGTCGCCGCGCCCGGCTCATTTTTGTATTTTTAGTAGAAACGGGGTTTCACCGTGTTAGTCAGGATGGTCTCCTTCTCCTGACTTCGTGATCCACCCGTCTCAGCCTCCCAAAGTGCTGGGATTACAGGTGTGAGCCATCGCGCCCGGCCTACACCTGCTGTGGTCTTTCTAGAGGGCCAAATCAAGGCCACTTCTGAGTGCTCCTTAATTTATTTGTATGTTGAAATTTAATCTTGATTTTAAAAAATTGTCATTGTATCATTCCCAAGGTTTCAAAGAATTTTTTTTTTTTTTTTTTGAGGCGGAGTCTCGCTCTGTCGCCCAGGCTGGAGTGCAGTGGCGGATCTCAGCTCACTGCAAGCTCCGCCTCCGGGTTTACGCCATTCTCCTGCCTCAGCCTCCGAGTAGCTGGGACTACAGGCGCCCGCCACGTCGCCCGGCTAGTTTTTGTATTTTTAGTAGAGACGGGGTTTCACAGTGTTCGCCAGGATGGTCTCGATCTCCTGACCTCGTGATCCGCCCGTCTCGGCCTCCCAAAGTGCTGGGATTACAGGCTTGAGCCACCGCACCCGGCCTCAAAGAATTTTATCTCACTTGCCGGTCGCTATAATCCTGTGAAGAAAATACCATTTCCCCTTCATTACAGATGAGGATATGGAGGTTTTTCGGGTCTTTCAGCTACTGAGTGGGAGAACCAAGATTGAAATCCAGCTCTTCTGACTCTAAATCCTATATGCTATACAATGTATACACTTTGCATTGTTTTATGAGCTCAGGATCCATTTGGCAGTAACTACTTGGATATTTGTAGCAAGAAGTTAGCAAAATGTGCTTTCTTTCACACGTACCTATGAGCTTGGACTATGGAGCTAGAGAACATCTGCCACTTAGTTTCGGCTGTGTAATTTTGGGCCAGTTACATAATGTTTCTGTGCCTTAGTTTGTTCACCCATAGATGGGGATAATAACAGTGCCTCCCTCGAGGAGGAGGAGGAGGATTATTATTATTATTATTATTGAGACAGGGTCTTGCTCTGTCACCTAGGCTGGAGTACAGTGGTGAGATCTCAGCTCACTGCAACCTCCACCTCTTGGGTTCAAGTGATTCTCCTGCCTCAGCCTCCCGAGTAGCTGGGACTACAAGCGTGCACCACCATGCCCGGCTAATTTTTGTATTTTTAGTAGAGACGAGGTTTCACCATGTTGGCCAGGCTGGTCTCGAACACCTGACCTTAGGTGACCTGTCCGCCTTGGCCTCCCAAAGTGCTGGGATTATAGGCATGAGCCACAGCGCCCAGCCTCCCTCAAGGATTTTTGTCAGTTACATGAAACAATGTGTGCGTCACATTACTGAACACCACATAGGCATTTGCTGTTTCCCTGAACTGAGTGAGACAGTGCTGCCTGCTAGGGAGGGCCCCCATGTCATGGCCATTGAGCTCATCTGTTCATCTGCCTTGAGTGCGAAGGCTGCCGACCTGACCTTGAAATGCCCCCACCAGCTAAACAGCAGCATCTTCTCTCACTGGCTCACCCACACCAGCCTCCCCCACACAGACATGAGTACAAAGGGGAACAGGGTGATCTGTCCTTTTTGCCAACACTAGAGAAGGCAGCTGGCAGCAGTACTTGGAGATAAGGCGGCTGACTGCTGCAATTGGTGCTGGGGTGCCTGAGATGGTTCTGAAAAGTTCAGGAAACACCTCCGAAGTGAAGTAGGAGGACATGGTACATACCTCCCAGAGATGCTGAAAGGAAGTTACCCGCCCTTAGCCTGCCTGGAGCCAGGGCGCCGCTCCGCTGAGCAAGGTCTGAAGAGCACAGGCGAGGCCAGGAGGGGACTTTGCTGGAGGATGGTGGTCTTGAAAGATGGGTCCGGCTGGGGCCAGGGGGGAATTTACACACACACGCACCCACATACACGCACACACCGGCAGATGTCTTGAGGCCAGGAGTTTGAGATCAGCCTGGCCAACATGGTGAAACCCCATCCCTACTAAAAATAGAAAAATTAGCCAGGTGTGGTGGCACACACCTGTAATCCCAGCTACTTGGGAGGCTGGGGCACAAGAATTGCTTGAACCCGGGAGGTAGAAGTTGAAGTGAGCCTAGATCATGCCACTGCACTCCAGCCTGGGCAACAGAACGAGACTCTGTCTCCAAATCATCATCATCATCATCATCATCATCATCATCATCATCCATGCACTTCTGTCACCAGTAGAGGGTCTTTACTGCAAATTATCCAGGTTCTTGGCGTTTTGAACAAAGAATTGGACAAAATGTCCAGCAAAGCAAAGAAAGAATAAAGCAACGAAAGAACAAAAGCAGAGATTTACTGAAAACGGAAGTACGTTCCACAGTGTGGAAGCAGCTGGAGCAGGGGCTCAAGAGCCTGGATACAGAATCTTCGCAGGTTCAAATGCCCACTACAGGTTTCCCATTGGCCACTTGGTAGTCACCTCATGTAAATGAAGTCGTGGCCCACAGTTGGTTGCGGAAAGCAGTCAATCAGAGGCTGAAGTGAAGTTAAAGTTACAAAGGTCACACTCCTGTGCAAACATCTGATTGGCTGTAGAAAGTGACCAATCAGAGGCTAAAGTTATAAAGTTATACTCCTATGCAAATGAAGACTCAGCCAGCAATCAGTCTGATTGGTTGCGACAGCCAATTTCCCATCTGCCATGAAGAAAAGGTGTGGGTTTGGGCCAGGTGCAGTGACTCACGCCTGTAATCCCAGCACTTTGGGAAACTGAGGAGAGCGGATCACTTGAGGTCAGAAGTTCAGGACCAGCCTGGCCACAATGGCAAAACCCCATCTCTACCAAAAATACAAAATAATTAGTTGGGCGTGGTGGTGGCATGTGCCTGTGGTCCCAGCTACTAGGGAGGCTGAGGCAGGAGAATCACTTTGACTTGGGAGGCAGAGGTTGCAGTGAACCAAGATCATGCCACTGCACTCCACACTCCAGCCTGGGTGACAGAGTGAGACCCTGTCTCCAAAAAAAAAAAAGAAAAGAAAAGAAAAGAAAAGTGGAGGTTTGCAAAAGGAGTAGCCTCTGGTCCTTTTGTTACTTAGGCTTGGAAAGTTAGGGTTTTCCTTTCAATTTAGTTCTAGAAAGTTGGTGTGAAATGGCCTTAGGTTCCCTGCCTCCAAACCATATTCTCTTGGCTTGATTTTTTAAAAATATTATAATAGGCTTTATTTTTTAGGGAAGTTTTAGGTTCACAGCAAAGTGGAGTGGAAGACACAGAGCTCTCCCATTGACCCCTATTCCTCCACCCCATGCAGCCTCCTCCACTGCCAACATCTCCCCCAACAGGGACACATTTGTTACAATCAATGAACCTGCATTGACACATCATGATCTCCAGAGTCCCTAGTTTACATTAGGGCTCACGCTTGCTCTTATACATTCTATAGGTTTGGACAAATGCGTAACCATAGGTATAAGCCATTCTAGTGTCATACAGAGTAGTTTCTCTGTCCTAAAAATCCCCTGTGCTCCACTATTCATCCCTCCCTCCCCAACTTCGGGCAACCACTGACCTTATGCTGTCTCCCTAGTTTTGCTTGTTACAGAATGTCCAGTACTGAAATCAAACAGTATGTAGCCTTTTCATTTTTTTGTATTTTGGGTTTTTTGTTTTGTTTTGTTTTTTGGCGATTTTTTGTCTTTGTTTGTTTGTTTGTTTGTTTTTTCAAATAGGGTCTCACTCTGTCGCCTGGGCTGGAGGGCAGTGGTGCAATCTTTTTTTTTTTTTTTTTTTTTTTTTGAGACGGAGTCTCGCTCTGTCACCCAGGCTGGAGTGCTGTGGCCGGATCTCAGCTCACTGCAAGCTCCACCTCCCAGGTTCATGCCATTCTCCTGCCTCAGCCTCCTGGGTAGCTGGGATTACAGGCGCCGCCACCTCACCCAGCTAGTTTTTTGTATTTTTTAGTAGAGACGGGGTTTCACCGTGTCAGCCAGGATGGTCTCGATCTTCTGACCTCGTGATCCGCCCGTCTCGGCCTCCCAAAGTGCTGGGATTACAGGCTTGAGCCACCGCTCCCGGCCAGTGGTGCAATCTTAACTCACTATAGCCTCAACCTCCCGGGCTCAGGCCATCCTCCCATCTCAGCCTCTCAAGCAACTGGGACTACAAGGTGCACACCATCACACTGGCTAATTTTATTTATTTTTTGTAGAGATAGGGGTCTTACTATGTTGCGCAGGCTGGTCTCAAACTCCTGGGTTCAAGTGATCCTTCTGCCTCAGCTTTCCAAATTGCTGGGATTGCAGGCCATGAGCCACTGTGCCCAGCCATGTCTTTTTATGCTTGATAGCTCATTTATTTTTAGTGCTGAAAAATATTTCATTCTCTGGATGTACCGCAGTTTATTTATCCATTGACCTACTGAAGGACATCTTGGTTGCTTGCAAGTTTGGCAATTATGAACAAAGCTGCCATGGCCATCTGTGTACAGATTTCTTTCTTTTTTTTTTTTTTTTTGAGACAAGAGTCTCACTCTGTTGCCCAGGCTGGAGTGCAGTGGCACGAGCTTGGCTCACTGCAAGTTCTGACTCCCGGGTTCACACCGTTCTCCTGCCTCAGCCTCCCAAGTAACTGGGACTACAGGCATGCGCCACCACACCCAACTAATTTTTTGTATGTTTTTAGTAGGCATGGGGTTTCACTGTGTTAGCCAGGATGGTCTTGATCTCTTGACCTCATGATCCACCTGCCTCGGCCCCCCAAAGTGCTGGGATTATAGGCGTGAGCCACCACGCCCGGCCCTCCCCCCCCCTTTTTTTTTTTTTTTTGAGATGGAGTCTTGCTTTGTTGCCCAGGCTGGAGGGCAGTGGCACCATCTCGGCTCACTGCAACCTCTGTCTCCTGGGTTCAAGCGATTCTCCTGCCTCAGCCTCCCCAGTAGCTGGGATTACAGGTATGCACCACCATGCCCAGCTAACTTTTATATTTTTAGTAGAGACGGGGTTTCGCCATGTTGGCCAGGCTGGTCTCGAACTCCTGACCTCAGGTGATCTGCCTGCCTCGGCCTCCCAAAGTGCTGGGATTACAGGCGTGAGCCACTGCGCCCGGCTGGTTCCTTTTCTATGGCAAGTGAGAATTTAGCAACCTCGCCTTCTCCCAACATATATTTTCTTTTTTTTAACAACACAGTTATGTCATATTTTTAGTTAAAATAATATTAAGGATTCCATTATTGTGCCCATGTAAATATTGTTCATGGCTGATCCAAATTGTGTACAGATCGTTTTGCTATGTGTTTTATTAGTACAAATTAGCTCACAGGTGATTTGTAAACAGCAGAATGATGTCATACGACCCAGAAGTTGAGCTGTTCCTGCAGAATTTTCCCTAGCGTATTAAATGATGGAGCCATCAGGGGCAAACATCTCAACAGTTAAAAAGAGGGCCTTAGCGCTGGGCGCGGTGGCTCACACCTGTAATCCCAGTACTTTGGGAGGCCGAGGCAGGCGGATCACAAGGTCAGGAGATCAGGACCATCCTGGCTAACACGGTGAAACTCCGTCTCTACTAAAAAATACAAAAAAATTAGCTGGGCATGGTGGCAGGCACCTGTAGTCCCAGCTACTGGGGAGGCTGAGGCAGGAGAATGGCGTGAACCCGGGAGGCAAAGCTTGCAGTGAGCTGAGATCGTACCATTGCATTCCGGCCTGGGCGACAGAGTGAGACTCTGTCTCAAAAAAAAAAAAGAAAGAAAGAAAGAAAGAAAACACACACAGAAAATGAAAAAGTCACACTGGCCAAGTGCAGTGGCTCACAGCTGTAATCCCAGAGCTTTGGGAGGCTGAGGCAAGAGGATCATCAGAGGCCAAGAATTCGAGACCAGTCTGTACAACACAGTGAGACCCTATTTCTACAAAATAAAAAAAATTGGGCCGGGCGCGGTGGCTCAAGCCTGTAATCCCAGCATTTTGGGAGGCCGAGGCGGGCAGATCACAAGGTCAGGAGATCGAGACCATCCTGGCTAACATGGTGAAACCTCGTCTCTACTAAAAAATACAAAAACCTAGCCGGGCGAGGTGGCGGGCGCCTGTAGTCCCAGCTACTCGGGAGGCTGAGGCAGGAGAATGGCGTGAACCTGGGAGGCGGAGCTTGCAGTGAGCTGAGATCCGGCCAGTGCACTCCAGCTTGGGTGACAGAGCGAGACTCTGTCTCAAAAAAAAAAAAAAAATTAGCTAGCTGTGGTGGAGTGCACCTGTAGTGCCAGCTACTTGGGAGGCTGAGGCAAGAGGATTGCTTGAGTCCAGGAGTTTGAGGCTGCAGTGAGCCTCAATCACATCAACCTCTGCACTCCAGCCTGAGTGATAGAGGGAGACCCTGTCTCTACAAAAAAAAAAAAAAAAAAAAAAGGCCGGGCGCAGTGGCTCAAGCCTGTAATCCCAGCACTTTGGGAGGCCGAGACGGGCGGATCACGAGGTCAGGAGATCGAGACCATCCTGGCTAACACGGTGAAACCCCGTCTCTACTAAAAAAATACAAAAAACTAGCCGGGTGAGGTGGCAGACGCCTGTAGTCCCAGCTACTCGGGAGGCTGAGGCAGGAGAATGGCGTAAACCCAGGAGGCAGAACTTGCAGTGAGCTGAGATCTGGCCACTGCACTCCAGCCTGGGCGACAGAGCAAGACTCCGTCTCAAAAAAAGCAAAAACAAACAAACAAAAAACAACAAAACAAAACAAAACAAACAAAAAAAAAGGTAAGCTGATCAAGTCAGGGTATTAAAAAAACAAAACAAATAAGGCCTGTCATGGTGGATCACGCCTGTAATCCCAGCACTTTAGGAAGCTGAGGCGGGTGGATCACGAGTTCAGGAGTTCAAGACCAGCCTGGCCAAGATGGTGAAACCCCGTCTCTACTACAAATACAAAAATTAACCAGTTGTGGTGGCAGGCACCTGTAGTCCCAGCTACTGGGGAGGCTGAGGCACAGAATTACATGAACCCGGGAGGCGGAGGTTGCAGTGAGCCAAGATTGTGCCACTGCACTTCGACCTGGGCGACAGAGCGAGACTCTTGTCTCAAACAAACAAATAAAAGGCAAGCTAAAAAAATCCTACAGGAAAGCCTTCTATTAGTGGCAGGGTAGTGTAGAACCACTTGGCTCCTCTCCTCTTCAGTCTACCTGGGGAAGCTGAGTGTGCAGATGAAGAAGATGCAAAGAGGTTCCCCTGGGCTCAATCATTTTGGTTTTGCATTGATAAAGAAGACTGGCGGCCGGGCGCGGTGGCTCAAGCCTGTAATCCCAGCACTTTGGGAGGCCGAGACGGGCGGATCACGAGGTCAGGAGATCGAGACCATCCTGGCTAACACAGTGAAACTCCGTCTCTACTAAAAAAAAAAATACAAAAAACTAGCCAGGCGAGGTGGCGGGCACCTGTAGTCCCAGCTACTCAGGAGGCTGAGGCAGGAGAATGGTGTAAACCTGGGAGGCGGAGCTTGCAGTGAGCTGAGATCCAGCCACTGTGCTCCAGCCTGGGCGACAGAGCGAGACTCCGTCTCCAAAAAAAAAAAAAAAAAAGATAAAGAAGACTGCCTTGGTCAGGCACAGTGGCTCATGCCTTTAATCCCAGCACTTTGGGAGGTTTAGGTGGACAGATCACCTGAGGTCAGGAGTTCCAGACCAGCCTGGGCACCACGGTGCAACCCGATCTTTACTAAAAATACAAAAACTTAGCCAGGCATGGTGGCACACGCTTGTATCCCACCCAGCTTCTTAAGAGGTTGTGGTGAGAGGATCATCTGTTCCCAGAGAGTTGAGGCTATAGTGAGTTATCATCACACCACTGCACTCTAGCCTGGGCGACGGGAATGAAACCCTGCCCCAGAAAAAAAAGACGAAAGAAAGAAAGAGAGAGAGAGAGAGAGAGAAAGAAAGAAAGAAAGAAAGAAAGAAAGAAAAAGAAAGAAGAAAGAAAAAGAAAGAAAGAAAGCAAGCCAGCCAGCCAGCCGGGCGCGGTGGCTCAAGCCTGTAATCCCAGCACTTTGGGAGGCCGAGGTGGGTGGATCACGAGGTCAGGAGATCGAGACCATCCTGGCTAATACGGTGAAACCCCGTCTCTACTAAAAATACAAAAAACTAGCCGGGCGCGGTGGCGGGTGCCTGTAGTCCCAGCTACTCGGAGGCTGAGGCGGGAGAATGGCGGGAACCGGGGAGGCGGAGCTTGCAGTGAGCCGAGATCGCGCCACTGCACTCCAGCCTGGGTGACACAGCGAGACTCCGTCTCAAAAAAAAAAAAAAAAAAGAAAGAAAGAAAGAAAGAAAAGCTACCTCTAAATTGTATTTTTAATTTGGATGAAACCTCTCTTTTAGAGGTAAATGTCTTCAAGGATCTACATTTCCATGGAGGAAGCACAAGCCTCGGGGCTACAGCTGCACAGGAGGCCTCATTGTGACTTCAAGTGCTGATGCCAGAGGAGCAGTGACTGCACTGGTATTAGTGTCCTTGTTTTTATTAGAGCTCTGGTTCCAAAGCTGCAAGATGCAAAACAGAAACCTAATAAAGGACCTGTATCCAGAATATATAAAAACACTCTTGGTCGGGCGCAGTAGCTCACACCTGTAATCCCAGAACTTTAGGAGGCCGAGACGGGGAAATCACGAGGTCAGGCGATCAAGACCATCCTGGTGAAATCCTGTCTCTACTAAAAATACAAAAAATTAGCCAGGCGTAGTGGCGGGCACCTGTAGTCCAAGCTACTCGGGAGGCTGAGGCAGGAGAATGGCGTGAACCCGGAAGGGAGAGCTTGCTGTGAGCCAAGATCGCACCACTGCACTCCAGTCTGGGCAACAGAGCAAGACTCTGTCTCTCAAAAAAACAAAACAAAACAAAACAAAACAAACACTCTTATAACTCAGTAAGGCAAACAACCTAATAAAAAATGGGCAAAATATTTGAACAGACACTTCAGCAGAGATATGCATGACATATCAGCACATGAAAGGATCATCATTAGTCATCATCAGACCTGCTGTCGAGGCTAAAATGAAGATGCCTGCTGGTATCGTTTTGCTGAGGATGTGGGGCACCTGGAATTCTCTTATGTTGCTGGTGCGATTGCAAATGGCTCAGCCCGTTTGAAAAACAGCTTGGCATTTTCTTAATTTTCTTATACAAATTTTTTTTGTTTGTTTGTTTGAGACGGAGTCTCGCTTGGTTGCCTAGGCTGGATTGCAGTGGTGCGATCTCAGCTCACTGCAACCTCCCCCTCCTGGGTTCCAGCGACTCTCCTGCCTCAGCCTCCCAAAGTGCTGGGATTACAGGTGCATGCCACCATGTCCAGCAAATTTTTGTATTTTTTGTTTTTTTTTTTTTTTTTGAGACGGAGTCTCGCTCTGTCTCCTAGGCTGGAGTACAGTGGCCCGATCTCAGCTCACTACAACCTCCGCCTCCCAGGTTAAAGCGATTCTCTTGCCTCACCTTCCTGAGTAGCTGGGACTACAGGCACCCACCACCACTCACGGCTAATTTTTGTATTTTTAGTAGAACGGGGTTTCACCATATTGGCCAGGCCGGTCTTGAACTCCTGACCTTGTGATTCACCTGCCTCAGCCTCCCAAAGTGCTGGGATTAGAGACTTGAGCCACTGTCCCCGGCCAAATTTTTGTATTTTTAGTAGAGACAGGGTTTTACCATGTTTGCCAGGCTGGTCTCGAACTCCTGACCTCAGGTGATCCTCCCACCTCAGCCTCCCAAAGTGCTAGGATTACAGGTGTGAGCTGCTGCACCCGGCCTTCTTATAAAATTTAACGTGTGTGTAATTATAGAGTCCCACTTCTAGTCATTTACCCTTGAGAAACGATAACATATGTTCATACAAAGACCCAACCTGGGCAATATGGTGAAACCTCATCTCTACAAAAATTTTTTTTAAATGCAGCCGTAAAAAATAATGAGTTCATGTCCTTTGCAGGGACATGGATGATAAAGCTGGAAACCATCATTCTCAGCAAACTAACACAGGAACAGAAAACCAAACACCGCATATTCTCACTCATAAGTGGGAGTTGAACAATGAGATCACATGGACGCAGGGACATCACACAGTGGGGCCTGTCAGGGGTTGGGAAGGCTAGGAGAGGGAGAGCATTAGGACAAATACCTAATGCATACGGGGCTTAAAACCTGAGCTGAGACCGTGTCACTGCACTCCAACCTGGGTGGCAGAGGGAGACTTCATCTGCAAAACAAAACAAAAAAAAGTTTTTCACCTCTGACTTCTTTTTGGTACTTAACTTGATAAGTGTTTGCAGCTCTCCCTAGAGGAAGGTCATACAATTGTCACCCACAACTTTTTAGGTGAGTGAACAGTCAGAGGAGTTGAGCAACTTGCTCAAGGCCACACAGGGGCTAGGTGGTGAGGCAGAGACATGACCTTGGGCCACTGACTGAAGACCCGTGTGCTGAGAGCCCATGTCACACCATGTGTGGAATTAGGCCTCTGGGGTGGGACTCCGCTACCTGCCAAGTAGTTTTGGGGCTGCTGATGGGAACTTGGAACTTGCTCCTCTTTACTGGAGCCTTCCAGAGCCAATGCCTGCCTCCCTCGTCCCAGGAAGGAACAGCTTTAGCACAGCACTCCCAGCTGGGCGGGGGCTGCGGAGGGACTCCCTGGGCATCCCGGAAGTTGCCCGGGCCCCTGGACAGCAATGGTGCAGGTCACCTTCTCCCCTGACGATGATGGACAATGACCTGTGTCTCGTCATTCCACTCCATTTTTTTTTTTTTTTTGAGACCGAGTCTTGTTCTGTTGCCCAGGCTGGAGTGCAGTGGCGCGATCTCGGCTCACTGCAAGCTCTGCCCCCCGGGTTCCCGCCATTCTCCTGCCTCAGTCTCCCGAGTAGCTGGGACTACAGGTGCCCGCCACCACGCCCAGCTAATTTTTTGTATTTTTAGTAGAGACGGGGTTTCACTGTGTTAGCCAGGATGGTCTCGATCTCCTGACCTCATGATCCGCCAGCCTCGGCCTCCCAAAGTGCTGGGATTACAGGCTTGAGCCACCGCAGCTCGCCTCTTCTTTGTTTTTTTTCCTTTTCTTTCTTTTGAGACAGAGAATCTCTCTCTGTCACCCAGGCTGGAATACAATGGCACAATCTCAGCTCATTGCAACCTCTGTCTCCTGGGTTCAAGCAGTTCTCCTGCCTCAGCCTCCTGAGTAGCTGGGACTACAGACACCCACCACCATGCCCGGCCAATTTTTGTATTTTAAGTAGAGATGGGGTTACACCATGTTGGCCAGGTTGGTCTCGAACTCCTGACCTGGTGATCTGCCCGCCTCAGCCTCCCAAAATGCTGGGATTACAGGCATGAGCCATCGCACACGGTGGCCATTCCAGTCTTGAAAGCCCAGGGATACACTGCAGGGCTTGGTGGGGAGGAGGGGCAGGGGGCTCACAGGATGTTCCGTAGAAGAGGGGAGGGCCTGCAGCTATGCCTGGAGGAGCAGCGAGGCGCTCCATTGCTGGAAGGATGCTGAAAGGGATTCGAGCATTGGCGGATGTTCCAGAACCTTCCTGCTGGAAGCCTTCCCGGGCACATTCCGCCACCTCCTGACCTCCTTGAAGGTGTGTGGACTTGTCAGGTAGCTCTGACTGCTTTGTGGGGTGCTGCCTAATCCCTCCTCCCCTGCACCCTAGCTGTAGCTCCCCGGGGCTTTTCACACACATTGTCCTTTCATCCTCAAACAGTCTCCAGGAAGTAAGCTCTGCTGTCGCTCCTATTTGACAGACGAGGAAACCAAGGCCCAGAGAGGCGAATTAACCAGCCATTAGATCACACAGGCAGGATGGGGCCTGGAGCCCCTGCAACCTCAGGCTCAGCTCCAGGTGCTCCCAAACCTATGGGCAGCTGTGACTGTGCATTTCCACCATCAAAACAGCCTTGCCCATGGCCCAGCTGAGTGGAGTGCCAGGCAGTGCCAGGAGGGAGGCGGGGCTGGGGGCTGGCAGTCACGCCTGGGCCTGCAGGCACTGGCTCGGGGCCTGCCATCCCAGGAGAAACAATCCATCTGGCTTGTTGTCAGGCTCAGATTTCTTACCTCCTCAGAGGGGCGCGTGCCACTGGCTGGCCATGGGGAGGGCTCAGTGGAGCTGGCTCCTCTGAGGCCTCTCTCGGAGCAGGGCGGCTGGTCTCCAATCCCCTGACTTCCGTGCCCCTGTGCCCTCCTGGTCTCTGGCACTGACCAGACCCGACTGTAACTGGGCAGTGGTGCTGCCCCAGGAGGGCTGATCTTGCAGGCAAACAGTGTAGGGTGTGTGTCTGGGAGGTGCTTCCCCAGGCCTCCCTGGTGCTGCTACAGAGTTTTACACAGAAGTGACCTGCTGGTATCTGTGGGGTCCCAAATGCTGAAGGAGGCCCGCCCTGGCTCCTGCTGCCCTCGGCCCTCCATTTCAGCTCCTCTGGCTTCACCTGCCGCTCATCACTCCCTTGCCTGCCCTCTGGCCCCATCCTTGCTCATGATGTTGGTTGATCCCAGTACATCCCTGCTTCCATCCTCTCTAGTGAAAATTGGACACGGCCTTCAACGTTCAGCTCAGGCACATCCTCCTCCAAGAAACTGTCCCTGATCCACCTAGGCTCAGGGAGGCCAGCCTCGCCCACAATTCCTGCTCTCCCGGGCCCCCGTCACCCAACTCAGAAACTCGGGGCAGGCTGGAGGGAAGGAGATGGGCTGGGCCCTCGGATCCCCTCTCCTGGGGGCTCACCCTCGGCTTCACTTTAAGGGATCTCCTATCCCAAGACTGGAGATTCTGTAAGGCTCTGGCAGGGCACACCTAGCTGCTCAGGGATACAGGGAGGGGACTTCAGCACCCTGCCCACTCTGGGCCCCCAGGGCCTACACTCCCACCCCACAAGGATGGCCACTCACTGACAGTGACTTACACCATCCTGGCCCTCAGTCTCTTCATTTGTGAATTGGAGATAATAAGACTTACTTCAAAGCCCAGGTATGTGCTGCCAAAGTGCAGGTTGCAGCATGTCAGGCCTCAGTAACTGTACCGGGCTTCACACCTATTGGTAGTTACTGGGAGCTGCTGCTAATGACATCCGTTCATCATTCCTGCCCATGGGCAAGAGCCAGTGCTGGGTGCTGGTGCCTGGGGGAGAGGGAGGTGACGGCAACCCCTGGCTCTGACTCATCCCACCTTCAAGCACCAACTCTGATGTCCCCACCCTGACGTCCTCCCTCTTCCTCTTCTCTGTTCCCATGGTCACATGTGCCACCCCCCATGTACATGTCTGTTCTACTGTGTGTCTGTACCTCTCTGTGACCCCATCACTCTGCAAGGGCCTGGGCAAGCTGAGGCTCAGGGCAGTCAGGGCTGGCCTAAAGACATAACGAAGTTAACCGGGCGCGGTGGTTCACACCTGTAATCCCAGCACTCTGGGAGGCCGAGATGGGCGGATCACAAGGTCGAGTTCGAGACCATCCTGGCTAACATGGTGAAGCCCCGTCTCTACTAAAAATACGAAAAAATTAGCCAGGTGTGGTGGCGGCGCCTGTAGTCCCAGCTACTCGGGAGGCTGAGGCAGGAGAATGGCGCGAACCGGGAGGTGGAGCTTGCAGTGAGCCGAGATTGTGCCACTGCGCTCCAGCCTAGGCGACAGAGCAAGACTCCATCTCAAAAAAAAAGAAGAAGAAAAAAAAAAAAAAGACAGCGAACTAGGGCAGCAATGGGAGGCAACAAGCCAAACCAAGGACCTTAAACCAGGTCTTTGGTTTGATCTCAGGTGGGGATCTGGGTTCCGGAAAGCTCCAAGAGCTGCAGTTACAGGTCAGTTTTCAGGACAGCGTGTGAGGCATCCTGGGGACACGGCTGGGCATCCTGCAGCCTGCCCCAGCTGGAGCTCAGGTGTCTGGGTGTCTGTAGCAGTCTGTGTGGCAGGGGTGGGGTGAGTTACTCTCCACAAAGGGCTTCTGGGAAATCAAGCAGCACCCATTCTGCTGAATCTTCAAGGAGAGGAACAGCGCCCGAAGACCCATGGTCGTACGACTGTCCCGGGGCATTCCTGGGCTTTCTCTGGACACCAGCCCCTTTGCTGTACCCTCTGGTCCCTGCACAGTCCAGGCCCCTGATGCCCCTCTTCATGGACAGCAGTGCCATTCACTGGGGTTCCTGTCCCCAGCCACACTGTTTCCGCATGCTCACACAGTGGCCTGTTGAAACTCAAATGTGATCACCTCATCCATCCTGAAACCTTTCTGGCTTCTGATTGCCTGCAGGATAAAGTCCAACCTCCTTTTTGTGACATTCAAGGCTCTTTGTCTCTTCCTCCAACGTCTGAACTGCCCTGAAAAGAGGAAGGATGGGGTGTTCCATAGACAGGAGGTGGTAGTGCGGGGCCCTGTCAGATGTGGGCTCTTGAGGCTCCACCATCCAACTCCCCCCAGGGTTGGTCTCAGGCGACCTTGCAGGAAAAGTCTGGCCTTGGTCAGAAGAGCCTAGAGCTTGGCCACAGGCTGGTACATGGGGCCCAGAACTGGGCCTCTGACCCCTGCAGAGGGAGTCTCAGGCCTGGCCTGACTCTCTGCCACAGGATCCCTAGAGCCACATGACTGGCCCTACTCTCCCCATCCCCCTGCTGGGCTCTAGCTCAGCCCCAGGAGCCAAGCCAGATTTGAGGCCAGAAGGTTTGACCAGGTTGGTTCCTGCTAGGTGGCTCTGCACAGAACCCTCTTACAGCCCATCCAACTGAATGGGTCCCTTCCGTTTTACAGCATTCTTTTTTTTTTTTTTTTGAGACGGAGTCTTGCTCTGTCGCCCAGGCTGGAGTGCAGTGGCAGGATCTCAGCTCACTGCAAGCTCCGCCTCCTGGGTTCACACCATTCTCCTGCCTCAGCCTCCCGAGTAGCTGGGACTACAGGCGCCCGCCACCTTGCCCGGCTAGTTTTTTGTACTTTTTAGTAGAGACGGGGTTTCACCGTGTTAGCCAGGATGGTCTCTATCTCCTGACCTTGTGATCCACCTGCCTCGGCCTCCCAAAGTGCTGGGATTACAGGCTTGAGCCACCGCGCCCGGCCGCAGCATTCTTGTTGGTACCTGTCTGCCTGACTCTGTCTGGCACCTCAGGGCTGCAGCCCTGGTCTGGGTCCCAGCCACTGGTCACCTTCTGCCCTGAGGCCTGCCCTCCCTGCTGCCTGGGGCTGTCAGCTGGACCTTGGAGTATGGCCATCCTAGGCCCATTCCTGGCTCTGACTACTGTAAGGGGCCCTGGTACCATCCTTCTTGGGCGCAATCCCCCGGATGCTGGCTGGTCAGCTGGAATCACTTGTTAATGGAGTAACAAGCCGGGCGAGGTGAGGTGGCTAATCCCAATACTTTGGGAGGCCAAGGTGGGAGGATCGTGAAGCCAGGAGGCTGAGGCTGCACTGAGCTATGATAGTGCCACTGCACTGCAGCCTGGGCAACAGAGCGAAATCCTGTCTAAAAAAACCTAAAAACCCCCCAAAAACCCAGAATCCAAAACAAAAAGAAAACTATCCTTGACACTTTAGTGTCAGTACATCAAAGGATAGCTGTAATTATTTTGAAAGCATAAGTTGTTACGAGTATGGGGACATCTGGACTTTCTCTCGTAGGAGTGTGTCCTTGCACGTATCTTTAGGCTGTTCCCTTAATTGTGAGCATCTTGTGACCACAAGTCGTGGCTGGCAAGGAATGTGCCTTGTTAGTCTCAGGATGGAGCTGAACTTACAAAGGCATTGCTCTGGCTCTTCTGGACTCCTGCTTCCCTAATGGGCTGGGCACTGTGTCTGGAGCCTACACTCCCACACTTTCGGAGCCCCAGGAAGGAGGATCGCTTGACCTCAGGAGTTCAAAACCATCCTGGGCAACATATTGAGACCCCATCTCTACAAAAAATTAAAAAACTAGCCAGGCATGGTGGCCTGCGCCTGTAGTCCCAGATACTGGGGAGGCTGAGGTGGGAGGGTCTCTTGAGCCAGGGAGGTGGAGGCTGCAGTAAGCAGAGATCAGTCCCTGTTAAAAAAAAAAAAAGTAACAGTCCCCCGGTGGGTGCAGGTCGATGGTGGCAGCCGCTGTGGTGGCTTGTGGCTGGTGTTCTTGTCCTATGTTTGTGATCATCCCTAGGTCTAGGGTTCAGGCTTCCTGTTCCCAGGAGGGTTCAGATGAGAGGCCCTGAGCAGCCTCTCAGGCAGAGCCTCTTTCTGGGGAGAAGGTGCTCCCTGGGGCGAGCAAGTGGGCAGGCCCTGGCTCTCTCCATTCCCGAATACCTTCTATTGTCCAGGTAGTAGAACACCTTCTACTGACCCTGGCCCAGGCTCAGATACTGTCCAACCCGGCAGACCCTTCCCAGGGGCCTGTGACTGTCCCAGGGCGGCCGCCCCCACGGCCCTGAACCTGCCAAGGCTCGGGTGTAGGGGTGAGTGCGCACCGGCTGGGGGATGTTGAGAAGCCAAGCAAAGGCAGCCGGGCGCGCCTTCCTGCCCTCCCAGTGGCGGGGGACGCGGCAGGGACAGGCGGGCGGCCAGCCGGCTTCAGGACGCTTGACAAGGGTTTTGGCTGAGGGTGCGCCCGGGTCTCTGGAGGCGCACCACTGATGGGGGGGCGTGGCATCGGGGGCGTGGCCTGGGCGTGGCCGGCGCCGCTTCTTCCCTTTCCTGAGCCCAGAGGGCACCTCCTGCAGGCCACGTTTCCTTCCTGCTGGGGGGCTTCTGTTCTCCCAGACCCGGTCGGTGCTCTTTTCCCCCAGCGCCCCTCCCCCACCCAGCCCTGGCCTTGCCTGCCGCAGCCACCTTCTTCTCTGATGCTGTGTCCTGGACTTGGTGACAATGACAACTTGACAAGAAGGCGAGCCTGGGCCTTTCCTGCGGCAGCATCCAGCTTCCCCCGCCCCTCCCTGGGTGGGTGCCCACCACACGCCCAGCCTCACCCGCCCAGCCTGCCGCGCGTGCTTATCCAGGCCCTCCAGGCCAGGCCTCCGGGTCTTATGGAAGAAGGCCTCGTGTCTGGGCAGTGCCATCGCTGTGAGTGGGCATCCGGGGCCAGTCAGATGTGCCGTCTCCGGAGGTCACTTCCGTAGTGACCATCAACAGCTTGGCCAAGTTCGGCTGCAGGATCTTTTCCTATCAATTGCAGGATGGACTGTTCCCGCAGCCATGCGACCTGTGGCCCGCGGGCCCTGCTCCCTGAGCTGGAGGAGGCTGAGCAGAACGAGCAGGTTGAGGCCTGTGGGTAGGAAGGGCCACATCTTCATGTTTATTACCCCCCTCCACAGGCCATACCTAGGAGGCCTTGAAGGTTTTTTTTTGAGACGGAGTCTGGCTCTGTCGCCCAGGCTGGAGTGCAGTGGCCGGATCTCAGCTCACTGCAAGCTCCGCCTCCCGGGTTTGCGCCATTCTCCTGCCTCAGCCTCCCGGCCTTGAAGGTTTTTTAAGGGGGAAAGGACGTTTCCAGAACCACAGCCGGCTCAGCAGAAAGGCTCCACCAACAGAAGCTGTGGGCGCACATTCCTCAACAGCTGAAGAAGGGACTGGAGGGGCTCCTGGCATCCCCTCCAGAGCCAGGCCCAGCGCCCTGTGTGCAGTGGGGAGTCCTGCATCTGTATTGTTGCTAAGAAAATGACATTTGGCCACACAAAGTGGCTCATGCCTGTAATCCCAACACTTTGGGAGGCTGAAACTGCCAGATTGCTTGGGCCCAGGAGTTCCAGACCAGCCTGGACAACTTGGTGAAATCTCATTTCTTTTTTTTGAGACAGGGTTTCACTCTGTCGCCCAGACTGGAGTGCAGTGGCACGATCTCAGCTCACCGCAACCTCCGCTTCCCAGGCTCAAGTGATTCTCCTCACTCAGCCTCCCGAGTAACTGGGATTACAGGTGTGCAACACCACACCTGTCTAATTTTTGTATTTTTAGTAGAGATGGGGTTTCACCGTGTTGACCAGGTTGGTCTTGGACTCCTGACCTCAAGTGATCTGCCCACCTTGGCCTCCCAAAGTGCTGGAATTACAGGTGTAAGCCACCATGCCCAGCCCTCAAAAAATACAAAAATTAGCCGGGCTTGGCACACACCTGTAGTCCCAAGTACTCAAGAAGATGAAGTGGGAGGATCACTTGAGCCTGGAGAGGTAGAGGCTGCAGTGAACCATGTTCCTGCCACTGCACTCCAGCCTGTGTGACAGTGAGACCCTATCTCAAAAAAAAAAAAAAAAAAAAAGAAAGAAAAAGAAGGAGACACTTCTTGAGGTTGCTGGTTTTTGAGCCCTACTGTGCTGCATGCTTTTGGTGCTCACTCTAATTCACAGGATCTCGAGGGCAAGACTTCGGCCCACAGCTATCCCAGGACCTAGAACTGTGTCTGACATATACCAGGCACTCAGTAAACCCTTGTCACACAAACCCCCAAGAACATTTCACAGTGCTTTTCTTTTTTCCTTTTTTTTTCAAGTGCAGTGGTGTAATCTTGGTTCACTGCAACCTCTGCCTCCCTAGCTCAAGCAATCCTCCCACCTCAGCCTCCTGAGTAGCTGGGACCACAGGCACGTACCACCATGCCTGGCTAATTTTTTGTATTTTTAGTAGAGACAGGTTTTTGCTATGTTGCCCAGGATGGTCTCAAACTCCTGAGCTCAGGCAGTCCACCCACCTCAGCCTCTCAAAGTGCTGGGATTACAGGCATGAGCCACCATACTCAGCCTTGTTTCTCATTTATATAGGTAGCGATTGGAGGCTCTGGAGGGGAATTCAGAGCTCAAAGTTGAACACCCAGTGGGAGAAGCAGGCCAGGACATAAGCAGGAGGGGCTCCAAAGCTGAGTTTGTTGCTGCAGAGCCTTTCCTGAAGTTGGAGAGGGTGTCTGCAGAAGGAGGCTAGAGACAGCTGTAGAATCACTACTACCGGTGACATTGTTGTTCTACTCTGCCCTGACCCCTGAGTTGGTCAGACTTGGCCATGTGGAGAACTCCCTGCTTCTCCTGCTCTCTGCTGCCCTAACCTGAGACTGGTTATTCAAGTGTCTTCCTCACTGTCTCCCCCAAACAGGAAGTCTTTTTTGATGCTCTTGCATCTGGGGCTCACCCAACACTTCTCATCCCATGTGGTCATTGCTGGCTTACAGGTCAGTCTGGCCCTTGCACTCGATGTTTTCTAAGGGCAGAGCTCATGGTGCTGGCTCTGAGAAGGTATCAGGAAGTGATAGATGGAAGGGTGGGTAGGTGGATGGGTAGATGAATGGATGAGCAGGTGGATGAGTGGGCAAATGTGTGTGTGTATGGATATGTGGGTGGATGGATGGATGGACAGCTAGATGAATAGATGGGTGGATGGATGGATAAATATTTGGAAAGGTGGGTGGGTGGATGGATGGATAGATGGGTGGGTGGATGGATGGATAGATGGGTGGATGGGTGGGTGGATGGATGGGTGGATAGAAAGGTGGGTGGGGGATGGATGGGTGGGTGGGTGGATGGGTGGATGAATGGATGGATGGGTAGATGGGGAGGTGGGTGGGTGGGTGCATGGATGGGTGGGTGGATGGATGAGTGAGTGGATTGGTGGTTGGCTGGATGGGTGGGTGGATGGGTGGATGGTGGGTGGGTGGATGGGTGGATGAGTGGGCGGATGGGTAGATGGGGAGGTGGGTGGGTGGATGGGTGGATGGGTGGGTGGGTGGATGGTGGGTGGATGGGTGGATGGGTGGGTGGATGGGTAGGTGGATGGGTGGATGGATGGGTGGATGGATGGGTGGATGGGCGGGTGGATGGGTGGATGGGTGGGCGGGTGGGTGGGTGGATGGGTGGGCGGATGGGTGGGTGGATGGGGGGTGGGTGGATGGGCGGGTGGGCGGATGGATGGGTGGGGGATGGGTGGGTGGGTGGGTGGGTGGGTGGGTGGGTGGTGGATGGGGAGGTGGGTGGGTGGGTGGATGGGGAGGTGGGTGGATGGATGGGTGGGTGGATGGGTGGATGGGTGGGTGGATGGATGGGTGGGTGGATGGGGGATGGGTGGGCGGATGGATGGGTGGGTGGGTGGGTGCATGGGTGGATGGGGAGGTGGGTGGGTGGGTGGATGGATAGGTGAATGGGTGGGTGAATGGTGTGTTCTCAGCAACAGCCAGAGGACCACTCCTTTCTCCCTGTATATGCTGAGTTGCTGGGGTTTCTGGCCAGAAAGAATCATATAGGCTGTCCATAAAACAGCTGGAGAGGTGGGTAAAGTTTACCCTGTAGAAGACAAGGCTCAGGGGAGCAGGAGAGCTGCCTTTGAATATTTAGAGGGCTGTCCCTTGGGAGTAGGCAAGGACACCCCTCCTGAGCCTCATGGCTCCACAGGTGGACCAAGAACCAGTGGCAGAAGTAGTAGGAAGGCAGATGGTTTCTTGAGGCTCAAGCTGCCTGCTGGTTTCAGACACCTTCTCTTCTGGGACTTCTGCCAAATGGTAAATGGAACCCGATTTTTTTGCAAACTTACATTTTTAGTTCTGAAATTGGTGATGACTCCAAACATTTTTATAATTAACAAAGTGTCTTGGCTGGGTATGATGGCTTAGGCCTGAAATCCCAGTGCTTTGGGAGGTCAGGGTGGGAGGATCACTTGAGGCCAGGAGTTCCACACCAGCCTGGGCAACATGGTGAGATTCTGTCTCTACAAAAAGTTGTTTAAAAAATTAGCTAGAAGTGGTGGTGCACGTCTATGGTCTCAGCTACTCAGGAGGCTGAGGTAGGAGGATTGCTTGAGGCAGGGAGTTTGAGGCTGCAGTGAGCTGTGATCTCGCCACTACATTCCAGCCTGGGTAACAGAAAGAAACCCTGACTGTAAATGAACAAACAAATCAACAAAGTATCTTTTTTTTTTTTTTTTTTGAGACGGAGTCTTGCTCGGTCGCCCAGGCTGGAGTGCAGTGGCCGGATCTCAGCTCACTGCAAGCTCCGCCTCCCAGGTTCACGCCATTCTCCTGCCTCAGCCTCCCGAGTAGCTGGGACTACAGGCGCCCGCCACCTCACCCAGCTAGTTTTTTGTACTTTTTAGTAGAGACGGGGTTTCACCGTGTTAGCCAGGATGGTCTCGATCTCCTGACCTTGTGATCCACCCGCCTCGGCCTCCCAAAGTGCTGGGATTACAGGCTTGAGCCACCGCGCCTGGCCTCTTTTTTTTTTTTTTTTTTTTTTTTTTTTTTTTTTTTTGAGACGGAGTCTCGCTCTGTCACCCAGGCTGGAGTGCAGTGGCGCGATCTCGGCTCACTGCAAGCTCCGCCTCCCGGGTTTACGCCATTCTCCTGCCTCAGCCTCCCGAGTAGCTGGGACTACAGGCGCCCGCCATCTCGCCCGGCTAATTTTTTGTATTTTTTTAGTAGAGACGGGGTTTCACCGTGTTAGCCAGGATGGTCTCGATCTCCTGACCTCGTGATCCACCCGTCTCGGCCTCCCAAAGTGCTGGGATTACAGGCTTGAGCCACCGCGCCCGGCCGGCCTCTTTTTTTAAAAAAAACAATTTTATACTTAAACATAATTAAAAATTACATTATTGTGATGGAGATAGGGTCTCACTGTGTTGCCCAGGCTGGTCTCAAACTCCTGGGCTCAAGCGATCCTCCTGCGTTGGCCTCCCAAAATGCTGGAGTTACAGGCACAAGCCACCATAGCTGGCCAACAAAAGTGTCTTTTGAATGAAAGCAAAACACTCACAGTCCCAAATGACACAGAGATGTCTACGATGGGAAGTAACACTGTGCCCCCAACTTCCCCACCCCAGTTTATCCTCCCAGGGTCTCCCCAAGAGCTGCTTCCTATGACTCCTGCTGTGTGTAGTTCTGCTGACAGTGACCTGGACAGCTCTGCGCCATGCACAGCATGTCTTTTCTCTGACTTACCACGTTTTAGACACTACTGACTCCTCCATGTGAAAGATGGGAATTTAACTACATCACATTACCCTACAAACTTCATTGTTAATGTAGTTATTTTTATTTCTTCTACTGCTTTTTGGGTAACTTTATTTATTTATTTATTCATTTTTTTTCTGAGATAGAGTTTCACTCTTACTGCCCAGGCTGGAATCCAATGGCGCAATCTTGGCTCACTGCAACCTCTGCCTTCCAGGTTCAAGCGATTCTCCTGCCTCAGCCTCCCAAGTAGCTGGGATTACAGGTGGCCACCACTATGCCCAGCTAATTTTTGTATTTTTAGTAGAGACGGGGTTTCACTATGTTGGCCAGGCTGGTCTTGAACTCCTGACCTCAGATGATCCACCCACCTCAGCCTCCCAAAGTGCTGGGATTACAGATGTGAGCCGCCATGCCCAGACTTTTTTGTTTTTGAGACACAGTTTCGCTCTGTTGCCCATGCTGGAGTGCAGTGGTGCGATCTTGGTTAAGAGATCTTGGTGCGATCTCTGCCTCCCAGGTTCAAGTGATTCTCCTGCCTCAGCCTCCCAAGTAGCTAGGACTACAGGCACGTACCACTACACCCAGCTAATTTTTGTATTTTTAGTAAAGATGGGGTTTCACCATGTTGGCCAGGCTGGTCTGGAACTCCTGACCTCAGGTGATCACCCACCTCAGCCTCCCAAAGTGCTGGGATTACAGGCTTGAGCCACTGCGCCTGGCGTATTTTTTAAATTAATTTTTAAAGACAGAGTCTTGCTCTGTCACCCCGGATGGAGTGCAGTGGTATGGACACAGCTCACTGCATCCTCAAACTCTGGGGCCCAATCATTCCTCCCACGTAGGCCTCCTGTGTAACCGGGACTACAGGCATACACCACGCTGTCAGCTACTTTTTGTATTTTTGTAGAGATGGGGTTTCACCATGTTGCTCAGGCTGGTCTCGAACTCCTGAGCTTAAGTGATTTGGCTGCCTCAGCCTCCCAGATTGCTGGGATTACAGGCATGAACCACTGCTCCCGGCCCTCAGTAACTTTAAGTAATATTCTTTCTGCTATTAGGGAAACAGGAGCCTAGGACAGCCAGGATCACACCATCTTAAAACCAACTTCATCTTAAAACTAGCAAGGGACATTCCTTGCCAGTCACATCGTACTGAGATATTTACAAAGGAGAAAACAGTTTAAAGATACCTGCAAGGACACACTCCTACAACTATGGAAAGTCCAGATGTATGGAAAGACACAATAATATATGCTTTCAAGATAATTATACTTATGCTTTATGAACTTGCATACTAAAATGTCAAGGATAGTTTTATTTAAATCAACCGAATGGTAAATGGTCATACTGTCGGCCCACCCGCACGCAGGCACAGCTTAGTTTAGTCTTTATACAGATAAGACCCCCGTACAAGAGAAACTTAAAGCTGGTGCATTTCCTCTGCTTTCTGAGGTTGTCCCACTCTGTAACTGAGTGGCTTTCAATAAATGAGCTTTTAGGCCGAGCACGTTGGCTCACGCCTGTCATCCCAGCACTGTGGGAGGCCAAGGCAGGCGGATCACCAGAGGTCAGGAGTTCAAGACCAGCTTCGCTAACGTGGTGAAACCCCATCTCTACTAAAAATACAAAAATTAGCCGGGTGTGGTGGCGGGGGCCTGTAATCCCAGCTACTCAGGAGGCTGAGACAGGAGAATCACTTTAACCCGGCAGGCAGAGGTTACAGTGCGCTGAGATCACGCCACTGTACTCTAGCCTGGACAACAGAGTGAGATTTCATCTCAAAAAAAAAAAAAAAAAAAAAAAAAAGGCCAGGTGCGGTGGCTCAAGCCTGTAATCCCAGCACTTTGGGAGGCCGAGACGGGCAGATCATGAGGTCAGGAGATCGAGACCATCCTGGCTAACACAGTGAAACCCCGTCTCTACTAAAAATACAAAAAACGGCCGGGCGCGGTGGCTCAAGCCTGTAATCCCAGCACTTTGGGAGGCTGAGACGGGCGGATCACGAGGTCAGGAGATCGAGACCATCCTGGCTAACACGGTGAAACCCCGTCTCTACTAAAAATACAAAAAATTAGCCGGGTGTGGTGGCGGGGGCCTGTAATCCCAGCTACTCAGGAGGCTGAGACAGGAGAATCACTTTAACCCGGCAGGCAGAGGTTACAGTGCGCTGAGATCACGCCACTGTACTCTAGCCTGGACAACAGAGTGAGATTTCATCTCAAAAAAAAAAAAAAAAAAAAAAAAAGGCCAGGTGCGGTGGCTCAAGCCTGTAATCCCAGCACTTTGGAGGCCGAGACGGGCAGATCATGAGGTCAGGAGATCGAGACCATCCTGGCTAACACAGTGAAACCCCGTCTCTACTAAAAATACAAAAAACGGCCGGGCGCGGTGGCTCAAGCCTGTAATCCCAGCACTTTGGGAGGCTGAGACGGCGGATCACGAGGTCAGGAGATCGAGACCATCCTGGCTAACACGGTGAAACCCCGTCTCTACTAAAAATACAAAAAAATTAGCCGGGCGAGGTGGCGGGCGCCTGTAGTCCCAGCTACTCGGAGGCTGAGGCAGGAGAATGGCGTGAACCCGGGAGGCAGAGCTTGCCGTGAGCTGAGATCCGGCCACTGCACTCCAGCCTGGGCGGCAGAGCCAGACTCCGTCTCAAAAAAAAAAAAAAAAAAAAAAAAAATACAAAAAACTAGCCGGGCGAGGTGGCGGGCACCTGTAGTCCCAGCTACTCGGGAGGCTGAGGCAGGAGAATGGCGTGAACTCAGGAGGCAGAGCTTGCTGTGAGCCAAGATCACGCCACTGCCCTCCAGCCTGGGCGACAGAGTGAGGCTCCGTCTCAAAAAACAAAAAACAAAAAACAAAAACAAAACAAAAAAAACTGGGCCGCGCGGTGGTTCATGCCTGTAATCCCAGCACTTTGGGAGGCTGAGGCGGGCAGATCACCTGAGTGTCAGGAGTTCAAGACCAGCCTGGCCAACATGGTGAAACCCCATCTCTACTAAAAATACAAAAAATTAGCTGGGCATGGTGGCACGAGCCTGTAATCCCAGGTACTTGGGAGGCTGAGGCAGGAGAATCACTTGGGAGGCGGAGGTTGCAGTGAGCCAAGATCGCACCATTGCACTCCAGCCTGGGCAACAAGAGCAAAATTCTGTCTCAAAAAAATAAATAAATAAATAAAATAAAAAATTAAAAGGGTACATTTTATGATATGTAAATGATATTACTAAAGTTGCTATATATAAGAATATGTGGGGCCAGGCGCAGTGACTCATGCCTGTAATCCCAGCACTTTGGGAGGCCGAGGCGGGCGGATCATGAGGTCAGAAGTTTGAGACCAGCCTGGCCAACATTGTAAAACCCCGTCTCTACTAAAAATACAAAAACTAGCTGGGCCTGGTGGTGTGCACCTGTAATCCCAGTTACTCGGGAGGCTGAGGCAGGAGAATCGCTTGAATCTGGGAGCGGAAGTTGCAGTGAGCTGAGATCACGCCACTGCACTCCAGCCTGGGTGACAGAGCAAGACTCCGTCTCAAACAAACAAACAAACGAAAAAAAAAAAAAAAAAGAATATGTTGGCCTGGCGCAGTGGCTCACGCCTGTAATCCTAGCACTTTGGGAAGCTGAGGTGGGCAGATTGCCTGAGCTCAGGAGTTTGAGACCATCCTGGGCAACACGATGAAACTCCCTCTACTAACATACAAAAAATTAGCTGGGCGTAGGCCGGGCGCGGTGGCTCAAGCCTGTAATCCCAGCACTCTGGGAGGCCGAGATGGGCAGATCGCGAGGTCAGGAGATCGAGACCATCCTGGCTAACATGTGAAATCCCATCTCTAGTAAAAATACAAAAAGTTAGCAGGGTGTGGTGGCGGGCTCTTGGAGTCCCAGCTACTCAGGAGGCTGAGGCAGGAGAATGGTGTGAACCTGGGAGGCGGAGCTTGCAGTGAGCCGAGATCGCGCCACTGCACTCCAGCCTGGGTGACAGAGCAAGATTCCATCTCAAAAAAAAAATTAGCTGGGCTTAGGGGCAAGTGCCTGCAGTCCCCAGCTACTCAGGAGGCTGAAGCAGGAGATTTGTTTGAACCCAGGAGGCAGAGGTTGCAGTGAGCTGAGATGTTGACATTGCACTCCAGCCTGGGCAACAGAGTGAGACTCCGTGTCAAAAAAAAAAAAGAATATGTTTACTTTCACACTCACCTCTGACCTCCTCTTGGGAGGACAAGGTTACTGGTGCCCTCCCCTTCTCTTCCACTTTCAGATTTCTTCCCGGTCAGCCCCTAACACTGAGTGTAAATACGGTCCAACATCAACCTGCAAACAAACACCGACATAAGAGTGAGGTTGGAAAGGATCTCGCAAAGGAACAGAATCTTGTGATCATAATTGTAATAAACATAATTGCCGGGTATTGAGAGCTTACAGGTTCCAGGGCTCCGGCTCTGTTTCACAGGATCACTCAGTAGACCTCATGGCGACCCTGAGGTCAGGTACCACGTTCTCATTTTACAGAGGGGGAAACTGAGACATCATATGACAACGAAAAGGTAGCAGAGTTGGGATTGGTGCCCAGGCTCGCCAAGTTGAAAAGCTCTCGGCCACCTTGGAGACTATGGTTCTTGTGGTCTGAAGCATCACCCTCCACTCGCTTTCTGGTGCCAAGGATGGGTTTTCCTCACTGGTGCCCACCGACACTCATTTATGTCATGTGGTTAAACCTTTTTGGCAACGTAAGACCTTTCCCAGGAATGTGCCTTGGTGCAGAGGAATACAGCGGGGGCAGGCCCCCTCCCTAGGAGGCTCCACCCTCCTGACCTCACATGGGTACAACCTGGGCCGTGACCGAGACCTGCTGTACGGCAGACAATGGGAAGCCTGTGTGTCGTCCTGGGTGCTGGAATTAGACAATATTTAGTTTTCCCTTGGTGGAAAAGCCTTTCCCCTCCCGCTTGGGGCAGGAACTGGTTCTTGTTGGGTGAGGCCTGGCTGCTGCCCCACCCCCACCCGGTACCTCTCTGGGCTGCTCCCTGCCTGTGTCCCTGAGCACTGATTCCAGAGGTTTAATCATTAACAGGCACGTTTGGCCTTCGGTTGTGGGCTGGAATTTAGGACCTGTGCCCAGGAACAATGATCTCCGACACATTATTTTGTGTAAAGTAACTTTTCGCTGCCATTAGCTAATAAAGCTGGAATAAAGTGGGGTCCATTAACCAGCACTGGCCTCTCGGCCTCTGGGGCTCCTTGGGAGGGACCCAAGGGACTCGCCTTTTGAGGACTGTGAAATCGCTGCTAGAAAATGTGCTTACAATTGTGGTCCAGCACTGAAGCCGCTCAGGATGGTTTTAGTCCCCTCTGTGCGGCAACCCTGCGTGTGGTTTTGGGGACTGGCAGAGTGCCCTGGAAGCGTGCCCACGTGCTGCAGATCCACCAGAGGAAATGCTGGGGAAATGCTGACGCCTGCTTTGCTCCTTGTTTCAGGGTCACCGAATGAGAAGTTGTTGGGATGAATGGCTCCCCGTCCTCCTAGCCCGTTGCCCAGCAGCAACGCCCACCTCCCTTCATCATGGGAGGAGCTAGCGCTCCAGTCAGCCCTTTTCATCCTGAGCTGTTTGCTGGAAGTCACCAGTGGGTACCCACAGCCCAAGCCTCCTCTCTCTCCTTTCCCCAACCTCTGAGACAGCTGGCGGGATGCTCCCTCCAGCCTCATTCCCCTGACCTCTCCCGAGGACAGCTCTGTCGGCAGCAGGGCCTCCCAGCAAGAGCCAGCAGCTGTGCTATTTCTGCTGCTCCAGCATTTCGAGGGCAGCTGGCAGGAAGGGTAGGGGCGATTTAGAGAGGCCACTGGCGAGGATGGTGATGGGACTCCACGTCTCCCGCACGGATGGCGAGGATGGTGATGGGACTCCACGTCTCCCGCACGGGATCCCCCTCCTCACTGGGCTTCATTCTTAGGGTCCCCAGTTGTTCTTCCCTGGGCACAGCCCTCCCTCTGTGTGCCTTGTTAGCTCATCCCCAAGTCCACCCTACAGCCAGTCGCCTCCGTCTTGGTGCAGCCTGTCTCCATGGCCCCGCCTGAATGCTGACCGCCCAAGGGCCAGTGTTACAAGGGGACCCCACCAGCCTTTCCTATGGAGGCATCCAGAACCCTCTGGCTTCTCCCCATCTTCCTGCCCTCCCACATTTCTGCCTCCCTAGCTCTGCCCCCAGCCCCAGGAACATGAGGCTGCACACTCAGAATCTGCTTTCGCCTCTGGTGTGCTGCCAACTCCCCCTTGGGCAGGCCTGTTGCCTGCAGCCTGTATCTGTGTTGCCCTCCACTGCTGTGGCAGTGCCCAGGGCAACTGGTCGGCACACTCGGGCTCAGGGACAACCTCACGCTCAGCACGTGGTTGTGCATGGAACATGGAGCCGGTCAGCCAGCAGCTTTCAGACAGGGAAGGGCCGAAGGGCCCAGGCCACACAGACATCCAGGGCCAGCACCCAGGCACTGGCCAACACCACCTGTTTTCCCCCAGCAGCCCCGGGCTCTCCTTGGGTGGCTCTGCTCTGTGACTGCAGGCTGGTTCTTGGACCTCGGCTCCCTGCTGTTCTAGGAGGCTTGGGGCCTAGCTGAACTTGGGGCCTCCCTGCCTGGCAGCCCCTGACTCCGGATGGCCAGACACACTCCCAGAAACTCCACCCGGCCTCTTGTTGGCCACCGGAAGGGCTGGCTGGAGCTGCAGGATGTGCACACCCCTACTGAGGGCTTGCCCACTGCCCCTCTGGGAGCCTTCCTGGAATCCAGGAAATGAGGCACTCTCAGGCAGGACACCCCATCAGATCTACCTCGCTGCAGGGCTCCAGGCCCCGTTCCTGGCCCTGCCAGGGAAGCCAGACCCAGCTGCCCAACAGCAGACCCTGCCTGCAGAAGTGCTCCCAGGGGAGACAGCCAGGATCTCACTGGGAACAGACCCCCCAGGTTCTTTCCAAGCCTGCCCTTCCTTTGCCTCCCTGCAGCCTCCTCGTCCCCCTCAGCCCACCCCGGCCGAGAGCAGCCACCGCCCAGCTTGCCTTGCCATGATTCCCTCCTCAGGCCACAGTCCCCTGGATCAGAGTGGTTTACTGGTCTCTGCTGCTTTTAGGATCAAACCTAAAATCTTAAAGAACTTGACCCAGAGAGAGCTGGCTCTGCAGACCAGTGGGGGAATGGGTAGACTATTCCGTATACAGGGTTTGGACAACTCTCAAGAGAGAAAGCTGGTTTAGTTCACATCATTCGGAGAGATCCACTCCAGAGGGATTAAATAACTTCCAATATAGAAAATATTCGAGTGTGGGCCCTCCCAAGGCGGGGCGTTCACCCCCAAAGTGGAGTGACTCTCCAGGGTCATCACTGCAAACACTCGATTGCATAAAAGCCCCGCTGGCTCTGGGCACAGCCAGGAAGGTGCATCTCCCCAGACAGACAAGTTGTATTATCTCCAGCATGTGGGACAGGGAGGTTATGTTCTCCAGATGTTAGGGAGCTGCCTCCCACTCCCCGGCCCTGCCCAGGCTGATCGCCTGCTGAATGCTTTATGTATGTGCCAAATGGCAGCGCTTGCACCCTGGGGCCGGATGGAACAGCAAGGAGGCCTCGGGCCTGGGTGGGGGCCCTGCTAACACCATGGGAGGACCAGCCCTGGGGAACTGCGCCTGGCCTCAGGCACTCCCCTCCTGGCCTGGGACAGAACTGTACAGCCTACTCCAGTTCAGTGCCAAGTGGAGCCACTGCTGCAGGGCAGTGGGCTGGGTGGGGATGCCACATGTGAGCCGCAGTCCTGGCAGGGACCTGATTAACCTTGCCTTACACACGCAAGATAGTCCCTGGACACCACCAAGACCAACCAGCTCCAGCCTGGTCCCAGGGAGCTTGTCTCCAGAGACCAGCAGGCAGGGCAGGCATGCTTCAGAAGCTGCCCTGATGGGATGTTGTGCTTGTCGAGGCGACGCAGACAGACCTGACACAGCCCCTGCCGCTGCTCTGCGACCCAGTTCCCTGAGCCTGGCTTCTCTCAGCTGTGGACAGGGGTAAGAATAAGGGCACCTGCCTCAAGGGTGGCTGTGAGGGTGAGGTGGCACAGCCCAGGTGCCGGGGAATAGTCAGCACTTGAGAAGGTGCCCTGGGTGTGCCCCAGGCACACAGGGCACACAGGGTGGGGATGAGGGGCTTCCACAGGTCTGGAAGGTTTCCTGGGTCTGCACTGGATGGCCTGGGCTGACACGTGGGCAAGAGCACCCTGGTCTGCAGGGCACAGGATGTACTGAAACTCCAAGGCCAGGGGGATGGCGAGGGGGTGTCCCACTAGAGGGCCGGGAGAGCCACTGCGGTCTGGGAGGGACGGCGCGCCAGACTTTCCTCCTGGGAGCCTCCTGGCCTCCTGCTGTCTGTCATGTCTGGGAGCCTCCCGGCCTCCGGCTGTCTGTCATGTCTGGGAGCCTCCCGGCCTCCGGCTGTCTGTCATGTCTGAGAGCCTCCTGGCCTCTGGCTGTCTGTCATGACTGGGATCCTCCCGGCCTCCGGCTGTCTGTCATGACTGGGAGCCTCCCGGCCTCCTGCTGTCTGTCATGACTGGGAGCCTCCTGGCCTCCTGTTGTCTGTCATATCTGAGAGCCTCCCGGCCTCCGGCTGTCTGTCATGACTGGGATCCTCCCGGCCTCCGGCTGTCTGTCATGACTGGGAGCCTCCCGGCCTCCGGCTGTCTGTCATGACTGGGAGCCTCCGGCCTCTGTTGTCTGTCATATCTGAGAGCCTCCGGCCTCCGCTGTCTGTCATGACTGGGATCCTCCCGGCCTCGGCTGTCTGTCATGACTGGGATCCTCCCGGCCTCCGGCTGTCTGTCATGACTGGGAGCCTCCCGGCCTCCTGCTGTCTGTCATGTCTGAGAGCCTCCCGGCCTCCGGCTGTCTGTCATGACTGGGAGCCTCCCGGCCTCCAGCTGTCTGTCATGACTGGGAGCCTCCCGGCCTCCGGCTGTCTGTCATGACTGGGAGCCTCCCGGCCTCCTGCTGTCTGTCATGTCTGAGAGCCTCCTGGCCTCCGGCTGTCTGTCATGACTGGGATCCTCCTGGCCTCCGGCTGTCTGTCATGACCTCCTCTGGCTCCCAGAAGGCCTGGGCTTGTTCATTTCCACTCAAGATTCCCAAGTCAAGGGTAATGGCACATGCCTGTAGTCCCAGCTACTCCGGGGGCTGAATCAAGAGGATCACTTGAGCCCAGGAGTTTGAGTCCTGAGGAACATCTCAAAATAATAATAATAATAATAATAATAATACATTAAATTAGAAAATGATTCGCCCAGCACTTTGAGAGGCTAAGGCAGGCAGATCACTTGAGGTCAGGAGTTTGTGACCAGCCCGGCCAACATGATGAAACCCTGTATCTACCAAAAATGCACAAATTAGCCCGATGTATTGGTGTATACCAGCAACTCCAGAGGCTGAGGCAGGTGGATCACCTGAGGTCAGGAGTTCGAGACCAGCCTGCCAACATGGTGAAACCCCATCTCTACTAAAATATAAAAATTAGCCAGGCATGGTGGTACACATCTGTAATCCCAGCTACTCCTGAGGTTGAGACAGGAGAATCGCTTGAACCCAGGAGGTGAAAGGTGCAGTGAGCTGAGATCGCGCCACTGCATTCTAGCCTGGGTGACAGAGCAAGACTCCATCTCAAAAATAAAGCAAAATAAAATTAAAATTAAAAAAGATTCTCAAGATGCCCCCAAAGGACTTGGCAAGTGCCCCGTAATGAGGTCTCTGTAAAGGTCCGTTTGAGAATCTATCTTGTCTCCAGATCCCCTCACTCTCCCTCTCCCCGCACTGCTTCAGCAATGCATGAGCTTGGTCCTTGAAGTTGTGTTTGTTTTTTTCTGTTTGTTTGTTTTTGAGACAGGGTCTTGCTCTGTTGCCCAGGCTGGAGGGCAGTGGCACCATCATGGCTCACTGCATCCTCGACCTACCAGGCTCAAGTGATTCTCCCACCTGAGCCTCTTGAGTAGCTGGGAGCACAGGTGAGCACCACCATGCCTGGCTAATTTTTGTATTTTTGTAGAGACAGGGACTCGTTATGTTGCCCAGGCTGGTCTCAAACTCCTGGGCTCAAACCATCCTCCTGCCTCAAAAGTACTAGGATTACCACCCAGCCTCCCAAAGTACTGGGATTACAGGCATGAGCCACCACGCCCACCTGGGTTTCTTTACAGAAGAGGGAAGTGAGGCTTAGGAAGGAAAGAGCTTGCCCAGAGTCCCACAGCTGGTCCAAAGCCAGTCCCAAAGCCCATTGTTCTCCCACGGGGCAGCCCTGGTTCTGCCATAATTGCTGTGTGCCCCTGGGTTAATCACTTTCCCTCTCTGGGTCTCCATTTCCCCATCTACAAAATGATGATATCTGAGGCCCCTTCTGGCTTGGATGGCTCCACAGTGGACTTTCCTGCCTGGTGGTCATGGTGGTTCCTGAGGAGTCGGCCCTGGCCTCACAGGGAGGCCAGTTACCAGCCTCGTGCTACAAGACTCAGCATATCAACCCCAAGCCAGACGCCCTTCATCCGGGCCCTCACCCACCAAATGCTGCAAAGTCTTCACGTCACCGTCCCTTCTCCAGGCTCTGGTTAGAGAACCAGCATTCAGAAAAGCTGACCCAGGACTCCCAGGAAGTGTGGTGGGGGGCACCCTGTCCACTGCTTCCCTATCCTTTCAGTAGAGTCTGCCCCAGCCTGAAGAGGTTTTATCAGGGGACCTAGGGGGGACCAAAGAAGGGGATGGTCTTGGCTCCATCCACGGCCACTAAGGATCGCCCCGTCTCATACCACATCCGAAATTTCTTTGACCCAGAGTTCCCCCCTGCCGGCTCCCTGCCAGCTGTCAGGGATCCTGGGGAAGGTCTCCCTCCGGTGGTCCCTCCAGCAAACTCCTCCATGCTCAGGAGCATCTTTGTCCTCCCTCAGCCAAGGTCAGGGTTGGTGTTGCTGACCTTGAAAGCGGTCATGGCCACAGCCATCTCTGCTGGCCTGCTCCAGTGGGCGAGCACCCCACCCTTGCCTGCAGCCCCGAGGTTCCTGCATGTGGGTGCCCACTTGTGAGAGGGCAAAGGGCAGACCAAGGGAATGGCTGAGACTGGAGGTGGGAGACTCTGATGGCAGCCACCACAGGGGACCACAACGGCAGGGTAGAGCCCACTGTAGGAGCTCCCAGCCACTCCCATTCTCCAGGAATGTCCCTGACATGGAGTGGCCCAAGTCTGGACCGGGTCATCCTGTCCCACGGGCTTCAACTGATTGGGCCCCCAGTAGACCCTGACTTTAGCTGAGGGTCAGACTCTCCTCCTGAAGCCTGACAGGCCAGGGAGGAGCCCCCAGTTTGTGGGGAGGGTGTGAGGAAGGGCCATAACTGCATTGGTGGAACAATGAATATGTTAATAGTCCACATACAAACATTTCCTTCAACCTGAAAGTCCATTTTCTCCCGATTTTAGAATAAATAAAATCATTTCCATGAGCTCCCTGAAAATATCACGAGCCTCAGCACTGAGCTGGCTGTGCCTCACGGAGACATGGACCTGCCTAGAGGTGGCCCTAGTTTCAAGGCTGCAGACTGGAAAGGTGAGCTCCCCTTTCACCTGGAGACACCCCACCTCCTTCCAGGAGAGGCTTCTTTTTGCCTGAGTTGCCCGAACTGGTGTCTGAATGCTGGTGGCCAAAAGAACTGATGGCTGCCGTCCCCCCATGGCTGTGACCTGTGAACCCAGCCAGGCCGTATCAGTGGTCACTGCCGCAGCGAGAACCCATTTCACAGGTGAAGGCACTGAGATTGCCCCCAAGTGAGAGAGATGCGAACCCCGGTTCTGTGGATCCACAGCCAGGGGACCCAGAGACAAAGTTCAGAATTGTTCTTTTTAAAGAAAACCAGGCCAGGCATGGTGTTGCACACCCAAAGTCCCAGCTACTTGGGAGGCCGAAGCAGGAGAATCACTTGAGCCCAGGATTCCTGTTTAAGGCTGTGGTGCTGTGATCGTGCCTGGGAACAGCTCCCGCACTCCAGTGTGGGGAACACAGAGACCCTCTCTCTAGTGAAAACAGACAGACAAACAAACCAAAAAGCCAAGCACTCTCCTCCTGATTTCTCCAGCCCACTCCTTCCTTCCTCTTGGGATCCTCGGGGTCTGGCAGGATGCCATGTGACAGAACACATCTGGGGGTGGGGAGTGTGGGGCGCAGGACAGACAGACCTGTGGGCAGCGGCTGCTGCAGACTCCTCAGGGGCCCGCCCTTGGCAGGGGTAAGCAGAGGCATCCCCAAGGCCGGCCTGCAGCAGGAGGACCCTCTCTGGGGAGGCGTGTAGGAGGCCCCCATTTCATGGTTCTGTCCAGAAAGCAGGATCAGGCTTGTGTGAGAAGCCAGGCCCCATAGAGCCCCTCAGCCTTTACCTAGAACCAGAAAAGAAGCAGGAAGTGTGGATGTAAGAATAGACGCTCCAGCCAAGCTGAGCAGGACCGGGGGCGGCAGCGCCACGCCTTCCATCTGCCTGGAGGCTTGAGGGTGGGCTTCCGCAGGCCCAACCCCAGCCTGGCTGCCCCCTGAACCTCCCTCTCCTTTGCTCTCTGGGTACCCTTGGGCCACCAAGGCGTCTGGGCTGGACACCGTGGAGGGGGCACTGGGATTCTCTGGGGAGAGGCGGACCACCCAGGCCCCGACTGACAGAGCTGAAACTGGCACAGTGCGGTGGAGTGGGGGCTGGGTGACCCGGGCCCTACCCTCTCACTACAGGCCAGGCATCTCCTCCGCCTGGGAGCCAGCAGATGGGACCTTGAGGAGCCTGAAGCCAAGGCCCAGGAGACTTCCCAGCCAGGAGGGTGTGAGCACACTGTCCGCACCTGAGCCTCCACCTGTGGTGACAGGTACTGCCAGGGCCGTGAGACAAAAGCTCAGAGCTCCTGAGCTCGGTCTCCCGCCCCATCCAGCTGGAGGGTGGATGGTGCCTTCACCTCTGCCCCCTCATCTACCCAGACAGGCTGTGCCCTCCTCAGCTGCCTCTGACCTCTAACCTTTCCCTGCCAGGGAGGTGAGACCAAAGGTCCCAAAGGGGCTCATGAAGGCCTTCCAGGCCTGGCACCTGCTGTGCGTCTGCCCTGGCTGCTGCCCTCACTCCTCTCACCCTCTGGTGGGGCCTCTGGCTCTCCTCCCTCTCCCCTCAGCTCAGGCTGAGCCTGGCCAACCCAAAGGACACTGGGCTCAGAGTTAGGAGGCTGGCAGTGCATTCTGGCCGCCCTGCTGACTAGGCCATCAAGTCCCCTCCAGAGCCGCCATGAGGGAATGGGGACGGGGGGGCCTAGTTGTGCAAACTGTAAAGGGCCACACCCCTGCAGGAAGAAGGTCTCTAGGAGGCGGCAGCAGAAACTCCCCAAGCTCCTGCAGGATGGCCCCTGCTGATATCTGTCTCCTTTTTTCTTTTGGAGACTGGGTCCTCCTCTGTCACCCAGGCTGGAGTACAGTGCTGTGATTTGCAACCTTGACCTCCTGGGCTCAGGTGATCCTCCCACCTCGGCCTCCTGAGTAGCTGGGACCACAGGTGTGTGCTATCATGCCCGGCTAATTTTTTTTTTTTTTTTTTTTTTTTTTAGACGGAGTCTCGCTCTGTCAACCAGGCTGGAGTGCTGTGGCCGGATCTCAGCTCACTGCAAGCTCCGCCTCCCGGGTTTTACGCCATTCTCCTGCCTCAGCCTCCCGAGTAGCTGGGACTACAGGCGCGCCACCTCGCCCGGCTAGTTTTTTGTAGTTTTTTTTTTAGTAGAGACGGGGTTTCACCGTGTTAGCCAGGATGGTCTCGATCTCCTGACCTCATGATCCGCCCGTCTCGGCCTCCCAAAGTGCTGGGATTACAGGCTTGAGCCACCGTGCCCGGCTGCCCGGCTAATTTTTATATTTTTTGGTCTCACTATGTTGCCCAGGTGTTCTCAAACTCCTGGGCTCAATGCCTCCTGCCTCACCTCCCAAAGTGTTGCATTACAGGCGTAAACCACCTTGCACGTTTGCCTCCTGACCTCAGGTCCCCATGGAGTCGGTCATCTTCTGGGCCTCGCTCAGCTGGTACTGAAGGTGAGTCATGCTCAATAATGACCTGAGGAGCAGAAGGTGCAGGTGAGTCACCTGAGGGGAAGTGGGTCATGACCAGAGCTGTCACCACCAGGCAAGAGCACAAGAGTGACATCACAGCCAGTGGTCTCCTGGCAGGGACAGGAAGCACCTGCCACGCTTCCCAGAGGCCGTCCCTCTATCCACCTTCTGTTCCCCAGAGCCTATGCTGGGCCTCACGGCTGAGAAACGCAGGGGCTGAGGTCCAAGTTCAGGTCCACGGGAATTGCAGCACAGAGCAGGAGGCAGGCCATGCCTGGAGCCTCCCTCACCAAAGGCCTCACTGTAAACCACCTTCCAGTGAGTTACCTGTGGAGTTCTCAAGTGAAAAGCTGCACTGTGAATGTAAACTTCCAGGCATATCACGGTGTTTGATTTGGCACGCCCTTCCCTTCTTCTTCTTCTTCTTCTTTTTTTTTTTTTTGAGACGGAGTCTCGCTCTTATTGCCCAGGCTGGAGTGCAATGGCGTGATCTTGGCTCACCGCAGCCTTCACCTCCCAGGTTCAAGCAATTCTCCTGCTTCAGCCTCCTGAGTAGCTGGGATTACAGGCATGCACCACCACGCCTGGCTAATTTTGTATTTTTAGTAGAGACGAGGTTTCTCCATGTTGAGGCTGGTCTCGAACTCCTGACCTCAGGTGATCTGCCCTCCTCGCCTCCCAAAGTGGTGGGATTACAGGCGTGAGCCACCGCGTCCGGTTCTTTTTTTTTTTTTTTTTTTGGGCAGAGTCTCGCGCTGTCGCCCAGCTGGAGTGCAGTGGCGCGATCTCGGCTCACTGCAAGCTCCGCCTCCCGGGTTCACGCCATTCTCCTGCCTCACCTCCTGAGTAGCTGGGACTACAGGCGCCCGCCACCGCGCCCGGCTAATTTTTTTTGTATTTTTAGTAGAGACGGGGTTTCACCATGGTCTCGATCTCCTGACCTTGTGATCTGCCCGCCTCGGCCTCCCAAAGTGCTGGGATTACAGGCGTGAGCCACCGCGCCCGGCCTTTTTTTGTTTTTTTTTTTGAGACAGGGTCTCGCTCTCTCGCCCAGGCTGGAGTGCAGTGGCACGATCTCAGCTCACTGCAAGCTCCGCCTCCCGGGTTTGCGCCATTCTCCTGCCTCAGCCTCCCAAGTAGCTGGGACTACAGGCTAGTTTTTTTGTATTTTTTTAGTAGAGACGGGGTTTCACCGTGTTCGCCAGGATGGTCTCGATCTCCTGACCTCGTGATCCGCCCATCTCGGCCTCCCAAAGTGCTAGGATTACATTGAGCCACGGCGCCCGGCCTCTTTTTTTTTTTTTTTTTTCACAGTCTCGCTCTGTTGCCTGGGCTGGCGCTCAGTGGCTCAATCTCAGCTCACTGCAAGCTCCGCCTCCCGGGTCCACACCATTCTCCTGCCTCAGCCTCCCCAGTAGCTGGGACTACAGGCGCCCGCCACCTCGCCCAGCTAATTACTTGTATTTTCAGTAGAGACGGGGTTTCACCGTATTAGCCAGGATGGTCTTGATCTCCTGACGACATTCTCCGCCTGCCTCGGCCTCCCAAAGTGCTGGGATTACAGGCGTGAGTCACTGCGCCTGGCCTTCTTTTTTTTTAAAACCGAAATCCTCATACAATGCAAATGGCTGTGGCCTCTAAGGCTCTCGGGAAAGCCCCTTAGAGGGTCCAAGCTCCCATAGCTGGGACGAGGGTGCAAGGTGCAGCTAGCCAGCTCCCCAGATGGCACTGTGGTAGGCCGGGCGGCAGCCTTGCAGAGGGCTGGTGGGCCCTTAGAGGCGGTGGCCCTCAGTGTTCTGCCCCAGGAGAACATGACTCACCTCGCCCAGTGCCCAGCTCTGCAAGCTCCTGTATACACGGGGGAAATAGGCCGCCAGTGCACATGTTGGTTTGGGACTGAGGGATCATGCATGTGACTCACTGGGGGTGCTGCCCGAGAACCCGATCCACTCACGCTGCCTGGATACCAAGGGCAGGGTGGAAGCAGGGTCTCTTTTTCCTTCCTGGCGGAGGGAGCCGCCACACAGCCTCAGCGGGGGACCTGGGACAAAGGGCTGAGATGGGAAGAATGGGGGCCCGTACAGCCCCTGGGCTGGGCAGGGCGGGGCGGGGCACTGCAGTGGAAGCCGAGGAATGCGTGGACTTCCTCAGGGTTCGAGGCTCGGCCGTGGGTGGAACGCCAGTGCCTGTGGTCGGGGTGGTCGGGCCTGGACGCGGAGGCACTGATCTCACCGGGAGTTCCCCAAGCCCCGCCCGCAGCACGATCTTATCATCTGCCCGCCCCAGCTGGACGGGGGCTATTACATTATTGTTTGTAAAGCGTCCTGTTGTTATTTTCTGATTACCAAGGCGGTACATGTTCACTTAAGCACCGCGTGGGTGGTGGTATTTGCTCCAGTTGGTGGATGGGGCGGTGACTTGCCCAGTTGCAATTTATCAGCATCAGCAGCAGTGACAGCAAAAAGGATTTAGTCAGTGTCCCTCAGACACAGCGCTGGCAAGGCCATTGGCAGAGACTCAGTGAGCCCCAGTCCCTTCCGACCTAAAGCTGACCAAAAATTCGGGTACTTTCTAGACAACTGGGTGGGGCAGCCAGGCCCCACCCCAGGCCAGCCTTGTTTCTTCAGCCATCTCCTGCTGTGGGTCTGGGGATGGGGTTGGAGGCGGGACCCCAGAGCTGCTCTGACAGCCTGGAGCCTCCCCAGCGATCGAGGAGGCCACTGGGACACAGGGCCCCTCTCCCTCATGGGAAAGCCCATTCCGGGTGGGCTGGGCACAAGGCTCCTCTGGGGAGCCCAGAGCTGAGGCAGGAGGCCTGCAGAGTGGCTGCGCTGTGACTGTTTTCCTGGCCCTGATTTTAGGGCTGACCCCCTCCCCTCAACACACACTCCACCATCTCAAATTGTAGTATCCAGAGGAGCATGGTCACCTCAGTTCATTCTCAGGCAGTCTCACCATGGCCTGCTGATGTGGACATTACAACCCCATTTGACAGATGAGGAAACTGAAGCTTGGGGTGGAGATGAAGTTCGCTGACTCAGTCACACATTCACATTGTTAAGTGGCTGAATCTGACTTGAACCTGGTGTCGTGTGATGCCAGACAGCCCATCTGTACTGCCACATGGGCAACAGGTCTAGGCAACAAAGTGTCAGCAGCTGGGAAGTGGGAAGTGGGAGGTGCGGAGGGTCTGCAGCCCGACCCTGGGCAGGGGCTCCTGTTCTCACACTGCTTTGGGATGGGTGGCACAGTGGGGTGCAAGGAGCTGGGACTCTGGCTTCAGATGGTCTGCGGGTCTGAATGCGGGCTCTGCTGAATGCTAGCTGTGCGCCCGTGGCTAGGTCACTTCCCCTCTCGGAGCCTCATTTCCTCATCCTGGAAAGTGGGGAGGATGACCTTGTCTACCTCCCAAGCTGCTGTGAGATTAACTGAGCTGAGTGTGCTGGTCTGTGAATGCTGGCCGTGATCCTGGGGCAGGTGGAGTAGGGTTAGCAGTGTCCACCTTGGGGCAAGGCCCACCCAGCCTGGCTCCCAGAGGCCATGCTTCCTGGCCAGGGTCCTGAGAAAGGCTACTCCCTGGCCTGCTTGGAGCTCAGCACAGAACCTGGCACGCAGCAACACCACCCTATGTGGCACTGGGGGCTCCTGCCTTTCTTGCCCTCTGGTTCCCACACCCACTGAGGCTGCCTGCAAGCCCTGCCTTCCCACGGGTGCATCCGGGGAGCCTCAAGTGCCCAGTGTCCAGTGTTCTCCAGTGTCTGGCAGGTAGGCTGAGCCCGTGAATGTCGGGGTCCTGTGACTCTGGCCTCTACACTTGCTTTTCACGGCCAGGCCTCAGCCAGGACCTATTTCCCAGCCTCAGGCTCTGGCCTGGGCACTGGTTCCCTCCCATCTGCCAAGGGCGTCTCTGGTCCTAGGCTTCCCCTGCCCATTGCTGGTGTCATTCTGGCCTGCGCAGGCAGCCTCCTCCTCTGCCCTCTAACCGGGCTCCACGCCCTCCCCAGCCTCAGCTCCTGCCACAGCTCTGCTCTCCAGGCCCTGACCCTGTGCACCAGGCGCTGCTGTCTGCAGACAGCAATTCTTCCCGGGTGCTCCGGAGCCCGCAGACCCTGGTGGCAGGTGAGGCCTCCTGGGAGGTTGCCCTGGAACTTGTTTTTCCTGGTGCCCTCCTGGAGACTGCATTCCACCGGGCCTGACACACACCTACGTTCCTCCCAGGCCTTGGGGGGATCCTCTGGCCAAGGTGACCAGAGCTGGGAACTGTGCCTGTGGCTGGAGGCTGCACCCTAGGGCCAGGCCCAGAGCAGGGGCTTCTGGGAGCGTTTGCTGAAGGTGCCCACGGGGATGGGTGATTGTGCACACTTGGCTGGCTTAGGGACACCAGAGAGTTTGGGACTGGCTCCTGGAGCCCTTGCTTTGCTGTGTCAGTATGTAGAGATCTACTTTATGACCCGTGATAGCTGCAGAGGGACCCCAGATCACAGTGGATGTCCACCACAGGAACGAGCCCGTTTTGTGGATGAGGAAGTCGAGTCCCAGAAGTTGCGTGACTTGTCAAAGGTTGCCACCCACGGTGAGGGCCAGGGTCTGGGAGGGCTGAGGGGGCAGGCATGATGAGCCAGTTTGGGGCATGAGGCAAGGTGTGGCAGGCCCGGGGGCAAAAGCCACGGTCCGTGTGGAGGGGGTGGGGGTATCACGGCCTTTGGGAAGCCTGTGGATTCTGGCTGCAGTTCAGGTGTGACACTGAGTGCTCCAGGGACTCAGAGTAATCACCCAGGCACTGGCCAGCCCCACGCTCCCTCCTCCAGGCACCTGGCTCCCCACCTCCTTGGCCGGCCAAGGCTGGGTAGGTGTGCAGGGCTGGAGGTGACCAGGCTAGCCCTGCTCTCGAGGACAGGGAGGCCCCTTCATGCCCAGTGGACCCAGGGGTGGGGCCAGGCCCCGCTCCCCACATCTCCCATGGGAGATCATGAGTCCTCACTGCCACACCAGTGTGAGGCTTGGTGTCCACCCTCTAAGACTTAGGTCAGGACCAGGCACACGCGGGGAAGGCCAGGTCACTGGGCGGGCCGAGGATGCAAGCTGCCATGCTTCCCACGAAGGCCCTCTGGCCAAGGTGCTAATTAGGGCAGCTTCCTGAGGAGAGGGAAGAGCACCCAGAAGTGGCCTCTAGCCTCCCCAAGCGCAGTTTCCCTCTGACTCAGTGCTGGCCTGCCTGTCGGCCAGAAACCACCCAAGGGCCCCACACGGAGGGCACCTGCCAGGTCGTGGGCCTTGTCCCGTTCTCCCTAAATGCGCCTGCCTCAGCTGACCCACCTCCAGTCTGAGACATGCGTCTCACAGATGCCAGGGCGCCCTCAGGGTGGGGGCGGAGAGGCACTCAGGGTGAGCTGAGGGTGTGTCCCTGGTGCCAAGCCTGGCACAGCGTCCTTGGCCTGGTTTCCCCAGGGCTGGGCTCCACCTGGCCACCTTATTCCCGTCCCACTAGGAGGCCACCAGTGCTCGGTGGTTCAGTGACACTGCGGCAGACAGGCTCTGCCTCTGTATTACTCGGGATGCCTGCAAAAAGGGTCTGTACCAGGGAAGAGGGGTCCCACTCCACAGAGCTGTGGTCATGATTGAAAGGCTGGCACACCCCATGCCCCCTGCTCTGGCCATGTGACTTGGACAGGCTACCTGTGATCCTGTGGGTTTCTTTCTTTTTTTTTTGAGACAGAGTCTGGCTCTGTTGCCGTTGCTGGAGTGCAGTGGTGCGATATCGGCTCACTGCAACTTCCGCCTCTTGGGTTCAAGCGATTCTCTTGCCCCGGCCTCCTGAATAGCTGGGATTATAGGCGTGCACCACCACACCTGACTAATTTTTGTATTTTTAGTAGAGACAGGGTTTCACCACATTGGCAAGGCTGGTCTCGAATTCCTGACCTCAGGTGATCAGCCCGCCTCAGCCTCCCAAAGTGCTGGGATTACAGGCATGAGCCACTGCACCCAGCTGTCCTGTGGGTTCCTTAAGCGACAAAATGGACAGTGTAAGACCAGCCTGACGCGGCTGTTACCTGGACCAGGCAGAACCCTGTGATCACAGGGAACGAGGTCCACTGCAGGCTCCTGCACTGGGGTGCTGTGGCGCCGTCTTCTG
Organism: Trachypithecus francoisi; assembly: GCF_009764315.1. Taxonomy (NCBI): domain Eukaryota; kingdom Metazoa; phylum Chordata; class Mammalia; order Primates; family Cercopithecidae; genus Trachypithecus; species Trachypithecus francoisi. Next base: position 2,702,478 of record NW_022681468.1, on the reverse strand, counting down.
TCTGAGCCAGCATTGCCTCCCACACGGCCCCAGCCCCATCATATCCTGTGGGGTTCATTCCTGGCCTTCCCAGCCTGGCTATATAGCTGGATTCTTCTTCTCCTCTTCCTTCCCCTCCCCTCCCCTCTCCTCTTGTTTTTTTGAGACAGAGTCTTGCCCTGTGGCCCAGGCTGGAGTGCAATGGCACGATCTCAGCTCACTACCACCTCTGCCTCCCGGGTTCAGCGATTCTCCTGCCTCAGCCTCTGGAGTAGCTGGGATTACAGGCGCCAGCCACCACGCCCAGGTAATTTCTTGCATCTTTAGTAGAGATGGGGTGTCATCATGTTGGCCAGGCTGGTCTCGAACTCCTGACCTTGTGATCTGCCCACCTTGGCCTCCCAAAGTGTTGGGATTACAGGCGTGAGTGAGTCACTGCACCTGGCCTGGGGAGCATTTTATTTTATTTATTTATTTATTTATTTATTTATTTATTTATTTTTGAGACGGAGTCTTGCTCTGTCGCCCGGGCTGGAGTGCAGTGGCCGGATCTCAGCTCACTGCAAGCTCCGCCTCCCGGGTTCACGCCATTCTCCTGCCTCAGCCTCTGGAGTAGCTGGGACTACAGGCACCCGCCACCTCGCCCGGCTAGTTTTTTTTTTTTTGAGACGGAGTCTTGCTCTGTCGCCGGGGCTGGAGTGCAGTGGCCGGATCTCAGCTCACTGCAAGCTCCGCCTCCCGGGTTTACGCCATTCTCCTGCCTCAGCCTCCCGAGTAGCTGGGACTACAGACGCCCGCCACCTCGCCCGGCTAGTTTTTTGTATTTTTTAATAGAGACGGGGTTTCACAGTGTTCGCCAGGATGGTCTCGATCTCCTGACCTCGTGATCCGCCCGTCTCGGCCTCCCAAAGTGCTGGGATTACAGGCTTGAGCCACCGCGCCCGGCCGTTTTTTGTATTTTTAGTAGAGACGGGGTTTCACCATGTTAGCCAGGATGGTCTCGATCTCCTGACCTCGTGATCCGCCCGTCTGGGCCTCCCAAAGTGCTGGGATTACAGGCTTGAGCCACCGCACCCGGCCGGAGCATTTTATTTTTAAGTGACGTGGTCTCATTCTGTCACCCAGGCTGGAGTGCAGTTGTGCAGTCATGGCTCACTGCAGGCTTGACTCCTTGGGCTCAAGTGCTCCTCCCACCTCAGTCTCCTGACTACCTGGGATTACTGGCATGCACCACCCTAGGAATTTAATTTAATCATTCAGCACTGGCCAGCCCCAGGCTCCCTCCTCCAGGCACTTGGCTCCCCATCTCCTTGGCTGGTCTGGGCTGGGTGGGTTTGCAGGGCTAGACCCAGAAGGTTGTATTTTAGCAGAGTTCTCTGCCAGACTTGAAGGTGCAGGCCAGGGTAAGCGCTTGGAGAGCTGTAGCACCCCTTGCAGGAGGATCTGTGAGGCGTGGTGAGACCCCAGAGGAGATGGGGGTACCTGTACTGCCATGGCCCCACACTGAGGGATGAGTATTGCCTTCATGCCAGACGAGGAGAGAAACGACAAAGTGGAGCTGTGCAATGTGGAGACGGATCCCGCCTTCCTTCTGGCCACATGGAGACGGATCCTGCCTTCCTTCCCGCCATGTGAAGACAGATCCTGCCTTTTGTTCCTGCCATGCAGAAATAGATCCCGCCTTCCTTCCCCGCAGTGTAGAGATGGATCTCTCCTTCCTTCCCGTCATGTGGAGACAGATCTCTCCTTCCTTCCCACCATGTGGAAATAGATCCCACCTTCCTTCTCTGTCGCGTGGAGACGGATCCCGCCTTCCTTCCCCGTCGCGTGGGGACGGATCCCGCCTTCCTTCCCCGTCGCGTGGGGACGGATCCCGCCTTCCTTCCCCGTCGCGTGGGGACGGATCCCGCCTTCCTTCCCCGTCGCGTGGGGACGGATCCCGCCTTCCTTCCCCGTCGCGTGGGGACGGATCCCGCCTTCCTTCCCCGTCGCGTGGGGACGGATCCCGCCTTCCTTCCCCGTCGCGTGGGGACGGATCCCGCCTTCCTTCCCCGTCATGTGGGCCTGTCAGGGGACTGGGAGGGACAGGTAGATTCTTTCCGGTCTCCTGCCAGCCCACTCAATCCCTCACTCTGGGGAGAGCAAGGATAAACTGTGTAGGATAAAGTCACCCCCAGAATGGCTAACTGGTAGCTGCAAGGCTTCATATTCCCTGGGCCTGGGCCAGACAGTTCCCATCAAAGGAGAGCCTGGTGCTGGCAGGGTCTCCCACAAAGGATGCTTTGTTCATCCATGGAAATAAACACTTCCCCTGGATACTCCTGGGGCCCAAGTGTAAAATGGGGTGTATGTTACTCTTTAACAGGTGACTGACTCCATCCAGGTCATAAAGCTCTTCTGAACTAATTTCCTGGAAGAAAGGTATTACCATCGCCAGCTTGGGTGTTTATTAACCACTCCCACGGTGGTAATGCAGCAGCCAGGAGTGGTTGCTGCCAGGACGCTGGGCTTACCTTCTGAACTTTGCCCTGAGAACCAGAGCATGGCGGGCCACCCTCCTCAGCTTTCCCCAAACCAGCAGGGAGTTGGCAGCAAAACCAGGGGCGTAGCGAGGGTTGCTTTCCTCTGCTGCAGTGAGAAACCTGTCTATCTAATCCCCACCTCCCCTGCAGCCACTCTGAAAGAACTGGAGTGAACATGGGCTCCTGGCAGGGAGGAGGTGTCTACATCGCCAGGATGGCCCCTGGCACCGAGGACCAACGCACCCCCACCGCCATTGCCACCCACAGCTGGACTTCCAGACCAGGGCCGCTGGGCTGACAACCATGTGTCAACCTTTAAAGATGAAATAAAACTGCACGAAATCGGGAGGTTTAAAAACCAAAATATAAGGGACCCAGATGGGTGTCTCAATGGTGGAGAGAGATGATGAGCAGAGCTGTGGGGAAGGAAATCCCCTGGCCCGTCACGCGGCGTGGATCACGGGTGGACGCCAGGCCCGAGGACGGCTCGCGCACAGGCTGGTGGGAGACCTATAGGCCTGTGCTGAAGATGAGCCAGGCTAGTCGGATGTCCCATTCAGGTTTGGACCATAAACAGAGGAGGGAGGCTCCTTGGAGAAGGGAAATAGGCCAAAAGTTCGTGTGGGTATCATGGGGCCCCACACAGCATCGTGACCCTCCTCAGGAGGAGAGGAGCAGAGCAGTGCAGCAGGGAGCAGGCGCAGGGAGGAGAGACGATGGCTGGGAAGTGAGTCCAGGAGGCCCCAGTGGGACGCAGAGCCAGGATCTCCTAGGCCACTCTGTGTCCAGGGCCAGCCACGGTTCTGGGATCCAGGAGGCCTGGGGCCCACAGTGTCTTCTTGGGTTCTCCCAAGATACTGTGTCCTGACAGGGCCAACATGGGTAGATCTCAGCTTCTTTTGACCCCCCATGAGAACAACTTAGAATGGGCGTCTGGATACTGGAGTCTGTTCTCCTTCGAGGCTCCATGGCTGCCTCAGTTCACGGGCTGGGAGATGAGGAGTGGAGTTGGGGCTGTCACTTACATGAGATGAGGGTGGGCCTGTGTGGCGAGCATAGAATCAGACACTCACCTTCTGATGAACTTACATCAACTTGTGTTGGCTCAACTGCTGGGCATGCTGGGACCTGAGAGCTGGGTGGGCAGGTGGGGAGAGGTGGGTATAAGCCTGGCTCCTAAAGACAGTGCAGTCTGCCCAAGGGAGCTGGTGAGTGTATGCAGCTCGGGTGGGAAGGGTCACCGGAAGGGTATTCTGGTCAGCAGCGACAGTAGCTACGTCTTAGTTTTGGTATATATGTATGTATATGTACCATATTGGGGATTGGAGGACAGTCCCTCCCCTCCTGGAGAGAGGGGAGCATGGAGAGAAAGGCAGGATCTCTGGGGCCCAGCTTGATGCTCAGCTCAGGGCGGGAAAATAGTGGGGAAGCCCAGTCTCTTTGCTGACACACATGGTGGAGAGGTGGAGGGAGACTGAGGTTGAGCCGTCTCCAGGTCTACTAGAAATTGAGTTTAGGACAAGACCAACTGCGCCCCAGGCACAGGCAGGGGTGGCTCCTTGAATGCTCCCAGCCATCATCAGGCCTGGTGCAGTGAGCACACAGCCGGGCCTCACCTCCTGCAGCAGGGCAGGCAGGGCGGCAGCGGAGGGGATGGGAGCCCAGCCCCAGGTATGCAGCCTCGCTCTGTGGCCGCTCTCCTCATGACACCTGGAAGCTGGGCTGGGGGCTTTTCTTCCGAAGGCGGGTGCACCCTGTGCTGTACTTGGAGGAAAACTGCTGTGCTGACTGGGCAGAACTGCAGGTGGTTCAAGTCTTTGCAGAAGGCCGTGCTCCAGGCTTCCTTCAAAGGCAGGCTCTTTTAGGTCCGCGGGCTGCACTTGAGCATGCGTCAGAGTCTCCTGGACGGCTCCTAAAACACAGCCCTGGACCCTATCACGGAGGACCCAAAGCAGGTCTTGGGTGGGGCCCAAGAACCTGCATTTATGACAGGTTCCCAGATGCTGCTGTGGCGGCCCCAGGAAACCCTTTGAGAATCGCCACTGCAGGCCATCTCGGTTAGAATTTGATTTGTAAACTTTCACATCTGCAGTTCCTCTTAGACGGGAAGGCGCCTTCTCAAGCACAAGTGAAACAACACTCTCCACTTGCTGGTGTTCTGGGGCTTGGGCTGCGCGGAAGGATCTGTGTGTGAGGCAGAGCCCCTCAATTCCTCTGGGTGGGGTGGGGAGGGGAGATGGCCTGGCAGTACCCGTGGCTGGGGGCAGAGCTATCCTGTGGGCTGGGGAGCCTGCCTGGGTGGTGAGACGTGCTGGCACAGGCTCTGCGGCCGGCAGCGCCTCGTCACAGGGGTGAACTTCAGAACCGCCTGGGCTGGCATGGGAGGGCGCGGGTGCTGGCCTCCCTGGAAAAGCCACTCAGCTTTGAGACCACAGAGGAGATGCAAACACAAGCCTTTGTCTTCACTCCTTTTCGAAAGAGAGAAAGCCCGAATCTCAACAGCAGAGTGTCTCCGTCAGTCCCACGGTTGTCCTCAGCCTGGGGAGAGCCCGAGCTGGCCAGGACGGGCAGCTCCTCTGTGTGGCTCCTTGTGGTCCCCACAGTAGTCCCTTTGTGGGGCAAGGGGAGGCGACGGGTGTCCTGCCAGTCTCCTGGATACTTCAGGACACGGGTAGGGCCACTGTGGTGTTCCCACAGTTTTGAGATATCAAGTCACCTGAAGGCAGGTGATGTGAACAGCACAGTGGGTGGTGTGGGCAGGGTGGCTACCCTGGGATACCTGCGTGCTGCCCACATCCGCTGAGGTGGGGATTCGTGCTCAGGTGGCTTACTGGGGGGTGTGGAGGAGAGCAAGCTTCTCAATGCTTATGGAAACAGGAGAAGACAAGCAGGAGGTGGGTTTCAGGAGCCCAGGTCCTGTTGAGGCTTGCAGCAGCTTGATCCTAGAGCGTGCCTCGCAGTCAGTGGTCACACGCTGCAATGGGGAAACATGAGCCTCCAGCACTTTTTTTGAGACAGGGTCTCACTCTGATGCCCAGGGTGGAGTTCACGGTGCCATCATAGCTCACTGCAGCCTCTAGCTCTTGGTTGGGCTCAAGCAATCCTCCCGCCTCAGCTTCCTGAGTAACTGGAACTACAGGCATGTGCCACTGTGCCATTAAAAGAATTCTTTTTTGGCCGGGCACAGTGTCTCACGCCTGTAATCCCAGCACTTTGGGGGGCCGAGACTGGCCGATCACTTGAGGTCAGGAGTTTGAGAGCAGTCTGGCCAACGCGGTGAAACCCAGGCTCTACTAAAAATACAAAAATTAGCTGGGCGTGGTGGCGCACGCATGTAGTCCCAGCTACTCGGGAGGCTGAGGTGGGAGAATTGCTTCAACTCAGGAGGGGGAAGTTGCAGTGAGCCGAGATCACCATTGCACTCCAGACTGGGCAACAGAGCAGGACTTCGTCTCAAAAACAAAACAAAACAAACCATTTTTTTTTTTTTAAGAGATAGGGTCTCACTTTGTTGCCCAGGCTGGTCTCGAACTCCTGGACTTGGGCGATCCTCCCACCTCGAGCTCCCAAAGTGTTGGGATTACAGGCATGAGCCATCATTCCTGGCTGAAATTCTTTTTTTCTTTGTTCTTTTTTTTTTGAGATAGAGTCTCAAAGAAACTCTTCTTTCAGCCAAGGAAGATGCGTAATGAGCTTTGTGACCCCAGAAAGGCATGTGCAGAGTGTGGCTGAGAGTGGCAGGTGTGGGTGCCACAGTTTTTTGAGACAGGGTCTCACTTTGTCTCCCAGACTGGAGTGCAGTGGTTCAATCACAGCTCACTGCAGCCTCAACCTTCTGGGCTCAAGAAATCCCCCTGCCTCAGCCTCCCGAAGTGCTGGGATTATAGGCATGAGCCACCATGCTTGGCCAGCATAGAATTTTTAGAAACTTTTTTTTTTCTTCTTTTTTTTTGAGACGGAGTCTTGCTCTGTCGCCCGGGCTGGAGTGCAGTGGCCGGATCTCAGCTCACTGCAAGCTCCGCCTCCCGGGTTTACGCCATTCTTCTGCCTCAGCCTCCCGAGTAGCTGGGACTACAGGCGTCCACGACCTCGCCCGGCTAGTTTTTTGTATTTTTTTAGTAGAGACGGGGTTTCACCATGTTAGCCAGGATGGTCTCGATCTCCTGACCTTGTGATCCGCCCGTCTCGGCCTCCCAAAGTGCTGGGATTACAGGCTTGAGCCACCGCGCCCGGCCAAAACTTTTTTTTTTTTAGATGGAGTCTCGCTCTGTCACCCAGGCTGGAGTGCAGTGGCTCGATCTCAGCTCACTGCAAGTTCCGCCTCTCCGGTTCATGCCATTCTCCTGCCTCAGCCTCCTGAGTAGCTGGGACTACAGGCGCCTGCAACCACGCCTGGCTCATTTTTTATATTTTTTTAGTGGAGATGGGGTTTCTCCATGTTAGACAGGATGGTCTCGATCTCCTGACATTGTGATCCGCCTGCCTCGGCCTCCGAAAGTGCTGGGATTACAGGTATCAGCCACCACGCCTAGCCACAAACTTTTATTATAGCTTTATTGAAGTATAAAGTCTCCACATAATATTATGTCTACATAATATGGAGGTTACTGGTAAGTTTCACATTAATTGCACAATTTGATTTTTTTTTTTTTTTTTTGAGATGGAGTCTCACCCTGTCACCAGGCTGGAGTGCAGTGACATGATCTTGGCTCACTGAAACCTCCACCTCCTGGGTTCAAGTGATTCTCCTGCCTCGGCCTCCTGAGTAGCTGGGACTGCAGGCACATGCCACCACACCCAGCTAATTTTTGTATTTTTAGTAGAGACAGGGTTTCACCATGTTGGCCAGGATGGTCTCGATCTCTTGACCTCACGATCTGCCCACCTCGGCCTCCCCAAGTGTTGGGATTACAGGCGTGAGCCACTGAGCCTGGCCGATGAGTTTTAACATATATATACACAGTCAAACCATCACCACAATCAAGAAAATGAACAGATCCATCACCCCTCAAAGTCTCTTCCTGACTTTTTGTAATCAATCCCTCCTCCTCCATCTCTGCTGCGTTTCCCTTAGATGAGCCCAGGAGTTCAAGACCAGATAGCATCTCTCTCATTCCTGATATTGATTGTATCTTCTTCCTTTATTTTTTTCTTGATCAGTCTGACTAGTGGTTTATCCATTTTATTGACGTTCTCAAAGAACCAGCTTTTGGTTTCATTAATCCTTCTCCATTGTTTTTCTCTTTTTCATTTCATTTCATTTTTTTTTTAAGGTGGGGTACTGCGGCCGGATGCCGTGGCTCACACTTGTAATCCCAGCACTTTAAAAGGCCAAGGTTGGAGGATCACGAGGTCAGGAGATTGAGACCATCCTGGCCAACGTGGTGAAACCCTGTCTCTACTAAAAATACAAAAAATCAGCCGGGCATGGTGGCATATGCCTGTAATCCCAGCTACTCAGGAGGCTGAGGCAGAAGAATCGCTTGAACCTGGGAGGTGGAGGTTGCAGTGAGCCAAGATTGCACCACTGCACTCCAGCCTGGGTGACAGAGCAAGACTCCATCTCAACACACACACACACACACACAAAAGATGGAGTCTTGCTATGTTACTGAGGGTGGTCTTGAACTGCTGCTCAAGCAGTCTTTCTATCTCAGCCTCATGAGTCTGGGATTTAAGGCACATGCCAGTGTGCCCAGCTCTCTGTTTTCTATTCCACTGAAATACCTAATTTCTTAACTTTCCCATCCTTGGCTTGGGAAAAATTTGCTCTTTTCTTTGTGGTTTCTTATGTCTCATATCTGGTCCACCTAACAGGCTTATTTCTGTTAATTAACCCAGTGGAGTCTATGTTGAGCATCAGTATCTTGGAGTTCAGTTATGGGAGACTCACTGCTTCCAGACTGATTAGCTCTGGAGGACAGGCTAAATCCAATTTCTGCTCTGGCAATAGAAAGAGCTACCAGGTTCTTGGACCACAATAGCTGCACTGAGCATGGTCCTTCCATCTGGCCTGGCCAGGAAGTCAGAAACCATTCTCTCATTTCCTTGTCATTAGTAATAGAGTAATTGGTAATATAGTCACTAAAGATATCCCTTACTCTATTTTACCAAGAGCTAAGAAATTATTTTTTAATTGGCATCCTTATTTAATTAAATTCATTAAAAGATATGAGTACCTACCATAAATGCCCAGTCCTTTGTTAGATATCAGGCTTACAAGAGATGAATTCATGTCCTTTACATACATCTGCAATTTATCATCTATCATCCTACAATTGCTTCATAGTTTATTTTTGGATGATGCAATTTAGGTTCATTACAAATCCATTAGCTATAGAATTACAGAGCTGAGAGAGAGTCTGGAGGTCTTAATTTAGAGATGAGAAAGCCGAGGTCCAGAGAAGTTACAGAGTTTGCCTGAAGCCACACAGGCAATGAGCAGTAGCTCTAGTCGGAACCTGAATCCAACCTGTCTGAATGATCTCAAGTACAGGGGCACAAATACAGGGCACAGGCTGTGCACAAATAAGGCATTTGCAGAAATATATACATATATATATATATATTTTTTTTTTTTCTTGAGACAGTCTCACTCTGTCATCCAGGCTGGAGTGCAGTGGCGTGATCACGGCACACTGCAGCCTCGACCTCCTGGGATCAGGTAATCCTCCTGTCTCAGTCTCCTGAGTAGCTAGGACTACAGAACGCACCACTATGCCTGGCTGATTTTAGTATGTTTTGTAGAGACAGTTTCATTATGTTGCCCAGGCTGGTCTTTAACTCCGGGGCTCAAGTAATGTGCCCACCTTTGCCTCCCAAAATGCTGAGATTACAGATGTGAGCTACCACACCCACCTAGAAGTCTCCTTTTAATATAAACTACTAGAGATACATGCTATTTAATGTGGCAGAATTCCTGACGTGAAGCCTGGCAGATGTATGGTGAAACAAAGAGCTCATGAAATGTGTGTGGAAGGAGGAGTGTACTGGCTCATACCTATATTTCCAGCACTTTGGGAGAGCAAGACGGCTACAGTGAGCCCTGATCGCGTCACTGCACTCCAGCCTGGGCAACGCTAGGGAGACTCTGTCTCTAAAGAAAAAAAAAATTGGTGGAGTGCTGTGGCTCATGCCTGTAATCCTAGTACTTTGGGAAGCCGAGGCAGGCGGATCACTTGAGGTCAGAAATTCGAGACCAGCCTGACCAACATGACGAAATCTCGTCTCTACTAAAAATACAAAATTAGCCGGGTGTGGTGGCTCATGCCGGTAATCCCAACTACTCGGGAGGCTGAGGCAGGAGAATCACTTGAACCTGGGAGGCAGAGGTTGCAGTGAGCAGAGATGGCACCACTGCACTCCAGCCTGGGCAACAGAGCAAGACTCCATCTCAAAATAAATAAATAAATAAAAAGTCTGTAACTTAGACTCATTTTCTTCATACAGTTTTAAAAAATTGGCCACAATATATCAAACACTTAGTGAAACTGTCCCCAAAGACTGCGACTACTGGAAACACTTTTTTTTTTTTTTTTTGAGACGGAGTCTTGCTGTCACCCAGGCTGGAGTGCAGTGGCCGGATCTCAGCTCACTGCAAGCTCTGCCTCCTGGGTTCACGCCATTCTCCTGCCTCAGCCTCCCGAGTAGCTGGGACTTCAGGCATCTGCCACCACGCCTGGCTAATTTTTTTGTATTTTTTAGTAGAGACGGGGTTTCACTGTGTTAGCCAGGATGGTCTCAATCTCCTGACCTCATGATCCGCCCGCCTCGGCCTCCCAAAGTGCTGGGATTACAGGCGTGAGCCACCGCGCCCGGCCTAGCAACACTTTTTACATGGCATAATAAAACCAGAACGATACTCTGTGTGCTTTTTACTTGAGGCTTACTATGATTTTTAAAATGTTAGTATTCTTCTTTGACCAGTCCTAATTTTCATCAGTTCTACAAACACTTGTAATATTCCAACTCCAACATCATGGCCTGATTTACAGTTTTTACTGAGGTGGGAGCAGCATCATTTACTTCCTCTCCATGACCACTGTCCCGAGTCGCGGCATGCACTCCACAAAGTTCAGGAAGCGTGGCTAACCTCTGAGACCCCGACCCTCTTCCCCACGCCATGCATTTGGTGCCAGTGGCAGTGGTAGAAGCAGGGCTAGGGAGGCCAGCGCCAGCTGCTGCTTTCTTTCTTTTTTTTGAGACGGAGTCTTGCTCTGTCGCCCAGGCTGAAGTGCAGTGGCCGGATCTCAGCTCACTGCAAGCTCCGCCTCCCGGGTTCACACCATTCTCCTGCCTCAGCCTCCCGAGTAGCTGGGACTACAGGCGCCCACTACCTCGCCCAGCTAGTTTTTTGTATTTTTAGTAGAGACGGGGTTTCACCATGTTCGCCAGGATGGTCTCGATCTCCTGACCTCGTGATCCGCCCGTCTGGGCCTCCCAAAGTGCTGGGATTACAGGCTTGAGCCACCGCACCCGGCCGCCAGCTGCTGCTTTCTCCTGGGGAGGGAGGGCGAGCTCTGTGGGAGCCTGCAGCCTCCTCACAGAGATGTCCCCAGAGTGCAGTTGTTAGGCTGGTGTTGGTGGGGTTTGGTGAACTGTCTTGGTTGCACGAACTGCTTGGGGTTATAGAAATGGCTAGTAGTGAATAACTTCCTCTCTGAAATACACTTTTTCCCACTTTGTGAAACCCACCTCCTCTGGATGCTGGAGCAAGGAGGCCACATCAAACTCTGCCTGCTGCCTGCTCTAATTAGGTCGTGGAATCCCAAGGAGCTACCAGTGCAGTGAGTGTAGCTCAGGATGACATAATGTTACTCAGCAATGGGCCCAGTGTCTGACATGCATAGAAGCCAACACTATGGCACCAGCTTTCGACAGAAGAAAAAAGCTTTATTGTGAATGGACTGTAAGGAGATGGGAGGCAGCGCTTAATTCTGCCTCCCTGAGCGGGGGTGGGTCCAGCTTTTATGGCATTCCTAGCTGGTCCCAGGTGACGCCAGCGTAGCTGGCTGGCCAAGCTGCCGGTAAGGATGAGGAGGTTAAAGCGTTTCCCATGTGTATGCCTGGGCAATTCTGGCTCCGCGTCAGCTAAGTAACTTAAGCGCTGGTTAATTGGCTAGAGCTGGTCCCTCGGTTACAATAATGCCAGGGCCGAGGTTTGCTCCCTGCAGCTCTGAGCTGCCTAAACCTTTGGCTCTCCTTTTGATGGCTTCTAAGACTCAAATACCAAATGCTCAAATTTGTTTTTTTAATTATATGACTTTTTTTTTTTTTTTTTTTGAGACGGGTTCTCTCTGTTGCACAGGCTGGAGTGCAGTGGCACAATCTCAGCTTACTGCAACCTCCACCTCCTAGGTTCAAGCAATTCTCCTGCCTCAGCCTCCCGAGTAGCAGGGACTACAGGCATGTGCCACCATGCGCGGCTACTTTTGTATTTTTAGTAGAGACAGGGTTTCACCATGTTGGCCAGGCTGGTCTTGAACTCTTGACCTCAGGTGATCTGCCCACTTTGGTCTCCCAAACTGCTGGGATTACAGGCATGAGCCACCACACCCGGCTGACTTTTGTCTTTAAAGTGACATGTCAATTCAAATTTTTCTCAGCCAAACAGTATTCATTTGATGTTGTATATTGGAAGTTTTTCAAATTGCAACACTTGGCCTTTTTATTGTAAAGTGGGATATATTTTTTCAAACATAAAGATGGATCTTGAACTGGGCGCGGTGGCTCATGCCTGTAATCCCAGTACTTTGGGAGGCCGAGATGGGCAGATCATGAGGTCCGGATATCGAGACTATCCTGGCTAACACGGTGAAACCTCGTCTCTACTAAAAATACAAAAAAAATTAGCCGGGCGTGGTGGCAGGTGCCTGTAGTCCCAGCTACTTGGGAGGCTGAGGCAGGAGAATGGCGTGAACCCAGGAGGTGGAGCTTGCAGTGAGCTGAGATCACGCCACCGTACTCCAGCCTGGGCGACAGAGGGAGACTCCGTCTCAAAAAAAAAAAAAAAAAAAGTTTTTATAACAGTAAACAGTTCAGTCCGGAGTTGTAAACTTAGTTTAAAAAGTAAGGTTTTTTGTTTGTTTATTGTTTGGGGCAAGGCCTCACTCTGCCACCCAGGCTGGAATGCACAACCCTAGCTCTCACTGCAGCCTTGGATACCCAGGCCCAAGCGATCCTCCCACCTCAGCCTCCTGAGCAGGTTGGATTACAGGCGTGAGCTGTCACGGCCAGCTAATGTTAAAATAATTCATTTGTAGAGACAGGGTTGCTCAGGCTGGTCTCAAACTCCTGGCCTCAAGCAATCCTCCTGCCTAGGCCTCCCAGAGTGCTGGAATTACAAGCATGAGCCATTGTGCCTGGTTTAAAAAATAAATTTTTGTTCCTAATTAAATGAGGGTTTTCTGACATTTTCCCTCTAGACTTAGGTGTTCATTAACTCTGGCCTATATTAAAGAGGGAAACAAGTGAAAAAGCTGAGTCTTTCTTTATAGTAAGAGACATCAGGGCATACGGTTCTTGTGAAGAGTGGCGATGAGATGGCCACTGTCTGACAGAACCGCCTGCAAGTTTGCAGAGTCGTTATCTTCATTTCCCGGGGTTGCACAGTGCCAGCTTCTCAAACAGGTATTGTAATACTAACAAAGGCTTCTATCACATGGCTTTTTTTTTTCTTAAGTATCTTAAAAAACTTTTTATTGGGAAAAGTTAAAATGTATGCAGAGCGAATTCTGTAACGTACTTCTAGACGTCCATCCCCCACCCTCTACACATCACCAATCTCATCCCATCTAGAGACTCCGTCCCCCGATCTGTTTTGACTGGCTAGTATTTGCTGGTGTTATCTTCAAGTATCCTAGGTATCACTTCACACCTACATACTTGTGCCTGCATTTCTTTTTTCTTTTTGAGATGGAGTCTCACTCTGTCGCCCAGGGAGTGCAGTAGCACAATCTCAGCTGACTGCAACCTCTACCTCCTGGGTTCAAGCGATTCTCCTGCCTCAGCCTCCCAAGTAGCTGGGATTACAGGTGTGTGCCACCACGTCTGGCAAGTTTTTGTATTTTTAGTAGAGACAGGGTTTCACCATGTTGGCCAGGCTGGTCTTGAACCCCTGACCTCAGGAGATCCACTGCGCCCGGCCTCCACCTCCATTTCTAAAACCAAAGACATTTTCTTTAATAACTACAATACCACTATTGTGATGATCACCGAATAAGATTAACAATTCAACATCACTTAACACCCAGTCCATGTTCAAATTTCCCTGTAGGTACCAGAAATGCCTTATGGTGGCTGGTTTGTCTGAAGGGTGGAAGCAGGGTCCATGCTCAGAGCTGGCTGTTGAGCAGGGGCTGGGCTTGCTTGAAGGCCCATGTGAAACAAGGCCTGATACTGGCACCCATCAGACGGTTCCTAACAGCACAGACGTCCAGGATTGTGTCTGCCAAGCACTGGTACTGTGTGTTTGCAGGTCTGTTCTCCAGACTCTGCATTCAAGGAGTGAAAGGAATGTGTACTAACCACCACTGCATCCCCAGTGGTAACGCACGCCCAGCACAGGCGAAGGAGCTCTCTGAAGCCGTGCTGCAGTCCGAGTCTCGATTCTGAAGCGGGTCAGATTTTGAATCCTGGCCTACCAGTTAACCAGTTTGGTTTGTTAGCCAGGTAGTTACCCTCTAGTACAAACTACTTATCCTGTCTGGGCCTCCATTTCTTCAGCTGTGAAATGGGGTGATAGTATGGGCTCACAGATTATCGTGCAGATGAAAATGAAGCAGACTACGGCCTGGCACCCTGGAACTCAGGATCTGTTAGCCCTACAGAGACACAGCTCCCTCGAGGGTGGCAGGAAGCACACCCTCCAAAGCCTGTGGTTGGGGTGCGTGTACCCCTGGGATACAGTGACAATCGACAAGAAACACCGTGCCTTCTGCCAGAGGCTCATGTGAGGCTAACTTAGAGCACATTGTTTAAAATGACACTTTCAGCTGCCTGGGAGCCACTCTCTCTCCTCCCAGCTTTTGGGGTTACTCTGTAGTGCACTTGGAAAAGCACTGCATTAAGTCAGAGCAGCATGAATGCGTAGGCTCTGGGACAAAAAGCCTCTGGGATTCCTTCCTGAACTGGCCCTGTCCACTCCCGTGGCTCTCTGTGCATACCTCTTACCCATTGGTACTGCCCTCCAAATGCTCCTTTAAACAGATCCTCCTGGCCGGGAGCTCCTCGCCCACGGGGAAGCCCAGGTGACATCCTCTGGCTCCACCTACAGGCTGCCTTCGGGACAAGACCTGGTTGTTTCCAAAACCCTGAGGGATTAAGTGTGTAAGTGAGTTTTGGGATAGCAAATATAATTCTTTCTTGTTTTCTTTTTGAGACAGGGTCTCACTCTGTTGCCCATGCTGGAATGTGGTGGTGTGATCTCAGCTCACTGCAGTCTTGACCTCCTAAGTTCAAACAATCCTCAAGCATCAGCCTCCCCAGTAGCTGGGATTATAGGTGCACACCACTACGCCTGGCTAATTTTTGTATTTTTTGTAGAGATGGGGTTTTGTTATGTTGCCCAGGCTAATCTCAAACTCCTAGGTTCAAGCGATCTGCCCTCCTCAGCCTCCCAAAGTGCAGGCGTGAGCCACTGCGCCCAACCTACCCTGGTAATTTGCTGAAGGAAGCCTTAAGTGGTAAAGGGAGAAGAGGAATGGCCCAGCCCTTGTGGGGAAGCCCTCCTGGGTCAGACACACCAACCTCTGCTTCCAGGGGAGTGGGGGTGGGCAGCTCCCACCCGCCCTCACCTCCCTTTGGATGCGAGTTCAGGTTCTGGGGGTTCAAGTCCCAGCCCCAGTGCTTGCTAATTGTGACTTCTGTAGCGTGTTACTGCCTCCCAGCCTGTTTCCTGTTCTGACAGTCAGGGCCTGTACTGATGCCTCGCTAGGTTCTAAGGTGGACTAAATGCACTAAGATGCGTGACACAGGGCTGGAGCCTGGTGTCAATGCAGTGGAATGTGAAGGCTGTGGTAGGGTAGGCCTGTGTTCTTTGTATCATTAGAAATTTTCCAACTGGGGTCCTGGCATCCGCACATCCTGGATGCTTGTTAGACATACAAGTCCTTGGGCTCCTTCCTACAGCAGTGCAATCAGAAACACTGGGGCCCAGCTCACTGTGTTACGGTCTTCCAGGTGATTCTAATGCATTCTCAAGCCTGAGCAGCTGGGCAGATGGATAATTTTAAAGGTAGGGCCTTTCTGTACCACAGCAGATTCATCTTCTGAAGGCAGAAGGGAACAAAATGTGTTCATAGGAAAAATGCAATTCCTGTGTCAGAACCAAACCCTCTGAATCTCACACGACCTGACGCAGACTTCCACTGATGCTGTGTAATGCTTTCCTGCAACCTTCTCACACAGCCCAACAACCCTGAGGCTGCTGGAGGAAGACATGACCGGTTTTAACCAGAAGAAACTGAAGCTCAGAGAGATCTCAGTCGTCTGTTGGACATCTACCATGGGCCAGAGCTAATGAGGCTAAATGCCAGAGACACATGAAAAACAGGATGGTCTCAAGAGGACAGGACACCCAGGGTGCAGCCACCACCTCCATTCCACAGCTGCTCTCCTCTCCTACCCACCTGTAGAGTGCCAGATTTCAAACTGGACTCACTTTGATCCCCATGCTTGCTGCTTTAGAATCTTTTTAGCACACAATTTAGGGATCTTGGTAACTGTCTCAGATGGAGATAAACATTATGCAGTATGCGTTTGATACTAGCCTAACTAGAATCAATTGGCTTTATTTTGTTTTTCAAATGGCTTATTATGTACTTTGCCTTGTGATTATTTCCTGATTCAATTTTCTCCTACAGCTTATAATTTCAACTACTATGTCATTGAATGCTACCTTATTTCTAAAGGATTTCATAGTTTAAATCTTTCTCTTATTTATCCTCATAATAACTGTAAGTTAGAACTTACATAATTAACATGTCCATTTTCCAAATAAGAAAACAGAGGTTCAGAGAGGTCACAAGGTAAGTATCAGGATCAAGTTTAATAAACATTTATTAAGCAGTAGAATCCAAGTGAGTGCCTGGATCCTGATCACCAACTCCTGTGACAACTGAGATAATTATTTCACAATGATGGGTGGCTCAGTGAGATTCTGATTGCATCTGCTGCATGACAAATGATCTATTCAGAGTATGTCCGACACACTGGAGGAGGCTGAGGGGGTAACACACTGAAAGCGGGACCAGGTAGCAGTGCATCTCACAGATCCATTTATTCATGCCATGAAGTAAATGGTACTTATACAAGTGTACAGGGACGTTCCACGCTCCCCATCTAACACGGCTTGCTTAAATTTACAGGCGGACTGACGTTTTCTTTCACGTGTACTCCAAGTAAATCTGGTTAGTGATGACCAGGAGCAGGCGCCGAAGCTTTTGAAAGAGATGCATGTATAAATACAATTTAAGAAGGAAGGAACAAGTTGGGTGTAATTTATTAAACAAGTATCAAAAAAAGCTGATCAACAGTCCAAAAATATAAACAACACCTTTCAATACTATTGAAAAGTAGGATTATTTCTATATGAAACACCCAGAGTGCTTCAGGGCCCACATAATGACAACAGACAGCAGTGGCCACCCACAGCACAAGGAAGAGAGGGGCAGGGAAACACCTCTTCCTCAAACTCAGGTCGCCAGTCCTGGGTTTGTGTAACATTCAAATGGCTACAGTTTCATCCTCACTCGGGCCTAAATTTATAAGGTGCTTTCTTTCAAAATACATTAAAGGCTGGGTGCGGTGGCTCACGCCTGTAATCCCAGCACTTTGGGAGGCTAAGGCGGGTGGATCACCTGAGGTCAGGAGTTCGAAACCAGCCTGGCCAACATGGTGAAACTCCATCTCTGCTAAAAATACAAGAAATTAACCTGGTGTTGTAGCTGTAATCCCACCTGTAATCCCAACTACTTGGGAGGCTGAGGCAGGAGAATTGAATCTGGAAGGCGGAGGTTGCAGTGAGCCAAGATTGTGCCACTGCACTCCAGCCTGGACAACAGAGCGAGACTCTGTCTCAAAAAACGAAAACAAAAAACAAAACAAAACCATTAAAAACACATCATTAGCGGGAGGGCGAGGCGGGTGGATCAGAAGGTCAGGAGATCGAGACCATCCTGGCTACATGAAACCCCGACTCTAAACAAAAAATTAGCCAGGAGTGGCGGCGGATGCCTGTAGTCTCAGCTACTCAGGAGGCTGAGGCAGGAGAATGGCGTGAACCCGGGAGGCAGAGCTTGCAGTGAGCCGAGATCGCGCCACTGCACTCCAGCCTAGGCAACAGAGCGAGACTCCGTCTCAAAAAACAAAACAAAACAAAACAAAACAACAAAAACAAATCAAAACCATTCAAACCACATCATTAGGGAACTTCTAGGACAGCATGCTCACACAGCTCACTTGCGCTTCCCTATTGGTGATGCTATCGACTACCTCTAATTCATCCATTCCTCTATTACTCCTGGGAAGTTTTACTTGATCCACTTGACTATAAAAAGCAGAAATTTAGAATTCTCTTTTCCAGCAGGCACAGCAAACTTCAAGCTGTGAAGCATTTCGACTGCATCTTACATATGTACTGAACCATGTATCAGTTTCAATTCAGAACAATGATATGCCTTGTCCTGAAAAGACATGATAGTGTTTTTCATTCCCAACCATTTTCAGAAGCAAAAATCTTACCTTTCAAAGCCTTACTTCTTTTATCTAAAATAAAAGGAAGAAAAAAAATCAGTCATATCAATGCTTTATAAAAATGCCTTTGTCAAAATTAACATTTAGCTGAAGGCATTGTAGCTTAGGTAAAGCAATTCAGGAAGCGTTCAAAAAATACATCTTATAGCCAAGAAATGGTAAAATTCCTATCAAATATGTTCTATGAACAGCTAACAGCCCTTTCAAATTTGCAGGGCTCCTTACCCTCTACAATGTCCTAAACTCTAGTCTCGCAGCATAAAGTTTTCTCTTTCCTCTTTGTAATCAACGGCTTAGGAACATGTGATTGGGCCACTGCTCTGCTCTACTGAGAACCAAGTGGTTATTCCTCTCCTCTAAATTGTATTACAAACAAATTTCAAATATTCAGAACAGCTGAAAAGGTGCAACGAAATACCACATACCATGAAACCATACTTTAGACTTCATCTCTTAAAACGAATGTAACACCACTCTCACATCTAAGAAAACTCACAATTCTGATATTAAAGTCTTGTTCAAAGTTCCCCAACTGGGCCAGGTGTTGTGGCTCATGCTTGTAATTCCAGCACTTTGTGAAGCCACGACTGGAGGACTGCTTGAGCCCAGCAGTTTCAGACCAGCCTGGGCAACATGGCAAAACCCCATCTCTCCAAAAAAAAAAAAAAAAAAAAAACAGTTAGCCAGGTGGTGGTGGTGTTGGGCATAGTGACAGGCACCTGTGGTCCTAGCTACCTGGGAGGCCGAGGTGGGAGAATCACCTGAGCCCAGGAGGTGGCGGCTGCAGTGAACCATGATTGTGCCATTGCGCCCCAGCCTGGGTGTCGGAGTGAGAGACAGTCTCCAAAAAAATAAAACAAACAAACAAAAAAATTCCCCACTATCCCCAAATGTCTTTTATAGCTGACATGTGCTCCCTCTATTTTTACGAAGGACTGTAGGTAGCTCTGATGTTCATACCTAGTTAAAACCCTGTAGTTCCTTTACAACGTGAATTGTGATTCTTTTTGAAAATCATTTTCTTCCTGACCTCAAAAAAATCAAACATAAAGAAACGTACCAGCAGCCCGGATTTTATAAACGATGAAGCCCATCAGCCCCATTCCTATCCAAATCTCCTGGTAAACTTGGGTGTAGTAGGGCTTCATGGGGATCCACACATTTTTAATAATATTTTGAAGCATCTGAAAATGAACACAGTGATTAAAAATTAGAATGATTATTGCTCTACGCCTAACTGGTAAAAGATTTTAATTTGTTAAGTTCAACCCTATTTCCCACGACTGCTACGGAGCCTTGCCTGTGTCAGACCTGTTCTGCACTCACGTGAGACTCACGCCAATTTTTTTTTTTTTTTTGAGACGGAGTCTCGCTCTGTCACCCAGGCTGGAGTGCAGTGGCCAGATCTCAGCTCACTGCAAGCTCTGCCTCTCGGGTTTACGCCATTCTCCTGCCTCAGCCTCCCGAGTAGCTGGGACTACAGGCGCCCGCCACCATGCCCGGCTAGTTTTTTGTATTTTTTTTTTTTAGTAGAGACGGGGTTTCACTGTGTTAGCCAGGATGGTCTCAATCTCCTGACCTTGTGATCCGCCCGTCTTGGCCTCCCAAAGTGCTGGGATTACAGGCTTGAGCCACCGCGCCCGGCTTTTTTTTTTTAAGGTGGCGTCTCACTCTGTCGCCCAGGCTGGAGTGCAGTGGTGCAATCTTGGCTCACTGCAACCTCTTGCCTCCCAAGTTCAAGCGATTCTCCTGCCTCAGCCTCCTGAGTAGCTGGGACTACAGATGCGTGCCACCCCGCCCAGCTAATTTTTGTATTTTAGGTAGAGATAGGGTTTTGCCATGTTGGCCAGGCCGGTCTCGAACTCCTGAGCACAGGGGACCTGCCAGCCTTGGCCTCCCAAAATGCTGGGATTATAGGTGTGAGCCACTGTGCCCGGCCATTTTTTTTTTTTTTTTTAAAGTAGTGGTGAGAGTTCACCATGTTGGCCGGGCTGGTCTCAAACTCCTGACCTCAAGTGATCCGCCCACCTTGGCCTCCCAAAGTGCTAGGATTACAGGTGTGAGCCAGGGCCTGGCCTGGGACTCATGCTTTCCACAGTTCTTCCAACTCAACCCATCGCCAGGGCCCCCTCCTCCCACCTTTGGCCATCCTAGCCACTTCTCATTCCTTACATCGCAGAGCTCATCCAGCACCTCTCCCACCCTGATGCCATATATTTTTGTATTTTAGGTAGAGATAGGGTTTAGGTAGAGATAGGTACATTACTTTAATGTCTAAATGGAAAATTAGTATCTTCTCATCTTCATGTTATGAATGTCACATTCAAAGCTGAAAAAGAATATGGCCAGGGCATGGTCATTTCCTTGTGAAACTCACGCCAGGCTGGGCACCCTCTGATCAGCTGTATCTCCATCTTGAAGTCTATTGCTAAATACACACCAGATGACGTGAGACAACGAGGTCTCTTCATAAGAACTGCCAATTATGGTAGAACTTCTTTAATGAATAAAGGTAGTTACTTAATGAATTACTGAATTTGATTGGGAAAAGCCATTAAATTCTGAACTTAGTTTGCTTGTATGTGCAGGTCTCAAAATAATGCTTTTTATTACTTTTACAATTTACTCTCGCAGGGCGTGGTGGCTCACGCCTGTAATCCCAGCACTTTGGGAGGCCGAGACAGGCGGATCACAAGGTCAGGAGATCGAGACCATCCTGGCTAACACGGTGAAACCCCGTCTCTACTAAAAATACAAAAAATTAGCCGGGCATGGTATTGGGCGCCTGTAGTCCCAGCTACTCAGGAGGCTG
Organism: Trachypithecus francoisi; assembly: GCF_009764315.1. Taxonomy (NCBI): domain Eukaryota; kingdom Metazoa; phylum Chordata; class Mammalia; order Primates; family Cercopithecidae; genus Trachypithecus; species Trachypithecus francoisi. Next base: position 2,681,412 of record NW_022681468.1, on the reverse strand, counting down.
AGGCAGGAGAATGGTGTGAACCCGGGAGGCGGAGCTTGTAGTGAGGCGAGATCGCGCCACTGCACTCCAGCCTGGGCGACAGAGCGAGACTCCATCTCAAAAAAAAAACCAACAATTTACTCTCTACTATAGACCCCAAATTAGATGCCCTCATTTTCATTTTAATATGCTTTTTAACATCTGAAGTGGTCTATTAAACTACAGTCAAATAGCTGTGAGGAATGACTAGATCTAAGCACTTCTCATTTCACTTGGAAACTGCTTTGGCTGGGTGTGGTGGCTCATGCCTATAATCCCAGTGCTTTGGAAGGCCGATGTGGGAGGGTCACTTGAGTCCAGGAGCTTGAGACTAATTTGGGTAACATAGGGAGACCCAGTATCCACAAAACATAAAAAAATTAACCAGGTGTGGTGGTGCTTACCTGGCTAATTTTTTATGTTAGTCGCAGCTATTGGGAGACTGAGGTTGGAAGACTGCTTGAGCTTGTGTGGTTGAAGATGCAGGCAGCCGTGATCACACCACTGCACTGCAGCCTGGGCGACAAAGTGAGACTCTGTCTCAAAAAAAAAAAAAAAAAAGAACGAACAACCGAACTGTGCGTTGGCTGCGACCTGTAATGCTGGCTCCACTCCGCCCTCCCTGTGCCGACACCTGAGCCCCACTCACTGCTCCTTTCACATCACTACTCAGGCTCCACAGGATCCGACTGCTCGGCCGCGTTCTCCCCTTTCCCACACTTCACAGCTCTGCCTGTCGGCTTGACAGCACTGAATCCTTCACAAGCCCAACCTAGTCAAAGGTAAATGGCGGCCCTCAAATCACCGAAACACTTGGCAAATGTGCACTGAGCATGTACTAGGCGCCAGACATTGTTTTAGGAGCTGAGAAACAATAAAGGGCCAGGATATCTGGGAGAGGAATCCTCGGCATCGGCAGAGACTGAGGTCAGAATGAACTTGGAGAGCTGGAAGGAAAAGGGAGGCCACGGTGCCAGATTCAAATCCTGACTGTCACTTCCTAGCTAACTTAAACCGCTTAAGTTTTCTCATCAATATCATGAAGAAAATTCAGTTTAGAATCTGGAACTGGCCTGGATGGGATTTGAGGGCAGCTGGTGGGGGCTGCAGAGCCCCTTCGATTCCTCCCCCACTGTGGGAGCTGAGCTACTGGACACAGGAGCACCACAGGGCACCGAACCAGGAACTAAGTTAGTGTCTTGAGTCAGGCAAGAATGGGGAGGCCAGGCCAGAGCCACCGCAGGGACTGCCCTGATGTGGTTAGTTCTGTTTCCATCCCTTTAACAGCATTTTAAAAGTGCTTTTCGTACTTACTTCCTACACTGCTTTCCACTCCTATAAAATGGGTACTTGGGGAAAGCTGCCCAAGGTTCCGCGGCAGGTTACCAGGACTGCACTCACACCAGATCTGTACGTCATGCTCCCGATGACGAGAACCTGCCTCCAACACCTGCTTTCCTGCTCTTCCCTATGAGAGGACTTATTTAGATTTAGGCAAGGATGGTCGTGAAGGCTGGCCCGAGGTGTGACCTTGCAGGATGTGGCTGTGTCCTTCTCCTGGAACACCTTGCAGATAGTCCGCCCTCAAATTTCCTGTCCTCAAACTGTACTTGAATGCTCTGACAGAGTTTCCAAGAAACCAACAGCCCTGCTTTGGGAATATGTCAGAGATGATCCAAACAAGACCCAGAGGTTTCTGGAAGCCCCAGACTAGAAGAGTTCAGAGGCATGGAGTGAATCCCTCTCTCTCTGCAACGACTGAGAAGGAAGCATTCTACAGGACCAGTGGGTCTGGAAGCCTGGGAATCCTGGGCTCCAACACCAGCCCTCCCTGGTCAGCTCTCAACTTTGGGCAAGTCCTTTTAGCTGTTGTTTCAGATGTTTCTTTTTCTGTGAAACATGGGTACCTCCACCTGCCCCCACAGGGCTGTCAATGTAATTCAGAGAGGAAACCTAAAGGACCCAGCCTAGTGTCTGGTATGGAATAAAAATCCAGAGAATGGGCTGGGCACGGTGGCTCACGCCTGTCATCCCAGCACTTTGGGAGGCCAAAACGGGCAGATCACTTAAGGTCAGGAGTTCGAGACCAGCCTGGCCAACATGGCGAAACCCTGTCTCTACTAAAAATACAAAAATTAGTGGTGGTGGGTACCTATAATCTCAGCTACTCGGGAGGCTGAGGCAGGAGAATCGCTTGAACCCGGGAGGTGGAGCAGAGATTGCACCACTGCACTCCAGCCTGGGCAACAAGAGTGAGACTTCCCCCCACCCCAACAACAACAACAACAACAACAACAACAACAAAGAATTCAGTGAATGATCACAGCAGTAACAGAATTGATACAAATATCCAGTTGATGGCTATAATTAATACTAAGCCACTGGGATTCTAAAAGAAGGAAGACTTAAAAATGATGTCCTCATTTAGGCCAGTTAGGGGCTTCGGACAGAGCAAGGTCAGATGAGGGTCTAGAAGGAAAAGGGCAAAGTAAACTGGGAGGGTACAATGGCTACAGTAAGAAGGGACTAAAGAAACTGAGTCATCCTGACATTTTGCTCGGGGCCCAGGCACCCTGGTATGATCTCCTTACAAAATTACCCTTGGTCCCCAGTGCAACAGGGGCCTGCTATACAGTAGCTTGCAAATACCTTTCTCCCTCCTTTCCCCTTGACTTTAGTTGCCATATTTGCCTGGACAAGTGACATGTTCCCAATATATATTAAAACAAGGGCCCCTACTTTTTTTTTTGAGATGGAGTTTCACTCGGTAGTCAGGCTGGAGTGCAATGGCGCCATCTCAGCTCACTGCAACCTCCCCCTCCCAGGTGCAAGCGATTCTCCTGCCTCAGCCTCCCGAGTAGCTGGAACTACAGGTGCCCACTGCCACACCCAGCTAATTTTTGTATTTTTAGCAGAGATGGGATTTCACCATGTTGGCCAGAATGGTCTCCATCTCTTGACCTCGTGATCCGCCTGCCTCGGCCTCCCAAAGGGCTGGGATTACAGGCGTGAACCGCCGTGCACAGCCGGCCCCTACTTTCTTCTTCTTCTTTTTTTTTTTTTGAGACAGAGTCTCGCTGTGTCACCCAGGCTGGAGTGCAGCGGCGCGATCTTGGCTCACTGCAACCTCCGCCTCCCGGGTTCAAGCGATTCTCCTGCCTCAGCCTCCTGAGTAGCTGGGAAGCTGGGACTACGGGTGCGTGCCACCACACCCGGCTAATTTTTTGTATTTTTAGTAGAGACAGGGTTTCACCGTGTTAGCCAGGACGGTCTCGATCTCTCGACCTCGTGATCGGCCCGCGTCGGCCTCCCAAAGTGCTGGGAATACAGGCGTGAGCCACCAAGCCCGGCTACATGTTCCCAATATATAATAAAACGAGGGCCCCTTCTTTTTTTTTGAGGCGGAGTTTCACTCGGTCGTCAGGCTGGAGTGCAATGGCGCCATCTCGGCCCACTGCAACCTCTGCCTCCTGGGTGCAAGCGATTCTCCTGCCTCAGCCTCCCGAGTAGCTGGGACTACAGGAGCCAGCCACCAGGCCCGGCTAATTTTTGTATTTTTAATAGAGACGAGGTTTCACCATGTTAGCCAGAATGGTCTCCATCTCTTCACCTCGTGATCCGCCCGCCTCGGCCTCCCAAAGGGCTGGGATTACAGGGGTGAACCACCAAGCCTGGCCGGCCCCTACTTTCTTGAGTCCATTCTGCCCAGGAACATTTCCTAGCTGTGTGTGTGTGTCAGTTTTGCAGCACCAGACCTTTTAAAAATCCATCTTATTCATAGGTCAAACGTGTGTCTACTGTATCCACTTAAGTCTGCAAAGTTTTGGCACATTACATTAAGGGCAAACTATTACCGGACACTGGAAATGGGAAATGTCTGACCCGCGAGTTCCATACAATTTCAATCACCACCATACGATCTCTTCAGTTTCCCTGTTGCCTCACCCAAGTTGTCACGTACAGCATAACGTGGAGGACAAGCGTGGTGCAAGGAAACCTGAGTTATAAAGGAGAGAAGGGACTGGATGTGGAGTCAGAGTGCTTGGCTTGGTCTCTGGCTTCTCTAACTCTGCGTAGCCTCCGGGTTAGGCGGCTGAACCTCTCAAGGCCAGGGGACGCTGCCTGTCAAAAGCGTGGGAGAATACAGCCGCACTGAGCGCGTTAACGCCAAGAAGGGAAACGCGGCGCAGGCCTAGGCGATGCTTACCTCTGGCAACCGACCCTGGCCTGTCTCCCTTTAGAGAAGGGGAGGCCGGGCGGAAAACCAGCCGTGTGCCGGCGGAGGGGTGGGACCCCAAGGTCAGCTGGGGCCAGGCGGCTTCTCGCCCTCCCGCCCCCGCCGTCTCGCACCTCGGGGGCCAGGTCTAGGTCCCCGCACTCACCTTGACGCAAGACAGACGCCTCAGAGAGCACCACAAACCTGCAGCCAACTCAGAAAGGTCACCGAGCGCGCACGCGCGCGCAGGGGCTGCCGGGAAGGCGGAAGCAGTAGCTACGCCGCAACGCCAAAGTGCCTCCCCAGCGGCGCCTGCGCACCACAGCGCCCCCGGCGGCCGCCTGGTGCCGCAGGCAAGAAGTGGCGGGGACAGGATGCGTTAGGGGTGTGCCCGCGTGTGTCACCGTGGGGTGGCTAACCCTCCACATCTTCCCATGACTGATGGGTTTCCTGGGACGCAGGACCTTCAACGCTGAAACTAGGAAAGTTCTACACAAACCGGGAGGGTTGGTTAACCTAAAGGACCCTCTTTACTGTTATGTTAAAGACTAAGTCTCCCATTTCAGTGGTGTGTCTTGCCCCTTTGCATTGTTAATTATTTGGCTCTGCATGTATAAAATATATGTATTTTGAGACGGAGTCTCACTCTGTCGCCCAGGCTGCAGTGCAGTGGCACGATCTTGGTTCACTGCAACCTCTGCCTCCCGGGTTCAAGCGATTCTCGTGCCTCAGCTTCCTGAGTAGCTGGGATTACAGGCGCCAGTCACCACGCCCAGCTAGTTTTTGTATTTTAGTAGAGACGGGGTTTCACCATGTTGGCCAGACTGGTCTTGAACTGATCTCAGGTGATCCACCTGGCTTAGCCTCCCAAAGTGCTGGGATTACAGGCTTGAGCCACCGCGCCCGGCCTGCTCAGCACATTTTTATGTCTGTATTCTGTGCACATTCTCAGCAGATTAATATAAAACTCCCACAGGAGCTCCAGACACTGGACTTAACAGTCTTTAAAAAACTATAAATATATATATACACACACACATGCCGGGTGTGGTGGCTCGCTCTATTTTTTTTTCCCAGAAGTATTTTGCAGTAGAGAACTAGAAATCATAAAGAAAACAATTTAGCGAGCGGATCACCTGACGTCAGGAGTTCAAGACCAGCCTGGCCGACATGGTGAAACCCCATCTCTACTAAAAATACAAAAATTAGCCGGGCGTGGTGGCAGGCGCCTGTAATCCCAACTGCTCAGGAAGCTGGGGCAGGAGAATCACTTGAACCGGGGGGCAGAGGTTGCCGTGAGCTGAGATCTCGCCATCGCACTCCAGCCCGGGCGGCAAGAGTGAAACACCGTCTCAAAAAAAAAAAGCCAAATAAAAATTGGATGGAGGCTGGGCGCAGTGGCTCAGCACTTTGTGAGGCCTGTAATCTCTAATCTCAGCACTTTAGGAGGCCAAAGCAGGCAAACTGCTTGAGTTCAGGAGTTTGAGACCAGCCTGGCTAACATGATGAAACCCCTTCTCTACTAAAAATACAAAAATTAGCTGGGTGTGGTGGTAGTGCGCGCCTGTAATCCCAGCTACTTGGGAGGCTGAGGCAGGAGAGTCGCTTGAACCCTGGAGGTAGAGGTTGCAGTGAGCCAAGATGGTGCCACTGTATTCCAGCTTGGGCGACAGAGTGAGACTCTGTCTCAAACAAGCAAAACAAAAAAAAATTGGATGGGTTTGGCAGATTAGACAGTTGAAGAATAAACTGCAAGATAGAAGAAGCCATTCAGAAAATAAGAGGCTACAGCAGGAAAGGCCATCATATGGGTAACTGGTATCTTAGAAGGAAATGAAAGAGGTGAGGCAGAAATATTTCAAGAGCTAATGGCTGAGAATTTTCCAAAAGTGATGATAAAAAAATCATGCCAAAGATTCAAAAAGTCTTACAAAAACCAAGCAGGCAGATAAATAGAAACAAAACGATACCTTGAAATCTCACACTAAAGCCACAGAAAAGATAAAGATAAGAATCTCAAAGAAAATAACCACCAATCAAGAATTCTATACACAGGGAAATTGGCATTCGGAAAAGGTGAAATAAAGATAGTTTAGGACAAACTAAGACTGAAGAAATTGTGCCAGGCATGGTGGCTCATGCTTGTAATCCCAGCACTTTGGGAGGATTGCTTGAGCCCAGGATTTTGAGACCAGCCTGGGCAATGTATTAAGATCCCATCTTTAAAGAAAAAAAGAAAAAAAAAAAGAGGAAATTATTAGGTTTTGAAGGGAAGGCAAGGGTTAAAGACAGACAAGACACACACACACACACACACACACACACACACACACACAGAGGATGAAGCAGGAGAGGGGAGAGAGGAGAGATGGTGGCTTCACCAGCAATGCAGGTTTACTGCCAGCAAAAACCTGTGGAGAGGGTAACCAGCTTAGTGCCCGAGCTCACTGCTGCTTCCAGGCTGGGGTAATTCTAGGTCTGGGCTGGATGGGTCTGGGCAGTATGGCTTGCTGCCTGGCAGGATGTGATCAGGATGTTCCTGTGGTCAGGCAGGATGTTGCTTATGGCCGGAGCCCCCATGGAAAGTTTCGCTCTGACGGGGGTTTGTGAAATGGTGGGGGGTTTATAAAATGGTGCAGCTAGGACTGAAATAATCTTGAGCAGATTCACAGTAAAATAAATGTTCATTATTCAGGCACAAGGAAAACGAGCTCAGATGTGTCAAGATAAAATAATAAAAAGGCTTAGGATCCAGTGAAAATCGTCCTTTTCGAGATGGAGTCTTGCTGTGTCACCCAGGCTGGAGTGCAGTGCTGTGATCTCAGCCTCCGGAGTAGCTGGGATTATAGGCGCCCACCACCACGCCTGGCTAATTGTATTTTCAGTGGAGACAGGGTTTCACCATGTTGGCCAGGCTGGTCTCCAACTCCTGACCTCCTGATCCACTGACCTCGGCCTCCCAAAGTGCTGAGATTACAGGCGTGAGCCACTGTACCCGGCCCGGATCCAGTTCAAATAGTTTATTCAAGCACAAAGTATGAGGCATCTAGGTACACCCGAACACCAAAGAATGGTAATTGGCCCAGCACTTTGGGAGGAGGGCGGATCACCTGAGGTCAGGAGTTTTAGCCAACCTGGCCAACATGGTGAAACCCTATCTCTACTAAAAATACAAAAAGTAGCTGGGCGTGATGGCGGGTGCCTGTAATCCCAGCTACTCAGGAGGCTGAGGCAGGAGAATCACTTGAACCCGGGAGGCAGAGGTTGCAGTGAGCCGAGATCGCACCATTGCACTCCAGCCTGCGGGACAAGAGACTTCGGCTCAAAAACAAAAAAAACAAAAAAAACAAAAACAAAAACAAAACAAAAATTAGCTGGGCATGGTAGTAGACGCCTATAATCCCAGCTACTCAGCTGAGGCCAGAGAATCACTTGAACCCAGGAGGCAGAGGTTGCAGTGAGCTGAGATTGTGTCATTGCAGTCCAGCCTGGGCGACAAGAGCAAGACTCCATCTCAAAAAAAAAAAAAAAAAAAAAGTGATCAGTGCTCAAGTGAGGATTGTTCATACAGGCAAAATTAAGGGCTGAAAACTGAGTTATATTTTCCATATGAAGGCCAACATAGAGATAGAAGACTTGATTGACTGCTACTGATCACACTAAGGGAGACTGCTTAGCATCCTGCTGTAAAGAGGTAACAGTTAACAAGGCTCTCTATCGCCAATGTCACTTAGCCTAGTTTTGAATGAAGACTGGGGAGTCTGGTTAATGTGTAACATCTCAACACAAGTCAGCAAGTGTCATGCACTAGAGAAGAAAAACAGCCATGTTACCTGCCTCAGTTTCCAGGGCTTAACTTTTCCACTTAGCTTAATAAATCTGGAGGTCCTAAAATTTTCAAGGATGAGATTGCAGGAAGGAATGAACAACAATGAACGTGGTCCTGCTGGAAAGGGAAAGAGCTTAGGGTCAAATGAAACTGCACAGAAAGTTTGAAAACTTTGTCTTAGGGTAGCAGTTCTCCAAGTGTGGGTCAAAACTATTTTCTTCATAATGGTAAATAGTCTTCGCCTTTTTTATTTTTGAGACAGGGCTTCACTGTTACCCAGGCTGGAGTACGATCGCGCGATCTCCACTCACTGCAACCTCCGTCTCCTGGGCTGAAGTGATTCTTTCACCCCAGCCTTCCAAGTGGCTGGGACTACAGGCACGTGCCACCATGCCTGGCTAATTTTTGTATTTTTGCTAGAGATAGGGTTTTGCCATGTTGCCCAGGCTGGTCTTTAATTCCTGAGTTCAAGTGATCTGCCTGCCTCGGCCTCCCAAAGTGTGGGATTACAGGCGTGAGCCACCGGAGCTGGCCTTCTTTGTCTTTTTCATTAGGATTCTCTCACAATGTACAGTGGAGTTTTCCAGGGTCATGTGACTTGTGATATTACATCGGAATGACTACAGAAACAGATTTGAGAATCCAGCTGTTTCTCATGCAACTAGACACTAAGGGATCTTCGAAAATGTAAAAGCGTCATTCCTCTCACACGCACACACAAAATGTTTTTTGGAAAACACAGTGACGTTTTACAAAAATACACTCTTCAACATCAAATGGGTTTATTATTATTATTATTATTATTTTTTTTTTAAGATGGAGTCTGGCTCTGTCGCCCAGGCTGGAGTGCAGTGGCCGGATCTCAGTTCACTGCAAGCTCCGCCTCCCGGGTTTACGCCATTCTCCTGCCTCAGCCTCCGGAGTAGCTGGGACTACAGGTGCCCGCCACTTCGCCCGGCTAGTTTTTTGTATTTTTAGTAGAGACAGGGTTTCACCGTGTTAGCCAGGATGGTCTGGATCTGCTGACCTCGTGATCCGCCCTTCTCGGCCTCCCAAAGTGCTGGGATTACAGGCTTGAGCCACCACACCCGGCCTATTATTTTAAAATGAATAAGAAAAAACATTTCTCAGTCGTAATCCCTGATAGACATAACCCACATAAACAGAATCTCTTTAGGGTCCTCAGCAACTTTTAAGAGTGTACAGGGGTTCTGAGACCAGACCAGGTTTGAGAACCACTGTCCTATAGTAGAAATGTTTTAGATTTATAATGACTTGTAACACTGCTGAGGACGAGAACAAGCATTTAGGAGAAACTTAAGAACATCATGGAGAGCTGTTTCAAGACAGAGCTTCTGAACTTCCAACTAGACTTGAGATCAATAGACTGCTATGTTGCCCGGCTGGTCTTGAACTGCTGGCCTCAAGTGATCCTCCCACCTTGGCCTCTCAAAGTGTCGGTTTACAGGTGTGAGCCACTGTGCTCAGACCAAGAGAGTTTTGTCTTTAGTTTCAAATCCAAAACACCCTAAGAAATGCACATCTTTTTCTTTTTTTTTTTTTTGAGACGGAGTCTCGCTCTGTCGCCCAGGCTGGAGTGCAATGGCGCAATCTCAGCTCACTTCAAGCTCCACCTCCTGGGTTCATGCCATTCTCCCTGCCTCAGCCTCCAGAGTAGCTGGGACTACAGGCCCCCGCCACAACGCCCAGCTAATTTTTTGTACTTTTAGTAGAGACGGGGTTTCACCATGTTAGCCAGGATGGTCTCGATCTCCTGATCTCGTGATCCACCCAACCGCGCCTAGCCAAAAAAAACCCAAATGTTTAAGGAAAGAGCCACTCCAGCAGATTTAGTCAAAGTTCAGAATGCTGCATCTTGTGACTAGGAAGGCTAGAGAAGACAGCAATACACTTCGAGCACAGCTTCCTCTGCTTTAAGGAGAGTGCGGCTTAATGGCACCAACACCATTTGTAACTGCTCTCAGTTGTTAGTTTCCCCTTTTTGGTGGACAGCTCAAATGCTCCAAATGCTCAGTGAATGCAAATATGCAAAACCTCCCCAAAATACCATGGCCCACTAGGGGTTCAGTGGCCTTCCCATGCATTCTGGCCTAGATGTAGCAAGTGCATGAAGATCTACCTGATGTCAAACTGTTTCTTTTTTCTTTTTTTGAGACAGAGTCTTGCTCTGTTGCCCAGGCTGGACTACAGTGGTGTGATCTCGGCTCACTGCATCTCCTGAGTTCAAGCAATTATCTTGCCTCAGCCTCCTGAGTAGCTGGGATTACAGGCATGCACCACTACGCCCAGCTGATTTTTGTATTTTTAGTAGAGATGGGGGTTTCACCATGTTGGTCAGGCTGGTCTCGAACTCCTGACCTCGTGATCTGCCCGTCTCAGCCTCCCAAAGTGCTGGGATTACAGTCGTGAGCCACCGCGCCCAGCCCAAGCTGTTTCTTTTAACTCTGAACTTTGGACAGGAATGCAAGATGAACTTGACCACGTGAGTGGGGAGCACCAAGAACTACGGAATCAAATGAAGTGTGCTCAAAGCCATTCAGTCTGTGATGATTCAGAATGTGAACTCCTGTTTGGTCAGGAAACACTATGGCAACTTTCCAAATTGGCAGATTTCCAAAGAAGCATCAAGAGAGTATCTTCCGATTGCAGTTTAAAAAAAAATCAAAACTCAGGATTAGCTAGTAGCTCCAAAAGATCAAAGAATATAGAAAATGCCCTGCAGAAAATGTTTCTGAAAAGCATCTTCCACTTAAAATCGTATTAATTGTGACATCAACAAAGGATGACAGCACATGGGAACGGCAACATCCTAGAAAAACAGGCCAGGTGCGTTGGCGCACGCCTATGATCCCAGTATTTTGGGAGGCTGAGGTGGGCAGATCATGAGGTTAGGAGAATGAGACTACCCTGGCCAACATGGTGAAACCCCATCTCTACTAAAACGCAAAAAATTAGCCAGGCGTGGTGGCGCTCGCTTGTAGTCCCAGGTACTCGAGAGGATCAGGCAGGAGAATCGCTTGAACCTGGGAGGCAGAGGTTGCAGGGAGCTATTGCGCCACTGCACTCCAGCCTGGTGACAGAGCAAGACTCTCAAAACAACAACAAAACAAACAAACAAATAAAAAAACAAAAAAACAGGGAGGCCGAGACGGGCGGATCACGAGGTCAGGAGATCGAGACCATCCTGGCTAACATGGTGAAACCCCGTCTCTACTAAAAAAATACAAAAAACTAGCCGGGCGAGGTGGCGGGCGCCTGTAATCCCAGCTACTCGGGAGGCTGAGGCAGGAGAATGGCGGAAACCCAGGAGGCGGAGCTTGCAGTGAGCTTAGATCCGGCCACTGCACTCCAGCCTGGGCCACAGAGCGAGACTCCGCCTCAAAAAAAAAAAAAAAAAAAACAAAAAAAAAAAAAACAAAACAAAAAAACAAGTGTCAGTGAGTTCTAGAGTTGCTTCAAATGGCTTCAATATATTTTGTAAAATTCTGAATTGCATCCTAGTCTCCACATACAGTGTGAAGTTACAATATTTTCCAATCAATGTTGAATGACATACTTTATGATTCTCGATTATGATTACCTTTTTTCTTATTTTTTGAGAAAGATGGCTGGGCATGGTGGTTCATGCCTGTAGTGTCAGCATTTTGGGAGGCCAAGGGCTCCCAGGCAGATTGCTTGAGCCCAGGAGTTTGAGACCGGCCTGGGCAACACAGTGAAACCCCTGTCTCTACTAAAAATACAAAAAATTAGCTGGTGTGGTGGTGGCGTGAGCCTGTAGTCCCAGCTATGCAGGAGGTTGTGGTGGGAGCATCGCCTGAGCACCCAAAGTTAAGGCTGCAGTGAGCCCTGATTGTAGCACTGCACTCCAGCCTGGGCGACAGGAGTGAGACCCTGCCTCAAAAGAAAAAAAAAAAAAAGCAAGTTATTTCTTCCTGGCCAAGTGTGTTGAGGCACTTTTTGGAAGCTGTCCTATTTGGCAAAGTCCTAACATGAGGTCCAGAGCTCATTAGGCCAGGATTTGGAGCCAGAACTCGTGGCTTAGTATGATTATGGGTTCAATTTGGAAACACCAATAGCTCGACCTACCTGGCCGACTTCTTTCTACCCTGTTCTCAAACCGCCCTCTTATTTGCCACTGCTCGGGCTTCACACTGCTGATTAGAGCCATGCTCTCCACACCCTCTCTGTATTTGTTCACATGGCTGTTTCTGAGAGCCCACATGGCTCAGATAGATCCTGCCCTGGGCGATGAGGGGAACATACCCCGGCCAGGTGGCCATGTCTCTCTTCTGACCCTCCCTTCCCTTGTACATGTGGCTGCCTTCCTGGGCATCCTTTGCTGGATTTCTTGCCTCTGCTCCTTCTTTTGGGGAGTTTGCTTGGGCTCTGTTCTCCACCCTCCGCCTTCTAGAGATGGGCCAGGACCACCTCAGCCTGTATCTTTTGTCCATGTGATCACCTGGACCTCCTGTCCGCACCTGTTTGTGTCCAGCTATGAGTCTGACACCGCCACCTGAGACACAGGTTTAGGAAGGAAGATGAATTCAGTTATGATCCTCCCCTCAGCTATCAGGGCCGCCTGCCCTCCCCTATAATCCTGGATCCTCCTTTGCCCGGCTCATTAGCCGGTATCCTGCAGGAGTCCGCCTAGCGTTATTTTCTCCAAGACCTTCCTGACCTTCTTGCCCCTCTCCCCCCATATTAGGTGCAAGGATGTGCTGGTACCTGCAACCCACGAACGCAAATCCCTTCTCTGGTTTGCCCTCCGTCTCCTCACCCTGAGGTGCTCAAGAAACGCATGAAGGGCCCCGGTACGCTCGAAGCGCACAAACCTCCGAAGTAGCAGCCTCTAAACGGGGAGGCCAGGGAGTGACCAGAGGACATTTTCTTGTACACGCAGGGGTTGCCCCGGAACTTCCGTCAAACAGACTCCAGGGCCAGCCTCCGGGCTTTGTTAAGCTTCCCCTGCGGCCCTGGAAAGGCTCAGCCTGGGTTCTCTCTGGGCGGCGGCTCCCAGCAGGCCTAGCGCGGCGGGGCGCGGCCGGCGGCACGAGGACCAACCAGCCCGGGCAGCACGCGCCGGGCCGGAGCCCGCCCACAACGGCGCGCGGCGCGTTCTGATTGGAAGGCCTCGAGCGGGGGCGGGCCTTCCAGAACGCGTTTCCGCCGTCGCCTGTTCCCGCCGCGGAGACCCGGCAGTTGAGGGATGCCGACGCCTGGGCCTTGAGGATGCTGCGCAAGCTCACCGTCGAGCAGATCAACGACTGGTTCACCATCGGCAAGACCGTGACCAATGTGGAGCTGCTGGGCGCGCCGCCCGCCTTCCCGGCCGGGGTGGCCAGGGAGGAGGCTCAGCGCCAGGACGTGGCCCCCGGCGCCGGTCCCGCGGCCCAGGCTGCGGCCCTGGCCCAAGCTCCGGCCCAGCAGGCCGCTGCATTCGAAAGGTAGGACGCGGGCGGGGCGGAGGCGGCTCGAGGGCGGCCGGGCGAGACCTGGCGACGAGGGCTCAGGCCACCCAGATCCTTCTCGCGAGCCCGTGCCCTCTCGTGGGGCTCCAGGGACCCCTGACCATCCGGGGCGAGGGGTCACTACACAACCCGACGCGCGGCCCAGAGCGGTGCCTGCAAGGAAGCTGAGCTAGAGTTTTTGTTGTTGTTTTCCTTCAGTTCTTAATGTTTAAATAAACAGACCAGTTTTTGAGGCACTCTTAGGTGTCCGGAAGAAGGCAGCGGAGGGCAGAGGTCCCATAGGCCCCTTCCCTCCCACAGTTTCCCCTGTGAGCGTCTGTGTCAAGTGTGGGTTTTCGTGACAGCCGGTGAACCCGCATCGCTGCGTCTTCGTCACCCGGAGGCCATCGTTACAGGAGGGTTCACCCCGGTACTGGACGTTCTGTGGGTTTGGACAAACGCCTAAAGTCACGCATTACAGAGGAGTTCACTGCCTTACAGATCTTCTCGGCCCCACCTGCTCATGCCTCCTTTTCCCTACACCACGTGGAAACCACTGATTTTTTACTGTCTCCATAATTTTGCTTTTCCATACTGTCATCTAGTTGGAATCACACAATATATGTGGCCTTTTTGATGGGTTTATGTCACTTAGTAGTAGTATGCATTTGGGGTTCCTCCGTGCCTTTCCATGATTTGATAGCTGCTTTCCTTTTAGCACTGATTAATATTCCACTGTCTGGATGTACCACAGTGTATCCATTCACCTACTGAAGGAGAGCTTGGTTGCTTCCAAGTTCACCCCCCGCCACCGCGAGATGGAGTCTCACTTTGTCGCCCAGGCTGGAGTGAACTGGTGGAGTGGCATGATCTCGGCTCACTGCAATTTCCCCCTCCCAGGTTCAAGCGATTCTCCTGCCTCAGCCTCCTGAGTAGCTGAGACTACAGGCATGCGCCACCACGCCTGGCTAATTTTTGTATTTTTAATAAAGACAGGGTTTCACCGTGTTGGCCAGGCTAGTCTCGAACTCCTGACCTCAGGTGATCTGCCCACCTCAGCCTCCCAAAGTGTTGGGATTACAGGTGTGAGCCACTGCACCCGGCCTGCTTCCAAGTTTTGGCACTTTTTTGTTTTTTTCTTTTTGGGAGATGCAGTCTCGCTCTGTTGCCCAGGCTTCAGTGCAGTGGCACGATCTCGGCTCACGGCAAGCTCGGCCTCCTGGGTTCTCCCCATTTTATTGCCTAAGCCTCCCGAGTAGCTGGGACTACAGGCACCCTTGGCAAGGTTTTTGTGTGGACATAAGTTTTCAACTCACTGGGTAAATACCAAGTAGTGCAAATGCTGGATCTTTGTTCAGTTTCATGAACTCCCTCCTCGTCTCACTATTCTTTTTTTTTTTGAGACGGAGTCTCGCTCTGTCGCCCGGGCTGGAGTGCAGTGGCCGGATCTCAGCTCACTGGAAGCTCCGCCTCCCGGGTTCACGCCATTCTCCTGCCTCAGCCTCCCGAGTAGCTGGGACTACAGGCGCCCGCCACCTCGCCCGGCTAATTTTTTTGTATTTTTAGTAGAGCCGGGGTTTCACCGTGTTAGCCAGGATGGTCTCGATCTCCTGACCTCGTGATCCGCCCGTCTCGGCCTCCCAAAGTGCTGGGATTACAGGCTTGAGCCACCGCGCCCGGCCTTCTTTTTCTTTCTTTCTTTTTTTTTTTTTTTTTGGAGTGCATTGGCGGGATCTCCGCTCGCTGCAAGCTCCGCCTCCCGGGTTTATGCCATTCTCCTGCCTCAGCCTCCTGAGTGGCTGGGACTACTATAGGCGCCTGCCACCACACCCGGCTAATTTTTTTGTATTTTTAGTAGAGACGGGGTTTCACCGTTTTAGCGAGGATGGTCTTGATCTCCTGATCTTGTGATCCACCCGCCTTGGCCTCCCAAAGTGCTGGGATTACAGGCATGAGCCGCCGCTCCCGGCCTATTTTGTATTTTTAGTAGAGACAGCGTTTCACTGTGTTGACCAGGCTGATCTTGAACTCCTGAACTTGTGATCCACCCATGTCGGCCTCCCAAAGTGCTGGGATTCCAGGTGTGAGCCACTGTGCCTGGCTTCTTCTTTTTTAAAGTTACTCTTGTTTGTTAGTTTTGTCTGATTTGATGGATAGGCCCAGATTCTGGGTCAAGCTTTTGTGGGTTGCTTCAAGCCTTTGTAGAGTTCTTTCAAGTACACCCTTGGGATCTTTGGTAAATTTGGTTCTTGAAGACGTAGAGGGGACCAAGAGACCCCTTGTGCAATTTTGGAGTGGCTGTTTGTGTGTTTGACACTATTTCCTTGAGCTACTCTGGTAAATGATCCCGTAGGCCGCCTCCTCTACTTAATGGTCCATTATTTACTCCTTAGTCTTAATAGTCTTAACAGCATTGCTATTAAATAACTCATTGTGATATTGGAAGTAAATTATTACTGACCTTGTCAGAAACTATAGATGTATTAAGCACTAAGGACAAGTTTTTACAATTTCTAGTCTTCATGGGCTGAGACTTTTATAAAATCAATAAAAATGAATTTTTAGAGCAATGAAATGAAAAAAGACAACATACTAATCCCATTTAAAAAATTATTAGATTCAGTCTTGGTGTGGTGGCTCATGTCTGTAATCCCAGCACTTTGGGAGTCCAAGGCAGGCAGATCATTCGAGGTTAGGAGTTCCAAGACCAGCCTGGCCAACATGGTGAAACCCTGTCTCTACCAAAAGAATACAGAAATTTCCTGGGCATGGTGGTTTGTGCCTGCAGTGCCAGCTACTCAGGAGGCTGAGGTGGAAAAATCGCTTGAGTCCCTGAGGCAGAGGTTGCAGTGAGCTGAGATCACGCCACTGCACTCCAGCCTGGGTAACAGAATGAGACCCTGTCTCAAAAAAAAAAAAAAATTCAACATATGTAAAATTGCTTTGTGAAATTGCTGTAAACACTTTAACTTCTGTGTTTAACCAGTGACAGGCAATGTTTGTCTATGTGTAGTGCTAGCTTTGATAAAATTCTTCCGGAAGTAGCTTCCTGGGCTCTAGGTGCATATGTATTCAATGCCAGAGTTTCCAGCATGTAACAGGCACTCAGCTAAATATAGCTGTATTATTGAATCCGCACAACAACCCTTTGAGGTTGATGGCTTTATCATCAACTGATTATTTCATGATTTTGTAGATGAAGCAATAGGTTTTGGTAGTAAAGTGACTTGCCCAACTTCCTGTAGCAAATGGTGGTGATGGGCAGAATGACTCCCCCAAAGATGTTCACTGGAACCTGTAACTATGTTATGTTACCTGGTGAAAGAGATTTCACAGCTGTAATTAAGGTTACAGATCATAGGATAGGAAGATTAGCTAGATTGTCTGAGTGGGCCCAGTCTGATCACATGAGCTCTTAAAAGCAGAGAACTTTCTCAGGATGGAGTCAGATAAATTTGAAACGAGAGATATGAAATGTCATTGCTCGGAGGGGCCACATGGAAAGCATGAGAATGGAATATGGGTAGCTAGGAGCAAAGACTGGATCCCACTTGACAGCAGCTAAGGAAATGGGTACTTCAGTCCTACAGTTGCAAGGGACTGAGTTTGCAAGGGACTGATCCTACAATTGCAAGGGCCTGGTTTTGGCCAACAGCCTGAATGCACTGCCAGTAGGGAAGGCAACTCTGCCAACACCTTGATTTAGCTTTAGGAAACCCTAAGCAGGGGATCCAGTTGAGTTCACCTGGACTTGTAATAAATTTGCATTGTTTGAAACTGCTATGTTTGTGTGATTTGTTGAGGCAGCACTGCATTAGGGTACAAATCTGGTGGCAGCGCTGGCTTCAGATTGGGGTGAGCTGACCTGTGAACCCAGCACAGTGCCTGGCACATAGTGGATACTTGGATACTTGTTGAATGATATTTTTCCCAGTGAAGGAGAGTGTTGAGTGAGGCACCGACATTAGTGAGAGAACATTTGACACAGGGGAGGGACGGCTTTTATAAGCATAGGGTGTTGCACAGTTAAAATGTATTTGTTAGAGATTGTCACTCAATGGTAAAATTAGTGTACACCAAGTCACTGCAGTCCGGTCTGGGAGAGTGTTGTTAAATCAGCTTAATGATTACATCACCTTAAATCAGCAGAAGAACATGGGCATTTTTTTTTTTTAAAATAGCTTAATGAGTAGTGACCACTAGCTTTAAAAAAGGAATAGAAAATGCCAGACTACATCATAGGTAGCTCAACAAGAATTGCTGGAGATGGTGTGGGCGCCTGTGGGTCCCAGCATCAATCTTACTCCCTAATGAAAGTGTTGCTGGAGTGCCTGTGGGGAACGGTTTATAAATTTTGTTTCCAGTGATTTGTATGGATTTCCCCATGTCTCCTTTTCCACATGGTACTGTATTTTCCTCTTTGATGGTGATTATTCTTTCTGTTATCCTTACATTCTCGTGTCTTCACCTTGGCATATGAAAAAGAAAACCTCATTGGCTGTGATATACCATTTTGAGCATTCTCCGGTGTGTACCACCAGCTTTCCTGGAATTGCAGCCCATGGAATTGCAGCCCATGCCTGGGAGCCGCGCACCACTCCCAGCTTCCTTCTGCCTTGTGCTTCTTTGTGCTTTCTGCCATGGACTCTCTGTCTTCACAGCTCACATTAACTCCTGGCTCATGAAGGTCTTACTTAATTCTCACTTTTGTGTCTTTGACTGTTCAACACCTTATTAAAATGTTCTTTGTCTTTGGGAAACCTTAACCATAGGAAGCTTTCAAATTTCCACTATCTGGTGATTACTTTCATCTAGTTCCTTTATTTATTTATTTATTTGAGACAGAGTCTCACTCTGTCACCCGGGCTGAAGTGCAGTGGCACAATCTCGGCTCACTCAAGCTCCACCTCCCGGGTTCATGCCATTCTCCTGCCTCAGCCTCCTGAGTAGCTGTGACTACAGGCGCAGCCCACCACCACACCCGGCTAAGTTTTTATATTTTTAGTAGAGATGGGGTTTCACCATGTTAGCCAGGATGGTCTCGATCTCCTGACCTCGTGATCCGTCCGTCTCGGCCTCCCAAAGTGCTGGGATTACAGGCGTGAGCCACCGCGCCTGGCCTATTTTACTATTATTATTGTTAAAAGTATTATTAAAAAAAATAGAGACAGGGTTTTGCCATGTTGTCCAGGCTTGTCTCAAATTCCTGAGCTCAAGTAGTCTGTCTGCCTCGGCCTCCCAAAGTGCTGGGATTACAGGCGTGAGCCACCACATCTGGCCCAGATCCCTAAGTCTTGGTTTTGGCACTTGTTGTCTCTTACTGAAGTTGAATGCCTGCTATGTTGGGCATTGTGTCAGGTGACACAGGAAATGAATCATCTAGGCCCTTCTGACAGAGGGGGAAGTTAAGATTGGAGCAGTTGAAGTTTACTTTGTCTTAGTCCACATACCTATTATATTGTAGAATGGGTGTGTGGACTCCAAGGCATATTGTTTTTTTTTCTTTTTGTCTTGTTGCCTTTTGATATTTAGGCGTCACATAGATGTTAGTGTATGACTCTGTAACTCTCCAAGAATTCCTATTTTCTGTTCACCCACAAAATCCACTTGTTTGTTTGTTTGTTTTTTTTCTCACCCAGGCTGGAGTGCAGTGCTGCTGTGCATAGCTTACTGCAGCCTTGGACTCCTGGGCTCGAGCGATTTTCCTGCCTCAGCCTCCCAAGTAGCTGGGACTACAGGCACATGCCGCATGCCTGGCTAATTTATTTTTTATTTTTTGTAAAGATGGTGTCTCACTGTGTTGCCTGTGCTGGTGTCAAACTCCTGGGCTCAAGCAATCCTCTCTTCTGGGCCTCCCAAAATGCTGGGATTATAGGAATCAGCCACTACTCTGGCCAAAGTCCACATTTTTAAAAGACCTTTTGGTCGTTTAACAGATTTTGTTTATTAAATAATTTTCTCATTGATTAAAAAAGTGCTGGCGCATATCTTCTGTATGTACTGTGTGCCGCTGGAGTAGAGTGATTGGAAGGGAGAAAATAGGTGTGGTCAGCGAGCTAACAGGAGATCAAGAGGTATGTCCTGGGTGGGCGCGGTGGCTCACGCCTGTAATCCCAGCACTTTGGGAGGCCGAGGCGGGTGGATCACGAGGTCAGGAGATTGAGACCATCCTGGCTAACATAGTGAAACCCCGTCTCTACTGAAAATACAAAAGATTAGCCAGGCGTGGTGGCGGGCGCCTGCAATCTAAGCTACTTGGGAGGCTGAGGCAGGAGAATGGTGTGAACTTGGGAGGGGAAGCTTGCAGTGAGCCGAGATTGCGCCACTGCACTCCAGCCTGGGCGACAGAGTGAGACTGTGTCCCCCCCCCCAAAAAAAAGGAAAAAAGAGTTATGTCCTACATCATAGTGAGGACCTTGCTGCTTCATCTGAGGGAGCCAGGGAGCCACTGGAGGCGGCTTTGGGGTTCTGAGCAGAGTTGTGAGGTGATGTGACTTCTGACTTTAATAGGATCACAGCTGGGGTGAGTGGATTGAAGCGGGGCAAGGGCAGGAACAGGGTGGTCAGAGAAGAATCTTTTGATGTCCTCTGTAATGGTTAACCGTGTGTCAGCTTGACTGGGCGACAGTGCCCAGATATTTGGTCAAACACTACTGTGGATGTTTTTTGAAGGTGTTTTTTAGATGAGACGAACGTTGCAAATCTGTGGACTTTGGGTAAAGCAGATCATGCTCCATGAGGTAGGAGGGCCTCGTCCAGTCAGTTAAGACCTGAATGCAGCGAAGACGGACCTTCTCTGAGCAAGAAGAAACTGTGCCAGCCGACTGACTTTGGACTTGCACTGCAACCCTTCCCTGGGTCTCCAGCCTGCTGGCCTATCCTGCACATTCTGGACTTGCACCTCTACAGCTGGGGGAGCTAATTCCTTAAACTACATTTGTTTCTCCACATCTTGTTGGTTCTGTTTCTTTGGAGAACTATGACTGACACATCATTCAAGCAAGATATAGGATGGTGGCTTAGACCAGGCAGGTAGCTGAGGGGTGGAGGATGGGGGGTGTGGTAAGCAATGGTGGCATTTGGGACATGTTCTTAAGCTAGAGGCAAGGACTCTGTAGCTGGAGCAAGTGGAGGATGTGAGTGGGGAAGCAATCACAGGTGACACCAAGGTTTCTGGCCTAGCAAGTGACAGGTATTGCCTTCAGTTTGTGGGGGAGTACCAGGATTGATTTTGAACATGTTCACTTTAAAATGCCTGTTAGACAGCAATACATGTAGGCAGTCTGGAGTTGAGGAAGGACGTCTGGCAGAACTAGACATCGGGAAGTTTAACTTCGAGACTGATGAGATCCCTTAACTAGGATGTATCCTAGTGTGTGGGTATAGAGAGAAGGGCCCACCTGGGGTGCTTGAGTGTTATAGGTGGATGAGATGCAGTGAGAAAAGGAGACTGAGAACAAGTGGTCAGAGGAACACCAAGTGAGTGAGGCCCACTTTAATCAACAACAGCTTGCTTAGTGCCCTGCACATGCATATCTTAACACTTTCATGGGAATGCTTTTGGATGTTATTTTTCCCACATAAGAACTTATTAAGGGTACAAATTATCAGGGAATCTCCACCCCTTGGTGCAGTACCTGACATAGGAGGAACTCAGATATTTGTTTGAATGAATGGCCTAGGAGGTCACAATAATAATAGTTGTTTTTTTTTTTTTTTTTTTTTTTTGAGACTGAGTCTCGCTCTGTCCCCTAGGCTGGAGTGCAGTGGCGTAGTCTTGGCTCACTGGAAGCTCCGCCTCCAGGGTTCGTGCCATTCTCCTGCCTCAGCCTCCCGAGTAGCTAGGACTACAGGCACCCGCCACCACGCCTGGCTAATTTTTGTATTTTTAGTAGAGGTGGGGTTTCACTGTATTAGCCAGGATGGTCTCGATCTCCTGACCTCGTGATCTGCCTGCCTCAGCCTCCCAAAGTGCTGGGATTACAGGCGTGAGCCACCGCACCCGGCCAATAATAGTAATTTTTTTTTACAAGAGGGAAGGCAGGGCATTTGGTGAATAGATAAGCGTGGCAGAGCGCTGTTACATATTTACCATGTGAAAATGGAAGCAAGGTAATGACTAGGGATAATTATTATTTTCAGACGGGGTCTCCCTCTGTTGCCCCAGATGGAGTGCAGTGGCACAATCACGTTTCACTGCAGCCTTGACCTCCTGGGCTCAAGTGATCCTCCCTTGATTTTCCCGCCTCAGTCTCCTGAGTAGCTGGGACCACAGGTGCTTGCTACCATGCCTGACCAATTAAAAAAAATGTTTTTGGAGACACGGGATTTCACTATGTTACCCAGGCTGGTCTCAAATTCCTGGGCTCAAGTGATCTTTGCACCTTGGCCTCCCAAAGTGCTAGGATTACAGGCATGAGCCACCATGCTCAACCTAGAAGACCCCAGTTATTGAATGCTTACAGTATGTCCTTATTCTAGACATGCTGAGAGTTGCTTCTTCATGCATTCCTGTCTTGATTGAATCATAAATCTCTGTCTTACTCTTCGGGCCATACTGGATTTTCCTAAGGAGTGTATCCGAGTGTGTATATAGGTGTATAATCAAACAATAAAAATCACAATATCCTGGTAAGTGTACTATAAAATATTTCCAGAATAAGCGTGCTTCTCACACTTTACATTGTTACCACTCTTGACCAAACCACTGCCATCATCTCTCGCCTGGATTATTGCAGAAACCGTCTATGTTTGGTCTCCTGACTTTTCAACCTTACCCTCCAGTAATCTAGCACCTACAAGAATGACTGGCATGATGTAGATGCTAAGTTAATATTTGTTGAATGATGGCCTGGCATAGTGGCTCATGCCTGTAATCCCAGTGCTTTGGGAAGCTGAGGTGGGAGGATCACTTGAGGCCAGGAGTTCGAGATTAACCTGGATAATATAGGGAGACCCTGTCTCTACCAAATATTAAAAAATTAGCCGGATGTTATGGTGCCTGCCTGTAGTCCCAGCTACTTGGCAGGCTGACTCAGAAGCATCACTTGAAGCCAAGAGTTCAAGGCTGCAGTGAGCTATGATTGCACCACTGCACTCCTGGGCAACAGAGCAAGAGCCTGTCTCTTTAAAAAATTGTTGAATGAACAAATTCTTGAGTAAACCTTCACACCTGAGGTTCTTTGAGCACATGTGTGACCTCCTGTGGCATCGATTGCTGTTAGGATAAAATTTTGTCTGACTCTGCATCTAGGCTTGGCGAACATTCCTCCATCGGGCATCTCCTCGTCTGCTGCTCTTGCTGCACTCCGGTCACGTTGGCATTTTTTCTGTGTCTTGAAGATAGCAAGCTCATTCCCACCTTGCAGCTTCCACATTGACTCTTTCTTCTGTATTCAGTGCTCCCCCTCGCTCCCTTCCCATGACAGGCTCCTTTCTTCATTTGGCACCCTGTTCAGATATCTCCTTAGAGAAGTTTCCTGTGACCTCCATAGCTAAAGCAGCCCTTTCCTCCCTTCTTTTCTTTAGTCTTTTACACACTCTCTCTAGTCTTTGAAACAACCTTTTACCTTCTCCAAGCACTGAACTCCTGCCTTCATCCAGTCCTGTTTGTGATAACCAAAATCCAGCTCTGCCAGTTACCTTTGGATTGTGATTGTGGTTTTGGCCCCTCCCCCACCCCAAGGGAGGACCAGAAGGATTCTGAGATTTCTGGCTTGTAGAATAGAGTAGATAGGTGGTACTGTCATTTACTGAGCTAGAAAATACCAATTGATGAAATGTTTGAAGAATTATGCTTTTAGAGGGTGTGTATGTATTGGTACTAGCTGGTTCTTGAGTTCTGTTTGTCCCTTTAGAACACAAAAATTTCTCTATGACTTTGGTTTTGAACATGTTGATTTTCTTTTTTTTAATTTTCTTTTTTGAATGGAGTATACTGAAGGATGAACATGTTGATTTTAAGTTGCATGTGAGTATCCAAGAGGAGGTGTCACATAGGCAATTGGTTCTGTGCATTTGGAGCTCAGAGATCAGTTGGGGGAGGCACACAGCAGCCTGGATGTGAATCTCAGCTCTGCCAGTTATTGCTATACTGGGCAAGCCACTGGACATATTTGAGGCAGTGTGCTCATCTGTCATATGGGAATAATATCACCTACTTTATAAGGTTGCCATGAAATGCGAATGCACTCATAGTGCTTAGTATGTGCCTGCTGTGTAAAATAATTACTTTAATATTATTAAATGGATTGGGCTGGCTAGTAATGCTACCTGGAGAGCCTATTATATGTTGGGGATTATGCAGAATGCTTTTATGTGGGTTCATTTATTGTTTCTGTTCCCTAGCTAAAGATTGTAGCTCCTGAAAGAATGCTGCCTTCTCTTCATAAAACACACCTGAAGTGTTCCCAGTGGTCCGCTTCCTACCTGTGCCCTCTTTATATTTTCTTTTTCTTTTTTGAGACGGAGTCTCGCTCTGTCGCCCAGGGCAGTGGCGCTATCTTGGCTCACTGCAAGCTCCGCCTCCCGGGTTCACGCCATTCTCCTGCCTCAGCCTCCCGAGCAGCTGCGACTACAGGTGCCCGTCACCACGCCCAGCTAATTTTTTGTATTTTTAGTAGAGATGGGGTTTCACCATGTTAGTCAGGATGGTCTCGGATCTCCTGACCTCGTGATCCACCCGCCTCCACCTCTTAAAGTGCTGGGATTACAGGCTTGAGCCACCGCGCCCGGTCCCCCCATTATATTTTCCATCCTGATTCCTTTGCCAGCTTTAGGTATTATAAATAGGCTAGTGTATAAAAACATAGATCTGTCACTATTCAGGAAGTTATTTGTATTAAAATTTCTATTCGATTTATAGGTTTTCCAGAAGTAACTACCGTTTTAAATTACTTATACCAATACTCGCACAGGACATGAGTGTTAGGTTTGCCAACAACAAAGTGAGAGATGGAAACTCAAAACTTAATGTATTTTTCCTTTCTTTTTTCAAGCTTGGGTGGAAAATTAATTAAATTGCATGTGGGTGACTTAGAGTGGCTAGGACTCATTTTCATCCTGAACTAGCTGAGTGATGTCACTGTCCATAGCTGCTTCAGTCCCCAGAAGCTTTTTGCCGGGAGTTATTTCTCCCTGTCTGAATACAGAGGATGACCCTCTCTAGCAAGTGGTATGGTGTTGTCCAGTGGCTGCTTGAGGAGCCTTGGAGAGTGAAGGAAATGATTTGCATCTCTTCATGGCATATATTTCCTGGTATGTGTGGTGGGATGATCAATTCTAGTACTGTGCTTCATATACAAACTTCATGTTCTGCATGTGTCTTTAAATGAAAATTTTGTTCTCACCATGATTTAAGCAATGATATTTTCTTAAAACTCATGTTCGCTGTTTACTGTATTCACTGCACAATAAGTAGCTGTGTACTTTCCGGGGCATTTATCTCTCCCACACATAGTTTCCACTCTAGGAAATCTTACAGTGACTAAAGAAGCCAAAGGTAGTATGTAGGAAAACTGAAAATTTCAGAGGAGGAATGAGAGATGTCTTTATTTTAAATCTACTTGGGACTGTGTTTCTGTTTATGTTGTCTTGTTAAACCCTAATCAGGTGGGTTGCATTACATGGTTGGGATTTAAGATCAAATTGAGGTCAGTTGAAAATGGTACAGAAGTTGGCTAAGAATGCAGGGAGAATAAAGTTAGAAGATATATATATATGTATATATATTTAGTAGTGTATATTTAGTTCTAGTCTTTTCGAAAAAAAGTGTTTTTTTTTTTTTTTGAGACAAGATACTTTCTCTGTTGCCTAGGTTGGGGTGCAGTGGTGTGATCATAGCTCACTGCAGCCTTAAACTCCTGGGCTCCGGTAAGCTTCCTGTCTCAACCTCCTGAGTAGCCAGGACTACAGGTGTGTGCCACCACACCCAGGTTGTTCCAATTTTGACACATACAATTTTTTATTTTTAGATGAAAGTAAACCAGTTAATCTTCGAATATAAAGTTATAATTAGGTTCCTTGGACTTACCTTTAAGAATGAATTCTAGGCTGGGCGCGGTGGCTCAAGCCTGTAATCCCAGCACTTTGGGAGGCCGAGACGGGCGGATCACGAGGTCAGGAGATCGAGACCATCCTGGCTAACATGGTGAAACCCCGTCTCTACTAAAAATACAAAAAACTAGCCGGGTGAGGTGGCGGGCGCCTGTAGTCCCAGCTACTTGGGAGGCTGAGGCAGGAGAATGGCGTGAACCCGGGAGGCGGAGCTTGCAGTGAGCCGAGATTGCGCCACCGCACTCCAGTCTGGGCGACAGAGCGAGACTCCGCCTCAAAAAAAAAAAAAAAAAAAAAAAAGAATGAATTCTAGCACTTTATAAAAAAAATCTGACTAATATATAGTTTCCTACTTTTAATAAAGTTATGAAAAGCCAGATTTTATACATTAAATATTTTGCTGTTTCACCTGAGTATCACCAACAGTGAATGTTTTTCTTTGAGAGTAGCAGCTACTCATGTTGCTAAATCAGCCCATTTATCTTTACTGATATAATATAGAGCTGAGTTTTATTACACGTTCCCTTAATGTTGAGCTTAAAAGTACTGTGATTAAAACCAAAGTTGAGTGTTGGGTTAAAGCCCTGCTTCATTTTTAAACTACACGTTATTTTTTCCCTCACCGCCCTTCTCCCCATCCCCTGCTGAGAATGATCACATAATGGGATGTTGACTTCTCATTTCTGTTATATTGTAAAGATAGGATTCACATTAATCATTTATTTAATTCTACATTTACTTTGTGGTAGAATAAAAGTCAAGGTTAATATCTAAGTTTTGTACAGAATTTGTCAAACTTCATACTAAAGTTGATTTAGTTCCTGTGAGGTGGGTTTGAGGTATAAGAAAATACTTCAAACATTTTTTCAAAATACTTAGGAAACATTTTAGTTAAAAGCATACTATTGAATGAAAACATAGCATGTTTAGAGTGGTTAAAAAAAGAAAACTATTGAAAACATAGGATACATCCACAGGATACTGACCTTGTAACATAGAAAAACTTTAAGTCACATCACATTTTCTTATTCTTAATATTAAGAGTTCTAAGGTGGTCATAAAAACTCCTCTAGTTGTAAGTAACTTAACTAGATGGGTGATAATATGGTAGGTTCCATATTCTGTGTGAGAACACTGGGAACCTGTCCTTTGTGTTTCTATCTACGTAACTGGAAATGGTGGGTATTTCATCTTTGCCTGCCCTCTTGGAGCTGTCACCTGGGATCACAGAAGGAGCAGGGCAGTCTGTGCTCCCTGAGTCCTCCAGGTCCTCTTGCTCACTCCCTCTGTCAGAGCTGCTTAGGAAGTCTTTCAGAACTTGCTTGAAGATGTAGACTATTTCCCATGGCAGCACATCATTTTCTGCCAAAAATTCTCGAAATCTGGAGGGAATGTGGTAGTGAATATTCTGTTTAGAACATTTTTTGTTATATCTCCTCATCTCCAAAATACAGCTAGAATAATGTGCTTGTATACAAGTTACCCACCTTTTGAGTATTAATGCATGTTGTTTTAAAATTATGCTTCTAGTAAAGAAATTTTAGATGTAATTTAAAACCATTTCTCACCAGATATCTACACAGTTAAAGAATTTACATGATAGAATACAATTTCTAGTCAAAATGTATGAAGAACTTAGACTTAGCAGTAGCGAGTATCATAAGAGAACATAGTATTTTTACCTGCTGAGAATAGTTCCGGTTTGGCAGGGTTGAACTTGTGAGCAAAGAACTTCAAGTTGTCTTTGTTCAGTCACTGGGATAGTTGTGTGGGGATTCTGGTAGTTTCTGAGCCAGTTGTAATCCACACCTGTTTTTTTCACTTTTTGTTCATTTTCGATTTCTTGTATTAATCTCTCTCGCTCCTTTAGGTGCCATTTTAATTCCCGAAGCAGAGTCTTTGTCACTACATCGGAGCCAGCATAGTGTCTGGGTTTGTAGGAATCGTTTCTGGGCCATTTCATCCAGCCAAAAAGTGGCATTTTTAGCCTATGGAAATATTTTCCTGTGTTTATTTGCTCAAAACGTTATGGTTCTTCTGAGCAAATATTTGTTTCTTTACGATAGATTTGCCCGAAAAGTGCATGATTTTTTTTCACAGGTTAGCTATGCAGGTCAAAATAAGATTAGAACATGGATTAACGTCTTAGTTTTTAACTAGGTCAGTGGCAGAAACCAAGCTTTGAAAATGCTTTTATGTAGCTTAGCAGAAATTAGATATACAAAGTCAGAGATAATGTATAGGCTGAATGATACCTGAAAATAACACTAACACTTGCTGTGAAAAGTTTTTAGGAGACTTAAAATGTTAATGTCGAGGCAAGTGCTGCCTGTAAATACTTTTGGTTGATGTTTTGTATAGAAAAGGTTTAAAGCTTACCTGTTAAGTTGAT
The DNA here is from genome assembly GCF_009764315.1 of Trachypithecus francoisi. Classification (NCBI taxonomy): domain Eukaryota; kingdom Metazoa; phylum Chordata; class Mammalia; order Primates; family Cercopithecidae; genus Trachypithecus; species Trachypithecus francoisi. The sequence continues at coordinate 2,653,435 of NW_022681468.1, read as the reverse complement.
GGGCTGATGTGATGTTGCCAAAGAGTTGCCTGAAATTGGTGACGGAGCTGTGCTTCACTCGGACATATCTTGCTCTCCTGGATGTGTCCTCTGTTGATGGAATGCACTGCCTTATTTACCCACCAAAATTGTATTTGAAATAAATAACTTTCTATGTTAGGAATGAGGCTGTGATGTCTTCATTTGGAGAGAATGCTTATTCACCTTGTAAGTAAGCTAGAAGAAATGACAAAAATAACTTACTATTTAATCTTCACAAGTTATATAATGGTCTGCCTTTTGAATGTAGCTCAATCTACTTGAAAAAAATGCCAGCAGCTATGGATGCTGGTCCTAAATGCATTCCGACATGTCTTTGGTAATGAAATGAAGAATGGTCGTCTAAAGCACCACAGATGCGCTCCGAGCTGCAGTGAAGACTGTCGCATGATGTGATGCTTTGCTGTGCACAGCTGTAGGTCACAGTTTAGTGCTATATTTTTATGCCTGTAGAGCTCTAAAAATAACCATGTTGCTTTTATTCTTCAGCTTAACTTTCAGGCCATTTTGAAGCTGGGTCATTGTCCCCTCTAGTGAAAACAGGAAAAATAGATCAGACTTGACTATTTGCAAAACATGCATTCTGAGAAAGCTCATTGTAATTGAGCGAAATAGGTAAAGAATGCTGATGTGAATCATAATTGTGAAATATTTAGCAAAGGTTACATTCTGTATTCATTTTGTTTTTTTCGCAAAATAGTTAAATTTGTATATTTAAGCAAGTTGAAATGCTAGGGAAAGTAATAAACGCTTAGCTAGATAACTTTAAAATATACTTTGTAATCTCTGAAAACATGGTAATAAGGCAGTAATTGATTGTCAGGGAAAAATAGAGGCATAAGAATATACAAAGTTCAAAACAAAATCTTGTAATTCATCATAGAAAAATCATTTTAGTGTTTTTTTTTGGAGCTGAGGATGAAAAACTTATTTACTGTTTAGGTGCATATTGGTTTGTAATGGTCATTATTGTGCCATTTCTTTTTCTTTCTTTTTTTTTTTGAGACGGAGTCTCGCTCTGTCGCCCGGGCTGGAGTGCAGTGGCCGGATCTCAGCTCACTGGAAGCTCCGCCTCCCGGGTTCACGCCATTCTCCTGCCTCAGCCTCCCGAGTAGCTGGGACTACAGGCGCCCGCCACCTCGCCCGGCTAATTTTTTTGTATTTTTTAGTAGAGCCGGGGTTTCACCGTGTTAGCCAGGATGGTCTCGATCTCCTGACCTCGTGATCCGCCCGTCTCGGCCTCCCAAAGTGCTGGGATTACAGGCTTGAGCCACCGCGCCCGGCCTTCTTTTTCTTTCTTTCTTTTTTTTTTTTTTGGAGTGCATTGGCGGGATCTCCGCTCACTGCAAGCTCCGCCTCCCGGGTTTATGCCATTCTCCTGCCTCAGCCTCCTGAGTGGCTGGGACTACTATAGGCGACCGCCACCACGCCCGGCTAGTTTTTTTTGTATTTTTTTGTTAGAGACAGGGTTTCACCGTGTTAGCCAGGATGGTCTCGATCTCCTGACTCCGTGATCCACCCATCTCGGCCTCCCAAAGTGCTGGGATTACAGGCTTGAGCCACCGCGCCTGGCCGTTCTTTTTTTTTTTTGAGACAGAGTCACGTTGTGTCACCAGGGCTGTAGTGCAGTGGCATGATCACGGCTCACTGTAGCCTCAACCTCCTGGGCTCAAGTGATCCTCCCACCTCAGCCCCCTGAGTAGCCAGGACCACAGGTGCATGCCACAGCATGCCTGGCTAGTTTAAAAAAAAATACACATGCACACATGTACATACATATATGTTTTATATATGTACACATGCACACATGTTTTATATATGTACATACATGTAGACATTTTATACATGTACATATATGTATGCATTTTATGTGTACATATATGTATATATGCATGTAATATATGTATATATGCACATAGGTATATATACATACATGTATTATATATGCATGTATAACTATACACACATATACATATACACACACATACTTTTTTTTTTTTTTTTTTGTTTGTAGAAATAAGGTCTCCTGGTGTTTCCCAGGCTGGTCTCTAAACTGGGCTCAAGTAATCCTCCTGCCTCAGCCTCCCAAAGTGCTGGGATTACAGGCGTGAGCCACTGCACCAGCCCGTGCTAATTTTCTATGCAAGTATTTGTCTTTTGCTAAAGGGTAGATAGAATATAAAAGGTCTTTTACTCTCCAGTTCTCTGTTAAACGACTGCATAGTGGTTTTCCCTTTTATAATATTTGTTTCTTCTGTTGCTTTTCCTTTCAAATGAGCCATGAAGAATAGATATTGTTTACATCAGACTTGCACGTCATGCATGATCAAGAGCGATGTGTGTGGTCATCCTACAGCTCCTATTGCTTGTATGTTACAAAAAGCCAGATGTCAGGATTCATGATTGTCAACTAGATGGTTTTTCACATTACATTGCATATACTGTTAGGAGAAGGAAAGGAGTAAAGTTTATCACGATAGAAGTGTCCTACCAAATTTTATACTAAAATTACAGTGAATCTTGCCGCATACCCCTTTGAATAACCTCCTTGTTACTGCATACACTTTTTTTCCTCTGAAATGGTAGCAAAAATATCAGAACATATTGGATATGGAACTTAAGCCAAATTTCTGTTCAAGGCCCTCTGCAGTCTTACATTATCCCTCCTTCAAGGCCCTCTGCAGTCTTATATTATCCCTCCTTACCTGGATTGCTTTCTTTCTGGACCCTAGAGCATACCTTTTGTTTCAGCCAGGCCACATTGCCCCCTGACACTTGCCATGCTTACTTCTGATCCTTCAGCTTTAGTTCAACTGTTTTTTCTCTTCTGAAAAGCTTCTTCTTTGTCTTTTTCATGTATCCACATAGTAATTCTCTTTTTCATGGATCAGCTCAAATACCAACTCATTTTTTCCTTCAACCTGAGGGTCAACGTGAACATCTTCCTTGGCCCTACTTTTCCTTTGAACTCTGGTTTTATTTATCTTCACTGTTAAACTTATAGAAAGACTGGTTTGGTCTGTGTTCCTCTTTTCTCTTCCCCCGACCCTTTTTTTTTTGGAGGGAGTCTTGCTCTGTCGCCCAGGCTGGAGTGCAGTGGCGTGATTTCAGCTCACTGCAACCTCTGCCTCCTGGGTTCAAGTGATTCTTGTGCTTCAGCCTCCCTCGTAGCTGGGATTACGGGTGTGCGCCACCACACCCAGCTAATTTTTATATTTTTAGTAGAGATGGGGTTTCACCATGTTGGCCAGGCTGGTCTTGAACTCCCGCCTTGGCCTCCCAAAGTGCTGGGATTACAGGCATGAGCCACAGCACCTGGCTGCTTTTCCCTTTTTCCTAATCCTTTCCAATTAGATCCTGCTCTGTTCTCTACTGTAATTGCTGGCTTTCAGTCACTTAACAGATATCTATTGACGGTCTGCCAGGGCCTGGATAGTTAGGGGCTGAGGTGTAGCAGTGAACAAAACAGACCTAGTTCCTACTCCCAAGGAGCCAGCCTCCAAATGTGAAGACAAATATAAGTAAACAAATCATCCAGTAAGGTAATTATAGATGATCATAATCTATTAATATACTTGAAGCACTTCTCCCACTTAGAACTGGAGGTCAGAGAAGGCCTTTTTGGGTAGTGGGTGTCCTTTTAACAGAGATTTAAAGATCAATGAGCTAGCCACTGGAAGAGCTTCTTGAAGGCCGTCTTCCTTCTCCACTTACTTGTTTGACACTTGTCTTGCCACTGAAACCATTACCAAAGACCTTTTCAGAACATTTCTTACCACCTTAACTCACACTGAGTATACCTTCCTTTGAACTTAATTGTGTGAACCAATTTTTTTTTTTTTTTTTTTTTTTTTTTAGACGGAGTCTTGCTCTGTCGCCCGGGCTGGAGTGCAGTGGCCGGATCTCAGCTCACTGCAAGCTCCGCCTCCCGGGTTTACGCCATTCTCCTGCCTCAGCCTCCCGAGTAGCTGGGACTACAGGCGCCGCCACCTCGCCCGGCTAGTTTTTTGTATTTTTTAGTAGAGACGGGGTTTCACCGTGTTAGCCAGGATGGTCTCGATCTCCTGACCTCATGATCCGCCCGTCTCGGCCTCCCAAAGTGCTGGGATTACAGGCTTGAGCCACCGCGCCCAGCCGTGAACCAATTTTTCTAGTACTTAGTGTGTGCTACTTGCCTTACAAATTTTATTTTGTCCTGCCTCCTGAGATTATCAGATTGAAGTAGAGACCCAAATAATTATCTGATTATAGTATTTCTTCTACTACTATGTAGATAAAGAACATAAATATTTGTAAGTAAAGGTAAGGAAGTGTCTTGGATTGTATTTATCTTACATTTTAATGAGTTGAATGAATTGTTTCTGATGAATTGCAAACTTAGTAGGATATTTTGTGTGGATGACATAAAGCTTAAGCTATCAGGTCATTTGCTTTTTGGTCATTGTCATAGTTTTCTAGTTTACACCTTGTTAGCTAAGTATTAAATTTCATAAGACTTAAAATGAAATAGGACCATGTCATGCATAATACATATGTGTCTATGTAAAATTTTAAGATCTGTAAGGAAGTACATAAAAAGAGAAAAGTTTAGAGAGACAAAGTTTTGGAACGTTGAAAAGCAAGTTAAGGAGCCAGGCATAACTTTTTATATATTACAATCAGGGCTGCTTTATATAATATTCAACAGTACTTGATTGCAATCAAAGAAAGATTTTTCATTGTGGGAAGATTCATGTCTTTCTGTTTTTTTTTTTTTCTTCTTGTGAGACAAGGTCTTGCTCTGTCACCTAGGCTAGAGTATAGTGGCATGGTCACAGCTCACTGCAGCCTCAGCCTCCTGGGCTCAAGATATCCTCCCGCCTCAGCCTCTTAAGTAGCTGGGACTACAGACACGTGCCACCATGCCTGACTAATTTTCAAATGTTTGGTAGAGAGTGGGTCTCACTCACCATGTTGCCCAGGCTGGTCCTGAACTCCTGGGCACAGGCAATCTCCCACTCAGCCTCCTAGTGTGCTGGGATTATAGGCATGAGCCTCTGTGCCCAGCCTGTTTTTTTATTCATTTTGCTACTGAATTAAAAGTTCTGGGTTATTGGATCATTTTTCTTAAGGTAAAGTACATTTCTATGGAGTTGTTCATATTAAAAACACTCAACAAAGTAGGAATAGAAGGAAACTACTAGCATAATAAAAGCCATATATGAAAAGCCCACAACTAACATCATACTTGGTGAAAGATTGAAAGCTTTTCCTGTAAGATCAGGAACAAGGTGAGGTTGTCTCCTTTCACCACTTTTACTTAACTTAGTACTAGAATTTCTAGCCGGAGCAATCAAGGAAGGTTAAGAAATAAAATGTATCCAAATTGGAATGGAAGAAGTAACATTATCTCTGTTTGTAGATGATATAATTTTATATGTTGAAAATCCTAAAGATTCCACAAAAAACTGTCACAACTAATAATTGAATTCAGCAAAGTAGCAGTCCACAAAGTTAACACACAAAATTCAGTTTCATTTCTATTTTTATTTTTTTTTGAGACAGAGTCTCACTCTGTGGCCAGGCTAGAGTACAGTGGCATGATCTCGGCTCACTGCAACCTCAGCCTCCTGGGCTCAAGGGATTCTCCTGCCTCAGCCTCCCAAGTAACTGGGACTACAGGCGTGCCACCACGCCCAGCTAATTTTTGTATTTTTAGTAGAGATGGGGTTTCACCATGTTGGCCAGGATGTTCTTGAGCTCTTGACCTCGGGATCCACCCGCCTCAATCTCCCAAAGTGCTGGGATTACAGGCATGAGCCACCACGCCCGGTTCAGTTTCATTTTTGTACCCTAACAATGAACAACCTAAAAAGGAAATTACAAAACTATTCTATTGGCGATAGCATAAAAAATAATAAAATACTCAGGGATTAACCAAAGAAGTGAAAGTCTTAGACAATGAGAAGTGCAAAACATTGCTGAAAGAAATTAAAAACATAAACAAATGGAAATACATCCTCTATTCATGGATTGGAAGACAATATTGTTAAAATGTCAGTACTATACAATGTGATCTACAGATTCAATGCAATCTCTGCCAAAATCCTAATGACTTTTTTTCGTAAATAGAAAAATCCATCCTGAAATTCATATGGAATATCAAGGAACCCTGAATAGTCAAAACAATCTTGAAAAAGAAGTACAAAGCTGGAAGACTCACACTTCCTGATTTTAAATCTTACTACAAAGCTACAGTCATCAAAACAGTATGGTATTGGCATAAAGACACATAGACCAAAGGAGTAGAGAGCCCAGAAATAAACCCTCATATACATGGTCCATGATTTTCAGTAAGGGTGTCAACACCAATTAATGGGAAAAGGACAATCTTTTCAACAAATGATGCTGAGAGTAGTGGAAATCCACAGGCAAAATGAAGTTGGATTATTACTTTACACCATATACAAAAATTAAGTTAAAATGGATTAAAGCTCAAAAGTAAGACCTAAAACTGCAAAACCCTTACGGGAAAACTGAGGGCACAAACTTCACATTGTATGTGGCAATAATTTCTTGACTATGACCCCAAAGGCACAGGCAACAAAAGAAGAAATAGACAAATTGGACTTGATGAAAGATTTGTATATCAAAAAACTCAACAGTAAAAAGGAGCTCACAAGATGGAGAAATATTTGCAAATCATGTATCTGAAAAGGGATTAATACATAGAATGTATAGAGATTTCCCAAAATGCAACAAGAAAAAAACAGATTTTTATTTTTTTAAGAGACAGGGTCTCACTCTGTTCCCTAGGCTGGACTGCAGTGGTGCAATCATAGCTCACTTCAGTCTCGACCTCCTAGGCTTAAGGGATCCTTCTGCCTCAGCTTTCCAAGTAGCTGGGACTATAGATGTGCATCTGTGTGCCTGCTATTTTTTTTATTTTTATTTTTTGTAGAGACAGGGTCTTACCATGTTGCTCAGGCTGGTCTTGAACTCCTGGTTTTGAGTCATCCTCCCACTTTCACCTCCCAAAGTGCTAGGAATATAGGCATGAGTCATTGCACCTGGCAAAAAAGTTGTTTCAAAATGGGCAAAACAGGAGTTGGTGAGGATGTGGAGAAATTGGAACCCTTGTGTACTGTTGGTGAGAATGTAAAATGGTGGGGCTGCTGTGGAAAACAGTATGGTGGATCCTCAAAAAATTAAAAATAGAATTACTATATGATTCAGCAATTTCACTTTTGGGTATATATCCAGAAAAGTTTAAAGGAAGACCTTGAATAGATGTTTGTACACCTGTGTTCATAACATCATTATTCACAATAGCTAAAATGTGGAAGCAACCTGAGTGTCCATTGATGGATGAATAAATACAGTGTGGTATATCCATACAAAGGAGCATTACTCAGCCTTAAAAAGGAAGAAAATTCTGACATAACGCTCTGACATAGATGAACCTTGAGGACATTATGCTAAATAAGCCAGTCACAAAAGGATGGATGCTTTAGCCAGGCACTATGGAGTGTGCCTGTAGTTCCAGCTACTTGGGAGGCTAAGGTGGGAGGATTGCATGAACCTAGAAGTTTAAGGCTGCAGTGTGCTATAATTGCACCACTGCACTCCAACTTGGGCAACAGAGCAAGACCCTGTGACAGAGTGAGACTCCATCTCAAAAAAAAAAAAAAAAATCAAAAATCAAAAGGACAAATACTCTGTGATTCCACTTATATGACATTCCCTAAAGGAGTCAATATCATAGGGCCAGAAAGTAGAATGGTATTTGTTGGTGGCTAGGAATAGAGGGAAATGGGGAGTTATTGTTTAATGGATACAGAGATTGTTTTACAAGATGGAGTTCTGGAGATGGATGGTGGTGAAGGTTGCATAACATGAATGTATTTAATACCGCTGAACTGTACTCTTAAAAATAGTTAAGATGGAGGATACTTTTGCTGAAAGACTTGTGAATAGCATGATTCATTTCTAGCAGAAGCTAAGTTTAGGGCAGCAGCTTCCATTGAGAAGTCTTTCTGTGTCGTGAATAGCATTTTAATGACCTCTTGGCTCACATAAGCAAACAACATAGGGATGTATCTGCTATCAAAATCCATGAAGCAGGGGTCTAGATGAGATTATATGATGTCTTGCAATGTGTAATTCATTTTGCTAGTAGAATAATTCTTTGTAGAAGTTGGCAGATTGAAGTGTTTTTTCAGGGGAGTAAATTCTCCAAACAAAAACAATCCAAAATATAGTCAGTCCAGGTCCTGATTTTAGTTATTCTTTGACCCCTGATTATAAACAATTTCATGTATGTTTTCACTGTCTTCTGGTTATGACACCCAGGGAGTCGTGCAATATGAATAACACAATGGTCAACCTCATATATTTGTGATTGCAGCAATAACTTTGAAGGTTATGACTCGTGAAGGCACACAAGCTCTAAACAACGCTGGCTTTGCCAATTTATTTTATTTTATTTTATTTTTGAGATGGAGCCTCACTCTGTCATCCATGCTGGAGTGCAATGGCATGATCTCGGCTCACCGCAACCTCTGCCTCCTGAGTTCAGGTGATACTCCTGCCTCAGCCTCCCGAGTAGCTGAGATTACAGGCGCCCACCACTACACCTGGCTAATTTTTGTATTTTTAGTAGAGACAGGGTTTCCCCATGTTGGTCAGGTTGGTCTCGAACTCCTGACCTCAGGTGATCCACCCGCCTCGTCCTCCCAAAGTGCTGGGATTACAGGCATGAGACACCATGTCCGGCCGGCTTTGCCAATTTAAACAAATCGTGGTTTGCTTCCTTCTTTCCTCCCTTCCTCCCTCCCTTCCTCCCTCCCTCCCTCCCTCCTTCCTTCCTTCCTGCGTCTTTCTGTCTGTCTTTCTATCTTTCTTTCTGTCTTTCCGATGGAGTTTTGCTCTTGTTGCCCAGGCTGGAGTGCCGTGGTGCGATCTCGGATCACCGCAACCTCCGCCTCCCAGGTTCAAGCGTTTCTTCTGCCTCAGCCTCCCTAGTAGCTGGGATTACAGGCATGTGCCACCACGCCCAGCCAGCTAATTTTGTGTTTTTAGTAGAGACGGGGTTTTCTCCATGTTGGTCAGGCCGGTCTTGAACTCCTGACCTCAGATGATCTGCCTGCCTCGACCTCCCAAAGTGCTGGGATTACAGGCATGAGCCACCACGCCTGGCCAGTTTCTATTTCATAATCAAATAAATGTCCCTTCTTTCACCACAATGATTAAACTATGTATTTAGTTCCAGGAGGTATTTTCTTTGTCAGTTTTTGTGCTGAGCAATTTTATCTTGAATTTAGAAACTAATCTTACGAAGAACACAAGGAGATGACCCCAGGTCTAGGACTTGGAAGCCTGAGTTATGGAAGGATATAGAAACGTGACATTTGATCATGGGAGGTTAGAGAGAATTTTAGAGGTTCAGTCTGGTAAATAATGGACCAGATACACTATGTGAATAAAATGTTGTGTACCTCATCTATTTGCTGATCAAACATTTAGCAAAAACTGCATGTGTGAAAGTTGTCAGAGTCAAAATGTAGTCATTAATTTTTTTTTTTTTTTTTGAGACGGAGTCTCGCTCTGTCGCCCAGGCTGGAGTGCAGTGGCCGGATCTCAGCTCACTGCAAGCTCCGCTTCCCGGGTTCATGCCATTCTCCTGCCTCAGCCTCCCGAGTAGCTGGGACTACAGACGCCCGCCACCTCGCCCGGCTAGTTTTTTGTATTTTTTAGTAGAGACGGGGTTTCACCGTGTTAGCCAAGATGTTCTCGATCTCCTGACCTCGCGATCCACCCGTCTCGGCCTCCCAAAGTGCTGGATTACAGGCTTGAGCCAACGCGCCCGGCCAGTCATTAATATTAAAACCCTGACAAACAGAGCCAAGGAAGGCCATGAAGAGAGGGGTCTCACACTTGTATGTTTTATAACGAAAAAGACTGCAAAACCTACAGCCTCGCACAAAGGCCATCACAACCTTACTCAAAAAATATTTCTCCAAGGACATCTGCCCAGCCACTGCTTGACCAGCTTCAGACTAGCATCACCCTGTTTTGATCTTTGTAGCCAAGGATAATTATTTCAAAATAATTATGTACTCCTCCTCAATTTTGCCTTGAAAAACCTTTATCTTTCTTTTTTTTTAAATCTTTTTTTTTTTTTTGAAAAACCTTTATCTTTCTTTACTTCCCTGAATACACAAATAATTTACTGTGGTATGTGTAATTCCCATTGCAATGCTTTATTCCCAAATGAAGATCTTTCCTTGTTGAAAAAAAGAAAGAAGAAAATCCAGAATTTTTCAGATAGTGCCCTAAAATCAATTTTATATGCCTTACTGGTTGTTAGGTTGTTCCTGCACTTGACTTTATCATTTTTTTTTTTTTTTTTTTTGAGACGGAGTCTCGCTCTGTCACCCAGGCTGGAGTGCAGTGGCCGGATCTCAGCTCACTGCAAGCTCCGCCCCCCGAGTTTTACGCCATTCTCCTGCCTCAACCTCCCGAGTAGCTGGGACTATAGGCGCCCGCCACCTCGCCCGGCTAGTTTTTTGTATTTTTTAGTAGAGACGGGGTTTCACCGTATTAGCCAGGATGGTCTCGATCTCCTGACCTCGTGATCCGCCTGTCTCGGCCTCCCAAAAGTGCTGGGATTACAGGCTTGAGCCACCGTGCCCGGCCTATCATTTGTTTACTACTAGTAAAAAGCAGCATGCCAAATAATCCCTAATTTTCCACTAAAAAAATAAAGATGTTAAGCTTTTTGAAAAGTTTAGATTAAACCTACTGTTGTTAGATTAATGTTATTTGTTGCTTCCCTTTATCTGGAATGTGGCATTAGCTTTTTTATTTTAACCCCCTTTAATTCTTACTCAATTCCATGACTTAAGGTTTGAAAGCTAAACACTGGGACTTTTGGAAAACACACTGACGGTTTTTTTTTGCATAATTAAATCGGCATTGTACATAGAAAGGATATGGCTACCTTTTGTTAAATCTGCACTTTCTAAATATCAAAAAAGGGAAATGAAGTATAAATTTTTGTATCATCTATTTGAAACATTTTGCTTGCTTGATATTAGGGCTTTGCCCCTTTCCTGTAAGTCTCTTGGGATCCTGTGTAGAAGCTGTTCTCATTGAACACTAAACAGTTAAGTCCTTTCTCTGGTACTAGCTACAAATTCAGTTTCATATTCGACTTCACAATTTAAATAAACTGAAATATTTCTTTTTTTCTTTTTTTTTTTTTTGAGACGGAGTTTCGCTCTGTTGCTCAGGCTGGAGTGCAGTGGCTCGATTTCGGCTCACTGCAAGCTCTGCCTCCCGAGTTCATGCCATTCTCCTGCCTCAGCCTCCCAAGTAGCTGGGACCACAGGCGCCCGCCACCTCGCCCGGCTAATTTTTTTTGTGTTTTTAGTAGAGACGGAGTTTCACTTTGTTAGCCAGGGTGGTCTCGATCTCCTGACCTCACAATCCGCCTGCCTCGGCCTTCCAAAGTGCTGGGATTACAGGCGTGAGCCACTGTGCCCAGCCATAAATGGAAATATTTCTAAAAAAAATAGTTAAGATGGTAAGTTTTATTTTATATATATATATATATTTTTTTTTTTTTTGGAGACAGAGTCTCGCTCTTTTGCCCAGGCTGGAGTGCAGTGGTACAATCTCCGTTTACTGCAAGCTCCGCCTCCTGGTTTCATGCCATTCTCCTGTCTCAGCCTCCCCAGTCTCTGGGACTACAGGCACCTGCCACCACATCCGGCTAATTTTTTGTATTTTTAGTAGAGATGGGGTTTCACCATGTTAGCCAGGATGGTCTCAATCCCCTGACCTCGTGATCTGCCTGCCTCAGCCTCCCAGAGTGCTGGGATTCCAGGCGTGAGCCACCGCGCCTGGGCTTATGTTGTATATGTTTGCCACAATAAAAAGATAGAAAAAAATGCAGTTAATATTTAAGGAGAAACTGATATTGAATTTCTTTTATTCAGTAATTTATTTAAAATACGACTGCATTTTAAAGTAAAAGTCATATTTCTATGTGTTTTTTTCTTAGACGTCTTAGTGATAAGAAAATATAAGAATTCTTTTTTTTTGGGACGGAGTCTCACTCTGTTGCCCAGGCTGGAGTGCAGTGGTGTGACCTTGGCTTACCGCAACCTCTGCCTCCTGGGTTCAAGCAATTCTCCTGCCTCAGCCTCCCGAGTAGCTGGGATTATAAGTGCCTGCCACCATGCTGGGCTAATTTTTGTATTTTTAGTAGAGATGAGGTTTCACCATGTTGGCCAGGCTGATCTCAAACTCTTAACCTCAGGTGATCCACCCACCTTGACCTCCCAAAGTACTGGGATTACAGGCGTGAGCCACTGTACCCAGCCAGTAATCCTTTTTTTTTTTTTATTATACTTTTAAGTTCTAGGGTACATGTGCACAACGTGCAGGTTTGTTACATATGTATACTTGTGCCATGTTGGTGTGCTGCACCCATCAACCCGTCAGCACCCATCAACTCGTCATTTGCATCAGGTATAACTCCCAATGCAATCCCTCTCCCCTCCCTCCTCCCCATGATAGGCCCCGGTGTGTGATGTTCCCCTTCCAGAGTCCAGGTGATCTCATTGTTCAGTTCCCACCTATGAGTGAGAACATGCGGTGTTTGGTTTTCTGTTCTTGCGATAGTTTGCTGAGAATGATGGTTTCCAGCTGCATTCATTTCCCTACAAAGGACACGAACTCATCCTTTTTTATGGCTGCATAGTATTCCATGGTGTATATGTGCCACATTTTCTTAATCCAGTCTGTCACAGATGGACATTTGGGTTGATTCCAAGTCTTTGCTATTGTGAATAGTGCCGCAGTAAACATACGTGTGCATGTGTCTTTATAGCAGTGTGGTTTATAATCCTTTGGGTGTATACCCAGTAATGGGATGGCTGGGTCATATGGTATTTCTAGTTCTAGATCCTTGAGGAATCACCATACTGTTTTCCACAATGGTTGAACTAATTGTCAGATTCACCAAAGTTGAAATGAAGGAAAAAATGTTAAGGGCAGCCATAGAGAAAAGTCGGGTTACCCACAAAGGAAAGCCCATCAGACTAACAGCAGATCTCTCGGAAGAAACTCTCCAAGCCAGAAGAGAGTGGGGGCCAATATTCAACATTCTTTTTTGTTTTTGAGACAGAGTCTCACTCTGTTGCCCGGGCTGGAGTGCAGTGGCCGGATCTCAGCTCAGTGCAAGCTCCGCCTCTCGGGTTTATGCCATTCTCCTGCCTCAGCCTCCCGAGTAGCTGGGACTACAGGCGCCCGCCACCTCGCCTGGCTAGGTTTTTTGTATTTTTTTTTAGTAGAGATGGGGTTTCACCGTGTTAGCCAGGATGGTCTCGATCTCCTGACCTCGTGATCCGCCCGTCTTGGCCTCCCAAAGTGCTTCAGGCTTGAGCCACCGCGCCTGGCCTCAACATTGTTTTTTTTTTTTTTTTTTTTTTTTGAGACGGAGTCTCGCTCTGTCACCCAGGCTGGAGTGCAGTGGCCGGATCTCAGCTCACTGCAAGCTCCGCCTCCCAGGTTTACGCCATTCTCCTGCCTCAGCCTCCCGAGTAGCTGGGACTACAGACGCCCGCCACCTCGCCCGGCTAGCTTTTTGTATTTTTTAGTAGAGACGGGGTTTCACTGTGTTAGCCAGGATGGTCTCGATCTCCTGACCTCGTGATCCGCCCGCCTCGGCCTCCCAAAGTGCTGGGATTACAGGCTTGAGCCACCGCGCCTGGCCTCAACATTCTTAAAGAAAAGAATTTTCAACCCAGAATTTCATATCCAGCCAAACTAAGTTTCATCAGTGAAGGAGAAATAAAATCCTTTACAGACAAGCAAATGCTTAGAGATTTTGTCACCACCAGGCCTGCCTTACAAGAGATCCTGAAGGAAGGCCGGGCGCGGTGGCTCAAGCCTGTAATCCCAGCACTTTGGGAGGCCGAGGTGGGCGGATCATGAGGTCAGGAGATCGAGACCATCCTGGCTAATATGGTGAAACCCCGTCTCTACTAAAAAAATACAAAAAACTAGCCGGGCGAGGTGGCGGGCGCCTGTAGTCCCAGCTACACGGGAGGCTGAGGCAGGAGAATGGCGTGAACCCGGGAGGTGGAGCTTGCAATGAGCTGAGATCTGGCCACTGCACTCCAGCCTGGGCGGTAAAGCGAGACTCCCTCTCAAAAAAAAAAAAAAAAAAAAAAAAAAAGATCCTGAAGGAAGCACTAAACATGGAAAGGAACAACCGGTACCAGCCATTGCAAAAACATGCCAAAATGTAAAGACCATCGATGCTAGGAAGAAACTGCATCAACTAAAGAGCAAAATAACCAGCTAATATCACAATGACAGGATCAAGTTCACATATAACAATATTAACCTTAAATGTAAATGGACTAAATAGTCCAATTAAAAGACAAAGACTGGCAAATTGGATAAAGAGTCAAGACCCATCAGTTTGCTGTAATCAGGAGACCCATCTCACATGCAGAGGCACAGATAGACCAGTAATTCTTAATTGTTTTGCTGCAAATGTTTTCTTTCAAATGATCACCTGCTCCCCTTCACCTGGTCAGAGCCATGCTGTTAAACTAAAAGTCAGGTATTGTTATTTCTGTCTTTGCTCAAAACCCATCTTACTCAGAACAAAAGCCAAAGTCTTTATAATTATTCCCAGCTCCTCCCTGGTACTTCCAGCTCTTCTCTGTACCCTTCTGCTTCCTACCCTCCATTTCTCATCATTCTCTTCCCGCCCCCTCCTGTGCCACCCGGCATCTTGACTCTCTCAGCTGCACCTGGTACACTGTTATTGTTGAGTGAATTAATGAGTAAATGTCAGGCAAACAGTAACCAGAGGAATGCTGATATTTTGTAACAGGTAAAAGTTGGCTTTGATGCAAACAGCATTTTATTAAAGTGTATTAGACAGGATTCTCCAGAGACACAGGACTAATAAGATATATATAGATCTGTAAGAGGGGGAGATTGCTGATGATACTTGGTGCATGTGATTATGGACGCTGAGATGCCTCGCTGTATACCTTCTGCAAGCTGGAGAAGAAGGAAAGTCGGTGGTGAAATTTAGTCTGAATTTGAAGGCCTGGGAACCAGGGGAACTGATGCTATAACTCCCAATCCAAGACAAAGCCTGAGAACCTGGATGGGAGACTGCTGATATGAATCTCGGAGGCTGAGGGTCTGAGAATCAGGAACTCTAGTGTTCCAGGGCAGGACAGACTGGATGTCCCTATTCAAAAAGAGAATATTGACCCTTCCTTATCCTTTTTGTTCTGCCTGGGTGGGCTCTCAGTGGACTGGTCATGCCCATCCACATTACTGAGGCAGGTCTTCTTTACTCAGCCTACTGATGCAAATGCTAACCTCTTCCTGAAACCCTGACACAGCCAGAAGAAATGTTTTACCAGCTGCGTGGGCATCCCTTGACCCAGTCAAGTTGACATAAAATTAATCATTACGTAAAGTTTGTCTCAAATTTCAAGAATCAGTATCATATAGTCTCTTTGACAACAGTGCATTTAAACTAGATATTGATAAGGAAAACATAGGTGATAGCATATAGTGCATATCACAATTGTCTTTTTTCACTTAATGTTGTGGACATGTTTATCTATTGGCATGAATAGAGCCATGACACTCTTTAAAAATGATGCACATTAACTAAGGTATGCCATCATTTTAGCTTGTCCCCTGTTGGACATGGTTTTCAGGTTTTAATTATTATAAATATTATGAAAATATACCCTTCCTCCCTGGAATCCTTTTTTTTTTTTTTTTTTTTTTTTTGAGACGGAGTCTCGCTCTGTTGCCCGGGCTGGAGTGCAGTGGCCGGATCTCAGCTCACTGCAAGCTCCGCCTCCCGGGTTTACGCCATTCTCCTGCCTCAGCCTCCCGAGTAGCTGGGACTACAGGCGCCAGCCACCTTGCCCGGCTAGCTTTTTTTGTATTTTTTAGTAGAGACAGGGTTTCACCGTGTTAGCCAGGATGGTCTCGAACTCCTGACCTCGTGATCCGCCCGTCTCAGCCTCCCAAAGTGCTGGGATTACAGGCTTGAGCCACCGCGCCCGGCCCCTCCCTGGAATCCTTAATACCGCCACCCAATTTTAATTTTGTCCACATCTCTAATCAGCATTTTACATATCTATTATGTCTCCTTCACAAGAATGGTAGTTTCCTGTGGGCAAGGACTTTGTTTTGTTTCTTGCTGTATCTTTAGTGTTGGAGACAGTGCCTTTTGTGCAATAGGTGTTCAGTAAATATTTGCTGAACAAATGAATGTTTCCACGCATGTCTTTGCACGTGCTTCGTTTACATGTGCTGATGTTAAAGAAAGATTCTGAGGAAAAGTTGGATTGTAGGAGACGTGTGTTTTAGGTTTTGGTTAGTTTTTAGTTTTTATTTTGTTTTTTTTTTTTTTTGAGATGGAATGTGGCTCTGTTGCCCAGGCTGGAGTGCAGTGGCACCATCTTGGGTCAGTGCAACCTCCACCTCCTGGGTTTAAGTGATTCTGCTACCTTAGCCTACCTTAGCTGGGATTACAGGGATCCGCCACCATGCCTGGTTAATTTTTGTATTTTTAGTAGAGACAGGGTTTCACCATGTTGGCCAGGCTGGTCTTGAACTTCTGACATCAAGTGATCCACCTGCCTTGGCCTCCCAAAGTGCTCGGATTACAGGCGTGAGTCACCATGCCTAGCCTGTTTATTTATTTATTTTTGAAACAGGGTCTCGCTCTGTTGCCTAGGCTGGAGTGCAGTGGCACGATCTTGGTTCCCTGCAACATCCACTTCCTGACTCAAGGGATCTTCCAGCCCCAGCCTGAGTAGCTGGGACCACAGGCATGAGCCACCACACCCGGCTCATTTCTGTATTTTTTGTAGAGATGGGGTTTCACCTGTTGCCCAGGCTGGTCTCAAACTTCTGAGCACAAAATGATCCAGCTGCCTTGGCCTCCCAAAGTGCTGGGATTACAGGTGTGAACCACCCTGCTCAGCTGTTTTAAGTTTTAAGATACTGTAGCTGAGTGTGGTGGCTCGTGCCTGTAATCCCAGCAGTTTGGGAGGCCAAGGCAGGCAGATCGCTTGAGTCTAGGAGTTTGAGACCAGTGTGGGCAATATAGTGAGACCCTGTCTGTACAAAAAATAAAAAATTAGCTGAATGTGGTGGTGTACACCTGTGATTTCAGCTACTCAGGAGGCTGAGGTGGGAGGATTGCTTGAGCTTAGGAGGCTGAAGTTACAGTGAGCTATGATCACAGCACTGCACTCTAGCCTGGGTGATAGAGAGAGACCTTGCCTCAAGAAAATGATATTGCAAACTACCCTTCAGAATAAGTGGTCATACCCATTTACCATAAACGTATCTCTCCTTATACATATTCTGAAAATATTTGCTCTTTTTGCCAATTTGATGGGTGAAAAAATGGTTTGTCATTGTTTTAATTTGCATCTGCCTGGTAACTGAGTTTGAGTGTATTCATTTGTTTATTGACTATTTGCATTTTTTCCCATGATTTAATGTGAAAAACTCCTCTGGTACACAAGGGTTTCTTGGCTTTTTGGAAATAGTATACTAACTTTTACTATTCTTTTCAGGTCACTCAGCCAAAGGAGCTCAGAAGTAGAGTATATTAACAAATACAGACAGCTTGAAGCACAAGAGCTTGATGTATGTGGCAGTGTCCAACCAACCAGTGGGCCAGGTAAACAGGTCTCTTTAAATATTTTAGATAGGATGCATGAGTGGTTCACATGCTAAAATATTAGGTTCATAGTGCATGCCTGTAATTCCAGCTACTCAGGAGGCTGAGGTGGGAGGATCACTTGAGGCCAGGAATTTAACACTAGCCTGGGCAACATGGTGACACTCTGTCTCTACAAAAAATAAAAAAATTAGCTGAATGTGGTGGTGTACATCTGTAATCCCAGCTACTTGGGAGGCTGAGGTGGGAGGGTCTCTTGAGGCTAGGAGTTCAAGTTCATCCTGGGCAACATAGGGAGACCCTCTCTCTCTAAAAAAAAAAAAAAAAAAAAAAAAAAAAATATATATATATATATATATAATATAATGAAATAAAATTAGTAGGCTAGGCGCAGTGGCTCATGCCTATAATCCCAGCACTTTGGGAGGCCGAGGTGGGCGGATCACGGTCAGGAGATTGAGACCATCCTGGCCAACATGGTAAAACCCTGTCTCTACTAAAAATACAAAAATTAGCTGGGTGTGGTAGTGTGTGCCTGTAATCCCAGCTACATGGGAGGCTGAGGCAGGAGAATCACTTGAACCTGGGAGGCAGAGATTACAGTGAGCCAAGATCGTGCCACCGTACTCCAGCCTGGCAACAGAGTGAGACTCTGTGTCAAAAAGAAAAAAAAAATTATTAGAAGCCTTTAAGAAATGTAGTGGCCAATACAAAAATTAGCTGAGCGTGGTGGTGTGCGCCTGTAGTCCCAGCTACTTGAGTGGCTGAGGCAAGAGAATCACTTGAACTGGGAGGTGGAGGTTACAGTGAGCCAACATCATGCCACTGCACTCCAGCCTGGGCGACAGAGTGAGACTTCATCTCAAAAAAAAAAAAAAAAAAAAAAAAAAAAAAAATATATATATATATATATATATATTTATATAAATCATGTGTTCAGAGGCGTTGTGCTGGGAGGAAGCCTGGTATTCCAGCCCTGAAAGAGGGGCCAGTGCTGCTAGGGAGTAAACAGTGGGTGTGGGTGGCAGAGGCAGAGTGAGACCCTTTCTCAAAAAAATAAATAAATAAAAATGAAAGAAATGTAGTATTTTAGTTATAGTAAGGAATCCTTACTACTTGCTAATTAGGGATTTTTTTTGGGATGAATGTATGGTAGGTTGTAAAATGTTAATTTTTTTCTATTTTGAATGTGGTTCCTAAATAGTCTGTTCTTTGGAAGACTAATAATGGTCTCTTACCTTCCTGTTAATTAAAACTACTTTTTTTTTTACAATAAAGAAATTAAAATGAAATTTTAAACAATGCAGAAATGTATAAAATAAAAAAGTAAAAGGTCCTTCTTAAATTCCCAGTTCCCAAGAGTACAACTGTTCAGAGTTCACAGTTAGTTACTTTCTGTGAGTATGAAATTTTTTCTGAGCAAATTGTCTTACTAGCACCAGACCCTATTCATGTGATAGAAGTTATCTTTTGATGTTTTTTGCTTTATGAGAGGTCATCTGTCATAGATTTCTGCTAGTTCAGTTGAGAAGCTCTGCCTCCTGTCCTGCCATCCTGTGTACGTGTGCTCAGAGTTGGGCACAAGTGTGGGTTCAAGTAACACTTTCTCTTTTAGCCTTTTAAAAAGTATGAAATACAGTCGATACATAATAGTGGATTAATCCTTATCATTCTTGGGATTGATTTGGGCTTCCTGACTATACCAATTGGTATCTTTTAATGAGTCCAGGAAAATTCCGAGCCATCATCTATGGCCCACTCTTTCATTTAGTTTTGTGTTTTTCATGTGTTTGGTCACTATGCTCTATTCTGGTTAATTTCTGCTACATCTGTCACCTTAAGGTAAAAGCAGCCTTTGGTTCTTTGCCTCCCTTTCTGTGTTCTTGCCTCATCATAGGCTTTGGCCTGATGTTTCCTTGCTATTTCATCAGCCCTTTGGTGCTTTTAAGGAGAGGTTTGTGTATTTATTAAACATCTTTAGTTGACCTCAGGAAGGAGATTAGTCTGAACAACCCAGTGTATTAACGGAAGTGAGCATTCACAATGTGTGTTATCTCTGGTCCAGTTTCTACTTATGCTAAGAAAAGTACAAAGTTGTATGTATAAGAATGTTTATTGAATTTTTGCTTACCTATGGGAAGTCTTAAGAATCTCTTAAATGACAATGAACAGAGGATTGGTGACTTTGGTCTTTTGTACAAAGGAAGAGTACTGTGCAGCTTTGGAGGTATTAAGTAGCCATATGTGTTTTTGTGGAAAGAGAGCCATCATCTAACACTTCTGTTTGGAAAGCACATTAGTTTATAGATGACTCCGTGTGATGTGATCCTTCTTGTCTCACTCACGTACTGGCCCAGGGGCACAGGCAGGAGCCTGGCACACCTTGCATGCTGGGCTAGTGTGCCAGATGGATCACCACCTTTAGGACTAGCTAGATTACAAATGAATGCCTGTAACTCAAAGTGTCTGCTCTCATACTTTAAGTTCATATGTGAAACTCTCTTTGCTTTCTTTATGCATGGTATCATAATATATTTGGGGCAATCGGATCAACTATGGCTTTGGCTACTTATGGAGGTTTTGGCTGCTTAGCCACTGACATTTGTCAAGGTGTGTTCCAGGGGCTGTATGAGACAATGAGAATTTGACAAGTGAAAAAGACTTTTAACTCTGATCATCTCTGATCATTATAGAGATGATCATTTAATCATCCAGTTACACAAATAAATGCTTTTTGGAAATAAGTTCTCTGAAAGGCAGCTGTATGGGGGCATAAAACAAGGATTTGACTTGGGCTGTGATGTCAGGAAAGTAACAGTTGGGCTTAGAGCTGAAGGATGAGTGAACCTTACCGAGGCAGTGTTGGGGTGCTGGGAGGGAAATGTGTGCAGAGGCCTTGTGCTGGGATGGAAGCCTGGTATTCCAGCCCTGAGAGAGGGGCCAGTGCTGCTAGGGAGTAGACAGTGGGTGTGGGAGGGCTGGGCAGGGTCAGCTGGAGGCTGATAGCCTCCTAAAGAGGTCTATGTTCTAATCCACAGGACTTGTGAATATGTCACCTTCATGGTAAAGGGGTCTTTGCAGATATAAGTTAAGGATCTTGAGATGGGAAGATTTTCCAGGTGGGCCCAATGTCATCACAGGGTTTTTCCTAGAGGGAAGCAGGAAGATCAGTCAGTGGTAGATGTGACAACAGAAGCCATAGGTTGGAGTGATGCAGGGAAGAGGCCATGAGCCAGTGCAGGCAGCTTCTCCAGGCTAATAAGGCAAGGAAATAGATCCTTACAGAGCCTCCGGAAGGATCCAGCAGCCCTGCCAGCACCTTGTCCTTCTCATCTGTGAACCTCTGCTTCCAGAACTGTAAGAGAATAAATGCATGTTTTAAGCCACTAAGTTTGAGGTAAAACGTGACAGCAGCAGTGGAAAACTAACACACTTGTATTGGATGAGGTTGGATGAGATAGGCAAGACTAGTAACAGGGCTGTGGGCTGTAACTAAGAGTTTTGGTCTTAATACTCAGAGCAGTGGGAAGCTATGAAAGGTTCCATGCTTTTCTTGGGATGACTGTGAAGGGAGGAAGTGGGTGTCGTGTGTTTAGATTTGTGTTTTACAAGAAATACTTTGGTCATATTTTTGAGAATTGATTGGAGGGGGCCAGAGTGGACCTGAGAAGAACTGGAGGCATTGTCCTAGTCCAGGTGAGACTTGATGGTGTCTTTGACAGGGCAGTGGAGGAGTAGGGCCAGTTGAGGGACAAACCGGACAGGAATTGGTGATGTCTTGGACACAGGGTGAAGGAGGGGGCCACAGGAGGCAGAGGGGTGCTGTCCACTTTTTTTTCCTTGAGATGAGATCTCGCTATGTTGCCCAGGCAGGCCTTGAACTCCTAGGCTCAAGTGATCCTGCAACCTCAGCTTCCTGAATAGCTGGGACTATAAAGGTGTCACTATCATGTCTGCTAAATGTTTTGAAGTGTTGAAGTGCCTCTGGAGCATTGAAGAAGTGAGGTCAGGTTATCGTGTGTGTGTGTGTGTGTGTGTGTATACGTATACACACACAGACACAAAGCTATTTCTATGTCTATTTCTATTAAAACCATGATATTACACTGATGCCTCTAATTCCAGTCCAGTGCCACAGGTTTCAACATGAACATTTTGTTATATCCAGTTATAAAATAATTTGATTCAAAACACTTTTGATTTTGGTCTGATACAGGTGTTATTTCACTTATAAGTATTAAAAATTATTTCTAAATAGAAATCCAAGGATACCCATTCAGTGAATTTCTATAGATTACATTAGAATCATTTTACATGGTTAAAGATTAATCATTTTTTGAAAACTGAGATTGATTTGCATTGATAAATGAAATCTTTCCTAACAGTATGAGCCTGGTTCTAGATTGTCGACTCCTGAAGGATTCTGTTGCTTTCACATGACAATTTGAATTTGACCTGGGATAGAGTCTTTAGATTGTAGTTAAATTCCACAGTGCTGCCTCCTTTTAAATGTGGTGATATATTTAGTGGCTGTTTGCATCCTCCTTTTAGCTTTTCTTCTGGTTTTAAGAGAATGGCCTGTGTGGAATGTCTAATAACTGAAAGGGAAACATTATTCTTCCTTCAAGTTAATTTTGTATTCAGAATACTAGTCCATACTCAGAAAAAGTCATATATAATCATCTATTTTGAAGATTTAATTTTATGGTTAAATCAGTAATGCAGTAATTAAAATTATTTTCTGTAATATATAGTGTGTAGATTTTAAGATAAGTCTTTAAGTTCACCATATGAGCTGACATAATACTTATCAGTTAAAATTCCTTACATACAGTTTAGAACCTCTAAGTGCTGAACTTTTTGATTAGATTTCATATTTGGTTGATGATGATATAGTGGAGTGTCTTAATGAAGAGAACTAGCAATTTTTATGGCTTCCAGTTTTCCCCAGTTCATGTAAAATATTTTGTTGTTAATCATGTAGGATAAAGAGATAGCAAGAAAATAAGAATAGTTAATTTTAAGATTGAGCTATTTCTCATGCCATTTTTGGATTTTTGCTTTGTCGTGTGTAGTTTGTTGATTTGTCTTAAATTATCCACCATGGTTTTCCTTCTTGTTCTGTTGCTGATGCAAAGGTGCAAAAACCATACAGCTGTGAACATTTCTGCTGTTTGGTTTCCTGTCTGCCCTTTGGCAGTGTACACAGAGGCAGGACTTGATTTGTGCTGGGTCTGCTTCAGCCAGTGACCTAAAAACGTCAACTTGTGTTTTGCGTTACATGGAGAAGGGGCTATCCTATAGACAGTACTGTTAGGATTTCTGGAATTTTTTCTTGTAAAATTTCTGTCTTTAAGTAGCAACCTTCAAAATGCATGTAATGAAGTAATGTAAGCCAATATTGTCAAAGTAACAGGGCTTGTTTAGCAGCATGTGTGTGAGCCAGGGCTTGAAGTCTTCTAGCAAAATGAATGTGGCTGCAGCCTTTTTCATCTTTCTAAAAGAATCTTTGTCACCTTCTTTCCCCTTTGAATAGCTCTTCCTCAGCTTCTTACTCCCACCCTGTTCCTCACTATAATACTTGCCTCTCCCTCTGTCTGCATGCTGCGTCTGGGCTCAGGGGCTTCTTTTTCTCAGTCCAATTCACAAGGGTCATGTGGATTCTCTTCCCCTTCTTTTATTATGTTCAAGAAGGCCTAGGTATACTAACTGGGAAAACAAGAAGGCATCAGTAATTATCATAGCACTGAGAAGACTAATGGAAGTAAAGTGAGACTTGACAATGGAAAGAAAATCCCTGTGTTAGTGAACTTTGCAATCACTAGTGAGGCTGATTAGAAGATTAAAAAGCCATAGGTCGGTGTGGTGGCTCACGCCTGTAATCCCAGCAATTTGGGAGTCCGAGGTCAGGAGTTCGAGACCAGCCTGACCAACATGGTGAAACCCCATCTCTACTAAAAATACAAAAATTAGCCGGGCTTGATGGTGGGCACCTATAATCCCAGCTACTCGGGAGGCTGAGGCAGGAGAATCGCGTGAACCCAGGAGGCAGAGGTTGCAGTGAGCCGAGTTCGCGCCACTGCACTCCAGCCTGGGCGACAGAGCAAGACTCTGTCTAAAAAAAAAAAGCCATATTGACAGGACTTAGTTTTCCCAAGTTAGGGGTCACTAATGTTTTAGGAAGAACACTACTACTCACAAAGAAGCTATTTTTGCTTTGAGAAAGTATGACAGCTCTGGCTCCTGTTTATATAATTGAGAACAGGGAGCACATAACTTTGATTCAAATGTGGGAAAATAGCCACATTTTAATTATGTATTATTAGACCAATTATGAAAATTGGAATATATGTAGGGAAAAGATGTAGGAAAGCAAGAGAGAAGCCTGGTTGTGTGTTTTATTAGGAAAGGCCAAGGGGGACGCAGCAGGAGATGCTGGTCAGAAACCAGGGGCTGATAGGAAGGGAAGGTGAGCTGTGGGCGGGGGAATGAGTGTGGTGCTAAACTTGGCTAAGAGTTTATTTTGGAAGTAAAACTTATTTCTCAGCAAAAGTTTGTCTTCTGTGAGTTTTGATGATTTGTCAGTTTGTCAAGTGATGACCAGAGGTCTAGAATTTGCAGTGCAGCCAGAGAGCAGGGCATATGTTTACAAGAGGGCAGAGAAGTGTGCCTTGTCAGAACTCTGTATCATGCATCCTGAGCAGAGGCAAGCTGCCCCCTTTCCTGATACCTGTATTTCTTACATTGTTTGATGTATTTATTGCTACCACTGATGTATTTTAGTAGCAGGGAATGCACACTTACACTGATGGATTCTGTGGAAATTTCAAGGGAAAGTTTTCTCTGTAACTGTGTTGGTACCATTGAATCAGCAATGAGTGCCTGTTTTACAGGCCTGTTTTAGAAGGTAGTGCTGAGCTTGCAATGTTGGTGGCTGTGATGAAGGGATGGAATGTTCTCAGTTTGCTTTTATACAAGATTAATAGTGGGCTACTAAGAGAAGTTTCTTAACCAAGTAAACATTTTATTTTAGGTTCGGGGGTACATGTTCAGGTTTGTTACAAGGGTGTATTGGGTGATGCTGAGGTTTGGGCTTCCGTTGATTCCATCACCTGGATAGTGAACATAGTACCCAATAGGAAGTTTTTCAGCCCTCGCCCCTCCCTCCCTCTTCCTCTTGGAGTCCATAGTGGCTGTTGTTCCCATCTTTATGTTCATGTGTACCCAAGGTTTAGCTCCCAGTTGTGAGAACATGTGATATTTGGTTTTCTGTTTCTGTGTTAATTTGCTTAGGATGATGGCCTCCAGTTGCATCCATATTGCTTGCTGCAAAGGACATGAGTTCATTCTTTTTTATGGCTGCATAGTATTCCACGGTGTATATATACCATGTTTTCTTTATCCAGTCCACCACTGATGGATACCTATGCTCATTCCATGTCTTTGGTATTGCCCTGATGGCAGTTTTAACCTGTAGAAAATGTGTTTTTGTATTTGATTGTGTGTGTATGGTGTGTGTATGTGTGTATGCTGTATATATAGATTAGATAGAACATTGAGTTATCTTTTTCCAGATAAGAAATGGCATTATATTTGTTTGTTTTGCCTTAATCCAGGTCCAAGGCCATCTTTGGCTAAATTAAGCAATGTGACGTGCATCCCAGGGACAACTTATAAATATCCTGATTTGCCTATAAGTCGATATAAGGAAGAGGTAAAATTGTTTTGTTATACTATAATTTTGCTGTTTGAATACATGTCTGAGGCCCAATACTTCTGGTTTCTAATTTGAAAGTTACCAGTTGCCAGGTGAACACTTCTGTGGTATACAAGGCTCTGTGGTGGATAAGAGGAGGGTGTGTTCAGGGCTACCTGGAGATGATTTTGTGTAGTAACCATATCGATGGCTTTTCTTTTGATCTGTACTTTAATTTATTTAGTCTTCACCTGAGTACATCTCCTAACATTTAGTTTATCTAGTCTTTCCTTCCATGAAATATCTGTAAGTAAACACTTCATCTTTCCCAGGAGAACTTCTTGTTTAAAGAAACTCACTGCTAAATGTTTTTATGAAGCAAATGACATACCCTAGCATTTCCATTGGGTTTTCTTTACAGCGTTGGCTCTACCTGTCGATTAATGTAATCAGTCATTAACATACCATTGTATTAACAATGCCAGGCAGATGTAGCAGTAGGATGATTAAGTTCCTAATTACTTATGTGTTATTAAGCATGGTTAAAAGTAAGCGTATTGGCCGGACGCGGTGGCTCACCCCTGTAATCCCAGCACTTTGGGAGGCCGAGGTGGGTGGATCACGAGGTCAGAAGATCGAGACCACGGTGAAACCCCATCTCTACTAAAAATACAAAAAAAAATTAGGCAGGTGTGGTGGTGGGCGCCTGTAGTCCCAGCTACTCGGGAGGCTGAGGCAGGAGAAGGGTGTGAACCCGGGAGGTGGAGCTTGCAGTGAGCTGAGATCACGCCACCAAACTGCAGCCTGGGCGACAGAGCGAGACTCTGTCTCAAAAAAAAAAAAAAAAGTGAGCGTATTGAAACCTTTATTAACTAGACTTTTGGAAAAAGCAGTTATAGATAGAACTAGAAGTGTTTCAAATTTAATTTTTACTTTGCTTTAGAGCAAATCATGCAACTAAAAATTAGAAGCCAATATTCAAATTAATTTGTATTCCCTGACCATATCAATTGTTAGAAGGATAAGAGTTTAAATAAGTTTAGAGTGGAGGTGGGGGAGTTCTGGAGGAGGAATTTGAGTGGAGTTTTAAAAATGCTGCATATAATCTGTAAGTGGAAAAGTGGAAGTTATTTGTTTCCAAGTATGTCTGGAGGTGGGAGGATCACTTGAGGCCAGGAGTTCCAGACTAGCCTGGGCAACACAGCAAGACCTCATCTCTACAAAACATACCCCCCAAAATTAGCGAAATACGGTGGCATGTGCCTGTGGTCCTGGCTTGGGATGCTGAGGCGACAGGATGGCTTGAGCTTAGGAGCTCAAAGCTGCAGCGAGCCACGATTGTGCCACTTCACTCCAGCCTGGGTGACAGAGCTAGAACCTGTGTCTAAAAATAAATAAACAGATATTTAATAGATAAAAATATGTCTGAAGAATGTAAGATGACATTTTAAAACCACTTGAATGTAGTAACAGCTCTTTTTTTCATGTTCAGTAGAATTATGTGCAGATTCATTACAAAATGTTAAAATAATAGAAACTTGGTAAGAACCATAGAAATCTAATTTTACATTTTCAGTTTTACAGAAGCAATTGAGACCCAGGAAGCTGGAGTTAACCTGGCCTGGTTTTTCCACAGCTATCACTAGTTACTGGTTTTGTTTGTTTGTTTGTTTTGAGATAGAATCTTGCCCTGTCGCCAGGCTGGAGTGCAGTGGCACGATCTTGGCTCGCTGCAACCTCTGCCTCCCGGCTTCAGGCAGTTCTCCTGCTTCAGCCTCCCGAGTAGCTGGGGCTACAGGTGTGTGCTATGACACCCATCTAATTTTTGTAATTTTAGTAGAGACGAGGTTTTGCCATGTTGGCCAGAATGGTCTCAATCTTTTGACCTCGTGAACTGCCTGCCTCGGCCTCCCAAAGTGCTGAGATTGCAGGTGTGAGCAACCGTGCCCAGCCACCAATTACTGTTAAATAGGTAGTAGAGTTGCATTTAAGTGTGGCAACTGTTTGTCACCTCCTTGCTCTGTTGTGTTGTGTTTAGAATGGTTAATTAATAACTTTAGGGCTGGACACGGTGGCTCACACCTGTAATCCCAGCAATTTGGGAGGCTGAGGCAGGCGAATCACTTGAGGTCAGGAGTTTGAGACCAGCCTGGCCAACACGGTGAAATAAACCCTGTCTCTACCAGAAATACAAGAATTAGCTGGGTGTGGTGGTACATGCCTGTAGTCCCAGCTACTTGAGAGGCTGAGGCATGAGAATCGTTTGAACCCGGGAGACAGAGGTTACAGTGACCCCAGATTGCACCACTGCATTCTAGGCTGGGCAACAGAGCGAGACTTCATCTCAAAACAAAACAAAACAAAAACTTTAAGATGAAAGAAAAATAAATCCTGAAAGACTTGCTAATATAGGTGATACTTTACACTGACGTTTTGTGCTGATTTTGAAAGAATTTTTTAAACTTCTAGGTTGTGTCTTTGATAGAAAGTAATTCCGTGGTGATTATACATGGGGCCACGGGAAGCGGTAAAAGCACTCAGCTCCCCCAGTATATCTTGGACCACTACGTTCAGCGCTCCGCCTACTGCAGCATTGTGGTCACCCAGCCCCGGAAGATAGGGGCAAGCAGCATCGCCAGGTGGATCAGTAAAGAGCGTGCCTGGACCCTGGGGGGTGTGGTGGGCTACCAGGTGAGACCGGGAGGGATGGAGGGACTAAGAGAGCCAGCCATCTCTCTATTCCTTAATTTCGTTAAGTTTTTTTCTGTGTAAGTTGATAGTATGTGACCATTTTCTGCTGAAAATTAGTGGTGTCTCATGTGTGTAATCCCAGCACTTTGGGAGGCTGAAGCGGGCGGATCACATTAGGTTGGGAGTTTGAGAGCAGCCTGGCCAACGTGGTGAAACTCCGTCTCTACTAAAAATACAAAAATTAGCCGGGTGTAGTGGCGCATGCCTGTAGTCCCAGCTACTCGGGAGGCTGAGGCAGGAGAATTGCTTGAACCCAGCAGGTGGAGGTTGCAGTGTGCCAAGCTTGCGCCCCTGCACTCCAGCTTGGGCAGCAGAGTGAGACTCTGTCTCAAAAAACAAAACAAAACAAAACAAAACAAAAAAACCAGTTGCTTATAGAAAAGAACTGTGGCATAGTTTTAAAAACTAGTGAAACAGGCCGCGTGCGGTGGCTCACGCCTGTAATCCCAGCACTTTGGGAGGCCAAGGAAGGCGGATCACAAGGTCAGGAGATCGAGATCATCCTGGCTAACACAGTGAAACCCCGTCTCTACTAAAAATACAAAAATTAGCCGGGCGTGGTGGTGCGTGCCTGTAGTCCCAGCTACTCAGGAGGCTGAGGCAGGAGAACGGCGTGAACCTGGGAGGTGGGTTTGCAGTGAGCTGAGATCGCACCACTGCACTCCAGCCTGGGCGACAGAGTGAGACTTCGTCTCAAAGAAAAACAAAAAAACAAAACAAAAAAAGCAGTGAAACAGAATTTCTTGAAAATAAGGCCAGGCACGGTAGCTCACGCCTGTAATCCCAGCACTTTGGAAAGCTGAAGTGGGCGGATCACTTGAGGTCAGAAGTTCGAGACCAGCCTGGCCAACATGGTGAAACCCCATCTCTACTAAAAATATAGAAATTAGCCAGGTGTGATGGCACATGCCTGCAATTCCAGCTACTCAGGAGGTTGAGGTATGAGAATTGCTTGAACCCAGGAGGTGGAGATTGCAGTGAGCTGAGATCACGCCATTGCACTCTAACTTGGGTGACAAAGTGAGACTCTGTCTCAAAAAAAAAAAAAGAATTTCTTGAAAATAAATTGTAATTTCTTTCCAGTTGAATAGGAAAGCAGTGAGAATTCTCATGCTTATGACTTTTATAATTTTATCTTTTTAATAATATCTCTGTAATCTAGAAGATGTCTTGATACACATTTTTTTTAACCTAAAAATGTTATAGCAATGTGATTAGATGAGCCAACCCCTGCCCCTCTCTCCGCCCAAAAAGAAGAAAATTGACTTGAGAATGTCACTTTTAATTTGGAGCCTGTGTATCTTTCAAAATACCGTAATTTTTCATTCCCTTTCTTACCTCCATTATATTAATAAAATGGACATAACTTTTTTTTTCTCTTTTTTCCTTTCCTTTTCCAATTTTAGGTAGGGCTAGAGAAAATAGCAACAGAGGACACCAGGCTAATTTATATGACAACTGGAGTCCTGCTTCAGAAAGTAGTTAGTGCCAAGAGTTTGATGGAATTCACACATATCATCATTGATGAAGTAAGTAATGTCATCTACTTACAAAGCTCATATTTATCTCTCTTAAAAAAACTGTCTTAGAGTATTGTGAACCCTGTCTTTGTGCTTGTCTCAGCTTTCTGGGTTTTTTCCTTCCCCTTTACTTTCTGGACTTTTCTCAGTAAGGATGGAATTTTTTTTTTTTACTTTGTTTATATTTTAAACATGAGTTTTTTGGTGGGGAATGTTGTGTTTGAACAACTTTCCCAGGAACTTTGGAAATGGTTCTTCCTCAAACTCTTGTGTTTTAAACCTTATCAGTAATTCTGTTTGGGAAGCTTGACTTATTTCTAGAGGAATTAGACACATCAGCAAATAAATAGGATTTGTGAGAGGTTGTGAGATGAGGCTAGGGTGTTTAATAGAGTCTGAAATCAAACTATTTGGGCAACTGGCTCATGCCTGTAATCCCAATACTCTGGGAGGCCAAGGTAAATGGATCACTTGAGGTCAGGAGTTCGAGACCAGCCTGGCCAACATGGTGAAACCCCCATCTCTATTAAAAATACAAAAAAAAAAAAAAAAAAAAGATTAGCTGGGTGTGGTAGCACACTCCTATAGTCCCAGCTACTTGAGAGGCTGAGGTGGGAGAATAATTTGAACCTGGGAGGTGGAGATTGCAATGAGCTGAGTTTGCGCCACTGCCCTTCAGCCTGGGCAATAGAGCGAGACTGTCTCAAAACAACAATAGCAACCAAAAGGATAAACCCATTTGGGCAACTGTTTAGAGTAGTGTCTCCCCAGTCTGTTTTGATGCGTGGGATAACTAATGATACAACATGTACTCCAGGTAGAGCTGAGTCAGTGCGTTTGTGATCTTATGTACAGACACTTGGTTTTAAATTATTATAGGGCATTTGGTGGGAGAGTAGGAGAGGGTGAAAATGATCGACTGTTTCTTACAAAATAGGGTGATATATAATACGGTTCAGAATTTTCCTTTATGACTTATGGCAGTTTTGAATATCTTTATAGTAGATAGAGATCAAATTCAGATTTAATAGATAATATGCCAAAAGATGACATTATGAAGGTTATAATAGTTTTTCATTGGGCTTTTTGGTATAATTGAGCCCACTTTACATAAAAGGAAACTAAAGTTTAAGAAAGTTCAGTGCTTAGGCCACAAGTAATCAGTGATGTTGCTGGGTTCATCCCTGGGTAGTTGACTCTAGAGCCTGTGCTGCTAGTGCCTGCATTTATTTTCTGTGTGTCTGACATATCTCTCTGCCTACGTGGCCTTTGCACACACATGCTTGAGTGACACAGATAAATCAATCAATACTGTGTTATTGACTATGTCCTTTTCTCAAGCTCTGCCATAATAGCTGAGCAAAAGTTAGCTCCTCTCTTCAAGAGCTTGCCCTACCCGGGAGTGGTAACCCACAAAAGACCATCGCGCCATCCCGACAACTTCCTGCTCTGCCTTTGTCGAGTGCGGTGTCAGCACCTGGTAGATGCCCAGGGGTTATGTGCTTCATGAATGAATGGACTGGATTCAACTACCTTAAGTTTTAGGTTTACATATAGTATCGTTCGCATTATCTGGGGTTATTTGAATTTCAAAATAAATACAAGAACAAAAGTTGAAGATGCCCAGCCAGTTTCAAATGGAATCATGTTTTTAATTTTCCAGCTCTTAAGAATAAACTAGCTTTAGGCAAATCATCCATTCGATAAACATTTGTTTGAGTACTGCTATGGAAAAGGTGCCTCCGAAGGGGCTGAGGTTATAAAGATGAGTACTGGGGAGACACATCTGCTGATGTGTGCATGTTGATGTGTTAGAAAGGCTGGTGCAGGGGTCCTGGAGCCAGTGGGCCACGGGGCAGAGGGAGATGATGGGTGTGTGAGCGCAGGAGAGGCTGCCGCAAGCTGAGGAGAGCTCCCTTCGCTGATGACAGCCTTGATTTTTCTTCTCAAGTAGAAGAGAGG
The DNA here is from genome assembly GCF_009764315.1 of Trachypithecus francoisi. Taxonomy (NCBI): domain Eukaryota; kingdom Metazoa; phylum Chordata; class Mammalia; order Primates; family Cercopithecidae; genus Trachypithecus; species Trachypithecus francoisi. The sequence goes on along the minus strand of NW_022681468.1, from coordinate 2,621,730 downwards.
GTGTTTGTGCTGAGGAAGCGTTCTGAAGTCAAGTGACAGCATGAGATTTGTGATGCTGTTAAATACCTTGCAGCTGCTGATTTTTGTTTTTCTTTTCTCTATGCCACTTCTCAGACATCTCCTTCAGTGGGAAGATCAGAAGATAGTGGGGTCTGGAATAGACCTAGAATGACTTACACACTAAATCCTTTCACCTCTTACACTGAGGAAAGGAGAACTCCCTCTTTGAAACTTAGTAATTGTCTCTCCACTTCGGCCGAGAAATGTCACAGAATAGAATCTTACTGTCCCCTTGTACATTGACATTCCCTAAGTTCTAGAGTAACTGGCTTCTTTAGAAAAATAGGCTGCCTAGCCCTTGGGTGCTAGCTGGTGCTGGGGTGGGGCGGGGTTGGGGGACTGTGGGTCCTGGGGTGGCTCTGACTGTGAGGTCTCTGTCTGAGGAGGGCTGCAAGGTCTGTCTGAGGTGCTGCCTCCCCGACTGCTGTCCCCGAGTGTCAGCGCTACTGACCTTGGGTCCTATGCTCTGGTTTACCTGTTTGTAACTGAGCCAGCTTTTCCAGGACCAGCCCTTGCCCACCCTTGTGAACTGCAGTTATGCACATTGTGGAATGTGTCCTGTAGGGGTCACATGGCTCCCGGTCAGTGTTAGACTAGCACGTCTTCGACCCTGTGCTTGCTTGCTGAGATGACAGTGTACCTGCAGACCTGGCAGGGGTTGTGGCAAGCAGGGGCCATGGGAGGCTGGCCCAATGGTTCTCTGTGCTTGAGGTAGGTGGAGAGGCTTCTGGTTGTCACAGCAACCTTGGGCATAGTTGGCAGTAAATGAGCAGGGGCGAGGGTGCTGAACATTACTCTGCCTTCTCCCGGGGGGCCTAAGGAGAAACACAGGAGGCTGTGACTGAGTGGGTGGTCTGTGGTCTATTGGCCGATGCTCTTTGCTTCCCCTTAACCAGGAGTTATACCAGCCCCCTGAGGAACTGCATTTAGCAGAGAGAACTGGTTTAGTCCCCAGTCCCCCAGGGGTGCCTTTCTGTCAGCAGTGATGTGTGTTGCCTGATGTCATTTGGGGGGTGCCCCCTTTTTTATTTTGTAGGTACATGAACGAACAGAAGAAATGGATTTCCTGCTGTTGGTAGTCCGCAAACTCTTAAGAACAAATTCACGTTTTGTGAAGGTAAATTTGATTTCATGAGTAACAGACCTATTTAGGGGTAAGACTTGTTGTTGAGTTTTGTTTCTTTCTATAGTCCCTTGGTGTCTATAGAGGATTCTCGGACCCCCGACAGATACTGAAATCTGAGGACCCTCAAGTGCCTTCCATGAAACGGCACAGTAAAGTATTTGCATGTCGCACGTCTCCCCATACGCCCCAAGTCACCCCTAGGTTATCTCCAGTACTCACTATCATGTGAATAGTTGCTATACTCTATTGTTTAAACTCATATTTTTGTTTTTTACGGAATATTTTTTATTTTTAGTTGGTTGAATCTGCAAATGCAGAATCTGGATACAGAGGGCTGACTGTATTTTTTTTTTTTTTGGACGGAGTCTCGCTGCGTCTCCCAGGCTGGAGTGCAGAGGCGCGATCTTGGCTCACCGCAAGCTCTGCCTCCCAGGTTCATGCCATTCTCCTGCCTCAGCCTCCCGAGTAGCTGGGACTACAGACACCCGCCACCACGCCCGGCTAATTTTTTGTATTTTTAGTAGAGATGGGGTTTCACCGTGTTAGCCAGGATGGTCTCGATCTCCTGACCTCGTGATCCGCCCGCCTCGGCCTCCTAAAGTGCTTGGATTACAGATGTGAGCCACCGTGCCCAGCCTAGGGCTGTTGGTTTGTTTGTTTGTTAGTTTGTTTATTTATTTATTTAGAGATGGAGTCTCACTCTGTTGCCCAGGTTGGAGTACAGTGGTACGATCTCAGCTCACTGCAACCTCTGCCTCCCAGGTTCAAGCAATTCTCATGCCTCAACCTCCTGAGTAGCTGGGACTACAGGCACCTGCCACCAGGCCAGGCTAATTTTTTTTGGTATTTTTTGGTATGGATGGGGTTTTGCACCAGGCTGGTCTCGAACTACTGACCTCAAGTGATTTGCCTGCTTTGGTCTTCCAAAGTGCTGTGATTACAGGTGTGAGCCACTGCACATGGCCGGGCTGACTGTATTTTAATAGAAACATTTGAAATTGATGACTCTTAAAATTCATGATCATGTGTAGTACACCAGATCTTGCCAGGAAGCGGACTAAAGGGAATTCTTTTATGATCAGAGTATGGATACTTTTTGGTTATTACGTTGCCTTAAATTCTCATATTTTCTTCAGGCTGCAGAAAATGGTTTAATAGTAGTTGACTATAATGACATGCTGGGTTTTGAGCTTTGCTTTTGGTTGAATAAGTACCTTAATTTAAAGTTATGTGAATGAAGCTGGGTGGTACAGTGGCTCACGCCTGTAATCCCAGCAGTTTGCGAGGGCAAAGATGGGCAGATTGTTTGAGCCCAAGGAGTTCAAGACTAGCCTGGGCAAGATGGCTAAACCCCATCTCTACAAAAAATGCAAAAATTAGCTGGTCATAGTGGTGTGTGTCTGTGGTCCCAGCTACTCGGGAGGCTGATGGAGAATTGCTTGAGCCTGGGAGGTCCAGGCTGCAGTGAGCTGTGATTGTGCCACACTACTCCAGCCTGGGTATGATGAGATGAGACCCTGTCTCAAAAACTAGCCAGGCATGGTGGTGGGTGCCTATAATCCCAGCTACTCGGGAGGCTTAGGCAGGAGAATTGCTTGAAGCCGGGAGGCGGAGGTTGCAGTGAGCTGAGATTGTGCCACTGCACTGCAGCCTGGGCAACAGAGAGAGATTCTATTTCAAAAACAAAAACAAAAACAAAACAAAAAGTAAGTGAATTAATCTGCAATCCTTGGGTTCGAAATAGCACCAAAGTGCATTGAAGTTTGAGAACAGAATATGTACTACTATTTGAGAGACGTAAGTTAAGTGAAGGTTGATGGGAATGATAAATATCATTTACTTCTTATTTGAACAAAAAGGAAGAAGGTGTGGACTAGGCCAAAATGGCAAAGGGTTTAGAATAATTGTGCAATCTAAACAAGTCTACTCATAGGTCAACCTTAACCCAGCTGTGCTAAGCAGAGGTCTGTGGGAAACAGCTTGATAAAAGGCCACATGGTTGGGATATTCAGTTATTCTATGATGGAGCTGCTAAGGGATTTGCTGTTATTGGAAAACAGTTGCTTTCTAAACCATAAAGCATTTTGTCTTCAAGTGTTTATTTGTTGAGGAAAACATTTCTCTTTCTCTTTCCCATGTCCCCAAGTGGGGAAGCTTCTGCCTTAGAATGTTCATCTTTTCACTTGGTGGGTGCTGAATGAATGGAAGCTGACACTTGCAATCAGTTGTCTCATTGCTTGAGGTGATTATGAAGTGAATGAGAGAGTTTGGCTATTTCAGTCCTTTTTGGAATCTTAACCAAGCTATCATTGAAGATTATTCACATTGAGGCCTTTCTTGAATGTAATTTAAGACATTTCTTTTTTACTCAAGTCAGAATAATGAGTTGGTTACACATTTTTTCAGTGGTAAAGAGAGTTAAAGTGTTATTGGGTTAAAAAAAACCCTACACTGATGGACATGGTGGTAAGGAATTTGGTACTTATAAGTTGTAAGAAATGGTTTGTCAGTTTCACTATGTTCATGAATTATTAGCAAATATATGAAGCAGCATATTTTCTTGATATAGAAACTTATATGGTACATGTAGTTGGGCCAAGAAATTAGACACTATATTCTAGATGGTTTCGTAAGAGGTTTTTAAAAAACTCTAAAAAAATCTTTATTAGCTTTTAAAGAGAGTGCCGCTGTCAAGGGGACCTGGGTGTGGGGCATGGGCACATGGGCTTTAAGGCCTCCCCTTTCCTCTCCCGCCAATCTTTAGGTCCCTGTGGTTCCCCTGACCTGGCTTCCTCTCAGTGCCTCCCCTATACCATCCTCCAGCCACTGACCTTGCTGTCACCTCTAGCTGACTGGACTGAGCTCAGGCCCACTCCAGACAGGCAGTTGTCTTGGGTGTCTGCTGACTTGTCTGTTTGGAGAAGAGGCAGAGGGCTGCAGGGTAGGGTGGGTGAGGGAGGCTGGTGGCCAGGCTGAGTCCTCCTTGCTCCTAGCATTCCAGGCTTGGCCTCTTGTTTGCAGGCTGCACTCGGTGTCGTGTAGTTCACTAGCCTCATCGTTCCTTAAAACCCAGTTTAGAGATCATTTATGGTGACTGGGGTGTGTCCCTTAAGAGCCACTCTTCCACTCCAAGTGGCTTCTCAGAGCATTCTTTTTAACTTCAGACATCTCTTCTCAAAATGAGTTTTAGTCTGTACAGTTTTTACCATTTGTATCTCATTCTAAAGGGGAAAATACAGATGTTTTCTTTACTCAATAACTGCAACAACAATGCTTACATGAAATGTTTACTTTTTGGCTGGATGCGGTGGCTTACGCCTGTAATCCCAGCACTTTGGGAGGCCAAGGTGGGCAGATCGCTTGAGCTCACAAGTTTGAGACCAGGCTTTGGGCAACATGGCGAAACCTCGCCTCTACGAAGTCCTAGCTACCTGGGCGGCTGAGGTGAAGGATCACTGAAGCCCAGGAGGCTGAGGTTGCAGTGAGCTGACATCACGCCACTGCACTCCAGCCTGGGCGATAGAGCCAGAACTTGTCTCAAAAAATTTTAAAAAGTTTACTTTTTGGCTAGGATTTCCATTTAGATAACTCTACTTGCGATGTACAGTAGGTGGTGAGCAGCCCGCCGGACTGCTGTGCCCACTCCCCACATAGCATTGTGGAGACTGTAGAGCTGGGAGATCCTCCGTAATCAGCTGCCTTCTCCAGGCACATCTCGTGCTGTATGCACGGCCCCTGTCATTCATGGCTGAGTTTATTAAGGTTATCATTTCATATTTGCTTTTTGACAAAACTGAAAGCTGCAGTCAGTCATCTTGCCCCAGTCTGGGGTTGTTCCTCTGCTACTGCACCCCTGTTGTCCTGGGACTTCTCCAGTTTCTTGAGTTAGAGCTAGAGTTTTCTAGATCCCCTGTCTTCTTTGCTGGCTTACTCTGTCATTTCTCTGGAACACATCATAGAGTAACGTTATTCTTTTTAATTTATTTTTTATTTTTGTTTTTAGAAACAGGATCTTGCTCTGTTGCCCAGGCTAGAGTGCAGTGGTGTGATCATAGATTACCGCAGCCCCGACCTCCTTGGCTCCCAGCGGTCCTCCCACCTCAGCCTCTTGAGTAGCTGGGACTACAAGAGGGCACCATCATGCCCAGCTATTTTAAATTTTTAAATTTTTTTGTAGTGATGGAGTCTTACTATGTTGCCCAGGCTGGTTTTAACTCTTGGCCCAAGAGTATAGGCATGAGCCATGGCACCTGGCCTTACTCTTTTTTAAAAATTTATTTTAAATTTATTATTACTATTTTTTTTTTGTAGAGACAGTGGTCTCATGTTGTTGCTCAGGCTGGTCTTGTACTCCTGGGCTCAAGTGTCCTTCCGCCTCAGCCTCCAAAGTGCTGGGATTATAGGTGTGAGCCACAGTGTCTTTATTTGCCTGGGCCATATTCTTTTTTAAAATTAGTCTCCTGATGTGAAGTTTTCTTTCAGATAAATGATTTTAATTTACCCTTATTGGAGATAAAATTTATCACTTGATAAGGTACTTGAAGAGAAATGATAAAAGTTGGTATCTCTGAACATTGTTTAAACTACAATAATTACACTAGCGATTAAATCAAGGTGGTCTGTTTAAAGTCTCAAAAGTTGTTAGGTAAGGAATGAAGCGGAAGAAAAGCCTGTAATTTTAGAAGTATTTAATTTGGTTATGATTCTCACTGTTTTATGTTAATGTTTTCTCTTACTCTGTAGGTAGTCCTGATGTCGGCTACCATCAACTGTAAAGAGTTTGCAGACTACTTTGCCGTACCCGTTCAAAACAAGATGAATCCTGCATATATTTTTGAAGTGGAAGGCAAGCCCCATTCAGTTGAAGAGTATTATCTTGATGATTTGGGGCACATTCATCATAGCAAGGTATGTTGGAATGCATTGTTTCTTTTATAGTGAGTGTACTTTTTTTTTTGTGGTATTTTTGGTAGAGACGGGGTTTTACCGTGTTAGCCAGGATGGTCTTGATCTCCTGACCTCGTGATCCGCCCGCCTCTGCCTCCCAATAGTGAGCATACTTTTGTATTTGATCAAACCTGCATTCATCACTAATGATTATAAGGCCCTGTGAAAACATGATTATTTTAAAATTGACGCATACTACGTGTACATATTTATGGGGTATAGTGTGGTATTTTGATACATAGGTATAATGTGTCATGATCAAATCAAGGTATTTAGCAGATCCATCATCTCCAACATTTATCATTGTTAATTATCATTAACATTTATCTTTGTGGTGGGAACGTTTAAAATCCTCTCTTCCAGCTATTTGAAAATAAATGATAAGTTGTTGTCAACTGTAGTCACCCCACGGTGCTCTAGAACACGAAAACTGGGTGTAGTGGTGGGCGTCTGTAGTTCCAGTCATAGTGGGACCCTCATCTCTTTTTATTTTATTTATTTTTTATTTTATTTATTTTTTATTTTATTTATTTTTTGAGACGGAGTCTCGCTCTGTCGCCCAGGCTGGAGTGCAGTGGCCAGATCTCAGCTCACTACAAGCTCCACCTCCCAGGTTCACGCCATTCTCCTGCCTCAGCCTCCCGAGTAGCTGGGACTACAGGCGCCCGCCACCTCAACTGGCTAGTTTTTTGTATTTTTTAGTAGAGACGGGGTTTCACCGTGTTAGCCAGGATGGTCTCGATCTCCTGACCTCGTGACCCGCCCGTCTCGGCCTCCCAAAGTGCTGGGATTACAGGCTTGAGCCACCGTGCCCGGCCTATCTCTTTTAAAAAGGACACTAGAAGTTGTTTCTTATCTAGCTATAATTTTGTTTCCATAACCAACCTCTTCCTATTTCCTCCCCTTTCCAGTCTCTAGTAACTTCTTTTCTACTCTCTACTTCTGTAGCATCCACATTTGAATGAGAATGTATGGTATTTATCTTTCTGTGCCTGAATTATTTCACTATCTTCACTCAGCCACGTTGCCCAGAATGATAGGATTTCATTCTTTTTTCATGGCTTTATTTAATTGTGTATATATACTAAATTTTCTTTATCCATTCATTTCTTGATGTACACCTAGGTTGAGTCCATATCTTGGCTATTGTGAATAATGCTGCAGTAAACGTGAGAGTGGAGCTGTCTCTTCAGCGTATTGTTTTTCTTTCCTTTGGATGTATACCCAGTAGCTGGATGGCCGGGCCATATGGTCGTTCTGTTTTTAGTTTTTTTGAGGATCCTCCATACTGTTTTCCATAAAGGCTATACGAATTTACATTCCTACCCACAGTATACAAGAGTTCCCCTTTCTTTGCATTTTTGTCAGCATTTGTCGTATTTTGTCTTTTATTTTTACTTATTTATTTTAGAGATAGGGTTTTGCTCTGTCACCCCGGCTGGAGTACAGTGGTACTATCATAGCTCACTGAAACCTTGAAGTCCTGAGCTCAAGCAGTCCTCCTGCCTCAGCCTCCCAAAGTGCTGGGATTACATGTGTGAACCACTGCACCCGGCCTTTGTCTTTTGATAATAGCTATTCTGGCACATGTGAGATAATATCTCAGTATGGTTTGGATTTGCATTTCCATGACAATTAGTGATACTGAGCATTTTCTCATGTATTAGCCAGTAGTATGTCTTCTGTTTAGAAATGTCTTTTCAGATCAGTTATTTGCCTGTTAAAAATTAGATTGTTTGGGCTGGGTGCAGTGGCTCACACCTGTAATCCCAGCACTTTGGGAGGCCGAGGTGGGTGGATCACGCGGTCAGGAGATCGAGACCATCCTGGCTAATACGGTGAAACCCCGTCTCTACTAAAAAACACAAAAAAATTAGCTGGGTGTGGTGGCGGGCGCCTATGGTCCCAGCTACTTGGGAGGCTGAGGCAGGAGAATGGTGTGAACCCGGGAGGCAGAGCTTGCAGTGAGTCAAGATTGTGCCACTGCACTCCAGCTTGGGTGACAGAGCGAGACTTCATCTCAAGAAAAAAAAAAAAAAAAAAAAAATTGGATTGTTTTTGCTGTTGAGCTCCTTGTATATTCTGGGTATTAATCCCTTGTATATTCTGGGTATTAATCCCTTGTCAAATGAATAGTTTGCAAATGTTTCCCCCCATTTTGCAGATTGTCTCTTCACTCAGTTGATTGCTTCTTTTTTTGTTTGTTTGTTTTGTTCTTGCTGTGCAGAAGCTTGTTAGTTTGATATAATCTCATTTGTCTACTTTTGCTGTCTGTGCTTTTGAGGTCTTAGCCATAAAATCTTTGTATAGATAGATGTCCTGAAACATTTTCCCTATGTTTTCTTCTAGTAGCTTCATAGTTTCAGTCTAGTCTTTAGTTTAAGTCTTAAATCCATTTTGAGTTGGTTTTTGTGTATGTTGAGAGATAGGGGTTTAGTTTTATTTTTCTGCATCTGGATATCCAGTGTTCCCAGCACCATTTATTGAAGAGACTGTTCTTTCCCCAGTGAATGTTCTTGCTGCCTTTCTTAAAAATCAGTTGGCTGTAAATATGTGATTTTGTTTCTGGGCTCTTTATTCTGCTCCATTGATCATCTGTGTGTCTGTTTTTATGCCAATATCATGCTGTTTTGGTTACATTGTGGTGTATTTTGAAGTCAGGTAATGTGATGCCTCCTGCTTTTTCTCTTTGCTCAGGATTGCTTTGGCTTGTGAGATCTTTTGTGGTTCCATATGAATTTTAGGATTTTTTTTTTTTATTTCTGTGAAGAATGTCATTGGTATTTTGATTGGAATTGTATGAATCTTACATCGCTTTGGGTGGTATAGTCATTTTAATAGTATAAATTCTTCCAATTCATGGCTAGGCACAGTGGCTCACACCTGTAATCTCAGCACTTTGGGATGCCAAAGTGGGCTGATCACTTGAGCCCAGGAGTTTGAGACCAGCCTGGGCATCATAGTGAGATGCTGTCTCTACAAAAATTAAAAATATTATAATAGCTAGGCACGGTGGCATATTCCTGCAGTCTCAACTACTTGGAAGGCTAAGGCAGAAGGATCCCTTGAGCCTGGGAGTTCAAGGTTGCAGTGAGGCATGATTGTGCCACTGCGTTCCAGCCTGAGCAACAGAACAAGACCTTAATTAGTGAATCAGTCAGTCATCTATTCTTCTGATTCACATGGGATGTCTTTTCAGTTTGTTTGTGTCATCTTCAATTGCTTTAATCAATATTTTGTAGTTTTCATTGTAGAGATTCTTTACCTTGTTCGTTAAATTTATTCCTAGGTATTATTTTTCACAGCTATTGTAAATAGGATTACTTTCTTGATTTATTTTTCAGATAGTTTGTTGTTGGTGTGTAGAAATGCTAGTGATTCTAGGCCGGGCGCGGTGACCCACGCCTGTAAACCCAGCACTTTGGGAGGCCGAGGCAGGCAGATCACGAGGTCAGGAGATCGAGACCATCCTGGCAAACACTGTGAAACCCTGTAAATTAGCTGGGCATGGTGGCGGGCGCCTATAGTCCCAGCTACTCAGAGGCTGACGCAGGAGAATGGTGTGAACCCGGGGGACGGAGCTTGCAGTGAGCGGAGATGGCGCCACTGCACTTCAGCCTGGGTGACAGAGCAAGGCTCCATCTCAAAAAAAAAAAAAGAAATGCTACTGATTTTTTTTTTTTTTTTTGAGACGGAGTCTCGCTCTGTTATCCAGGCTGGAGTGCAATGGCTGGATCTCAGCTCACTGCAAGCTCCGCCTCCCAGGTTCACGCCATTCTCCTGCGTCAGCCTCCTGAGTAGCTGGGACTACAGGTGCCCACCACCTTGCCCGACTAGTTTTTTTGTATTTTTTAGTAGAGACGGGTTTCATTATATTCGCCAGGATGGTCTCGATCTCCTGACCTCGTGACCCGCCCGTCTCGGCCTCCCAAAGTGCTGGGAATACAGGCTTGAGCCACCGCGCCCGGCCGCTACTGATTCTTAATGTTGATCTTGCAGCTTAACTGAATTGATCAGTTCTAAGAGTTTTTGGGTGGTGTCTTCAGGTTTCTCTCTCTCACTCTTTTTTTTTTTTGTCTCGTCGAGACAGGGTCTTACTCTTTTGCCCAAGCTGGAGTGCAGTGGCATGATCTCAGCTCACTGCAACATCTGTCTCCCAGGCTCAAGCAGTCCTCCCAATTCAGCTCCTTGAGTAGCTGGGAGTACAGATGTGTCACCGTTCCTGGCTAATTTTTGTATGTTTTGTAGAGACAGGATCTCACTCCGTTGCCCCAGCTGGTTTCGAACTCCTGGGCTCATGTGATCTGCCTGCCTTGGCTTCCCGAAGTGCTGGGATTACAGGCATGAGCCACTGCAGCTGGCCAGGTTGTTCTGTGTATAGGAAGACTGTATTGTATGCAGAGAGATGACTTGACCTCCTCCATTCCGATTTACATGCTCTTTATTTGTTTCTATTGTCTGATTTCTCTGGCTAGGACCTCCAGTACTGTGTTGGAAAGAGTGGTGAGAGTGGACAGTCTTGTCTTGTTCCAGGTCTTAGTATGACGTTAGCTGTGGGTTTGTCATGTGTGGCCTTTATTGTGTTGACATATGTTCCTTCTATACCTAATTTGTCTAGAGTTTCATCATGAAAGAATGTTGACTGTATTAGTCCATTTTCATACTGCTAATAAAGACATACCTGGGTAATTTATAAAGAAAAAGGGGTTTAATGGACTCACAGTTCCACATGGTTGGGGAGGCCTCACAATCATGGTGGAAGGCAAAGGAGGAGCAAAGGTATGTCCTACATGGTAGTAGGCAAGAGAGCCTGTGCAGGGGTACTGCCCTTTATTTTCTGGGAACTGGATTTATTTTCATAAATTGTGAACATAATAAATACATTGCATATCCCTGGCAAAATTATTGGTCCTGGTTTTATACCTACTGAGATTGAAAAATAAAATGTCAGGTTATGATCAGCTATAAAATTATAGATTCATTTGGGATGGGAAGTAATTTCATTATAAATACAATTTTATTTTTATTAAATTTACATTTTCTAATATAAATTTTATTTATCTAAACCTGAAGGAGGATTGTATTGTAATGGTGAATCCTTGATAATATATTCTTTTTTTTTGAGACAGAGTCTCACGCTGTCACCCAGGCTGGAGTGCTGGAGTGCGGTGGCGCGATATCCACTCACTGCAAGCTCCGCCTCCCGGGTTCACGCCATTCTCCTGCCTCAGCCTCCTGAGTAGCTGGGACTACAGGCGCCCGCCACCACGCCCAGCTAGTTTTTTGTATTTTTTTAGTAGAGACGGGATTTCACCGTGTTAGCCAGGATGGTCTCGATCTCCTGACCTCGTGATCCACCTGTCTCGGCCTCCCAAAGTGCTGGGATTACAGGCTTGAGCCACCACGCCCGGCCTGATAATATATTCTTAAGAAAGGTTGCATGTGATTTAAAACTATTTTCATATGGGTAATACATTTAGAGGGCTCAAAAGTCAGGTGTATTTCAACATATTCCCTTCCTACTGTTTTCCTCTATCTGTCCAGCAATACTCCCATGAAGAGGAAACCATTGTTACCAATTTCTTAAGAATCCTTTTATAATTTTTTATGCCTGTACGAGCAAATATGAATGTGTTTCTCTTTTCTCCTGAAACGGCAGCATTCTATGCTCATGTTACTTTTTTCACTTAAATTTTCAAATATTTTCTTTTTTTTTTGAAACAGAATCTCACTCTGTCATCCAGGCTGGAGTGCAGTGGCACGATCTTGGCTCACTGCAAGCTCTACCTCCTGGGTTCACACCATTCTTCTGCCTCAGCCTCCTGATTAGCTGGGAGTACAGGCACCAGCCACCACGCCCGGCTAATTTTTTTTTGTATTTTTAGTAGAGATGGGGTTTCACCATGTTAGCCAGGATGGTCTTGATCTCCTAACCTCATGATCCACCCACCTTGGCCTCCCAAAGTGCTGGGATTACAGGCGTGAGCCACCATGCCCGGCCTCAAATATGTTCATATCACTATATTGTTTTTTCTTCCTTAAGAGCCATATGACATTCATTCATGTGTATTATATATACACCATTCTTTATTAACTAATATCTGATGTTTTTGGTCTCACTACAAATAGTGCTCCAGTGAGTAACTTTGCACACATATCATTTCACACATATGAAAGTGTATCTTGTAGGCCAGGGCTTCTCAGCCTCTGCACTATTGACATTTTGGGCCAGATAATTCTTTGTGGTGGGGAAAGTCCTCTCCATTGTATGATGTTTTGTAACTTCCCTGCCTCCACCCACTGGATGCAAATAACATCCTTCTCCGCCTTACACTTCAGACAACCAAAAATGTTTCTAGACATTGCCACGTGTCCCCTGGGGAGTCAAATGCCTCTCTGTCGAGACCCCCGTGTATACTTTTCTAGAATATTAATTTTTGAAAGTGGAATTGCCAGGTCAAAGGTTATATACATTTGAAATTTTGATGGACACTGTCAAATGCTTTGTATAGGAGTTTAACTTTTGTTAACGTCTGTGATGTTAAACACTAGTCTTTACTACAATGAGATGGCTGAGTAGGCTTCATTTACCATAAGAAGACATATTTTGTCAGATCTAATTATGTCAAAGACAGGCCAGTGATGGCCAGTAAATGTAGCACTTTATTTTTCCAACTTTTTAAATGACGGTATTTCAAAAAAACAGAAGAGTTGAAAGAGTTTTATAGTGAACACCTGTATGCCCATTACCTAGATTCTGTAGTTAAAATTTACTTAGTGACTCCTTAAAAAACCTACTAACTAAACTTCACTTTATTTGGTTTGACTGGTTTTTCCATAATGTCCTTCATTCCGTGATCCCACCCAGGATGCCACGTTAGATTTGGTCGCCATGTTTCCTTAGGCTCCTCTTGGCTGTGGTAGTTTCTCAGACTTTCCTCATTTTTTATGACTTTGACGATTTTGAAGAGTGCTGGTCAGGTATTCTGTAGGACACCCTTATACTGGAATTCGACTGATGTTTTTCTCATGGTTAGACTGAGGTTATTGGTTTTAGGGAGGAAGACCACAGGCCGAGGTGCCATTTTTGTCACATATCAAGGGTATACACTATCAACATGACCTTTACTGGTTGTCTTAAGTCTGTTTAACATTTTTTTAATTAAAAAATTTAAATTGTCAGATAATAATTCGTGGGGTACATAGTGATGTGATACATACAATGCATGGTGATGAGCTCTGTAACTAGCATGTCTGTTGTATCAAACATTTTGTGTGTGTGTGTGTGTGTGTGTGTGTGTGTGTGTTGGGAACATTCAGTAGCCTCCTATAGCTATTTGAAACTACGTATTATTGTTATCTGTAGAACACTGGAGCTTCCTCCTCCTATCTAGCTCCTTTTGTATCCTTTAACAAATGTCCCTATTGCCTCCTTTCCCCTGCCCTTCCCGGCCTCTAGTATCTTCTGCTCTACTCTTTACTTCTATTAAATAAACTGTTTTTTAGCTTCCACATGAGAACATGCGGTGTTTAACTTTCTGTTCCTGGCTTATTTCACTTAACATAATGTCCTCCAGTTTTATCCATGTTGCTGCAAATGACAGGATTTCACAGTTTTTGTGGCTGGATAATACTCCGTTGTGTATATATTCTCCATTTTCTTTCTCCATCTGTTGTACACCTAGGTTGATTCCATATCTTGGCTATTGTGAATAGCATTTAACACTGTTATGAAGGAATACCTCAGTCTGGGTAATTTATAAAAGAAAGAGGTTTATTTGGCTCACAGTTCTGCAGGCTGTACAAGAACCATGGCACTGGCTTCTGCTCAGGGAGCTGATGTGTGCAGAGATCACATGGTGAGACTGGAAGAAGGTGGGTGTGCCAGGCTTTTTGTAACAATCAGCTATCAGGAAAGCTCTGGTAGGAACTAATAACAATGAGAACTCAGTCTCCCTGTCAAGGGAGGGCATTTATCTATTTACGAGGCATCCGCCCCCATGACCCACACACCTGCTATTAGGCCCCACTTCCAACACTGGACTCAAATGTCAACATGAGATTTGGAGGGGACAAGCTATAGCACTGATGATGTAGATTTTAATCACTGGAAAGGCTGTGTTTGCCAGGTTTCTGCATTGTGCATTACTGCCTCCTTTCCACATTGTACTCTTGAGAAACAAGTAGCCAGGTGAGGCTGTATTCAAGGTAGGGAGAGGAGGTAGCACTTAGATTCACAACATTTAAACATTTTGCATTTTCTGACTCTTTTTTTTGTTTTTCTTTGAGATTGGGTCTTGCTCTGTTACCTAGGCTGGAGTGTAGTTGTGTGATCATAGCTCACTGTAACCTTGAACTCCTTGGCTCAAGAGATTCTTCCATCTCAGCCTTCCAAGCAGCTATAACTACAGATGCATACCACCATGATTGACTAATTAAATTTTTTTTTTTTTTGTGGTGATGGGGTCTGGCTCTGTTGCCCAGGCTGATCTTGAACTCCTGTCCTCAAGTGATCCTCTTGCCTTGGTCTCCCAAAGTGCTGGGATTACAGGCATGAGCCATCATGCCTGGCCTCTGACTAGTTTGAAATGTGAGAGTGATGATGGTTTATCAGTCTTCTTTCCAGCTGGCTGAAGTCTAATTAATTCCTATTGATGTTCATTGTGTATTTTCTGTCAGAGCTCACAACACTTAGATGCTTCCTTGTGGACCTGCTGAGGAGCTGGGTCAGGCCTTGCCATTTGCTGTCTGGGCCTGTGTGGTCAAGACAACCCAGCTTCCAGGCATCCAGGCCCCTTGCCTCATGGATGGGTTGTGTTTGCTAGAACAGCAAGTGTCCAGCTTTACAATATTTACCCAACATCTTGTTTTTGGTACCTGATAGGTGCTCAGTAAATATTTCAGTGAATGAATATGCGACACTTAGCTATATACAGATGTGCCTTGACTTGTAATGGGGGTATGCCCTGATAAGACCATTGTGAGTTGAAATCATTAAGCTGAAAATTCATTTAATACACCTATCCTCCTCCCCTAGCTTGAATGAGTTCAGAACACTTATTTAGCCTATAGTTGGCCCAAATCACTAAATACAAGGCCTATTTTATAATAAGGTGTTGAATATCTCATGTTACTTATTGAATACTGTGCTAAAAGTAAAAAGCAGAATGGTTTCATATCATTGTAAAGTCTAAAAATATAAGTTGAATCATTGCAAGTCAGGGACAGTCTTAATTTTGAGCTTATAAAAATGGTATTTTGTATAGATCCTATTATACAGCTTTCAGAGTCAGAGGACCTTGGTTAAAATTTCTGTTGTGTTCCTGTCACTACTCTTGCCATGTTACCTCACCACACTGTCTGCTGTTACAAGGGGAAGCCCCCTTTCTTCATGGAGCTCCAGCCGTGCCTCTTGGGTTTCATGTCTCATCCTTCTTACCTTCTTAGGAACCTCGTCTGATCTGCTGCTTCCCCCTCCCCGTTGTTACCATTAATGTGTCTTTCTCTGCTGTCCTTTTCTTGTCCACATTGAAACGTAACTGAAGCTCTTTCGCCTTTGCCAACACCCACCTTAGGTCTCAGCCTGCTCTCCAGCCTTTTCTGGCCCGTGGACTCTCACATTCTCTACTTTTCTACCTCCCACAGGCAATTCATTTATTGCAGGGTGGTGTCCCCTGTTCCCACTCAGACTGCACCTGCCAGGGTCCCTAATGACCTCCTTGTCGTTAGGAGAGCTCAGCCCTAAACTTACCTGGCCTTTCTGCAGTATTTGACACTGTTGGCCACTTTGATTCTTGAAACTCGCCCTCTCTTGCGGTTCTGTGGTGCCCCCTCCTGTTTTTTCTGTTACCAACGGTGGCTGTTTCCTTTCAGTGTCCTTTGGAGAATCCTTTTCATCCTTTATATTCAGCTTCTGAAAAAATTGTGAAGAAGGCCAGGTGCAGTGGCTCATGCCTGTATTCCCAGCACTTTGGGAGGCCGAGGTGGGCAGATCATCTGAGGTCAGGTGTTCGAGACCAGCCTGACCAACACGGAGAAACCCCATCTCTACTAAAAATACAAAATTAGCCGGGCGTGGTGGCGCATGCCTGTAATCCCAGCTACTCGGGAGGCTGAGGCAGGAGAATCGCTTGAATCTAGGTGGCAGAGGTTGTGGTGAGCCAAGATCGCGTCATTGCAGTGTAGCCTGGGCAACAAGAGCAAAACTCCGTTTCAAAAAAAAAAAAAATTGTGAAAGAACACCCTTAGAAAAAGGGTTACATAAAATGTAAATGTATACTGTAGTGAAATTGCGAAATGAACATCCATGATCAACAACCCAGGTCTAGTAGTAGAGCATGGCCCCCGCCCCACCTGGACTCGCTGTGTGTCACTTTTTTTTTTTTTTTTTTTTGAGACAGAGCCTTGCTCTGTCACCCAGGCTGGAGAGCAGTGGTGTGCTCTCGGCTCACTGCAGCCTCTGCCTACCAAGGTTCAAGTGATTGTCCTGCTTCAGCCTTCCAAGTAGTTACGATTACAGGCATACATTACCATGCCTGGCTAATTTTTGTATTTTTAGTAGAATCGGGGTTTCACCATGTTGGCCAGGCTGGTCTTGTGCTCCTGACCTCAGGTGATCCTCCTGCCTCGGCCTCCCAAAGTGCTGGGATTACAGACATGAGCCACTGCGCCTGACCTGCAGCATGTCACTTTTGGCCTCACCTCTCCACCTTAGGGCGCAGCTTTACATAATCGACTTTATGGCTTTGTTTTTCATCTTCAGGTCTTGAATCCACTTAAGATGGATTTTGGATTGACATGGGGTAAGAGGTCCTCCTCCTCCAATGTGAGTGTCTTGGCACCATTTATTTCCCCCTCCACTTGCGGCGCCCACTGTCTCATAGGCTGCATGTGCGGCGGATGTGCCAACTTCCCAGGCTTCAGCTTGGGACAGAAACACTGTCGCTGTGTCTTGCTGTGTGGACAGAGTCACACTGGCTGAGCACTTCTGTGAGAGGAATGGCAGAGCCCCTCCTTGACTCCATCTGTATGAATTATCATGGTGCCCCCACCATGTCCCTGTCCCCTGCCTCGCTTTTTGTCAGAGCATCTCTCTGACATAGTGTGCCTTGACTGCTGTGCGGTGTAGGAAAGTAGAGGCGCTGTCTCTCATGTTTCATCCCTATCGCAGCACACAGGAGGGGACTATTCAGCAAGTGGGTCAGTGGGCCAGCAACCGGTGTGCCTCATTGTTGTCTCAGGCCTGGCTTAGAGAAACAGGTTGTGTTTGGTGTCTTATCAGTGTGCTCAAAAAATATTCACTGGCTTGGAACTAAGTGAAATAACTTGTGAGTCAGTGCCATGCCTTTTATATGGCTTGTTTGTAGGAAAAAACTTGTAGATGAATTTGGATGCCACTGTTGGTGTTTGTGAAAAGTATGCCTTTTTTTTCCTATTTCTTTTTTGTGTAGTTGTGTTGTGATAAATATTATTATTTGGATAAAGTAGAAAACTAAGATAAAAGTTAAATATTATGGCTGGGCACAGTGGCTCATGCCTGTAATCCCAGCACTTTGGGAGGCTGAGGTGGGAGGATCAATTGAGGTCAGAAGTTTGAGACCAGCCTGGGCAACAAGGCTGTCTCTACTAAAAATGCAAAAATTAGCCGGGCATAGTGGTGGGTATTTGTAATCCCAGCTACTCAGGAGGCTGAGGCAGGAGAATCGCTTGTACCTGGGAGGCGGAGGTTGCAGTGAGCTGAGATCATGCCACCTCACTCCAGCCTGGACAACACAGCAAGACTCTGCCTCAAAAAAGGGTTAAATATTAGGAATATATTTATTAGACATGCTTTTTCAAAATTATTAATAAAAGTCAACTTTTGTTTTATTTTTTTGAGACAGAGTTTCACTCTGTTGCCCAGGCTTGAGTGCAGTGGCGCGATCTCAGCTGATTGTAACCTCTGCCTCCCAGAATCGAGTGATTCTCCTGCCTAAGCCTCCCGAGTAGCTGGGATTACAGGTGTGTGTCACCACACCCGGCTAACTTTTGTATTTTTAGTAGACATGGGGTTTTACTATGTTGGCCAGGCTGGTCTTGAACTCCTGACCTCAAATGATCCACCTGGCTCGGCCTCCCAAAGTGCTAGGATTACAGGTATGAGCCACCGTGCCCAGCGTAAAAGTCAACTTTTATAAATTATTTGGAAACTAGCTGACTTAATTTACTCTAAGTAAAAATTGGAAAAAGAATTTGCCTCTGTGATTGGCTTCTCTGATCACCTGAAGACTTCTTTTGATTTGTCCTCATCAAAATCAAATGCAATGTTTTGCACATAATATTTAACAAGTAAAATTATTAATTAAAAAAGCTTCTTACTCTGGGTGAATAAAACCCAGGATCACTATAAAATAGACTTTTCAGAAATTCAGAGACATCTGTTGTGCTGGATACTGTAGAAAGATGCTTGTGTAGTTGTGGCCTCAGCTCCGGGAAAGCTGGACAGTCACACCCATAGTAAATTGGTAGCAGTAGAGTGGGGCACTGCTGAAAAGATACCCAAAATGTGGAGGCAACTTGTTACTCAGTAAAAAGGCAGATGAGGGAACAGTTTGGAGTTCCTTTTGGAACAGTTTGGAGTAACTTTTGAGTTAATGCCGAAAATGTGGGAAAGTTTGGAACTTCCTAGAGATTTGTTGAATGGCTTTGAACAAAATGCTGATAGTGATATGGAGAATGAAATCCAGGCTGAGGTGGTTTCAGATGGAGATGAAGAACTTGTTGGGAACTGGAGTAAAGGTGACTCTTGTTATGTTTTAGCAAAGAGACTGATGCCTTTTTGCCCTGCCTTAAAGATTTGTGGAAGTTTGAACTTGAACGAGATGATTTAGGGTATCTGATGGAAGAAATTTCTAAGCAGCAAAGCATTCAAGAGGTATCTTGGGTTCTGTTAAAGGCATTCAGTTTTAAAAGGGAAACAAAGCATAAAAGTTTGGAAAATTTGCAGCCTGACAATGCAATAGTAAAGAAAATCCCATTTTCTGAGAAGTTCAAGTCAGCTGCATAAATATGCATAAGTAATGAGGAGCCAAATGTTAATCCCCAAGACAATGGGGAAGATATCTCCAGGGCATGTCAGAGGTCTTCACGGCAGCCCCTCCCATCACAGGCCTGGAGGCCTACGAGGAAAAAGTGGTTCCGTGGGTTGGGCTTAGGGCCCCTGTGCTGTGTGCAGCCTAGGGACTTGGTGCCCTGTGTCTCAGCCGCTCCAGCTGTGGCTGAAAGAGGCCAACAAAGAGCTCCTGCCATGGCTTCAGAGGATGCAAGCCTCAAGCCTTGGCAGCTCCCACATGTTGTTGAGGCTGCAGGTGCACAGAAGTCAAGAATTAGGGTTTGGAAACCTCTGCCTAAATTTCAGAGGATGTGTGGAAATGCCTGGATGTCAGGGTAGAAGTTTGCTACAGGGGCGGGGCTCTCATGGAGAACCTCTGCTAGGGCAGTGCAGAAGGGAAATGTGGGGTTCAAGCCTCCATGCAGAGCCCCAACTGGGGCACCACCTAATGGAGCTGTGAGAAGAGGGCCATTGTCTTCCAGACCCTGGAATGATAGATCCACTGACAGCTTGTACCATGCACCTGGAAAAGCCACAGACACTCAGTGCCAGCCCATGAAAGCAGCCAGGAGGGAGGTTGTACCCTGCAAAGCCACAGGGGTGGAGCTACCCAAGACTGTGGGAACTTACCTCTTGAATCAGCGTGACCTGGATGTGAGACAGAGTCAAGAAGATCACTTTGGAGCTTTAAGATTTGACTAACCTGCTGGATTTTGGACTTGCTTGGGACCTGTGGCCCCTTTATTTTGGCCAATTTCTCACATTTGGAAAGGCTGTATTTACCCAATGCCTGTACCCCCATTGTATCTAGGAAGTAACTAACTTGCTTTGCGACTTGGCACTGTGGACTTTTGAGTTAATGCCGAAATGAGTAAAGACTTTGGGGGTACTGTTGGGAAGGCGTGATTGTGTTTTGAAATGTGAGGACATGAGATTTGGGAGGGGCCAGAGGCAGAATGATATGGTTTAGCTGTGTCCCCACCCGAATCTCATTTTGAATTCTCATCTGTTGTGGGAGGGACCCAGTGGGAGGTAATTGAATCATGGGGGTAGGTCCTTCCTGTGCTGTTCTGACCATAGTAAGTCTCATGAAATCTGATGGTTCTGTAAGGGAGAGTTTCCCTGCACAAGCTCTCTCTTTGCCTGCTGCCATCCATGTAGGATGTGACTTGCTCCTCCTTGCCTTCTGCCATGATTGTGAGGCTTCCCCAGCAATGTGGAACTGTAAGTCCAGTAAACCTCTTTCTTTTGTAAACTACCCAGTCTTGGGTATGTCTTTATCAGCAGCGTGAAGATGGACTAATGCACAGCCGGACTTGGGGAGTTTGCTGCTTGTGGTTGGTGCCCAGTGTTTGGCAGCAGTGCTTAAGGGGCAAGTTTACATTATCTGGTCTTGGTGTCTTTGCTTTAATAGACAAAATAGTCGAGGAACCCCTAAACCTTGGTAGACGGATACCTCATCATGTGGTTATGTTATCACCACACATTGGTAGATATGGATGTGATGTCACAGTTTTCTGGTACTTTTGATATACAAGGTAACTTTTCACACATGAAATCTTAGGGAAATCTTAGTGCTCTTTGAGGTAGGGTTTTGAAAGAGGGGAAGGGCACTGGCTTTGAGATTAGGAACTCCTCCTGGGTGGGTTCCATAGACATTTGGTGTAACTTAATTGATGTCTTCAAAATAGACATTGTGCTGAACACACTGCCTGTGCACGTCTGGGCTCTCTGAGTCATTCTTGCTCTGCTGACTGGGCAAGGAGATTGATGAGTATGGTACTTTGTGTGTCCGCTGTCCTGAGCGGTGCTTGGCACACAGCAGGTGTTCAGACATTGCTGCTAATAAAAACCAAGAACTTGTATTTAGAGAGTTTGTTACAGTGTTGTACTAACAGTGAGAGCCACTCCCATCCAACCCCAGTTTTCTTCTGTAATCCTGTTTTGGTATTGCGACTTTTTTCTTTCACTGTTTTTAGCTCTCTCCTCATCTGCTGGAGGAACCGGTGATAACTAAGGATGTATATGAAGTTGCTGTCTCTCTCATTCAGATGTTGGATGACTTGGATGTGAAGGAGAGTGGGTAAGAGACACTTCAGTTGGTCATGCACTGTAATGTAGATGTGATTTAAAAAATTAGTCATTTGGAAACTTTTTAGTGTTTTTATAAGAAGGTTATAACTATAGGTACTTTTGCAGTAGTTACTGTATATATTTTAAAATCAGGTTAGTATTTCAGAATTTTTTAAATTGGAAATTTCTATTTTAAATAATTAAAGCCATGCTGAGTGCAGTTCCCAGCCTGGCAACAGAGCAAGACTCTGTCTCAAAAACAAAAACAAAAACAAACAAAAAACCTGTATATATATCATATGATTGAGCCTTTACAGCACTAATTTTACTACATCTGTCTCCATAGTTTTGCCTTTCCCAGGATGTCATGTAGTTGGAATTATATAGTATGTATCCTTTTCATGTTGCCTTCTTCTACTTAGTAATATGTATTTAGCTCCCTTTATGTCTTTTTTATAGCTTAGATAGCTCATTTATTTTTAGTGCCAAATTCCATTGTCTGGATGTACCAGTTTGTTCATTCATCTTCCAGATTTCCTGCTATGTTCTGCTTTAGCTGTGTCCCATTAGTTGCTGTTATGTTGTGTCTTCATTTTCATTCCTCTCAGAGTATTTTCTGATTTCCGTTTTGATATTTTCTTTGGTTTATTGGTTTTTAGGAATGTGGTGTTTAATTTGCACGTATTTGTGAATTTCTCCCTATTTTTCCTGTTATACATTTTGAATTTCATTCTATTGTGATTGGAGAATTCTTTCAGTTCTTTTAAATTTGTTGAGGTTTGTTGTATGCCTAGCATGTAGACTGTTCTGGAGAATATTATATGTGCACTTGAGAATAATGTCACTCTGTTGTTGTTAGATGGAGTGTTCTATAAATGTCTTTTAGGTGTAGTTAACTTACCGTGTTGTTCAGGTCTTCTACTTCTTGATCTTCTGCCCAGTTGCTCTATATATTATCGAAAATGAGATAATGATATCCTCAACAATTGTTACTGAATTGCCTATTTCTTCAATCTTTTCTGTCAGTTTTTGCTTTATGTATTTTGGTTCTCTGTTGCTAGGTGCATATATGTTTATACCTGTTTTATCTTCCTGATTGATTCACCCATTTATCAGTATAAAATGCCCCTCTTATCTCTCATAACACTTAATTTTAAGACCTATTTCGTGTATTAGTATAGCTACTTCACTTTTCTGTAGTTTGCTGTTTGCATGACACATATTTTTTCATTCTTTTACTTTCAGTCTACTTAGTGTCTTTCCATTTAAAGTGTATCTCCTGTAGACAACATATTCTGAGTAGGATCATAAATATATATATATATATATATTTGAGATGGAGTCTTGCTCTGTCACTAGGCTGGAGTGCAGTGGTGTGATCTCGGCCCACTGCAGCCTCCACCTCCTGGGTTCAAGTGATTCTCCTGCCTCAGCCTCCCGAGTAGCTGGGACTACAGGCATGTGCCACCATGCTCAGCTAAGTTTTGTATTTTTAGTAGAGATGGGTTTCACCATGTTGGTCAGAATGGTCTTGATCTCTTGACCTCATGATCCGCCCACCTCAGCCTCCCAAAGTTCTGGGATTACAGGTATGACACCGTGCCCGGCCCTTATTTTTAAAATTAATCTAACAATCTCTGCCTTTTGATTGGGTTGTTTAATCCATTTACATTTAATTTTGTTACTGATATAGTTGAATTTATGTTGGCCATTTTGCTTTTTGCTTTCTGTGTGTCTCATATTCTTTTTGTTCCTCTGTTTCTCTTTTACTGCTTTCTTTTGCATTTAATACATATTTTGCAATGTAGCATTTTACTTTTTTTTTTTTTGTTTTTTTTTTTGAGACAAGTTCTCACTGTGTTGAGCAGGCTGGGTACATGGAGTGATCATGGCTCACAGCAGCCTTGACCCCCTGGGCTCAATTGATCCTCCCACCTCAGCCCCGTGAGTAGCTGGGACTACAGGTGCTTGCCACCATGCCCTGCTAATTTTTGTATCCGGTTACTTTTAAAATCGCCTAAGGAGAAGGAAGGAGGCAAAATATGTATTTACAGTATCTTTTGTCATTACCTAATTACCTTTACCAGTTCTCTTTTTTTGTTCATGTGGATTTGAAATACTCTCTGGGGTCAGCTGTTTTCAGCACAAAAAACTTCCTTTAGTATTTCTAGTAAGGTGGGTCTGCTGCCAAAAAATAATCTCATTTTTTTGTTTATCTGGGACAGTCTTTTTTTTTTGAGACAGAGTTTCACTCTTTTTGCCCAGGCTGGAGTGCAATGGTGCGATCTCAGCTCACCGCAACCTCTGCCTCCCAGGTTCAAGCGATTCTCTTGCCTCCGCCTCCTGAGTAGCTGGAATTACAGGCATGCGCCACCATGCCTGGCTAATTTTGTATTCTTAGTAGAGATGGGGTTTCTCCTTGTTGGTCAGGCTGGTCTTGAACTCCGGACCTCAGGTGATCCACCTGCCTTGGCCTCCCAAAGTGCTGGGATTACAGGCGTGAGCCACCGCGCCTGGCCAAGGGACAGTCTTTATTTAGTCTTCATTATTGAGAGTTTTACTGAATATAGGAATCTTGATTGACAGTTTTTTCTTTGAGGACTTTGAATATGTCACCCCACTGCTTTCTGGCTTCCATTGTTTCTGCTGAGAATTCAGCTGTTAATCTTATTGGGGTTTTCTTTATGTGTGGCATGTCATTTTTCTCTTGCTACTTTCAAGATTTCACCTTTTCTTTGAATTTCGTTATGGCTTTTATGACTTCCTGTAGGACTGGCACAATAACTGAGCCTTTAATAGGCATTTCATCTTTCTTTTAAGCCAGTTGCTTTTGGATGCATGGTAATACCATTGAATTTCGTGAGTCCATTGACCACTAAACTGAGTTCCTTGGCAGGAGGCTATGCTGTGCAGGAAATAACGGAAGCGAGAAAGGCATCTTTAGGTCCATGCATGGGGGTACGACAGAAACTTTAGGTGCAGAGAAGGCAGATCTGAATCCAGAATAGGATCTGTGTCTATTTCCATGAGGGTAAATCAGTATCTCCTTCATGATGGAATCAACCTGTCTTCAGCTGGCTGGACTGGTGCCCCAGGGAATGGTGCCATATTTGGGACTTGGCACTGGCCCTTGCTGTTGTGTGGTTGGCATCCAGTGATGGTAGCAGCCGGATGAGTCTCTTCTCAGGAAAGTGCGTGGTGTTGAGTTTGTGTGTAAGCCTTCATCCCTGCTACCCATCCACTCTGTGCATTGTCTAACCCTGGGGGGACTGGAGAAGGAGGCTGGGTCACATCCACAGGCAGGGCCTCCGGCCTGTCTGATGACTGAAAGCCTCCTCCACTGTGGCTGCCTTGTGGGCATTTCTTGGTACCTCTCCATCAGATCTCCTTATTATCAGTCTTGTCATTTCCACATCCCTGCCCAGCTGACCAAGCTATTAGCCTCTGCTTGTTGATTGGGGTGAACCCAACCTCATGGCCATGTCTCCTTCCACCTGAAGTGGTACCACCGGATGGACTGCCTGACCTCTGCTCACTGGGAGGCGCTCCCTTCCTCACACACTGTGTGTGAGCCTCTCCTCTGGGTAGGGCTGTGATGCAGCAGATGTTCACCTCGGCTGTTGCCGGCATCCCATGCAGGCCCATCTACAAACCAGGCCTGTGTTTTTATGGTGGTGGCTGCTGCCTGAGGTCATACATGTGGCTCACACTCACAGGGAGAGATGGATGAGCAGCAGGAGCAGTGACCATGGACGCTGAGCCGCCTGTGCTGCAGCGACTGGTTTACCCCTCACACCCCTTTCTCCTTTGTAGTGACTGTTCCCAGGCATTGCCTGGATTGCCATTGCATGGCTTTTCCATGGCTCCCTCCTCAGCTCCTGTTACTTCCCCAGAGAGGCCCTTCCCAGCCAGCCCTTCTGAGAGCACTCCATAAGTATGCCTTCCCTTAGCACTGCTTATTGTGTTTCCCCAGGTGTTTCTTTTTGTCTTATTGCTAAACTGAAGGTGCCTTGCCTGTTTTCTTGTTTCTTGTCTGTCTCTCCAGTTAGGATGTAAGCTCCAAAGAGCAGGGAGCTTGTCTGTCTTGTTACTGCTGTATCCTGACTACACAGAGGAGGGCTTGGCATGTAGGAAGGGCTCACAGATTTATGGAGGAATGAAAGTTCTAAATTCACACAAAAGTAAATTTATTGACAGTAGCAGGGAGGTGAGTAGATGATTTGAGATTTTGGTCTGCACAAATCCTTTCCAATAGTAGTTTGGACTCCTGAAAGTTTAAATTTTGCTTGTAGTTATTTTAAATGTTTTTTACTTTGAAGTTCTGGATTATAATAACTAAATGTCAAGGAAAACTTCTGCAGATCGTAGGTTTTGATAGGAGAAAGTATTGGGGGTCAAAAAGCTTAAGGTCCCCGGAATGACCGTGGGGCCTTGGATGTTTTCTCATCTCTTTGGGCTTCTGTGTTTTCTTATGTACAATAAAGAACATTACATTGGATGACCTGTAAGAGCCTTTCAGGATTAAAAGCCTGTACTATTAGGATTGTAGAGAAGCAATAGCTGTTATTAGCCTCCATTGATATTTGTGCACATCACATTTTTAACAGGAACAAGGCCTGCTCGGGTGCCCAGTTTGTGTTGGAGCGAAGCAGTGTGTTGGTGTTTTTGCCAGGTAAGAACGTCATAATTTTGTGACTTGGAATCATAATATTCTGGAGAGAGGCTAAGTTTGTGCCTAACAGAGATTATGAAAGATGGTATTCTCCATAGGACTTTGTTCTTTTTACATTTTGAGTATGTGAACAAATGTAACTTTCAGTTTGGCTTTTTATTATAATCTTTGTATTTCTTTTTTTTTTTTTTTCCTTTCCTTTCCTTTTCCTTTTTCTAGATGGAGTCTTGCTCTGTTGCCAGGCTGGAGTGCAGTGGCACAATCTCGGCTCACTGCAGCCTCCTCCTCCTCAGTTCCAGTGATTCTCCTGCCTCAGCTTCCGGAGTAGCTGGGACTACAGGTGTACACCACCATGCCCGGCTAATTTTTGTATTTTTTTTTTTTTTCTTTTTTTATTTTTTATTATACTTTAAGTTCTAGGGTACATGTGCATAACGTTTATATCATGTATAACTCCCCAATGCAATCCCTCCCTCCTCCCCCCTCCCCATGATAGGCCCCAGTGTGTGATGTTCCCCTTCCCGAGTCCAAGTGATCTCATTGTTCAGTTCCCACCTATGAGTGAGAACATGCGGTGTTTGGTTTTCTCTTCTTGTGATAGTTTGCTAAGAATGATGGTTTCCAGCTGCATCCATGTCCCTACAAAGGACGCAAACTCATCCTTTTTGATGGCTGCATAGTATTCCATGGTGTATATGTGCCACATTTTTAATCCAGTCTGTCACAGATGGACATTTGGGTTGATTCCAAGTCTTTGCTATTGTGAATAGTGCCGCAATAAACATACGTGTGCATGTGTCTTTGTAGTAGAGTAATTATAATCCTTTGGGTATATACCCAGTAGTGGGATGGCTGGGTCATATGGTACATCTAGTTCTAGATCCTTGAGGAATCGCCATACTGTTTTCCATAATGGTTGAACTAGTTACAATCCCACCAACAGTGTAAAAGTGTTCCTATTTCTCCACATCCTCTCCAACACCTATTGTTTCCTGACTTCTTAATGATTGCCATTCTAACTGGTGTGAGATGGTATCTCATTGTGGTTTTGATTTGCATTTCTCTGATGGCGAGTGATGACGAGCATTTTTCATGTGTCTGTTGGCTGTATGGATGTCTTCTTTTGAGAAATGTCTGTTCATATCCTTTCCCCACTTTTTGATGGGGTTGTTTGTTTTTTTCTTGTATATTTGTTTGAGTTCTTTGTAGATTCTGGATATTAGCCCTTTGTCAGATGAGTAGGTTGCAAAAATTTTCTCCCATTCTGTAGGTTGCCTGTTCACTCTGATGGTAGTTTCTTTTGCTGTGCAAAAGCTCTTTAGTTTAATGAGATCCCATTTGTCAATTTTGGCTTTTGCTGCTGTTGCTTTTGGTGTTTTAGACATGAAGTCCTTGCCCATGCCTATGTCCTGAATGGTACTACCTAGATTTTCTTCTAGGGTTTTTATGGTATTAGGTCTAACATTTAAGTCTCTAATCCATCTTGAATTAATTTTCGTATAAGGGGTAAGGAAAGGATCCAGTTTCAGCTTTCTACTTGTGGCTAGCCAATTTTCCCAGCACCATTTATTAAATAGGGAATCCTTTCCCCATTTCTTGTTTTTGTCAGGTTTGTCAAAGATCAGATGGCTGTAGATGTGTGGTATTATTTCTGAGGACTCTGTTCTGTTCCACTGGTCTATTTCTCTGTTGTGGTACCAGTACCATGCTGTTTTGGTTACTGTAGCCTTGTAGTATAGTTTGAAGTCAGGTAGCGTGACGCCTCCAGCTTTGTCCTTTTGACCTAGGATTGTCTTGGCAATGCGGGCTCTTTTTTGTTTCCATATGAACTTTAAAGCAGTTTTTTCCAATTCTGTGAAGAAACTCATTGGTAGCTTGATGGGGATGGCATTGAATCTATAAATAACCTTGGGCAGTATGGCCATTTTCACGATATTGATTCTTCCTATCCATGAGCATGGTATGTTCTTCCATTTGTTTGTGTCCTCTTTGATTTCACTGAGCAGTGGTTTGTAGTTCTCCTTGAAGAGGTCCTTTACATCCTTGTAAGCTGGATTCCTAGGTATTTTATTCTCTTTGAAGCAATTGTGAATGGAAGTTCATTCCTGACTTGGCTCTCTGCTTGTCTGTTACTGGTGTATAAGAATGCTTGTGATTTTTGCACATTAATTTTGTAT
Organism: Trachypithecus francoisi; assembly: GCF_009764315.1. Taxonomy (NCBI): domain Eukaryota; kingdom Metazoa; phylum Chordata; class Mammalia; order Primates; family Cercopithecidae; genus Trachypithecus; species Trachypithecus francoisi. Next base: position 2,593,585 of record NW_022681468.1, on the reverse strand, counting down.
CCTGAGACTTTGCTGAAGTTGCTTATCAGCTTAAGGAGATTTTGGGCTGAGACGATGGGTTTTTCTAAATATACAATCATGTCATCTGCAAACAGGGACAATTTGACTTCTTCTTTTCCTAACTGGATACCCTTGATTCTTTCTCTTGCCTGATTGCCCTAGCCAGAACTTCCAACACTATGTTGAATAGGAGTGGTGAGAGAGGGCATCCCTGTCTTGTGCCAGTTTTCAAAGGGAATTTTTCCAGTTTTTGCCCATTCAGTATGATATTAGCTGTGGGTTTGTCGTAAATAGCTCTTATTATTTTGAGGTACGTTCCATCAATACCGAATTTATTGAGCGTTTTTAGCATAAAGGGCTGTTGAATTTTGTCAAAAGCCTTTTCTGCATCTATTGAGATAATCATGTGGTTCTTGTCTTTGGTTCTGTTTATATGCTGGATTACGTTTATTGATTTGCGAATGTTGAACCAGCCTTGCATCCCAGGGATGAAGCCCACTTGATCATGGTGGATAAGCTTTTTGATGTGCTGCTGAATCCGGTTTGCCAGTATTTTATTGAGAATTTTTGCATCGATGTTCATCAGGGATATTGGTCTAAAATTCTCTTTTTTTGTTGTGTCTCTGCCAGGCTTTGGTATCAGGATGATGTTGGCCTCATAAAATGAGTTAGGGAGGATTCCCTCTTTTTCTATTGATTGGAATAGTTTCAGAAGGAATGGTACCAGCTCCTCCTTGTACCTCTGGTAGAATTCAGCTGTGAATCCATCTGGTCCTGGACTTTTTTCGTGGGTAGGCTATTAATTGTTGCCTCAATTTCAGAGCCTGCTATTGGTCTATTCAGGGATTCAACTTCTTCCTGGTTCAGTCTTGGGAGAGTGTAAGTGTCCAGGAAATTATCCATTTCTTCTAGATTTTCTAGTCGATTTGCGTAGAGGCATTTATAGTATTCTCTGATGGTTGTTTGTATTTCTGTGGGGTCGGTGGTGATATCCCCTTTATCATTTTTTATTGCGTCTATTTGATTCCTCTCTCTTTTCTTCTTTATTAGTCTTGCTAGCGGTCTGTCAATTTTGTGATCTTTTCAAAAAACCAACTGCTGGATTCATTGATTTTTTGGAGGGTTTTTTGTGACTCTATCTCCTTCAGTTCTGCTCTGATCTTAGTTATTTCTTGCCTTCTGCTAGCTTTTGAATGTGTTTGCTCTTGCCTCTCTAGTTCTTTTAATTGTGATGTTAAGTGTCAATTTTAGATCTTTCCTGCTTTCTCTTGTGGGCATTTAGTGCTATAAATTTCCCTCTACACACTGCTTAAATGTGTCCCAGAGATTCTGGTATGTTGTATCTTTGTTCTCATTGGTTTCAAAGAACATCTTTATTTCTGCTTTCATTTCGTTATGTACCCAGTAGTCATTCAGGAGCAGGTTATTCAGTTTCCATGTAGTTGAGCGGTTTTGATTGAGTTTCTTAGTCCTGAGTTCTAGTTTGATTGCACTGTGGTCTGAGAGACAGTTTGTTATAATTTCTGTTCTTGTACATTTGCTGAGCAGTGCTTTACTTCCAATTATGTGGTCAATTTTGGAATAAGTGCGATGTGGTGCTGAGAAGAATGTATATTCTGTTGATTTGGGGTGGAGAGTTCTATAGATGTCTATTAGGTCCGCTTGGTGCAGAGATGAGTTCAATTCCTGGATATCCTTGTTAACTTTCTGTCTCGTTGATCTGTCTAATGTTGACAGTGGAGTGTTGAAATCTCCCATTATTATTGTATGGGAGTCTAAGTCTCTTTGTAGGTCTCTAAGGACTTGCTTTATGAATCTGGGTGCTCCTGTATTGGGTGCATATATATTTAGGAGAGTTAGCTCTTCCTGTTGAATTGATCCCTTTACCATTATGTAATGGCCTTCTTTGTCTCTTTTGATCTTTGATGGTTTAAAGTCTGTTTTATCAGAGACTAGGATTGCAACCCCTGCTTTTTTTTTTTCCATTTGCTTGGTAGATCTTTCTCCATCCCTTTATTTTGAGCCTATGTATGTCTCTGCATGTGAGATGGGTCTCCTGAATACAGCAGACTGATGGGTCTTGACTCTTTATCCAGTTTGCCAGTCTGTGTCTTTTAATTGGAGCATTTAGTCCATTGACATTTAAGGTTAATATTGTTATGTGTGAACTTGATCCTGTCATTATGATATTAACTGGTTATTTTGCTCATTAGTTGATGCAGTTTCTTCCTAGCCTCGATGGTCTTTACATTTTGGCATGTTTTTGCAATGGCTGGTACCGGTTGTTCCTTTCCATGTTTAGGGCTTCCTTCAGGGTCTCTTGTAAGGCAGGCCTGGTGGTGACAAAATCTCTAAGCATTTGCTTATCTGTAAAGGATTTTATTTCTCCTTCACTGATGAAACTTAGTTTGGCTGGATATGAAATTCTGGGTTGAAAATTCTTTTCTTTAAGAACGTTGAATATTGGCCCCCACTCTCTTCTGGCTTGTAGAGTTTCTGCCGAGAGATCTGCTGTTAGTCTGATGGGCTTCCCTTTGTGGGTAACCCGACCTTTCTCTCTGGCTGCCCTTAAGATTTTTTCCTTCATTTCAACTTTGGTGAATCTGGCAATTGTGTCTTGGAGTTGCTCTTCTGGAGGAGTATCTTTGTGGCGTTCTCTGTATTTCCTGAATTTGAATGTTGGCCTGCCCTACTAGGTTGGGGAAGTTCTCCTGGATGATATCCTGAAGAGTGTTTTCCAACTTGGTTCCATTTTCCCCCTCACTTTCAGGCACCCCAATCAGACGTAGATTTGGTCTTTTTACATAATCCCATACTTCTTGCAGGCTTTGTTCATTTCTTTTTCTTCTTTTTTCTTTTGGTTTCTCTTCTCGCTTCATTTCATTCATTTGATCCTCAATCGCTGATACTCTTTCTTCCAGTTGATCGAGTCGGTTACTGAAGCTTGTGCATTTGTCACGTATTTCTCGTGTCATGGGTTTCATCTCTGTCATTTCGTTTATGATCTTCTCTGCATTAATTAGTCTAGCTGTCAATTCTTCCATTTTTTTCAAGATTTTAGTTTCTTTGCGCTGGGTACGTAATTCCTCCTTTAGCTCTGAGAAGTTTGATGGACTGAAGCCTTCTTCTCTCATCTCGTCAAAGTCATTCTCTGACCAGCTTTGATCCGTTGCTGGCGATGGGCTGCGCTCCTTTGCAGGGGGAGATGCGCTCTTATTTTTTGAATTTCCAGCTTTTCTGCCCTGCTTTTTCCCCATCTTTGTGGTTTTATCTGTCTCTGGTCTTTGATGATGGTGACGTACTGATGGGGTTTTGGTATAGGTGTCCTTCCTGTTTGATAGTTTTCCGTCTGACAGTCAGAAGGACTGTCTGTTGGTCTGTTGGAGATTGCTTGAGGTCCACTCCAGACCCTGTTTGCCTGGGTATCAGCAGCAGAGGTTGCCAAAGATAGAATATTGCTGAGCAGCGAGTGTACCTGTCTGATTCTTCTTTGGAAGTTTCCTCTCAGGGATGACTCCACCCTGTGAGGTGTGGGGTGTCAGACTGCCCCTAGTGGGGGATGTCTCCCAGCTAGGTACTCAGGGGTCAGGGACCCACCTGAGCAGGCAGTCTGTCCGTTCTCGGATCTCAACCTCCGCGTTGGGAGATCCACGGCTCTCCCCAAAGCTGTCAGACAGAGTCGTTCGCCTCTGCACCGCCCCCGCTGCTTTCCCTATTGGACTCAGCTGTGGGCTGTCCCCAGAGGTGGAGTCTACAGAGACAGGCAGGTTTCCTTGAGCTGCTGTGAGCTCCACCCAGTTCGAGCTTCCCAGCGGCTTTGTTTACCTACTTAAGCCTCAGCAATGGCGGGCGCCCCTCCCCAGCCTGGCTGCTGCCTTGCGGATAGATCGCCGCAGATGGCTGTGTTAGCAGTGAGGGAGGCTCCGTGGGCGTGGGACCCTCCCGGCCAGGTGTGGGATATATTCTCCTGGTGTGCCTGTTTCCTTAAAGCGCAGTATTGGGGTGGGAGTTACGCGATTTTCCAGGTGTTATGTGTCTCAGTTCCCCTGGCTAGGAAAAGGGATTCCCTTCCCCCTTGCGCTTCCAGGTGAGGCGATGCCTCGCCCTGCTTCAGCTCAGGCTGGTCAGGCTGCAGCAGCTGACCAGCACCGATTGTCCGGCACTCCCTAGAGAGATGACCCCAGTACCTCAGTTGAAAATGCAGAAATCACCGGTCTTCTGTGTTACTCGCGCTGGGAGTTGGAGACTGGAGCTGTTCCTATTCGGCCATCTTGCTCCGCCCCTCCCTAATTTTTGTATTTTTAGTAGAGATGAGGTTTCATCATGTTGGCCAGGATGGTCTCGATCTCTTGACCTCGTGATCTGCCTCTGTGGCTCCCAAAGTGCTGGGTTACAGATGTGAGCCACTGTGCCGGCCAACCCTTGTATTTCTAAAAAGATTTCTTATTAAAAATTATTAAGAGTTCAATTTTTTTTTTTTTTTTTTTTTTTTTTTTGAGACAGAGTCTCACTCTGTTGCCCGGGCAGGAGTACAGTGGCACAATCTCGGCTCACTGCAACCTCTGCCTCCTGGGTTCAAGCGATTCTCCTACCTAAGCCTCCCAAGTAGCTGGGATTACAGATGCGCACCACCATGCTTGTCTAGAGTTCAACTTTTTGAAGGCAGTCTTGCCACCTTCAAAATTTCCAGTAAAATATTTGGCTTTGTTAAATTTGCATTTTACATATATGGTTATAAATGTGAGGTAACTGTCGTTAGTTTGCATTGAAAGCTTCTTTAGTAGTAGTAAAACATACTGTTATTGTAATACCATGAGAATCATCAGGGTAATCCTTGAGTTCCCTTCTCAGTGTTTGAGAAAACAGGTTTTTAAAATACCTTTCTGAAAAGACGAATTTATGTTAAATTGTACTTTTTCAAAATTACTTGATTTTTAATTTAAGTGGTATAGCTTGATGAAACATGACAATAATTCAAATATTTTCTGTTGTAAGGTAATATAGAGCATAAACAGATTTGTTCTTACAATAATGGAGAATGAAAAACATGCAATGAAAATAGCTTATTTAATTTTGGAATGCAACATAATGAGTTTCAAACTTTTGTCATGTTTTGCTTAGGTGATAAGGATTTGTTTACATGGAGGGAACCATTAGCTGACAGTGGGGGGTGGTGTTGCATTTGCGTTGGAGAATATTTATCAAATGACTGCTGTGTGCATAATATTGTATTAAGGGGAAAAACATCACCAAAGTGGAGCCATGTTGATACTAGCTTAAGAATACCTAACATGAGATAAGTACCTTTTATTTTTATTCCATTTGTTTTTTTAGAAAGGGTCTTGCTGTGTTGCCCAGGCTGGAGTACAGTGGTGTGACCCTGACTCACTGCAGCCTCTGCCTCCTGGGCTGAAGTGATATTTCCACCTCCCAAGTAGCTGGGACTACAGGCGTGTACCCCCATGCCTGACCAAATTTTTTTTTTTGTATATTTTTGTAGAGATAGGGTTTAACTAGGTTGCCCAGGCTAGTCTCGAGCTGCTAGGCTCTAGTGGTCTCCGTGAAGTGATCCATCTGCCTCAGTCTCCCAAAGTATTGAGATTGCAAGCGTGAGCCACTGCTCCTGGCTGATAAATACTTTTTACCTGCTAAACATTGCCTGAAGGAAATATTTATAAGTGATATTTTACATTTAGGGTTGCTATCTTTTTAATATATTCATGTGAATTCAAGTTTGATAGATGTTTTTGTGTTAATTCATCTTTTGTGGACAGTTCTATGATAGTTTTCCAGGGCTGCTGTAGCAAAGTGCCACAAACTAAATGGCTTAAAAGAACAGCCATGTATTCTCTCCCGGTTTCGGAGGCTAGATGTTCACAGTCGAGTTGTCAGCAGGGCCATGCTCTTTCTGAGCCTCTTCCTCTTTCCAGCTCCTGGTAGTGGCCATCAGTCCCCAGTGCTCCTTGACCTGTGGCTGCATCACTCCTGTGTCTGTCGTCACGTGGCATTCTCTGTTTGTACCTCTTCCCTTGTATGGACACCACGGCCCAACGCATTCCAGTATAACTTCATCTTAACTAGTTACATCTGCAATGACTCTGTTTCCAAATAACACCACATTCTAGATTACTGGAGTTGGGACTTCAGTACATCTTTTTAGGGGACACAGTTCAACCCATAACAGACTCAGATTTGAAAATCAGGGTGGGGCAAAAGTACATGCTAGCTTAGCTTTCAGCAAACAGGACAGAGGCCTGATGGAAATGGTTTAGCACATCCTCATGACCAAAACTTTACAAATGTTATTTTTTTGATTGTAAAGATTTTGCATGCTCATTATAGAAAATTTAGAAAATCTGGGGGTAAAAAAGAAATGCAAAAATTACTCATATAGCTAACACCCACAGGGAGTCACTGCTGTGTAAAGGAAAACTGGAAGAATATGGTTTTTCCCTATATTTTTGAGATACCACTAATCAGTGTCACTGTGTACTTTTACTTGTGTTTCTGGTATATTTAGGCAAAGAGGATAAAAAAGTCAAATGAATTGGTAGGGCCTTCTTTGAAAGATACGCCATTTTAATTTAAAAGTTGGTTTCTAGCAGTAAATACAAAGATGTTTATTTCCCTCCTCCACTTTTTTCTTCCCTAGGTCTGGGTGAAATAAACTATATGCATGAACTTCTCACAAACCTGGTTCATAAAAGGTATGTTGAAAATGATACAGCTGTGTTCTCCTAAACCCTTGTGTTGTTTCTGCCTTAAACAATTTTAATTATCTCAGTATTTATTTTTGTATTTCATGTATATCTATTCTTTATGGAGATTTTATTTTAGTAATTTCTTAGGTTGCAGGTCTATCCACTCCATTCAAGTGTGGCTTTAGAAGAGCAGAATAATATATTTTTAAGTCCAGTCCCTGGGTACAGAAAGGTAGGAAAACTGGGAAGACAAGTTCTAAGCACTTTAGGTAAATTTTCCTTAGAGACTCTACTCATGAAAAATATTTTCTGGGTGTCGTGGCTCATGCTGGTGTTTCCAGCACTGTGGGAGGCTGAGGCGGGTGAATCGTTTGAGCTCAGGTGTTTGAGACCAGCCTGGTAGCATGGCGAAACCCCATCTCTACAAAAAATATAAAAATTACCTGAGTGCAGTGACACACACCTGTGGTCCCAGCTACTTGGGAGGCTGAGGTAGGAGGCTTGTGCCTGGCTGGTGGAGGCTGCAGTGAGCTGAGATCACACAAGTGCACTCCAGCCTGGGGGACAGAACAAGACTCTGTCTCAAAAAAAAAAAAAACAATTCACATTTCAGCAGTGTGTTCTGTTAGTGGTTAGTCACTTAAACAAGTATTTGCCTGATGAGCCAGGTATGTTGTTTAGTTTTGGGTTTATTTTGTAAATCAGTTTGCTAAAAAGCTAAGATTTTTTATTTTCTCAATTCAGGAATTCTGATGCCTTTTAATTCTTCTTTAGCATTTCTCTAACTTTGGGACTGTTCTGGTGTCCCTGAAACCATTCTGGTGACTGGTTAGAAGCCATATTCTAGGTCCTGCTTCAGGAGGATTTCTTTATCTCAGATTATGTGTGAATGATGGAGTTGTTTTAACTAGACCCTTCTAGAGCTGCTTGAGGTGATCAGGGGGCCTGAGCTGGCAACCTCGCCCCTGGATTGCTTTGGAATCCCTAGGAGCAGCCTTGAGTGGTATTCTAGGGCAACTACAAGCTACAGCCCTTCTTCTAGAAACCTGGTTTTACCCCTGGGCAATTCCAGGACCCCTCTCCACCCCACCAAAGCTACCACCCCAGAAGTCAGGAACAGCTCCCTTTGCCTGTATCCAAGCCCTTGCTGTGTTGTGTGTGGCTGGTTTTCCATTCACCAGGGGCTTCTTGATCAATTGTGGTGTCTGTAAAATAGAAAAATGGCTAATTTTGAAATCTGAGTTCAGTATTTACATTCAGAAGCTTTAAAATAATTTTTGCATTTTCGTAAACTTTGCCTAATGATGTCCAGAATATAGTAGGAATGTCAGCTTTTTTCTTTGATGTTTAACAGATTATTCTGTCCACCAATATTGCAGAGAGTTCTGTCACAGTTCCAGATGTTAAATATGGTAAGATATGTACCTGTTTACCTCCCGGCATTAGCTGTAGTGCCATATTTATTGGCTTATTCACCTCACTCAGGAATTGTTCTTCTCTTCCTCCCCATCTCGCCCTGTTTTGGAAGATGGAATTGAGAAAAGTAGGTTTACGTAGTTTCTCCCATACTCTTAGTTCACCACCTCCTCCTCTGAGTGCAGCATTTCATGCTTTAGGGCAAGCTGGCTAGTAGGAAGTGTTTGGGGTATTCCCACTGGGCCTTGTGGGAAACAACTTTGGGGCTGCCAGGTGGAGTTCTGTGACTGGAGGGAGGCAGATGTGGGGAGGAACTTAGGCCATCTAAGTTCTGAAGGTTGCTTGGCAGGACACCCTGTCAACTCTGGAGCAGACCGCTTTGTCATCCCATTTTCTGTATCTGTGTCTTGTTACTTGGTGAGATTGCTTCACCAATGAGTTTTCTAAATTCATTAATTTATGTTTGAGAACCCAACACATGTGCCCGGCACTGTTTTCAATGCTGGCAGTACAGTGGTGAATAAGACAAAGTCCAGTCCTCATGACTGCTGCGTTCTGGTGGGAGAGAGAGAGACGCTTAGCAGGTAAAAAGGTCTTTATAATTTCAGGTACAGGTCAATGTTGTGTAGGAAAATAAATCAGGGGAAAGGGTTACAGTTACTGGGAAAAAATGATCTTTCAGATAGGATGATGTGGAATTACCTCTTTGAGGAAGTGACATTTTAATAGAGGCCTGAATTAAATGAGGAGCGAGCCATGCGGAAAGGTGGCTGGGGTGTGGGGAACAGGTTTGAGGAGCAGCACACGGCCAGTGTGGCTGGAATGGGTAAACCAGGGCAGATGATAATGAGCGGGTGTTTTGTCTCTGTACCGGGGAAATAGCAGTAAGCAAAATAGACAAAAGCCTTTGTTCTCGTGACACTTTCAGGGGTGGGTAGATAAATACAGATATGTAGTAAGTTACATGATGGTGAGTATATGAAGAAAAAAGAGGGAGTTATTGGGTAGGGAGTGTTAGGGAAGCACCATTGAGATTGTAGCTGGAGTGACCAGGGAATGTGACAAGTCACATGCTGAAGGAGGTTAGGGAGGGAGTCAGGTCCATACCTGGCAGAGTGTTTAGAGTAGGAGAAAGCAAGAGTGTGCTTGATGGTTGTGAAACAGCACCATCAAGCAAGGAGGCCAGGGCAGCTGGACCAGTGTGAACAAAGGGGAAAGGAGCCTGAAGAGAGGCCTGGGGGTAGCAGGGCCCGTAGGGCCTGGTGCATCCTTTGCTGTGCTGGGCAAGATGGAGAATCCTTGGTGAGTTTTGATAACAGAAATGATATAACCTGAAGTTCACTTAACAGGATTTCTCTGGGAATAGACTAGAATGAGGCAAAGGAGATAAAAGGAAGAGAGTTAGGAGGGTATCCCAAGAATCTAGGCGAGAATCGGTGGTGTTTAGAATAGGACAGTAGCGATAGGGGACAGGAGGTACGGGCAGATCCCAGGGAGATTCTGAAGGCAGAGCTGGTGAGGATGTGCTGAGGTGTCTGATGGAGAAATTGTGAGAGACACGTTTGGTCGGCCCTCTAGACGTGTGGCCTGAGAGACTGGAAGGATGGAGGCTCCTGTGAGATGGTGAAGGCTGTGGAAGGAGCAGGGTGGGGTAGGTGAGGAGCTGAGATTTGGGCTGAGACATGTGCTAGATGTTCAGGTGGAGGTGTCGTGGAAGCAGCCGGCTGTGTGAGCTTGGAGACAAGGGCCAGGGAGCAGCTGGCGGGGGCGTCAGCCGGTGACTGGCCTTGGAAGGCAGGAACCTGGCCAAATTCTTCTGGGAGTGCACAGAGGGAGGGTGGCCCCAGTGTTTAAAGGTGGGCAATAAGAGCAGAGGGGCCTCCAGAGCAGTGGGAAGAAAGCCAGTGAGCACAGGGGCCTAGACACCCAGTAGGAAAGGGTCTTGAGGGGATGGAGTGGAGGAGTGCATCAGATGCTCATGGCAGATCAAGGAGAACCTCCCACCGGGGCTGTTGTCAGTGACCTTGACAAGAGCAGCTTTGGTGGAAGCAAGCGTCTGCTTGGAATGGGCTCAAGAAAGAATGGGAAGAAATGAACCAAGAACCGGGGGCGGCAGACAACACTCCACAGGTGTTTTGCTGTAGGGGAGCAGAGGAAATGGGCAGTAGGTGAAGGGGTGGCCCAGGGGAGTGAGTGTTGCTGATGGGAGATCCCCAGTGCTTTGGCTGTGTGAGGGGGAAAGGTGGGGTGGAGGGGAGGAGGCAGGCCACGGATGAGGATACTAAAGCGCAGAGACACTCGGCAGCTTATCCAGCCAGGCACACCGACGTGTACAGATGCACAGACACACACACCCATCCAGACAGACATACACATACCCAGACACCCAGATCCACCCACAGGCACACACAGATGGCGGGATTTGAATTCTGGCAGTCCCTTGCATCAGCTGCTCTTCTGTACTGCTGTTGTAATGATGCTCTTTTGGAGAACGTTACTCTTTCGGGTGCAGTCCAGGTAGGCCTTCTTATGACACGTTGGGTCTTTACACCCAGAGACTCCCAGTACTCAGCAAGAAAGGATGTGACCACCAACTCCCCGTCCTGGGCAGAAGGAGTGGTCAGTGCGTGGCAAATATTTCTGCCTGTTCACTAATTCTTAAGGCTGCATGCTTCAAATGGTTTTATCACTATGCATTGTGATTTATTATGCAATGATCTCTTATTAGCATGGTGTTTATAGTTCTTTTCTTTTTAAATGGCAGTTATAGATTTTTGTTTGACTAGAACTTTGGTCTGTGATGAAGATACAAATTATCAGAGTCTGCGATTGAGTTGGGCCTCTAAAACCAGCTGTAATCAGAGAAGAGGTAAGACATTTTTGTTAAAGCACAGTAATGAGTCAGTGGTGACACAGCGGCACATTCAGGTGGTTTTTTTTTTTTCCCCTGAGACGGAGTCTCGCTCTGTCGCCCAGGCTGGAGTGCAGTGGCACGATCTCGACTCACTGCAAGCTCTGCCTCCTGGTTCTCGCCATTCTCCTGCCTCAGCCTCCCGAGTAGCAGGGACTACAGGCACCTGCGACCATGCCCGGCTAATTTTTTGTATTCTTTTGGTAGAGACAGGGTTTCACCGTGTTAGCCAGGATGGTCTTGATTTACTGACGTCGTGATCCACCCGCCTCGGCCTCCCAAAGTGCTGGGATTAAAGGGGTGAGCCACCGTGCCCGGCCATTCAGATGCTTTTCTAAAAAATTCATTTTTTGCACTTTTTACTCAGATATTTCCTTTCTTGGAACCAGTTTTAAGTTTTTAGCAATGGCTTCTCATATTGTCAGAGTGTCCATTTAAATCCATGCTTCTCCTCTCTTCTAATGTATGAGGTCTTTGTACAAACTGGATAAACCCTATCATCCTGACACTGTTTTTTCCTAAAGTGAAATTAAAAAATTATTGGTGAAGAACTATGGAAACCAAGTGGATCACTTCAGTAATTTTTGATCATCTGATTTGTGTTTCACTTTGATCTTCCTAGAGTTAGTTTTCCTAAAGTGGTTCCACAGAGAGTTCCGGATTTGCTGCATCAGCCACACGTATCACTGGGCAGAGATGAGGGTGTGAGGTCACTTTTGGGGTCTTGGGATGCTTCGACCACAGTGGAGGTGTATTCATGACATACCTGGGACAGGTTGTTAAGATCACCTGTGGCAAGAACTGATTTCACAGAACAGGGTTCTCAGTGCAGACTGAGAAGTGGCTTATTTTTTTATTTTTAGAGAACTTTTTGAGAAGGGTAGATAAAAGGCCATTTCAAGGATACTAAAATACTAAATACACCCCTCAAATAGTAAAGGCAACATTGATTTAATATTTACCATATGCCAGACATTCTTCTAAGTGTTTATTAACTCATTTAATCTTCCTAACGACCCTGTGAGGTAAGTACATGCATAGTGTGTTAATTCAGATTCCCATTTCTTAGAGAAGCAGCTGAGAGGCACGGAAATAGTAACTTGCTCAAGCTTATAGTAGGAAGTGGTGGGAAAGAGATTTGAACTCAGAAATCTGACTCTGGTCTACATTCTTAACCTTTCTGTTGTATCACCTCTCCTGAAGTGACTTGCCTAGAGAGGGGTTAAGAGAATGACTAAGCAGCCGTTAAAACAGGGTCGCAGAGGCCAGGCGCGGTGGCTCACACCTGTAATCCCAGCACTTTGGGAGGCCAAGGTGGGTAGATTGCCTGAGCTTAGGAGTTCCAGACCAGCCTGGACAACATGGCAAAACTCTGTGTCTACCAAAAACACAAAAAATTAGCTGGGCTGGTGGCACATACCTGTGGTCCCAGCTACTCGGGAGGGTGAAGTAGGAGGATCACTTGAGCCTGGGAGGTGGAGGTTGAAGTGAGCCAAGATCACACACACTGCACTCCAGCCTGGGTGACAGAGTGACAGCCCTGTCTCAAAAAAAAAAAAAAAAGTCACAGAGGTTCTCATCACTTTGGAAAAACCTTATGTATTATTATAAAGTTAAGAGAAAAAAGGCTATTAAACTGTAGTCACCTCACTAGGTTTAACCTCCTTCCCCCTCAAACTTCCCAAAAAACTATGCTTAAAAAATGACTAGAAATAGCTGGGTGCGGTGGCTTGCACCTGTAATCCCAGCACTTTGGGAGGCTGAGGCTGGTGGATCATTTGAGGTCAGGAGTTTGAGACCAGTCCGGCCAACATGGTGAAACCCTGTCTCTATTACAAATATAATAATTAGCTGAGTGTGGTGGCACGCACCTGTAATCCCAACTACTTGGGAGGCTGAAGTCTGAGAATTGCTTGAACCTGGGAGGTGGAGGTTGCAGTGAGCCTAGATCACGCCACTGCACTCCAGCCTGGGCAACAGAGCAAGACTGTCTCAAAACAAAAAACCCTCAACAAAAAATGACTAGAAATAAATATACAAAAATGTTAAAAGTGATTATCTTTGGGTTAGTCTTGGGATTATAGGAGTTTTGTCTACCTTTTTGTATATTCAAAATTTCTATAGATATTTATTATAAAATTTCTTCCTTTACAGGATATTGCAAAAATAGTACATAGAATCCTTTGAATCCTTCTCTTACCTTCTCCTGGAGTAGGACATTTGTATAAGTACAGTCAACCAGGAAATTGACATAGTGTAACACTGTTAGACCATACACCTTGTTTCACAGTTTTCCTTGTATCGTGTGTTTGATTCTCTGCAGTTTGATCCTGTGTGTAAGTTTGTGTAACCACTACTGTGATCAGAACACAGAACTGTCCTGTCCCACTGCTATGCAGGGGTGGCCCTGTGCTGCCCCCTTGCAGCCATACCTGCCCCTAATACTCTGCCTGCCAACTGGTGACCCATCTTCATCTCTGCAGCTTTGTCATTTCCGGGATGTTAGATAAATGGAATCACACAGTATGTGACCTTTTGAAATTGTCTTTTTCCAAGACTTACCATAGTGTTCTTAGGAGCCATCTAAGCCAATACAAGCTGCATGCATGTATCAGTGGCTCATTCCTTTTTATTACTAAGTAGTATTCCACTGAACATTTACCTGTTTAAGGACATTTGAGGTTTTTCCAATTCTTGCCGTGTGAATAAAACGGCTGTGAATATTCATGTACGGGTTTTTGTGTGGCCATAAGTTTTCATTTCTCTGGTATAAAAACCCAAGAATATAATTACTGGGTCATGTGGTAAATCTATGTTTAGTTTCTTTTGTTTTGAGATGGAGTCTCACTCTGTCGCCAGGCTGGAGTGCAGTGGCGTGATCTCTGCTCACTGCAACCTTCACCTTCCGGGTTCAAGCAATTATCCTGCCTCAGCCTCCCTAGTAGCTGGGACTACAGACGTGCCCCACCATGCCCAGCTAATTTTTGTATTTTTAGTAGAGACAGGGTTTCACCATGTTGGCCAGGCTGGTCTCTAACTCTTGAACTCATGATCCTCCTGTCTTGGCCTCCCAAAGTGCTGGGATTACAGGCATGAGCCACTGTGCCCAGCCTATATTTAGTTTTATAAGGCACTACTCTTTCCATGGTGGCTGTGTCATTTTACATTCCATGAGCAATGTGTGAGATCTATTTTTTCCATATTCTTGCCAGCACCACTGTTAAAAAAAAAATTTTGGCCAGACACGGTGGCTCATGCCTGTAATCCCAGCACTTTGGGAGGATGAGATGGGCAGATTGCATGAGCCCAGGAGTTTGAGATCAGCTTGGGCAACGTGGCAAAACCCTATCTCTATAAAAAATACAAAAATTAGCCAACCATGATGGCATGTGCCTATACTCCCAGCTACTCAGTTGGGTAAGGTGGGAGGATGGATTGAGCCTGGGAAGTCGATGCAGTTGAGCCATGATTGCGCCACTGCACTCCAACCTGTGTGACAGTGAGATGCTGTTCTGAAAAAAAAAAAAAAAGAAAAAAATTTTAGACAAATTAAACTTAACAGAGTTTTAAAGAACATTTTGCAAATGGGTCTGCCCCTGAACTGGAAGAGGTTTAGAGAGACTCTGGTACTGTTGCATGGTCAAGGAAGATTTATGAACAGAAAAAGGAAAGTGATGTGTAGAGAACAGAAGTGAGTTACAGAAATGGCCAGACTGACTATAGCTTGGCATTGGTCATCTTTGAATGTGGTTTGAGCAGTTGGTTGCCTTTGATTGGCTGAAACCCGGTGATTGGCATAAGGGTGGGTTATAGTCTGTTTGCATATGTAGTTAGGTTATAGTTTACTATGTGCAGAGAGACTTTTAGGCTGAACTTAAAATATGTAAGGAGGCATCTTTAGGCTAAACTTTTTTCTTTTTTTCTTTCTTTTTTTTTTTTTTGAGACGGAGTCTTGCTCTGTTGCCAGGCTGGAGTGCAGTGGCACGATCTTGGCTTACTGCAAGCTCTGCCTCCCGGGTTCATGCCATTCTCCTGCCTCAGCCTCCCGAGTAGCTGGGACTTCAGGTGCCCGCCACCACGCCTGGCTAATTTTTTGTATTTTTAGTAGAGACGGGGTTTCACTGTGTTAGCCAGGATGGTCTTGATCTCCTGACCTCATAATCTGTCCACCTTGGCCTCCCAAAGTGCTGGGATTACAGATGTGAGCCACTACGCCCGGCCAGCATCTATCTGCTTTTAAAATTTTTAGTTTGATTATTTTGCATTTAGTATGAGTGACTTTATTTTGGATTAGCCTGGTCTGTTGGAGCCTAGTGTATGAGTTTAGTCCAAAACAATAGTCTCTCATCATTTTGTTTAACAATTTCCTCCTTTTGGTCAGATTTTGACTTAGGTGAGAGTGTGACCAAAACTTAGGGCTTTAGTGTCACTCTCAGTTATTGTCATTTTGGGTTTTTAGTCTTGACATGTTATTTATGGGCTATGGTTTTTTCATGATGACACTTTTTTTTGAGCTTTTGTTGTTTTAAGTGAAGAAGAGACTGACGTTTTTATGTATTCATTTTTGAGACAAGGTCTTGCTCTGTCACTCAGGCTGGAGTACAGTGGCATGATCATGGCTCACTGCAGCCTCAACCTCCCAAGCTCAAGCAATCCTCCCACCTCAGCCTCCCGAGTGGCTGAGACTACAAGTGTGTGCCACCACACCCAGCTAATTTTTTATTTTTTTGTGGAGACAGGGATCTCACTATGTTGCCCAGGCTGGATCTCACTATGTTGCCCAGGCTGGACTCAAGTGATCCTCCTACCTCAGCCTCCCAAAGTGCTGGGATTACAGTTACGAGCCACCACACTCAGCCAACATTTTGTAGATGGCTGTATGTAAACATTTAAAACTTTTGAGAGAATACAGTGTACCAGGGAGACTACTATTATGACTGTTAGGAGGATAATACCAAAAGTTTGGAATATGTTCTTTAGCCAGGGTTTCCATGAACCATACCAATGAAAATCAAATAGATCAAAGAATGAGTCAGATAAAGAGGCTTGCTTTTTTTTTTTTTGTGCGGTGGCTCAAGCCTGTAATCCCAGCACTTTGGGAGGCTGAGACAGGCGGATCACAAGGTCAGGAGATCGAGACCACCCTGGCTAATACGGTGAAACCCCGTCTCTACTAAAGAATACAAAAAACTAGCCGGGCGACGAGGCGGGCGCCTGTAGTCCCAGCTACTCGGGAGGCTGAGGCAGGAGAATGGCGTGAATCCAGGAGGCGGAGCTTGCAGTGAGCTGAGATCCGGCCACCGCACTCCAGCCTGGGCGACAGAGCCAGACTCCGTCTCAAAAAAAAAAAAAAAGAGGCTTGCTTTTAAGCAAGCAGTCCGTTTATCTTTATCTTGAGTCTTTTTTTTTTTTTTGAGATGGAGTTTTGCTCTTGTTGCCTAGGCTGGAGTGCAATGGCGCGATCTTGGCTCACTGCAATCTCTGACTCCCGGGTTCAAGTGACTCTCCTGCCTCAGCCTCCTGAGTAGCTGGGATTACAGGCGCATGCCACCATGCCCGGCTAATTTTTTGTATTTTTAGTAGAGATAGGATTTCACTATGTTGGCAAGGCTAGTCTCGAACTCCTGACCTCAGGCGATCCACCTGCCTCAGCCTCCGAAAGTGCTGGGATTATAGGCATGAGCCACCGTGCCCGGCCTAACTGATTCTTTATAATACCTGATGTGTTTATCTATGTATAATAAGTAGTGTCAGCAACTTTTTTTTTCCAATCTAACCAGTAAGTAATCTAGAGAAATTTTATTACCTAGCACAACTTTAGCGAGAGAATTTAAAAAAGTTTGTTGTGTAATCATAGGCTTTGTAGTAGAATCTATTCTAGAGCCTATTAGGAGTGATACATTTTTAATTATTGTCTTATTTACTCTAAACCATGGGAAAAGAGACCTAACAAATGACGTCTATCTAGAAGGGTGAAGGCCTCTTGGCAATGTTTTCTTTAACCTATGATGTAGGTCAAGAGGGATGAACCAATGGTTTGTTTCTGACTGATTATGGATTAACAAAGGTACTATTAAAATTTTTTATATCTGCCTTTTGTCTTTTGTTTATTAAGGCATAAGAGAGTCCATGTGTAAGGTTGGCTGTAAAATCTTTCACCAATAAAAGTATACCCCATGAGTGTACATAATCACCTCTTTTTTTAGGGAAGTTACTGTATGCATTATTGTTTATAGAGGCAGAAGCAAGGGGAAAAATAAGAGGTTGGAGTCTCATGATAGAGAAGTCTTAATTTGTGATCTTGGGAAAGCTGTTCACATCTGGGATGTTGTCTGCTTTTGGGGAGAAACTTTTTTGGTTAGCTTTACCTTAAGGTTTCTAATGGGTGTATAGTTTTTAAGAGTCTGGAGGGGCTCTTTTAATTTGTGAGATTATGCACTTAAGCTTTGAGATCCCAAAGTTTTGTAATGTGGGTGGCAAGGGCAGTCTTTCTCTGATGTTGTTTTTAGAAGAGTCAATCTCTGGGTTTTAGATGGTGAAGTATTTGATTGTCCTTAGTTGGTGGACCATGAAAAGCTTTTTTTTAACCTGGTGAAAATATATTTTGGTATAATGCATTAAAGTCTTGTGGCATTTAGTCATACTAGAGTTTAGTAGCAGAAGATACATGAGACTCTATTATCAGGTGCATAGAGGCCTTTTAGTGACTATTTTACAAGGGATTACCTTCTGTTTTTTATTGAAGTGGATTTGATTGTCTTCAATCTGTAATTCCTTTGACTATGACAATCTAGTTAGTTTTTTCTAATGCTATTGTATCTGTAATACTTTATTTAACTGTTTTATAACTTGTCTAGTGAAACAAGCACTTCTGTCACTGGAGATTTTTTTATGAATGACCCATGAGAGAACACATTTTCTAGTAAGCTATTTGGAATAATTTCAGTGGACTTTGGATAACAGGGGTGGTGATCCCTAGTTTTTGGCATCTGGCCCTGAGGTGATTAAGGCAGAAGAATATTGCCTCCTGGGTGCACAGTCCATACAGAGGACGGAGGATGTATGGCTGTGGTTGGTTAGTTTTACATACCAAAGACATGTTCCTGGCTGGACCCTTTGCTCTAAGAATTGGCTAGTCTTGGGAGGGGCAGTCTCACCCCAGCCAGAAAGGTTTTTAAAAATACCAAAGCATCATGCTATACAGAAAATAAAAAGTATTTAGAATATAAATTGCATTTGCATTTTTGTAAAGAAAATCACTTGCATGTGCTTGCTCTTGCTGTTTCTGGGTTCTTGGTTCTGTCCCATTGCCCTTTCTCTTTCCCTCCGCCGGCACTGTACTGCCTTGATTACTGTAGAGGAAGTTGTTATATCAAACAGAGTGATTCTTCCTACTTTATTCTTCATTTTCAAAATGGTTTTCAATATTCAAAGTCTTTGGTCTTGCCAGATGGATTTCAGAATAAGCTTGTTTATAGATACCAAAGAAGTTTCGTGCTTTTGATAGGAATTATGTTAAACCCATAGATGAATATGTGGAAAATTGACATAGTGACTATGTTGAATCTTCCAATCTCTGAGTACTATATGTGTCTCTGTTTAGCCGTCTTTGGTTTCTTTCATTGACAGTGTGTAATTTTCAGTGTATAGATCCTGTATGTGCTGTGTTAAATTTATGCCTCAGTATTTCATTTGACTTAGAGTGATTGTAAATGACATTGTGTTTCAATTTTGGTTTCCATATGTTCATTACTAGTATCTGGACATGTGGTTGATTTTTGTGTGTTGATCTTGTATCCTGCGTCTTTGCTGAATTCACTTATTAGTTCTTGGAAGGCTTTTTTTTGGGTGTTTGTTTTTGTGATGTCTTGGGATTTTCGTAGATCATCCTGTCATTTGCACATAAGGTGGGTGGTGGTGGAGGAAGAAGCCCAGATTCTCCACAGTCTCCTGGCAGTGAGGAGGATGCCGGGAAGGCAGACAGGGCAGCAGGGGACAGGATCCAGATCCCCGAAGGTGGGGAAGGAATGGTTTTTGGGTTGCCTCATTTCTTTTAAAGCTGCATTTTAAGACTCCCTCCTACCCCTCCCTCCACACTCTCTACTTGGACAATTTTATTACATGTTAGGATAAAAGAGTTGCTACTTCATAGGTGATAGAGTCATAAGAGAGTAGCAGTTTATGTCATGGTCTCCGTGGGCCAGCCTTGGTTCTGAGCCTTCTGCTTGTTCCTCACTCAGTCACGTAATGTGGTGTGGCTGACAGCTGGGAGGGTGCTTTGCAGTGGGGCGAGGATGGGTGGGTGGCAGAAGCCGTTGGAAGCACAAGCTGTTGAGACACCCTCCTCGATGGCATCGTAGGGCCTGTCGCTAACCTCGTGACTTTCTATTATGAACTGTGCGTTTTCCAGAAGGGTGTACTGGGTTTCTGTTGCATATTGGGCCAAGGTTGTCTTCTTCGGAAATATGCATTAGATTTGATAATATTGGTCACTGAGTAGAAGTCAGCATTTAGTCTTGTTCTAATTTATTCTAACTTTTTAGGATAGTCATTCTTATTTAGAATAACATTTAAAATAAGAATAACTTATTAAGAATACACTAACATTCTAAAAGTGTTACTGACATGGTCTAGTAGAAGACACTTAAGGCTTTGCTTAATTAATATTTAATGACTGTTTAAAAATATATCTTCATGCTGATGTTAAAGTAATTAATGCCAAATGCTGTTTGCACATCTTTCCTTTGAAGGCCGTGCTGGACGAGTGTCTAGAGGGTACTGTTACCGGCTGGTACACAAGGATTTCTGGGACAACTCCATCCCTGATCATGTTGTTCCTGAGATGTTGGTAATTCACTTTGGTCACTGTCAACGTTATTTATTTATTTATTTATGAGACGGAGTCTTGCACTGTTGCCTCAGCCTCCCAAGTAGCTGGGATTACAGGTGCGCACAGCACCACGCCCAGCTGATTTTTTGTAGTTTTAGCAGAGACGGGATTTCACTATGTTGGCCAGACTGATCTCGAACTCCTGACCTCGTGATCCACCCGCCCGCCTTGGCCTCCCAAAGTGTCAAAGTTGATAGTTTTGCCAAATAGTCTTAAGTAATATAATTTCTAGTGTCATCTAATTTTGGTTCCAGAAAAATCCTTGTCTTGCCACATTCCTCCTCACTCACAATCCGGGCTCACTATTGATTACACATCAGGCTACTGTCTAGGGCGTTACCCACATTTCACAGTTTTAATGAGAGGATGTTTTCTGGTATCTGTGGGCTCTATAATAGGATTGTCTTTAAATGCTGCTGTTTTCTATGTCCCTTTATAATGAGTAATTGTGGAATCAGCTTTTTTTCTTCCTCTTTTCTGTGTCTCTCCCCTTCTTTTGTCCTCCTCCTCTTTTTTCTTCTTTTCCTCTCCCTGCTTTCTTTCTCTCCCACTTTTTAGCCCCTCTTTTCTTTCTCTTTTTGCTTCCTTCTTTCTCTCCCCATCTTTGTCTTTTTCCGTCTCTCTCTCCTGTTCTTTCTCCTCTCTCCCCTCTCTTCTCTCTCTCCCTCAATCCTCTCCATTTTTTCCTTCTCTCCTCTCCTCTCCTCCTCTTTCCCTCTGAAGCACTGGTTATGTGAATCGGCTAACTGATTTAGTTACATTATTATTTCTAATCTCAGGCTTGGTTCTTTTCAGCGTTGTCCATTAGGAAGCACAATCTTGAAAGCGAAATTACTCGACATGGGTGAGCCGAGAGCTCTGCTGGCCACTGCCCTTTCCCCGCCTGGTCTGAGTGACATTGAGCGCACCATCCTTCTACTAAAGGAGGTAGGACCACCTGATGGTTAGTACATCTATAGAGCTCTGTTCTACTGCGGCTCCCTCAGTCTCTGCCTCACTTTCCCACTAACTCTGTTCCTCAGCCTCCTTCTGGCTTTCTTCGTCCATTCCTGGAAACCCTGCTCTTCCGCCTCGGGATTCTTTGACTGCACACCTGACTCATACTCTGCCCTTTGAACTTGTAACGGAGGCCTTGGTACAAGCTGTATCCTAGTGTACATACTGTGCTGGGGCTGTGGACGTTCTGCTTCTGACCTTCAAAGTTGAGGATGCCTCTGGTGTTTTACCTTCTCTATTGTGACTGATTGATTGATTAACTGGGTCTTGCTCTGTTGCTTAGGCTGGAGGGCAGTGATGTAATTATGGCTTACTGCAGCCTCAAACTCTGGGCTCAAGTGACCCTCCTCCCACTATGGCCTCCCAAGTAGCTGAGACTGAGGTGTGAGCCACCACACTTGGCTTCCTTTAATAAAAAAATCTGATAGCTCCTTGGGTTTCTATGAAAAACACTGTGTCAAGTTAAGGAATTTTTTTCCCCATACATAGTTCAGTAAGGTTTTGTCGACAGTGGCAGCTGGGAGATCCTTCACTTAGTACTGTGCATGCCGTATTTGTTCAAGAGTGAGGTGAGTAGACTTTTGTGAAAGTCCTATAGTGTTACCTCCTAGGATCATACTTTAAAAAAAATAGTAAAATGTGTTCTAAGTTTCAAGGGAAAATTTAAAAAGTTTTTTTTGGGTAGCATATCAGCCTTTCATAAAGTGACTTAGAGCCTTATTCACCAAAATGTGGTCTTCATTTCCTGTTTTGGACTCTCCACCTTCAGGGGAAAAAGTATGAGTAAGTCAGTGCTTGCTAATAACACTAATTTTATTGTATAAAGGTTGGAGCACTTGCAGTGAGTGGGCAGAGAGAAGATGAAAACCCCATGATGGCGAATTGACCTTCTTAGGAAGAGTTTTAGCCCAGCTTCCTGTAAATCAGCAACTTGGTAAACTCATAGTCCTTGGACATGTATTTGGATGTCTAGATGAATGTCTTATTATAGGTAAGTGTGAGAACAAATAAATGCTAATGGGAAGTTTATATAACACCACTGTCACAATCTTACATTCTTCTTGTTTATTTTTTATGGTTAGCGGCAGCTCTTTCTTTGAAGAATTTTTTTGCAATGCCTTTCCGGCAGCATCTCGATGGATATAGGTACTGAACATTCATATTTTAAAGTGTCACTGTATTTTAATGGTATGGAATGACACCATTATCTGTTTGTAGGAACAAAGTGAATTTCTCTGGCAGTAGCAAGAGTGACTGCATTGCACTTGTTGAGGCATTTAAAGTAAGTTTTCTGTTGTGTAAACCATGAAAGCAGCTACCACAGATTGTTAGTACATTTTCATACTACAAATGTATGAGGTAGAAAGAGACAGTGTTTTATCTTGTGAAAGTATTATTGGGGTTATTGGTATCCAATGTTAAATTAACTGTGCTGGAAGAAGTGGGTGAGATGGAAATCCAATTTTATGAAATTGATTGAAAAAATTAAATTTGTACATTTTTATGTTGGAAATTTTCAACAGTTTGTTGAGATTGGACTTAAAAAAAATTCAGTGAGCTAACACACTATTTTGAAACTTTGGATCATTTATTTTCAGACATGGAAGGCTTGCAGACAGAGAGGGGAGCTGCGGTACCCGAAGGTTGGTGAGCCCTTTCCAGCCGCTTTCTAGATGGCTGGGAGTGATGAGAGAAGGACTGTCTTGGCACAGTCATGGCATGTGAATCATGATGTGCCGCCTGCAGCTGGAGTCGAGGTCACTGTAGACAGTGCTCGCACGGCTGTCTCAGGAGTGGCAGGCCATAATCTCTGCAGACTGGTCCTTTTGCTTCCATCGCTTCTCAGGAGGCTGCTCGCTCCCAGGCCTATGCTGGAGCTGTGCTGCTTGTTTCACGGCTTCACATTGTACTGATCTTGCCGTGGTGTCTGTAGCCTCTTTGGCTGTGAGTATTTCATAGCTGTGGGTGCTGGGTTGGACATGTCAGTTCAAAATTGAGAGCCATGTGCCTGCTGTTGCTGTTTTCAGCTCTTTTAGATAATGGGCTTAAAAGAAATGTAATCTGTTACCCTCCATTTTATTCTTTTTTTTTTTTTTTTGTCAGGCTTTGTTCTTCTTCTAAACTTATTTGGTTCAACAGACTGTTTACAGGTCTGCTGTTTCTGTGTTGAGATTTGCTGTGCCTAGATATATCGCTACTAATAAGTATATGAGTTAGCTGTTTAAAGTCTTTTAAAGACTCAGCTGTATTATTTTTCTTGTTGGTATATAATTTGTCAGACATCTTTTTTCAAGATAATCAAGTTATGTCTACCTTTAATTTTTGAGACAGGTGAACTCAGAAGAGTTTCTGTATCGTGTTTATGGTTGATTATTATGCTCTCTGGCTTCAATGTAAAATTGGGTGTACCTGGAGAGGGAGTGCCACGGTCAACTTGAGTACATGTTTAATAGCTCAGTAATTTACATTCATTATTAAATTTTTGGATGAAACGTATTAAACTAGCTAAATTCAGCTCTAATTTATTACCTTAATATTGAGTATTCTGCTTTTATATATTTAAAGGATGAACTTAATTGGGGACGGTTAAATTACATTCAAATCAAGAGAATTAGAGAGGTAAGTTAAGTTTTTGACCAAATGGATGCAAATAAAGTTGACTTATAAAGTATTTATTAAGTAACAACAGTACATGGGTAGTAATGAGTATTCTAAGAAGTGTATTTCCTGCCTGTTTCCAGCTTTAGTAGGAGTGTCTCTTTCACCTTTCAGTAGAACTACTTGGGTTTCTAATAAATACTTCTTTTCAAGTTAAGGAATATTTTTTTCCCGATACATAGTTTAATGAGGAATGGTTGTGTAATCTTGTTGTATTGTCTTTTCAGTATCTGTCAGGATAAACAGATTGGGTGTGGTGGCTCACACCTGTAGTCCCAGCTACTGGGGAAGCTGAGGTGAGAGGTTTGCATGAGCCTGGGAGGTAGAGGCTTCAGTGAGCCGTGATTGCACCAGTATACTCTAGCGTGGGTGACAGAGTGAGAGCCTGTCTTGAAAAAGAAAAAGATAAACATATGGTGTTTTAATTTTTAACCTACAATACAGTCTTGCATTGCTTAATGACAGGGATACATTCTGAGAAATGAGTAATTACATGGTTTTATGCTTGTGCAAACAGCATAGAACATACTTATACAGCCCTAGATGGTGTGCCCCGCTACCTGGGCTGTATAGTGTAGCCTGTGGCTTCTAGGCTGCAAACCTGTACAGCATGTGACTGTATTGAACACTGTAGGCAATTACAACAAAATGGTAAGTATTTCTGTACCTAAACATAACTAAACGTAGAAAAGGTGCAGTAAAAATATGGTTATAAAACAGGGTTTCCCAACACCTGGGCTGTACTCTCCTTATGAGAATGTAAGTAATGCCAGATCTGAGGTGGAACAGTTTCATCCTGAAACCATCCCCACGCTCTCTGGTCTGTGGAAAAATTGTCTTTCATGAAACTGGTTCCTGGTGCTAAAAAGGTTAGGGATCACTGGTATAAAAGATAAAAATGGCATACCAATATAGGGAGCTTACTGTGAGTGGAGCCTGCAGGACTGGAAGTGGCTCTGGGTGAGTCAGTGAGTCAGTGAGTGAGCTGTGAGGGAACGTGGAGGCCCAGGACGTCACTGCACATGACTGTAGACTTTATAAACACTGCAGACTTGCGCTACACTAAGTTCATAAAGTTTTTTAAAACATTAATTGTGACTTAGTATAACTTCTTTAACTTGATAAACTTTTTAATTTTTTAAAAACTTTTTTGGCTCTTATAATAACACTTAGCTTAAAACACAAACACATTGTATAGCTATGTAAAAATATTTTCTTTCTTTATATCCTTATTCTATAAGTTTTTATCTATTTCCTTATTTATTTGGTTCTTGAGATAGGATCTTACTCTGTTGCCCAGGCTGGAGTGCAATGGCATGATCACAGCTCACAGAAGCCCTGACTTCCTGGGCTCAAGCAATTCTTCTGCTTCAGTCTCTGCAGTAGGTGGAACTACGGGCATATGTCACCACTTCTAAATTTTTTTTTTTTTTTTTGAGATGGAGTCTTGCCCTGTCACCCAGGGTAGAGTGCAATGACGCCGTCTCGGCTCACTGTAACCTTCGCCTCCTGGGTTTAATTCTCCTGCCTCAGCCTCCCAATTAGCTGGGATTACAGGTGTGCATCACCATGCGTGGCTACTTTTTTGTATTTTTAGTAGAGATGGGGTTTCACCATGTTGGCCAAGCTGGTCTTGAACTCCTGACCTTGTGATCTGTATGCCTTGGCCTCCCAAAGTGTTGGGATTACAGGTGTGGACCACTGTGCCTGGCCTAATTTTTTTTTATTCTTTATTTTTTTGTAGACACAGGGTCTCACTTTGTAGCCCAGGCTGGTTTTATCTATTTTTAAAAATAATTTTTATTTGTTAAACTTTTTTGTTAAAAACTAAGACACACATACACATTAGCCTAGGCATACACAGAATCAGGGTCATCAGTATCACTGTCTTCTACCTCCACATCTTGTCCATTGGAAGGTCATCAGGGGCAGTAACACATGGCGCTGTCATCTCTTACAGTGTAAGAATGCTTTTTCCTGGATACCTCCTGAAGGACCTGCCTGAGGCTGTTTTACAGTTAACTATTTTGGTTTGTTTCCTTTTTTTTTTTTTGCTGCTGCTGCTTTTTTTTTTTTGCTGCTGCTGATTTCAAGACATGTGAAGTTATTTTTTTGTTTTTTAAATAAATAGGAGTATATACTCTGAAATAATGATGGTATAGTATGATAAATCTTTAAGCCAGTAACATAGTTATTTATTATCATTATCAGGTACAATTGTCCCTTGGTATATAAAGGAGGGTTGGTTTCAGGACCCCTGTATACCAAAATTCATGAATACTCATGTCCTGCAGTTGGCCCTGTGGAACCCATGTACACGAATAGTCGGCCTTCCATATACTTGGGCTTGCATCCCTTGAATACTGCATTTTTGATCCGCATTTGGTTAAGAAAAACCTGCATATAAGTGGGCCCTCACTGTTCAACCCCATGTAGTTCAGGGGTCAACTGAAATGTACTGTATGTATTGTGTGTGCTAGACTTTCATATGATTGGCAGCACGGTAGGTTTGTTTACACCAGCTTCACCACAGACACATGAGTACACGTGGTGCACTACAACAGCTGTGATGTGACCAGGCAACAGGAATTTTCTAGCTCTGTTACAGTCTGATGGGACCACAGTTCTATATGTGTCCATGGTTGACTGAGACACTGCTGTGTGGTGCATGACTTATACATGAATACATGATGGATTTCCCACTGTTGACCCAACCACGTGTTCTCAGAATAAACTCCACTTGTTTGTAATGTTTTCTCCCAAAACATTGCTAGGTTCTGATTGCCAATATTTTCTCTAGAATTTTTGCCTCTGTATTTATAAGTGAAATTGGCCTCTGGTTTACGTGTGTGTGCATGTGTGCGCACGTGCATGCACAACACTATCAGATGCTGGTGTCGATACCACCCTGGTAGGACGAGCATCTTTCTGTGTCCAGGAACCATTTTAATCAACAGTTTAATAACTAGAAATGTATTTCCTATGTATTTGATAGAACGCATTCAAAAACATCTTTGGGATTAGTGCCTTTTTGAGGGATCAGTTTAAAAAAATATTTTCAATATCCCTGGGAGTTATTGATCCATTCTGGGTTCTAATTCTTCTGGAGTCATTTTTGAGGAGTTATGTTTTTCATTCAGGTACCCGTTTAATCCAAATCATGAAGTTTATTGATGTATAGTTACATGTAATTTTTGTAATTTCAAATTCATGTCCAATGGTAACACCTTTCTTGTTCTTATTATTGTGTATTGTGTACTCTCATTGTTTTTTGATTATATTTGTATATTCAGGGAGTCCCTAAGACCATCCTCAGGTTCACTGATTGGCTAGAAGGACTTGCAGAAGTAGAAAAGCTGTTATGCTTATGCTTATGATTTATTTTAGCCAAAGGATATGGATTAAAATCAGTAAAGGTTAAAAAAAAAAAAAAGGTCCATGGGAGGAGCCCTGGGGAGACCAGGTGCAGACTACCAAGTGTCCTTTCCCAGTAGAGTCTTATGGACAGTGATTAATTCTCTCAGCCGCACTGTGCGACGACAGGCATGAAATATTGCAACCAGGAAGCTCCCCTGAGCCTTGGTGTCCAGGGTTTTTATTGCGCATTGGTTATGTAGGCCTAGAGTACCCATGTGGCTGACCTTAGTTACTCAGTCTTCAGTCCCTCTAGAGGAAACTGTTACCCTATGGCCCAAGGCCCCACCATAAATCATATTCTAGCGTAAACTCTTTTGTGTGGCCCAAGGCCCCAGGTAAGCATAGATACTCTTTTTAGGGAGGATAAGAGTTCCTGGAGGCTTGGCAATGACCTTTCAGGAGCTGGACCAGGGCCAAACCTTTCTCTGGAATGTGCGTGTTCTCAACAGCCAGGCCTGCTGGATTACTCCTTTACTGCACAGTCTGCAAGATTCCTTTGTGTTGTTGTATTTTCAGAGAGCTTACTCTTAGTTTCATTTGTCAGTTTTCTTGTCTATGTTTTTTGGGAGGGAAGGAAGAGGTGGGGGATTCTAAATCATTGCTTTTTGTTTTTTTCCCATTAATTTAGTTATCCTGTGACTTTTAGTTTACTTGAGTCTTTCTGAAATTAATATTTAATATTAATAATATTTTCAGTCTTTCTAATTAAAAGCATTTAAGGCTATGAATTTTATTATGAGTAGCTTTAGCCACATCCCACTGATTTTTGACATTCCTGTCTATAATTTCTTTTAGTGTTGGTTTCCTCTCTGACTAAAGAGTTTATTTTTATTTTTTAGAGACAGGGTCTTTGTCTCCCAGACTGGAGTACAGTGGCATGACCATAGCTCACTGCAGCCTCAAACTCCTGGGCTCAAGCAGTCCTTCTGCCTCAGCCTCCCAAAGCTCTGAGAGGTGTGAGCCACCATGTCCAGCCCTGAAATGTTTTTAAATATCATTTTTTTCTTGTTAATTTCTGATTTTATTGCTTTTAAGTATAGAAAGTGGCATAGTCTTGGTTTTTAATTCGTTCAGTTACATGTGATTACAGTTACATGAAAGAGTCCCATCCCTCAGGCGTACAGAGGCGAGCATCTGAGAGTACTCTCCCTTGCTTCCCATGTCCCAGGCTTTTCCTCCCTCCACAGAGAAGAGAGTGGCTGCTAAGTTTTTCTGTCCTTTCAATTCTTTTTAGTTGTTATTTCCCCCAGTTATGTTCACACTTTTGACTGTATTCTTTTTGTAATTGAGATAATTTAGTGGTGACTTAATTTATGATCAGTTCATAGGTATTTGGAGTTGTGTATTTTCACATGTGCACATTAAAGTTTGACATTTTGTGTGAAACAGTTTTTATTACAACTGGATATTGATTTTATTTTCCTGTTTGGAGGGACTGTTTGGCCATAGGTCATTTAGTTTGTTTTTAATCACAAAAGCAGCACATGTTCATGGCAGAGGTTGGAACGTGTTTCCAGGACCTAAAGCGAGGCTGTGGTCATGGCTCTCTGCTATTCTGATCTCTGGGTGGGCACAGTTATGCGTTTGCACTGGTTCCCATCAGGGGTGTGTGTTTATAAACAGATCATGGAGCATATATGATTTTGTATTCTGGTATTTTCTATAAGTGTTATACTGTTCATCTTTAACATTACTTATTAATTTATTTCTAATAAGATGATTCTTGCCAGGCACAGTGGCACATGCCTATATTGCCAGTTGTTTGGTAGGCTGAGGCAGGAGGATCACTTGAGCATAGGAGTTCTGGGCTGTAGTGCGCCATGCCGATTTGGTGTTGCATTAAACTCAACACCGATACGGTGACCTCTTGGGAGCCAGGAACCACCGTATTGCCTAAGGAGGGGTGAACCAGCCCACCTTGGAAAGGGAGCAGATCAGAACTCCTGTGTTGATCAGTGTGGGATTGTGCCTTTGAATAGCCACTGTGCTGTCTAGCCTGGGCAATATAGCAAGATCTTGTCTCTAAAAATAAATTTTAGGCCAGGCGCAGTGGCTCTTGCCTGTAATCCCAGCACTATGGGGGGCTGAGGTAGGCAGATCACGAGGTCAGGAGATTGAGACCATCCTGGCTAACATGGTGAAATCCTGTCTCTACTAAAAATACAAAAAAATTAGCTGGACGTGGTGGGGGGCACCTGTAGTCCCAGCTACTCAGGAAGCTGAAGCAGGAGAATGGCGTGAACCTGGGAGGCGGAGCTTGCAGTGAGCTGAGATTGCGCCACTGCTCTCCAGCCTGGATGACAGAGTGAGACTCTGTCTCAAAATAATAATAATAAAAATTTTAAAAAGATTATTTCTTTCTTTTTGTCTTTTTTTTGGAGACAGAATCTTACTCTGCCAATTTTTTTTTTTGTAGAGACTGGGTTTCACCGTGTTTCCCAGACTGGTTTTGAACTCTTGAGTTCAAGTGATCTCCCTGCCTTGGTCTCCCAAAGTTCTGGGATTAGAGGCATGAGTCACCGCACACAGCTAAAAGATGATTCTTAATTAGCTGCAGTGTTTCATTCTATAGATGTATTTATACTTTACCATTGTGCACTTATTTTCTAGTGTTTTCACTGCTCTGATAACATATGTACCTTTGAGACATCAGATTTCCATGTATTTTTCTTAGGTGGCTGAATTATATGAAGAATTGAAGACTCGAGTCTCACAGTTCAACATGCATGTTGATTCTCGGCGACCTGTCATGGACCAAGAGTATATATATAAGCAGCGATTCATCCTACAGGTGTGCTGGAGTTTCCTGGATAGTTTTATCCTGATTCTTTGTGCTTACAGGGTCTTGTGGTTGAGAAACCACTTATTCTTGCTTTCTGATACAAACCAAATCTCAAAGGAAATTTTAGGTCCATAATGTTCATACTGTGTTTGGGAACCAGGAAACATTCTTGTCTTTCATAGTTTGCATTATTTGTTGAGTTGATGATTCATGTAGAGAGTATTTATTGTTTATTTTATTTATTAATATTTAATGGATTCAGACCCATTTCTAATTTCCAGGGGAGTGTTTCTGTAGAGTACCTGTGTTATCACTGCTTCAGGAGAGATCCTTTTGTTTTAACTTTTCAGAAAGTGAAATGCTCCTTATATTTTTCAGTGTGTGTAGCTATTCACCTACACCGAAAATATTATTTTAACTTTGGAGGCCATGGATTCAGATTACTAGTGGTTAGATGGAATGTAGCAAGCGGGAAGTGTGTCCTGGCCAGTGGAGACTGCCTCTGCTGTAGGATTTCCTAGAAGGATTGGCTGATGCATACAGAATCAGGTTTGAGGTAGATGCCTGTAAACTGGGTGTGCTGAAAATGTGCGAGTGTTTTCCTGCATGTCAAATTGCTCTAAGGCTGGGGGAGTCTTTGGTGGGTGTGTTTCAAACTGGGTATATTTTTATTGAAGAAGGGACTCTTTGCAGAGTGCATTTTAGAGGTGAATAGTGGATGCCGGCCTGCTGCCCTCAATCCAAGTGTTCCAACTGGAGTTCTTTCTGAACATCTGAGAATACCGCGCACATGTGTGTGGGGAGAAGCACCTCCCCACCTGAGAGGACCTCCCCACGTGTGTGGGGAGAAGTGGAGAAAGTTACCCAACCCTGGGGCTTTGTATGTAGGAGGGTTTGTGTCCTTGTTCAACTTGCCACTGTTTCCCAAGCCTCATTCTGAGAAGTACTTAAGCTCTTTTGAAGAAAGATGTTTCTGTTAGGTGAAAAAAGTGTTTCTTTTTTAGTGTGTCTGTTAGATGAAAGTACCAGAATTGTGACTTTCTGCTTGGTTGGTGAAAGGTCTAGTTTTCTATACAAACGATAACAGTCTTTTACATTTGTAGATGTCATATCATGCTGGGTTGAGATTAGTATATGGGTGAGAATAACTGATAAAACAATGCTGTTACTTCATGAAAATAAACTTCTTTTCCAGGTTGTATTGGCAGGTGCTTTCTATCCAAATTACTTTACTTTTGGACAGCCTGATGAGGAGATGGCAGTGAGGGAGCTGGCTGGCAAGGACCCCAAGACAACTGTAGGGGTAGGTGCTGGGGGCAGGCGTGCCCTCCCTGGGGTGTGGTCAGGCAGAACGTTTTTGTTCTCTAATTGTTTCTGTTTTTGTGAGTTGTAAGTGAATTTTCCCCTGGAGTGAATATTAGGCTTGTTTGGCCTTTTCAGGTACATCTACTTGTCCCTCAGTCTCTTGCCTCCCTTTACAGACCTGGCCTTATAAGGAAGCCTTGAGAGTTTATACGTTCAAGGTCAATGCTGATTTGATCATGTGCTATTTTGAAGGATTTAAGGCACTTATAAGTTTAAGAACATTTTCTTAATTCACAACTTCATTTCATACAGAATAAAATGTTATTGATTGGCAGCTGAGTGCTGTGGCTTAAGCCAGTGATCCCCCAACCTGGATGCCAAACAGAACCACCTAGAGAGTGCTTATTTTTTTTTTTTATATTTGTTGAAATTCAGATCTGAGGGCCCTACGAGATCTGAGCTAGAAAGTATGCCCTAGAAATCAGCATTCAAGTAGTGTGTACTTTGGGCATTTCTAATGATCAGCCATAGACCCTGACCATTGAATCAATGTTTGCAACCCAGTTGTTTAAAGCCCAGCAGCAGGGAGAATCACACTGGAAGAAAGCATCTGAGACTGGACTGTTTCGGATTACTTGGTTCCAGTATGTGCCTCTATCTGATAAGGCGGGGTGAGAAGCACTTGAAGTTCCTTCGTGTCATATCATAAGCGCTCTGTCATTGCCAGCTTTTATCCTGGTTATTGTTATACCACAGCTGTTAATCCTGAAGACATAAATAGCTCGTAAGGAAAGGGCGCAGATGACTTGAGATTACAATTGGAGGTCTTTGATGAGCACCAAAAGGAGCTGGTGCTCATGCTGGAGATGAGAGAGCCAGCTGAGATACACTTGATACCTGTGGAAGGGACTGTAAAAGGAAGTCGTTAGTTTTTTATGGCTACTGAGAATCATTTGATCGGCACCTGTACTCTTGCTGGCCGTCAGGTTTGACTAAGCCCTTTGCTTGGCTTCCTCTCTCACCCCTCTGCCCCTTTGTGGTTTTCTTCCCTCAGCTGTGCGCAGCGGGAAGGGTTCTATAGGACTCTCCCTCAAGGTTCAGCAGCTCTGCCTGCATCCCTCCAGCACTGGGAACCTAGTCTGGGGGCCCAAAATCACCTAGTGTGTATATCTTAAAAGCTATGTAATAGCTAGCTTTACTTAGCACTTGAGAGACTGTGTGTTAGGTACTTTTTATTCTTCTCTGAGCCTCACTCCACCCTTTGAGTTGGGGATTTCTCATGCCATTCTCATTTCATGATGTGGCAGTTGGGTCTCAGGGCAACTCCATAACCTGCCTAAGGAGACATGCGGATTCAGGGAGTGAGGAGACAGGATCTAACTGGATGCCTTCACTTATGTGCCTTCTGTCACGGAGCCCTGTGCAGAGCTGGGCTGGCACAGGAGTTGCCCTGGTCCAGAGGAAAGTATGGAGTGCTTTGCAGAAACCCAGCGTGGTGCCTTGAGAGTTTATACATTAAAGATCAATGCCAGTTTAATCATGTGCTATTTGGTCCTTCCACTGTGGTGATGAGGAAATACGCACTTCTCTCATTAGTTAGACATTTTCCTTTAAAGTTTACATTCCCGTGATTCCTTATGTAGAAATATGTTTTAAAAAGAAGTGTTTAGTAAGCTTGATTATTTTAAGGGAAAACAGAAGTAAACAAATCTTAATTTTGCTTTATTAGACTTACACCATTTTAACAGGGGTAGAATTAGCCTTTATTTAACATATTTATTATAGAACTTAGAATTTGAAAGTCATTAAATGCACTGATATGTAAAGTTCATATATTATGGTTAAAGATAGCAAACTGTGTTTTTAGAAACTAAAACCGTTTACATCAGTTTTGGGCTTGTGAATGTTGAAACTATTTTGTTAGCTCTAGTAATCTGCTCTGATTTTGTATTATATTTTACAGTTGAAGCACATTCCTCCCTATGGATTTCTTTACTATAAACAGCTACAGTCTCTCTTTAGACAGTGTGGTCAAGTCAAATCCATTGTATTTGATGGTGCAAAGTAAGTATATTTTTGTAATCAACTGCAATTATGAAAGAGGCATAAAGATTCAAATGTTTCCAGATGCTGATTCTTAAAACTGAGTGCCCATGGAAATGGGTCCTCCTATGGGCTGCTGCAATTGGCTTTCAAAATGTAGTTTTAGTTTATCTTATGGTCAGATGCAATTTATCTTCTCTTTCTGCTAAGTGACCTCCTAAAGGAACTAAGCTGCTGGTTAGCAGTCAACCGTGGTCACTCCAAGAAGGCTCAGTAACTCAGTGTGATGCTAAGGCGGATTATCCTAAAGTGATCTTCTCTTTTTCAAGCACTTGTCCTCAGATTTTCTCAGTGAGTCATTAGTAAGAGTTATTTTGTGGGCCATGAAGATGCTCCAGAATAGAGTGTATCTGCTTATAGTTGTCTAAAGCAGATATGTTTTGAGTATTTTTGGAAGGCAAACATTGTAAAAACTCAATTTGGCTCTACTTACTGCATGTAAGGAGCAAATGGTGTGTTTTGGAGTATCACTCAGTTTTTATTTCTAACAGGAAATGTTTATGTACCAAAAAACCTAAAGTATGATTTTTAATTTTTAAAGTTAGAAATTTTTTCCAGTGTTCTATGAATGTTGATAAATTTTTATTTAACTTGACAAAGCTTTGTAAATAAGAACAAACATTTTTTCTTTAATGTCCAATTCACTCAAGTTGAACATTAAGTCCATTTTCAATTTGGGGTAATTCCCTCCAGCATTTTAAGTTCCATTTCTATGATTAACATATTGATTTTCTTTGTAGGACTGTAAGTGCCTCATGAGGCAAATGTCCAACTCCCTAACAAGCAAAACCTTCCTAAGTGCTTTTAACAACTTAGAGAATTAATGAATTAAACTTGTAGTGTCTGAACTTTTCTTAAATATTCTGATGTAAATTATAGTAAGATAGTAAGCCACATATATAAAGTAGCTTACTTAAAGCTGGAATCACACAGCTAAACTAATTCCTGAATATTGTCCGTCCGCTTACCTGGGTGAGGTTCCAGTTCTGCGTGAATGTTCCTTTGACCGATTTGAGGGTCAGAAGTCTTGGCTCCCATGAGATTGCAGCATTTTTGTTCACTCATCTTTATGACCAGATTGGGTTCTGTGTTTGTTTCCTGTTCTTGCCTGGGACTTTTTGTTTTGTTTTGTTTTCTTATTTTTATTTATTTATTTTTGAGACGGAGTCTCGCTCTGTCATCAGGCTGGAGTGCAGTGGCACAATCTTGGCTAACTGCAACCTCTGCCTCCCATTGCCTGGAACCTTTTTTATAGGTGTTTATAGCTTTTACATTCCTCACATTTCCAGCTCTCTAGTCGTAATACAAATGTCATACCAATTTTTTGGGGGAAGTAACAGTATTCTTTCTGGTTATACCAGTACCATTTCTTAGGATTCAAGTATTTAAAGCAAAGGAAGATACAATGATTAAAAGAATAAGAACTGTATTTCTTTTGGCATAGAGCAGGGGTGACTTTGTATAGACTCTGTGAGGTACCAAGGGTGCATGGGCAGGCAGATGGGCACAGGTAGTACCTGGGCATATCATGTTCTCCCATAAGAAGCTTTCAACTTTGTGGTAGGAGTGGAGAGTCAAATTAGTTTCACAGACATTTGCCTGCTGTGAGAAGTCATGGGAGAGGCCCAGAAGGTTAGAAGAAGACATTCTATCTGAGGCCCAATATCAGAGCAGTAACATTAATTTGAGACTTCCTCGGGTGGACGTTGGAGGGTTGTGAGGCCTCGGGCTGGTGCAGTGTCCACTGCAGAGGTGGTGCCACAGGGTCAGGGTGGTTTTCCAGCAGGAGGCAGGCATGAGCTGATCTTGATGGTGGAAAGCTGAGACTGTGCACACATAGCTGGCAGCCATTTGGGCGGAGCTGCTCCATGTCAGATGGAGTCTGTTGTGAGGAGGTCAGACGCTGACTTTGGGACAGTCTTTTGGCAGATCGATGAGTGTGAACGTGACTAGGTGGGCACTTGGAGACTTCTGAGTGTTCTGTCCAGAACCATGTTTTATGGAACTTAGGGATAAGCGGAAGGTCAAGACAAGAGAAGAGGAGGCCGGCCTGGAGTCTTTGCAGTAGTCCAGAGCGGAGGTACTGAGATGTGGAGCCAGTATGGTGGTGTTTGACGTGGAAAGGAGCCAACAGATGGGAAGGAGGATGTCTTAGATTTGGCTGGTCATTGCATGTGGAGGGCAAAGAAGAGAGAGGAGCCCAAGAGCATCTGGCTTTCCAGCCTGGAAGCTGGGGAGGATGGAGCTTCGAGGAGTAGATGCTGAGGTCTGGAGTTCAAAATTACTTCTACAGAATCTTAGGAGAGACTCTGAAGAAGGGAGATAAAGCAGAAGTGCATGAATCAGGGGGTGGGTGGAAGGAAAATGCATGCATTTATGAGTGAAGAGGATGGGGCATGAAGGAGGGCAGAGGAGGGCGGAGTGAATCAGGGTCCATTCATGTACCTACTCCACACACCTCCCTTGCTGGGCGTCTTTCCAAACTGCTCAAGGTGTACATTTCCAGGAGAGAGCTCCCTACAGGATGATTTTTATAGTAGAGGAAGGGTCCCAGGTCTGTTTGTGGGGCTCTGTGAGGATGTGGGAACCCAGGGGCATTAGAATGTGCATGCATAGCAAGGTAAACTTGATGCTGTCTTCTTTCTGCCTGGTACGTCCAGCAGGCACCTTTTGCTCTATGCCTGCTGCTCTTGCCTCAGAGAGGGGGCTGGAATGGGACACTGAAATATGGGCTGGGGTAAGGGAGGGCATTTATCAACATTACTTGGTGTTTTATTCTGTTCTCGCAGTGCTGTAAAGAAATACCTGAAACTGGGTAATTTATAAAGAAAAGAGTTTTAATTGGCTCATGGTTCTGCAGGCTGTGTAGGCTGCTGCTTCTGGGGAGGCCTCAGGAAACTTACAATCATGGTGAAATGTGAAGGGGAAGCTGGCACGTCTTCCATGGCTGGAGCGAAAGAAAGAGAGCAAAGGGGAAGGTGGTGCATACTTTTAAACAACCAGATCTCGTGAGAACTCACTAGCACAAGAACAGCAAGGGGGAAATTGCGCCCGTGATCCGGTCACCTCCAACCAGGCCCCTCCTCCAATACTGGGGATTACAATTCTACATGAGATTTGGGCAGGGACACAGATCTAAACCATGTCACTTGGCAATAAATTTAATGGTTTCAGCCCAGGCGCTGTGACTCACACCTGTAATCCCAGCACTTTGGGAGGCCGAGATGGGCAGATCATGAGGTCAGGAGATAGAAACCATCCTGGCCAACAGGGTGAAATCCCATCTCTACTAAAAATACAAAAATTAGCTGGGCATGATGGCATACACATGTAGTCCCAGCTACTCGGGAGGCTGAAGCAGGGGAATCTCTTGAATCTGGGAGGTGGAGGTTGCAGTGAGCTGAGATGACACCCCTGCACTGGTGACAGAGTGAGACTCCATCTCAAAAAAAAAAAAAATTAAAGAAAAAATGATTTCATGGTTTTTTTGGAAGGGGAATTACAAAGATCACTGAGCTATACATTTGTGTGGTTTTCTGTGTCTGTTTTATTTTATGATAGTAAAAAAGACATTCTATTGTAATCATGAAAATTATTTTGCAATTATGAAAGTAATTATGAAGTAAGATTTTTTTGCCCCAAATTGCATGTGACTTTAGTCTTTATTCTGCATTATATTATACAAGGATGATACTTGGTTTTGGTTTAATGACATGTCATTATAACTTTTATTTCTCTTAAATTAACAATTTTCCATTGGAGAAATTAATACATGTTATTGATGAATTATAGATTGAAGAGTTACTGGCATTTTGAGGAGAGATGTGACAGAATTTCTGTCTAATCTTGAGAGAAATGAATATGTACTTTTTAATCAGATGCCTGATAAATTTATTTTTAAATTTACATTTGTGGAACAGAGCCTTTGTGGAATTCTCACGAAATCCAACAGAGAGATTTAAAACCCTTCCTGCCGTGTATATGGCAATTAAGATGTCTCAACTAAAAGTTTCACTTGAACTCAACGTTCATTCTGCAGAGGAAATTGAAGGGAAGGTGCAAGGCATGAATGTCTCAAAGCTCAGGAACACAAGGTATTTTCAGGAGGGAGGTGGCAGACATGCTCTACCTGCTTTCACATATTCAGATACTGGTTTTAAATGACTATTGATCTGACCTTGCTTCAGCTTATGTTAAAAGCACTGGCTTGGCTGGGTGCTGTGGCTCACCTCTAATCCCAGCACTTTGGGAGGCCAAGGCAGGTGGATCACTTGAGGCCAGGAGTTTGGGACCAGCCTTGACAACATGGTGAAACCCTGTCTGTACTGAAAATACAAAAATTAGCCGGGCTTGGTGGCACACACCTGTAATCCCACCTACTCGGGAGGCTGAGGCAGGAGACTTGCTCGAACCCGGGAGGTGGAGGTTACAGTCAGCCGAGATCACACCACTGCACTCCAGCCTGGGTGACAGAACAATATACTGTCTTAAAATAAATAAATAAATAAATAAGTAAATAAATAAACAAACAAACAAGCACTGGCTTTGTGGTCGTGTGGACCTGCCGTTGAATCCTGGTTGTGTCATCTCCTCACTCTGTGCACTTGGGCACATTACCTAACCTCTCTGAACCTGAGTTTTTTTTCTGTTTAATAGAAATGATACCGGCCGGGTGAGATGGCTCATGCCTGTAATCCTTGCACTTTGGGAGGCCGAGGCGGGAGGATCACTTGAGGTCAGGAGTTCAAAACCAGCCTGGCCAACATGGTGAAACCCCATCTCTATTAAAAATACAAAAAAATTAGCCGGGCATGGTGGCAGACACCTGTAATCCCAGCTACGCAGTAGGCTGAGGCAGGAGAACCACTTAAACCTGGGAGGCAGAGGTTACAGTGAGCTGAGATCACGCCACTGCACTCCTCCCTGGGCAACAGAGCGAGACTCAGTCTCAAAAAAAAAAAAAAAAAAAAAAAAAGAAATGATACCTATGGTGCAAGGCGGTTGAGAGGATTGAGTGATACCATTTATGTAATTTTTAGTTAAATAGTAGGGATTAAATCTAACGTTCATTTCCTTTCTTCCTGGATAGGATTATGCGTTTTGTTTTGCAAATTCTCTTTTTAAATATTGTGGAATATTCTTTGTCTTCAACACAGCAATCCGTGGGACATAATGGAGATGCAGCTGGGAGCACCTAGTTGCTTACCAGAATAAGCTGCCCTTCCTTGCCAAATAGCATTTTTCACTCCTACCCAGAGAGTAGTTCAGGGATACGGCTGTCTGTAGGGCTGGTCAGCCCAGGGCAGGGGCACTTGCTGCATGCAGCTGGCATCACCCTGGTGGATCTTCTCTTGGACCAAACTGAGTCACCCATGGTATTTGTGACAGACTGCTTGCCTTTTGGCCATATCCCCATAGTCACATATGTGGGAAGTCTCATTTATTATTTCTTAATTGTAGAGTTTTCAGTTTTGGGAGGAATTTAACAGGAATCTGAGGAGTTGGTGGAGGAAGGGAAATCTGTTCCGTCTGGTTTCATCCAGTGTGTGACTTTTGGTTTCTGAGAGTTTGGGAATGTAGTGGGTTCAGTCCTTCATATAGAGAAGACCTGTCCTGCTCTAGTGAGGTCAGACTTTGCTTATTTTTGTCATTGAACGCTGGGGAGTCACTCATTGCCTGAGTCACTCATTGAAAATGGGTCTGGAGATCAGGAAAAGAGTTGGATCAAGATCTTTCTTGTAATTCTTTCTCTTCATTTTAGAATAAAGTATTAGGAAAGGAAATTTTTATTTTCTGTCAAATTTGTCTTTTATATTCAGAAGTTTACCATTTACTATCTTATTGCTTTTAAGGGAAAATGATATTTTGGGGGTTTATTGGAAAATCATGTGTGTGTGTTTTCTAACACAGCATTGAGCCAAGCATGGATTCTTATAGTTTTCTAAAGGTCAGGGTGCACATTTGAAAACACAAGTCAGGAAACACTGTAGGTCTGAGATTTAGAATTTATCTCAGACCTTGAAAGTCTAAATTTAATAATTTATCTATTTATCTTGATAATACCTTGAAAGTAGATATTCTCTGATAGTCTTGGCCTATATACTACCCTGGAGGGTAGTATATAATTGTTGGGGTATGTACCCCTTCCAGAGCCCTTCAAAAAGCCAGCAGAAATTCATGTTTGAGATGAAATCAAATTTGTCATCTCTGGCTTAGGTATTTTACTGAAGTGTTCTTTTCTTGTAGAAATATTAGAATAGTTCGAGTGATAATTTCACTTATGTAAATGTGTTTTCTTTCTAAAACTTGATTTTTATTTTATTAAAAATTCATATTATGTAGGGTGAATGTGGACTTCCAGAAGCAGATGGTAGATCCTATGCAAGTCTCATTTAACACATCAGACAGGTCCCAGACAGTTACAGATCTCCTTCTAACTATTGATGTCACAGAGGTAAGGATGAAGTAATTGAGCTTTTCCTTCTTCTTAATCTAAAATCATTATGTTGTATATAGGAAGTTTACACACCCCCCCCCCCACACACACACAGAGAGAGAACACTCGTGCACCTTGATAATCTTGTTAATGTGGGTGAGCTTGAATTATCACTGTACTTGTTAAATTGAAATATGGCTAAAATGGAAATTGAAACATACTTATTCTAGAATCAAAGTTAATTTTTAAAATATCAAGTAGATTTAAAATGCTGCAATAAATCAGATGTGACAAGATATATGTTAGAGGAAAAAAAAAGTGTGTATATTTTTGAGACAAAGTCTTGCTGTGTTGCCCAGGCTGGAGTACAGTGGCACGATTTCCGTTCACTGCAATCTCTGCCTTCTGGGTTCAAGCGATTCCCCTGCCTCAGCCTCCTGAGTAGCTGGGATTACAGGTGTGTGCCACCATGCCCGGGTAATTTTTGTGCTTTTAGTAGAGATGGGGTTTCACCACATTGGCCAGGCTGGTCTCGAACTCCTGTCCTCAAGTGATCTGCCTGCCTCAGTTCCCAAAGTGCTGGGATTACAGATGTGAGCCACTGTGCCCGGCCGAAATGATTATATGACCTCAGAACCTTTATTTATGTAAGAATGAGTCTTGTACGGCCAAGA
This sequence comes from Trachypithecus francoisi, assembly GCF_009764315.1. NCBI lineage: Eukaryota > Metazoa > Chordata > Mammalia > Primates > Cercopithecidae > Trachypithecus > Trachypithecus francoisi. Next base: position 2,553,296 of record NW_022681468.1, on the reverse strand, counting down.
AAAGGATATATTCTACACATTTCCTTACCTTAGTTCACCAGGGGACCCCCTCTTTTTGTCTCATAAACACCTGTCAGAAACCTGTAGAATACTTATGTTCCGAGGATTATGCTGGTGGGATGTGCAGCACAGGGTGTCAGCCCTGTGATTCAAGCTCATTTTCCTCCTTACGAAAGTCCTTTCTAGATTTGATCTCTGCTGCTCCTTTTCCTTTTTAGGTGGTTGAAGTGGGACACTTTTGGGGATATAGGATTGATGAAAAAAACTCAGAGATTCTGAAAAAGCTTACTGCTGAAATCAACCAGCTGACGCTGATGCCCTTGCCCACTCACCCACATCCAGACTTGGTCTGTCTGGCACCTTTTGCTGATTTTGGTAAACAACGCTACTTTAGAGCTCAAGTCCTTTATGTTTCTGGAAATTCTGCTGAGGTAGGTTTTTCTATAATAAGTCACTGGTAGGGAAATGAGACAGACATACAGCAGTTTATCAAATATCTTTTATAATTATAGGTGGAAATTAAAGTTAAAATAATTGCAGTTAGCAAAGTAGTCTGTTTCCCTCAATGATATGTGGATTTAAGCTCAGGTCACTCTAATAATTCTGTAATTATAGGATTAGAGCAGACTGCTGCATTGCTATTGCTCAGGTATGGCATTGTGTTTGACCCCATGTTAAAGTGTATACTTGCTTTATATTCTAGGTATTCTTTGTAGATTATGGCAATAGGTCTCATGTAGATCTACATCTTTTGATGGAGATTCCCTGTCAATTTCTTGAACTTCCTTTCCAGGTAAGATAGAGAAGACTCTAGGGAATGAATGCTGAATGCTAGACAGGATTCCTGGGTCATGTGGTGCCCTGCCTCGGCTTACAGCTAGGGGAGCCAAGGCCCAGGACGGGGAAGGGACTTGTTTTGTCACAATAGCCAAATTTGGTTTCTGCTCTTCCAAAAATATATGAAAGGTTTCAGAGTTAGCAAAAAAGTTGTTTTAATCCAGTAGTATCTTCTAATACTGTTTCTAAGTTTTCTGGTTATGTTGAAATCAGACAGACTTTTTAGGTAGGCTGGAGACATAGTCATATATGCCCCTTACCATCAGTGTGAAGACAATCTAAAAATTATTCTAAATGTTTCTTATTGTTGTTAAAAAGCATAACCAAGTTTCTTTAGGAAATTCTGACTACCCCAACATCACTTTTATTGGGACTTTTACGAGAATGCCATTGAAGAGACATGAACAAGATCTGTTTTCAGTGGTATTTGGGATGAGTGTTTTGCTTATTTGTAAAGCTGTTTGAGCTGTGCCCTTCCGTCCTTGTAGGCTTTGGAATTTAAGATTTGCAAAATGAGACCATCGGCAAAGTCTCTTGTTTGTGGCGATCACTGGAGTGACGGGGCCAGCCAGTGGTTCGCCTCTCTGGTGAGCGGCTGCACCCTCCTTGTGAAGGTCTTCTCTGTGGTGCACAGCGTCCTGCACGTGGACGTGTACCAGTACTCGGGGGTCCAGGATGCCATCAACATAAGAGATGTCCTCATCCAGCAGGGCTATGCTGAGCTCACGGAGGAGTCCTACGAGTCCAAGGTGTGTGCTTTCACCCTTGCTGGAGCACGCGTTTGTGTGAGAGAGAACGGGGTGGGCTTTCCTTCTCTGTGGACCCTGAGATAGGAGGAGGCAGACGGTGTTCCTTTTCACCATTTGGTGTGCTGTACTTGTGTTAAGACTGGCGGCGCCAATTTAAATGTCTTCTACATTTCTCTGAGACTAAGTTATGGTGACTGGATATTGTTTTTGTTGGTGGGTATTGTATTTGTTGGTCTATTTACCTTTTTTATTTTTTAAATTTATTTATTTATTTATTTAATATATTTTTTAGTAGAGACAGGGTCTCCCTGTGTTGCCCAGGTTGGTCTCAAACTCCTGGGCTTAAGGGATCCTCCTGCCTCAGCTTCCCAGAGTACTAGGATTACAGGTGTGAGCCACTGCACCCTGCCTCCTATTCAGCTTTTTATCTTCTTAGGATAGATTTGAAAATGTTCTATATGTGGGGAGTTTTAAAAATGGATTCCAAGACCTACCTCCCTAATGGAAGGAGTTAATAAAATATTTCAGGTATTTCAAGCATTTCAAAACTTCTTTCAACTATTTTTTCTTTTTTCTTTTTTTTTTTTGAGACGGAGTCTCAACTATTTTTTCAAAGTCAGTGTTAGAGTTATTTTTCATGATCTGAAGGTTTGAGAGGCCACTTTTCCCCCCTTTTTTAGTTGCCACATAATCATTGTACATATTTATGGGATATAGAGTCATATTTTGTATGTATATATAATGTGTAATGATCAAGTGAGGGTAATTAGCAAATCTGTCACCTCAGACATTATTTCTTCGTGTTGTAAACATTCAAGAACTTTCTCCTAGCTTTTTGAAAATATACCTTATAGTTAACCATATTTATCCCACAGTGCTGCAGAACACAAGAACCTGTTCCTCCAATCCAGCTGTAATTTTGTGTTTGTTAACCAACTTCTCTCTATTCTCCCCTTCCCCTGTCTTACCACGCCTCTAATACCTACAATCCTACTCTCTACTTCCATTAGTTCAATTTTTTTTTTTTTTTAAGCTTTTACGCATAAGTGAGGACATGTCATATTTATCTTTCTGTGCCTGGCTTATTTTACTTAACATACCATCCTCCAGGCTCATCCATGTTGCCAAGAATGACAGGAGTTTTTTTTTTGTAGCTGAATGGTATTTTATTTTGTATATACCGCATTTTCAGTATCCATTGATCTGTTGACGGACACCTAGGTTGGTTCTGTATCTTGACTCTTGTGACCAGTGCTGCAGTAATCATGGGTTACAGGTATCTCTGATGTGCTGATTTCCTTTCCTTTGGATAAATACCCATTAGTGGGACTGCCAGATTGTATGTTTGTACTGTTTTTAGTTTTTCTGAGTAATCTTCACACTGTTTTCAATAAAGACTGTGTTAATTTACCTTCCCACCAACAGTGTGTAAGAGTTCCCTTTTCTCAACATCCTTACCAGCATTTGCTTTTTGTCTTTTTGATAATAGCCATTCTAACTGGGTTGAGATGCTATCTCTCATGATGGTTTTGATTTGAATTTCCCTGATAATTAGTGATGTTGATCATTTTTCATATATTTGTTGGTTATTTGTATGTCTTCTTTTGAGAAATGTCTGTTCAGATCCTTTGCCCACTTTTTAATTGGATTGTTTGCTTTTTTGCTGTTTGAGTTCCTTGTGTATTCTGGATGTTATTCCTTTGTCAGATGAGTAGTTTGCAAGTATTTTCTCCCATTCTACAGGTTGTCTCTTAATTTTGTTGATTGTTTCCTTCACTGTGCAGAAGGTTTTTAGTGTACTGTAGTTCCATTTGTCTATTTTTGTTGCCTCTGCTTTTGAAGTCTTGGCCCTAAAATCTTTGCCTAGATCAGTGTAAGGAGTATTTCTCCTTGTTTTCTTCTAGTAGTTTTTATGGTTTTAGGTCTTACATTTAAGTCTTTAACCCATTGTGAGTTGATTTTTGTATATGGCAAGAGATAGGGGCTTAGTTTTATTCTTCTGCATTTAGATGTCCAGTTTTCCCAGCACCATTTATTGAAGAGTATCCTTTCCCCAGTGAATGTTCTTGGAGCCTTTGTTGAAAATCGGTTGTCTGTAAATGCATGGCTTTATTTCTGGGTTCTCTATTCTGTTCTATTGGTCATCTGTGTGTCTGTTTTTATGCCTGTATAATGCTGTTTTGGTTACCATAGCTTTGTAGTGTATTTCCAAGTCAGGTACTGCGATGTCTCTTGCTTTGTTCTTTTTGCTCAGGATTGCCTTGGCTTTTGGGGTCTTTTGTGGTTCCATATGAACTTTAGGATTGTTTTTTTCTAGTTCTTTGAAGAATGTCATTGGTATATTGATTGGAATTGCGTTGAATCTGTAGCTTGCTTTGGATTGTATAGTCATTTTAACAATATAAATTCTTCCAACTCATAAACATGGGATGTCTTATCATTTTCTTGTGTCCTCTTCAATTGCTTTAATTGATACTTTGTAGTTTTCATTATAGAGATCATTCACCTCCTTGGTTGAATATATTCCTAGGTATTTTATTTTATTTTTGTAGGTATTGTAAATGGGATTGCTTTCTTGATGTCTTTTTTAGCTGGTTATTGGTGTTTAGAAATGCTACTGATTTTTGTGTACTGATTTCTGTATCCTGCAACTTTTCTGAATTTGCTTATCAGCTCTAAAAGTTTTTTGGTGGAGTCTTTAGGTTTTTCTATATATAAGATCATGTTATCTGCAAAGATGGACATTTTGACGTGCTCTTTTCCAATTTGGATGCCCTTTCTTTCTTCCTCTTGCCTAATTTCTCTTGCTAGGACTTCCAGTGCTGTGTTGAACGTAAATGATAAAAGTGGGCATCCTTGTGTTGTTCTTGTTCTCAGAGGTAAAGATGGCAGCTTTCCCCTCTTCAGTATGATGTTTGCTGTGGGTTTGTCATGTATGGCCTTTCTTGCATTGAGATATGTTCCTTCTATACCTAATTTGCTGAGAATTTTTTATCTTGAAGTAATGTTGAATTTTATCAAGTGCTTTTTCTGCATCTGTTGAGATGATCACAGAGGCCACTTTTGAAGCTGATGTTGAAGGTCTTTTATTTTACTTCTGTTATTTCTGCTGGGGATGAAGAATACTGGGTATCAGGAAAGGACAGTCTAGCAAAATGTTAGCCAGAGTGCTGGCTGAATTCTGTATTTAATTTATATAAAAACACTTCAGGGAATTATGTTAGTATTTCCAGTATAAAACCAAAATTTTATGTATAAAAAAGTCCTGTAAAAATGTTTCTTGGGAACGATAGTAAGAGAAGAAAAAAGAAAATTTAAAAAACTGTAGGCTGGGTGCAGTGGCTCACGCCTGTAATCCCAGCATTTTGGGAGGCCCAGGCAGGCAGATCACCTGAGGTCAGGAGTTTGAGACCAGCCTGACCAACATGGTAAAATCCCGTCTCTACTAAAAATACAAAAATTAGCCGAGTGTGGTGGTGGGCACCTGTAATCGTAGCCACTCAGGAGGCTGAGGCAGGAGAATTGCTTGAACCTGGGAGGTGGAGGTTGTAGTGAGCTGAGATCGCACCATTGCATTCCAGCCTGGGCAATGAGAGTGAGACTACGTCTCAAAAAAAAACAACAACCAAAAAACTGTAAAAAATGTTTATTTCTCTTAAATTCTCTAATGGCTAAAATGTCGCAAAGGCTGTCTGATTTTTTTTGTTTGGAGAAATAAAGTTGTAAATCCCGTCTTATTTCTTTTGTTTAAATCTTAAAATGAACTTCATAAAATTATTTCCCTATACTTTAATTAATGACATAGAAATCAGAGACTGTGCCTATGAAATATTTTGATTAGTTTGGAAGAAAGTGCTTGTGATGTATTCTTTTAACAAAACAAACTTTCCTTGTTTGTTCAGCAAAGCCATGAAGTTCTCAAGGGCCTCTTTTCCAAGTCAGTAGAAAACGTGACAGACGGCTGTGCGTCCTTTCCCATGAAAGACGACGAGAAGTATCTCATCCGGATTTTGTTAGAGAGCTTTTCTTCCAATAAACTGGGTACTCCAAACTGTAAGGTGATTGTAGGAGTTTTAAAATGTAATTTAAAAGCTTAGTATCATTCTACATTTATATGCTAGGAGTTGTAGTCAGTAGTCATGGTGTTTTTTTCTTTTCTGGCTTTTAATGCTGTTACTTTTCTCACAATGAATCAGAAAAAACCCTGGGGTTTAGGGTTTAGTGGGGTTTAGAGAGAAGCTTTGACTAGTTTTTTTTTTTTTTTTTTTTTTAACCCTCCTGATGTGCTTTTTTGTCAGACTAAAGGAAGCACAGTGTATGGGTGCAGAGAACTGGTGCCAGCCTTGGACTACCTGGCTGGCTGTTAGAGCCAGTGCTGCCTGCCTGCTTGGAGAGGAGGACTGGCCAGGGTGTCTCCTTGTTCAGAGACTCCACTTGTATTTCCCCAGCCTCTGGCTGTGTGATCTCAGGTCTACCTATGCAACTGAGTTGGCCTGCTGCAATTCAAATAATAGTATTTCCACTAAATTATTTGTCAGTGATTCTTTTTTGTTGTTCAAAGGCTTTCTTAAACATATATATCAAGGAATGTTAGTGAAATCGTTGAAGAGAATGAGTTACATCCCAGAAAAATACCTTCTTTAAGGCACTTTTTCTTAACTGAATCGTAAAGACATTATGAATGAGATTTCTTTTTTTTTCTTTTTTTTTTTTTTTTTTTTTTTGAGGCGGAGTCTCGCTCTGTCGCCCGGACTGGAGTGCAGTGGCCAGATCTCAGCTCACTGCAAGCTCCGCCTCCCGGGTTTCCGCCATTCTCCTGCCTCAGCCTCCCGAGTAGCTGGGACTACAGGCGCCCGCCACCTCGCCCGCTAGTTTTTGTATTTTTAGTAGAGACGGGGTTTCACCGTATTAGCCAGGATGGTCTCGATCTCCCGACCTTGTGATCCGCCCGTCTCGGCCTCCCAAAGTGCTGGGATTACAGGCTTGAGCCACCGCGCCCGGCCTTCTTTTTTTTTCTTTAAAGGATGAGCTGACTTTTGAGTTTTAAAAATTCATGTTAAATGTTATCTTGCTTATTGGTAACACTTCCTATAATTTGTGCATGCAGGCAGTACTTCACGGGCCTTTTAACCCTTATGAACTAAAGTGCCATAGTTTGACCAGAATATCCAAATTCAGGTATGATTAACTTAAGTTTTCCATGAATTTTTTTACTCTGCTTTTGTATTTGTAGACCTCATCAGAAAATAATGTATCTTTATATCTAAACTGTTGGAATGTGTTATCATCTTTTTTTTTTGGAGACAGAGTCTCACGCTGTTGCTCAGGCTGGAGTACAGTGGTGCAATCTCGGCTCACTACAACCTCTGCCTCCCGGATTCAAGCAATTCTCCTGCTTCGGCCTCCTGAGTAGCTGGGATTACAGGTGCACGCCACCATGCCCGGCTAATTTTTGTATTTTTAGTTAGAGACAGGGTTCACCATGTTGGTCAGGCTGGTCTCAAACTCCTGACTGTGTGATCCACCCGCCTTGGCCTCCCAAAGTGCTGGGATTACAGGCGTGAGCCACCGCACCTGGCCGGAATGTGTTATCTTTTCTAACTTCTCATTTCTCTCCCTTCTTTTCTAACTTCTCATTTCTCTCCCAGTTCCTGATTTGGGGTATTCTCTCTCTCTGTCTCACATGAAAGCCATTCTATATAAGACATTTTTGAGTGTCTTTTATCAGAGACTACATTTTTTTCTGTTCTTGTTACAATTGTTATTCAGCAAAGCTGTGAGAGCCAACTGTATGCCAGGAGCAGTGTGTGGTTTGGGGCAAACAGTAGTGAACAAGAAACAGTTGTTTGTCTTCATGAAAATTATGGATCCAGTTGGTGGGCGGGGGTGTAGAAGAAGCTGGTAACTACAATATAGGGTGATAGGGCTTTTGATAAGGGCACAGAACATGAAAGCATCTAGGGGGCTCAACCACCCTTGAAAGACCATGGAGTTTTCCAGAGAAATCTGAGGCCTGGCGGATACAGAGGCGTCAGCCAAGGTGCAGGTGTTGGAGGAAGAGAGGGGAGATGGGATGAGGGTGGCTCCACGGGCAAGTGCGTAGGCCTGAGTTTGAGAGTTTGCACGTGTGAGTAACTCGAGTGAGTTTAGTAAGATTGGAGAATTGGTTGGGAGGAAGGGAGGTGCCAAGCTTGTGGTAGACGAGGGCAAGCTATGTAGACTTCATCCTGAAAGGGTTGGTGAACCTTACTATGTGCCTTTTAAAATGATGCCTTGTCTTCTCAAAATGTCCTCTGGGGAGCACATTGGAGATACAGATGCCCAGGTCCCCTTGGGCCTTCCAAATGAGCCTGCATTTCCACAAGGCCTCTGGGGACCTGCCTGCGCTTATAGTCTCAGGAGCCCCTGTGTGAAGCCGGCATTGGATTTCAGAGTAGAAGGATCCTTAGGCAGGATTGTGCTTCTGAGGCTGGTCCCTGCTGTAACCCAGGGTGGGAATATGGGAGACTGAGTCCAAGGCAGGAGATACAGAAACAGCTTCACCAGCGCTTTCAGAGTGGAAGCAGCAGGATAGAGCTGCGTTAGAGTCAGTGATGAAGGGAAGAGGAAGAATTAAGAGTGTCCTTGCTGGAGCTGCGGCAGGCTTCTGCTGACAGGTGACGGAGGAACTGTGGGGTGGACCTCTGCCAGGATGCAGGTGATGGCCCTTATGGGTTGGCAGTGCACGGCAGAGGGTCTCGAGTGGAGGTGGAGGTTTGGGCATCCACAGTGTGTGCCTGGTTCCTAAGCCAAGGAGTGGTCGGGATCATCCACGAGGGAGTGGAGAGAGAAGAGGGCCAAGGACCAGCTTGAGGACTGCTGTGTGAAGAGGTGGTCTAGTAAAAGGAGATGTGCAGGAGAGTGGGGGGTTAAATATTTCTTCCCATCTATCATCGCAGTTGCCCGTTTGTATTTTTGAAATGGGTTGCTTGTGGGTTGGCATAGCACATTGCCTGGTTGGTGGATCAGTCACCCCATCTCCTGGTGCTCCTGCCTTTTAGGTGTGTGTGGATTGAGAAGGAGAGCATCAACTCTGTCATTATCAGTGACGCCCCTGAAGACCTTCACCAGAGAATGCTGGTTGCAGCTTCTCTGTCCATCAATGCGACTGGTAATTTAAAGCTTCTGTTTGTTCCTTGTCCTCTCTTTTTTTCTTTTCCTTGACTTCAGCTACTAGGAGCAATTTATCCTCTAATTGGTGAGCAAGTGTACACTTATGTGCTGTTCTTTTTTTTTTTTTTGAGACGGAGTCTCGCTCTGTCTTCCAGGCTGGAGTGCAGTGGCCGATCTTGGCTCACTGCAGGCTCCACCTCCCGGGTTTATGCCATTCTCCTACCTCAGCCTCCCAAGTAGCTGGGAATGCAGGCGCCCACCACCATGCCTGGCTAACGTTTTGTATTTTTGGTAGAGATGGGGTTTCACCGTGTTAGCCAGGATGGTCTTGATCTCCTGACCTTGTGATCCACCCACCTCGGCCTCCCAAAGTGCTGGGATTACAGGCGTGAGCCACCACGCCTGGCTTATGTGCCACTCTTTTAGGCCATTTTCTGACTGCTTTGGCTGCTCCGAGTTTACGCGGTGGAGCGTTCTCATGTTTCCTTTTGTACAAGGATGTGGGAAGTATTAATAATTGACTCCTGGATCTTTCTTTCATTCCACCCTGCTTGACTGCAGAGTAGAATACATCTAAGCTCTTGGCCCTGGGAAAAATCCAGTAGCCTGATGAGGGGAAAGAGATGCAAAGAGTAACCAAATAGGAGCTATCCCCAAGTGGGGTAAAAGGTTAAGCATCATAGCGGAGTGTGTCTCTGTAGGGTACTGTGGGAACAGAGAACAGGGAGTGTGCGTTACTACTGGGGTGGGCCTGTGGGGACTGGACAGACTCAGCAGAGGAGGGGATGCCTGCAGATGAGTAGGAGTGGGCCGGGAGGGGACGCTGCCTTGAGCAGCGTGAGTTAATGCCCGATGTTGATTTAGCATGACTTGAACAGGATCTACGATGCTGCTGAGAGAAACCTCTCTGATGCCTCATATCCCTGGCCTCCCGGCTCTCCTCAGCATGTTATTCGCACCAGTGATGGAGTTAAGGTACGGGCATCCCTCTTGTCTGTAGGCTTTGTAAAAGAAGAACCTGACAGGGAAAAAATGGGAGCCTCTCCTTGCTCCTTTTGGAAAGAAAGCCTATACAGAAGCTAGCCACGGCACGGCTCGCTGCTTGGGGTGAAGCCTGTGTTGTTATTGATTGATTTATGCTTGGGCTGATTTTGAAAGAAGCTCAGAAAACTTGTAAAGGTACACACAGTGTCATGTAGGAGTTTGAGGCAAAAGTGGGGCAAAATAGATTAAAAATGGAGCTAGGAATCAGGCTCAAAATGGGATATCATGGTGTGGTGGACATCCCATTGTCAATGGGTGGTAAACGTGATTCCACGTTTTCTGGTGACCAGTTTTCAACAAGTACATGTCAGTCCCCCTTCCTTTGGTAACCATGACATCAGAAGGCAGATTGCCCAGCAGATTGTAGCTCTTGTTAGTGCCACGATTAAGCCAGGATTTCTCCCAGAGACTTTGATAGAGAGGAGTGTATGATGGTATGAGCAGAGCTCTTAAAGTCACCCTCACAGTGGGGGCTGCTGCTTTGTAAGGTTTTGTTTCCACATTAGGGATTGACAGAGCATTCTGTGTGGGGAAAGCACTAACCTAGGTTTTAGTGGAGCAGTGGGTGGGGGTGGCTAGAAAAGGAGTAATATTTGGGCTTTAGGAACTCACATTCTACTGGGCAGGATGGAAATGGCCATGATGAGACTGCAGTAGAGGCCTGGTAGCACTTCAAGAGTCGGGGCCATGGAAAGTTACCCTTTTCTTCTTTTCTAGTCAGCTGGTGAGCATGGGGGATGGTCTGTAGACCTAGTGGGCTGAGTTCAGTCAAGGCAGGTGAAGGGGCCCCACCGTTTACTCAGTACTTTTTGCCATTACACCTGTTCAGAATCTGACAGTGCAGTCTCAAAATGTGCAGTGATTTTTTTTTAGTTGTACGAATTATTTTTATTTAAAATATGTGCTACTTAGAAAAAGCCGAATGTGAAAAATGAACACATTTTTAAATTTATAGATTTAAACTTAAATATTTAGTATACTTATTTAAAATTTTTATGTATATATATTTTCATTTAAGATTCTTGTTATACTGTATTCTTTTCCCACAAATATCAGGTTTTTCATATTATGATATCTTTGTAAATATCCATTTTGATAATTGCATCATATATCACTGAATGGGCATATGATGGCTTACCAAAATACTGCCCTGTTTTATTTATATATGCGCTTGTTTCTGAGCAGCTCTTGTTCTGAAAGAATTGAATATGCCTTTAATTGTTGAAATTTGGCCTAATTTTGCAATGATGATGCAATAAATATCTCTAAGTTCAGATATCTTGGAGCCCTCGTTGGGGAGACAGATGTGTAGGAACCACACGTGGCAGTGGGATTATCTCATGAGCAATAGCACACTGTGCACATGCAGGCCCGAGACTTGGCTAGTGCGGAAGCAGGTCCCTTCCTGTCATGGCACTTTGGATGCCCTGCTTGCCTTTTTAACTAGACAAAGCTCCTGCTTCACCTCTTTTCAACACCAGCTTTTGAAGATTGGAATAATATAGTGTATTATTTTTAAAACTCCAGAGTGCAGGTGTTTAGGTTGTAGACATTCAAGAAATACTGACATACTTGGTATTTAAAACACCGTCTTTCTAGAAAAAGCACAAGCTTAATAGGAAAAGGTTATGTATATAACAATACACAGTGCCTTGCTGGTGGTTATATTCATTTTGTTGAATTAACTGAAGTGTGCCAGATTTGGGATGGTTTATGTGACAGTGTGCGTAAGACTAGTTGTCTTTGAATCCACAGGCTTACCTAGGTGATTATCAGAAAGATAGCAGGGGGGCCTGGCTTGTTTTCCTCCAAACTCTGCCTGCCTCTGAGTAGTTGTATAAGCTTGGTGGTGGTGGTGTTTATTTTGTTTTTGTTTTTTGAGACAGGGTCTTACTCTGTCTCTCAGGTTGGAGTTTTTTTTTAATTTGTTGAGTGAGTAACAACTGTTTTTGAGAAACTTTGAAAGATGAGAGCTGTTTGATTTGAGATGAGCATTCTCCTTTCCGTTCACTTTAAGTATGCAGTCCTCTGCAGTGAGCAGGAGGGGAGTCTTCAGTACAGACCAGGCCCAGGGGTCCCGTCACTGTGTCTTAGGTGTGTTCCAGAGGGGAGCTGTCCTCCAAAGCACACAGCTCCCGAGAGCCGCTGCCGGGCCATGCACCCGTGCCAGCTTGCTTCCTTTTCTGAGCCACCTCTCTAATGCGCACCCGCATGGGACTCGTCTCCTGTTGGGGTGGCGTCTGGCTGTTGCACTAGAGGCTGTCCTGGCCCCACTTGTTAAACTCGAAGCCTGCAGTTTCTGGGTAAAGTCTTTTCTCCCTCCACATGTGTCACTGTCCTGTCACAACTGATTCAACTTTACAACTAAGTGATAATTTTTTGCCACCTCTAACATACCCTTTGTACAACAGTGGCAGGAAAAGAAGATAAACAAAATTTTATCTTGATTTTCAATTTAAAAAGGGAAAGGAGATATGTGTTACGCCCCATTCATAAACAGAGACATCTAAGTGGAGGCCACTGTCCCCTTCCTTGCCAACTGACTGTGGACTGACCTAGCTGCCATTTGTCTCCCCTCCTTTGTTCTTTCTGCCATGTGACCTTTGCTTGTAGCTGGCCCCTCAGTAACTCAGGGTGACTGAGCCTTGGTGCCAGATTTCCTCTTACCTTCATCATGGAGCTGATCCACCACACATTTGTCCCTGGAGTGCGTCACTCCTTTTGCTGCCCCTGTCCTCGAGGTGTTTTCCCTGAACAGTTGGAGTAGTTGATGGTGTCAGCCTGGATTCAGTGGCATCATCATTGTGTACTTCGTGGAGGTCGCCTCCCTGGGTGAGCAGAATGCTCCATGGTAGCAGAGCCTGGTACCTCCAGGATGGGAGCAGACGTCTGAGAACACTCTCTTATTGGTGTAGTGACAAGATCACAGTACTTACCTGCTTCCCTTGGTTCCTGGAGCCAGGTTGTGCTACTCGGGAGACTGCCAAATGCTGGCCATGATTTAGAGGGCAAGTCACGTGTCGAGGGCAGTGCTGTAACCCTAGGAAGATGGTGCTTCTGAATAGGCATGAGAGGGTGGGGGGATCTTGAAACAACAACAACAACAACAACAAGTTCTGTCAATTAAAACTTAAAAATTAATATATATATATACTTACTGTATACCCACAAAAATTAAACAACAAATTAAATGAGGGTGGATTGAACAAAGACTGATTATTTAACTGGGTTTTTATGGCTAAAAACAAATTACCCCAAAACTTCAATGGGCTACAGCAACCTTCTTTGCCTCTGTGGGTGAGGAACTGTGTCAGTATACACAGGGATGGCTTGTTGTGCTCGCAGTGGTGGGGCCTCCAGCTGAACGATTGAAGGCTAGCGGGTGTCCAGGCTCACATCTGGTGGTTGCTGCTTGCTAGAGGCCTCAGCTGCTCTCGCTGAGGACTTCCACAAGTGGTCTGTCTGTAGGCTAGTTTGGGTGTCCTCAGCATGGTGGGTTGGTGCTGAGGGTCCTGAGAATGAGCCAGGTGGCAACTGTCACTTTTTTTTTTGTTGAAGTCTCACTCTGTCAGCCAGCCTGGAGTACAGTGGCGCCATCTCAGCTCACTGCAACCTCTGCCTCCAAGCGATCCTCCCACTTCTGCCTCCCAGGTAGCTGAGATTACAGGTGTGCACCACCACGCCTGGCTAATTTTTGTATTTTTAGTAGAGACGGGGTTTCGCCATGTTGGCCAGGCTGGTCTCGAACTCCTGGCCTCAAGTGATCTGCCTGCCTTGGCCTCCCAAAGCGCTGGGATTATGGGTGTGAGCCACTGTGCCCAGTGTATTAGTTAATTCTCACGCTGCTAATAAAGACATACCCGTGCCTGGGTAAATTATACAGGAAGAGGTTGAATTGACTCACAGTTCCGCACGACTGGGGAGGCCTCAGGGAACTCACAGTCATGGTGGAAGGGGAAGCAAACACATTCTTCTTCACATTGGCGGCAGCAAGGAGAAGTGCCGAGCAAAAGGGGGAAAAGCCCCTTACAAAATCCTCAGATTTCATGAGAATTCACTCATCATGAGAACAGCATGAGGGTAACCACCCTCATGATTAACTGCCTTCCAGAGGGCCCCTCCCATGACACATTTGGATTGTGGGAACTACAATTCAGGATGAGATTTGGGTGGAGACACAAAGCTTAAGCATATCACCTGGCCTGTATCACCTTTTGTAGTCTAGCTGCAGAAGCCACACAGTGTGAGTTTTACCATAGTCACAGTCACATCTAGACCACTGTGGCTTGTAGATCCCACCGTAATTCCCAGTGCAGTTGGAAACTAATGACACGCCTTGGGCATGGGAGTAATATTGGATTTGTTTTGAAAAGCTACCCCAGTGTGCTCTATGGAAAAAAGATTGGAAGAGACAGGAGTAAGAGATGGGGAATTGGTCAGAAAAGTTGTTACCAAGTCCAGGTGAAAAGTGACAGTGGCTTGGACCAGGCTGTTGGCAGCAGCAATGGAGAGGCTAACGGATTTAGGGACTAGTAAAAGTGACAGGATGTGCCAGTGGTCAGAGGAGGGTGGTGATAAAACTGGGATACAAACTTTGTAAGTGTGCACCATTGTTTGAGGATGAGAAGGTGAAACAGACTTTTTTTTAGGCTTTTTCTAAGTGCTAGACTTGTTTCACAAGTCATAAATATGTGCATAGCCTTTCTCCAGAAATCTCCCTAATAAGAATTTAACCCATGGAAGGAATTTAAAGGTAAGGGGAAAAAAACCCCATTAATGATAAAATATTCTTTTCATTATCTTATCTACCACATTAGAAACTTAATAAAGTATTAATAAAAATTAAGTATTAATAAAAATATGGAATTTACTATCCTTACCTATATATTTTGTAACTATATTTTGATTGTAAAAACTGGCAGAAAAAATGCACAAATGAAATTAATTGCTGTGCTAGGGCTGGCAGAATTTAGGATAATTTTATCGGTCAATTTTTACATGCTAAAACATGTACTTTAACAATTCTGAAATAATGGACTCTTCTGAAAACATTCCATTTAGGATTGATCAGAATGGCAAGTACTATACTGGAGTCCTTTGTGGTTTGGGGTGGAATCCAACTACAGGGGCTTCCATACTGCCCGAGCACGACATGGAGCTTGCGTTTGATGTTCAGTTCAGCGTGGAGGACGTTGTCGAGGTAAGGGTAGCACAGCATCACGGCGCCACAACCCTGTCTCTCTCTGGTTTTGCTCACCTGACAGTGAGTGCAGAGTCTGCTGTGGAGCTTGCAGTGCAGACACACGCCTCTGGTCCTGGAGATGTGCATATTCCTTGTTCCTCCTGGGGTCGCCTTCCAGGAGGACCGCTCCTTAACTTGCCAATTTCACGTATCTTTCCTGTGAAAAGTAACTTCCTGATAGATGGTGCTCTCTGAATCTCTCATTTGGTGTCTCCTGGCTTAAGCTTTTTTTCTGGGCAATCAGCTAAACCACGGGCTGTAGGGCTGCTGTGGATCTCATTCCGAGTCAGGAAGTGGAACATCCTCACTAGTTCTTACTGGGAAAGGAGGACACAAGTTCCTACCCCTCTGCCCTTCTCCCAGCCTGGTGACCATGCTGAGCAGAGGGCTGGGTCGGCGTGAGTGCAGAGCTGAGCTACTTGCAGCATTGTCTGGGCACCGCACTAGCTCTGGGGTGAGGTAGCAGAGGCAGACAGGGAAACTGTGTAGCAAGTACAGACAGTATTTGTATGTCATTTGAATCTAATAATGAGAAATGTGGGCTCATATTGTGTACATTAAAAAAATCTTTCATCATTATAGTAATTTATTTTTATTGCATTTTACAAAGGGAGGAAACCAAAACTGATCCTTTACCACAAATAGTTTGAGAAATGCTACTCTCTAAGTACTCAATTGCCTTTCTTTCTTAGAAATTCCATGGGACGGGTGAGGTTGACGTACCACACTGAACGGCTGGGGGAAAGGAGGAGCTGTGGAGACACCTGCCGATGCTCCAGGGGCAGGTGTGGGTGTGTCTCTAGCTGTTAAGTCACGATTGCCCGGTCTCAAGAAGGGGCTTATGGGCTTGAAACTACTGCTTAAGCCATAGACCTAATGGGAAAATGTAAAACTATTAAGATGCTACAAGCAAATACAGAAAATCTGTGTGACTTTGGGTGTGGCATGAGTTTGTAAATACAACACCCAAAGCACAATCTGTGAAGGGGAAATTGATACGTTTGAATTTATCAAAATTAAAAACTTTTGTTCTGCAAAAGACCCTCTTCAGAGGAAGAGAAGACCAAGTGCACACTAGGAGAAGATATTTACAAGTTGCATATCTGATGAAGGACTTGTATCCACAATATGTAAGGAACTCTTAAAACTCAATGATAAGAAAACAAGCAACAAAATTAAAGTATACATGGCAATAAACACATGAAAAGATGCTCAGCATCATATGCCATTAGGAAAAGGCAAATTGACACTCCCATGAGATAGCACCACATACTTACTGGAATGGCTAAAATCCAAAACCTAACAGTAACCAGCAATGGCAAGGATGTGGTGCAGGTCCCGGGGGCCTTTTGTTCATTGCTGGTGGGAGTGCAGATTAGTGCCACTGTTTTAGAAGACAGTTTCATATGCAGTGAAGCCCACACCTACCATATGACCCAGGAATCCCATCTGTAGGTATTTATTCAAGAGATTTGAAAACTAGCATCCTCATAGAACTTGTATGTGAATATCAATTGCAGCTTGATTCATAATTGCTAAAAACTGGGAGCAGTCAAGATGCCTTCAGCAGGTAAGTGGATAAACCATATTGATGACAGAGAGTACTAACTCTGAATGCTATGGATTATCTAACATGGGATGAAATTCAGTTACACTGGAGCCATATGAGTGTTTATGTTGCTGTTTATTTACAGGTTAATATTCTCAGGGCTGCTATTAACAAGCTAGTCTGTGATGGACCAAATGGATGCAAGTGTCTTGGGCCAGAGAGAGTTGCGCAGCTTCAGGACAGTGCCCGTCAGAAGCTTTTAGGGTAAGCTGTGTGATGATGTGGTCTTCTTTTCTTCCCAATCAACTTTCTCAGCTGCCTTGATCATGGCTGTTCTAAATTGTGTAGGCAGTGTGACATGTCGATCACCTGAAGTGGAGTGCCAGTACTGGAGGCAGCACTGGGAGGCATCAGAATGTAGGACGCCCTTCCTGTGGAGAGCAGCACCCTTGTCCCGTGTGTGTGTGTGTGTGTGTGTGTGTGTGTGTGTGTGTGTGTGTGTGTCCCTTGAAGGGACAGCGTGGGCAGGGCATGGGAAGCCACAGTGGGTAATGTGTCACCCACCATTCCCAGTGGTGGGTGTCTTAGGGATCGGGGGAGTCCGGCCTGCAGGACTGAGGCCTTACAGAGCTGGGTCTCTCTTCAGCCTCTCTTGCAGGGGAGGTCGGAGAAGGAGCATTCTGACCTCACCTCCCTGTCTCTCACCTCTTGCTGGACTCTCCATGGGCCAAACCACACCAGAATGCAGAGACAAAGGCTCCTGTTGGTGTAGCCCATGAGCCCAAGGCAGCTCGAGGGCCCTGGGAAGGCCAAGAAGAGCGGGAGTGGTCGTGGAGGAGAAACCAGCATTCCACCTACCCAGTCCTGTGCTCCTGCCTCAGAGCCAGTCTCCCTCGGCAGGACGCGGTCCTTCCTTGCCTGACAGTGTCCTGTGCTGGCTGGGACCTGGAGCTATGTGAGAGCAGGTGGCATCTGGTATCATGGTGACACTTCTCTCCTTCCTATGCCTTTTGCGTTGATTTCTTTTAGTTTAATAAGCATTTTTTAAAAAGGTATATATAGTCGTCTTACAGATGGTGAGAAAGGCCAGTTTTAGTTTTCTCTCTTCATTTTCTTTTATATAAAAATATTTTAAATATTTATTTATTTATTGTTAGAGATAGGGTCTCACTCTGTTGCTCAAGCTGAGTGCAGTGGTATGATCATGGCTCACTGCAGCTCCAACTCCTGGGCACGCATGATCCTCCCGCCTCAGCCTCCCCAGTAGCAGGGACTATAGGCATGCACCACCACACCTGGCTAATTTTTAAGCTTTTTATATAGATGAGGTCTTGCTATGTTGCCCAAGCTGGTAATTTTTTTTTTTTTTTTTTTTTTTGAGATGGAGTCTTGCTCTGTGTCACCTAGGCTGGAGTGCAATGGCATGATCTCAGCTCCCTGCAACCTCCTCCTCCCAGGTTTGAGCGATTCTCCTGCCTCAGCATCCCAGGTAGCTGGGATTACAGGCACCCACCACCATGCCCAGCTAATTTTTGTATTTTTAGTAGAGACGGGATTTCACCGTGTTGGTCAGGCAAACTCCTGACCTCAGGTGATTCACCCACCTTGGCCTCCCAAAGTGCTGGGATTACAGGCATTGAGCCACCACGCCTGGCTGGTAAAAATATTTTTATGTAAAATTTGGGTTGAAGTTTAAGTGCACAGGTACACGCCCATGTGGCCAGCACCCAGGTCAGAGCCCCGGTGCTCCTTAGGGTGTGCGGGTGTGGTTATAGCCACCATCACTCCCTGCCCCCAAAACAAGGGTAACTGTGTCCTGCCTTATTATGCCATAGATAGGTATTGGTTTGTTTGAACAATGCAATAACTCTAGTGAATTTATAGTTGTGCAGTCTATCAACGCAACCCCGCTTTTCAGCATTTCTGTCATCCAAAGAAGTTTACTCTTAAGTATTGTCAGGAAAGGCAGTCTCACGTAGGCAGCCTTTGATCCCCTCTCTGCTGTCTGAGAACAGGCCTTGGGCCTGGAATGCTTTCTTCCCATAAAATTAAGGGTCCTCACAGCTTGTGGAGGGCTCGTTGCCATGTGTGGGAAGATCTTTCCTTGATTCAGCCTCTGCTTAAGCCTGTGTGTCATACGGTACCTGGTCAATCCCACCACTGCAGGGATGGGACAGGGCTCTCCTGCTGCCACATAGGAGAGGGGCCTGCAGGCCTGCCTTGTCTTCCAGGAGTTACCTGCTGGCCACAGGGACCAGTGCCCATCACTAGAGCTGGTCCTGTCCTGTCCCCTCTCTCTGTAAGTACAGGTTTGTTCCAGCCAGGGCCTATGTGTGTTTTCCTTGGCGACTCCAAGACAAGATGCAGGGGTGCCCCAACTTCTCCTGGTAGCACGTAACAGATGCCACCTGTTTGACTAATATATTGAAACAGAATGTGTCACTGTTTGTATAACCCCATAAATGTACTAAAAGTAATAAATTATGTGCCTAAAGTTGATGACTTTTAGGATATGTAAAGTACACCTCAGTAAAGCTGTGTTTAGGATTGAAAGTTCCCCCTGTCCATTTACACGCAGTCTTGTTCCCACCCCAGCCTAGGTACCACTGATCTGCTTTCTGTTTATGTATTTGCCTCCTCTGATATTTTTAATTTTAAAATCTGGCTTCTTTCACTGAGCTTAGTACTTTTGAGGTTTGTCCATGTTGGATCATGTTCCTTTTTACTAAAGAATATTTCAGTGTCTGTATGAGCCACTTTTTGTTTTGTCCATTCACCAGTTGGTAAAATATTTGGATTATTTCCAGTATTTGGCCGTTATGAAGAAAGCTGCTATGAATAATCACATGCAGTCTTTTTGTGAACACGTGTCTTTCTCTCGGGTAGATATCTGTGAGTGGAGTTGGTAGGTTGTATTGGTATGTTTATGGTAATCTTTTAAGAAAAGGCCAGGGCTGGACGTGGTGGTTCACGCCTGTAAGTAATCCCAGCACTTTGGGAGGCTGAAGTGGCAGATCACCTGAGGTCAGGAGTTCCAGACCAGCCTGGCCAACCTGGTAAAACCCTGTCTCTACTAAAAACAAAAATTAATTGGGCATGGTGGCATGCGCCTGGAATCCCAGCTACTTGGAGGCTGAGGCAGGAGAATCGCTGGAACCCAGGAGGTGGAGGTTGCAGTGAGCCAAGATTGCGCCATTACACTCCAGTCTGGGTGACAAAAGCAAAACTCCATCTGGAAAAAAAAAAAAGGAAACAGCCAAACTGTTTTCCAAAATAGCTGTAACATGTTATATTTCTACCAGCAACGTAGGCTGACTCTGGCTTCTCCACATTCTCACCAGCATGTGGCACTGCCAGTGTGTTGGTACTGCAGTCGGTGGGGTGAGTATGGTAGTTTCTCATTGTAGCATTAATTTTCATTTCCTTAATGACTAATGATGTAGAGCAACTTTTTATCCTCTTAGCCAGTCATTTATCTTTTTTTTTTTTTTTTTTTTTAGTGAAATGTCTGTTCAGATCTTTTGCCCATTTTAAAATTTGTCTTTTCATTATTGAGTTGTAGAAAGTTTTTTAAAAGTTTAGATACCTGTCTTTTATTGGGTAAGTAATTTGCAATTAGTTTCTCCATTGTGTAGCTTGTCTTCTTATTTTAATGATGTCTTCCAAAGAACACAAATTTTTAATTTTGATGAAATCTACTTGCTGTGGTTTGAATGTTATGTGTTTGAAACCTAATGTCCAGTGCAACAGTGTTGGAAGGTTGGGCATAATAAGGGGTTGATTGGACTCATGTCATTGCGAGAGAGGGTTAGTTATCAAGAGAGTGTGGATTGTTGTAAAGTGGGCCTGTCCCAGTGCCTCTTCCTGTCTCAAGTACTCGCTTGCCCCTCTGCCATGTCATGATGCAGCAAGAAGGCCCTGGCCAGGTGCTAGAGCCATGCTCCTGCACTTCCCAGCTCCAGAACTGTGAGAAATAAATTTCTTTATAAGTGACCCACTCTCTGGTCTTCAGTTATAACAGGGGAAAATGGACTAAGACACTACTTTATCTATTTTTTTTTTTTGAGACTCAGTCTACTTCTGTCGCCCAGGCTGGAATGCAGTGGCGTGATCTCGGCTCACTGCAGCCTCCACTTCCTGGGTTCAAGCAATTCTTCTGCCTCAGCCTCCCGAGTAGCTGGGACTACAGACGCCTGCCACCATGCCCAGTTGATTTTTGTATTTTTAGTAGAGACGAGGTTTCACCATGTTGGCCAGGATGGTCACGATCTCTTGACCTTGTGATCTGACTGCCTCGGCCTCCCAAAGTGCTGGGATTACAGGGGTGAGCCACCACGCCCCGCCTACTTTATCTTTTTTAAAAATGAATTATGCTTTTGGTGCTATATCTAAAAAAATCCTTGTTAAACTCAAGGTCACAATCATTTTCTCTCTTTTTGTAATTTTTTATATTTAGATTTTTGATCCATTTTGAGATGATTTTGTATATGGTATGTGATACAAGAGCCTAAAGTCATTTTTTGCATATGAATAGCTAGTGGTGATGACATCATTTACTGAAAAGCTATACTTTTCCCATTGAATTGCCTTGGTACCTTGGTCAAAAATCAATTCGCCATAAATGTAAAGATTTATTACTGGGCTTTCTGTTTTGTTCAATTACTTTATCTTTGTACCAGTGCTATATTGTCTTAATTGCTGTAGCATTAGTCCTCCTGTTTTGTTCTTTTTCAAAATTATTTTTACTCTTTTCTATTCTTTTCCTTTCCATGTAAATTTTAGGATCAGCTTGTCAGTTTGTATAAAAAGCCTTTTTGGAATTGTGATAGGGATTGTGTGGAACCTGTGAGTGAGTTTGGGGAGAATTGCCACCCTAACAGTAGTGAGCCATCCAGTCCATGAAGATGGAGTGTCTGTTCCTTTGGGTATTCTCTAATTTCTCTTAACACTGTTTTAGAATTTTCAGTGTGCAGGTCTTGCACTTTAGTTGTTTCTAAATATTTTAGTCCTTTTAATGCTATTGTGAATAAAATTTTCTTTGTTTTTGAATTTTTTTTTTTTTAGAAAGGATCAGTTGATTTTTATATATTGGTCTTTTATCCTGTTTTATATATTGGTCTTTTATCCTGTGACCTTGTTAAACTTCTGCATTCTAGTAGTGTTTGTAGATTCCTTAGGATTTCCTACATACAGGATCATTATTATTATGAAAGCTTTCTTTCTCTAGTAATACTTCTTGTTCTAAGGCCTATTTTGTTTGATATTAATATAGCTACCCAGCTCTCTTTAGCTACCATTTGCTTAGCACAGCTTTTTCTGTCCTTTTACTTACAATATTTTTGCAATTTTGAAGTTTTTCAAATTTTTTTCTGCCTCGTGCCTGCTCTCTTCTCCCTTGGGGAGACATTGCTTTGCACATCTGCTAGTGTGCTGGCGTTAAACACCTGCTAACACGATCCGAATGGCCTCACTGGTCTTTGGGGGCTCTGGTCACTTTTCTTCAGTCTTTCTCCTCTTTGTTCTTCAGATTGGTTAATTTCTGCTGATCCATCCTTAAGGTTACTGATCCTTTATTGTTTCATCTCAGATCGATGTGGATGTGGTACAGAGAATTTTCCATTTCATTGTACTTTTCAACCCTAAGATTTCTATTGTTTCTTTGGTAGTTTTTAATTTTTATTGAGATTATCCCTGACTCATTATTATCCTATTTTTAAAAAAATTCTTGGCACCTACCTGTTCACAGTGGCTGCCTTGAGGTCTTTAAGTGCTGAACCCGCATCTGGCCACACACTCAGCCTCTACTGGCTGCTCTTCTGTGTGTGGGCCACACATTCCTGTGCCTTTGATGTCTCCTAATTTTTTTGTTGGAAATTGGGTACTTTGGATAATGTACTGGAGCAGTCCCCCCAGAGCTGCTGGTTTTGGGTTTTATTGTTTTGTTTGTTTCACTTTAGAAGCATGCCTAGACTTAACCTCTCAGTCCATCCCCCGTGATGTGAGGTCACTGATGTCTGGGCTCTGGTGTTTTGTTATGTTTTCAATTTTAATTTTTATAGAAACAAAGTCTCACTTTGTTGCCTAAGCTGGAGTGCAGTGATGTGGTCATGGCTCACTGCAGCCTTGAACTCCTGGGCTCTGGCAGTCCTCCCACGTCAGTCTCCCAAGTAGGTAGGACTACAGGCATGTGTGATCACGCCCAGCTCCTGTTTTGTGTTGTTTTGTTTATTCTTATTTTTATTTTTTAGTCTGGCTTCCTAGGTGTAGTCCTTGTATCTGATCTGCACAGTTTAGTGCTTAGCCAGTGATCAGTCAGAAGTTGTGTTTAAATACTGCCCTGAAGGCTTCTGCCCTTTGCCATTGGGTTGGAAAGTGCACTCCAAGTTCAGGCACTTTTTAATTCTTCCCTGGCCTCTGTTTTCCTCAGAGCTTCCCAGGTTTTTCCCACATGTGTGCACCCCTCCATCAGTCAGGGATGTGCGGAGGGCCTGCTCTCCCTCTGTGGCACCCTCCTTTCCAGGGTCTCCCTCTTACCTCCTGAATAGTCTGGTCTGCTGCTGGCCCCAAGCAGGATGTGGCCTGAGGCTGGAAAGCTGTGGGCTTTCCCCATCTGTTTCCTTCATTGCTGTTTCTACGGACAATGCTGCAAATCAAGGTGTGAGGGTTTTTCACCCTGTGATCCAGATCACGTAGCCTTTATGGCCCTGGGAGTGCTGTGGTGCTGGGTTCAAGGGCAGGTGTATGGGGTGGGAGCGGCCCCTTACGCCAGCAAGAACTCCACACCCTCCACTGTTCTCCCCTGGAGCCGGCAGTTTGTCATGAACAAATGCTCCTCAACTTGTTTGCCTTTGCCTTTGGTTAATTTCCAGAGCCTTCAGATCATTGTATGTATGTATGTATGTATGTATGTTGTATGTATGTATGTTTACAATTTTGCCTTGTTTGATAGTTTTTAGGGGGAGAGGCCCTGCAGAACTCTTTACTCCCTCATTGCTCAAATTCCTTGTCTTTTAACGCTGATGATATTTCCAACTTGTCATGACTGCTTGAGAGCTAATGGTACAAAATGTCCTGTTACATTTCAGAGAACTTGACTCATTCATGTGGTGATGTGCAGTGCTGGTTGCTAAGGGAACATAGAGACAAGACTTGGTCTTGCAGATTTGCCGCACTCCATTTCTTTCTGTTTTTGAATATGCTATAAATTAAAATATTTTCTGATCATAACTGCATCAATGTTGGCCTTTAAACAGTTTATTCTAGTTCTAATTCTGTGAGAAATATATAGGATTTAAATCTTTAAAAAAATCACAGCAGTGTTTTCAGTTACTAATATATAATTAAGATAATTTCCTTTTTTAAAAAATTATAGTTTGTTCTGTCAATCAAAACCAAGAGAGAAGATTGTTCCCAAGTGGCATGAAAAGCCCTACGAGTGGAATCAGGTGAGTGGGACGCATGAGTCGAGGCCACGTGGAGGAGGGGACAGGCCCAGGGCGGACCCAGGGTTCAGAGCCAGGGCTGACTTGAGGGATCGAGAGGCAGAGACAGGAGGCAAAGTGGATGACTTCGGGGGCCAGCCGGCAAATGTCTCAGACCAGACAGGGTGTTTCTGCACAGCATCCTCTACGTGATGTCCCGGCAAGGAGTGAGACACCAAAATAACTCACTGCCCGTGAGTTGGGAAAAAACAGGTATGAGGGTCTGGATTGGACCCTCCTGCTCTTGGTGGTCTTTGTGAAATGTGCCTTGGCTGTTCCTGCCGCGTGACTGGCTTGGTGGCTTTCAGGCTCTACTGGTTGTTATCTTTGTTTGCTTGGGCTGCCGGCACAGTGCCACCATGGGTAGGGGCTTAGAAACAGCAGACATTTGTTCTCACAGCTCTGGAGGCTGGAAGTCCTAGGACAGGTGCCAGTTTGTGGATCCTTGTGAGGGACATCTGCAGATGGCCACCTTCTCACTGTGTCCTCACATGAAACAGAGATGTCCTCTCTTAGGGCACAAATCCCATCCTGGGGGCCCCACCCTTATAACCTCATCTAACCCGTATCACCTCCCAGAGGCCTCATCTCCAAATACCATCACAGTGGGGGTTCAGACTTCAGTGAAGGGATTTCAGGGGCCACAGTTGAGTCATGAAGAAGGAAAAAGCCCTTCACAGGCTCTCTGATACTTCCTGTCTGTAGGGCTAGAAATGGAACAAAATGTGATTTCAGAGAAGGGAGCCCAAAGGAATTTGGAGATTTAACTCTAGAGCCAGGGACGTCTTTAGATATAAAGCAGCAGGGGCAGTCTTTCCTCTCCCTTTTCGCGATCTAAGTGAGGCTCTGCTTTGCGGTGCTGTGTCCCATCCTGCGCCTAAAGGTTGCTCCTGCTGTGAGGCTAGTCTGCTCCCCCTGTGCCCTGCGCCTAGGTCCCGCTTTAGGGACCCCAAGGCTGATCGCAGCAGCCGGCCCAATTATGTGCAGAGCTTCATGGGCAAGGAGAGGGGCAGCCACACCAGCCCCTGTGGCCATCAGGCTCGACTGGAGTGTCTGAGGGTGATGAACTAGCAGGACTTTTTTGAAAATAGAATTTCACTTTGAGGTTAGTATGTTTTAGAAAATTTCAGTGTTTTCAAAACCTGTAATGCAATTACCGTCCACATTTACATATGCATGCATGGGAGATTTCTCGGTAAAGCTTGCCATAGTATTAATCATGAATTTATTTGTTTGTAACTTTTATTTTAGATTCAAGGGGTACATTTGCAACTTTTGTTACCTGGGTATGTGGCATAATGCTGAGGTTTGAGGTACAATTAATCCCATCACCCAGGTACTAAGCATAGTATCCAATAGGTAACTTTTCAATCCTTGCCTCCCTCCCCCATCTAGTGGTCCCCAATGTCTCTTGTTCCCATCTTATGTCCATGAGTACTCAATGTTTAGCTCCACTTTTAGATGAGAACATTTACAGTATTTGGTTTTCTATTCCAGCATCAATTTGCTTAGGGTAATGGCCTCTAGCTGCATCCTGATTGCACAATTTCATTCTTTTTAATGGCTGTGTAGTATTCCATGGTATATGTGTACCACATCTTCTTTATCCAGTCCACTGTTGATGGGCACCTGGATTGATTCCATGTCTTTGCTATTGTGAATAATGCTGTGGTGAATATGTGAATGCGTGTGTCTTTTTGGTAGAACAATTTGTTTTCTTTTGGATATACACTCAAGTAATGGAATTGCTGGGTCAAATGGTAGTTCCGTTTTAAGATCTTTGGGAAATCTCCAAACTGCTTTCCACAGTGGCTGAACTAAGTTATATTCCCACAAATGGTGTATAAGCATTCTCTTTTCTCTGCAGCCTTGCCAACATCTATTGTTTTTTTGACTTTTTAATAATAGCTATGCTGACTGGTGTGAGATGGTATTCTGTGGTTTTGATTTGCACTTCTCTGATGATTAGTGATGCATGGAGCATTTTAAAATGTTTTTGGCCCTTGAGTGTCTTCTTTTGAGAAGTGTTCCTGTCTTTTGTCCATCTTTAATGGGATTATTTAAACATGAAATTAAAAATGAATTATCAAACATACAGTATGAAGTGCGAGAGTAGAGAAGTGTTCTGTAAATATTTTTGGAGAACTGAATTTATACTTTGTGCATCCCGGATGTTAATGCATGTGTATTTTATGTCTGGAAACGCTGTCACAGAGCCTGACTGGTCCTCTTGTCTACCCCATTAGGTTGATCCACAGCTGGTCATGGAGCAGGCCGACCGTGAGAGCAGCAGAGGGAAGAACACCTTTCTCTACCAGCTCCACAAACTGGTTGTGCTCGGCACCTGAGCGTGTCCACAGGCGGCCTCCAGCACACTCCTCAGGAAGCTGCGGAGGGTGGATTCCAGGCTCCCTCCGCCGACTGACTTTCCTCTGTATCTGGGCGTTACAGTCTGTGCCCACTGCATCCTAAAGGCCTTTTCTTTCTTGTTTTCTCTTTGGGTGATAGTCAGAGAGTGGTGTTTTTGTTCAGGTGGGAAGGATTGGAAACTCTAGTCTTTTCTAGAAACAGAAAATCACTGTATTAAATATTTTGGAAAAATTGTTCTGAAAGAAGACTGGATAAAGAGCTATATTTTGCTTTAAATTTATGAAGGTAAATATAAGTAGTTAATCTTAGATGTAATGTTCCAGAATGTGCCTACATATTCTAACATATTCTATTCTGTTACAGTGATTTCAACCAGTAGTCCAGGAAAAAACTTAAAAAACAAAAAAACCATGTAGTATTTTCTGATTTGTTTTTTCCATGAGGGAAAATATCTAATTTTTGTAAGACTAAGTTGAGTTATAGTTCTTGGTTCGCATTTTGGAAATCAGAGATTACATGGCCATAGCTTATCTGTGTTAAAACAATAAAAGCATTAGATGAAGTTTCTGTCTCTGATAGTTTTTAGTCAGAGGAGGTTAAGATGTATTTAGTTCTAAAAAATCTGAAATTATGAAACTGATACAGGGATACAAGACCTCTTTTAAAAACTCAACTCACATCAGTAAGGATTTGGTCAGAACAGAGCTGTTGTAAATACAGCAGTGAAAGACGCCAGTGAGCTCACATATGTGAGAGGGAAGTTGTAGGATCAGAGAAATGCTCTGCTTAAACCGACTTGTCCCAAGTGGACAATTTGAAGATCGTGAGGAAAGAGTTCTCGAAGCACGTGTGTGTGGGCATCAGCTTGGGATCATAAACGGGAGCTTGTGTGGGGTCTCGGAAGCCGTCACATCTTGGGGAGCAGCGGTGCTGTGCTGAGCCTCTGTGAGTTCGCTGGCCAGCAGCAGGAAGCTAGCAGATGCCAAGCGGGAAGACCACCAAGCAGCTGCAGTGGCCAGGTAGCCCTGCACCCCTGTCACTGGCCTCCTGGGGAATGTGCTTCCCAGCCTGAGACAGGAAGCAGTCATACCAAGTTGGCACACACGGAGAGCTCTTGGAAGGATTTGAGCACATCCGAAACTTAGTTCAGCTTTAAAGTGAAGGTTTTGCCCGTTGTCAGAAAGCCCTCTGGGAAGGCCTCTGGGGAAGGCAGCAGATGCTTTGATTGGTTTTTCTCTTTGCCGACCTATGAGTGCTTAGTCCATGTGCACAAAGTTACCATGTGTGGCCTTAGCAGTAGGGGGCGCTCACAACAGGCAAGCACTCCTTCTGTTTGCTTTTTAACCAGACTTTTAGTAAGTGGTTAAAAATTTAGGCCAGGTGCAGTACCTCACACCTGTAATCCTAGCACTTTGGGAGGCTGAGATGGGAGGATTGTCTGAGCCCAGGAATTCAAGCCTTCAGTGAGCTGTGAGTGTACCCCTGCGCTACAGCCTGGGCAATAGAGCAAGATCCTATCTCAAAAAAAAAAAATTAAGTAGTACCAAGAGACTTGTTTAAAAACAAAAACACTCAGCTCTCAAAGGAAACCATACTAACTCTTCCCTATATTTTTCTGGGATTGCTGTCATCTTGCTGAGGAATGTTTTTGTTCTGCTTTTTTGTGATTGCCATCCTAGCCATCAGCTGTTGAGCAGTAGATGAATATTGGCTCCTTCCCACTGTTTTGCACCTTCTTTGCTATGTCCCCGCACGGTCACAGCAATATCACTGGCCAGGTCAGTCATTGTGCTTTATAACATGGATTTTGTAGATAGCAAAGAAAATTATCTTCTGTAAAACCAAGTGGTACACTCCGATTGCGTTGCCTTCCTTACCTGTCTTAAGAGGGTACTTGCCTTGTTGATTTGCAAAATTGTCCTCATACTTAAATACGTATTAATGTTCTTAGTATAATACTACATGTCCATGACACAAAATGGAGACATTTGAGAAGGGTCTCGAGTGAAGTCGCATGCCCAACCCGAGTGCTTCTCAGAGGGAGTCATTGTTTCATCCTGACGCATCCTGTCAGCACGCCCTGTATTCCACACTCTCACGGACGCTGAAGATCCACTGCGAGCAAAGTGGCCCAGGTGTCACCGCACTCAGGGAGCAGTGGGTAGAGGCAGATGGTGGTCAGATGCGTCAGGTGGCAGAGTGAGAGCCGTCAAGCAGCAGGACAGGAGCGTGCACACTTGTTTTTGCTTTGTGGGCCAGCCACGTGCTTGCTGCTGCTGCTGTTCAGCTTTGTGTCGAAGCTCAGGAGTAGCCATAAACAAATGAGCAGGGCTGTGTTCCCGCAAAACTTGATTTATGGAAACAGGCGTCAGACTTGAGCTTGGGTCTTAGCTGCTGATCGTGTGATGGGGGGAGGTACAGGGAGCGATGCTGCTTTAGAGAAGCAGCTGGGGACAGCCTTTCCCCTGTGACATTCAAGGAGAGGCCTGGCCCAGGCTGCACTGGAATAGCTGAGAGGAGGTGTGTGAGGCCCCAAGGAGGCAGCAGGCCTGGTGCACATGTGGAACCACCAGGCGGCCCGCGCAGCTGGCACAGAGTGTGGAGGGGACCGGTGGTCAGGCTGGAGAACAGCCAGGCCAGGTGGGCCACAGGCAGGTTTTGGGATTTACTCTTGAGTGAGGTGGGGAGCTCCTGGAGCGTTTTGAACAAGAGAGTGTCATGCCTTGATGACGTTTTGAGAAAGATTATTCTGACTGCTGCATGGGGCACAGGGTGCAAAACCAGCACAGCTAAGTCCAGGAAGACATGCTGGTGTGCAGCAGGGGTGGGAGCAGTGGAAGGACAGGGTGGCCAGACAGGACGTGCACCAGCGAGACAGCAGAGTGACCAGAGGCAGGCGGGGCACCACGGCTCAGAAGAGAAGGTTCTTGGAGGCACCATGGTGGTGGGCAGAGTGGTGTCCCCTCCCTGGACATAGCCTGGGGCTATGTCCATGTCCAAACCCCCACAACTCCCTATAAATGTGACTGTGTTTGGGAAAAGGGTTTTTTGCCAGTGTGACTGAGTTAAGGATCTCAAAATGAGGTGATTGCCCTGGATTTAGGATGGGACCTGAAGCCAATGACAAATATCCTGATAGAGGAGAAGGCCAGTGAAGGCAGAGGCTGAGGTCGCAGTGAGGTGGCCACAGCCACAGAAGACCTGGGGCTGCTGGAGGCTGGGAGAGACCAGGCCAGGCTCTCCCTAGTGCCCTGGGAGGGAGTGTGGGCCCTAGATGCCTTGGTGTGGGAGTTCTGGCCTCCAGAACTGTGAGAATCCATTTCTGTTGTAAGCCCCCTGTTTGTGGTTATGTGTCCTGATGGCCCCAGGAAGAGAATCCAACCAACGTCTTCTGGGTCCTTTTGGAGCTCATCTCTTCATGTATGAACACAGGCCTCTTTATTTTCATGAGTCATTGCATACTGCACATGCTGATCTCTACGTTGACTTTTCACTGATGGCTGTGGATCGCACTGCTAGATCCTACACAAAGAGGTGCCTCATTCTTTTTAAGTGCTGCATGGCTATATCATTTTATTGATGTTTCATAATTAACGACGCCCCCACAACGGGCATTTGGATAGTTTCTAGTCTTACTATTATACGCAGTGTCGCGATGGATGTCCTTGTACACCTGTCATTTCACATGTGCATAATTTATTATAAAATAAATTCCTAGGATTGAGATTGCTGAGTCAGAAGGCGTTTAGTAAATCACTCCATTCCTAGATGTTGCCACATGGCTCTCTGCAGAGCACACGCTCCCCGCAGCACTATAGGACAGTCCATTCCCAGACTCACCCTCCGAGTTAGGACAATGTTGGACACTTAGGAGATGCCCTTTCTCTCTGGCGGATGAGTAGTCTTGAGTTTCTCCTTATGAGTGGGCTGAGCATTCTCAGATGCTAAGAACCATTGGCTTCTCCTTATATGTGAACTGTTTATATCTTTTGCCAGGCTTTCTTTGTGTTAAAGTTGATTTTGTTATGTAGTTTAGTTTATGAATTTTTTATGCCTTCTCAAAAAGTGTTTCCCCTAGTTTGAGATTATTAGAATTCTCTCCCATATTTACTTCTAGTACTCTTATGGTTTGATTTTTTACATAAAATTTACTGAGGTAAAATTTACATATGAGGATTGCAAAGGTTGCCTACTAGGCGTTCTTTCCGAAGTTCCATAGTTTCAGCTTTTATATTTAGGGCTGTGACCCATTTCAAGTTTTGTTTTTAATTTTTTGCTAAACACACCATAAGAGTGTGTTTAGCTTTGTAAGAGACTGTCATGCTCTCTTCAAAGTGGCTGCACCATTTCGTATTCCCACCAGCAGTGGACGAGGATTTCTTTTGCTTCGTGTCCTCATCAGCATTTAGTGTGTTTTGGATTTTTGCCGTCCTAATAGATGTGTAGTGGTATTTTATTATTGTTTTAATTTGCACTTTTCTAATGACATGTGATGTTGAGCATCTTTTCATATGATTGTTTGCCATCTGTATATATTCTTTGATGAAATGTCTATTCAGATCTTTTGCCCATTTGAATTGGGTTGTTTGTCTTCTTCTTGTTGAGTTTTAATTAAGAGTTCCTTGTATATTTTGAAACAATCTTTATCATATTTTTTTTTGCAAGTATTTTCTTCTAGTATGTGGCTTTTCATTCTCTTTATGCCTTTCACAGAGCAGATGTTCTTAATTTTTTTTTTTTTTTTTTTTTGAGACAGAGTCTCACTCTGTGGCCCAGGCTGCAGTGCAGTGGCACAATCTCGGCTCACCACAACCTCCGCCTCCCAGGTTCAAGCAGTTATCCTGCCTCAGCCTCCCAAGTAGCTGGGATTACAGATACCCGCCGCCACACCCAGCTAATGTTTTTGTATTTTTAGTAGAGATGGGGTTTCACCATGTTGGCCAGGCTGGTCTCGAACTCCCGACCTCAAGTGATCCACCTGCCTCAGCCTCCCAAAGTTCTAGGATTACAGGTGTAAGCCACCATACCTGGCTGATATTTTTAATTTCAATAATTCCCAAGTTAACATTTTTTTTCTTTTATAGGCCATAGTTTTGGTGGTAAAACTAAAAACTTATCAAATCCAAGGTCACACAGGTCCTATGTTCTCTTCTAGAAATTTTATGGTTTGGCATTTTACATTAGGGTCTATGATTCATTTTGAGTTAATTTTGTAAAAGGTGTAAGGTCTACATCTAGATTGATTTTTCTGTATGTGGAGGTCCAGTTGTTTCAGCACCATTTGTTGAAAAGACGGTCTTTTCTCCATAGAATTGCGTTTTGCTCCTCTGTCAAAGATCAATTGACTATATTTGTGTGGAAATGGCTTTCGGGCCTCTATTATGTTCCATTTGTCTGTTCGTCTATTTTTCTATTTTTCACCAAGACCACACAGTGTTGATTATGGTAACTTTAAAGTTGGATAATGTTGATCTTTTCTTCAGTACTGTATTGGCTGTCCTGGGTCTTTTTACTCTCCATATAAATTTTGAAATCAGTTTAATATCACAAAATATTTTTGTTGGGATTCTGTTGAATCTCTAGATCACCTTGGGAAGAACTAACATCTTAATAATATTGGGTCTTCCTATCCCAGAAAGTAGAATATCTCTTCATTTCTGTAGCTCTTTGGTATCTTTCATCAGAGTTTTGTGATTTGCTGCATATAGATCTTATACATATTTTATTATATATATACCTAAGTATTTCTCTTTTTTGGTGCTAATGCAAATGGTACTGTGTTTCAAATTTCAAATTTCAATTGTTCATTGCTCTAATATAGGAAAGCAATTGACTTGTATATTAACCTTGTATCCTGCAACTTTGCTATAATCGCTTATTCATTCCAGGAGGATTTTTCAAAGTAGATTCTTTGGGATTTTCTGTGTAAACAATCATATCATCTGTGAACAAAGATAGTTTTACTTTTTGTTTCCTTTTCTTGTCTTACTGTATTAGCCGGGACTTCCACTACAGTGTAGAATGGGAGTGGTGAAAGGAGGATATCCTTGCCTTGTTTCTGGCTTAGGGGTAAAGATTTCAGTCATTCTTCATTGAGATTGAATTTGATGTTAGTTGTGGGTTTTTCATAAATGACCTTTCTTATATTAAGGAAATTCCCTTTTATTCCTAGTTTGCTGAGAGTTTTTAAAATCATGGGTGGGTTTTGGATTTTGTTGAATGCTTTTTTTGCACCTATGGATACGATTGTATGATTTTTCTTCTTTGGCCTTGCTGATGTGATGGTTTACATTAATTGATTTTTGGATGATGAAATAGCCTTGCATAACTGGAGTAAGTCCCACTTGGTTGTGGTGTATAATTTTTAAAAACATTGTTGAATTTGGCCGGGTGCGGTGGCTCACGCCTGTAATCCTAGCACTTTGGGAGGCCGAGGCGGGGCGGATCATGAGGTCAGGAGATGGAGACCATCCTGGCTAACACAGTGAAACCCAGTCTCTACTAAAAATACAAAAAATTAGCTGGGCGTGGTGGCGGGTGCCTGTAGTCCCAGTTGCTCGGGAGGCTGAGGCAGGAGAATGGCATGAACCCGGAAGGCAGAGCTTACAGTGAGCCGAGATAGCGCCACAGCACTCCAGCCTGGGTGACAGAGCAAGACTCCGTCTCAAAATAAAAAAAATGTTGAATTCTGTTTGCTTATCTTTGTTTTATTCGCTAATCTTTGTTGAAGATCGTGTTGAGGATTTTTACATCTAGGATCATGAGAGATACTGATCTGTAATTTAACTTTCTGGCAGTCTTTATCTGGTTTTGGTATTAGGGTAATGGTGGCCTTCAAGAATGAATTTGAAAATATTCCTTCTGCTTCTATTTTCTGGAAGAGATTGTAGATAATTGGTATCCTTTCTTCCCTTAATGTTTGGTTGAATTCACCCATGAAACCATTTAGGCCTAGTGCTTTCTTTTTGAAAAGTTATTTAATATTGATTCAGTGTTTTAGTAGATGTAGGCCTATTCAGATGATCTGTTTCTCATTGTGTGAGTTTTTGTAGACTATGTCTTTCAAGGAATTGGTCTATTTCATCTTATGTATCAAACTTGTAGGCATATAGTTGCAAATAATATTTTTTAATTTCCCTTTTAATGCTCATGGGATCAATAGTGATGGCCCTTTTTAATTTTCTGTTATTAGTAATTGATATTTCTTGACTCTTGTTGATTAGCCTGGCTAGAGTTTTATAAATTTTATTGATCTTTTCAAAGAACAGGTTTTTGGTTTGATCAGTTTCTTAGTTTTACCTGTCTTCAGTTTCATGATTTCTACTCTAACTTCTATTTCTTTTTTTTTTTCCTGCTTGCTTTAGGTTTATATTGCTCCTCTTTTTTGTAATTTCCTGAGATGGAAGCTCAAATTTTTTGATTTTAGATTTTTTCTTTTCTAATGTATGTAATTTTATAAATTTCCTTTTGAGTACCACTTTCGCTACATGCCACAAATTTTGAAAAGTTGTGTTTTAATTTGCATTTAGTTAAAAATGTTTTAAAGTTTTTCTTAAGCCTTGTTCTTTGACCCATGTGTTATTTTAAAATACGTTTTTAAATATCCAAATATGGGATTTTAAGCCATCTTTTTGTTATTGATTTCATTGTGGTCTGAGAGCGTACTTTCTGTGATTTCTATTAAATTTATTAAAGTGTTGTTTTATGTCCCAGAATGTTGTCTACCTTGGCGAATGTTCCACGTAGCTTAGAAAGAATGTGTATTCTGCTCTTGTTGGATGAAGCATTCTGTAGGTGTTGATTAGATCTAGTTGGTTGATGATGCTGTTCAGTTCAAGTGTATCCTCACTGAAATTTCACCTGCCAGTCTGTCAATTACTAATGCATGTTGAAGTCTCCAGCTATAATAGTGGATTAGTCTGTTTCTCCTTGCAGTTCCATCAGTTTTTGCCTCTTGTATTTGGACACTGTTGTTAGACACATGCACATTTGGAGTTGTTATGTCTTCTTGGAGAATTGACTCCTTTATCATTAGGTAATGTCCCTCTCTAGCCCTTCTAATGTCCTTAGTTCTGAAGTCTGCTGGTCTGAAATTAATACAGCTACTCCAGCTTTCTTCTGATTTGTCTGTTAGCATGATGGATCTTTCTCCATCTTTTTTACTTAATTTTAAACTGAGGTGAAATTGACATAATTTGATTAACCACTTTAAAATGTGTAATTCAGGCATTTATTATATTTGCAATATTCTGGAACATTCTGTAGTTTAAAAATGTTTTCATTTTCCAGAAAAGCACCTTATTAAGTAAGTACTTACCAGTTAAGTAATCATTTCCCCTTTTCCCTTCCCCTTACCCCATATCTTGGTAACCACTAATATGCCTTCTGTCCCTATGGATTTACCTATTCTGGATACATCATATACAAGGACTCATACAGTAGGTGACCATTTGTGTCTGGCTGCCCTGACTTCGCATAATATTGTCGAGTTTATCCACGTTACAGTGTGTATCAGTGCCTTGATCCTTTATTTAGGTGGATAATATCCTGTTGGATGTAGATGCCACGGTTGGTTTATTTACTCATCTGTTAATGGACATTTGAATTGTTTCAGACTCTTGGCTATTACGAATAATGGTGCTATAAACATTTGTGTCCAGGTTTTGGCGTCTACATGTTTTTTCATTTCTCTTGGGTATATACCTAGGAGGAAGATGGGTAGGTCATGTGGTAACTCTATGCTTAACTTTTGGAGGAGACACCAAACCGGCCACACCATTTTACATTTCCCCCAGCAGTGTCTGAGGATTCCCATATCTCTACAGCTTTGACAGCACTTCTTAATTTCCCCCTTTTTAAAAAAATGTAAAGCCATCCTAATGGGTATGCATATATTATTGTGGTTTTCATTTGCATTTCCCTAATCCCCAGTGATGATGATCATCTTTCATGTGCTTGTTGACTACTTGTGCATTTCTATGGAGAAATATCTGTTCAAGCCCTGTGACTATTTTTTTTTTTTTTGAGACAGGGTTTCACTCTGTCACTTAGACTAGAGTGCAGTGGCACAGTCACAGCTCACTGTAGCCTCAATCTCCCGGGCTCAAGTGTCCTCTTATCTCAGCCTCTGGAGTACCTAGGGCTACAGGCGTGCACCACCACACCTGGCTGATTTTTTTTCTTTTTGGTAGAGACCAGGTCTTGCTGTGTTGCCCAGGCTGGTCTCAAACCCCTGAGCTCAAGCAGTCTTCCCGTCTCAGCCTCCCAAAGTGGTGGAATTACAGGTGTGTGAACCACCACACCTGGCACTAGTGGCTATTTTTAAATTGAATTATCTTCTTGTTGAGTGCTAGGAGTGCTGTATACATTCTGGATATTATACTCTTATCAGATATGTGATTTATAAATATTTTCTCCCATTCTGTAAAGTGTCTTTTTAAAATTATTGATAATGTCCTTTGATGCACAAAAGTTTTTAATTTTTATGAAGTCTAATTTTTCTTTGTTGTTCATGCTTTTGGTGTTAAAGAATCCATTACCAAATCCAGGTTCATGAAGATTTACTCCTATGTTTTCCTCGAATAGTTGTATAGTTTTACTTTTTATAGTAAGGCATTGATTCATTTTGTGTTAATTTTTGTATATGAGGTGAGGTAAGAATCCCAACTTTTAGCTAGACTAAGATAAACAGAAGTTGCAAATAACTAAAATCAGAAATTAAAGCAGGGACCTTACTACCAACCTTAGATAACTATTAAAAGGATTATACAAGAATACTATGAACAGTTATACACCAACAAATTAGATAATCTAGGTGAAGTAGACTAGACAAATTTTTAGAAACATGTAAATTATCAAAACTGACCCAAGAAGAAATAGAAGATCTCAAAAGACTTATAACAAGGAAAATAATTGAGTTAGTGATCAAAATCCTCCCACCAAAATCCAGGAACAGACAGCCGCACAACCAAATGTTCTCAGACATATCTATGTTTTGAGACAGTCTTGCTCTGTTGCCCAGGCTGGAGTGCAGTGGCGCGATCTTGGCTCACTGCAACCTCTGCCTCCTGGGTTCAAGCAGTTCTCCTGCCTCAGCCTCCTGAGTAGCTGGGACTACAGGCGTGTGCCACCACACCCAGCTAATTTTTGTATTTTTAGTAGAGACAGGGTTTCACCATGTTGGCCAGGCTGGTCTTGAACTCCTGACCTCATGATCCACCTGCTTCGGCCTCCCAAATTGCTGGGATTCCAGGCATGAGCCACTGCGTCCGGCCAGAGCGATACTTCTATGAATACAAATTCACAAATCCTTAGCAAAATGCTAGCAACCAAATCCAACAGCACATAGAAGGATTATACGCCACAGCCAAGTGGTGTATACTGCCCTAAAGTCTGTACGCTGTCACTCCAGTGGGGGACAGAATCCTGCCTCTCGTCTCTTGATTTCCATCTTTAGAAACCCTTTCCTGCCAGGGGACAAGGGAGTATGTGGAGGTCTGGGTGCTGGGGTGCTGGGGTGCTGGGACTTCCTGGAGTGTCCACAACCAGTGCCAAGATGTTTGATTTCTCATCTGTATTTGGCCTGATGCTTTTTCTTGCTGGTGATAATGATGTTATAAACTTAGCAGTGAAGGTGTGGAAGAGTGAGTACCACAACTTTCTTTAGAGATTAATACTAGCCAGTGAGAGGAACTCAGTGGTGCCGAACCTGAGTTTTGAAGTCAGATCCTTCACATTGTTTTCCTTAAAAAAAAAAAGAAAAAGGCCAGGCGCGGTGGCTCAAGCCTGTAATCCCAGCACTTTGGGAGGCCGAGACGGGCGGATCACGAGGTCAGGAGATCGAGACCATCCTGGCTAACATGGTGAAACCCCGTCTCTACTAAAAAATACAAAAAACTAGCCGGGCGAGGTGGCGGGCGCCTGTAGTCCCAGCTACTCGGGAGGCTGAGGCAGGAGAATGGCATAAACCCGGGAGGCAGAGCTTGCAGTGAGCTGAGATCCGGCCACTGCACTCCAGCCTGGGCAACAGAGCGAGACTCCGTCTCAAAAAAAAAAAAAAGCTTTATTGAGATAGAATTCATATACCATATAGTTCACCTATTTAAAAGTGTCCTGGCCGGGCGTGGTGGCTCACGCCTGTAATCCCAGCACTTTGGGAGGCCGAGGCGGGCGGATCACAAGGTCAGGAGATCGAGACCACAGTGAAACCCCGTCTCTACTAAAAATACAAAAAACTAGCCGGGCGCGGTGGCGGGCGCCTGTAGTCCCAGCTACTCAGGAGGCTGAGGCAGGAGAATGGCGTGAACCCGGGAGGCGGAGCTTGCAGTGAGCTGAGATTCGGCCACTGCACTCCAGCCTGGGCGACAGAGCGAGACTCCGTCTCAAAAAAAAAAAAAAAAGTATCCTGTCCGGTGATTTTAGTATGTTCACAGGGTTCTGCAGCCAACTCCACAGTCAGTATTAGAGCATTTTCATCACTCGAGAAAGAATCCCTGGAGCCATTTGAGGTCATCCCAGTTTCTCCACCCTTTCCCCGCCGCAGCCTCACCCTTGGCCCCAGGCAGTCACTTACCTGCTTTGTCTTTGTATTCTGCCTGTTCTGTCTCTATATACGTGTCTGTTCTGGACGTCCCGCCCCTTGCAATTATGTATCTGTTGACCATCATCTTTCCCCGTTGCACCCCCTGCAACTGCCCAAGCTCTGGTAACCGCCTTTCTACTCTGTCTGCCTGTGAGATCAGCTGTTGTATGTTCCGCATGTGAGTGAGATCATGTAGGATTTGTCTCTCTGTGCCTGTTTCATCTCACCTAATGTTCTCCAGATTCATCCATGTTGTCACGAATGGCAAGATTTCCTTCTTTTTATGTATGCTAATTGTTTTTCTGTAGAGTGAACCCCATCTCCTGCCAGGCACTGGCTGGCAGGTTTAGTGTTTTTGTTGGTTTTGTTTTGCCAAGGGAGTGGGAGGCAGGAGGCAGGTGGTCCACTGAGCCGCAGCTCGTCTCCTTGTCTTCAGCTCTGCTGAAGGGTACTTCACTACCTTGTCCTTGGTACTTGGTGCAGCCCTCTTATGGCTTAGCCAGGAGGTAGATACAGCCCCATCATTAATATCATTCCTAGTAAAACAGTTGGTAGAAAACACAAAATACCGCAGACAATGATAAAATGTATTACAGAAAACGGAAGAATCACATTTAATGGTGACATTGAAAACTGTTACAATTTACCTACGGAAAAGTAAGCTTAAGAGGAATAATCCTAAAACCACAGCCAGTGACAGTGGTTACTGTCTAAAAATGGAGAGAACAGCCATCTTTGTAAAACTTGACCCAGGAAAATAATGGCTCCCAAAGATAATCCATACACAGACGCTCTCACCAACAAAAACATAGGCCTCCTCAAAGCTTGTCTGGAAGAGAATTAACCTGATGAAAAATCTTTTAGGAAATTTTAAAAATAAAATATAAAATGTAGAAAGTACTTTGTTTAGAAAATTGAGCAAAGAAGTATACTGACAGTAAAATTCATTTAAGAAAATACTTTTTCAGTGAAAATTAATCATTGGTATAATGCTGATTAATATGTTTTAAACTTAGGCGGGCGGATCACCTGAGGTCAGGAGTTCGAGACCAGCCTGACCAACATGGAGAAACCCCATCTGTACTAAAAATACAAAAATTAGCAAGGAGTGACGGTGCATGCCTGTGATTCCAGCCCATGTTTTTATTGGAGACTGATCATGTAGGAACCCTCTGCCTAGCATGTACCAAAATTCTAGACTCCCAGTTCAGCATAGACCACATTGTTTGTTCAAATAGTTGAGGCACAGTGAGACACCCACGTCAGTTAGAGAATGGTGGGAACCCTCCTAAAATTCAGGCTCCCGGCTGCCAATCAAGGGCCAACTTTGGAAGCAGACCTTTCTAAGGAGTGCAGTCTTGGGCTTGCTGTGTGAGTTCTTTTTCTGCATAACCTAGAAGACCCCTTGCTATCATAAGATACTTTGCTAAGGCTTCTGGATATAAGTTAAAGATAGAAAAGTCATGGCCTTCTCTGCTGTGGCAGTAAGAACCTAGCAATGGAGAAAACATTCTGTGGGGCCAGGTGCAGTGTCTCACGCCTGTAATCCCAGCACTTTGGGAGGCCGAGGCAGGCGGATCATGAGGTCAGGGGATCGAGACCATCCTGGCTAACATGGTGAAACCCCGTCTCTACTAAAAATACGAAAAAATAGCCAGGTGTTGTCACAGACACCTGCAGTCCCAGCTACTCGGGAGGCTGAGGCAGGAGAATGGTGTGAACCCGGGAGGCAGAGCTTGCAGTGAGCCGAGATTGCGCCACTGCACTCCAGCATGGGGGACAGAGCAGCGAGACTGTCTCAAAAAAAAAAAAAAAAAAAAAAAAAAAAAAAGAAATTCTATGTATATGGTGAAAAAAAATATGATGTTTTAGAATAAAGGTGTAGGATCTGTCCCTAAATGAAGAAAACCGAGGTCTTATTGAAAGACATAAAATCTACCGGGTGCAGTGGCTCACACCTGTAATCCCAGCACTTTGGGAGGCCGAGGCTGGCAGATCACCTGAGGTCAGGAGTTCGAGACCAGCCTGGCCTGACGTGGTGAAACCCCATCTCTACTAAAAATACAAAATTTAGCTGGGTGTGGTGGCATGAGCCTGTAATCCCAGCTACTCGGGAAGCTAACTCAGGAGAATCGCTTGAACCCGGGAGGTGGAGGTTGCAGTGAGCTGAGATTGCAGCATTGCACTCCAGCCTGGATGCCAAGAGTGAAACTCTGTTTCAAAAAAAAGAAAAAAGAAAAAAGAAAAAAAAAAAGAGCATAAAATCCAGACAGCTGAAAAAGCATAGCTGAGAAGATTTCGTATCATTTTTGTCAATTCTTCCAAGTTAATATGAAAATGTAATTCCAATTAGAATCTCAACAGTGTCTTTTGGGAATTGGATAAAAAGTATCTTAAAATTTGTGGAGATGAATAAATGCCTAAGAATAGAATTCTACTGTATGCACATTTTAGGTATATTAGGAGTAGATCAGAAAATCAGAAGCTGTGTAAAAAGATACAAATATATTTGACTACATAAGCATTAAAACTCCATATGGCAAAAGATACCCGTTTGGCTATATAACATTTTAAAAACTTCATATAGCAAAAGATACCATAACCAACCAGTGGATAGGTTGGGTTGGACAGATTGATGTAAACAACAAAGAGTTAATATGTATACACAAAAACATTTTAAAAAATTGTCAGGCAAGGCTGGGAGTAGTGGCTCACACTTGTATTCCCAGCACTTCGAGAGGCTAAAGCAGGAGAATTGCTTGAAGTCAGGAGTTCAAGATCACAGTGAGACCTGATCTGTCTGTCTCTCTTCTTTTTTTTTTTTTTTTTTTTAAGATGGAGTCTTACTCTGTCACCCAGGCTGGAGCACAGTGGTGTGATCTCGGCTCACTGCAACCTCTGCCTCCGAGGTCCAGGTGATTCTCGTGCCTCAGCCTCCTGAGTAGCTGGGATTATAGGTGCGCACCACCATGCCTGGCTAGTTTTTGTATTTTTTTAGTATAGATGGGGTTTCTCCATGTTGGCTAGGCTGGTCTCAAACTCCTGACCTCAAGTGATCTGCCTGCCTCAGTCTCCCAAAGTGCTGGGATTACATGTGTGAGCCACCATGCCCGAGCGAGACCTGATGTCTTAAAAAAAAAAAAAAAAAAAAAAAGAATTACAGGTGGTGAATGTCTGTAGTACCAGTACCTCAGGAGGCTGAGGCGTGAGGATAGCTTGAGCCCAAGAGTTCGAGGCTGCAGTGAGTCTTGAATATACCACTGCATTCTAACCTGAGTGACACAGCAAGACTCTGAGAAATAAAATTAAAAAAAAATTGTCAGGGAAAAGCACAAGAGTCAAATAGGAAAACACGATAATGATGTGAACAATTGTCCAAATGGCTAACACGTGAAAATGCTCAAATTCCTTAGTAGTAAGGGAATCATAAATCAGTGAGCTTTATAGACTGGCAAGATTTTAAAAAGAGCTGTATGGCTTGTTGTTGGGAAAGTGGAGGGAAGAAATACTTGCATGTTGCTGGTAAATGTGTGAAGTCTTTCAGTTTCTTTTGGAAATCAATCTGGCAACATCTGTGAAAATTAAAAACAGGCATACCCTTTGACTTAGATATGTCAGGACAACTAACTGTACAGTGTAATAACTGAACACTAGAAATGATGAATGTTGCACAAAAGGAAATGGCCAACACGTTATAGCAGTCAATGTCAAGGAATACCATGCAGCCATGTGAAGAGTGAGTTGAGAGTTACAGTTGTTGGCCTGAAAAGATGTCCACAAGGTACGGCACGTGAGAAGAGAAAGATGCAAAAGTGTGCGTAATATCTTCCTAAACATCAGTAACCAGGCTGGGTGCAGTGGCTCACACCTCTAATTAACTTTGGGAGGCTGAGGCGGGCAGATCACTTGAGGTCAGGAGTTCAAGACTAGCTTGGCCAACATGGTGAAACCCCATCCCTACTAAAAATACAAAAAATTAGCTGGGCATGGTGGCACGTGCCTGTAATCACAGCTACTCGGGAGGCTGAGACAGGAAAATCACTTGAACCCAGGAGGTGGAGGTTGCAGTGAGCCAAGATCGCACCACTGCACTCCAGCCTGGGCAACAGAGCGGGAGACTGTGTTAAAAAAAAAAAAAATCAGTAACCAGAAAACCCACATAGATGTATCTGTGTAAGTGTGTATGTACTTGTGTGTGTCGGGATGGGATTAAGAGCACAGAGAACAACGTGAAGGATGTTCTAGATAATGACCTCGGTTATCCGAGGTGGGAGATGGTGGGACTGGGTGGTAAGGAGGGTAAACGGAGAGAGGGAGCCATGGATAAATGGGAACACAGTTATGCAAATGCATGCATCTGATCACATTTTCTCACCAAAGATACGTAAATCCATGAGTTGTTGTCTGTGGCAGAATTTACATTGTTTTCCCCCCTTTTCTCTTCTGTAACAGAACCTGGTTCTCTTGAGAAGGCAACAGTGTGCCTACCTAAGAGACTGCATTTCCCAGCCTCTCTTGCAGCTAGGCATGGCCATGTGGCTAGTTCTCACCAATGAGATAAAAGCAGAAAGT
Source organism: Trachypithecus francoisi (assembly GCF_009764315.1). NCBI lineage: Eukaryota > Metazoa > Chordata > Mammalia > Primates > Cercopithecidae > Trachypithecus > Trachypithecus francoisi. The sequence continues at coordinate 2,510,719 of NW_022681468.1, read as the reverse complement.
GGTTAAAGCCTCCTCCCTTAAAAGGGAGACAGGTGATATGGACCCTTTTGTTCCTTTAGATGCTTTCCTGCTTCTTCCCTGGAATGCACACCTGATGGCTGCTGCTTGAGCAGCCATCTTCAACTTTGAGGGGACCTTAAGAATGGAAACCATTGACGAACAATGGCAGAATCTGGGTTCCTCTCAACCACAGAGCCATCCCACCAGCCTAAACTGCTTACCTGGAGACTTCTTTTATGTGGGAGAGAAATTAACTTTTTAAAGCCTCTGTTAGGTTTTGTCTGTGTTACAAGCAGCCATAGTTCCTGTTTAAAACAGTATATACTAAAAAACCCAAGAAATCAAAAGAATACACATTCAGTCACAAAGTGCCAAGCTGCAGATGGAGTATTAAAAGTGGGAATTAAGAGACCACAGTAAATGAGGCCTCCTAGACTGCTTGTGGTCGTGGGTATTTGCTTCCAGGCTATTTATTCAGAATTGCCTAAGCTCAAAGTAACTCCACCAAAACCTCCTCACTACTATGAAAAGTTCAGGCTTGCTTCCATTTAGAAGCACAGGCGGTATCTCAATAATCAGAATTCAGGTAACAAAGCATTATTAAGCATCTCTCTCCGCCATAAAGTAACCACTCTAAGGAATACATGACCCAGTTCCTGATGCCACGTTAAGACTCACTAAGAAACTAGAGCACAGTAGCAGATGCTGTAATGGAATACCAGGGCGAGGAACCGCTACGGACGTTAGGCAGGTTGTTGATTATTCTCTGGATTCACTTTTGTATTTGGAAGAACTATCTTAGTACATTAATTTGAAAAGGCTTTTTGGCGGGCGCGGTGGCTCAAGCCTGTAATCCAGCACTTTGGGAGGCCGAGACGGGCGGATCACGAGGTCAGGAGATCGAGACCATCCTGGCTAACACGGTGAAACCCCGTCTCTACTAAAAAATACAAAAAACTAGCGGGCGAGGTGGCGGGCGCCTGTAGTCCCAGCTACTCGGGAGGCTGAGGCAGGAGAATGGCGTGAACCCGGGAGGCGGAGCTTGCCGTGAGCTGAGATCCGGCCACTGCACTCCAGCCTGGGCGACAGAGCGAGACTCCGTCTCAAAAAAAAAAAAAAAAAAAAAAAAAAAAAGAAAAGGCTTTTTAAGGAAGAGAAGATGCCATTATAACCTCTGAGAAGTGCAGTCATGTGTCACTTGACAGGGATACGTTCTGAGGACTGTGCCATTAGGCGATTTTGTTGTATGAACATCATGGAGTGCACTTACACAAACCTAGATGGTACAGTGGCATATGACACACCTAGGCTATCTGGTGGAGCCTATTCCTCTACTAAGAACCTCTACAGCATGTGACTACTGAATACTGGAGGCAGTTGTTTTGTTGTTGTTGTTTTGTTTGTTTTTGAGACGGAGTCTCTCTCTGTCACCCAGGCTGGAGTGGCAGTGGTACGATCTCGGCTCACTGCAAGCTCCGCCTCCTGGGTTCACGCCATTCTCCTGCCTCAGCCTCCCGAGTAGCTGGGACTACAAGTGCCCGCCACCATGCCCAGGTAATTTTTGTATTTTTAGTAGAGATGGGGTTTCACCATGTTGGCCATGCTGGTCTCGATCTCCTGACCTCGTGATCCGCCTGCCTTGGCCTCCCAAAGTGTTGAGATTACAGGCATGAGCCACCACACCCGGCCTACCGTAGGCAATTGTAACACATTGGTAAGTATCTAAACATGGAAAAGTACAAGAAAAATATAGTATCATCTTATGGAACCACTATCCTCTAGGTGGTCCGTTGACCAAATGTCATGATGTGGCTCATGGAAGTAGTATAATGCAGAAATCTGACTGTCAGAGGCTTTAGGGGAGTCTTAGGTTAGACTGTGTTTCTGAAGATCTGTAATTAGAAAGGAGCATAGAATCACGTATGTAATATTTTCTGCTTAAATTGTATTTTATAATGAGATCTTTATACTTGGGCTTTACTAAACCCGTTCAAGACTAGGGGACGTTTTTTTCTCCTCGTAAATTGAGAAATGTCACTGAGAGAACAGCACTGCCATCTAGCCCATTTCTCTTAGAACTGCAGGTTTTGCCTCTGCAGCTTTTGACTTTGTAGGCAAAAGGTGAAGTTTTTCTAAATAGTAGCTCGCAAACTATCAATAGTGGCAAATACCTCAGAACTTAAGAAAAACCCCAACAGTTGGAAACATTGATGGGAAATAATGGCAAGTTAAGAAAGCATAGCTTCTTCCAACTTCATGAGGCATATTTAGAAAGAATTTGGAAAAGGTGGAAGGGTGGGATGGGGGTGAGGGATGAGAAATTACCCATTGGGTAGAATGTATACTTTTGTTAGAGTGACAGTTACATTAACAGTCCAGACTTCACTAGGCAACATATCCATGTAACAAAACTGCATCTGTACCCCCTAAATCTATCAAAAGAAAAAAAAGTTTAAAAGACACTGGGCATGGTGGTTCATGCCTGTAATCCCAGCACTTTGAGAGGCCAAGGCAGGAGGATAGCTTGAGCCCAGGAGTTTGAGACCAGTCTGGGCAATGTAGTGAGACCCCATCTGCAGAAAAATAAAATTGCCAGGTGTGTTGGTATGTGCCTGTAGTCAAAGCTACTTGGGAGGCTGAGGTGGGAGGATTGCTTGAGCCCAGGAGTTTGAGGCTGCAGTGAGCTATGATCGTGCCACTGCACTCCAACCTGGGTGACAGAGGGAGACCTTGTCTCAAAAAAATGAAAAAGAGAAAATATGTTTACATTTGCCCATTCTAGCTACACATGTAAGCCTGTGTAATATGAACCAGTGGAGAAAGAAACAAGTTCTAATAACATTCTCAATGTTTGCTTACAAGAAAAATAATTTGGAGAACTGTTAGATTAAGAGTTTTGTTTGTTATTGGTCATTTAGGTTCATTGTAACAACTTTTGATTTGGGATGGTATAAGACTAAAGGATACTTTACGGTAAGAAATAGAACTTCAGCATTGATAGTCTGTTCTCTCCTTTTTTCAGAGAGCTGTAGATTAGAGATTCTTGTTTCCCCTTTGAAATTGTTTGAGGCATAATTTACAGAGAAATGTACAGATCTGAATTCTAGTGCAGTGAGTGCTGGTGAACTGATACACCCGTGCAGCCACACGGCTACTAGAATGACAGTATTTCCATCACCACGGGACGTTCCCATAGATACAACCGCCCTTCTGATTACTTTCACTATAGATTTGTTTGGTTTTGAGACAGAGTCTTGCTCTGTTACCCAGACTGGAGTGCAGTGGTGCGATCTCAGCTCACTGCAGCCTCCACCTCCCAGGTTCAAGCAATTCTCCTGCCTCAGCCTCCCAAGTAGCTGGGACTACGGGCTCCTGCCATCCTGCCTGGCTAATTTTTGTATTTTTAGTAGAGACAGGATTTCACCATGTTGGTCAGGCTGGTCTCAAACTCCTGAGCCCAAGTGATCCTCCTACCTCAGTCCCCCAAAATGCTGGGATTATAGGCATGAGCCACCATGCCCAGCCTCTAGATTAGTTTTGATTGTTGTAAAAGTTCATATAAATGGAATCCTACAGTATGTACTCTTTTGTATCAGGCTGCTTTTGCTCAATATGTTTGTTTGAGGTTTGTGTTATAGCAGCACAAAACAGACCAAGATACACATTTAAGTCAATACTTTTTTTTTTTTTTCTATTGTATAAATATACCAGTTTCTTGGCTGGGCATAGTGGCTCACGCCTGTAATCTCAGCACTTTGGGAGGCTAAGGTGGGTGGATCACCTGAGGGTGGAAGTTTGAGACCAGCCTGGCCAACATGGTGAAACCCTGTCTCTCCTAAAAATGCAAAAATTAGCCAGACGCGGTGGTGACCAGCCCCTGTAATCGCAGCTACTCAGGAGGCTGAGGTAGGAGAATCGCTTGAACCCAGGAGGCAGAGGTTGCAGTGAGCCAAGATTGTGCCACTGCACAGCAGCCTGGGCGACAGAGTGAGACTCCGTCTCAAACCACACACAGACACACACACACACGTTTCTTTATTCTTCTACTGATGGGCATTGGATTGTTTTCACTTTTTGCCTATTATGAATAAAATTTCTGTGAACAAGTCTTTGTAGATATTTATTTTTGTTTCTCTTGGATAAATACCGAGGAGTTGTGGGATTACTGGGTCATTGAGCAGGTGATTGCTTAATCTTGTAAGAAACTACCAGATTGTCTAAAGCGGTTGTAATACTTACATTCCGTGCTAGTTGGAGCTTTTCTCTCTCAGCCCTCTTTGCCGTCCGGTCCTGGAGCTGGACTGTAAACATTTCTTCTTTCCCAGCTGATGCAATGTTAGGCGTTGCCGGCAGAGGGCACTGGAGGGGCGCTGCAGGAGGCGGGGAGCTGCTCTTCCTGTTTCGGTGCTTCTTGCCAGCAGGTGGCCTCCCAGCACGTCTCAGCAATAAGCAGTTTCCTGCCCCCCAGGTGCAGCCTTTGCACCTCTGGTCATTCCGTGGCCCCAGCCACTCTCTCTCCAAAGAGATCTGAGTTTCATTCTGGGTGTCGGAGCAGGGCTCTTCCAAGTTTCTTCCTCCCATGGGTGTTGCCCTTGATCCTAGAGGTAGTGGCCGCTGCACATCTGCAATTCCTATGTTCTTCGGACATGTTTCTACCCTTCTCAGTAGTTCACTCCCTTTAACTAAACATTTATTTTTATTTTTTTTTTTAGCGACAGAGTCTTGCTCTGCCACCCAGGCTGGAGTGCAGTGGTGCGATTCACTTCCTGGGTTCAAGCGATCCTCCTGCCTCAGCCCCCTGAGTAGCTGGGACCACAGGTGTGCACCACCACACCCAGCTAGTTTTTAATTTCTGTAGAGAAGAATTTTCTCTGCCTTGGCCTCCTGGTGCTAAGTTTACAGGCATGAGCCACCACACCTGGTCCCCCAATTTTTTATGTTAAAATTTGCCCATATCTTCCTTGGTGAAGTATCTGCTCAAGTCTTGTGCCCCGTTTGGGGGGAGTTGTTTGCATTTTTATTGAGTTGTAGGAGTTCTTTCGTCAGAATGCAAGTCCTTTGTCTGGTATATGTCTTGTGAACATTTTCTTCTAGTCTATCTTTGCCTGCTCACTTTTTTTATTGTGGTAGAAAACATCAAAATGTACCATCTTAACTATTTTTGAGTGTACCGTTCGGTAGTGTTAAGTACATTCACATTGTTGTGAAAGGGATCCTGGAACTTTTTCATCTTGCACATTGGAAACTCTGCACCTATGAGGCGATCTCAGTCCCTCCTCCTCTCAGCCCTGGCAGCCATCATTCCACTTCTGTCTGTATGTTTGGCTCCTCATGGAGTCAGTCTGTTTTGTGCTGCTGTAACAGAATACCTGAGACTGGGTAATTTATAAACGACAGAGATTTATCTCTCACAGTTCTGGAGGCTGGGAAGTCCAAGGTCATGGAGCTGGCATCTGACATCTGGTGAGGATCTGGGCTTCTGCTTCCAAGATGGCACCTTGAAGTCTGTGTCCTCACGTGGCAGAAGGGGAAAAAGACCAAACTCCCTCAGTCACGTCTTTTTATAGTGGCATTAACTCATTCACGAGGGCTCACCCTCATGACCTAAACATCTTCTAAAAGGCCCCACTTCCAAACACTGTTGCATTGCGGATTAAGTTTCCAACAAGTGAGTTTTGGGGGATGCATTCAGACCACAGCATCTGGTACCCCATGTAAGTGGGATCCTGTTGTACAGAAGGTCCCTGATCTACGATGGTTGAACTTAATGATTTTTTGACCTATGATGGGTTTATTAGAATGTAATTCCATTGTAAACATCTGTATTTGTCTTTCTGTGATTGGCTTATTTCACCTAGCATACCCTATGTTGTCGCCCGTGGCAGGATTTCCTTCCTTTTCTGTGGTTATACCGTCTTGCTTCTCTACTCATCTGGGGGTGGACACTTAGGGTGCTTCCGCCTCTCGGCTTTTGTGAGCAGTGCTGCTACGAATGCGGGTGTGCAGACATCTCTCTGAGACCTTCCTTTCCAATCTTTTGTCTCTGTCCTCAAATGGAACTGCTGGACCCTATGGTAGGTCTAATTTTAATTTATGGAGGAGCCTCTATACTGTTTCCCATAGTGGCTGTACCATTTTATAATCCCACCAGCAGTGCACCAGAATTCCAAGGTCTCCACATCCTTGCAAACACTCATTTTCTGTTTTTTTGATAGTAGCCGTCCCAAAGGGTGAGTGGGGACACCACGTGGCTTTGGTTTGCGCTTCCCTGATGGTTAGTGATGTTGAGCATCTTCTCATATTCTTCTTGGCCATGTGTATATCATCTTTGGAGTCATGTCTATTCAAGTCCTTTGCCCTTATGTATTTATGAGACAGGGGCACAGCCTTTCACCAGGCTGGAGCACAGTGGCGCGATCATAGCTCACACAGTGACCCTTCCGTGCTTCCCACACTCCCCTGGGGTCCAACCTTCTGCCGAAGATGCCCCAGCTCTCCGCAGGTCCCTGCCCAGGCCCCAGATCCCTTCCCCCATCGGAAAGTTTCTTAGGCTTCCTCTCTTTGGGGTCACCACACACCTCTGTTCCCCTCCAGCCCACTGGCCCAGGCCGGGCCAGCCCCTACTTCAACACAGTGTCGGGAACCCCCATGGTGTCCACAAGCCCAGTGCAGCGCTCACCTGCCATGGGACCCGCTGTGTGCCTCAGTCCCCTCACTCGCCAAATAGGATTATCATCCTCTGCCTCGGTGTAGTTACAGGGGTGAGATGTGCCTGGATTTGCAGGGTGGCTGCAACAGTGCCTGGCCCAAAGGCAGTATCATGAAGACTCACAGTGTAGGACAACAGACAAAGCCTGAGTAGCTGAAGAAGTGCGGCCTCCCAGGGACTCCCTTTCCAGGCCCGCTGCCATGGCCAGAACCCAGGGGGGCACCGTGTACCTTACCAGCAGCCTCAGCACTGTGCCTCGTCTCCGGGAGTCTTGGCTTGTTTGTGTGGAGCTGGGGACTGGAAGAGCAGAGCTTGTGACCTGAGGTCCCCCAGCCTCAAGGTGGAGGTGACCACCCCGGACCAAGATCTGCCCCAGTGAGTGGCCGAGGACAGACAGGAGTATGTGAGGCATTCCTGCGGCCCCTTGCTCAGCACCCAGGCACTTCCTTCTGCCCCTCTGCCTCTGGAAAGCCAGCCATGGCACAGCCACGGGCGCCTGCTGCCGGCACCTCCCCAACACAATACATAAGGGAGTGGCTGTGGCTGTTCCAAGAAAACTGTGTTTACACACACAAGTGCACCAGGCCTGGCCGTCGAGCCCTGGTTTGCCGTCCTTTGTTCTAGACCAGTGGTTCCCAAATGTGCACCTGTATCAGCATCACCCAGAGCAGGGTCAGAGTCTGGACTCCTGGGCCCCACCCAGAGTCGCTGTCAGGGGTCTGGGCTTTGCATTTCCACAGGTTCCAGGTGCTGCTGCTGGAGCAGAGGCCACGCTCTGAGCACCTTGCTCTAGAAGAAGAGGTGCAGAAAAGGTAGGCAGGGCTGCAGAAAAGGTAGGCAGGGCTGCAGAAAAGGTAGGCAGGGCTGTAGGGTGGTCTGGACCACTGGGCACTGTCAAATGGCAGATGCCATTCCACGCAGTGAGCTCTGGGTGGGTCTGGAGTGGATTTTATAAACACTCTGGGAGGGTCCCACCGAGAACTCTCCTGCGCTGTGTGGCAGGAGGCCACTGGGGAGGGTGTAGACGGGAAGTGAGAGAGAAGAGGGATGAGGAGAGCCCGGGGTGGCCAAGGAAACATTTTTCTGAACAATCAGAAATAAAGGAGGGGCGGGCAGAACCTGGGGACTTGGCTGGGGCTGCCCAGGTGCCCTGGACTCCCCTCCTGGCACTACACCACCTGGGGAGCCAGGGGGCCAGGAGCCGGGGAGCGACCGGCACATCCTGCACCTTCCTAACCCAGCCCCTGGAGAGCACTTCCTTCAGCAGCAGGCAGCACAGCAATGGCCAAGTGTCCTTCCAGGGGGACAGAGTTTGCCCCTCCACGCCACTCACCTGGGGTGCGGCCGCAGCAGCCTCCACCTTGCTCCACACATGGCCAGCTTCTGGCCTCCCCTCACCAAGCCCCAGGACTTCACATGCAGATCGCTTCCTGGCCTGCTCCCCTCGCGGTCCTGGGTTCTCTCCTCCTGGCCTTTGAGGCTGGAATGTCCAGGCTCAGACTGGGGCCTCTGTCTCTGCTGACACCTCGCTGCTGTCGTGACTTTGTCATCCCTGTGCCGCTGACTGCAGGACGCGCAGCCGAGTCTCCTCGAACCTGCCCAGGTGGCCCTCAAGCAGGATGCGTCCAACGCACCTTGCTTCCCTCTGCCCGGCCCCAAGCCCCACTCCGGCCCCTGCTTTCTCAGTAAGGACATCCCCATTCCGTGGCTGCTCTGGCCAAAGACAGGAGAGTCACCCTTCCTCTTCTCTTCGGCTGGTACCCCCCAAGCTCCAACCTGTGCTCCCAGCCCTCCCACCTCGGACTTTCCCATCCCCAGCTCTTCCCCCACCCTGCCCAAAGCCCTCCTGACCCCATTCTTGCCTCGGTCTCTCTGCACACAGCAGCCAGAGAATAAACAAACCAGCCAACGAACACGAAACTGGATTTTCAGGGGGCTGTGATGGGCTGGATTGTCTCCCTTAGATTCAAATGTTGAAGTCCCTCACACCCCAATGTCTTAGAATGCAACTGTATTTGGAGATAGACTTTACAGAGATGGTTGAATTAAAATGAGGCTCCAAATTCAATATGACTGGTATGTCTATGAAAAGAGAAAGTCTGGACATCTGGAGATACATCAGGGAGGGATGACTGCGCAGAGGAAAGACTCGGTGAGGCACAGCAAGCAGGCACCGTCTGCTCGCCCAGGAGACAGGTCACAGGAAACACCAACCTGTGACACCCTGACCTTAGACTTCCACCCCCCAGAACTGTGAGAAGTAGACCTCCTTGCACTAAATCACTCAATCTGTTACTGCAGTCCCGGAAAACTAACACAGACTCTTGCTAGGCAGAATGCATTTGCTTCTCTGCAGACAAGATTAATTTTGCACTGTTGCTACCAAAATAATTCTATGGGACTGGGCGCCATGACTCACACCTGTAATCCCAACACTTAGGGAGGCCGAGGCTGGTGGAGCGCCTGAGGTCAGGAGTTCAAGACCAGCCTGGCCGACATGGTGAAACCCCGTGTCTACTAAAAATACAACAACAACAAAAAAGCCGGGCATGGTGGTGCGCACCCTGCAATCCCAGCTATTCGGGGAACTGAGACAGGAGAATTGCTTGAACCTGGGAGGCAGAGGTTGCAGTGAGCCAAGATCTTGCTACTGGACTCCAGGTAACAGAATAATAATAATTTTTATTATGGAATCTGTCAAGTGCTGGTGCCTTCTGGGGGCAACACACAGTTTCCCACCAAAGGGCATCAGTGCCCCAGGCAGTCAAGGTGCCAGGAGGTGAGGAGGCCGTGGATCTTCTACCACCTGGGAGCAAGCCTGCAGCTTGGGACCCTCCTGGGACCCTGTACCCGCCACTGCCCTGCCCTCCTGGGCTCTCACAGGAGTGAAGTGGGATGGGCTCTGTAGGAGTTAAAGAGGAAAGAAACATGAAAAGTGGCTCAACAGTCAAAGACCAGTTTATTTTGGAGAATAAACCTGAGAGGGACTTCTGGCCGATTTTGGTCAGGAGCGTTCTCTCTTACAGACTAAGGATCTTTAAGGGTTTAGGAAGCTGGGAGCTTATCACAGGCTTGGAATGTTTCTATGTGAGGGAAAGTTTATTGCGGGGTTGGAATGTCTCCGGTAGGAGGGGAGGTTATCTTGAGGCTGGCATGTTTCTGGTTGGAGATGTTACTTGTGGTTTATGGTTGTGCTGACATTAGCTATTAGGCTGATGTGTTTTGGGTTGGATTTAGGCAGTTTTTTAATCAAATGGAACTTAAAATGGCGGTGTTTATCCAAGACGGTGATACTCCTGTGGTCCGGCTCCAGCCCTGGGGGCCCCTCTGGGTGGTGTGTGAACGTGCACACGTGGAGGGGCTGGTCCAGCTCTGCCTACCTCTAGCCACCCAATGGAGGGACAGCAGGGCCTGGGCAGCAATGCCGGCCTTGGAGCACTGGGGCTGTGGAGGCTGCTTGAGAGCACACGGAGCCCCCACTGTGCTCAGGTCTTGGAGGGCCTTGGGCACTACGGTCTGCGAGGCACCACATGTCACAGCTACTCAAACACCCAGGACCACCACGGAGGGCCAATGGCCGCGGGGTGGCTCAGGACCCGCCCCGCTCCTGTCCCTGCCTTTCTGGCTGCCCCCTAGTCCCTGGACAGACGCTCCCCACCCCCCAGCGGGTCCCACCCAATCCCTTGCTCAGGCAGGAGCTGCCCTTGCTGTCCTCACAGACCTCACCTCTTCCTACATGTTTCCAAGGCCGTGCCCCGCCCCCTACCCCGCCAGGCCCCGCCCCTACCCCGCCAGGCCCCGCCCCTACCCCGCCAGGCCCCGCCCCTACCCCGCCAGGCCCCGCCCCTACCCCGTCACGCCACGCCCCCACCCCGCCACGCCACGCCTCTCTCTCCGACCCTGGACGGTCCCCTGGACCCACCCCGCCCCTCAGTCCTGCCCCCGCCCGCCTCTGCGGGGCTCCCATCCTCCCGGGCGGACTCCACTCCCGACCCCTCCCCGTGGGTGCCCCCGCCGGCCCCGCCCTCCCAGGCTGCCCCCGGCGCCCCGGGCCTCCTCCCCGCAGTCCCTGGGTCCTGCAGGCCCCGCGTCCACGCTGCACCCCCGTCCACTCCCGTGGTCCCCGGTCCGGCATGGCGCGCGCGGTGGGGTCCGAGCGGAAGCTGCTGGCCGTCTACACCGGCGGCACCATTGGCATGCGGAGTGAGCTCGGCGGTGAGTCTGAGACCGGCGCCATGGGCGGGGGAGGCCTCTGGACCTGGCCGAGACCGGGAGCCTCTGACCCTCCTGCACCCACGGGGGTTGTGGGGGAGTCAGATCCGCGCCTGGTTGGGGCTTGCGGGTTGGGATCGCTCTCCTTCGGTTCCGGCCACCGCCGCCCCCGCGCGCGGAGCCCCCACCTGGACAGAGGAGGTCGCGGTGGGTCCTCGTGGTCGCGGTGCTCTTGGGAGCGCCCTGCGACCCTGGGGCCAGGCCCCCTGTGCTGCCGCTGCGCCCCTGAGGGCCAGCGCCCTGGAGCCCTGGAATATGGGGCAGGAGGGCCCCAGGGCTTTAGCCTGCCCCTCCTGCCCTGGACACAGAAGCCGGGAAGGCTTAGGAGGCTGCGAGGACCCCTCACCTGCAACACCCAGGAGGGTGTCCCCATCCCCTGAGTTCCCTGGGGTCCTGGTCAGGCAGCAGTGCCTGGCACGATACTGGGGCCACCTGGCATCTGCGGGGACACATGCGTTCACACTGGAGGTGGCCTCAGAGCCCTGCTTCCTCTGCCCCTATGTGGACCTAGTTGACTACAGACCAGCGATTACACCCGGACTGAGTTCTGCCTGGGTAGGGTCAAGGCCTGGGACAGGCACCGAGCTCTGTGGTACTCCAGCACAGTGCTGCCAGCCTGGGCTGGGCACAGGAAGGATGGTAGCTTGGGGAGCCTGAGGCCACCAGGATGGGGAGAGGACAGTTGCACTGGAGCCTCCAGAATGCGTGGGTGCTCCCCAGGAGGGCAGGACCTTCCTGGGGCCCCCACGTGGGCTCTGCTGTGATGTGGAGTGCCCCCTCCCTCGGGGCCAGAACAGCCCCCTCGCCCGTGCTGAACCTCTTTGCGACCCTCCATGGGCCACTGCCTGCCTTTCCCTCGGGAGCCCTTTCTAATCCTCCTCCTCCTCCCGCTCCCTGCTGCCCTGGCCCCTCCCCACACTACTGCTTGTGTCCACCGCAGCTCTCCCTCCTGAGACGGCTGGGACCCTCTCCGGCTCTGCCAGAGTCCCAGGGCCTCCCCTGGCATGACCAGAACATTCTCTTGTCCCTTGCCCATCTGCCAACCACTTCCCCGCCCCTCCTTTCCCCACCCCCTCTTACGGCCTGTTCCCCAGCAGCTGTCCCTCCTGGCCACCCCTTTCCGCTGAAGTGGCCGCTCAGAAGCCACCAGCACTCTATCGGTACTCTCAGATTCCACCCGCCACACCATGACTGGTGCAGACCCTCTGGAGGCCAACTGTGTGCCCAGCCCAGGAGACAAAGCCTAGTGGGGCTCATCCACGAGGGACTCAGGCCCCAGGAACATGGCTGTCCAGGCTGCTGGGAGCCTCCTCTGTGCTTCTCCCTCTGCCTGTGAATGGAACAAAGTCATTCACAGTTTGGCAAACGCCCCTGTGTGACTCTCCACTGACACAGAGTGACACAGTTCCTGTGCTTGACCCTCACAAGCCAGAGAGAGAGGCTGCCATTGAAGGGATGGCATGCATTAAGGAGCTAGTCCCAGGGACAGGATCTGCCAGGGCCCTGCAGGGGCTGTAGGCTGATAACAGGGCCTGGGCCTGGTGTGTGGGTGACGTGGAGTTTTGAGGCAGTCCAGGGAGGGCTTCTCTGAGGACACAAAGCCTGCACGACAAAGGTGGGAGAGGACCAGGCCAGGAGCAGCCCTGCAAGGTGCAGGAAAGAGTAGCGGGGAGCCCAGCAGGGCCGGAGCCTGCCAGAGCTGCCCCTGAGCAGGGACAGGACCTGGGGACTCTGTCTGGGGCCTGGTCCGACACCCCTGACACGACTCCTTCAGGCTTGGTGTGTGGCCAACTGGAATTTCGTTGAGCTGAATACATCGTTCTTGACTGGTGCTAGCTGCAGAGACAGGTGGACTCTGACTGCAACCCCACCACACACCCGTCTCGCTTGGCCCCTGCGTGCTCACCGCAGCAGCCTGTGGGCGCACTCACATGCGTGAACCACATTTCTGAAAGAGGCTGTGAGGTCCGGCGTCTGGGTGGGGAACAAGAGACTTTGATGCTGGAAACTGGGTGTGGGGCGTCAGTCTTCAGACCTGAAGCAGCCTTCTGAGATCCCTCGGTGCTCTGTGCACTAGGGTCCTGGCTTGTGTGTGGCTGTGAGGTCACCCCTAGCTGTTGCTAGCTGACCCAAGTGGGGCATCCACTTCTAGGAACCTGCAGGAACGGGCTCCCCCCAACCCCTCATGAGGTTGGAGCAGCCAGCCTGTCCCAGCCGGCGAGGGCGCGCGTCTTCAGAGCCCTTGTCAAGGTGAGGGTCTCTCTTACCACAGGATGAGGCAGCATCTCCTGGCTCCACGCCGAGGGCTTCCGGGAGGACTCTGCTGTCAGCCCCAGGCCCTCCTGCGCCCATGTCGCCGGCATCCTCACTGCTCCCCCTTCTCCACTTCAGGAAGGCTTCTGGGGAGCCCATGGTTCAGCCCCAGAAGACAAAGGAGGAAGAGACAGGAGATCTGGTCCCCACTGTCTTCCTGGATGAGGGGACCACCCACGCCCATGGAGCAGCTGGGGAGCCTGAGGGCCGGGGCTGTGGGAGACCAGGGGCCCTCATGCCAGCTCTGCTGTGTGACGGCAGTCAGGCGTCCTTTGGGGACATGCAGACCCTCATGGTGTGGGAAGTGGCAAGGCTTCCAGGAGCGAGGGCAGCACTCACAGGCCAGGGAGGGAGCCTGGCCCAGAGTCCAGGCGAACCACCCCTCCACACCCCCATGACTGCCCTGAGTCCCAGCCCCGCCAGGCGTCAATGATTTACTCCCTCCACACTGCTGACGTGGGCTCTGGCCTTCCCTGGGGAGGTGAGAGGGGAGTGGTGGCTTTGCCACAGTAAAGCTGTTTGGATTGTCGCTGTTGGAACGGCTTCTGTGCCTGCTGGTAAACAGCGACCTGTGGGTGGAACGCTGCACACCTGGAGCCCTGCCAGAGTTCAGGGAGGGCAGAGGCGATGCCAGCGGGGACGCCCCTCGACCCATCCCTTCTCTGAGTTCATTGAAGCTATCACAGGTCAAGGGGCAGAGTGAATCCAAAAACGGCTGATAAGCCCAAGCTGGCATCAGTGGCCACGTTCCATATGGCCCAGAAACTTGAAGACTTCCTGTGTCAAACTGGGAGCCCCACCTACTTGCCGGCTTGTCCCAAAGTCCCTCCTGAGCCCGGCTCCTTGCAGGCACAGCAGGGGGGGCGGAGCTTTGGGGCCAGGCAGCTGAGAGAAGCTCCCTGCCCACTGGCCACATGGGTCCCAGCAGCTGAGACTGTGGGTGGAGTGATGCCTGTGGCTTCTTGGTCACTGCAGCAGCGTCTGTGCCCTTCACCTGGACCTCCTTCCTGAACGGGTGCTGCACGTTCACAAGTTTCTAAGCCTAAGCTTGACTTCGGTGGTGACAGTGGGGCCCTCCCTTCCAGGTGTTTGGCAGGGGGCTGAGGAGTTTCCAGGTCACCAGCAAACTCGGGCACCTGCCTGGATGGGCCAAGGAAGAGGTTCCAGGCAGGGCCGGAGGGTTCAGGTTCTGCAGGCCTTGAAGCTTTTGGAGGGCCCCCATTGAGAAAAGTAATACAAGTTACAAAATCAGAGTTAGGTGTGAAAGTTGGTGTTTCTTTAAAATAAAAGAAATTGCTCTGGATGACCGGGCGCAGTGGCTCACACCTGTAATCCCAGCACTTTGGGAGGCGGAAGCAGGTGGATCACTTGAGGTCAGGAGTTCAAGACCAGCCATGGACAACATGGTGAAATCCCTACTAAAAATACAAAAAAAAAAAAACAAAAAAAAAAAATTAGCCATAATGTGGTGGTGGGTGCTGGTGCTCCCAGCTACTGGGGAGGTTGAGGCATGAGAATTGCTTGAACCCAGGAGGTGGAGGTTGCAGTGAGCCTGGATCTCGCCACTGCACTCCAGCCTGGGTGACAGAGTGAGACCCTGTCTCAAACAAACAAAAAAAACCTGATACCACTGCATACCTGTTAGAATGGCTGCTGACATACCACACATTGACTGCGGGGTGAGGTGCTGGAGCCCCAGAATTAGAAAGTGGTTCACTTGCAGGTAGGTAAGAAAACTTTACTGGCGACAGTATAGGCTTGAAAAAGGAACATTTGGCCAGACATGGTGGCTCAGGCCTGTAATTCCAACACTTTTGGGAGGCCAAGGCAGGTGGATCACTTGAGGTCAGGAGTTTGAGACCAGCCCGGCTAACATGGCGAAACACCGTCTCTACTAAAAATAACAAATTAGCCAGGCGTGGTGGTGCATGCCTGTAATCCTGGTTACTCACGCCCCAGGTACTCAGGAGGCTAAGGCAGGAGAATTGCGTGAGCCTTGAAGGTGGAGATTGTAGTGAGTGGAGATGGCGTCACTGTACTCCAGCCTGGGCAACAGAGCGAGACTCTGTCTCAAAAAAAAAAAGGGAAAAAGAAAAAAACAAGAAATTGACCAGGCTGGTTTTGAACTCCTGGGCTCAAATGATTTTCCTGCATCAGCCTCCCAAAATTCTGGGCTTACAGGTATGAGCCATAAAAACCACTGCAAAGCACATATACAGTGTTTTGCTCCAGAGAAGAGGACACCAAGAGAATTTAGTCTTTTCTTTGGCTGATTTCGCCTGTGGTGTCCACACATCCCCCTGGCAGGGACAGCAGGGCCCATATCCACGCCTACCACTCTGCAGCATTCCTGGAAGTTTCTGGAAGCTGTTCCCCCACATGAGTCAGCAGCAGCTGGAGGTGACCTTGCACAACGTGAGTATGTCCCACAAAGCCAAGCCAGATGTGCCCCTCCACCTTCCCCATAAGACACCCCAGCTTCACCTGCCACAAGGAGTGGAGAGTGACTTTTCATTAACTGTGGCCACTGTGCCGGGCGGCTGAATACCACAGAAGTTCATTCTCGGTTCTGGAGGCTGAGGCCTGAGAGGGGTTCCCCCGGGCTGAGCCAAGGTGCTGTAGGGCACCGCTCCCTCCTGAGGCTCTGTGGGAGGAACTGCCCCTGCCACCTCCACTGTGTGGTGGATGCCACAATCCTTGGCTTGTGGCTGCATCACTCCAGTCATCCAGTCCAGCATCTCCAAGGGCCGCTCTGCCCTGTCGTCATATGGCCTTCTCTTCTGTGCCTCCTGCCTCCCCATGCCCTGTGGCCTCCCACCTGTAAGGAGACGCGAGAGGGCGTTTAGGGCCCACCTCCCACCCCACGACCTCTAATATCACATCCACAAAGACACTTCCATATGAAGCAACACCCACAGGTACTGGGGATTGGGATGTGGACATCTTTTTTATTTTTATGTATTGATTTAATGTTTTGAGACACAGTCTCATTCTGTCACCCAGGCTGGAGTGCAGTGGTGCCATCTTGGCTCACTGCAACCCCCACCTGCCAGATTCAATTGATTCTCCCACCTCAAGCTCCCAAGTAGCTGGGATTACAGGTGTGCGCCACCATGCCCAGTTGATTTTTGTATTTTTCGTAAAGATGGGATTTCACCATGTTGGCCAGGCTGGTCTTGAATTCTTGACCTCAAGCAATCCACCACCTCAGCCACCCAAAGTGCTGGGATTCCAGGCCTGAGCCACTGCGCCGGGCCCTGGGATGTGGACATCTTCTAGGATGCTTTTTCAACCCACCGCACATGAGACGGGGACACTTGGACACCAGTGTGGGGTGGACCCTGGCCCCCTGGATGCCCAGGGTCTGAGGTTGGGTCTTTGGGATTCACAGGGCTGGTTCTTTGTTCTGGCAGCCCGTATCCTGGCTGCGCTCTGGGTAGACAAACACGCGTGGGCTCCGCCTCCCCCGTCTGCTGGCTGACCCCTACTGGCGGGGTGATTTTGTCAGCAGCTGCACCTCAGCCGACCTGTATCATCCAGTCCTCCGGCAAACGTCCCTGGGGCTCCACCGGCCTTTGTGTAAGGCCAGAGAAGATCATGGGTGCCATAAACCTTCATGGGGCCAAGGGGCTGGTGTCTTGGGGCCGGTGACTTAACAGGCAGAGATGTGGAGACCCGGCTGAGCCTAGTGGTGGAGGGCGATGGCAGGGAGGGATGTGGCTGGAGGGATATCAGAGGGGGCTGCTTTAAATCGCCAAGTTTGGGATTAGTTTGTGAACCAGTGATAGGAGATGGGTACGGCTGCAGAGGGTGACAGGGGAAAGCAGGTGACCATGGCTGGGGTCTGCAGGATAGGATAGGGCATTGCTGCTGGGGGAGGGAAGGGAGGGCCAGGAGGGAGCTTTGGGGCTGGCTGGAGGCCCTGGAGGGGTGGCTGAGGGGTCAGGGCTTTATACTGAGTGGCTGGCCCCAGGGAATGAGTGGTGTGGCCAGGTCTCCGTTTATGGGACGGAACTGAGATGCAGAGGCTGCAGGAAGGTGGCAGAGCTGCTGGGGGTGGGGCCAACCTCACACACACACTTGCTGTGTGCGAGGCCCTCTGGGTCGGGGATCTGGGGAAGGGGACCTGGGCTGGACCCTGAGGGAGTCACACAGTCCATGCCCTTTCGGAGCTTGAGGGTCAGTGAGGGAGAATGTGGGAACAGCACTACAGCCTGGGCATCTGGGAGGGCTTCCTGGGGCTGGTGCCCCAATCTGGGTCTTGAGGCACCTACTGGGTGAGAAGTGGAGATGAGGCAGGACTTCCAGGCAGGGGCTGCAGCACATCCACAGTGAGGCAAAGGCTGAGCCCCGTGGACCTTGGTGAGGAGTGTGGACTGAGCATTTGGAGAAGGGGGTGGGAGCAGGGGCAGGGCCTGGCTGGAGCAGCTGGAGACCTGGGCAGAGCTCCTGGGGCTGTCCAGTTGTGAAATGAGGAATCATCATGGGCTCCAAGGCAGGAAGCCATGGCTTCCAAACGCGGGTCAGCGGCCTGCCCTCTGAGGGGTCCCAGGGCAGCATAGCCCTTCCTCCAAGCCTCTGACTGTCATAAGACAGGAGCTGCATCCCACCAGCTCTGGTCCTGCCCCTCAGTGAGGGAGGAGGAGGCCATGGCTGCCAGTCCCTGACCCCCCCATCCACCTGGACTCTGCCTGCAGTGCTCGTGCCTGGGACGGGCCTGGCTGCCATCCTGAGGACACTGCCCATGTTCCATGACGAGGAGCATGCCCGAGCCCACGGCCTCTCTGAGGACATCCTGGTGCTGCCGTGAGTGTGGGCTCCTCCCGGTCCCAGGCAGGGCATAGCTGCTGGGAGGCACTGAACCCGAGGCTGGGCACTGCTGGCCAGGCCCAGATGAGCCATTTGCTCACCCCCATCTCTAACATCCCCTCAGCTTACAGGGCTTTAGGACTGACCAGCAGCCGCCTCCACTAGAGCCTGAGCCTCTGAGGGTGCCCCCGTGCCTGGTCCCACCTTCCCTCCCTGTCCTTCTCCCACACCCCCAGCCAGGCTGGTTCAGCAAGTGTGATGAGGGCTCCCCATCTAGGGACCCTGTATATCAGGAGACGGCTGGCCCAGGCAGCCTTGCCCCCAGCATGGAGATCCTTCCATTTCTCTGCCCTGGGCCTAGCTCCCTGATGTCCCCACAGCTGGGGGTAAGCTGGGAGTTGCCCTCGTGGTGGGAGTTGCCCTGCGTGGCCACAGCCGTCGCAGGCGAGCCTCCTGCCAGCAGCCTCTCCTGCCGGGACATGGGCTGGTCCCAGCCCCCCTCTCCGAGCTGCTGTGGGAAGAAGACTGCTGGGAGTGGCCCATCCTGACCCACATCCTCGCCCCTGTGGGGAGCTCCAGGTGGAAGGGGTCCGGGCCCTGTGCCTGGGATGCTGAGAATTTGCTATGTGCAGAGCCCTTGGCGTAGGGGCCCCAGCTCCGCCAGAGGGGAGCAGAGCAGGTCAGGGCATTTGGAGGTGCAGAGCAGGAGCCTGCAGTTCCGCCTCCTGCTGTTCCCGTCCCGCAGCCCGGCCACCCCCAACCAGAGGATCCTCTACACTGTGCTGGAGTGCCAGCCCCTCTTCGACTCCAGTGACATGACCATCGCTGAGTGGGTTCGCATTGCCCAGACCATCGAGGTAGTGGGGCTGAGGAGTGCTGGGTGGGGCTGTGGTGTGTGGGTGGGGCTGTGGGGAGTGGGCAGGGCTATTGGGTGTGGGTGGGGCTAGGGAGCACGGGTGGGAATGGGGAGTGTGGGCGGGACTGTGGAGTGTGGGCGGGGCTGTGGAGAGTGGGTGGGCTGTGGGTGTGGGCGGGGCTGTGTTATGTGGGCAGGGCTGTGTTTCATGGGTGGAGCTGTGTTGTGGGTGGGGCTGTAAAGTGGGGTGGGGCTATTTGTGTGGGTGGGGCTATGCCTGTGGGCAGGGCTGTGGGTATGGGCGGGGCTGGTGGATGGGCAGTGGCCCACAGAAACACTCTGGGACAGGTGAGGAGCTGCAGGGTCTGGGGTGGAGTCCGCCTGCCCAGCCTGGGGCCTGGGAGCATCTGGGAATGGCAGCTTCAGGAAAGGGCAGGGTCCACATGTCAGAGCTGGGAGCAAGACTCTGAGGCCCTCTCCCTCATGCAAGCTGGGGGTGGGCGTAGAGGGCCAAGTCGACTTCCCAGGCGAGGACACAGCGGGAACAGCTGTCTTAGCCTGTCTCAGTTAGTATCTGGGGCATGGTGTGTGATGCTACCTCAAGGGCCGACACGCTCCATGTGCCTGGCTGGTGACCGGCTCACTGCCCTCTGTCTGTCCCCTCCCCAGTTGCGGTCTTAGTGGATTTAGGACCACAGCACTTCTTGCAGACTCTTGTGGTTTACAGCGACCTGTGTGTGTGCTCACCCTGCAGGCAGAACCACCCCCACCCCATCAGCTTTTCTTCTCCATTTTCCCCCACCACAGCACGCTCCCACGTACCTGAGCTGCCTCCCCTGGCGGGGGCCTCCTGCCCCCTCCAGTCCCAATTCTCACCTGCTTCGTTTACAAACGCCCTGCTCCCCTGAGTGGGAACACCTAGGCTTCCTCTTCCCAGCAGCGGGGTGGGGGGCAGCACCACCCAGGACAGGCTCCTCCATCTGTGGCCGGCAGCCCTCACCGGGCAAGGCCTGACTGCTGTTTGAGCCCCACGAAGGTGCCCTGTGGTCCTTACTGCAGGGACCAGCCCTGGACAGCCTCACAAAGGCCTTCTCAGCTCAGGTGGCCCAGCCTGCCGTCTTGCCGCGAGTGGCCAGCAGAGGGCGCCCTTCCCCTCCTTGGCCTCCGCTCCAATGCAGTTTCCGGGCCTACAGGACTTGGTGTTTTAATAGCCCACCAGCTTAGTATGGGACCCTGGGCTCTTGGAACGGTGCCCTGGCAGCCACAGCCTGGACCTGCCACCCTCCAGGGGGTGGTGGCCAGAGGACGTCCCTGCATGGCCAGCTTCACTGCTGCCCTTCAGTGTCCTGCCCGGCCACCCAGGTCCAGATCCAGGCAACCTCCAGGATCAGCTGCTGGGTCCCAGCCATGGCTGTGCCTTGACCCTGCAGGCGTCCTTGTGCCCACCGTTGTGTCTTGCCTGATCCGCCGTCTGGGCTTCGAGGCTCATACACCGCCACAGCCCCCTGCTGCCATGTGAGGCGCTCTCCCACCCTCTGGGAATGTGCAGAGGCCCCTTGGAGGGACTCATTCTCGAGTGCTCTGAGGGGAGCCTCAGCGCGCGGTGGGTGCACCTGAGTGGCATGGAAGCCGCGGGGCAGAGACAGCGTGAGGATCCCAGGACTCCATGCCAGATGCTCACCTTCCAGAGAGGGACTTCCAGGCCAGGGCCCCATGGGCACCTCCCCGGAGTCCTCCCCTCTGCATCTGGACCCTTTCCCCCTACTGCACCCTCCCCCACACCTGCTCCCCGAGGGGCTGGCCTGCCTGAGTGCGCGCCCCTCCTGCAGAGGCACTACAAGGAGTACCATGGCTTTGTGGTCATCCACGGCACTGACACCATGGCCTTTGCTGCCTCGATGCTGTCCTTCATGCTGGAGAACCTGCAGAAGACCGTCGTCCTCACTGGGGCCCAGGTAACCTCGGGGGCCCGGGGCTCCTAGGAATAGGGGCTTCCTGAGGCCACAGGTCAAGTCTGTGCTGCCAGCGGCTGCTGCGGGATCCTGGGCTTCCTGCTCACCCCAGCAGCTCCTGAGCCGGCTGCTGCAGGGCCCGTGCTGGGCCTCGCGAATGCTCAGGTCCTGCCAGAGTGCCAGCCCACTTGCCCCATGGTGGAGGTCGTCTCCTGCTGGTGGCCCCGGGAGCTGTGAGGCCCTGGAGCACCCAGAGCCATGCCCACCTTGGCCCTGGGGGGGCCAGGTATCAATTCCTCTCCTCCCGATGCTTGCTTGCGGCTGCTGCCCACCTCTCCGTCTGGCACAGCAGGATGGCTGCACACAGAGCAGCACCAGGAGGCCCCGGCCGCGTCCCTGCCTTTGTCCCTCTCTTTGCTCCACCCACTGTGGTTCCAGGCAGTGCCATCCTGGGGGCCCTGGCACACGATTTCCCCGCCTCTCTCAACCTAACCCAGCACAAATCCCATAAGCCAAGGCCAGTGGATTGTTCTGGAAAACTGGATTTGAGGGGAGGTGGCAGGGGAGGTCGGCTAGAGGCTGACTAGGGGTCCCTATTGCCTGTGGGTGGCAATGGGCACCTGAGCCCCTTGGGATCCTTTCCCATGGCTGAGGCTAAGGTCTTGTGTGGGAAGCCAGTACCTGTGTCCCTTTGAGCTTGGTGGCAGCTCCAGAAAACTCCATGGAGGCTCTCTTAGGAGGTCTGCGGGGAGCAGTCCGGGGAGGCAGCTCAGCCATCCCACTCTGCTTACCTGGAGCCATCTCCCTTGTCCCTCCAGGGTCTCCCCGGGGCCCACTGCACACCCGTTGGGGTGGAGCAGCACCTCCCGCCCCAGAGCTGAGAAGGAGGGACAGGACTCCGGCTGGTTTTCCTCTTCCCAGACACTCCCGAGCCCCAGGGGAGCAGAACGTCCCATGGGCCTCTCCAGGGGAATCAAGGGCACAGTTACGAGCACTGCGGGCCCCAGGAATGCTCACATGCGTGTTCTCCTCTCCCTGATGTTGGCCTTTGTCGGGGCATCCTTATCCCTGTTATACCCATGGGGAAACTGAGGCTTATAGGCCAAGGACTCACCCACAGCCACGCACCACATGAGGGCTGAGCCAGGGAGGACCCAGGACCCGGGACTGCCACCCCCTGCCAGGGCTCTCTCCCTCTGGAGGCCCTGCACTGACCACTGCCCGGCTGCTTCCTCCTGAAGACCCTGGCCTCTGCACGGCCACCTGCACCCTCCTGGGATACGCTACTCAGTCAACCATAGGGCACGGTCGCCTATGCTAGACACAGGCAGCTGCGGGAAGAGCTGTACTGTGCCTGGCATCGCGAGGCAGTTCCTTTCTGTCACAGCCCACCCACCCCTCACCCCACCACCCTCCTTCCAGCCCACAGTTCTGCTGAGGTAGCAAGGGAGCTGGGCAGGGCAGCTGGGGTGGGAGGCCTGTGATGTGTTCTCCAGTATGGGGACCGGCTGGCCTCTGCTGCCACCACTCAGCTCTTGGACCTGTAAAGGAAGCTGGTGGGTGGGTTGAGATCCTGGGTGCAGGCTGGCATCGTCCACAGGGGCAGCTGTTGTTGGCGGCCTTGGAGATGGGCTTACTGCCCAGCTCCTCTGAGCACCCCGTTTCCCCAAGACACCCATCTCCAGGCTGCCTGCTGCAGTCCAAGCCTGCCTGTCCTCTCTCCCACACCCCACCTGGGGCTCCTGGGCTGGGCCTGGAGGTTTACCTGGAGTGATGAGCTGGGGCATCCCAGGCTTCTGGGCTTCCCAGGCCTCAGCTCCTCCGTGGCCTCTCCCCCAGATGCCCATCCATGCCCTGTGGAGCGACGGCCGTGAGAACCTGCTGGGGGCACTGCTCATGGCCGGCCAGTATGTGATCCCAGAGGTACCTGCCTGGCACGCATGGAGGCGGGGCAAGTGGGGCGGGGGCGGGAGCCCGAGAGCAGCCAGGAAACAAAGTCCCCCCAGGCCCCTCCCCAGACGCCACTGCCAATGGCTGGGTGCACGGTCTTCTAGAGCTTACTTTGTGGATATTTACATTAGAGATATGTATGTAAGTTTTACATTAGAGATATGTATATAAGCTTCTGTAAGACCGCCTACGATGGATGTTTACATTAGAGATATGTATATAAGTTTCTATAAAAATAGGTTGCAGCCAGCATGGCTTTGAAGGTGTCCCTTGCCCTCCTCCATGTCCTTCCCTGTTTCGTGTGATATCCCTGGAAGATGTGTGCAAAGATCCCCCAGGCTTGGGGCAGGGGCTTTCCCTTAGGCTCTTGAGCAGCTTGACTAGAGCTCCGACACCGGCGGCTCCTGAGGGCCTCAGGGACTCCCATTCACCGTGGGCAGGGGGTCTCCAGCATCAGCTGTGCTCGCTGCACCTTTGGGATGAGTTCCCAGGGCTCTCTAAGAAACAGGGATGGGGACAGTGGGCAGGTGGGAAGAGAAGGAAGTACGGTGCCCTCCTGCCACCCTGCCACCTGTACACCCCAGGCACTGGGGTCCCCAGGCCTCTGCGGGCTCCAGTTAGCCTGGGGGTAGGTGGCAGGGCAGGAAAGGGCCTAAGCGGGGCAGTACCTGCTCCCAGGAGGGTCTCTGCCTGTGGTGGGTGGGGTTACAGTCCCGCCTCCCCCTGGGCCTGGGCACCCCATTGATGGCAGGGAGGGCAGAGGGGTCAGGGACAGGGTGGCCGCTGCTCTGAGCTCTGTCACTCCCTTCCCGCAGGTCTGCCTCTTCTTCCAGAATCAGCTGTTTCGAGGCAACCGGACGACCAAGGTAGACGCTCGGAGGTTCGCGGCCTTCTGCTCCCCGAACCTGCCGCCCCTGGCCACTGTGGGTGCTGACGTCACAGGTAAGCCCCGCAAGAGCAGGGCCAGGTGCCTGCCCAGTGCTGGTGCTGGGCAAGGGGTGGCTGCAGGGAGCTCATGGCTGGGACTCGGCAGAATTTGAGAGCACCGTGCTTGGTTCTGAGTTGCCCTGGCTTATTTCTGCCCTGGGCTGTGGAGAAGCCAGGGCTGCGTGGACAGGCCTGCTGCGTGGCCACAGAGGTGGGGGCCTCCACAGGTCCCTGTAGGCTCAGAGGTGGGAGACCTGGAAGAGAGGTTTGGGGCATCTGGCCCTCGTGTGTCCTGCCCAACCCCTGGCCCCAGGCCTAGGAGGTCCTCAACGACCACCTGGCTCTGCCTCACCTCTGTGTGCCATAGCCTTGTCCCCAGGAGTTTCAGGGACTCCTTCTGTCCTCTGGTTCCGGCGGGCAGCCCAGCCATCCTTGTAGGGCTGACTTGAGCCGGTCCTGTGTCCTGAGGCTTCCTCCTGGGGGGCCCAGCCCGCCCCCTGGCCCTGGCTGTAGGAGCAGCCTTGGGGCTTGTTCTCAGAGACCGTTGCCCTGCCAGACCTCACCTGAGACGCAGGGCCACTGCCATGGCCTGCCTGGAAGTCACCCCCTGGCCTACCGTCTCTCCGTCTGGGATGTGCGGCTCCTGAGGGAGCCCCTGCCTCCTGGACTCTACCCGGCCCCTGCCCGCTCCAGGTCCATGACCGGCATGGCCGGTCCTTCTGACCCCACCCCAGCACCCCTCCCTGAGGCGGCAGGAGCGTCCCCTCCCTCCTGCGTGACACATCCTGCCTACCCTGGCCCCCGACTGTCTCGTGGCAGCCCCAAACCTGCCCTGTGTCTCATCCTGACTGACTGAGGTGGGGTCCAGCCCGGGGGAGGCTCCAGGGCTTGGCCTTCCTTCGGGGGCATTGGATGCCTCACCCGGGGCTGGGTGGGGCTGCCTGCCCAGGACGGCAGCTGTTCCCATCTTGGCGGGGTGGGCTGGAGGTGCCCCTCTCCCATGCTGGGCTTCTATCCAGGCCTGGGCCATGGCGGGCTGATGGCTCAAGCCCACAAGGTCACTGGAGCCCTGAGGAGGCACTTCCTAGGGACTCTCCCGGTGCAGCAGAGGCTCTCCGCTCCCCGCTCCCCACTCCCCACTCCCCATTTTAAGGAGGAGCAGACCCTCCTGAATAAAGGATTGGGCTGTGGGCTGCTGGGGCGCGACTTCCCTCCCGGAAGATTTTCTGGACACAGGCAAGGTCCCGGGCGAGCTCCAGGGCCTGGTATGACGGTGCCCTGGGAAGGGTCTGGCAGGGCAGGGGCCTTCCTGGAGCACCCACCAGAAGCCGGGGACAGGAGGGGCTCTGGGCACGTCTGGCTGCGGGGCGTCTGCAGAAACGGCTGGAGGCAGGTGATTCCAAAAGCCCCCGGCATCTTTGGCGCTCAGGACAAGGCGTGCGTGTGGGAGTCCAGGCTCGGTGGCAGCCTTGCTTGTTGCCCCAGGGCCCCTCAGCAGGACAGAACAGAGGAAACTGCCTGGTTCTACAGGTGAGAAACAGAGGCAGAGAGAGGCAGGCTCCCACAGGGAGGCACCGACTCAAGCCTGTGCGCTGTCTCCTGTCCTGGGCTCACACCCTGAGCTCCGAAGATGGCCGGGGGCTTTCGGAATCACCTGCCTCAACCCGTTTCTGCAGACGCCCCGCAGCCAGACGTGCCCAGAGCCCCTCCTGTCCCCGGCTTCTGGTGGATGCTCCAGGAAGGCCCCTGCCCTGCCAGACCCTTCCCAGGGCACCCTCATGCCAGGCCCTGGAGCTCCCCAGGGTCCTTGCCTGTGTCCCTGTTCCAGCAGGAGGACTGCTGCTCCCTTGAGCACCTTCTAGGGAGTGTGATGCCCAGGACACATCAGTGTGTCTAACATGGGTGCAGCACACCGGGTCTCGGGCCTGGGCAGAGGTCCACTTGCTCACCAAGGGCCAGAGCAGCCCGAAAGGCTTCTTGGAGGAGGTAGCTTGTGAGCTGGTGCTGGTGGGGTACTGGCTTGCTTGCCCATGCTGGATGCTGGCCCTTGGCCCCTCCAGCCCAGGGAGAAGGAGCAGCAAGAGGTGTGGGCGGTGCCCTGCAGGCCCGGCTCCCCCGTGGGGCCTGTTTCGCACCTTATCTGGGGCTCAGGAGTGGAGCTTCTACTGGTGGGTGGACCCCGCCCCGGCAGGGCGCAGAGGACCGTGCTCCGGATTCCAGGGACTCTGCCAGCACAGGGTGCTAAGCCTGGGCAGGCCACGAGGCTCAAGACACACCGGCCTCAGGCCCAGGGCCACGGAGCAGCTCCTGGGCGTAGCTCTAAGGCTGGTCTGGACGAGAGGCTGTCCCGGTCCCAGCTCCCCACCCCTAAGTGTTTCCCACATGCATGTGGGCGTGGGAACCTGATGCCAGGCTGCCGGGCCGGTTCTGGCACCTGGTGTTGAGAAACCTCAGGCCTTGCCCAGGGCGTGGCTGCTGGGGCCCCTGGGGAGGGGCGCGGGTTGACAGTGTGCACCCTCACCCTCTCTGAACCAGCTGGGGGTAGCAATGCCAACCTGGGCTGGGATGCCAGCTACCAGCACCCTGTCGAGGGCTTGTCCTGGTTTTTTTACCTACTGTTTGGGAAGCGAGGGGCTGGGCTGGTCTGGGAGTCGTGGGTGGGCTTGGTGCTCCTGTCCACAGTCGGCTCGGCGCCAAGGAGTGGGGGGTGCATGGGAGGCTGGAGGAGGCCCTGCTGGCCCTGTCCTTTCCGTGTGTCTGAGGAGACCACACTGTCACCCCCAGGCAAATCCTGCACCCTTACCCTTCTGTGCTGAATCCTGGCCCTGGCCCACTCTGCTGGGGCCCTTGGAGCAGAGGAGGGTGGAGAAGGGGACATGGCTGTGGGGTCAGGCCAGGCCTGTCACTCACCAACCGTGGGTCCTTTCGCTGGGTCATCCCAACGCAGAGCCCCAGAGCCCTTCTCTGTGCACTGGGAGAAGCCACCTCTCTCCCAGACATGTCCCAGCCACCCCAGCTGTGCCACATCCAGCCTGGAGGCTGCAGACTACACCGTTCGGCTCCTGTGCTAAGCTCTGGTATCTGTAAAACAGGGCCATAGTCCCCCCTGGGGGGTAAGGGGCCGAGCCAGCAGGCCTCCCCTGGCGCTCCTCTCTGCCACCTGGTGCAGGGTCATCATTCCCCTGGCCTCCAGCAGGCCTGGACAGGAAGGACTGGGGTCCCAGGGGTGGCCTCCACAGACCCTCAGGAGGTGACGGTCAGTGCAGGGTGGGCGTGGGCCCTCTTTGTCTCTGTGTAATAACCCCCTCTGCAGCCATAACTCTGCTGGTGGCGGCGGTGCCCCCTCCTTCCCTGTGCTGACGCCTTATCTGCTTGTCCAGCTGAGACACACGCTGTCAGTTAAAGGGCATCTCACGCTGCCATCGTGTGGGGCTGACTGATGCTGTGGGCTCTGGTCGGGGTGGAAGCCTCACTGCCGGGTCCCTGCTCCCCCTCTCTCATCCTCAGCACCCCACATCTCCCCTCTTCAGCTCCACCATGCCAGGGAAGTCCTTTTTATCACATGCAAACTGCTCTGGTGGAAGTGGCCAGAGACACATGGGTGCCATCTCCCTGAGGGCAGGAGGAAGAACCATGTGTGGGGGTCCTCCTGCCCAGGTTCCTGTCCCAGCACTGGGCCGGGCTCTCCAGGCGCCCAGGCCTTTCCCCGCCTCTGGGCCTCGGTTTCCCTGGGCTGGGCTCTCCAGCCTCCAGGGTGTTTACTGCCCTGGGCAGGCTCTGACACCGCACAGTGCGGTGGGAGTCCCCGGTATCCAGCCCTGCTCTGCTGGAGGCTGCCATGAGTGTGGAGAGGGGCCGAGGGAATGGACCCCATCCTCAGCGCTGGCCTCTGAGGGTTTGGGGGCTGGGCTTGCGGCGTCAGCCTCTCACCCCCACCCACAGTAGAGCGAGAAGGTCGGAAGAACCGTGGGGGCTCGAGTGCTGCCAGTGAGGCGGCCTTCAGCTCGAGGACAGGCATGCCCTCTGGGGAGCCCCTCTGCGTGGATGGGTTCAAGGGGCACTGACCCCAAATATCCATCCCTCTCCACTTCACCTGGAGCCTGCACCTCCACCATCACCCACCCTGGGTGTGGGGAGTGGGTGATGGGTGCACATTAGGATTTTGGGGTGAACTGGATGGAGGCCTTCTCTCCCCAGAGGTAAGGGATCTGAAAGTCCATTTGTTCACTCATTCAACCACTGAGCCAGTGGGCAGTGGGCACAGTGGGTGCCCAGCAAGGGGCAGAGGAGGCTGGCTGGTTTGACGATGCTGCCCCACGCCTGTGACCCAGCACAGTGACTGCTGGTGGCTCCCCAGCTGAGCACACCTGCCCTCCTCTGCTCCCACCCAACGTCTCTGCGCCCACCCGACGCCACCATGCAGCCTGCAAGGCACAGCCGGGCGTCGATCTCTGCGGGACCCTCCTGCCCCCTTGCCTGGCCAGCGGAGATTTCCTGGGCTGTCACCCTTGAGACTGTGTTGCCCATCGGTCTCTCGCTGGCCGAGTGCCTCCTCCCGCAGCCCCGTGCATGCTGCGGAGCCTGGCACAAGCCGGATTGTGACACAGCCTGGGAGGATTTGCCTGTGGGAGAGGAGGCAGGGCAAGGGGAATGAGGTGCGAAGGCTCAGGGCTCTGAAAACAAGGGAGGAGGCAGCCTGTGCAGAGGGCCAGGCACTGGGCTGGGGTCTCGGCTGGTGGGAGACCTGAAGGTGCCACACAGGCCCTTCCCTGTCGTCAGTCAACAGGGAGCTGGTGCGGAAGGTTGGCGGGAAGGCGGAGCTGGTGGTGCACAGCAGCATGGAGCAGGATGTGGGCCTGCTACGCCTCTACCCTGGGATCCCCGCCGCCCTGGTAGGGATCGCCCCGGCCATCCTGCCCCTGCAGCCCCGAGCCCCAGCCCTCTGCAGCTCCCATGGTCCCCAGGCTCCCTGGGGCCCTCACCAGCCAGGGTAGACCCCACATGGACTTGAGATGTCTGCAGTGTGACCACACCGGCCCCAGGCCCTATCTTCTGTCCTTGGTCATGGTGCTTTCCAGCCTCTTGGGGAGTGGGCAGGGTTGGGGTGCAGCTCACAGCCAGAACGGGGTCCTCCATGCTTTCCTAGAGGCAGCGTCCTCCCCCAGATTCCAGCTGGCTCGGAGCCGCCCCTGCTGTGCTGGACAAGGGCGTTTGTGCTGGGGTCTCTGATGGCCTTCTTGGCTCCTCTCCCACCTTTCTGAAGTGTTTCCACGGTGTTCTGCCACACAAGGCCTTCGTCCCTACAGACAGGGCTACCCTTTGGGAGAATGTGGGGGGAGCAGCCCCCTGCAGCTGCCAGCAGCCGTGCACACCTGCCAGGAGCCCCGCTGTCCTGGGATCAGGGCAGGCACCAGCTGCCCCTGGCTTGGGGTCCCTCTCCTTGGGAGGACACGGGGCAAGCCTCAGTGGTGCTGAGGGCAGAGACCCTCACCATCCAGCCCTCCCTCCCACCACCGCCCCACAGGTTCGGGCCTTCTTGCAGCCTCCCCTGAAGGGCATGGTCATGGAGACCTTCGGTTCGGGGAACGGACCCACCAAGCCCGACCTGCTGCAGGAGCTGCAGATGGCGACCGAGCGCGGCCTGGTCATCGTCAACTGTACCCACTGCCTCCAGGGGGCTGTGACCACAGACTATGCAGCTGGCATGGTAGTGCCGGGAGATCAGGGCCTAGCGGGGAAGGGGACAGCCTGAGGGCCTGGCAGAGGTGGCCTCTGACCCACCCCTCACGGGCTGGGGGCCGTGGTGAGTCACCCTTCCTGCCCACATGCCCCCTCCTCACAGGCCATGGAGGGAGCCGGCGTCATCTCAGGCTTCGACATGACGTCAGAGGCCGCGCTGGCCAAGCTGTCATATGTGCTGGGCCAGCCAGGGCTGAGCCTGGATGACAGGAAGGAGGTGCGGGCGCCCTGGGGCTGTGGGCGACCCTCGGCTGGCTCCTGGGGCGTGCCTGGGGCGGTGCCGGAAGAGCCTGGGGGCCGGCCCAGGGTGTGTCCTGTTTGGGAAGGGGAGGGATGTGGCTCCCCATAGTGGTGAAGGGCAGCTCTGGGCCCAGGCTCCCCACAGCCCTCACCGGACCCCCAGCCCAGGCTCCGCTTGTCCTTGCACCTTCTCAGCCTGCATAGAGACCTGAGGCTCCCCTAATTGTCGCCAGGAAATCCTCTCCTGCTTCCCACTTTTCCTGGAGGGTAGGGTTCAGACCCAGCTGGCCCCAGACCCTTGGGCTGCCAGCCCCTGGGGCTGGGCAGAGACCTTTGGGGCCCCTGGAGACCCCGAACTGGTAGGGCCGGGGAGTGGGGCTGGCCTTGCGAGGGGACCTGGCCCACTCTGGCCCGAGGGATGAAGCACACACGGCCGAGGCTCAGGCCGAAGGCAACCTCTGCCTGTGCCTGGGTAGCCCGACCCTCCAGGCTGTTCTGGGCTGCCCATCCAGCTCTTGCAGAGCCACTTCGCCTCTGTTCTCTCCCCCAGCTGCTGACCAAGGACCTTCGTGGGGAGATGACAGCACCCTTGGTGGAAGAGTGCCGGCCCTCGCTGCAGGGCAATGCGCTGGGCCGTGGGGTCTCCTGGCTCCTCGGTCTGAGCGGCAGCCAGGTAATGGCGTGGCACACGGGCCTGAGTGGCAGCTGGGGGCTATGCATCCTCTTGGTCACCCTGGGATGCACTAGGTAGGCACGAGCCCCTGTAGCCTTCACTCCAGCCCGAACAGTTAGGCACACCCAGGTTCTGGGGCACAGGAGGAGGGTTTGGAGTCTGCAGCAAGGAGGATTTGCAGGGTCCCTGGGACAGGATGCAGGAAGGGCCAGGCGGTGGGCACACAGCAGGGAGGCTGGGGGACAGGGCTCGGCAGGCCACTGCCTTCTGACTGGCAGCGCTGCCTTAGTGCGGGGCTGCCTTGGGAGCTGCCTGTCCAGAAGGCGGGTGGGTGAGTGGGGCGGTGCTTGCTCTGGGCTCTCCCAGGCTCTGAGCACCAGGGGTTCCAGGCCCCCACCTGAACCCAGAGGTGAGGACCAGCCCTTGAGCACATCCCCTGCACAACTGGGGTGCCTAGACCTAGGAAGGAGGGCTTTCAAGGCCTGGGGTCTGCAGGGGGATAGGGCCTCCCTGGACCCCGCAACATGCCCCCTTGGCTGCTGGGCCAAGCATCCAGGCCTGACATGGGGCCTAGCAGGCCAGACAGCCTTGTTCCCCACTGCCTGGGGTCCTGCCCTGGCCTCAGTGCCTCAGTTTCCCCCCTACAGGGATGGACCTGTCTTGTGAGCCATGTGCTGCAACTGCCACTTGCTGGGGCGGGCGATGTGCAGATGGAAAGGACTGGCATGCATGGCCCGTTATTAGGGCAGCTGCATGGGGCCTGAATGCTCTAGGGAGACAGGCCGGGGCAGCAGCCTTGTCACCAGGCCATGTTGCGCCTGCTGGGTATGGTGGCACCTGTGGGGCTTCTGCCAAGACCCTGGCCTTTTGGCATCTTGGGGAGCTCCTGGATGCCAGGTGCTGGGGGGCAGGTGGCTCTTCTGGGAAGGTGCAGCCGTGGGAACAGGGCCTTCCTCCCAGGGGAGGGGTCTGGCTCCCCTTCCCACACTCCTCACGCGGGTGACTTATGATTCTGTCCCAACAGCAGTGGGAGCAGATGGGGGTGTCTTGGAGGGTGGGTGGCAGGCCCTGGCCACACACCTGTTGGGGACAGAGCTGGATGGTGGTCTCGTGACCTGGCCTTGGCTCCAGGGGCAGGGGGCCTGGGTGGGGTGGAGTAGTGAGGCTCCACCGCAGGCCTTCCGACGTGGCAGCTCAGGTTCCTTCTCACCCACGCCCTGGGATCTGTGGGCCCTTGTGTGGGGGCTGGCAGGGGTCACACAGCACCAGGGACTGCCAGTTCCACCAGATGCCAGAGGGAGGCATGGGTCCCAGGGTGCCGCCTTCCCCACCCAGGAGGCAGATGCCCTGCGGAATGCCCTGATGCCCAGCCTGGCCTGTGCTGCCGCCCACGCTGGCAACCTGGAGGTGCTGCAGGCACTTGTGGAGCTGGTGAGCCTCCCCCACCCTGGGGGTCCAGCCCCAGCCACGCCTGGCCCGGGGGCTCTGAACCCTCTAGGCAGGACGGCCTTTCATCCACCCACTGACCACACTAAGCCCTTGTCGGCCAGGCTGGGCAGCAGGACTGTCCTGCCAGCTTGTGGGGTCTCACTGCGGCTTTGAGGGTGGGCGCAGGGGCTGTGCTGGGCCCCACCCTCCCCGTGGCCTACCTGCCCCGCCCGGCCCCTCCCTCAGGGGCTGCGTGTCCTTCCTTGTATCACCTCAGGGCAGTGACCTGGGCCTGGTGGACTTTAACGGCCAAACCCCACTGCACGCGGCCGCCCAGGGAGGCCACGCGGAGGCAGTCACCATGCTGCTGCAGGGAGGCGTGGACGTGAACACCCGGGACACGGACGGCTTCAGCCCGCTGCTGCTGGCCGTGCGGGGCAGGTAGTGGGGCCAGGGGTGCACAGAGCTGCCTTGGGCAGGTGGGTTCAGAGAGGCTGTGGGCTCCTGTGCTCAAACAGCCTCCCGGGGCGGGGCTGGGCTGGGAGAGGTGGAGGACACCTGCTTCCTAAAGGCTGCCCCCCTAGCCTGGGGCCCAGTAAGACCCCAGCCCAGAGTTCCTAGAAAACAAAAGTGTTATGGACAAAGCCGGGAGGACCCGGTGCTCCTGAGTCATCTCTGTACACCTGTGGGTATGGGGGGCTGGGGTGGAGGTGGGGCAGAAGGTCCTGGCCCAGCAGCCAGATGCGGTCAATAAAAAGCAGGCTACTCGGCTGCAGATCTGGGGCTGCAACAGGCAACTCGGGTCCTGGAGAACAGGCCCAGCCCATGCATGTGGGGTTCCCCTTCCCCACCCACAAGCCCTGGCTAGTGTCTCTTCCCAAAGCCTCGAGCAGCAGCAGAGGCAGAGTGTGTGCCTCTGCCCCTGCGTAGGGGGCGGGGCCAGCACTGGTGGGATCTGTGTCCTGTCTCCCCTTCCTACTGTTTATTGCCCCAGACGCCCAGCAGCCCCGGGCCTGGGAAGACCGAGGACCTGTCTGCTGGTGCCATGCCCAGACGCACATGGCTGCTCAGAGATCCCAGGGTTCCTGGGGATTCCTCCCTGTGGGTGGGAGGACTTGGCCTGCAGGACCCTGGGTTCTTTTGGGGGAGGGAGTGCTCAGGAGTCCCATGGAGAGAAGGCTGGGGTGTCTGAGCCTGGGGTCATATGACCCTGCCGTGTTCAACTGTGGGTCTCCCTCCCCAGCGGTGAGCCCTGGGGTGGGGTGTGGAGCCCTTTGCGAAGTCAGTGACTGGGGTAGAAGGTTCCTTCCAGGCTCCTGTGAGCATTGACAGGGTACTCAAAAGAACAGGAGAGAACAGGGTGGTGGACAGGAGGGGGAGGGGCTGTGAGGGTCCCCCCAAGCAGGGCTGGGGCGATCTGGACTGGAGATTCTAGACTGGGAGTCCTTGGGCGTGGGTGGGTGGCACGGAGATGAGCTCACACAGGCCCACCCCCTCATCCCTTCCTGACTCACAGGACCAGGCTCACAGCAACCCCCCAACGGGTCACCCAGCCTCACTCCACCGCCAGGCTCCCCGAGGCTGCCTGCCTGGCCCCGCTGTGCCCTAGTGGGGTGCGGAGAGGCCACCGCCTCATACCTATTCCCAGGCTTCCTAAATGGGGTGACGCGGGGGCGATTTGCGGTGCTTTGCAGGGGTGGGGGCATGGCCAGTGGTGCTTTGCAGGGGTGGGGGCATGGCCAGCGATTATGGCACAATCGTTAGGTCACGCCG
Organism: Trachypithecus francoisi; assembly: GCF_009764315.1. Lineage (NCBI taxonomy): Eukaryota > Metazoa > Chordata > Mammalia > Primates > Cercopithecidae > Trachypithecus > Trachypithecus francoisi. The sequence continues at coordinate 2,477,078 of NW_022681468.1, read as the reverse complement.
TGCAATGGGCTGTGTGGCCTCGGGCCTTTGTGCCTCGGCTCCAAGGCCTTGCTAGAGCCCCGACCCCACCACAGACTCCACTGTCCGGGTGCCCCGCCCCCACTTCACCCCAAGGGCAGTCAGCCGGATTCATTCAGTGTCCGCTGGGCCTGGCTGGGAGGTCACCACGGGGTGTGATCAGCGTTTGGGTGTGCAGTGGGGCCGGTCAGCTCCTGTGAGGCTGTCCTCTGGAATGGGCTGTCCCCTTGGGATGGGTGGGGGAGACTGCCCTGGGAGGAGTATTCCACTAGCACCAACCACTGCCCTCCCCTGGGGGCTGGGTGCGGGGCTGCCGCAGAGTTGACCCCTACCTCTTGCAGACCTGAGCTGCCCTAAGAAGGTGTTCTGGACAAATGGAGGTGGTGGGACCCCGGATGATGTCGCATGGGCCTAGGCAGAGGATGGGGGGATGGGCCCTCATCTGAGGCTAGGGCTGTGGGGTCCTGGGCAGGCAGGTCCCTGTCCCTGTGCGCAGGACATGAGCCCTGCTGGCTCCTGAGTGAGGTGCAGTGGAGCTGGGCTGGCCAGGGCAGAAGCTCAGTATGCTCATTCTCTCTCTCTTTTTTTTTTTAATCCTCTTTTATTTATTTATTTATTTTTACAAATTTTTTTTATTTATTTTTGTTTAATTTTTTTTCTCTACAAGAGTTTTTAGAGCTGGGAGCCAGGTACCCTGCAAAATCCAAAATGTGTATTTCCTGTTCCGTCACCTATCACACCTGATCCCGGTGGTCTAGGAAGGGAATTGGACATTAACTTCACCTGGGGAGATTTAGCAACCGGTGATTCCCCAGAGACCACGGCAGCCCAATTACAGCCCCCAGAGCCCACTGCAGCCCAGTTACAGCCCCCAGAGCCCACTGCAGCCCAGTTACAGCCCCCAAAGCCCACTGCAGCCCAGTTACAGCCCCCAAAGCCCACTGCAGCCCAGTTACAGCCCCCAAAGCCCACTGCAGCCCAATTACAGCTTGGTCTAGGAAGGGAATCAGACATTAACTTCACCTGGGGAGATTTAGCAAGCTGTGATTCCCCAAAGCCCACGGCAGCCCAATTACAGCTGAATCCCTGAGGATGGGGCCCAGGTGATGTCAAGGTGAGTCTGAGTGTATGCTCATTCTCACACAGGCATCCGGGTGTCATTGGGTTGCTGCGGGAAGCCGGGGCCTCCCTGTCCACCCAGGAGCTGGAGGAGGCAGGGACGGAGCTGTGCAGGTGAGCGCAGCTAGAGCACCTGCTCTTCCAGGCATGTGGGGGACACAGCTTGGGGAAGGAAAGCCAGACCTGCTGGGAGGGACAAGTGAGTCAGGGTGTGGGGGCTTCAGAGGCAAGGCCCGCTGACCTCAGTGTGCACCAGCCTGACTGACGGGAAGAGGTGTGTGCCTGGGATCACGTCATGGGGCAGGGGAAGGAGTTGTTCTCAGTTGAGCGAACAGTCCAGCAAGGGTGTCTGTGTGTGCACATGTGTGCCTGCGCGCATGTGCATGTGTGCGTGCATGTGTGTGTGCGTGCATGCATGTGTGTGTGTGGTGGGCTTGAGGAGGGGTATGGGAATTGGTGGTTGGCTGTGAGAGGGGCTGGGATGTGTGCTGGGGGGTGGCTGGGGCTGCATTTGGAGAGGTTGGGACAGGTGGGGCACAGGGGAGCTGAAGCCCCTGGCAGGTGACAGGTCTCCTGAGCTCTGTTCTCCCCAGCGTGGTTCCCGTCCTGCGATAAACTGACCTGGGCCCCGCCCCCACCTGCTGGCCACATGGCACCAGTGGCCAATGTGCCTTCCGATCTCATGCTGCCCGAGTGACCACTGAGGCAGGCTCAGGCTTTCTGACATCATGTTATTGTTGGGGAGACTGAGGCACAGGGAGGCCTTCGGTGAGGGTGTTGGTTGTGGGTGGAGGTGGGCCAGGGCTGCAGGGATCCTACTCTGTCTACCGCAGTCAGAATCGCTGCCCTCCACCCCAAGCCTTGTGCCTGGTGACTTGGCGCTGCCTCCTGTGCCCAGCCTGGGCTGTCCGAGGCCAGGACGGCTCCGAGGGACCCAAAAGGGAGAGTCGGAGGCAGGAGACCTGGGCCGGGTACAGGTGGTTGCTGGGGTGGGGGTGCTGTGAGTGGCGGGGTCTGTGTCCCTGCAAGTCCAGAGTCCCAGGCTTGGGGAGTGGGTGATGGCAGGGACTCGGCTCACTGGCTAGGAGGGGAGTGGGTGCAGGCGCCTGCCCAGCAGGAGGAGGACTAGCAGCTCTGGCTCCTCCTCTGGGACTGGCCCACAACCCCTGGTCTTGCTTTTGAAGGGACTTCTGGAGGGACTTGGTCCAGATTTGCACTCCAGGCAGGCCTTGTTGGCTCCACTGACAGAAGGGGAAACTGAGGCAGTAGTCAGGTCCTGTGGGAGCTGGGACCAGAATCCTGGTCCAGGACTCTGCTTGGAAGTGGGCCTGGCCAGCCCGAGCTGCTGGCTGGACTCGAGCCCCTCGGCCAGGCCTTCCTAGGGGCCAGAGTGTGTGTGGAGCTTGGCCTCTTGAGGCAGGTCCAGGAGGGGCCAGTGAGGCCATCTAGCAGAATGGCCCCAGAGATTACCCAGTGCCACTGCAGGGCTGCTGCTGTTTCCTGGGTAGGAGCAGAGTCCCTAAGGGCCCTCCGGAAGAGAGGGCAGCCCCTCCCTCACCAGGCCACTACCCCCAACCCCTGCACACCAGGGGTGGGGCCTTCCCTGCCAGGTCCCTACCTGGCCTGCGCCTGGCCTCCCCAGGAGGGGAGTGAGTTCTACCCAGGAGGGTGGCAGGGTGAGGAGGAGCTGGCGAGGGCCTGGCAGGTGCCCACTCCAGGGCAGGTGGGCCCGGACCCCTGTCCCAGCCAGGACCCCCCGCCATGCAGCCTGCCGGGGTCCAGGCCCAACAGTTATCCCAGGGTGCCTCCTGTGTCCCCCTCTTTGAACCACTGGGCTACCTCAAACTTTTCTTTCCACCTTTGCGGACCCCGCCCTGGGAAGAGCGGTGTTGTGAAACACGAAATTGGCATGGGCTGCTCAGCAGGTGGCCGTGCATATGTGTGCGCAATGGCGCATGTGCTCCTGTGTGTGCATATATGCTGGTGTGTGTGTACATGTGTGGGTGTGTACGTGTGTGTGTACATGTGTGTGTACATGTGTGGGTGTGTACATGTGTGTGTACATGTGTGGGTGTGTACATGTGTGTGTACATGTGTGTGTGTACATGTGTGTGTGTACCAGTGTGTAGAATGTGTGGGTGTGTACATGTGTGTACATGTGTGTGTACATGTGTGTGTGTACATGTGTGTGTACATGTGTGGGTGTGTACATGTATGTGTGTACATGTGTGTGTGCATGTGTGTGTACATGTGTGTGTGCATGTGTGTGTACATGTGTGTGTGTACGTGTGTGTGTACATGTGTGTGTGTACATGTGTGGGTGTGTACATGTATGTGTGTGTACATGTGTGTGTGTACATGTATGTGTGTGTACATGTGTGTGTGTACATGTGTGGGTGTGTTGTACATGTGTGTGTGTACATGTTGTGTGTACATGTGGGGGTGTACATGTGTGTGTACATGTGTGTGTACATGTGTGGTGTGTACATGTGGGTGGTGTGTACATGTGTGTGTACATGTGTGGGTGTGTACATGTATGTGTGTACATGTGTGGTGATGTGCATGTGTGTGGTGTGTGTTTGTGCATGTGGTGTACATGTGTGTTGTACGTGTGTGGTACATGTGTGTGGTACATGTGTGGTGTGTACGTATGTGTGTGGTACATGTGGTGTGTACGTGTGGTGTGTACGTGTGTGTGTACATGTGTGGTGTTGTGTGCTTAGGTGCTCTGTGTGTGCATATATGCTGGGTGTGTGTGTACATGTGTGTGTGTGTACATGTGTGGGTGTGTGCTTATGTGCTCCTGTGTGTGCATGTATGCTGGTGTGTGTGTACATGTGTGTGTACGTGTGTGTACATGTGTGGGTGTGTACGTGTGTGTGTGTACATGTGTGTGTACATGTGTGGGTGTGTGCATGTGTGTGTACATGCGTGTGTACATGTGTGGGTGTGTACATGTGTGTGTACATGTGTGTGTGTACATGTGTGTGTACATGTGTGGGTGTGTGCATGTGTGTGTGTACATGTGCGTGTGTACATGTGTGTGTGTACATGTGTGGGTGTGTGCATGTGTGTGTGCATGTGTGTGTACGTGTGTGTGTACATGTGTGTGTACATGTGTGGGCGTGTACATGTGTGGGTGTGTGCATGTGTGTGTGTACGTGTGTACATGTGTGGGTGTGTGCATGTGTGTGTGTACATGTGTGGGTGTGTACATGTGTGTGTGTGTACATGTGTGTGTACATGTGTGTGTACATGTGTGGGTATGTACATGTGTGTGTGTACATGTGTGGGTGTGTGTACGTGTGTGTACATGTGGGGGTGTGTACATGTGTGGGTGTGTACATGTGTGGGTGTGTACATGTGTGTGGGTGTGTACATGTGTGTGTACATGTGTAGGTGTGTACATGTGTGTGTGTGTACATGTGTGTGTGTACATGTGTGTGGGTGTGTGCATGTGTGGGTGTGTGCTTATGTGCTCCTGTGTGTGCATATATGCTGGTGTGTGTGCTGCTGGGTGTGCATGTGTGTTCATGTATGTTTGTGCATGTGCACCCTTGACTGGAGTCGTCGTCCCACCTACTGGGTGAAACCAGACTCCAAGCTGCCCGATGGCCCCCAGCGACTCCTGCCGCAGGACCAGGTCACTGCTGAGTCAGCTGTTTGGGGCTGGCTTTGTAAGAGCGTCCAGGGCACCTGGGGGACAGGCAGGTGGGCAGATGGACAGGTGCCCAACAACTCCTCCTCTGCCCCCACCCGCAGGCTGGCATACAGGGCTGACCTCGAAGGCTTGCAGGTGTGGTGGCAGGCAGGGGCTGACCTGGGGCAGCCGGGCTATGATGGGCACAGCGCCCTGCACGTCGTGAGTACCCCCACCCCCTGCACCCTCTCCAAAGGCTGCCACCTCCAGAAAGGACACCTGGACAATTCACCAGCTCCCTGCTCTGCCCCTCCCCCGAATCCCCGGCCCTCCCCATGCAGGACCCACACAGACTGGGTCCCCTTCCTGGGGCGCTGAGTGGTGGGGGTGACGAGAGTGATGGAGCCGCTGGGACCCTGTGTGTGTGGGCTGGGGGTGGGGGAGGGCGTCCTGGGGATGGGGGTCCTCGGGCCAGGCTGCTAGTCAGTGGCCCCAAGGCAGCCCCTCCCCACTGCTTCCCCATAGGCGGAGGCAGCTGGGAACCTGGCAGTGGTGGCCTTTCTACAGAGCCTGGAGGGTGCGGTCGGTGCCCAGGTCCCATGCCCAGTAAGTCCTTAGGCGGGGCTGACACCCCCAAATGAGCTTCTAGTGCAGGGCTGGATCCCCGGGCTCTTGGATCCCAGGGCTGGATCCCAGCTCAGGGGGCGTAACCAAGGGGGGCAGAATCGGAGGAGGCTGAGATGGGTCCCAGCCAGTTTAGGGTCTTCAGAGCCCCTCCTGGGGATGTCCGGGGTGGAACAGTTTAGAGGTGAGGGGAAGGAGAAAGGAGCAGTCAGGGAGGCCTTCCTGAAGGAACTGACCAGACTTGAGCACTGATGGCTCAGCCCAGGATGCAGCATCCCCTTACCCACCCCTGCCCCCGCGCCCTGCCCCACTGGGACCCCCTCGACTGGATGCTACTGCTTGTCTCCCAGGTCAGTTCCCAGCTGACACCCCCATTCCCACTCTGTTGCTTGGCCCTCCCATAGTCTCAAGCTGGGTTTGCTCAGGCTCTTGGGCTGTGCCGCACAGACTGGGTGCCTGGGCTTGTCTCTCTGCCCTGCCTTCACACACTACCTGGGTCTCCACATGTTCTCAGGAGCCCTCATGTTTTCAGGAAGTGCTGCCTGGTGTCTAACCTGAAGCCATCCTGCTGTAAGCCATTCCTGCCTCCTGTGACCTGCTGGAGGGGTCTCAGGCATGACCCCACTGCCGGGGCTGTTTCCCAGCCTGCTGTCATGCAAAGCCTGAAGGCTTTGTTGGGCATAATGACAATAAAGTCTCTGGCATCTCCTCACCAGGTCTATACAGCCTGGCCCTGAGTGGGCCTGTCTGGGTCTGGGACTGTGGGTGTGTGTGGGGAGTCAGGCTCAGGCTCTGTGGGGGTGATGGGGGGCACTTGGCCCATCCTGCCCCAGGTAGCTGTGAGTGTGTGAGTGTGAGCCGGGCAGGGCGGGGCCCACGGAGATGACTCGGCCAGGCGGTCCTTTCCCAGCTGCCCCTCCTCCTTCCTGCCACCCTTCCTTTGCCCAGACTGGTCCCTCCTCCAGACACCCTCTGCCCATCTCCTCACCTCCTGCGCCTTCATTCTGGAGCTTGAAGTCACCTCCTCCAGGCAGCCCTCCAACCCCTGGATGAGCACACTGCTCCCGCTTAACTCTTTAGTCCTCACAGTGCCATCCCAGTTGCTGTCTGGTTTTCCGTCACCCCAGCATCACTGCACCCGGCCCCTCTCTCAGGCCAGGGTCACACCAGGGCTCCATGGGGCTGCAGAAGGCCATGAATGTCAAGGGGGCTTCACACTCTGGTGGTGAGCCCCTCGGGACCCTTCCAGACCCTGCACTGCCTGACGCTTCTGACTCAGCCTCCACCGTGAGCCAGGCCACCTTGCAAAGGAAGGGGTGACCTGCGCCAGCCTGGTTGCACAGCCTGGGCAGGTGGGCGGGTGGGGTGGGCCCTGCTGCTGCCCAGTGGGGGTGGTGCTCCAAGGTCAGGGGAGACCTTGTGATTTCAGCTGGGGCTGAAATCAGGGGTGTGGACCCTGGCCCCCACCATGTGTGCATGTACTGGCCTGGGATGGCCAGACACTCCCTGCTGCTGCCCCCAGCCCCTGACCCCTTCTTGCTGGATGTGAGGAGCGTGGGAGCTGCCTCCTTCCAGGCCCCTCTACCTGCCCAGGTGACAGTTCCTGTTGGTCCCTCCGTTTGGCTGGCCCCTGGACTGGAGGCCCAGGAGGGCAAAAGTGTGACCCCAGAACTGGCCCTTGGCACCTGGGCATACCCTGGGCTCCTCAGCATGGTTCCCGAGCCCAGCTGGCACTGCCGCCGGCATCCTTGCTGTCCTCTCCCCGACACAGGTGTGCCTGGGCCTTGCACAACAAGGTGAGGCCGTGCGAGCGGCCGGGGAAGCCTTGGCTCCTCACCCTGGTGAGGCCCATGAGGGGCTGCTGGTGGAGGGAGAGTGGTACCGGGCCTGAGAACCAGGAACCTCTGCTGTCCCTGGATGACCGGGACCCTCGGAGGGCCTTGAGGGAGGTGGTGGGGCATCTGAACAAATGCCTGGTGCAGGTGAGAAGGGGTGGAACTACCTCCAGCATCCCCGGGCTGAGCCCACCTGGTCTCCCCGGTGGCTCCTGCACACAGCAGTGTCCACCCGCTTCACTTGGCTCCCGAGTGACTGGGCAGAGCCTGTTGCTCATGCCACCCCACTCAGCACTGCTCCAGGCCCTCGGAGCCCCAGGTTGTGAAAGCTGGAGGTGGCTCATGTTAGCCCACATGGCAGCACCCTCCCAGAGCAGGTGCCAACCTGCCAGTGTAGACACACCCCCTGACGCCTGGGGTGAGTGTCCTGTAGTGTGGAAACACCCACTCATCCTGCTTGTCCCACAGAGAGCTCTTGTCAAGCTGGCCTTTCTCCAACTGGGCCACTGATGGAGCTCGGCAGAGATGGCTGGGGAGGCCACAGGGGCTGGGGAGGGGCTGGGCAGATCCGGGGAGAGCTCCTCACAAGGCTGGGCAGCCAGACCCCCATTTTCAGGCCCCTCCAAACCCTCGTGGGATGTAGGGCCCTACCACAGGGAGCCTCGGGACGGGGCCAGTGTCTCAGGCGGCTGGGAAGAGTCACAGGCTCGAGTCTGGGAGCTCCCTTGGGGGTTGTTTTGTGCCTCTTGGGGAGAGGCCAGAGGGGCCCTGGGTAAGGGGACTCCTCTAGAATCACCCAGAAGTGGCAGGGGGTGCAGAGCCACTGCTCAGGGCTCCCTGGGCTCTGCGCTGGCCAGTGACCTGGCCCCAAGGCCTCTGGCTCTCTGGTGTGCAGTGGGAACAGCTGGGACAGACAGGCTTGGAGCATTCGTGTCCTGCCCCATGTTGGTGTGTTTCGTCCACACTGTGCCTCTAGGAGGGCACCGGATCCCTGTCTATCCCACTTCATGGTTGAGGAAGCTAAGCCACAGAGTGGCCCCATCCTGCGCCCAGGGCTCTGCGTTGGCACAGGGCAGAGCCAGGCTGTGAATCAGGGCCCCCTTGTCTCTCGCTGTGGCATGAGGCCATGGGAGATGCAGGAATGAGGCACAGCCGGGTGCCCGGTGTGCGTGGGACCTGCCTCCCCACAGCGGGCGGCGTTGCTCACACCTGGTAATTTCACGCTGGGGGAGGCCTTGGTTCCTACAGCCCATCTCGAATCACCTGGATCCCAGGTCTATCTCTGGGAAACATCTCCTCTCCACCATGACTACTGTCTTTTTTACCAGCATTTTCTATCCTAAAATCAGACTCCTCAGTTGAGGACCCTCCAGGGCCACCCTTCCCCTGCTGGAGGTAACCTGACTTCTCGTGTATGCTAGGAAGTTCCCCTTCTGGTCACACCTCAGTATTTCCTGCTGCTGGTGGGACCTGCAGGTGCTTGTACTTGTCACCTTCTTCCTGTCCTCTCTCATCAGTTCCTTTGGATGCTGGACACAGGAGCCACCTTTGCTGGGTGAGGAGAGCCCACCCAGGTGGCTGTGTGTCGGGAGGAGTCTGCCCAGGACTGGGCTAGACCAGGGCTTAGAATTAAGGAGAGGTGGCCAGGCTTGGTCACTCACGCCGCCTATTCCAGCACTTTGGGAGGCTGAGGAAGGTGGATAGCTTGAGCCTAGGAGTTTGAGAATAGCTAACATGGCGAAACCTGTCTCTAAAAAATAAATAAAAACATTAGACAGGTGTAGTGGTTTGTGTCTGTGGTCCCAGCTACTTGGGAGGCTGAGGTGGGAGAATCGCTTGAACTGGGGAGACGGAGGTTGCAGTGAGCCAGGATCCCAACACTGCACTCCAGCCTGGGTGACAGAGCAAGACTCCGTCTCAAAAAAAAAAAAGAAGAGAGGTGGGTTCTTCTCAGCCATGCAGTTGTGGTGCAGGCGGAGCTCCCAAGCTCCTGCTCTTGACCTCAGGCCTGGTATGCCCACTTCTATCCCCTCCCCCATGCCACAGCCCCTCGGGCTCCACACAAAGGCACTGAGACCCACAGACGCAGCGATGGCAAGGCCTGCCATCCCTTCTCTACCACCAAGAGCTGTGCAATCCCCAGAAGTCACTGTCCCTCCCTGAGCCTCAGTTTCCCCAACTGCAAAATGAAAATAAAACCTTTCTGATTCCCTTTCCAGGGGGGCTGCGGTCGCTGAGCCACACACAGCACACGTGAAATGTTCAGGGAGCCCTCAGATCTGGTGGTTGTGTTCCGATCTGGGGCCAACCTTGGCTCCCGAGCACTTGGCTCCTGGCTGGCTGGGCAGGCGGTGGGATGGCGTGTCACCGCCCTGCACTGGAATGAATGGTCACCACCCTGCCGCCCAACCCCGTACAGACACACCAGTGGCTCCAGACTTGGGGCAAGCGCTGAAGGGGGTCACCTCCTCCCCTGCTCTGTATTTCCTAGAGCCCGAGCCGCCCCCTCAGCTGCCATGTTCTGCTGAAACAGAGTCCCTGGGAGGCGCCACTGGTCAGGCCCGGACACCTCCAGGTGACTAAGTGGGCAGGGCCGGCAGGGCCAGCTGCGCCAGGGCGCTCGGGGCTGGGCTGTGAGTGGGGGGAGCCAGGCGCGGGCTCTTGCAGCGTGAGGGGGCAGGGCGTCCCTCCCCCCGCGTGGGAAATGAGGAGGCAGGTACGGGGGCTGCCTCTGTGGGCTGCGGGGGTGGGGGTTCAGGGTCTGAGAAGCAGAAACCTGCTGGGCGGTTTCAGGGTTCAGGGTCTGAGAAGCAGAAACCTGCTGGGCGGTTTCAGGGTTCAGGGTCTGAGAAGCAGAAACCTCCCTCCCTCCAGTTTCACTTTCTCTTTACCCCTCCCTTTCCCTCTCCCACGAAGTTCCCTTTGAAGTGAGAGGGGCCGGGGTGGGTGTGTCCAGCCCAGCCCCCACACCCACCGGAGGGCGAGCGCGGCCCTGGGCTCCTGTCGGGCGCTGGTTCTCACCTGCTCGGGCCGCCCTGGGCCCCGACCCGATCAAGGTGGAGCCCCGGGCCCTCCGTACACCCGAGCACCCCCGGCCCAGACCAGACGGTGCGGGCGTGGCCCGGCGGGGACCCAGAACCCGGGAGGCCAGGTGCGCCCAGGCCGGGCACTGGAGGCTGGGGCGCCGGGTGGGGCGGGGCGGCCGCTGAGTCAGGGCCACCCCCGCGCGGGCGCACGGAGCAGGTCCCCGGGCCGTGGAGGATCAGTCGCGGGACCTGTGGGCCCGGGAGCCGCCCCGCCCGGAAAAACCGGTCGGGCCAGCACGTCGCGGGCGCATTCCGGCGCCGGGAAGGGCGGCCACGCGGCATAAAAGGCGCCGCCGCGCTGGCCGCTGCCGCTCGGAGCTCAGCTGCCCTGCCACGCGGGGCCCGCGGGACGAGGGGACGCCGGGGCATGGGAGGACGCGGCGGGGCTGGGTTTGGCGGCTGGAATCCCCCAGTGCCAGGCCATGGCGTCCGGTACGGCGTCGGGGCCGGGTGGCTGCAGCAGGGCAGTGGGTGCACGACCAGCGGGGATCTGGGCGCAGGGGCCGGTCCCCAGGATCCGCAGGCGACGCGGTCGGTCCCAAGGGCGTCGTGGCCTCCTCCCTCCACAGCTGGGCGAACCGACGGTGCTGGGGACTCGCGCGCTGGGTCCAGTGGTTCTTAACAGTTCAACAGTTCTGTAGCGCAATTGTGAAATGTTTAGGACCACTAGACCCGGCGGGCACGGCGACAGCGACGGAACGTCCCACGCGCAGCCTGGAGTCAGAGTCACAGCCAGGGGCGCGCCGGCGACCCATCCAGAGGACCCCACGGACCCGCTCCGCGCTCCAGGTCGGCCGTCCCATGCGCCGCGCCCCGCAGCCCCCAGGGCCTGGCTGACTCCACCTGCTGCCAGGGAAGACCCTCGGCCTGAGAGCCTGCGCTGCTGGGAGGTGGCCGGGCGCGGCTGGGCTGTGCTCTGGCTGGGTGGGGGCGCGCTGGGTCGCCCACGCTCCTGGCGCGCTGCCGGCCTGGAGACGCCACCGCCGCCCTCCTGCGCCCCGAGGGCCCCCACCTCGAAACTCCATGGAATTCTCAGCGAGGAACTGGCGGTGGGCCCGTAGGGTTGAGGAGCGCTCCTTGCCCTGCGCTTCCTGGGAGCTGCCGACCAGGCTGCCAGCAGCCACACCCTGCTGGCCGACCGATGGTTCCCGCTGCCTGCTCCCCAGAGCTTCTCCACTCACTGCGGCCTTAGGGAGCGCTGCGCGGCTCCTACGAGTGCGCGCTAAACTCATGAAGGATCTCGAGGCACAGACACTTGGGGTGGGGAGGAAGTTTGGAGACCACCCCCAGGTAGAGGAGAAGCGGCGCCCACGATGACAGGTGCCTTCGCCAGAGCCTCCTTGGAACCTCGTGGTAGCGCCCACCGGAGAGGTCTGGGCGCTAGTCTGCGTGTGAAGCCCCAGGTGGTCCTGGGAGGGACTCAGCGAAGGGTTGAATCCGTCCCCACCTCCAGCCAGGGGCCAGGGTGTTCTGTCTGGTGCTGCCTGGCCTGCTGCATCTTCTGGGATGGAGGGTTCCCCGCCAGTCCCCACCTCCTCCCCCAGTGTTTAGAGAGCTTCGGGGAGTCCTGGGAGATGGGTCAGACAGGCCTGGGTTTGAGGCCTGCTAGGGTGGCCTTGGGCCAGTCACCTGCCCTCTCTGAGCCCGACCTGCACACGTGGGGGGTTGATGTGAGGAGACAGGAGGTGACTGTGGAGGGGCTGTTCCAGAAGAGGGCCAGCTGCAGGACAGCAGGGTCCACTGGCCACCCAGGTCGGGGGAGTGGAGTTCCTGGGAAAGCAGCCACCACTGGCCAGCAGCTCCTCTGTTGCCCAGCAGATGCCACTGTGGTCACTTCTCAGGCTCTGGCTTCAGAGCCTGGGGCCTTGGGAGCGTCCAGTATCCTCCCCAGCTGCTGCCTCCTGACCACCACGGCCCCTTGCAGCCGTTTCATTTTACAAGCATGTTCCCCCACGCCCTCTGCATGGGCCCTCAACCCTCAGCAGCCTCATGAGAGAGGCTGAGGCTCAGGTGGGGGATCGCGGCTGCCTCCCTGTTCTGCAGCTTGGAAGCATTCTGTCTGGTGTCTGTCTGTGCGATTTAGGCCGATAACAATAAACATGTTCCAAAGCATCACTATGTCCCTGGGAGTGCTTGTCCTTTCCCCCCAGGTCTCAGTGTGGTTTCTCCCTCGAAAGCAAGCCACCCTTTTCTTTCTAATCTCAGAGAAGCAGAAATGAGGATGGTTGGTGGAAGGGCCGTGGCCTGGTCCTTACCCAAGGCCCTCCCCTCAACTCTGCCTCTGGCACTTTGCTCTCCAGGGAAGCCCCCAGCCCCTGACACCAGCTTTCTCATTGCAGTGACCTCCCCTGGGCCACTGGGCCAGAACCCCACTTCGGGTTTGAGCTGCACTGCCTCAAGGAGCTAGGCTGGGGAAAGGGCTTGGCTCCCAGGGGCCCCACTTTCAGGGGCTCCAGCCTGCTCCCGCTCCTCCCATTCACCACAACACTGGTGCCTTGGCTGGCTCCCACCCGTTCCCGCTGGAGCCTGTAGGCTAGCCCTGGGGACCTGGCCAGGAGAATGAGCAAGCTGGGAGGGCTGAGGGGTTGAAGAGGCAGAGGCGCCCTCCTCCACTCTCCCTGCCCCTGGCACAGGGGACCGAGAGTCTGTCACGCATTCAAACCCCAGTTCTGTGCCCACAAGCAAGTGACCTAGGCAGGTCCCTTATCCCCTCGAAGGGCCTGTTTCTTCCTTCTGTAGGACAACATGGACCTTGCTGGGGCTTCCTCTTAGATGACGCAGGAAACTTCCTGAGGGCTCAGCTGGGCAGAACTAAAGCTGTCACTGGAGCTGACATGCTGGGAGGGCCAGTGGAGGATCCCTGGAGAGGCTGAATTTCAGCCGGGGCCTTGGAGGACCAGTGGAAGGCCCCAGGTGGCAATGAGGTGTGGTCTTACAACAAGCCCCTGCTTGGTCCCTGGGGACACCCGGAGGCCAGGCCCCTACTTTGCTGAGACTAGGCCTGTGCTTCCCGGCACCCCAGCCCCTCCACTCCAGCCTCTCCAGCCTCTGCTCCGACTCAGGTGAAGGATGGCTCCTTGGGGTCCATTCCTTCAGCCACAGAATTCCTGAAGGGAAGCTGGGCGTGTGGGGCTCCTGGGCTGCTAGTAGAGACACATGCCACCATTCTGCCCAGGGAAGTGTGAACAGAGGCAGATGCAACTTCTGGGTGGAACTGGGGCACTGTGGCACTGAGATGTGCCAGCTGTGCCGCTGGAGGGCCACGCCAGGGCAGGGCAAAGCATCCCTGCTGACCCACCTGTCTAGGTGTGCCTGCATGTTTCCAGATTTGGCACTGAAACATTCTTGGAATCTTCTGAGTCTGGGGCAAACTAGGACTGCTGATCACCCTATGTGGGACCAGCTCATGCACACACTGCCCTGCCCACTTGGACAGCTGGACAGCTTGTCTTTTCCACAAGAGAAAGGAACCTTCTGCCTTTTAAAGCCAGTGTTTTTTTTGGTCTCTGTTAAAGTAGCTAAACCAGTATGTGAAGGCAGAGGTTCTGACTCACCACAGAGGCCCGGGCTCAGTGAATAGGACGGGCGGCAGGGATCTGGGTCTTCACCAACTTCCCAGGCAAGCCTGCCCAAGGCTGAGAGCAGCTGTCTTAGGCAAGAGACCTCAGGAAGAGAGACAGGCTGCAGGAAGGGGAGACAGGCCCTGAATATGCAGCTATAGGTGGTGTCCTGGCCTCTACTCCCCTGGGAGCAGGAGCCTAGAGCAGAATTTGCATCTTAGCCTCTCTGTCCTTCCCCAGAGGAGTCCACAGCCCCCGCTGCACAGGTAACCTGCCAGGCCAGGGTCTGGGAGTGCCCACTCGAGGCTCACGGAATCTGATTGTATATGCGGGTCTCAGGCCATTTGTGCTGCTCTAACAAAACCTCTGAGACAGATAAATTATAAAGAACCATGAGAAGTTTATTTCTTACCGATCTGGAGGCTGGAAGTCCAAGATCAAGGTGCCGGCAGGTTCAATATCTTGTGAGGTCTCAGTCTCTGTCTCCAAGTTGGTGTCTTGTGTGCGTGCCCTGGAGGGGAGGGACACCATGTCCTCACACAACAGAAGGGATGAGCAGTAGAAAGGACGGGAAGAGCAAACTCACCCCCTCATGCCCTTTTATAAGGCACAAATCCTACCCATGAGGGTGGAGCACTCTTCCTCATCCACTGAAGGCCTCAGCTCTTCATCCTGTTGCACTGGGGATTAAGTTTCAACGTGAATTTTGGAGGGGTCACAAGCACTTGAGCCATGGCAATGTATTTGCGGTTGAGAATCATCAGAGAGAAGACAGATGATGACTCCTTCCTACGTGACTAGATAAGCCCCATGGGACAGCAGATCCATCATAGGGCTGTGGGGTCACTGTGACTGGCTTTCTGAACATCTTTTTTTGTGGTTCTGAGGCTGCCAGGGGAGCAAAGTTGTGCTGGGAGGGCACACATAGAAGCAGAGTTGCCTTGAGCCCTCCAGTCTTTGTCACTGTTTTTCTTGGGTTTATTGTAATGCCACTGACATACAGTAAAGTGCACAGGTTTACAGTGGACAATTTGATGACTCTTGACACATATGTGCACATCTGTGAAACCATGACCACAGTCAAGATACTAAACAGACCAAACACAGCTACCTGCAGGGTTCATACAGCCCTTGGTGATCCCTCTTTACTTCCCCAACTCCTCCCACCCCTGGAGTTTTCTTTGTTGGAAAGAACTCCAAATTCAACATATTTTCTAGATATAGGACCATTCAGTATATCTATTTCTTCTTGAGTGAGTTTTAGTAGTTTAGATATTTTACAGGATTTATTTAATCTAAATTGTTGCATTTATTGGTATAAAGTTATACATACTATTCCATTATTATCTTTTAATATCTATAGACTCTGTGGTGATGAACCCTTTCTCATTCTTAGTATTAATTACGAGTTTTCTCTTTTTTTCTTGATCCGTCTGGATAGAGGCTTATAATTTTTATCAGTTTTGGGAAAGAACCAGCTTTTGGTTTTAGCTCCGTTACACAAATTTAGATATATTGTGCTTTCAGGTTCATTCACTTTAAAATACTTGCTAATTCCCCTTTTGAATTTTTCTTTGACAGTTGGATTATCTGGAAGTGCCTTTCTTTTCTTTCTTTCATCCTCCCTCCCTCCCTCCCTCCCTCCCTTCCTTCCTTCCTTCCTTCCTTCCTTCCTTCCTTTCTTTTCTTCTTTCTTCTTTCTCTCTCTTTCTCTTCTTTCTTTCTTCTTTCTTCTCTCTCTCTCTCTTTCTTTCTTTTTTTCTTTTTTTTTGATGAGTCCGAGTCTGTTTCCCAGGTTGGAGTGCAGTGGCGTGATCTCCACTTACCACAACTTCTACCTGCCAGGCTCAAGCAATCCTTCCACCTCAGCCCCTGGAGTAGCTGGGACTACAGGTGTGCACCACCATGCCTGGCTAATTTTTGTATTTTTTGTAGACATGGGATTTTGTCATGTTGCCCAGGCTGCTCTCAAACTCCTGGGCTCAGGTGATACACCAGCCTTGGCCTCCCAAAGAGCTGGGATTATAGGCATGAGCCACCACACCCAGCCTGGGAGTGTATAATTTAGTTTCAAAATATTTGGGAATTTTCAGTCTCTTTCTGATATTGATTTCTAATTTAATTCCATCATAGTCAGAAACCATACTCTGTATTACTTGATTCCTATTAAGTTTATTGGACTTGTTTTATGGCCCATAATGTGTTTTATTTTGGTAAATGTTCTGTGTGTACTGAAAAATAATGTGTATTTTTCTGTCATTGGGGGTACTGTTCTATAAATATCAACTAGGTTAAGTTAGTTGATAGTGTTGTTCGAGCCAACTGTATCCTTAAGATTTTCTGTCTAGCTGTTTTATCAGTTACTGAGAGAGGAGTGTTGAAGTCTCCAACTAAAACTGTGGATTGGCCCATTTCTCCTTTCAGTTCTATTCATTTTTGCTTCATGTATATCTGGACCTCTGTCACATTGTGAATAAACATTTATAATTCCTTTGTCCTCTTCTTGAAATAAGCCTTTTACCATTATGAAATTGCTTTCTTTATCCTTGATTATATTCTTTGCTCTGAAATTTACCTTTTTGTTATTAATACAGGCATTCCAACTTTCCTTCGATTAGTGTTAATGTGTTTCTTTTTGTATCCTGTTACTTTTTTTTTTCTTTTTTGAGACAGAGTCTCGCTCTGTCGCCCAGGCTGAAGTGCAGTGGTGTGATCTTGGCTCACTGCAAGCTCCGCCTCCTAGGTTCATGCCATTCTTCTGCCTCAGCCTCCTGAGTAGCTGGGACTACAGGTGCCCACCACCATGCCGGCTAATTTTTTTGTATTTGTAGTAGAGATGGGGTTTCACCATGTTAGCCAGGATGGTCTCAATCTCCTGACCTTGAGATCCACCCGCCTCGGCCTCCCAAAGTGCTGGGATTACAGGCGTGAGCTACCGCGCCTGGCCTTATCCTTTTACATTTAACCTGTTTCTCTTTTTACATTTAAGCTTTTTTTTTTGTAGGTAGCACGTAGTTGGATCTTATTTTTTTATTTGGTCAGACAATCTCTGCCTTTTAATTGAGATATTTAGACCATTTACATTTACTGTGATTACTGACACATTTGAGTTTTGATCTATCATCTTGCTCTTTGTTTTCTTTCTGTCCTATTCATTTTTTTGTTCTCTACTTATTTTTTTTTTGCCTTCTTTTGGATTGATGGACTATTTTATGATTCAAATTTATAACCTTTGTTGTCATATTAGCTACAACTCTTTGATATGTTTTTTCATTGTTTGTTTTAGGACTCACATATACATCTTTAACTTATCACATTCCATTTTAAAATAATATTATACCAATTTATGTACAGTGTAAAAAATTATGTATAGTATTAGAATCTTGCAGCCTTATAGATACATAATGGAACACTTCCATATCTCCCTCCCAGGCCTTGTGCTATTGTTATTCTTTCCTTTTTTTTTTTTTTTTTTTGGAGACGGAGTCTTGCTCTGTGCCCCAGGCTGGAGTGCAGTGGCTGGATCTCAGCTCACTGCAAGCTCTGCCTCCCGGGTTTACGCCATTCTCCTGCCTCAGCCTCCCGAGTAGCTGGGACTACAGGCGCCCGCCACCTCGCTTGGCTAGTTTTTTGTATTTTTTAGTAGAGATGGGGTTTCACCGTATTAGCCAGGATGGTCTTGATCTCCTGACCTCATGATCCGCCCGTCTTGGCCTCCCAAAGTGCTGGGATTACAGGCTTGAGCCACCGCGCCCAGCCGCTATTGTTACTCTTCAATTTATTTCTATATATGTTCTAAGCCCTACAATATAGTGAGTTTTTTCTTTAGTCAGTTATCTCTTAAAGATATGTAAAAATGAGAGGAAAAAGATTTTATTTTATTTTATTTATTTATTTTTTGAGACGAAGTCTCACACTTTCACCCAGGCTGGAGTACAGTGGGGTGATCTTGGCTCACTGAAACCCCCACCTCCCAAGTTCAAGCGATTCTCCTGCCTCAGATTCCTAAGTAGCTGATACTACAGGCATGCACCACCATGCCCAGCTAATTCTTGGAGTTTTAGTAGTGACGGGGTTTTGCTGTGTTGCCCAGGCTAGTCTTGAACTCCTGACCTCAGGTGATCCACCCGCCTTGGCCTCCCAAAGTGCTGGGATTACAGGTGTGAGCCACCATGCCTGGCCAAAATATTTTATTTTTTGCCAGCATATGTACCATTTCTGGTGCTCCTTTGTGTTGATCCAGATTTCCATTTGGTATACTTTGCTTTATGCCTGGAAGACTTCTTTAACATTTCTGGTAGTGCAGGTCTGCCGTTGATAAATTATTCACCTTTTCAATGTCTGAAACATCTTTATTTTGCATGTGGTTTTGAAACGTATTTTCATTGGCTATGGAATTCTAGATTGAAAGTGTTTTTTTCTTTCACTACATTAAAGTTGTTCCAGTGTCTTCTGGCTTGCATTACTTCTGATGAGAACAATGCTGTCATTCTTATCTTTGTTCATTTGCATTTAATATTCCTCCCCTCTACCATGTAGTTAAGATTTTCCCTTTTTCACTTGTTTTCAGAGATCTGATTATGTGCCTTGATGTTTTCTTCATGTTTCTTGTGCTTGAGGTTCATTGAGATTCTTGGATGTGTGAGTTTATGTTTTTCACCAAATTCTGAAAGTTTTCAGCCATTATTTCTTTAAATATTGTTTACAAACTCCTACCCCTTTTCTGGCATTTTCATTACATACCTATCAGGCCACTTAAAGTTGTCCCAAAGATCACTGTAGCTCTGTTCATTTTTTAAAATAGTCTTTTGGGTTTTCTTGTTTCATTCTGAATAGTTCCTATTGCTATCCAAATAACTACTTCTTAAGTTTAATTAGGTCTGTTTTATATCTTCTCAATGTTTCTATATCTTCTTGAACATATTAAAATATACTTATAAAAACATTTAATGTTCTTGTCTATGAATTACATCATCTGCTTCATTTTGGGGTTCTACAGATAGGTTTTTTTCTTCTCATCATGTATTTTTCTGTTTCTTTGCATGCCTGGTTATTTTTGTTGGTTGCTAAACATTGTGAATTTTACATTATTGGGTGCTGGATAATTTCATTTCCTATAAATATTGGTGAGCTTTTTTCGGGGACATGGTTAAATTACTTGTAAATACTTGTTAAATTGCTTGATCCTTTTGAGGCTTGCTTTTAGCTCTGGTAAGTGGGACCAGTTCATCCTTTATTATGGGACTAATTTTTCCCCAACAGTGAGGCAACTTTTCTGAGTAGTCTACCCCATGTCTTCTAAATGATAAGACTTTTTCGGCCGGGCGCGGTGGCTCACGCCTGTAATCCCAGCACTTTGGGAGGCCGAGGCGGGCGGATCACAAGGTCAGGAGATCGAGACCACGGTGAAACCCCGTCTCTATTAAAAATACAAAAAATTAGCCGGGCGCGGTGGCGGGCGCCTGTAGTCCCAGCTACTAGGGAGGCTGAGGCAGGAGAATGGCATGAACCCAGGAGGCGGAGCTTGCAGTGAGCCCAGATCGCACCACTGCACTCCAGCCTGGTGGACAGAGTGAGACTCCGTCTCAAAAAAAAAAAAAAAAAAAAAAAAAAGACTTTTTCCTTCTGGTTAGTGGGAACAGAAACTATTCCCACCATGGGTTTAACTTTTTTTTTTTTAATTTAAAAAAATTTGAGGAAATACATAATGTAAAATTTACCATTTTATCCATTTTTAAGTGTACAGTTCATGGCATTAAGTATACTCACATGGTTGTGCAACCACCTGCTACCAGCTAGCTCTGTAACTTCTCATCTTCCCAAACTGAAACTCTCTACCTTGCAAACAATAACTCCTCATTTCCCCTTCCCCAGTCCCTGGCAACTGTCATTCTCCTTTCTGTCTCTGTGAATTTGATGACTTTAGGGACCTCATCTAAGTGGAATCCTGTGGTATGTGTCCTTTTGTGACTGGCTTATTTCACTTAGCATAGCAACTTCAAGGTTCATCCGTGTTGTACTATGTGTCAGAATTTTCTTCCTTTTTTAAGGCTGAGTAATATTCCATTGTATGGATATACTACATTTTGTTTATCCATTCATCTACTGGCAGACACTTGGGTTGCTTCCATCTGTTGGCTGCTGTGAGTAATGCTGCAACGAACATAGGTACACAAACATCGGCTTTAGCTCCCAGCATGATTTGGAATGTGGGCAGCTTTCCCTCAACTCCTTTTAGGTGGTTTTATCCAAAGCCATGGGTAATTTATGGACCCTCATGGGTTGATCCATACTCAGCTGAAGATTTAAGGGGCACTGTCTGCAGATCTCCAGAATTAAGTTTTTGTGCATACTCTATTCTGCATTCTCTAGCCACTTTGGTCTCTCCAGACTCTCAACTCTGTCTCCTCTGTTTAGGGGTACCTGTGAGCCCCTTCTGGGTCCTCCCTTTTCATGCTGAGGCCTGTCTTCTCTCCAGGCAGTGGGCTGGGGCGGTCAGGGCTCACCTTTGTTTTCCTGCTCTCAGGGATCACTCTCCTGTCCTGCCTGATAGACAATGTCTGTAAACTGGTGTTTCATATACTTTGTCCAATGTTTAAGTTATTTCTGGTGGGAGTATAAATCTGGTCTCTGTTACTTTATCTTGGCCCAGAGTGAAAGTCCTAATCCATCTTCTTATTACACCAAGAACACTGGCTCATACTCCTACCTGTGGACTGTTGACATTTTTTTAAAACCACATTCCTTTTCCTGAGACATTTGTGGCTGTCTCCAGGGCCTGCCAGTGTTGTTGCAGGTACGCCCTGGTGGCCTCTGCCATGCCCTCTGTTATGCCTTCATTTGGAGCCAGAGCTCTGCCAGACTTCTCACACCACCTGCTGCATTCTCCTAGTGGCTCAGGGATGGGATGTGTGCTCATCCATCATAAGCAAGTTGTATGCATATGTACCATTTCACATACTCATACAACTTCACTGAAGGCTTGGGGTCAGCAGAAGTACCATGCAGGAGAGGCTACCTTTAGAAGTGGCCACTTGATGATGTCTAAGTAATACAGCCAATTCAGTACCCCCCTCCTTTTTTTTTTTTGAGACAGAGTCTTGCTCTGTTGCCCAGATTGGAGGGCAGTGGCACAATCTTGGCTCACTGCAAGCTCTGCCTCCTGGGTTCACGCCATTCTCCTGCCTCAGCCTCCCAAGTAGCTGGGATTACAGGCGCCCACCACCATGCCTGGCTAATTTTTTGTATTTTTAGTAGAGATGGGGTTCCACCGTGTTAGCCAGGATGGTCTCGATCTCCTGACCTTGTGATCCACCTGCCTCAGCCTCCCAAAGTGCTGGGATTACAGGCATGAGCCACTGCGCCCGGCCCAACTCAGTCCCTTCTGAGGGGACTCTCCAGGTATTCCCCTCCCCCACCTCACTCCCTGCCAGCCTTCCTTTAGTTCCTGTTAAAATTTTGCCCTGGCCAGGCGCGGTGGCTCACGCCTGTAATCCCAGCACTTTGGGAGGCTGAGATGGGCGGATCACGAGGTCAGGAGATCGAGACCATCCTGGCTAACATGGTGAAACCCTGTCTCTACTAAAATACAAAAAAAAAATTAGCCAGGCGTGGTGGCGGGCACCTGTAGTCCCAGCTACTCAGGAGGCTGAGGCAGGAGAATGGCACGAACCCGGGAGGCGGAGCTTGCAGTGAGCTGAGATCCGGCCACTGCACTCCAGCCTGGGCGACAGAGCGAGACTCCGTCTCAAAAGAAAAAAAAAAATTTTTGCCCAAATCATCCTCCTGACTGAATAGTTTATTGGAAAGATACGCCAACACACAGGCTAAGCAACACTCCATGGCTAAGGCAGCACTTGGTAGCACATTTTGCAAAGTCTGGCTTATTTAGTCTTTTTATTTATTTATTCATTGTTTTGAGACAGAGTCTCTCGCTCTGTCACCCAGGCTGGAGTGCAGTGGCACGATCTCAGCTCACTGCAACCTCTACCTCCCAGGTTCAAGCGATTCTCCTGCCTCAGCCTCTCGAGTAGCTGGGAGTACAGGTGGGTGCCACCATGCCCAGCTAATTTTTATATTTTTAGTAGAGACAGGGTTTCACTATGTTGGTCAGGTTGGTCTGGAACTCCTGACCTCAGGTGATCCACCCGCCTCTGCCTCCCAAAGTGTCATTTAGCCTTTATTAATACTCCTTCTTGTCTCATAATAGACATATGTAAGGATTTAATTTTCCTTTGAGAATTACTTTGGTCTCAGACCACATATGGTGATAGTCTTCATTCACTGGCTTTCTTTATAATTTCCATTGGGATTTCTTCTGGAAGTTACTCAGAAGTATATACCTACATATTTAAATTAAACAAATAATTACTTTAAAATGAAATTTAAACAGTATATAATTTAATAAGTCAAATGATCATTAAGTGTTGGAAGAAAAACAGAAGCCTCCTGCCCCACCTATTCCTACCCCAAGTCCCACTTCTCGGCAGTGACTTCTTTTAGCTGCTTCTCCTATTTACTTCTGTATTCCAAATAACCCACTTTTCCTGAAATTTTTACTTTTCAGTTTTATGTCCTTTCTAGGGATCTACTATGGAAGCTGAGGATTTTATATCACTCTGATCATTTTCTCTGTCCACCCTACTCCTATCCTTCTTATAGCTTGGTCACAATTTTTGATTAAATCAGCATTCAGAGTTTACATTAGGATTGTGAGCTATGTAAAGATGATTCACAACTGAGCCTTTTAGCATACTATGATCACAGTTCTTTTCTGATATAGCTTTAAACTTAAAATTTGTTTTATTTTAAAATTGGTATAATTATATTTTGTATTATTAAGAATTCCCATGTTCTTTTTTTTTTTTTTTTTTTTTTTGAGATGGGGTCTTGCTCTGTCACCCAGGCTAGAGTATAGTGGTGTGATTTTTAGCTCACTGCAAGCTCAAACTCCTGGGTTCAAGCAATCCTCTGGCCTCAGCCTCCTGAGTAGCTGAGACTAGAGGCACACACCACCATGACTGACTAATTTTAGTTTTTTTTTTTTTTGTAGAGTCAGGGTGTTACTAAGTTGCCCAGGCTCATCTTGAACTCCTGGTCACAACTGATCCTCCTGCCTGGATCTCCCAAAGTACTGAGATTACAGGCATAAGCCACTATGTCCAGCCCCATGCTCTTTGATAGAAGTTTAAATTTCTTCTAAATGTGTTAAAATACATGAAGTAATCTAATTCCTTCCTTCTTTTCCTTCTCCCTACCTGTAGGGAGTGCTTAATGCTTGCTCTGATATGGACCTGTTGGGACTGTGGTTCAGTGGACATCCTTCATCTCCATTTAACACTTTCTTGGGTTAGCTCCCATCTCCTTGATTCCAGGTCCTCTTTTTCGTTGGCTTAGTTCCTTGCTGTGGGGGAGCCCATTATCCAAGAATTTAAAGAAAGAGAAAAATCAAAGGCAAAACTTTTTGTCTTTACTTTTATGTTAAGTTGATATTAATAGTCTAGCTGGGTATAGAATTCTAGACAGGGAATCATTTTCCCTCAGTTTTGGACACTGAAATCCATTGTCTTCTAGTTTTCATTGTTTCTGTTGAGAAGTCAGATGTCAATTGGCTTCCTGATCCATCCTCCTCCTCACCCCCAGAAGTTTTTAGTATCTTTTGTTTTTTCCTGGTGTTATTTTGAAATTTCAAGATATTGGCCTTTTCTTCCCCCCTTTCTTGTGCTGGGCATTGAAGATTTCTAGCTCTTAGTTCTGGGAAAATATTTTTGTATTATTACTTCACTTTTATTTTTTGTCCTTTTCAGGAATGCCTGTGATTCAGACACTGAATTTCCTACTCTAATTCTGTAATTCAAAAAATGCTCCCATCTTATTTTCTAACTCTTTTTTCTTTACTTTCTGGGAGGTTTCCTTAATTTTGTCTTTCACCCTCTTTCTTGAATTTTATTTCTGTTATTATATTTTTATTTCCCAAGTGCTTTTTAAATTGTCCTCTGAATTGCATCTGCACTCAAGTTTATGGAAGTCAATATTTTCTTTCTCTGAGGAAATTTCACGGCCATGCTCAGGACTAGTTGTGGAGATGCCGTATCCTGTTTGGCCCTGGGTGGCAGCCCCTGAAGGGTGTGGTGTCTTTGTTGCCTGGACCCCAGGGTCTGAGGGAGTGGCACCCTCAGCATTTCCATCTTCACTGATTCAGCACCACCTCACTCTCTGTGTGGTGCATCAATACTCTACACTCTTGTGTAAGCCATATTCACACACACACATACACCCCCCCACACAGCCTCTACTCATGAGGCTACCTTCATGCCCAGCCCCGGTCCCTGGGGATCCAGAGCTGAGGGAGGCTGGGAGTTTTTTATGAGATTCACCCCCAGGCTTTTCAGGAAGCAGTGGGGCCACTTCTGGCATGTTGGTGGGGCCGTCCAGGCAATGCACCTGTGCTAAGAGATTTCCCAAAGTTTTGCAGATTGCACCTTCAGCCAAAGTGCCTGGGGACTCGATAAGACTCCTGATCCAGGTGTCCTTCTTCCCCGGTCACTGCCTGTCCTCAAGCTGGAGGCTGAGCCCAGCCTACAAGGAGTAGAGGGAGAAGAGGCAGGAACAGGAGGGGAGAAGGAAGTCAGGGATATGGGGTTAGATGAGTCAAGGCCTGTTAGGTGGAGTGGGGGTACTGGTGAGGCCACAGGGCTGGCCTCATGGGCCTTGAAGGTGAGCCCTAGGCTCCATGCCCTGGTGCACCCTTCACTGTCTCAGGGCCTCAGTTTTCCTATCTGCGTAGAAGGGGAAATGGACCAAGAGAATGCTTTAATCTTCCTCTGGCCACAGACTGTGGCCAAAGTGTGCCATCTGCTGGCCACAAGTGGCAGTGTCCCCATTACAGATGTGGCTGAGGAAGGTAGAGACTCCGGAGTCCTGCCAGGGCTTGGGTATTGTGGGCAGGGAGGGAGGTTCAGGCAGCCAGATCCTGTGTAGGAGGCGAGAGGGGAGCCAAGCACGGCGGGAAGAGATCCAGGCTGCGGACCTTGCAGGCTGGGCTGGGGGCCAGGGCTCTCCACCCTGGTGTTGAGGGCACTGGCTGGAAGGTTTGGAGGCCACTTGGTGCTACACACATTTCCTCCCAGGGAATAGAGAAGGTGCAGGTAGATCAGGAATACTTCCACCTGGGCCCAGGAAGAGTCCTCAGGCTGGGGCAGCTGGGAGCCACACACTGGCTTGCAGGTCCCATGAGGTCAACCTGGCTTAGGGCTGGGCTGTGGGAGCCTGGGCAAGGCATACTGAGGGTGGGGTCTGGCACTGCAGCCTCGAGGTGCAGTGTGGTGGGGGGTGGGAGGAGCCAGGGTGGGGCCAGTGAGGTGGTCACAACAGAATATAGGGTGGGGGCATGGCAGGGCTGGGACAAGGCTGGGATAGGAAGGACAGGAGCCCCTCTGCAGGGGGAATGCGGCAGGACCTGGCAGCACAGAGAACAAGCCTGGGGTTCATGCATTCCTTTATTTCTTCAACAAATGTGAATGAGCTTCAATGCTGTGCCAGGTGCTCAACCAAACATTTCCTGTCCTCATGGAGCTGATATTCTAAAGGGGATGAAGGACAATAAACTAGACAAGAAAGAAACATCTAAGCTCCTGTTAAGTGCTAAGGAGGGAGAGGAAACATGGGCGAGGCTGCAGGATGCAGGACGGGCCTGATGTTTTCGGTAAGGTGGGCAGGGAATGCTTTGCTTAGAAAAGGTCTGGTGGCTCACGCCTATAACCCCAGCACTTTGGGAGGCTGAGGCAGGAGGATTGCTTAAGCCCAGGAGTTCGAGACCAGCCTGGGCAACATAGTGAAACCTGGTCTCTACAAAAAAAAAATCAAAAAGTTATCTCAGTGTAGTGGTGTATGCCTGTGGTCCCAGCTACTCAGGAGGCTGAGGTGGGAGGATCGGTTGAGCCTGGGAGGCCGAGGCTGCAGTGAGCTGTGATTGTCCTGGGCGAAAGAGCAAGACCCTATTTCAAAAAAGAAAAGATCCTGGAGAAAGGCAGGCATGTGGATGTCTGGGGGAAGAGCGCCCCCGGCAGTGGGAACGGTGGAGCAAACGCTCAAATGGGGGTGACTGCACGTTTGGGAACAGTGAGGAGGCCCTTGGGGCTGGAGCAGAATGCGGAGGAGGTGCAGAGCAGGAGGAGAGGGGTCAGCTAGGGCCGAGAAGTGAAGGGAGCCCACTGCCTTCTTAAAGGTTCACCTGGCGGCTGTGCTGAAGCGGGCATGGCATTGCAGAACCCCCTCCAGGGGCTGACATTCCATTGGGATGGAAGATCCTGATGGATGGGCTGTGGGGGCGGTGAGCAAGCAGGAGTCAAGGACGACTCCAGGATGACTGAATTGAAAGAGTGAATGAGCAAACGAGTGATGGACACTCCCCCATCCCCCTCCCCTTAGAAGCCCCCTCCTGGCGCTGGCCAAGGTGCTGAAGCCACGCATCCTGGGCTGTCCCTCTGTGCTGGACCTGGGGCTCCTCTGGCGCAGGGTGAGCTCTGTGGAGGTCTGTGTCAGCTGGTGACCAGCGAGCATCCCCAGTCTCTCCCTACTCAGCAAACCCCTAGCACAGGGTCCTCTGTGGGATACTGGCTGGGCTCCCACAGCTCAGTTCAGAGCTGACCACCCTCGCTCCTGCTCTGTCCTGGCTCCGAGGCCAGGGCTGGGGTCCCTTGCTCTGCAGCCGCACTCCTGAGGCTGGGCCCTGGGGGAAGGCAGAAGGAGGCTGTAAACACAGGGCTTAGGAGCACAGACTCCTGAGATGAAACCTGGAGACTGACTTCCCCACTCTGGGCCTCATTTCCTTGTCTGTAAAACAGCAATCATACAATACCGTCGCCTGGCACTGTTGGGCAGACTAAATGAGTGGATGCCACCAAGTGCGTAAGACAGAGCCTGGTCCAGAGAACAGGCGGTTGTGGGCTAAACCCCACGGCCAACCACCCTCCCCTAAGCACTCAGACACTCTCTGAAGAACTGGTGCAGTGACCGCCTGAAGCCTGCCCTTGGTGCTGAGGAGGAGGGGGACCTCGCTTAACTAGGGGGCCCTGCCCTGAGCTGGGGTCAGCCTTCCTTGTGGCTGCCTTTCTGAGGCACCCTCTCTCCTGCACCCCAGACATGGTACTGGCCTCCAGGAGGGATAGGTGAGTGGGGAGCCCAGGGAGCTGGTTAAGCTTGGGAAAGTGTGGGGAGTGTCCCGAGGCCTCCTTGAGGAGAAGGGTTTTTTCCATCCCCCTCAACTCTTGGTGAGGATGAGGGTCTCTCTGATGCCAGGTGTGATCCTAGGGCCAAGGGCCTTGGAGCATTTTATTGTGGACAGTTTAGGCCCTATAACTTTTCCTTATCTCTTTATTAAATAAGCAGGATGGTTAAAAATCCCACAAAAGTCAAAACTATGCAAGTAGTGTACAATGGAAGTTACACTTCTCCTGAACCCCACCCCTACTCTCTCCAGAGGCAACAGTCATTACCTGTTACTTGTGTTTGTCCCAGGAGAGGTCCCCACCTTCACAAGCATAAACCTGCTCTGCAAACGCGAACGGGGCTGTGCCGCACACTGCATGCCTGTCCCTGTCCCGGGGCCACCCGCCGTCCATCCAGTGTCACCAAGGATGAAGTGAGGATGGGCCATTCCTACCCGGCTGGTTTCCATTACTACAGGCACCTCTGGCAGGTGTTCAGTTTCCGTGGGAGTGTGTCTAGGGTGCCTCCCAGCTCCCACCCTGCAGGCTGAAGGGACGTGAATGGGGGTGGGGTGGGCTCTGGAGGGACTGGTCTGTCTCCAGGTCCCGTCCACCTCATCACACATGGAGACAGGAAGGCGCGGAGAGGTGGGGGACGGGGGCGGTGTGGGGCTCTTGGCCGGCATCAGCAGGTTGGGGAGAGATGGCAGGTTGGAGGGCCCTGGGCTCCAAGCACCCAGGGAAGGAATCTAAGCACTCAAGCCCCATGTCCTCCTCCCTCCCTGAAACAGTTCTGCGTGTGGTCTGATTGGAAGCTGAGTTCCGGCAATTAATCCCGTCAGAGGGGCCTGCTGAATGGTAGGAGGGTTTTTCTGTTTTGCTCCCTTGGTCTAGATTTCCCTGGGGACAGCTCTGACCAGCCGCCGCCTGCCTGGTAAATTAAATGTTAAAAAAAAAACCCCACAATGACTTTAATCAATCCACTGACATGGCGGGTGGCCTCCCAGAAGCCCTTGGTCCGCTGAAGGGAGCCCCCCCCACCCCCGCCCCAGGCTCAGGGTCTTGGATGAGACAGGGTGGGGAAGAGGACAGTCCTCCCCAGTCCCCTTCCTGTGGGGGAGGGAGGGTGGATAGTCCCCCGAGTGTCCTCCTGGACAGGGACAGGGAGAAAGGGGGGACTCTGGCCCCCTTTATAACTTGCCCTGATCCCAGGCCAGGAGTGATAGTGGACGCAGAGAGGGGGCAGCTCTTCCCCGCCTCTCTCCTGACCTGAAGCCTGGGTGGATACAGAGCAGGTGGTCACGATCAGCCATGTGGTCAGCAAATCCAGCGTTTATGGTGATTCTGCTGGAGACAAATGGAAGCGCTGGGCTCTGGGTTAGAGTCAGGTTGAGACAATGTCCTCCAGCCTCCACTGGGGGGAGTCAGGGGAAGGGGGAGCAGGACGGTCTTCAGGCGCTGGGGCAGTGCGGTTGTGGGGCCTGGCCATGGTCCTTCCCAAGGGAGAGTAGGGGAGTGCAGGAGGCAGAGAGCACAGAAAGTCTAGCCCAGCCTTAGCAGCCCAGCCAGGCCATAGGTGCGTGCTGGCGCCGCTGAAAACGTTCTCCTTCCCTCGCCTGCTCACCTTCCAGGTCCTGCTCAAGGCGCATAATGTCCCCTGGGCAGGGTCCCTGACACTTCCCACTTCCTGGGAAGGTCCTTGACCTTCCGCGTGGGCCTAGCGCATTGAGGCGAACCTCTCTGCCTGTTTGATCCTCCTCCCCCCTTACTGTCTCAAGCCAGGCATCCCACCCACTTGCGCTCGAGGCTGGGGCAGCCCACAGGAGGAGAGCGGGACCCGGGCTTGAGCTTGCACCCAGGCAGAGCGCCCACCCCCTCCCCTAGCTCCCGACCCTGAAAGTAAAGTCGTCGTGCCCGGCGGCCAGCCCAAATCTTCCAGCCCTCAGGGAATCGGGGTCGGGCAGGGAAGGCCACGGGTGGCGGCAGAATCGGGATCCTGGAGTGGAGGCGCAGATTGCGGGTCCCGCTGCGCACGCTCCGTGGTCCAGTTGGGGTGGGCCTTTGAGGTCCATAGGCCAAGGTTGAATGGGGGCTCCGCAGCGTGGGCGGAGTGGAGTGCACAGGTCACTAGGCTCTGAGCGTTTCCATGGGCCAGGGCCCCAACGCCCGGTGTCCTCAGGACAGATTGGAGGGGGAAGGGGCTGCGACTATGCCCCAGTCGGAAGGGTTTTACAGCAGCCGCGCTGCCCTCTCCCTGCCGGATACCCGGCAGTAGGCGCCGACGTCCGGGGGCGCGCGAGGCAGGTGGGTGCAGACCGCGACCCGATTCTGGCCTTCATCCTCCGCCCCGTGGCGGGCGGGGCCGTTGCCCCCCACCTCCAGTCCGCGTGGCTGGTGTCTGGCTCGCCGCCCGGGCGGAGGGGGCGCTGTCGGCGCGGGCGGGCGGGGCCGGAGCGCGGGGGCGCGCGGCGCGGAGCGAGCGTAGGGCTCGGGGGCGCGGGCCGCGGAGGACCAGGGCTTGGCGGGCGGCCCTGCGCGGTGCGGGGCGCGGCGGCGGCGGCGGGCGCGCGGCCAGTGAGCGCGCGGGCGGGGCAGCGGTGGCGGGAGGCGCTCGGGGCCGCTCCCCGCGCTTCGCTCCTCCATGGCGCTGCCCGGGCCGCCCGAGCCGCCCCGCGGCGCGCCCCGCAAGGCTCCCAGCCTGCTGGAGATGGGAGCGCTCTGCCTGGACTCGGAGATCATCCTGGGCTTCACCAGCCACCTCCTGCGGCGACGAGGCAAGGTGAGGGCTGGCGGGAGGGGCGGGCGGCGTAGGCGCCGTCCCACGACTTTGCCGTGCGGCTCGCGCGGCCGGGGGTGCGGCCCCGGGAAGGAGCCAGCGGGTCCGGAGGGGCGTCCCGCAGTCCGGGCTGGGACTCGCTGCCACACTTTCCCCCATTAGCGTTGTCCGCGTCTCCCTCTTCCTTCAAGGCTGTGTCCCAACCGGACCCACCCGGTGGCTGTGGCTAGGGCGGAGAGCGCAGCGCAGGGACTCTCGGGCTCACCTTGCGCCTTGCTAGGATGGGCGAAGTAGGCGGTCAGCGGCCCCTGACTGATTGTGAGCCCCCGAGGTGACTTCAGCCCCCTCGTGCACCCCATGTTCTGCGGATATGGGATGTGAGCTTGTGCTTCCCGAAGCGCCACGGCGGTAGAAGCGCTGAAGTTGCGGGTGTGGCTGGCCCGGGGCACAGGACCGGGGCTCCCGACCGCTGCGTGCTTCTGGGTTGCGTGTGTGGGTGGGGGGCCCGGGATATAGAGTGTGTGTGTCCAGGAGCAGTGGAGCGGCGGGAGGCGGTGCTGTCAGCCGGCAGTGCGGGGTGGGGTTTGGGTGTTGTCCTGGGTACCCAGATCCGGATGTGGGCTGACGCCCGTTTTCTTTCTCCAGGCTGCGATGAGATGGGTAGGGGAAGGGCTTCCGGACCCCTAGGCTGGGTGGAAAGGGGCTGCAGGCTTATGGATCTCAGAGAGTGGAGAGTCCCTGCCACTTTATTCCATACCCCCTTGCGTTTTCGAACCCCAAAGGTCAACAACGACCCGGAAAGCCGGGAGGGGGATCACCCACCCCACTTTCTAGGGAGTGCGTGCGTGGGCGGGGAGGCTTATCCAAGTAAAAGGGGGTGGGCAAAACGGAAAGGGCCACTTTGACGTACTGAGTCTCTGCGAAGGCCTCACTGTATGCGCCGGCAGTCGCGTGTCCCGGTCTCCGCCGGGATCACGACCTTCGGAGTTTCCGCGTGCGCCTCAGGTCTGGGACGCTCGGCGCTGGGTTGCCCCAGTCTCGGAGCCGTGTGCGCAGCGGCCGGCAGGGGGCGCTCGCGTCACGGGGAGCCCTCCCGCCGCGCCCGCCTGGCTTGACCCCGGCTTTGGGGCTGACCCGGAGCCTGGCCCCGGAGCTGCCTGCGGCCGCGGATGCCGGCGACATTTGGGGCCCGGCTCGGCACAGAGCAACTGGTCGCCGGGGAAGTCGGGGGGCGGCCTCCCAGCCGGAGACAAACAGGCAATTAATTCCGGAGCTGAGTTCCCATCTGCCAGGCCTGCTGACAACAGGTCCGGCGCACGCCCGCGGGACCTCCCGCTTCCCGGGCGGCACGGCGCGCACACCCACTTGCGGGCACACGCGCGGCTGTAAAGACACGTGCCGTTCGTAGACGCGCCGAGGCACAGATACGCCGGCGCGGGCGCTTCCCGGCCCGAGGCGCACACCGCCGCGACACTGACCCACGCGCGACAGTTAGACCAAAAGTGGCCCGCGACACGCAGAGTACGCTGGGCTTGCTGGAAAGGTGCCTGGGAGTCTGGGGGCCGGGGTCCCACCCCTTCCTCGGCCCACCTCACCGTGGGACTTGGTCAAGAGCGTCCCCTCCACAGCCTCAGTTTTCCCGCCTGTAGAGGGAGGGGCGTCTGTGCCTCCTGGGAGACGCGCAGCGCTGGTGTCCCGGGAGAGGGGCGGGAGGCGCATGCGCGCGCGCAACTAGCGCCTCGCGCGGTCCTCATCGCCCCTCCCCAAGGGAGGGACTCACCTAACAGGTTGGGGTCCTTGGAGTACGCGGGGCCGCGCAGGGAAGCGGGGACCCTAACCCCGACGCGCCGCCCAGCACTGGGCAGGGGCGGGGCACTCTCTGGGGTCCCGCCCCCTGCCGCCAGCCCCGGGAGCCCGAGCCCCGCCCCGCCCCGGCCCCGCCCTCGCCTCCCGAGCGCGCCCACCGAAGCTACCGCGCGCCGCGCGACACTCGCAGGCTCTGCGAACTTCCTAGCGTCTGGGTCGGGCCATGGGGGCGCCTCGGGGCCGGATCACGTAGCCGCGGCGCCATCGGAGAGCCAGCGCGGCCTGGAGCGCCCGCCGGGCTCTTCCCGCGCCCCGGCCATGGTCGGCCGGGGCGTCCCTCTGTGCGCGGCGCAGCCCGCGGTACGCGCGGCCGGGCCTGGAGAGGGAGGCGGGTGGCGGGGGCCGGGATGGCGAAGATACTCGCGGGGTGCGCCGCGTCCCTGGGGGCGGGGCCTCCTGCTGAGGGTAGCGGACCCGCAGGCGGGATCTCCGGGGATGGAGGGAGTGGGTGAGCGCCAGGGTCGTGCCCAGGGCTTCTAACTTTGGCGAGAGCGTCACTCTGGGGCAGGGCGCGCTGGGGTCCAGGCTCACTGTCCGCTTCCGCCCCCACACCCTGCAGGTGGCCGAGGGCGGCCCGGCCCGCGAGCCGCCGCCGCTGCTGGAGGTGTCCCCCCGAAAGAGGCTACCCGCCGGGCCCGACCAGGACCCATGCGGCAGCCGCCCTGCGCCCGAGGGCGCTGGGGCCGGCGCAGAGCAGGGCCACTCGGCCAGCGGAGGCGGCTGGTGCCGCCACTGCCACACGAAGCTTGTGGAGCTCAAGCGACAGGCGTGGAAGCTGGTCAGCGGGCCCGGGACGACCCTCCGGGTAAGTGACCCTTCCTTAGGCCGACCCCTCCGGGCAGGGCCACGCCGAACTTGGGTGGAACTTGGGACTTGGAGGGAAACAGGGTTCCACGCCTTCCCTGCTGCTGTTTTCACGGAGAGTTATCAGCCAGGACTCCCCTCTGCGGGCCTCAATTTCCCGGTCTGTAACACCAGGTGTGAGCTAGGGCAGCTCGCCCGCCCCCCCCCCCCCCCAGGGGCCCTGCTGCCTCGGATGGGAGGGGCCTGGGCTGGCGTTCCTCCCACAGCCCAGATGTCCCACAGCTGGAACGCAGGTTTGTGTGGGAGGAGGAGGGGAGAGAGCGGATGGCAGGGACTCCACCCAGGGCGGGACAGCTCCTGCCCTGCCAGCAGGGAGAGGTTATTTGGTGCATTGTGGCCCTTGGGGCACCTGGGCCCCCAGCCAGGTGTCTGGAAATTGCATACCTGGGGCCGGGGGGCCTGGCAGGTGAAAGGGTGGGCCATAGCAGCTGGGAGGTCCCTGCCTACTTCTCTCCCAGCCTCAAGGATAAGAACTGTTGTCCCACACCTCCTGGGACAGACTGAGGCAGTGGCTGCCCATAGGGAATTGAGTCTAGGCCCTCTGGGTTCCCCAGGCTCCAGCCCCAGGGGCAGGTGCTTGCAGGGGAGGGGTTCTCCTGGATTTCCAGCCAGTGGGCCTGCCGGCTTTGGAGGGAGCAGGGACCATTGTTCCAGGAACAATGCATGCTGGAAGTTTGCAAAGGCTAGGGGCAGGTGGGGGTCTCCAGAGGAAGCCCGCTGCCGGGCTTTCAGCCTTTATGAAAGAGTTCCTGGGAAGTCCACATAATCCCCATTGAATCTAAATATAGTTCTCTAAGGAGGGCTGTGGGGGTTGGAGTGAGCTGAGACCCTGACTGCCCTGTCTGGGGCTGGGCAGCGTAGGGCAGGGTATTGGTCTGGTTTCTGTCCTAGGCACCCTCTCCCGGCCCTCAGGAGTCTTGGTGAGGGATAGG
Organism: Trachypithecus francoisi; assembly: GCF_009764315.1. NCBI lineage: Eukaryota > Metazoa > Chordata > Mammalia > Primates > Cercopithecidae > Trachypithecus > Trachypithecus francoisi. The sequence continues at coordinate 2,443,550 of NW_022681468.1, read as the reverse complement.
AGTGCTACAGCCTCTCTCTCTGGCTCAGGCCAGGCACCTGTGGGCCTGTCCTGGGGTAGGACGGGACCCACCCTGTCCTCTGCTCTGGACAGGCTGCAGCCTTGGCCATACTCTGTGCCCCAATGGCCTGTATCTAGTTTAAAAGGCAGCGGGAGACCTTTGAGGGCCCCCTGGAGAGGGCTAGCCAGAGCTAAAGGCCCATCTTGCTGCCTCATTAGGGAAACAGGCCAGAGACAGGAGGGGCATTAGGACTGAGCTGGTCTCCCCATTCTTGGAGTGGACTTGAACAGCTGATGCTGCCTGGCCCTGGGACCATGGTCCTGGCATGGCGTCGTGGAGGGGAAGGGGCTCCTGGTCGTGGGCAGGCCAGGGGGTCCTAGTGGAGAGGGCTGCAGGTCATACTAGTCCCTGGTGGATTCGAGGTTCCTCATCTAGGGGAGTGTCTTGTTCTCTTCTGGCAGGCAGGTCATCAGGGGAGTCCCAGACCGCCCATCTCCAGCCTCCCCTGAACTTGGCCTTTGACACTGGAAACTCCTCTTCCGTGCCAGCTGGGGGCTCCCCCGTCCCTGGCTGGCGCTGGCACTTAGCGCACCGGGGTCCCGGGCTGGGCTCAGCCAGGGCTTTGTTCTGCTCTGGGCCCGCTTCTTCTGCTTTGTGGCCTCCTCTGGCACCTGGGGTCTGTTCTGAAGTGCTGTCCCGCCTGCAGGGTGCTGTGCCCCTGGGAGAGAAGGCCTCATCCTCTACTGTCTCTCCACAGGGCATGAGGGGCTGCACCTGCCATCCTGGGGCCTTACGGGTGTCATTGTGCTGTCCCCTGTGCGGGCCTAGGTCCCCAGAGTCCCAGCAGAATTGCAACCTGCAGCCCTGGCCTGGCCTTCTGGGCCCAGATGTGTGGACATGGCTGCTTCTGTGTTTGGGTTGGGAGGGAAATCTCTGGGGTGGCCAGGGGGACCCCAGTGTGCTCCCCGGAGTCCGGTGCACTGTCCAAGGGGCCCTGGCCTCTGCTGTCTAAGGCCAACGTGGCAAAGAGTATTTAGGGTTGGTGTTCTAGGATTTCCCCAGGGGCCATTTCGTATTTTTTAGGGGAGAGATGAGCTTCTTTGAGGATAGCCCTTTACAGTTTACAGAGAACTTCACAATCATCTGTCTGTCTCATGCTTGGATCTTCAGAGGCCGAGAGAAGTGGGGAAACTTGCTGGGGCCCTCGCCTCTGGGTTCCCTGCCTGTCTCCATTGTGGAGGGGCGCTTAGAGTGTCGAGGGCCAGCCTGCCAGCATCTCCTTGAATGTGTTGCTTTTTAGCCAGCCCGCGATGCCCCCATGGTCCTGCCCATGCTCATCCCCTGCTGGGCCCTTGCCCACCCTCCTGCCAGGAGACAGTTCCCTTGAGCAGGTTCCCGAGAGTTCTTGGCCTCTTTCCTTCTCTGTGACATGGGACCGTCTTTGTGCCCATTGCACAGGTATGTGGAGCATTGCCCTGAAAGGAGGCACTCTCACATTGGCGGCTGCTGCTGCGATTTGCTGAGTTAGGGACTCCAAGTCATTGTGCCTGGGTCTATCAGAGCCCGGGTTCTGGGTCTGCCTCTCCCTTACTGCTGCGTGCTCTCGTCTGCCTGAGCCTGTCTCAGTTCCCTTGTCTGGGCAGTGAGGGTGACCATGGTCTCCCATCTGGGGACCTCATCCCCATGGCATGGATAAGACTGTGCGCTCCCCACCTTTCTGAGCCTGGTGCCCTGTCTGGGGCTGTAGGGGAGGGGGACATTCTCTTCCTGCCCAGGTGGGAGCCCCAGGGGATTGTCTTTCCTGATCTACTTGGCCCTGGGTGTGGAGGCGAAGCCCCATGCTGGGTCTCTGGCCGTGGCTCCTGCTCCTCACTGCGCCCCCACACTGTGCCCTCTGCTCTTACCAGGGTCCTCAGGCCTTGTCTCTGGGCTGACTACTTCAGGACCCCCATGGCCTGGAGCGGCCTCCTGTGGCCTGGCCTCCCCTGGCCTCCAGGGTCCTTTCTCTAATAGGCTGCTCTGTCTGCTGTGCCACAGATGCTGTCCTCCTCCCCAGACCCCCTGGCCTCCCTGGGCTGGAGGCCCTTCAGTGTCCCTGCTCTGGCCTCCGAGGCCCCTTCTCAGGTGCCCCCAACTCTGAGATGTCCCTGTGGGAGGTTGCATCCCAGTGCCTCCCATGCAGCAGGCAAAGCTGGGGCCTCCCTCTTTCTCCGTGAGGCCCCTTGCCTTCCCCATGCTCACCCACCACCGTGAACTGGTTCTGGCAGACCTCTTCCCTCTCCCTGACCCCAGTCCTGGTTTTTCCCCCACAAGAAGGAGCTCTGCCAGGTCAGGCATGGGGTCCGGGTCACCTGGAGGTGTTTGTTGAATGACTGAGTGACTAGCCTTTTCCTCCCACACCCCACTTGCTGGTGGTCACCCCAGGGACTGCTGGGGCTGGATTCCGTCTCTCTGCCCCTCAAAATGACAGTTCCAGTGGAGGATGACGATCCCCCTGCCCCACAAAGGATGGTTCCCTACTTCAAGGAGAGGGTCCCTGCTTGGGGATCCATTCCAGCTGCTGATAGACACGTCATTTGAGGTGTTGGCTCCTCCTGAGACCCTGTGACATTTGAAGCATTAATACCAGTGCTGAATTGATTATCGCCCCTGATGGGGAAAATGATCAATTCTCATTTAGCTCCTGTGCATCTCTTGCTTATCCAGGCAGGGGCCTCGTCCTTATGCCCCCGAGAGCTACAGAACCACTACTGGTGCCGCCCGCTGGTGCCATGCAGCTGCCCATCGAGGCTGTGGCTCTGGGTTCTCCTCCCAGCGAAGCTCCGGAGTGGCCCCTGTGTGCAGGGAATCAGCTGTCCCGGGTCTGAAGCCGGGAACCCTCCTCCCGCTCTGCATGGCTTGGCGAGTCCTGTTTCTCCTTGGAGGCTGCTTGTGGGCCTGTTTGCTTCTCCTCTTGCCTCTCTGGTTTGACTGGAGGAGACTCCTGCCAGTGCTTCGTTCCTCCTCCGTCACTTGTCCGAGGAAGCCCTCTTAGCGCCTGGGATGGATGGGGGCATCTCTGTCTTCACAGCCTCCAGGCCTGTGATTTGGGGGTCCCAGGTCTATTGCCCCCAAATAGGCGATGGTCCTGGGAGGGTGGGAGCTGGACCTGACTGGTCCCACGATGGAAGCTTGCCACTTGCGGTCAGAGCCTCTGGGCCCCCAGACTTGGGGCTGCCGCCTTCCCTTGCTGCTTGGAGCCTGGCCCAGCTTCCACTGCTGCTGGGGCCAGCTTTGTACCTGGCAGTGGCACCCGCGTCAGGGATCCGCAGGGTGGGGTGCCTGGCATCAGCAGCACTCCCAGCTAAGCCCAGGTGTCGCAGGCTTCAGTGGCAGCCTCGGGAGGTGTGAGAGGGGCACGGCTCCCTGGCTGGCAGGCAGGGCACTGGCTCACTCTACCAGGGAAGGGCTCTGCTCGGGAGGCTGTGGAGCGCGGAGCTCACAGTTACCCTCGGGGACAGAGCCCGGGGAAGGGCCAGGAGGAAGCCTGGTCAGGCCCAGCCTTGCTGTGCAGCCTCTGTGGGACCTGGGCTTTCTCTTCCCTGCACGGGCGGTGCTGCCTCCGGGGTTCCCTGTGCTTCAGCATGTGATGGGTTGAGGGCACGTCCCTGTGCTTGTCTTGTCTTTTTGGCTGCTCTGGGGTCCCGGGGATTGAGGGTGGGCGTTTGGGGGAGGACTTGAGCTTGAGGGATGTGAACCATTGTCCTCTGAACACCAGCCAGAAGTGGAGATGGAACCCTAGCGGCTTCCGGGCTACAGGCTTTATGTCGAGGCAGGGCGTGCTCTGGGGCAGTCTGGCCGTGGTCACACGTGGGCTGGGTGGGGATGGGATTGTGGCCGCTGGTCTCACTGCCTCTCTGCTTCCAGGTGGAGGACAGAGAAGGAGGGGGACTGCAGGCCACCCCCAAACCTTCAGCTGCTCAGAGTCCTGCTGGAGGGGCTTGTGAGGGTTTGGAGTGGGCTAAGGGAATGGGTCTGGGGCCTTCCCAAAGCTCCCTTAAGTACCCCGGAAGGATCTCTTATTTGGAAATCAGAAGAGCTGGTTTTTGCCTTAAGTAACAAAGAAAGTCTAGTTCTTCTCTTCCTTTGCCTGCTAGGAAACTCACGGCAAATCTGCTACTCAGCTCTGGACCACATGGGACTTTTCTTCTGTCTTTAATGGGAACGGATCATTCTTTTTGTTCCAATGACGACTGACTGTAGTTGCATGGTTTTGTTTTTAATTTATTTTTGTAGTTCCTGCAAGCCATCACACAATCTTTATGCAAGACAGTGTGGGCTATGAGTAAGTAAATAGAGTAAAAGTGGACTGACTGTGCCTTTGGCGTGTCTGCCTCAGCCTGCTCATCTGGTCCATGGAAGCGGAGTCTGGGCTGTTGGGGGAGTAGCTGTCAGCTGGGCTTTCCCTGGTTCCTGGTGGCAGCCAGGCTGGGTGGTCTGGCCTCTGGAAATCCTGGCCCAGGAATGGGCAGCCCTTGTCAGCCTCTGAGCTCTGCACCCCCGCTGCTCCCTTCCTGCTGGGGTGAACACTGTGCTTGATGAGACTTGCTCAGGGCAGGCTCTGGAGGCTGCCACCCCCACCACAGTGTGTCCTTGCCCTGCAGGGCCTCAGTTTCCCACCTGTGAACAGAGTCCTTGGGCTGCGTCATCACTGTTGCTTCCTCTGGCGCTCAGGGTCACTTTTACTTCAAGTGTCACAGTGTCTTGGTTTTGCTCAGGGGCATGCTGTGGCCACAGCTGCCTCTCCAGGATGGAGTCTTCTAGGCGGGACCCGTGGCCCGAGGCCCTCCGCAGGGCTGCGCTGTGCTCCATGGAGACTCTTCAGGCCACCTGTCCCCGACCCCAGCAGCATCCTAGGCCTCAACTGTAGGGCTGGGGAGGGGTGGGTGGCCCAGCCCGGTGCCTGGGGCCGATGGCAATGTCTAGTCCCGCCTGGCCCAGTGCTAGGCCGCTCAGCTCAGCGTGCTGCATGGGGCCTGGGATGGATGTACTGGCTTCCCTCCTGCGCTGGCCTCTGACCCCATGTGATGGGTGCTGCCTGAGCTTTGGCCTCTGTTTCTGGTGGAGCGTGCCACGTGCTGGCCCTTGCCCAGTGCCCTCAGGGAGCTCTTCCTAAATGTCCTGTCCCCATCTTCCCTCCCCAGCTCCTAGCTGCAGTTCATGGCTGCAGCCCAGCTCTGCCTCCCAGTGGCCTCCAGGACCCTCACCCCTGCCGCCAACATGACCTCCACAAAGCCCTCGTCCTCCAGCCGCCTGACCTAGCCTGTGGGGGCTCCCCGAGCAAGGCTGAAAGGCCCCTCCTTCTCTCATCCCTGGGGCTCCCTCTCCCCCACCCCCAACATTTGCCTTCACCAGGAAGAAGTGTCAGGTGACCTAGCTCCAAGCTTTATTTTCCACGCCTGGCTTTCTATCTTTTTCTCCTGAGGGTGGGGCTGGGGACCCCCCATCAGCCCAGAGGCTCCCCAAGACGGGCCAACAAGGCAGTGGCAGGGGTGCATCTCTGGGCCTTGTGGTCACCCAGGTCTGAGTTGGAACCACAGCTCTGTGGCCCTGGCGCTGTGGTCTGAGGGAGGTGTCTCAGTCTCTCTGAGCCTCAGTCTATAAAGGGGTCACAGACTCATGGCAACCAGTGAACAAGGTAGTTGTTTTTGGGGGTGGGTGGCCCCTAAGGCTGTGCAGGGAGGCCAGGGGTGCCTGGCAGGGGTGTGTCTGGGTGTTGGGATGGTGCCAGGGGCCCAGCCTGCCTGCTGGTTGATTGGGAGAAGGCTTGTCCTGGTCCTGCCCAACTTCCTGGCTGCGTTTGGTGTTGTGGGAGGGGCTGTACCTTGTGGGGCATGGGGTCCCTGCCCTCTGTAGATGCCCCAGAGGCCTGTGAGGAGAGGGGCTGAGGGCGGAGGCCAGGAGGTCTGAACTCATCCCTGTGCCTACAGTATGGTGGGAAGGGCACGGAGGGCTCAGGCCTGAGGAGCCGGGCAGCTGGGATGCAGGGGCGGCAACCACCACAGACCCTCTTTGCCGGCTGGGGAAGAAGTGGGGGCATGGGGTGTGGGTGACTCACTCGCAGCTACAGAGCCAGGCCCTCCCTGGCTCCTCCTTTGCCACTGTGTTTCCATAAGCAAAGTGCTGTGGCCATGGGAAGGCCCTGGGAAGGTGCGGTCCTGGCGTCTGGATGGCTCCTGGGGCGGCAGTGTTTGATCTCAGAGTTAAACCCAGGAGACGGGGCGGGGGTCTCCAACGGGTGGGCCTGTGAAAAGCCCCGAGATGGGCCTGGCTGGAGCTCACGTGAAGACCGTCACAGGGCAGGCCAGGTGACAGGAGGTGGGCGCTCTGGGGGCTGTGTTTGGAGTGGAGCTGCGCTCCAGCCCTGGGATCCTGGGCACTCTTGGCAGCCTTGTAGGAGGAGTTGGTGGTGTGGACAGTCCTGTGGCCCCTCACATGCAGAGGCTTCCGAGTTTCTGCTCAGGGATGCCTGGGGCCACTGGGAGGCAGGGGCTTGATTTGAAACTGAGTCCACGGGGCCCCTTGCCTTGCCTGGTAACTACAGCCTGTACAGAGTTGGATTGAGTGTGCAGGTGACCCCCAAGCCCCTGCAGTGTGCTGAGCATACCTCTGAGCACTGGGGTTCCTGATGAGCCTGACCCTCTGCCACCCCACCTTGCTGGGGCCATCCTTGCCTATCTGGCCTTTAACCACCCATAGCTCCAGATCCCAACATGGCATGCGGTGGAAGACAGGGGAGGCCATTGAGGGGACGAGGGTCTCAATGAGCTTGTCTGTGCCCCGAGTTGCCCAGCTGGGCTGACGCCTGGTACAGGCCCTTGGGGATGGCGTGCCGGCCAGTGCTGGGTGGACTGGGCTGTGTCCCTGCTCCCTCCCCTCCCAGCAGAAGAGGAAGGGGGTAGGAGGCCTTCAGAACTGCAGACCCATAGGATGGGAATGGTCCCTGAAGTCCTGGCTGGCAGACCAGGGAGGGTCTGGGCCTTTAGAGAGGTGCCCAGCTGGGCAGGAGGGGCACTGGGGCAGCCAGGTGTGGCCAGCTAGTTTCCAGATCAGAACACCGAGCCGGCTCCTTGCCCCCCGCCCTGATGGCCTGCACCAGATGTGGACATGTCCTGGACAGAAGGGCTGCCGCCTGGCCGGGGGTCCCTTCCCGCCACCTGGCCGGGGGTCCCTTCCTGCCGCCTGGCCGGGGGTCCCTTCCTGCACCTGTTGTCAGCTCCGGAAACAGTGGCTGCTCGAGGTTGCAGCCCAGCACACTTTGTTTGGGAAGGAAAGGGAGGCAAGATCTGGAGGTCACGACCCGTGGAGTCCTTACGTGGGCTGCCCACACGTGCACACCTCACTGCGTGGATCGGGGAGGGGCTTTGGGGCCTAGTTGCCTTCCCAGCGAGTGCCAGAGCTCCCTTTGTGGAGACGGGTGATGGGGACTCAGAGAGGGCCTCGTGTGGCTGAGGTCCTGGGGTCTGATGGCATGGTCTCTGAACTGGGAGCAGGACCGTCCCCCGCCGCCCCGCTGTCCCATGGTGGCCTTGCCTGGCAGGGACCCCGCCCCGCTGTCCCATGGTGGCCTTGCCTGGCAGGGAAGTTTGATCAGCTGTTCTTTCCCGTGGGCAGTGGCTGGCTGGAGCTGGGAGACCTCTCTCCTTCAGTGACGGGGAACGGGGAGTCCCCGGTGAGGTCCCCCAGGCCTCACATGTAGGAGAAAATGGAAAGATTACTTAAAGCAACTCAGAGACCCCAGAAACAAAATAAAGAACAAAGTCATGATTTGCAAGTAGGGGGGAGGCTCCCTAAAACCCAGGCGCTTGATAGGTAGGCTGTGCTTGATGCTAAATTGAATCAAATGAAGAAAAACATTTTCCAAATGCAAGTAAAGTATCTGTTTAATTAGACCATAAAGAGAAAATTAAAAGTCATATTTTGCAGTGGAGTAATTACTGTCTTCCTCAAGGCACCAAGGCTGTGCCTCAAGGCACCAAGGCTGTGGAGGCCTGGGTGACAGGCAGTCCTGCTGTCTGGGGCTTTTAGGACTTCAGATTCCTGAAATTGGGGCAGTGACCCGTTGGGGGCTGGGCCAGAGGACCTGGTGAGCTGCCAAGATGGCTGGGAGAGGAGGCCTGGCCCCACTGCCCGGCCTGCGCAGAGGTTGGAAGGTGCAGGAAGTGGCCACAGAGCAGGATTTGTTGTTGTTGGCGGCGGGGGCTGTGCGGTCGGGGAGGGGGAGGGGCAGGGCTACAGGGCTGGGCCGCCTTTGTCTCTCTGAGGGCTGCGTCTGGAGTCTGCCGTGCGCGGAGCAGTCAGTGGTGTGGGAGACCCTCGCCTTCGCCTTCTGGGGCCCAAGATGCCCATCTCTGGGAGCCACCCGTGTCAGCAGCGGCCTCCCTGAGCCCCTCCCTGGAGCCCTGAGTGCTGGCCCAGTGTGCTGGGTGGGACGCTGACTTCTCCTCCTGTCGTAGCCGGACAGTGTGCTGGGCCCCAGGCTGGTCTCGCAAATGGGAGGTCTCAGGTCCCCTGGGCTGGGCTGTGTGGCTCTGAGTGGCCCCGGCAAGCAGCCCTGTGGTTCTGTTTCTGCCCGAGCAGCCTGTGCCCTGGCCCCTGTACTGTGCCAGCCTGGTGCAGCCTGGCTGGTGTGATGGCTCAGTAGTAGGGGTGATGGCGCCCGGTCCCATTCAGCATCTTGCTGTCTTGCGCTAGGCTGGTCTTGCGTGAGTGACTAGGGTTGGAGAGATGGCCCCTGCCCTGTGCCTGTTCAGGGGCTTGAATTCCTGGGGCCTTGGATGGGCCTCTCAGTGCCCCCCATGGAGCCCGCTGGGTCAGGGTTGGGTGGTGAGAGTCCCTGAGAGGAGGACCTGGTGGCCCGTCCTGGGGAGGGGTGCGTGGCCCCCTTGTTGGCTTTCGCTGTGGGGCCCGGCCTCCAGGATGCTGCCTGGCACCTGGGCTGCTGGGGGAAGGTACCCTGGCCCAGATGCCTGGGCCGTCACTGTTGCTGAGCAGGTGACCGGCAGCCTCGGCTTCTCCCCAGTGGGGTCTTCAGCTTGATGGGCCCCCCTCCAGCACAGGCCCCCAAACACCTGGGACTTGGATGCCCAGAGCTCTGAGGCCTGGATAGGTCTGGGGCCTCCCTGGCAGCTGCTGTCTGAATTCCTGATGGCGAAGCTGGGTGGGGGCTTGGGCGGGGGGCACTGGGCGGGGACCGCTCTGGCTTCCTGTCCCCTTTTCCCTGCCGCCCCTCTGCCTGGCCAGCCCGTGGTGGGCGGTGCATTCTCAGGGCGGTCGGGGCTCCCTCCCTCCCCTGCCCTCCGCTCTCCTTCCTGCCTCCTGCCGTGCAGCCCCGGAGGGAAGGGCAGGGTGGGCTTCCCAAGGCCTGAGGTCGCTGGATGGGCAGAGGCCGCCTGGCCTGTCGAGAAGCTCCAGAATGGGGGGCTGGGGGCCGGGCTGAGGGCCAGGCTGCTTGTCAGGTTGGGTTAATGGCTCCGGCAGGCGGGGACTTCCTTCCCCTTCACTTGGGCCACCAGGGCAGCCTCCTACTGAGTGGAAAATCAGCATAATCTGAGCCCGACTGGAAAACAGGCCCTGTCTGCCCTCAGCTTGTGGCTGGGACTGAGGCCAGGGGCCAGTTCTGGGTTCCACATGTAGACCTGTGTGCCCGCTGGCTGCATCAGCAGAGCTAAGCGGGGCTCCTGCAGAGTCTGCTCTGGTAGGGCCCTTCCCTCCTCCTCCTCCTCCCTCCTCCTCCTCCTCCCCCTCCTCCTCCTCCCCCCCTCCTCCTCCTCCTCCCCCTCCTCCTCCTCCTCCCCCTCCTCCTCCTCCTCCCCCTCCTCCTCCCCCTCCTCCTCCTCCTCCCCCTCCTCCTCCTCCTCCTCTGCAGGGCTCCTTGTGGCTGACCTCAGCGAATCCCCGAAGCAGCAGGAGGGAGGGGCATTGGCTAATCGGGACCAGACATGCCAGGCACTTCAGAGGCTCTGCAGGCCCCTGGCTGGAGGAAATCCAGGCCTCTGGAGTGGCCCATAAATCAGGCATCTGGGCCTGGTGGGGGTCGCCCTTTCATGCGACCTGGTCTGCCTAGGACTGTGGGGAGTGTGAGGTGGTCCTGGGGGAACATGATTGCCGCACATGCTTGGCTGACACTGGCCACCCTGGACCACAGCTGTCACCACGATGAGCCTCCAGGGCGTCTGTGGACAAGGGCCCAGCCAGCCAAGGACAGGCTTAAGGAATGTGGGTGGGGTGAATGAGACACCCTTTCCCCGGTGTGATGGGCCTCAGCTTCCTCATCTGAGAAATGGGCACATTTGAGAAAGCCACAGTGCCTTCTGTGGCCAACAGGGTGGCTGCATTGGAGTCTGGTCTTGCCTGGAATCCCTTGGGGCAGTGTGGCCAGCCATGGAGCCAGGGACTGCCTGGGGCCAGATGGGGTGGGGAGGCCCAGGTTGCAGGTGGTGGGGAAGTTGGGGGCTGGTGGAGGACCCATGTTGGGTGGTGTTCGGAAAGCCCTGGGTGGTCACGGCCATAGCAGGGCTGGGCTGGTGCTGTCCGGGGGGCTGCCCAGGCTGGGTGCCCTATAGCTGGGACACCCCTTGGGGAGGGGGTGTAGATGCAGAGGGCCTGGACCCCTCCACAGAGAACAGGACAGACACTGGTCCTGGCTCCGGCCCTGACTGTTGCAGAGCGGTCCCAGCGGCAAGGCCAGAGCCTGGTGGGGTGGCGAGGGACACGGGTGGGCCCCAGGGAGGAGTGAGCCTCCTGGTCAGTTCTCTCCCGGTGAGCTTTGCTCTGTGGCTTGTCTCCTTCTTGCTCCTCCTCCTCCTTCTGGAAGACGTCACTGCCTCCAGGAAGCCCTCCCTGAATTTGAGGCTGGGTGAGGAGCATCCTCTGGGTTCTCCTGACTCTTGTTTTTAGCCGTTTCTAAAACCCAGTCTCATGGCCGGAGAAACCTGTGTCCCCCAGTTCAGGGAAGGGGACAGTCACCAAACAGGGTGCAGCCCAGTGCACAGCGCAGACCCTGGGGGCAGCTGGAGTGTGGTGGGGGGCAGGGCCCTGGGCTGTACCCGATCCTGCGGCCCTTGCGCCCCTGCGGTGAGCTCGTGTGCCCTCTAGGAGTGTCTCCGTGGGCGGCCTTGGCTTCTGTTGACACCATTACAGCAGCACTGGTTTGATTTTCCACCTGCCGCACTGGGGCTGGAGACCTGGAGAGGAAGGGGGAGGGTCTCCTGCCCCCCCGCTCCGCCTTGAGTGAGTGTGGGTGAGGGAGGCCCTTGTGGCTCTGGAAGAGACGTTGCTTTTAAGGGGCCCTGCTGCTCGCCAGTCTCCTGCGTGTCCCCGGCCAGGCGGCCTTAGCTGACAGTGGTCTGGTTGTCCAGGAGCCACAAACCTTCCTTGTTAGCTGCAGGCCGGGGCGGTTAATGACGGCTGGGGAAGGTGGGCAGTTAACAAGGACATTGCGAGCCTCACGATGAAGCCTGATAATTATTTTCCTGCTGGGCTCGTGTGGATGAAACTCTTTGGACTTATTAATCTGTTACGGATGGTGTGGTGGCCAGGCGGGGGCTCGAGGCTTCATGGAGGGTGAGAGTGCTGCTGGGCTCTGGGTGCCGGCCCTCCCTCCCCAGGCGCTGACCCCACCTTTGTCCCTTGCTGTCCTCAGGATCCTTGCCTCTCTGCCCTGCTTCTCGACAAGCTCCCAGCACCTGGGGCCCTGCCAGCCTGTCGCCCAGAGGCTGAGCGCCGCTGTGACGTCTGCGCCACACACCTGCAGCAGCTCACACGGGAGGCCATGCACCTGCTGCAGGCCCCTGCCAGCCACGAGGACCTCGACGCCCCCCATGGAGGCCCCAGCCTCGCACCCCCCAGCACCACGACCAGCTCGAGGGACACGCCAGGACCAGCAGGTCCTGCAGGGAGGCAGCCAGGCCGAGCCGGGCCAGACAGGACCAAGGGGCTGGCCTGGCCCCCCGGGCCCAGTGTCCAGGTGTCTGTGGCACCTGCGGGTCTTGGAGGGGCGCTGAGCACGGTCACCATCCAGGCTCAGCAGTGCCTGGAGGGCATGTGGAGCGTCTCGCGGGTCAACAGCTTCCTCCCGCCGGCATGCCTGGTGAGTGTTTTTCTCAGCGGATGGGGGCTGCTGGCCTCTTCCATCAGAACTGGGCTTCCTTCGGGGGTTTCTGTCCATGCTGAGTGCCCTGCAGTAAGGCTTCCCTGAAGGGAGGGGACTGCGTGCATGGGGCTTCCCCAGACACTCCTGGGGCCCCACATCAGATGCACCCTCCATGATGCACAGCAGCTACTCTCAGGTTCCTGCCCGACTCAGCGAATACCTTCTTTGGGAGCACGTGCCCCTCCCTGGCTGTCTTTTGAGACTGGGGCTGAGGGCTCACCAGCGCCCAACACAGGGCTTGACGATGCACAGTGCACCATACGTAGATCAGGGCTCACTAGGCAGATGGAGTAGGAGGACCCTTGCGGCAGAGCGAGGGCCGTGCGGAGGCCTGGGGGTGCGAGGCATCCATGGACGTCGGTGTGTGTGGCTGCATGGAGAAGCCTCCCTGCATCGCCTGCCCGTGTGGCACCCCGGGGGCGGAGGGACGTGTGGGCCCCCCTGCATTGCCCACCCCTGTGGCACCCCGGGGGCGGTGGGATGGGCGGGTGGCTGTGAAGAGCCCTGTTTCTGCCGGGCACACTGTCCAGTCACCGCAGAGCGACCAGCACAAGCTTGCCCTTCTCCCTTGGTCTCCAGGCCTGGTGGCATTTCCAAGGGCAGACAGAGGTGCAGAGACCCCATAGTCTCTGGGGCAACATTGACCGCTGATCCTGAGGCCAGCCAGACCCTGCCCTTGCCTTCTGGGCTTTCAGCCTCCCTGTGACTGGTGAGGTGGCCTGTCTGGACATCAAGATCCTGCCCCAGCTGGGGGCTGGCCTTGGCTCTAGGTGCCTTGGCACTGGCTGCTGGGCTGCCCTAGGGGTCGAGGTGCACAGAGGCCCATGGGAGGAACTTCTGGACACCCCCTGGGTCCCAGCTGGTGTGATGATTCCCCTGTGGCCTCGGCACCCACACCCTTTCACCTATGAACTCCCTGGTGAGGCCAAGAAGAGGGAGCCCTACCCTTGCCATGAGGTGCCTCCTGGCCCCAGAGCTGGGCATCCTGGGAGGGGTAGGTGGGGACGGTGCTGGGGGCTGCAGCAGGTGAGCTGGGCAGCATCCTGGAGGAGGTGGCATTGAGCTGGGCCTGTGTGGAAGAATCGGGCTGGGCCCAAAACCCAGGATGGTGGGCACAGGTGCCTCCGTCTCCTGCTCTTGTCTCCCTGGGCCACTCGGCCTCACTGCACCCTATCTGTTGCTGAGGGTCCCAGCGGGTGGGGGTGGAGAAGATTGCAGACCCCTTGCTGGGCAGCCCTGCTGGGGGATGGCGCACTGTGAACGGCAGGCATTTAGGCACCCTCTCTGTGTTATGTGCACATTGATCGTGGCCAGGGTGGGTGGGAATGGATTTATAATTAGACAACAGTCTGGGCGATCAATAGGGAGATTATTAGAACCATAAATAGAACTTTAGGATTCAGATGAGGTAATTTCCCCTGAACCAGGGCATCGATCATTAGCGTGGCCCTGGAATGTTAATGTTGCCTGTTAGACTCTAGAGTTAAATACTTGTGGAGAGACGCGCTGCAGATCTCCACCACAGACCGTCAGCCACCCCTGGGCGGAGTGAGATTGTTCCAAGGCGAACATTGATCTGGGGCGAGCGGGTGGGACGGGGGTGCTGTAGCCCTCTCTGTTACACGATGTGGAGGGGAGGGGCAGGGCCCAGCCATGGCAATTTGGCCTCGGCCGAGGCTTGGCAGGGGATGCTGAACGTGGCTGGGTCTGGCCAGAAGAGGCTGATCCTTGGAAGGGTGGTGGGTGGCCCAGGGCTCTCAGGACCCCCTGCAGCCACAGGTGGGGCCTGGAACATCCCACATCTTGAGCATCCAGAGACTCCTGGGCTATGGAGCCGCCTGGCAAGGCTGTCCAGCGGTTCTTTCCTGGCTGTTGGGCCGGGGCAGTGCTGCCATTGCAGAGGGCAGAAGCTGCCCATGGAACCTCGCCCTGCGCCTGTCCCCGTGCCTGTCCCCCCACCCCTCCTGCCCTGAGAGCTCTGGACGGTGGTCATGGGGGCCACCCCAGTGCCCTGTCTGCACCACCAGAGGCTGTCAGGGTCTGGGACACGCTGCGAACCGTGGCGCGTTTCACACTGTGAACCAAGCTGCGAGACCGAGGCTGTGACCTTCAGAGCCCACAGTGGGTTGCAAGCGGCACAGTGGACCTCCACAGAGGGGTGGCCCGGTGGGCAGTGCGGGGTGCTGGAAGTGTTGGCGGTGGCCCAGAGGAGCTGGGGTGCCTCCGTACTTGGAGGTTGGGTGGCACCAGCTTGGGGGCTCCTGCCACCCCTGTGCTGGACTGCAGGGGCTCTGGAGGGTGTCCCATGGTCCTCACAGTGAGACAGGCCAGGCAGGGGCAGATCTTTCAACTCAGGGCTGTCCAGGCCCTAAGACCCTTTGAGTGACGAGGCTGGAGCTTCGCATGGGTGGGTGGATCCGCCCCATGGGGCTCTACAGGGTGGCACACATCCACACCTGTGCAGGGGTGACACTGGCAACTGAGAGTTCCGCTCTGAGCCTCCCTGGCCGCTCCTCGGCCCCTCCTCCTCCCTTTCTCCCCCGACTTTTCAGCACAAAATAGCACCCAGTGAAGCATTTATCTGGGGGGCTGGTGTCTTTCGCGGGCCAGAACCTTACAGATGCGTTTGGGCTTGGAGGGCTCCTAAGAAAAGGGTTAGCTTGGCGTTTCCTAAACTGTGTTCCATGGAACCCTGGTGTTCCCCGAGGTCGCAGGTGCTCTCTGGTGGCTGCCTGGTGCCTGCTGTGGTTAGGAAGCTCTCACTGGGGTGGGTCCTGTGCGGCTATGCTTGGGGCCCTTGGCTGTGCGCCCCTTGGCCTCACGCTCCCCTCTCTCTTGCCTTTCCTTCCGCTGCTGCTGTGGCGCCTCCATCACATGTTCTGTTTGGCCGCCCGCCACCCCTCTCTTCTGCCCCTGTGTTGTGGTCTTCCCTCTCGCCGTCCTCCCCCGCCCCCGGCTCTCGCTTTGCCAGACGGCTTCTTTTGGCATGCCCGGGCTCTGCTTCCGGCAGGAATTGGCAGTGGCCGTCCCGGCGGATGGGGCGGTGTCCCGGCAGCGCGTGGGACGGTGGAGCCGAGGCGCGTGCCGGACTCCTGAGACAGGTCAGTGTGGGGAGGCCCAGCTGGCTGCAGGCCTGCACCGTTGCTGGGCGGGGCCGGAACCTTCTGGCCGGAGGTGGAGAGGCTGGCTTGAGATGGGGGAGGGCTCGGGCCCTGTGGGAAGAGGGCGGAGGGGCCGGTGGGCTGTGGTGTAGCAGCTCTGTCCCCGTTGTGGCCCCTCCAGCCTCAATGCCCCTGTCCAGTGGGGGAAGCAGGGTATCCTGGTGCCTCACTGGACACTGTGATTGGGCCTGGCCCAGGATGCCAAATGTGGCCCTACGGTGGTGCCATCGCGACAAGCCACCTGTGGGTGCCGTGCCAGCTGTGGGTGGTACGACCCCGGCCCCGGCCCCCAGGAGAACTGGCCCTGGGTGCTGACTGCCATGCCCAGGTGTGCTCAACCAGACCCAGCTCTGCTTGGGGGGCTCAGGACCTGTTGTTAACATTGTAACTTTAAAGATAACTCTTTCCTGTCTGCTCAGCAAAGGAGTTTCGGCCTTTGATAAGGAGCACATACATTAAGTGATGAAATAGAATTCACATTTGAGGTGAGGGGGTGGCTTGGAGAAGGAGAGGGCTGGCCAGGCTGGGTTCAGAGGGATGTATAGGAGTTCCTGGCCCGCCGGCTGGTGGTGGGGTGTGGTGTGCTGGCACAGTGTCTAGTGAGCTGTTCCAGGTCCCAGGTTCGCCCTTTTCTGCTACTGGGCAGTCCTTCTGGAAGCCCTGGAGGAGTGGCTGGTGCCTAGGGCCTGGGAGGGCACCCGGCTTCCATCCAGCCTAAGTCTTGGGGCTCTCTGTGAACTTTCTTTCGCAGACTTGGTTCTGTTCCAGGTCCTGGGAGGGGCCTGGAAGCTGGTGCCAGGCATGGGTTGGGCAGGGTGAGCCCTCCATGGTGGTGAGGAAGGGGACTGTCTGGGACGGCAGGGCCTCTGTCTGGAGTGTCCCTCCCAGGTCTTGGGATGGCTTGTTCTGCTGATGGGCCATGCCTGGCCTCTGACCTGTGCCACTTGGGGCACCCTGAGGATGCTGGGCCCTCCAGACCAGCCCACGTCCCCTCAGCATGGGGACCCTAGTCCTCTGCCAGCCTGGACATAAAGGACACCTCGGGCAGTGGTTATTCATTGGACACTTGGGGCCGAATGACGGTTGGCACCCGGGTGACCGTGACCGGACCAGGCCGCGGTGCCCAAGGGGGTCCTTGGAGAGCTTGGGGCAGTGGGCCCTTGGGGCAGAGGGCCGGGGCGAGGGGTGGCCAGGCTGAAGCAGGCTGCCTTCCCTGCCCTGCCTAGTGTTGCATCCCCCACACCGCCCAGGGCCGGGTTTGGCCTGAGGGTCCCACGTGTCTGGGAACTGAACGTGTGGAGGTGGAGCTCACGTTTGCTGGGCCGTCCCGGGCGTTTAATTACGTTTGTGCTTCATTACGAGGCGGCCTCCCTTTCTGGGATTTATTTGAGCTAATGAGTTGGAAATGCCAGGGTAGTATTTCAGATGAGGGAGCGCCATACATCACCATACGTGGGGCAATTAGTGCTCCTGCCAAATAGTTACTGTGGTTTCTTCTCTAATTATGCCGCTGGGTGCTCCCGGGTGGCTCAGGGGTGAGAGGGTGGGGGGTCTGTGTCCATTGGTCTTGACCAGTGTGGTCACTGCGATTCTGGAGCTTGATGGGGGAGAGGCGGAAAGTCTGGCTCCTGGGCCACCATCTGCCTCCCTCTCTGCCTCCAAGGAGTCCTGCTGGGGCAGAGCACCTACACACCCCGAGCCGGGGATGTGACCTCAGGGCCCAGGCAGGCCTTCCCCACTGGCCCTGTCTCCCAGCTCTGATTTCTGGGGCCTTCCCGGCTTCACAGGCTGGGCTCTGGGGGTGCAGAGCCCCCAAGAATGTGCTGGGCTCTGGGGTGCCCAGGCCTGTCTCTGCCACTCCAGGTGCCAGGGGCGGTGGTGTCTCTGCCCTTGGGTTCCTCACACGCACTCTCTCCTTCCCTCCAGGCCGAGGCAGCGGTGGCGGCCGTGGCGGTGGCAGACACGGTCCGAGAAGGCCCCCCCGTGGCGGGCCCTGATGGTTTGTCGAAGGCCTGGGGCCGTGGTGGGGCCTGCACATCCGCTCTGGTCACCCCGACCCCGGGCTCGGTGGGGGGCTCCACAGGCCCCTCAGCTGCAGCCTCTTTCTTCATAAGGTACGTCCTGGGGTTTCCTGGGTAGCCTCATGGGCGGGGCCCCATGGCCCTGGCTCTGAGCCCCTGGGGGACGTCGGGCATGCTTGCTGTCAAGATGAGTGGATGGGGAGCTGCACAGAACGCACCTGCTGAGCTGCTCGCAGCCTGCCGGCCTCTTGGGCCCCGTGCCAGGACAGCGCTTGTCCTGTGGGTGTCAAGAGATATGTTGGGGGGCATCTCACCCTCGGGGGAGCCCTGCCAAGGAGGGGCTTTGTGGCCAGGACCCTGCCTGAGTTGGAGCCTGGTCCCTGCCTCTTCTGAGCTGTGCAATCTTGGGCAAATCACCTGATCTCTCTGTGCCTGGGTTTCCTCCCATCAGCTGGGCTCTTCCTCATAGAGTCTCTGTGACTGCAGCAAGAAAATGTCAGTGAAGCCCAGAGAATGTGGCTGGCCCAGAGTGGGGCAGCTCAGCTGTGGACACTGGGGGCTGCCCGGGGCAGGTGCAGGCTGCGGCCACAGAGATAACAAGGCCGGTCTTCAGGGCAGCACGAGGGGAGGGGCAGCAGGGGCTTGAGCGGGTGCCTACAGTGCCAGTCGGGCTTGTGGCTGTCAGGTCCAGCTCCACCAGGGGCGTCCCACATTGGGGGACCATGTCTGATATCACTTGGTTCCTTTCCCAGGCCGTGAGCTCAGGGTGCCTGGTTTCTCTGCGCTCCCCTCTGCTGACCCCCACCACTGCCGGAATGCCAAGCCTGAGGCCCTGCAGGCACCAGGTCCTCAACCGACTGCTGTTGTGGATGTGGTGGGCCAGGCAGAGGGAACAGGAGAGCAGAGGGGGGAGGGGGAGTCGGCATGGAGGGGCATGGCGTGGGAGCTTCCACTGGGCCCTTCCCGGCAGGGCCTTTGGTCCTGGGGACCCGTGGCAGAGCCCTCTCTTATCCTGGTGGTGTCAGGATGCGGATCACAGGATGTAATTGCTGTAATGCCTGGTAATGGCAGGCCCAGCCGCGGGTCACTGTCCCATTAGCAGCCCCGCACGGGTGCTGATAAGCTTGAACATGCATCACACCCGACGGCCAGAGACTAGGGCGTCTTATCAGCGCCGGCCCTGGGGACTGTGCGGTCTGATTGCAGAGTGACGGGGCATATGATTAGGGCATTGTCGCACGCCGTGTGCCGGGCTGAGGGCTGATGAGCACACCACCGCGTTGGAGCCCAGCCAGGCCGCACACATGACCAGTGTGGCCTCAGCGCCACCCCAATTAGGCGCCGAGAGCACGGCTGGTGGGGACCCTGGTGGGAGCAGATGGGGGTCCTGCCCAGCTTGCTCTAGGGTCCCCTGTGTGTGTGCCAGCCCACCCTGTCACAACCCGCCTAGTCCTGAATTAAAGGGCCTGTGCGGCTGAACTGGGCACGGACCTGTGGCCGTGCTCCTTTGGGTCCTGTTTGGCAGGAGGATTTGAAACGTGGAGACTTCCAGAAAAGAAAGAATACCTGCAGTGCTCAGAGCTCCCCCCTCCCGTCCCTGACGCTAAGCCCCCTGGTGCCCAAGGAGAGTTCCTGACCCTGGGAAGTAGGGGTAGGGTGTCAGCCCCCAGCCTGGCTCGTTGGTGTCCTGGAGCCCAGCAGAGCGGCCCTGGCTGCCTTTTGTTTGGGAACTGAGGCCGGTGCCGCTCCCCAGCCTCGCTGTCTGCTGACCTTGGGAAGTTACCATAGAAACCAGCGCATCAGGCTGGGGACCCAGAGGCGGGTCTCCCGAGGCAGGGGGCGCTGCCGGCCGCCATTACTTCCAGCCTGTTAGGCACCCTGGGTCTCAGCGGCTCCTGCCAGGCCACTGCAGGTGGCAGGCTGTGGGTCAGGTTGTGGTGGCAGACGTCCTGGCGGGTGGGCCCCATCGGTGGGTGCCTGACATGGGCTGGGGTCAGTGGTGGGTGACCTCCTCTGTGGGACTGCAGTACCCTGCACCCTCAGGGTGAGATCAGAGGGGGTGTCTGCTCCTGGGTTTTGTGGATGTGGGTTGTGGCTCTGAGTGGGGATGAGTCCGCTAGGAGACAGTGGAGCTTCAGCCCCCGCCCCGGGGTTCTTGGGCACATGCTGAGGATACCTTCTGTGTTCCCACCTCCACCCTTGCAGAGGACCCGGGAGGGGGTGGCACTGACCCAGCCCCTGCTCTGCCCTTGGGAAGTTTGCAGTCTGGAGGGACCGAGGGACACCTCTGTGGAGGCAGCCTTAGATGGCAGCATGGGACCGTGCAGCAGCCAGGGCAGAGTGGTCTCTCAGGGAGCGGGCTTTGAGGGTTAAGTAGGAGTCTGGCAGACAGCATTGCCAAGTGGAGACAGAATGGGGTAGAGGTCAGGAGTTTGGGTTTTTGAATCTTGTGGGCCTAGGGAGTCTCGACTCTGCTGCTACCCACAAGCGCCCCCAACCCCGGCTAGGGCACCAGCCTCAGGCTTCCCTCTGATCCTTCCAATGGCCTCTGGACTCCTCATCTCCACACGGGGAAGCTGGGATGTGCAGTGATCCCATGGGTGCTTGGGGGCCTGGGTTTCGTTAATGCTAACAGGGGCATAGATAGAGCAGGGGCTGAGCCCCGTGCCCTCACCCTGTGGGTGGGGCCTGGGGGAGATGCAGGGACAGGCCGCGCAGCTGTGATAGAGCTTGGCATGCTGGCCCAGTAAGTGTTCAGGAAGGTGGGGTGCTAGACCGGGTGGCCCCCGGGGTTAGGAGTGTTCCGAAGGCTCTGGCAACTCTGATGATGCTGTCTGCGGCCTCACTGGTTCGTGCTGGCACTGGGTGCCTCTGCAGTGCCTCCTCTGAGGTACTTCTGCCATCACACTCTCACCTGCTCGCTGCCATGCTGGTACGGGGGTCCCCTCCAAGACCCCAAATCAAATGTCTTCGAGTTTGCTTCCCTTCGGTGGGGGGCACCTCATGGCACACGCAGGTACCCAAACCCCCCACTCCCCACCCCGTTGTGGCCTCAGCAGAGCCCCCCGGTGTCTGCCTGGATGCCCAGACCCATGGATGGTCAGGCTGGCACCCAGCAGAAGTACAGTGCCTGGAGGGGGCGGTGCACTGCCCAGAGGCTTAGCTGGAGACCCGCACGGAAGGCACTGTCTGGAGAGGTGTCCCCTCCCCCCCCCCCCGTCTTCTGGCCTGTGGGTGAAAATCCAGGACACAGGAAGTGCGGGCCACAGCAGGGCTGGGAGTTGGAGAGGCTGATGCCTCAGTTCCTGGCCTCAGGCCCCAGCTGCCTCCAGCTGGGGTCCAGGGTCCCCTTCGTAGGTCTGCAGGACCCAGCTGGGGTCGCCCGACGCCTGCCCTGGTTCCTTGGTGAGGCAAGTCTGGCAAGTGGCAGGTGTCCCTGGGGTGAGGTGGAGTAGGGAGGGTGGGGCTTAGTCCACCAGCCCCACACGGCCCAGTGCGGAAGCTCTGGGTTGGCCATAACTGATTCCTGCACGCGACAGAACAGGCTCGTGTGTCTCCTTGGGGTAATTAAGGGCCTTGCCATCAAGGCCAACTGCCTGTGAAATTACCCTCTTGTTTGGAAGAGGTGATTTTTCTCTGTTAAAAGGAAAATATTTCCCTTTCTGTTGATATGAATCGATGGCCAGGGCCAATGAGCTCAGGCAAGGCTGTGGGATTGCAGCAGGACACCCAGTGGCCCTGGGGGCCGCTCAGGAGCCCGATCTCTGGTTCATCCTCAATCACACATATTCTGAGGGTCTTCTGTGAGCATCTGCCTTCAGTCCCCCTGCTGGGAGGGACACAGCTGTGTAAACTGGTGTCTCACGGCAGGGGATAGTTTCTATAGAAGCAGGAGGCGCAGGGGCTGGGGACGCCCGTCTCAGGGCATCAGGGCAGGCTTCCTGGAGGAGGTGGCTTGTGAGGATGGGGGCTGTTTATGCAGGTGAAGTTCCTGCTTTTCTGAGTCTTCCCTTCAGAGTCAAACCCCTCAGACTCGCGCACTGAGGGCTGCTGCTCCCTGGCAGTGTTGGGTGTGGAGGGTGTCTGCCGTAGCCTGGGGGACACAACCCCCACTGCTCAGAAAGTAAGTTCGTGCCTCCGCAAGGCTGGCGGCCCTCAAGGGCTGTTGAACCCAAGCCTGGTAGCCAGGCGGGGCTGCTGTGTCGGACGGGTGTTTCCATGGGGGCCTGAATTTCATCAAAGCAGAATGCCCGTTCTGGGGCCTTGTTAACGCAGTGACAGGCCTTTGAGTCATACCAGGGAGGTAACCCCGTAAAAGCAGGCACTGGGAGGGCCCAGGGCTGGGGTGCAGCCTGTTGGCGATGGGCCCCAGGAGGAGGGGGCGCCTCAAGTTAGGTCAGATTGTGGGGTGGAGATGTGGGCCAGACAGCCTTCCAGACTAACAAGGCCGGTGGAACCGCAGAAGACGCCAGGTCCCAGCCTCTGTCTGGGCGGCCTGGGCCCTGGGTGTGCGTGCTGTGGCCCAGGCACACCTGAGGTCTGTGCTGCAGACGCTGGCTCCTGGGAGGGTCACTGGAAGGGCAGGGCCCTTGTGGCCTTGCGCGTGGCCGATGGAGCAGAGCGCCAGCCTGGTTTTGGCCTCTGCAGACCTAAGGCTCCAGCCTCAGTATCCCTCTGGCCTCTCCAAGTGCTGCTGCAGTCTCCGGTGCTCCGTGTCCCCTGGAGGCTTGGGGGTGTGGGTGCCGATGCCCTACTGCCCACAGCCTAGGGTCAGAGCTGGTACCCTGACCCCCCCCCAGCCTAGGGAGGGGCTGCAGGGGAGGTTTGAGGAGCCGGCTCTGGGTGGGCGTGACCTCTCCCCGTCCACTTGAGCCAACACCCTCCAGCGAGGGCCTGTGCTGGATGTCCCCCTACATCCATTTCCAGAGGAGGAAAGGGGTCCAGGGAGTCTCCCTGTGCCTTATGGGGACCACCGTGGGGACCGTCGTCAGTCCTGCCTGTCCAGGCAGGCTGGGGGGCTTCCCACCTGCACCTGCAGGGCCCTACCCTTCCCCCCTCCATGTCCTGAGAAACCTGGGGTCCCAGCCTTGGGGCAGTGACAGGCAGCGGGGTGGGGCAGCCCTGTCCCTGTCCTGCCTGCTAGATGTAGATGTTTTCCAGAGCAGGACCGCAGCTTCTTCCCTTGCAGGCGGCTGGCGGGAAGCTGAGGTGTGACCCAGGGTTGTGGGGTGGGGGATCTGGAACAGGAGGCTGAGGCTGGGGTGGTGGGTGGGCAGGAAGAACCCCAGAGCAGACAATGGTGAAATCCAAGCCTTCTCCCACCCACGCCCCTACACGTGCAGATGCAGCCCTGCCTGCCTGCCTCTGGCCTCGCCCGGGCCCCTGCCCAGTCTCTGCCCCTCTGGGGGCTCACTTTGAGGTTTGGGTTGCGGCTCTGTCCTCTGCACTTCCCAGCGTTCCCCTCTGCCCGGGCTTCTTGCCCTGTGGACAGACGCACAGACACACAGACAGCGCGGGCGACTGTGTCGGCCTCCACCCTGTCCTTGGTCTGCTGTGTGAGTGATCTTTGGGTGAGGAGGGGACAAGGGCCTCTTCCTTGCAGGGCAGTTGTGAGGTTTACAGAGATGAGGCTTAGGCACGGTATTGGGTAAATGCTGGCGATGCCAGGTGAAATCCAGGGGTCTCAGGCACACAGGCCTGGGCCCCAGGATGCAGGTGCCATTGCTACCTCCAGCTGTGGGCCAAGAACCCAGCTCCCCGAGGCAGTGGGCTTCCCACACCTGGAACTACCAGGGCTTCTCCTGGGTAGCCCTGGGTTTGGTTCCTGGGATTCTTACTCCTGGCACCGCCCCCCCAGCTCCACGTCTTGCCTGGGTGGCTGCAGGCACCGCCTGCCACTGCCCTATTAAGGACTCCACCATGTGTCGTAGATTACTTTTATTTTCCACGATGACACCTCACTAGGAGGAAAGCCGTCCCTGGGGTCTCTTAAAAGACAGCTCCTATTCAAGATGAAAGAAGTTAAGCAAAACGCCGGCGCTGCAGCCACCGCAGTGGGGGCCGCGAGAGACTGGGCCCGGCTCTGGGGTGCAGGTCCTTCCACACTGGGGTCAGTTTTAGGGAGTCAAGATAGACTTGAGAGGCCGAGGGCTGTGGGCAGCATGGGGCACATTAGGGGACAGAGGAGCCCAAGGTGGGTCGGGAGAGCACCAGTGGGCAGCGTTCACCACACCCTTCGCCAGGTGGCATCCTGGCCTCTGGCCCGCATGGGAGCACCTCCTGTTGGGAGGTGGTGACACCCAGTGTGTGTGTTCGTGCACCCCTGCAGCGTCCTGGTGTCCCTGTGCTGGTGGGTTCACAAGCCGGGGTAGGGGCTCTGGGTGCCTGCAGCAGAAAATGTGCTGGGAGGGTGTGGGGCCCCGCAGGGGTGGGGTGGGTGGGCCACAGAGAAGCCATGCTAGGGAATGAGTGGGTGTGGCCCAGTGACCTGACCTGCAGACACATCCCCAGCAGCAGGGTTAGCACAACCAAGGCTCAGGTGCGGCGGGCCTGTACTCTGTGTGTGTGCGCACATCTGTGTGTGTATGTGTGTGTGTGTGCGCGCGTCTGCGTGTGTGTGTGCATCTGTGTGTGTGTGCATCTGTGTGTGTGTGCGCGCGTCTGCGTGTGTGTGTGCATCTGTGTGTGTGTGTGCATCTGTGTGTGTGTGCACGCGTCTGCGTGTGTGTGCGTGTGTGTCTACGCGTCTGCGTGTGTGCGTGTCTGCGTGTCTGTGCGTCTGCGTGTGTGTGCGTCTGCGTGTGTGCGTGTCTGCGTGTGTGTGCATCTGTGTGTGTGTGCATCTGTGTGTGTGTGCATCTGTGTGTGTGTGCATGCGTCTGCGTGTGTGTGCGTGTGTGTCTACGCGTCTGCGTGTGTGCGCGTCTGCGTGTCTGTGCGTCTGCGTGTGTGTGCGTCTGCGTGTGTGCGTGTCTGCGTGTGTGTGCATCTGTGTGTGTGTGTGTGCATCTGTGTGTGTGTGCACGCGTCTGCGTGTGTGTGTGCATGTGTGTCTACGCGTCTGCGTGTGTGCGTGTCTGCGTGTGTGTCTGTGCGTCTGCGTGTGTGCGTGTCTGCGTGTGTGTGTGCATCTGTGTGTGTGTGTGCATCTGTGTGTGTGTGCACGCGTCTGCGTGTGTGCGTGTCTGCGTGTGTGTCTGTGCGTCTGCGTGTGTGTGCGTGTCTGCGTGTGTGTGTGTGTCTGCGTGTGTATGTGTGTGCATCTGTCTCTGTGTGTGTGTCTGCATATGTGTGTGGGTGTCTGTGTTTCTGTATGCATGTGTGTGTTTCTATGGGCGTGTGTGTCTCTGTGTCTCTGTATGTGTGTGTGTCTCTGTATCTCTATGCATGTGTGTGTCTGTGTTTCTGTATGCATGTGTGTGTCTTTGTGTGTTTCTGTATGCATATGTGTGTCTGTGTCTCTGCTTGTGTATGTGTGTCTATGCATGTGTTTGTCTCTGTGTCTCTATGCTTGTGTGTGTCTGTGTTTCTGTATGCATGTGTTGCTCTGTGTGTTTTTGTATGTATGTGTGTGTTTCTGTGTGTCTGTGTGTGTCTCTGTAGGGTGTGCATGTCAAGGTCCCCTGGGAGTCCACCCCAGTGGCTCCCAAGCCTGCATCAGCCTTCTCTGGAGGGTGTGTCAAACCCAAGTGTCAGCCTCTCCCAGGAGGGCCTGTGGTCTGGAGGCTTCGGGAGACGGCACCTTCTGGGAGTCCTGCACTGTGGGTGCAGGAATCCCGCAGCCCTGGAGGTGCTGGGGCGAGGCTGAGCCTCAGGGTGGACTGTGGGGTAGGGAGGCGCTCACCCTGGCTGAGGGGCAGGGTGGCAGCGGGGGCACCTCCCAGCAGCCCTGAGTGGCGAGGGGCCTCAGGGGCCCAGGAGCGGGGTGACAGGAACACCTGCTGTCACCCACCACTGATCTGCTTCTGCCTCTCCTCCCCAGGGCTGTGCAGAAGCTCAGCTTGGCCTCCAAGCGGAAGAAGCCCCACCCACCACCACCTCCAGCCACCCGCGGCGCCTCCACCTACCCCACCGACTTCAGCGGGGTCCTGCAGCTGTGGCCGCCCCCGGCGCCCCCCTGCCTACTCAGGGCTGCCTCCAAGACCAAGGACAACCCTGGCAGCATTGGGAAGGTAGACGCAGCCCCAAGTTCAGGGCCCTGGGTGGGGAGGCCAGGGGCGTCTGAGAAGATGCAGGAGGGGTGTGGGAGTGGAGGGGCTGCCACTTCCTTCTCTGGGTTGGATAAGAGTGGTCAGTGGGGTGCCATGGGGAGGCTGAGGTCCAGGTGGCAGCGGGGAGCCTGGGAGCCTGTACTGGGCTGGGACTGAGGGGATGGGCGGGGAGTGGCGTGTCCTAGGGGTCCCAGGAGCACGTGCTAGGTTCATCGTTGGGTGGGACAGCCAGGTCACGGGGCTCCCAGGGACTAAGGATTGGGTTTGATTCAGGGAAGCCCCTTGTGAAGGCTCCACTGAGATGCGGCCCTGAGTGGGCTGGGGGCAGGAGGGGACTCTCTGCTCTCCAGAGTCACCGTGTGCAGGCGGGCCCCTGCTGTGGAGGGGGCTGGGGGCAGGAGGGGACTCTCTGCTCTCCAGAGCCACTGTGTGCAGGTGGGCCCTGCTGTGGAGGGGGCTGGGGGCAGGAGGGGACTCTCTGCTCTCCAGAGCCACGGTGTGCAGGCGGGCCCCTGCTGTGGAGGGGCTGGGGGCAGGAGGGGACTCTCTGCTCTCCAGAGTCACCGTGTGCAGGCGGGCCCCTGCTGTGGGAAAGGGGGCTGTGTGATAGGTTGACTCTGGCGCCGCGCTCCAGATGGGAAGGCTGCAGCCTGTGGAGGGCCCAGGGTCTCCATCAGTGATAGGACAGGCTGGCTCCTGGCTGCCCCTGGAGCTCTGAGCCTGGGGCCTGTGGCTTGCTGGTTGTGCCCTC
The DNA here is from genome assembly GCF_009764315.1 of Trachypithecus francoisi. Taxonomy (NCBI): domain Eukaryota; kingdom Metazoa; phylum Chordata; class Mammalia; order Primates; family Cercopithecidae; genus Trachypithecus; species Trachypithecus francoisi. The sequence goes on along the minus strand of NW_022681468.1, from coordinate 2,417,214 downwards.
CAAGTCTTGGAGAAATACCTGCCCCTGGCTGGATGGTGGCCCTGCCTTCTGCTGGGAGCTGGCAGTGCCTGGTTCATGGGCCCATGGAGTGAGGCGGGCTCTCCGTGCCCATGGAGGGTGGGAAGCCGGTCACACAGCTCTGTGTGCCCTGTGGCTTTTCCCGCCCCTCTGCCTGCTGTGCAGCCAGCCCCTCCCGCCCAGCACCCAAAAGCACTGTCTGGCGCCTCCAGGCGCAGAGGAGGCCTTGGAGGCTCTGTGCCCCACATGGGCCATCAGGCTCTGTGCCTTTCTGGACTCAGTTGGACCACGATTCCCAGGGGTTCAGCTCCCCAGGGACAGGATCTGGAGGGGACGCTGTGCCCACGTTGGAGACCCCCTGACAGAAGGCCCCTGTCCCTGGGTCTGGGGCTGCCACAGGCCCCTCCCACTGCCCTAACTGCACTGGGTCTAGGGTGCCAGGAGCACCCCCCGCCCCCGCGGTCCTGGTGAAAGCCTCCTTGACCTTCACAGCTCTGTAGTCCTGCAGGGGCCTCCACACCTTGGGGTTTTGTTAGAGCTCGGGAGGTGGCAGGCTAGTGGGAGGGTTCTGAACAGGCTGGCTGCGGGGAAGGGCTTTAAGTGACTGTGTGTCTGGCCCCACCCTCAGTGGTGCAGCTGTGGGGGGGCTCTGCCCCCTGCCCGCCCAGTGATGTAGTGAGCATTGTACTTGCAGCCCCCGGAATGCTAATTTCAGTGACTTGAGCCCCCCAATCTCTCCAGGCCAGTCCTGGCCTGACCCAGTCCTGACCCTGGGTCTTCCCCACCCTTAACAGTTGCCTTGAGACAGGGCAGGTGGGTGCTGTGGGCCAGGCTGCCGCTGCCTTGGCTGTGTGGGTTGCAGAGCTGTGCTGAGAGCTGGGGAGGACGCCGAGGTCAGGTGTGGGCGGTGGTGGGCAGGCAGCATCCAAGTTCCCCACCCAGCCTGGGATCGGGGCCCTGGCTCTGGCCTGGGCCTGGCACTCAGACTGTTTGTGCCATCTGGTTGGGGCAGGGGGCAGAGGAGTCAGCAGCTCCTTCAGGAGTCTGCAGCACTTTTCCCAGGGCCCCGCGTTTCTTAGGGGACAGCTTCTGTCCCACTTCCTCCTGGGGGCAGCCTTGGCAGGGCTTCTCCCTTCTCTCCATGGTAGTCACACCCCCACCCTGCCCCAGAGCGCTCAGTGCTTCCCCAGCAACAAGGAGCCCTGGGTCACCAGCCTTCCAGCCCCTCTACCCTCCACACCCCCCAGCTTCCCGGGTGTTATTAGCACTAATGTCACATAGTCAGAAATGCCGCCTGAAAGGCGTTTAATATTGTCACAGAAAAGAAGTTAGATTATGTTCAATTTCTGACATTAATGTGCTACTTAAGATAATTCATCACATTGTGGTATTAAAAAAGACATCCCTGTCTGGGTGGGTGCCGAGCGGCGCCCCTCCCCCTAGCTGCCTGGGCTACCTCTCCAGAGCTAGAAGCCCTTTTTTAATGCAAAATGTGTTTTTTTTCCTACCAGGCAGCTATTCAGTAGGGCTTTGTAATATCTGAACATTTAGGGGAGAGACTTGCTGTGCCTTCTCCTGCAAAGACGCTGTCATTTCCCCGAAGTAATGACAGAGTTCTCTCTCGGCAGACAATGGCCTGCGCTGGGACCAGGGCAGTGTGGGGCAGGCTAGATGGCCGGTGCCCCCACTGTGGGCTGCTCCATCCCCTCCCTGGGGAGGCCCGCACCCTCTCCTCCCTCCTGGTTGTGAGCTTGTTCTGGGATTAATGCCGCTGGTGGAAAGGGCGGCTGGCAGATGTTGAGAGCCGAGCCGTGGGCCTCTCCACGCCACTCCTTCCCACTAGGAATTCTCTCAAATCTGCAGAACCCATTTGGTTCCTGAAGTGGTGAGGAGTTCACACTGGAAAAAAAATTGCCAAAAATTACCGGGAAGTGCACGTTTTCGTCTGCTTTGCGGCGGCGTCTGGAAATGAAATAGTTTTGTTCACGTTGTCAGGGGAATAAAAGAATCGATTCTCGCCTAATGGAGCCCAGGTTCTGAGTAGTACAATAGAAAAGTGTTTCTTCACGCCGCTCCCCAGAGAGCGGGCACTCCCGACTCCAGCGGCTTGCATATCAATGTGCCCCGTGCCCAGGGGGAGTAGATGGTGCCTGGTGCGAACTACCCACGGTAAACCAATTTTGCCGGCGTTATGTATGTGTCACTTACAATTAAATCTGTGAAAAATACTGGCTCTGAAATGCGTCTCGGGTAATTTGATTTACGCTGTAGTGGAGAAATCAGAGAGATCAGTGCAGAGTGGACTGTGGTGTCCTCCAGCAGGAAATGGGGCCTGTCTCCGGCCCTGCGTTGGAGCCCTGGTTCAGGGTGGCCCTCGTGTGCGCAGCCTGTGCTGCTGGGTCAGACCCGCTCCTGGCATCGAGACACCAGATCCACCTGTGTGGGGTGTCCCTCCTGTGCATGGGTTTTGGAGTGTTTGCAGTGATTGCTCTGGGCTCCGGCATCCTGGGTCCTGCCCCTCCCCGGCATCTGTCCCTTCTCAGGGCGCTGGGGTTGGTGTCAGGATCTTCCGGTGCTTGTGTGGGGCCCAGTTTGGGATCTGTGTGTGTGTGCTTTGGAGACACCATTGCTTCTGCCCAGCACCAGGGCTGCCTGGTTCCCTGCCAGCTCAGGAGGTCAGGCTGGAAGCCCAGCCCCACCCTCAGTCTGCCCCCCAGGCCTCAGTCTCCCCAAGCCTGCAGTGGGGCCGGTGAGACTGAGGCGTCAGAATTGGCATCTTCCCTTGGATGGGATCCTTCTTGTTTTGCCCCTCCCCGTTTGCATGTGCATGGGCTTCCCCCTGCTTTCTGCTGACCCTAGTGCGGCAGGCCACAGGGTGCCAGGGTTCGGTTCCCTCAGCTGGCCCAGGTTGGAGGCAGCCATGCCCCTGGATGGCTCCCCTGGCAGCACCAGCCCTCTGTGGCTCTCACCCCTCTGTGGCTCTCACCCCTTATCTTCCAAGTGCTCCACCTTAGCCTGGGGAGCAGCCTGCAGGGGCTGGGCCGGGGGCTGTGCTCCTCCCTCCTGCCCTTTCCTGGACTGAGCTGCTCTGCAGGACCTGAGCATCCGTCTGTCTTTTCATGGAGGCGCCCGGAGCCTGCCGCCCCCTCATTCTCTGTGCCGCACATTCGGTGCTGACAGGCTGTGCACTGGCCTTGCCTCTCCCTGGCCCTCACCTTCTCTCTGCTCTGCTGACCTCACATGGGATCTGCTGTCGCCTGGAGCAGGGGCGCGGTGTCCACATTCCTGCGGTGGGGGTGTCAGTGTGAGGCCTGGCCCGCTGTCCCCTCCTGAGCTGGGCCCCTCCTGCCCTGTCACTAGTGGCCAGCTGGGCGGAGGCAGCTTCTCAGGTGCCGCCCACCTCTGCTCCAGGTGAAGGTTATGCTTCGGATCTGGCCCGCACAGGGGGCCCAGCGCTCGGCCGAGGCCATGTCCTTCCTGAAGGTGGACCCTCGGAAGAAGCAGGTGATCCTCTATGATCCCACCGCCGGTCCCCCAGGCAGCGCAGGCCCCCGGCGAGCCGCCACTGCTGCAGTTCCCAAGATGTTTGCCTTCGATGCCGTCTTCCCCCAGGACTCCGAGCAGGTACGGGCAGGCGGACTGGGCGTCCTCCTGGGGGCCCGGAGCTGGGCTGCTGGCTCAGCACATGGGTTAGATCTGCGCCCGCTTTTCCGTGCAGGGTGCAGAGGAAGAGTGAGCAAGGGGGGCCCGCTGTCTGCGGCGCCTGCCAGCTTACCTCCTTCATCGACCTGGCCGGCATCCTTGGGTGTCTCCACCCGCCCCTGCTGAGGCTCTGGGCCAAGTCCACAGGGAAAGGCCTGGTTTTCCGGAGCCCGCCCTCCGGGGAAGTTTTCTGAGCAGCTGTTGGGCTCTGGGCTCTGGGGGCGCCTGGTGCTCCCTGCTCATGCTGAGCGGTGGACCGTGTGGCCGCGTGTGCATCTCTCTACCCGTGGTGGTCCGCCCTCGGCAGCTGGACTTCTGTGCTTTGCGGGTGTGTGTCTGCACGTGTCTGGCCAGTCCCTCCTGCGTGTGTCCTGGGTCCTGTTCTTGTGTGTTCTGTGCTTTCCGTGTGCACGTGGGATCTGTCCTTGGTCCCAGGTGTGCAGCCCCATCTCCTTGTGGGCTGACTGCCTGCATGTGCCAGGACAGACCGGCCTCAGGCCCACAGATGTGGCAGAAGGAAGGGGCCACAGCCCCTGGGCCCTGGCACCTGCCTGATTCTCTGTGCCCCCCCAGGCCGAAGTCTGCTCGGGGACCGTGGCCGACGTGCTCCAGTCGGTGGTCAGTGGGGCTGATGGCTGCATTTTTTCCTTTGGCCACATGAGCCTGGGTAAGCGCCCTTGCCCCACCCTGGGTGGGTCCTGCTGACCACCCCCTCCCATCCTCATTATGGTGGTTGTTGGCAGCTTCTGGTGGGAAAGGAGGCTGGTTCTACACATGGGCAGTGGTGGGCATATGGGGTGAGGGGCTTGTGGAGAGGAAGCTGAACCCCTGCAGAACTAAAAGGCAGAGAGGGCTTAGGATGGATCCAAAGAGGCCCCTAAGATCTCAGTGCCCCTGGTTGACCCCAGGGACCCCAGGAGCCATAAAGGCTCCTTGCATGGTGTGTGGTGGGGCCTGACGCCCGCGTGGCCCCCAGGCAAGTCGTACACCATGATCGGGAAGGACAGCTCGCCGCAGAGCCTGGGCATCGTGCCCTGCGCCATCTCCTGGCTCTTCAGGCTCATCGAGGAGCGCAGGGAGAGGACGGGCACCCGCTTCTCCGTCCGGGTCTCAGCCGTGGAGGTGTGCGGGCGTGACCAGAGCCTGCGGGACCTGCTGGCCGAGGTGGCACCTGGCAGCCTCCAGGACACCCAGTCTCCGGGAGTGTACCTGCGGGAGGACCCCGTGTGTGGGGCGCAGGTGCGCCTGCCTACTGTCCCACCTTGGGGGAGGGGTCTTGTGCTCGGCCCTGAGCTGCTGAAGACACTGCAGCCTCTGCCTTTCCTGCAGCTCCAGAACCAGAGCGAGCTGCGGGCACCCACGGCTGAGAAGGCGGCCTTCTACCTGGATGCGGCCCTGGCAGCCCGCAGCACCAGCCGAGCGGGCTGCAGCGAAGACGCCCGACGCAGCTCCCACATGCTGTTCACGCTGCACGTATACCAGTACCGAATGGAGAAGTGCGGCCGGGGAGGAAGTAGGTGCCACGCCCGCACTCTCAGACCCCTGTGGGACATGTGTCTGCGGAGACCCAGGCACAGGGGCCCGTCATCCAGTGGCCCCTGGGGATGTCCCTGGGGTTGTCCCCTGCTTGGGCCTGGGGTGGGGCTGTGGAGCAGGGTCTGGGGGCCCCTGGCTACACCATCATTTGCTCATCTTGTGGTTCCAGTGTCCGGAGGCCGCAGCCGTCTGCACCTCATTGACCTGGGCAGCTGTGAGGCGGCATCTGGCAGGGCCGGGGAGGCTGCGGGGGGTCCCCTGTGTCTGTCCCTGTCGGCCCTGGGCAGCGTCATCTTGGCGTTGGTCAATGGAGCCAAGCATGTGCCATACCGGTGAGTGTGGGGCCTGGGCAGGTGCCCACCAGGGCGGCCCCTTGGTGACCTGGTAAATCCGTGTCTGGTGTGTCCGGTGCTGCTGTGGTCCCCAGCTCCTCAGGGCTTTGCTCCTCCACCACCTGACAGGCCTCACTGCCCGTGGGCTGCCTGGGGCACCACGCTGTGCTGGTGCCGGAGCTGGGTGGGAACGAGACTCATCCCAGGGCTGCCCTTGGCCAGCCTTTCCCTAAGCTCCCTTCCCAAGCCCTTGGTGTCTGAACCGCCTCGACCCCCAGGGACCACAGGCTCACCATGCTGCTGCGTGAGTCCCTGGCCACCGCCGGCTGCCGCACCACCATGATTGCCCACGTGTCGGACGCGCCAGCCCAGCATGCGGAGACGCTCAGTACCGTGCAGCTTGCCGCCCGCATCCACCGCCTGCGCAGGAAGAAGGCCAAGGTGCTCCCCACCTCCTGCCCACCTCATCCCAGGGCCCTCCCGGCTCCTGTGTCCACTGCAGGCCTCTGCTGGCCTGATTGGGGTGAGGGGGGGCAGCAGGTGGCCTGGAGCCTGGGTACATGTCCTGTGTGTTCTGGTGTTATGAGACTGTGCCCATGTGGCCCTCCCTGGGGGTGAGGAGCCCAGCCTGAGATCCCTGGATGCCTTGGGGCTTGCTGTATGCGGCTTGTGGTGGCCTCACTCCAGCCTGCTGCCCCTGCACAGGCCCTGGGGTGCTCAGGAGAGCCGCACCAACTCCACAGGGACTTCTTAGGGACCCATCTCTGGGGCTAGAGGGTGGTTACACGGCCCTTGGTGTGAGTCCTGGCCACTGGCCTGGGCACGCACGCTTGTCTCTTGAGCTTCCCGTTCCCTCCCGGTGTGGGGTAACACTGTTTTCTTTGTAAAGTTGCTAAGAATGGTCACTTAGGTTCTTCCCCTGAGACTCGGTACCGCTCCCAGTGTTTGGCGGGACATGGTCGGTGGTGGCTGCTGTGGTTTTCGTCACGGTGACCACAGCATTGGCCCTGTGCTCTGGGGAGGGTCGGGGAAGCGGGGTTGGGATGGGATGAGTGGGTGCAGGGGAGACTGGGCTCACCAGCTCCACTTTTCTTTCCCCAGTACGCCTCCAGCTCCTCTGGTGGGGAGAGCTCCTGCGAGGAAGGCCGGGCCCGTCGGCCCCCGCACCTGCGGCCCTTCCATCCACGCACTATGGCCCTGGACCCCGACCGCATGCCCCCCTGCCTGCCTGGTGACCCCGATTACTCCTCCAGCAGCGAGCAGTCCTGTGACACGGTCATCTACGTGGGGCCTGGTGGGGCAGCGCTGTCAGACCGGGAGCTCACCGACAATGAAGGTCCGCCTGACTTCGTGCCCATCATCCCTGCCCTGAGCCGCCACCGGCCCTCCAAGGGCCCCCGAGATGCAGACCACTTCCGCTGCAGCACCTTCGCAGAGCTGCAGGAGCGGCTGGAATGCATGGACGGCAGTGAGGGTCCCTCAGGAGGTCCAGGTGGCACCGATGGAGCTCAGGCCAGCCCTGCCCGTGGGGGCCGGAAGCCCTCGCCACCGGAGGCTGCGTCCCCCAGGAAGGCCGTGGGCACCCCGATGGCTGCCAGCACCCCTCGAGGCAGCTCTGGCCCAGACACCCACCAGGGTGCCCCTGAGCCCTGCAAGGCCACTGTCTGGGGTGACCAGAGAGAGGACGGCAGCACTCGGCCCCAGCTGGTGGTCCTGGAAAAGGCTGCAGTGGGTGGAGGCAGGAGGCCATTGCCCAGCCCGGCTCCCCCACCCCCTCAGTTGCTGGAAGCCTGCAGAACCCCAGAGGAGCCTGGGGGAGAGGGCACTGATGGAGTGGCACGGACCCCTCCCGTGGGCATGAGTGGGCAGGTGGCTGGGTCCCCGATGATTCCTGGGGCCACCTGCCCCCGCCTGGCTGCTGGCAGTTGCTGTCCGGAGCGGGGCCTGCTAACCACCACGGTGACCCTGCAGCGGCCTGTGGAGCTCAACGGCGAGGACGAGCTGGTGTTCACGGTGGTGGAGGAGCTGTCCCTGGGGGGGCTTGCTGGAGCTGGGCGGCCCACCAGCCTGGCTAGCTTCGACAGCGACTGCTCCCTGCGGGCCCTGGCCTCGGGATCCCGGCCGGTTAGCATCATTAGCAGCATCAACGATGAGTTTGACGCCTACACCTCTCAGGCCCCTGAGGGGGGTCCCCTGGAGGGGGCGGCTTGGGCCAGCAGCAGTCACGGCTCCTCCATCAGCTCCTGGCTCAGCGAGGTTAGCATCTGTACCGCCGACAGCCGTGGCCCCACGCCGCAGCCCCCCTTCAGCCCTGATGCGCTGGCAGGGCTTGACCCTGGGGGCCCCCCTGCTCTAGATGGTTCCTTGGGGGATGGCAGCTCTGGGTTCCTGGAGCCAGACAGACCTGACAGTCCCGGGCCAACCTGGGGTCTGTGCCCTGGGGAAGTGGCTGCAGTGGCCCCATCCCGACCCGGCAGGGAGCCCCAGGCCGGGCCCTCGCGGGGGGCATCCGCAGCACAGACCATCCACTCCAGCCTCCCCCGGAAACCGAGGACTGCCTCTGCCACCACCCGTGTGGGCTGCACTCGCCCGGGCCAGAGCCCACCTGGCCGTGGAGGCCTCTTTGAGGACCCGTGGCTGCTCCGGACAGGGGAGTGTGATGTCCAGGCAGCTTTTGCCGGCAGGGCCCCCAGCCCCACACTTGGCTCCCCCCGGCTGCCTGAGGCCCAGGCGATGCTAGCCTGTGCCCAGAGAGTGGTGGATGGGTGTGAGGTGGCAGCCAGGGCAGCCCGCAGGCCAGAGGCTGTGGCTCGGATCCCACCACTGCGGAGGGGTGCCACCACGCTGGGTGTGACAGTGCCAGCTGCGTCCTGGGGGGATGCTCCGGCAGAGGTGGTGGCCTGCTCGGGCAGCCTGAAGGCCTCCCCCACCAGCAAGAAGAGTCTGGCTCCCAAGGGGGGCTTCCTCCCGAGGCCCAGTGGGGCGGCCCCCCCGGCCCCACCCATGAGAAAGTCCAGCCTGGAGCACAGGAGCAGCCCGGCCTTGGTGCCTCCCCATGCCGTGAACCTGGCGCGTGCCGTGGCTGCTGCCGTCCTTCGAGGGGAGGAGGAGCCTAGGCCCGGCAGCCGGGCTGACCACTCTGTCCCCAGGGCCACGTGCAGCCTGAAGGCCCGGGCCAGCAAGGTAGAAGCGGCACATCGTCTTGCCGGCCACGCGTCTCTGGAGCGGTACGAAGGCCTGGCGCACAGCAGCAGCAAGGGCCGGGAAGCCCCTGGGCGGCCTCCCCGAGCCGTACCCAAGCTGGGTGTGCCACCATCCAGCCCCACACACAGTCCAGCTCCTGCCTGTAGGAGTGGCGCAGCCAAGGCTGTGGGGGCCCCCAAGCCTCCTGCAGGTGGAGGCAAGGGCCGTAGCCTAGTGGCTGGCGGGTCGCGGGCTCTGGGGCCTTCGGTGAAGCTGTCGGCGGGTTCTATGCCGGGCAGGAGCCCTGGCGGCCCTGTGGCCGGCCCCAGAGCAGCTCCACGGGCCGGGCCCAGTGTCGGGGCCAAGGCCGGCCGGGGTACCATCATGGGCACCAAGCAGGCGCTCCGGGCTGCTCACAGCCGCGTCCATGAGCTGTCGGCCAGTGGAGCCCCGGGCCGAGGTGGCTCCTCTTGGGGCTCAGCGGACTCGGACAGCGGCCACGACAGCGGTGTGAATGTTGGGGAGGAGCGGCCACCCCCAGGCCCGGCCCTGCCCTCACCCTACAGCAAGGTGACCGCCCCGCGGCGGCCCCAGCGCTACAGCAGCGGCCATGGCAGCGACAACAGCAGCGTGCTGAGTGGAGAGCTGCCGCCCGCCATGGGCCGCACCGCCCTTTTCCACCACAGTGGTGGCAGCAGCGGCTATGAGAGTCTGCGGCGTGACAGTGAGGCCACTGGCAGCGCCTCCTCCGCCCCTGACTCCATGAGCGAGAGTGGGGCTGCCTCCCCAGGTGCCCGCACCCGCAGCCTCAAGTCCCCCAAGAAGAGGGCCACAGGTAGGTGCGGAGGTGCACAGCCCTCTACAGTTGACGGGCTTTCTGTGTGTAGCTGTGCACAGCTCTCCACAGTTTGCAGAGCTTTCTGTGTGTAGATGTGCACGGCCCTCTACAGTTTACAGGGCCAGGAGATACTGGACAGATGGGCACAGCCTTCAAGGTCCCAGACATACACAGCCCTGAACAGTTTACAGACTCGCCTGGGGCTTTCTGTGTGTGGACGTGCACAGCCCTCTGCAGTTTATAAACACCCTGTACTTGCCCTTTTGTGGCCCCACCCTGCCCCAGGGGTCAATCCTAGTCTGTGTCAGGGCGAGCACAGGGGCAGCCCTGCACCGGTCGCCAGACTGGGGCACTGGACTTGGTTCAGGTCCTGGGCCTTGCTGGCGAGTGTCCAGCTGCCTGGGAGGGCGCCACCAGGGCTGCCCCAAGGGACAGAACTGCTCAGATCATGGCAGGGAAAGTGGGGGCACTCTTGAGAGCTGTGGGCCTGGCTTGGGGTCGGCTCCCTCCCTGCCCTGGGCAGAGCACCAGGCTGAGGATTCCTGGACTGGACCCCTAAGGTCTCCCGGTCAGGACTTAGGCTGGCTCCTCAGCGTCCCCTCAGGGTCTGTGCCTGGATTGGGCCCCGCCTCTGCTCACCCTGTGCCTGGCTGTCTGTTCCAGGTCTGCAGCGGCGGCGCCTCATTCCCGCCCCACTGCCCGACTCCTCTGCCCTGGGCCGTAAGCCCAGCCTCCCCGGGCAGTGGGTGGACCTGCCCCCGCCCCTGGCCGGCTCCCTGAAGGAGCCGTTCGAGATCAAGGTGTACGAGATCGACGACGTGGAGCGCCTTCAGCGGCCCCGCCCCACCCCGAGGGAGGCCCCCACTCAGGTAGGGCTGGGGTCTGTGAGCCCTGGCGGGGAGGCCTGGCCACAGATGGCAGAGTGAGCCATCTGATGGGCTCATCAGGCCTCTGGGGCTGCGGCTGGGCAGCCCCTGACCTCACTTTCTGTCCACAGCCCTCCCAGGACACGAAGGTAAGAGCGGCTCTGCCCAGCCCAAGCCTGTGGCAGCTCCGACACTTTCCTTGGGCAGTGGGTGGGTGGCTGGGGGGTCCTGAGGCCACTGCTCCTATCTGCTGGAATTCTCCCCAGTCGTGGGGAGGGTGGTCCTAGAGCGGTGCCAGGACCCAGACAGGCATGGGTGGGCTGCCCCAGGTCCGCCCCCTGCCCACCCTTGGAGCCCCACTGTGTGCCTGCCAAGGCCTGGCAGGTGAAGGGAGGCGGGGGCCACGGCAGGGCTGCTGGGGGTCTCTGGGGAAAGGGTCCCATGCCTGAGCCCCCCGCCCGGCCTGCCTCCCAGGGTCTGGCGTGTGTCAGTACAAGGCTGCGGCTGGTGGAGCGCAGGCAGCAGCGGCTACGGGAGGTGCAGGCCAAGCATGAGCACTTGTGCGAGGAGCTGGCAGAGACCCAGGGCCGGCTGATGCTGGAGCCTGGCCGCTGGCTGGAGCAGTGTGAGTCCCGCCCGCCCACGGACCCAGCCTGGCCCACCATGTGCCCTGAGGCCTGCCCTCCCCTTCCCTCCCTGAGCCCGTTGCTCTCCTGTACCTGCTCTCCCGTACCTCGTGATGGGAAGGCTGGAGGGCAGGGTCGGCCGGGCCAAGATGCCTTTCCTGGGGTCTCTGGGGGCCAGGTGGCTGCCCCCAGCCTCGGGCCTGACACAGGTGCCCCTCCCCTTTCCTCCCCTTCCCAGTTGAGGTGGACCCGGAGCTGGAGCCCGAGTCGGCCGAGTACCTGGCAGCCCTGGAGCGAGCCACGGCAGCCCTGGAGCAGTGCGTGAACCTGTGCAAGGCGCACGTCATGATGGTCACCTGCTTCGACATCAGCGTTGCAGCCAGTGCTGCCGTCCCGGGGACGCAGGAGGTGGACGTCTGAGGCTGGGCACCAGACAGGATGGGGTGTGCAGGGGGCTGGAGGACGGGACATGGGATGGAGCGAGGATGTGGTGGGGGCTGCGGGAGGAGGATGCGGAGGGATTCTGTGCAGGACAGGAGTGTCGGAGAGGAGACGGAGTGTGCGGGAGGGAGGGCCGGCCACGCGGTGGACAGAGCGAGGGTGCCAGAGTGACCGGAAGACCGTCACCACCCAACAGCAACGCAAGTGCCTTTGACCTTGATTTGGACCTTTCTCCCTTTTGCATTTGGTGCTACAGACTTGAGACACCAGCAGGAGTTGTGTTCAGCCCGGCCCCGCTGCGCCTGTCCGGCCCGGGGCTGGCGCCGGTTGTGTGTGCGTCCGTCTTGCCTTCTTTGCAGCCAAGCAGTTTTTGTGGCGCGGGACTTACCTGCGTACCCCAGGGGTCTTTCAGGATTCAGGATGACTTTTCTTTTACAATGGTTTCCTCTCAGCAGAGCCCGGATTGTGGGGGATCTGTGTGGGGTTCTCAACGCAGATCCATCCCGGGGTCTCTCAGGCAGGGACGGCTGACCTCGAGTCCCCTCCCTTCCCGAGAACCTGCTCTGTCCCAAGGGCAGCTAACAAGGGCTGAGCCCCAGGCACAGGTTGCCTCTTCCACGGCAGGAATTTTTACCAAAACCACAAGCAAAAAACAAAACAGACCACCACGACCAACAACAGAGATAGGGGGATAGGGTTTTGTAAAGGTTCTGTTAGGTTCATATTTTTATATCATTTTCCTCAAATGCGGAATTTGCCGTGGGAATTTGAAGACAAATGATCTATGTTTTTATGGTTTTCTAGGGAAGGTGTCCTGGGGGCCAGGCTGTCTCCAGCTGTGGGAGGCCTGCTCCCTGTGGGGGGCACCCTGAGCAGGGTGGGGGGCCTTGGGAGGTGCTTCTTGCCGAATGCAGACGAGGGGTGATCCTGCCAGCGTTTGCGACGTCCCTGCACGACAGGCTCATACTTTCTGAGGATCGTGCATAGTACAGGACGTCTGAACCTTTGTACAAATGTGTAGATGACATCTTGCTACAGCTTTTATTTGTGAATTAAAGATGCATCGGTGGTTCCCACGGCTGCTGAGTTCGTTGGGTGTCGGCATACCCCTCATGCCCTGGTGTGCTGCCCTCTGAGGGTTCCCGGGTGAGGGGCAGTAAGTGTGGGAAGCGTACATCCACGGGGACCCAGGGCTTTGGGTGCTGTGCCAGGGCCCACGATGCAGCCCCTGTGGGGCCCACGATGCCATGAGGGCCCTTCAGAGAAGGGGGAACATGACAGAGCTGGGATTCAAGCTTCCTCTCTGATCCGCTTTCTTGTTGGCTCTGCCCAGATCTTAGGGTCCCGAGGCTGGGGGAGGGAGCCAGGCTTGGGGGCTGGGCTGGTGGGAAACAGCCTTGTGTAAGCGGCCCCTGGCTCCCTTCTCTCTGGGTTATGCTATATGGGGAAGTTGAGGCAGGAGTGATGGCAGCATTTCCCTCCCAGAGTGTTATTGCCGTCCTCTGCCCCCTGCCTGCCTTTGCTCATGGGCTCAGGACCCCTGAACCACAGGAGGCCCCTCCCGGAGCAGCCTGGATGGAGGCTCTTCCCTGGAAGACTCAGGCCTGGGTCTGTCTTGGCCCTAGTTTGCTGGGTTTTCCCACCGTCAGAGGCCCCAGACCCTCTGGGGATCCCCAGCCCTTTGAGTGCTCTGAGCTCATGGCCTCACCTGACCTGTACATATGTCCTCTGGGGCCACCTTAGCTGTTGCTCTGGTTGCCTCCTGGCCTCTTTGGAGTCCTGTCTGCTTTGCATTTGGTAGGCCCCCAACTGAACCAGTTAGCTTCCTTAAGCCTGTTACTCTGTCCCCATGCCAGTATCTCCCGCCTGCCTGGCCTGCGAAGGTTGCGTCTGGGCACCTGCCCCTTTCTACGGCTTTGTACTGGCCTCCAGCTGCCCCACTCCACGTTCAACGTCAGGTCCTGGCCATGAGGCCTCACCATCCCCTGTGCTGTGATCCCCTGCCCAGTAGCTGGCTGTGCAGCCCCTCTCTCCCTTAGAGACTCCCCGTGTCCCTGGCTAGGTGCCCTTTCCTGGCTCCAGGCGGGAGATCATGGGGTCCCTCCTTGGTGGCTGCCCTAGGCCTCTCTGCCATGGCACGTCACACCTTGTGTGGTTTCTGCCTCTCTCCCTGTCTTGATGGGGCTCTTGGTGCCTGATGGGGTCTGAGTCATCGCCTTCCCCGATTCTGGGCACGGGGCTGGGGAGACACTGGCTGAAGAAGGAATGAATGAATACATGAGTGATGGCATCCCCTTAAAGAGGCTCTGGCTGTGGAGGAAGCAGGTCCAGGACAGCTCTGGCTGTCTGCAGAGAGTCTCCTGCTGGCCTTGCGCTGTGGTCCCACACACAGCCAGTCCTTCGTGTGGCCACAGGGTCATCCACACCCAGGCCACTAGTGTCCATCGCAGGTGGCCCTTTCTGGGATTGGGGTTGCAGGCCGGCCCGGGAGGCCGCTGGGGCCCCTGATTCTCCAGCCCCAGCTCCGCTTTTGTTTGAGGCCAGCGCTGCATCCCAGTAGAAACTCAGACTAATGTGGAGGGCAGGGTTGTTCCCGACAAGCCAAGGGCCATGCATGCCGGCTCTGTGCTGGGTTTGGAGACCTCGGCAAAGGGGTCGGGTCGGGGCAGGGTGTCATGGAGCTTGGGGTGGGGAGGGGTGATCCTCTCAGGACCCTGCTCTCAGGAGAGCCTGAGAAGCCCACCCACCCCATGTCCTGCAAACCCGGTGCAGCTGGCTGTGACCCCTGACCTGCACAGAGGCGCTGGCCAGGCACTCTGTCCATGGGATCCAGGACAGTGCTGGGGTCTGAGTGGGACTGGGTGGGTCAGGGTACCTCATCCTCAGGGACCAGGGTGATGCTGGACCCAGGAGGGAGGCTGGGGAGCTGCCCTGGAGCCCAGACCACTGCGGGGTGCTGGGCTCTTGCTGCCTTCTTGCGCTGCACCTGCACACCTGCAGGGGATGGGTGGGTGCTGAGGTGTGTCTGGGTGGGTTCCTTTCATTCATAGAGCGCACCACTGCCCCCTCCCAGTCTCTCTGTCATTGGAGGGGTCCAGAGCCTGCCTCTTGCTGGGGAGCCTCCCTGCCTGGACCCTGGTCCTCCCTGCCTGCTGGGCTGGCCTGGCTGGGGCCTCAGGGATGGTGGCGTTTGGGCAGGTCAGGCCGGGCCCATTTCCCACAGTTCAGGCCTGGCTCTCAGAGGGCGGTGCCTGTTTTACTGGACGTGGAATCCGCTGTCCTGGGGCCACCCCAGGAGCTGGGGCGGCTTTTCATCTGGGACATCAAAGCCCTCAGCCCTGTCATTAGGGGCTGGAAAGCTGGCTGGGGAGCGGCCCAAGTAGGAGTCACCCATTTTATGGATGGGAAAGCGGCAGCCGCCCAGGACCCAGCTCTTTGACTAAAGCCGAAGCTAAGGCAGTGGCACCGACGCAGCCTGCAGGGAGCCTCCACCTCCTGCTTCTGGAACTTTTGGGGAAACTGAGGCCCTGAGAGGGCAAGGGCTGCTTGAGCCTCCAACAAGTGTTCCTTGAGGGTGGCAGATTTGGAGCGTGCAGGGGCAGGATGGGAGGGGCTTACAGGGGAGGGTCAGGGTCAGCTCAGGCTGGGAGAAGTGGCGGCCTAGGGGGAGCCAGGCAGCTGCTGACGGTGGATGGCCAGGGCTGAGGTGGGTTTGGGGTTAGGGGAGTAAGCGCAGGAAAGGACCTTGCTGGGCTGTGCCGGGCACTGGCAAGATCCTCCCAGCTGGTGTCTCTTGTAGCCTCTGAGGCTGGCCTGGCATCTGGCCAACCTGCCCCTGCCATGGGGTGAGGTGCCCACCTGACTCACCCAGTAAGTCCAGACCTGCCCTGACAGCCCTGCCCACCGCAGCCCTAGCACGGGAGACCACGTTGTGAGATGAGGCAGCCGGGGCAGAGACCATCAGGCGGCTGAGAGGAGGCCAGAGCTGGGTGGGCTCGGCAGGCCAGTGGGACAGGAACTGAGCTACATGGCCTGGGACTCCACAGCCTGCCCTGCTCCCAGAGTGGCAGTTCCCCAGGGCCCTGCCAGCCTGTCTGCCCTACTCCTACTGGAGGGCGGCGGGGGTTTCCCTATTCCAAGGACTGGGATCCGAAGGAGGCGGAAGAGCAGAGGCCCCTCATCCCTGGACTCAGGATCCTTCTACCTGGCTGAGCGTGGCAGGCGTCTGGGAAGCGGCCTGCAGCTTCAGTAGCAGGCACTGGGCTCGGAGGTTCCCTGTGAGCCTCCTCCTGTGGTCACCGTCCCAGGGACCGCAAGTGCAACCCATGGCAATGGTCATGGGACGGTGACAGTAGGGTGGTAAGGGGACAGTGGCAGCAATGACAGTGGGAATGCTGGCAGAGGAGCGTTGGTGGCAGGGAGGCTGGTGGCGGTGGCCGGGGTGGGGCCATTGGCGCAGCAGCAGCAATACTGGGGATGGTGGCAGCAGAGATCCCACCAGTCTGGCCGATGGGGCAGCGTCCTAGACCGAAGTGGAGCTGCTAGCCCCTCCTGGCCTGCTGGTCCCTTCGTTGCCTTCGGGTCTGGGTTCCTCATGAGGCCAGCAGGACATGGCCCAGGCCTGGCCCTTTCCCGACCCCTTTTTCCCTGGGAACTGGGAGTGAGGTCACATCAGCAGCCTCCACGGGGTTCTCACTGGGTCCTGAGCCCCAGCAGCTGAATGGGGGAAGTGAGGGCGGCCTGGAGTGCCCGAGATGGGAGCCCTAAATAAACAGCAGCGGGGTCATTGTCCGACGATGCCTACGTTTTCCCCTGGTCCTGGGCTGGGAGGGGAGGCTCTGCCAGTCCCCCTGTGTCTCGAGCCTGTCTCCCCCTCTGCCGAGGTTCCTGTTCACATGTGCGGGCATGTGTGTGAACGTGGCTCAGCACCTGTCCTCATCTGCTTCCCCTCCCTGGGGCCACCCCCGGCTGCCATGGAATGGACGGTGCTCTGGGCTTTCCGGAAGGGGACCAGTCTCGGGCACCCACGCCATGGTTCCCTGGGAGTCCGAAGAGGCCCCTTCCCTGTGACTGCACCCCACGCCCCAGGGCCTGTCTGCAGCCCTGGCAGGAGGGTGATTCCTGGGGTGGCGGCCCCCTGCCTGCTCCTCTCCTGGGAATGAGCCCCGCCCCACGGGGTTGGGGGCCTGGGATGTGCTCCCAGCAAACAGGAAGCCCAGGGTGACTTCTCCCTCCTGACATTGTGTTTACCAAGGCGGAATCCAGGCCTGTTTCCACACAGGAAACCCAGGAGGCTGGAAGAGGCTGGGAAGGAATTCCCTGGGCCGGCCAAGATGCTCCGGCTTCCTGTAGGACAGGCAGGCAGTGTGGGGTGGGGATGGGGTAGGGTGGGGGTAGAGGTGTGGGGTGAGTGGGTTTGGGGTTGAGGGATGGGGTAGAGGTGGGAGTGGGGGCAGAGGATTGGGGTGGGTGTGGGAGGTATGAGTAGAGGGATGGGGTGGTGGCAGGATGGGATGGGTGGAGTAAAAGGATGGTGTGGTAGTGGAGATGGGATAGGAATGGGGTGGGGGTAGGGATGGGGTAGGGGTGTAGAGGGATGGATGGAGTGAGGGTGGGTGTGGGGGAAAGGGGTGGGGGTGGTTGTAGGGGATGGGTGGGGGTGGGGTAGAGGGATGAGGTGGAGTAGATGGATGGGTGGGGTGAGGGTTGGTGTGGGGGGATGGGGTTGGGGTAGGGATGGGGTCAGAGGGTAGAGAGATGGGGTGGGGTGAGGGTGGGCATGGGGGATGGGGTAGGGGTAGAGGTGGGGGGTAGATGGATGGGTGGGGCAGGGGGATGGGTGGGAGTGATTATAGGGGATTGGTGAGGGTGGGGTAGAGGGATGGGATGGGGTGGGGTAGAGGGATGGGATGGGGTGGGTGTGGAGGATGGCGTGGGGGTGGGGTGAGTGTTGAGGGTAGAGGTGGTAGGCAGCGAGGAGGCCAGAGAGGCTGCTGGGGCTCTGGGTGGCCGTGGTGGAACCCTTTTCAGAGCTCTGGATTTGGTGGCAGCCTTGAACGTCCCTGTGTCCCCATGTTGTCACTGGGACCTGGAGGCTCAGGCCCTGGTCTGTCTCCCTTCAGACAGGCCAAGGCAGAGTGCCACAGTGTCTCCCTCTGCAGAGTCCTTGTGGCCGGCACAGGGGACACGTGAGCACAGACGTTTGTAATTTCAGGGCAGGGGCTTCCGGGAGGGCTGGGAGCAGAGTGGGGTCCCGAAGGTGCTCACTGCACACCTGGGCCTGGGGCAGCCAGAGGGTCCCGCCTAAACGCCCTCCTGGCTGCCTTGTCAGGAGGAGGTGTCATGTCCCAAATGTGGGTCCCCCCGCCCTCCCCTGTCTACCTGCACCCAGCTGCACCAGACCTTGGCCTTCGGGGGTGCTGTTTGTTTCAGAGTCATTTTTTAAAACTGAGCCTTCTTTTGGGCTTGCAGAAAAACTCTGAGGCTCACACAGAGCCCCCACGCCCGACCGCAGGCTCCAGTGCCCCCTCCCATGAGCAATGCAGCGAGGCGGTGCCGGCGGCCCCAACTCAGGTTGCCCGAGTTCCTGTCTACTACCCCTTCCAGGCTCCACCTCCTGGGGCAGAGACGTAAAGCCCTTGGAATTCTGTACGAGAGATTTGTCTCTTTTCTCTCATTTATTAATTTATTCAAATACTTACAGCAGAATGGACTTAGAGATGTTTGTTTTGTACTTTAGGTTACATTCAATACTACTAGTTTCATGACTAAAGCTGTTCCAGCTCTGGCCACTGGGAGCCTTTCAGCTGGCTGGCATTGGTTTTGGATACTCACCCATTGCCCCCAGGCCCCAGAGGTGAGCTGGTGCTGTCTGGTTCTTAGGCCTGCGGGCATGTGCTATCCCTTCTCCCACCCGCCACACACGTGGCTGACGCGTCCCCACCGTGACGTGTGATTCTATATTTATTTATTTATTTTTAGAAAGGGTCTTGCTATCTTCCAGGCTGGAGTACAGTGGCGCGATCACAGCTCACTGCAGTCTCAAGCTCCCAGGTTCAAGTGATCCTCCAGCCTCAGCCTCCCATGTAGCTGGGACCACAGGTGTGCCACCATGCTTGGCTAGTTTTGTATTTTTTTTGCAGAGGAGGGGTCTCATTTTGTTTCCCAGGCTGGTCTGGAACTCCTGGGCTCAAGTGATCCTCCTGCCTTGGCCTCCCAAAGTGCTGAGAGTACAGGCATGAGCCATTGCCCCGGCCCTTGGATAACACTTCATACCAGTTGCCTCGCACGGTCCTTAGCTCTCTGCTTGACAGACCCTGAGCCCACAGGCCTGAGAGTCTCCACCTGTCTGAAGGCGCAGAAGTGAGGGGTTGTAATGACTGAGGCCCCGGCGTGGTGGGGGGTCGAGGTCTCCAAGCACCCAGGTGGAAGGGAGTGTTTCTGGGTCCCCTGAGCAGATGGGAGCTCCTGCTGGGAGGAACTGTACCTGGGAAGAGGAGACCCCCCCTGCCCAGGCCCCTGAGCAGATGGGAGCTCCTGCTGGGAGGAACTGTACCTGGGAAGAGGGGAACCCCCCCCCCCCAGGCCCCTGAGCAACGGGAGCTCCTGCTGGGAGGAACTGTACCTGGGAAGAGGGGACCCCCCCCGCCCAGGCCCCTGAGCAGATGGGAGCTCCTGCTGGAGGAACTGTACCTGGGAAGAGGGGACCCCCCCCGCCCAGGCCCCTGAGCAGACGGGAGCTCCTGCTGGGAGGAACTGTACCTGGGAAGAGGGAACCCCCCCTGCCCAGGCCCCTGAGCAGCCCAGGACCCTCTGCCCAGGAGGTCTGAGGTGAAATGAGGCCCCTGGACGTGCCCCAGGAGGGTGCTGTCCAGGGTCGCAGCCCTGTGCCAGGCTGGGGCCTCCCTGGTGAACTCGGTGGGCTGGAGTGGATGAATGGCATGCGGGAGGCGCCTGCTGGCTGCCGGAGCGGGTGATGCTGGGCTGGTTACCATTGTGACACGGACTGGCCCTGGGGTAGTGACATTCCTGAGAACCCACAGGGTGATATCACTGCATAGCTGCCTTCACACTGTCGTCACCATCACGGGAGTGTGAGGTCAGATGGACGTGCTGCCTCCGGGTGTCAGGCCCCCTGCCAGTGCCAGCCAGTCTGCCCCACCTGCCATCCGGGGCTTCAGCTGGCTTTCTGAAGCATCCCCTGGACCTGTCGGGGATGGCCTGAGGGTGGGGAGGGCTGAGACTGCTGCCACTTCCTTGCCATTCCTGGGGGGCGGCAGGGTCACCATTTGCTCCCACTGCTGGCCCGGAGGAAGGCAGCCTCTCTCCTTGGTGGGCTCCTGGTTGTCTCAGCCCTTTGGGGAAACACTTGGTCCAGGTTCAGGAAATAGCTTTGCTGCCCTCGGGAAAGCCCATGTGCCTCACAGAGGAAAGTCCCAGGCAGGGCCATTGGTGACACTGGAACCCTGAAAGGACCTTGCATAGCTGGGCAGGAAGGGACCAGGGACTTGAGGGGCGCAGGGATGGCACCTGGCTGGCCACTGCGCTGCAGGTCCTGGGCAGGTGCCCCCTTTCTGTGCCTCGATTTCCCCTCCTGTAGCCGTCCGCTGCATCTGAGCTGGCTGATTTGGAATAAATCTCTGCCATTTCTCTAGCCCCAAGGGCGGTGGGCCGTATTTCTCGCAGCCTCAGCGGCTGTCCCACAAAGCTAATCCACCTGGCAGAGGGGTGACACTAAATCCTGCGCCCAGGCTGATTTGTGGGCCTGCCTGTGCTGGCGCAGGGCTCGCTGGCATCTTTATGAGGCAGGATGAGCCTCACTGAGAACCAGAGCAGGCTGGGTGTGATCTACAGCCTGGGTGAGCCCCACCTGCCAGCGGTCATGCACACCCACTGGGCGGGGTGCTCTGGCCCAGGGTGAGGGCAGCCAGGTGTCTGCCTCCTGTTAGTCCTGCTCCGGGAGCCTTGGAATTCACCTTCAGGAAGGAGGTTTCACAGCACACAGCTGTCCAGGGGGCACTTCCCGAGCATGATGGGCTGGGCTCTGGGCCAAGCTGAGCTGAGAGGGGACTGATGAGGGAGACCCAGGTCCTGCCCGTAGGGAACTCAGGCTTCCTGGGGCATGGGCAGGCGACACCTCTCTGCAAGGCAGGAGGGATCAGTCCGTTCTGGCTTGGAGGGTGGGTGAGCCAGGAGGGCATCTGCTTCTGAGATAGCCTGCAAAGCATCGGCACTGGAAATTGCCTGGGTTCCAACCCCAGCTCTGCCACTTTTACCACCTGGGCTGCCGGAGAAGCTCCCTGGGATGGGCAGGGATGGGGCCCAGCTGGCCTGGCAGGGGCCTGGAGAGCAAGAGGGCGAGGCACTCTGTCTTGGGGGGACCCCAGTGAGGCCCCCATGCACCTGCATTCGTTGTATTCTCCTCAGCAGCCCAGAAGGCTCCCGTTAGCTTTTCCCAGTGGACTGGCTGAGCGCCTGGGAGGGCAGTTCCTCAGGGCTGGTTGCTGTGTGAGGGGAGCCAGGGTCCCTGGGACAGTACAGGGGGTGAAGAAGCACGTAGCAGGCACCCTACAGCCTCACAGTGCCACGGGGCTGGCGGCACGGCCAGTGCTCTGAGCCATTGCTGCAGGAGGAGCGCCCTGGCTCAGTTAGTCTGAGGCGGGACCTGGAGGCGGGTGCAGGACACAGGTCAGGCTGAGCAGGTGGCTGGTGCAGGCCACCGTTTACTTGTTTACTTACCTCCTGTTATGCTGATCTGCTTGAGAGATTCGGTCCCCGCTGCGTGTGCCAGGCCATGCGATTTGTTAATAAGACGCAGAGGAGAATAAAACACCTCTGCCAGGCGGCCAGAGTTAGCCCTTGGTGTGTGCAGATTTGTGCAGGTGCACACATACACCTGGGCACACGCATGCAGGGACACACGTGCACACACATACGGGCGCACATGCACCTAGGGACATGCACACACACACATGCACACATGGGCGCACATGCATGTGGGCACACACATGTACACATACACATGCACACATGGGCGCATGCATGCACACACGTGCACTCAGGAGTCATGGGACCCGATGCCCTGTGCTTATGTCCATCTTCTTGGCGCCCTGGCATGGGGACTTCCCCACCGGTCCCCACCTCCAGCTCTTCCTGGCAAGCCCGTGGGGAGGGGAGGAGCTTTGCCTTGGTTCCCACAGACAGGCATGAAGAGCAAATCTGCCCAGCAAAGGTTGGGTGGCCTGGGAACCCAAGCCCAGTCTGCTGGACACGGCTCAGGTGCTAGACCGAGGGCTGCCACTTGCGGGCAGAGGAGGCCTCCGAGCTGCTGCCAGGGGGAAGAGGCCGGTCTCCAGGGTTGGGGGTTCAGGGCTGTGAGTTTGGAGATCTGGGGGTCCTGGGTCTGAGGATCTGAGGTGGGAGGACCTGGGAATCTGTGAGTTTGGGGATTGAAGCTTCAGCTCAGAGCCAGTGCTGCTTTGGATTCTCCCCTGAAGGAACCTGGAGTAGAGCACCAGCATTTTCTTCCAGAAGCTTCTATTGGGCCACTATTATCTCAGACTGGTACCTGGCCAGGCCATGCATGGGAAGGCGGCCTCTGGTGGCCTGTGGCCAGCTGTGCTTGGGGACTTCCAGGTCAGAGCCTAGGTAGGCTGGCCCAGACCCCCAGAGGGTCCCCCCAGGGCCGATGGGCTTCCCGGTGTAGGCTGCATCTGTGGAGCTCAGGGAAGGGGGTGTGCGGGAGGGCAAGGGGGCTGCTGAGGGTGGGATGTGGGTGGAGGAGGCAGGATGGAAGGAAGGGGCAGGGCTGAGACCTGGGCGGTAATGGGGCCACATACAGAAGGACCCACACTGTGATATGCCCAGTCACCACCACCTTGAAATTCGTAACGACTCTTGGACAAGGTGCCCAGGGTTTCTGTCATGCGGTGGGGCCCCCCCCACAATTATGTAGCTGGTTCTGAAGAGGGGACTCCAGGAGCGGGAAGGGCAGGCACAGAGGCTGAGGTGGGAGTGCTGGGGAGGCTGGGGGTCTGGGCTGGCTGTCTCCATTCCTGATTCCTACCCTGGGGGCAGTGGGTGGGGCTGGCCTGGCCTGCAGCTCACTGTCCTGAACCCCAGTTGCCTCCATCCCGTGCCTCCTCCCCGCTCCCCACCATAAGCCAGGCTGCAGGGGTGGGCTGTATTCCCAGACTCAGCATCAGAAACCACCCTGTGACCTAGGAAAGCCCTTTGGCCTCGCACTGATGAAATGACACTGCCCTTTGACCTTTGCACCTCAAAGGATGGAGGTTGGAAAGGTCTGGCGAGAGCCACAGCCTGGCCTTGCAGGAGCCAGCTCCGATCTGTGACCTCAGCCCCCTGGGCCTCAGTTTCCCCATTATGGAAACGGGAACTTGGAGGCCTAGAGCTCCCTGAACAGTAGAGGTGGGTGGGTCCCTGAACGGGGAGAGCAGAGGCTTTGGGGCAAGAAGTTTTGGTGGGTGAGAGGCAGAGGTGGAGAATACAGGCAGGGGCCTCCCCTTGCACCTGCATCCAGGGGAACAGAGGACGTGCAGGTAAAGACCCTCGGAGGTCTGAGGACTGGGCCCAGGTTGGGGTGGGCATGGTGGCTCGGCCACGTGGGGAGGCGGAGAACTGCTGGTAAATCCACGCTGCCGTCAGCTGAATGGCAATTGTGGATTGGGGCGGCCATCGGGGCTGACCTCCTGGGTCTGACGGGTTCATCACAGAGAAGCAGCACAGGAGAGGCGGCTCTGCCTGGGAACCCACCTGCATGGACCACACGGCCCAGGGCCTGCCAGTTCCTGCCTCTCGTTCCTGGGTGGGGCTCACCTAGTGTCACAGAGACAGAGTGTCGGGCAGTGACTGGCCTCAGTGCCCAGACCAGCTGGGCTATCTGAGTGCAAATTCTGCCTGCTGTGTGACCCCAGGTGTGCTACTGAACCTCTCTGTGCTCCTCTGAAACTGGAGATCCATATTCGCCCCTACCTCACTGGGGCTCAGTTAGATGATTTGACCTAGGGTGTGCGGGGTATGTGGCTTAGTGGTGCCTGGCACATAAGGAACGCCAATGGATTTGGTTCTGATGGGGATGGCGTGGACAGGGGTAGGATGCCAGCCCCACCCTGGGGCTACACTGCCCTTGTCTTTCTGCCCAGCTCTTGGGGGCTGTCCCGCTTCTGTCTCCCAAGGGCCTCATTCAGAGCTGGGGCCGGGACTGGGATGCCCCCCTGCCCGTGGCTGGCTGGCCCACTCTCTCTCCTGGTCCCTTTGCTGTAAGGTGGGTGAGGAGGGTCTCCGCCACACTTGAGAGCTTCTAGCTGCAGGTGCACCAGGCACAGGCATCATGGCTTCGGGTGCCAATATATGGGGTGTGAACACAGAGCCAGGGCAGGTTGAGCAGACTCGCAAATGAGCCTGCAGCCCCCAGGGAGGCCTTTCGGGAGACTCCAGCCATCTCCCAGGGACCTACCCCAGTGCACCCCTGGGGAAATGGAGGCCGGGGGGTGGTCTCCTCTTGCAAGGCTGCTCAGCCCTCTCCTCCCTCACCACCGAGGCCTCTGCCAGGGCGAGATCTCACAGCCTTCAAGGGCAGAGCCCCAGTGCCCTTCTCTTGGCATCTGTGCTCACTTCTCGGCCCCCACCCTGGCCACTCCCCCACCCTGTGAATGTGTCGTTGGTCTGTCCCTTTGTGGCCCTCAGCCCTGTCCTCCTCCCTGCACTCTCCTTGGGCCACCTGCCCCTGCCCTGGGGCTTCACGTCCCCCTGGGCCACCTTGGCCCCCAGACCCCATCCCTGTGCCCCAGATCTGCAATCCCGTCGTTTCTCTGGTATCTGCCCCATGTCCCCCTGGCTCCCAGATCTCTCAGACTTGTTCTCCCCTATGCACCCCTCCCGGGGGCCCTGTTTCATCCTCTTCTGGAACCAAGACATGAACTTGGACTCCCTCCTTGCTGTCAGTACCTCCAACCCAGCCCCACTGCCATGGCAGTGTCGGGACCCTCAAGCTCTCAGGGCTGGTCCAGGAAGAGCCTCTGTCCAGGTGACCTGGGCACAGGGGGAGCATGGCAGTGGCAGGGGCAGGTGGGAAGGGATTGGCTTAAAATGCAGCATTCGCTTAAAAACACAAAGAACATTTTTTCACTGAGAAGTCAGGTCCTGCTCCGGTTGGTCTGTTTTTGGTTTTTACCTGGGTTTTTGGTAATTCCCTGGTTTGCTTTGAGGTGCTTCCGGGCATCAGCCAGCCCCGCATCCTGGTGGGGTTTCCCGGGGCCTCATTTATGCTCCCCCTGGAGGTACCAGAGGGTCTTCTTTTCTCTTAAAGAAATCAATATTTGCACAGTTCAGCGCTGGGAAGGCCTCTGGCCGAGGTGGCCTGTGCACCCTGAGCCGTGAGGGGTCAGGGTTGGGGAGAGGGGAGAGGTGGAGGAATGGCTTCTGCAGAGACGGTCTCTGTACCCTCAGCTCGGGACTGTGGATGTGCCGTCCTGGAGCAGGTGCCTGTCTCTCCGTGGCTGTGGCTCGGTGCCATGGGTTCTGGACAGCAGGGCACCTGCCCGGCCAGGGCTCCGGAGCAGTGAGGCTAGTTTGGGTCCTCAGCTCTGTCCTTGCTGGGCAGCGATTTCCTCTTCTGTAAAATGGGGAGAGCTGTCCCACGTCCTGGAGGGTGAAGTGGGTGGTGTCCTGACCATGTGATGGTCCCTGGTGCCCAGCACATGGTGGGTTCAGTGAAGCCAGAATTTTCTAGTTCTTCTTTAGTTCCCTAGACCCAAGTGCTCAGCTCGTGCTGCATCAGGGCTGTGTTGAGGGAGGGAAGTCAGGTGTAGACTGTGCTCTTAACAGCTTCTACGGTCCAGGGCGTCACCTACGGTCCGTCAGGTGACCGATGGTCTAGCAGACGATTAAGCCGGGAGAGAGGCAGAGAAAGTGTCGGGGACTCAGAGGAAGGGAAGTGCTTCCACCTGGGCCAGGGGTGGTTAGGGAGGACTTCCTGGAAGAGGAGGTGCTTAGGGCAGAGAGAACCAGAGATGCAGGGGTGAGGGTCCTCCTGGCAGGTATCTGTTGCAGGGGGTGTCTGTGCCCAGCGAGGCCAGGGGTGAGCTCCACTGCTGGCTGAGCTGTGGGGGCGGCCAGGCAGGGCCCAGCATGCCAGGCTGAGGATGGGGCCAAGGGGGGCATGGCATGCTGGCCCCCCTGCTGGGTGTTCCCTGTTGGGGACTGGACAGTGGTGTCTTTCAACGAGCCCCCTCTCAGGCCCTGCCCTGGGGTCTCTCCATAGACCACTCTTCACACGCAGACCCTCCTGCTAGCGGACGGGGCCCCAGCGAGGCGTGTGGACCCTGTACAGAGTTCTCATGCAGCCAAGGACAGCAGCCCACCTGAGACAGGTGCCCCATAGCAGTGGCGGGAGCCAGAGGCATCCCAGGGACAGCAGCAGGGGCTGCCTGCGGTTTGGAAGTCCCACCTGTGCCCAGACCACCAGCAGGGTCTCTCCTTCCCAAACCACCCGTTTTCCAGTTCTGGGGGCATCAGAGATTTCTGGGGGCATGGGGTGGGGCAGGGAAGGGTGGTGCGGGGGGCTGAGCGGGAGGGAGAGGGTGAGATGAGGTCCTGCATGCTGGACAGGACTGATGCGTCACCCATGCCGGGGAATCTGAGTCTGGAACACAGAAAGGACCCACAGCCATCGGGTGTCCCTGGGCCTGAGCTTGCTGGGCCCAGGGCAGGCCGGGCTGCTTCTAGCCTGGGGAACTCAGCAGACCCTGGATCGCTCCGGGGTGGGTGAGAGGCTGTGGAGGGAGCCCTGCCCTGGCCGGCTGACCTCACAGCCCTCTCCTGCAGATGGGCAGTTGAGGAGTAAAAGAATGAAAAGGAATCAAACAGCCCCAGGAGACGCAGGTGAGGCTGGGCGACGAGAAGAAGCTGGAGATGGGGCTGCGTGGTGGGCAGCGGCAGGGCAGGCATATGGGGTGAAGGAGGCTGGGGCGTCCGGCGTGGTGGAGGCAGCTCGAGTTTGGCAGAAGGGTGAAGCGCGGGGCCTGGGGCCATAGGAAGCCAGTGCGGTTTGGGGGTCTGGTTAGGTATGAGATGCTTTGGGTGGTCCGGGAGACGCGGCCCACAGGCAGCTCCAGGTGGAAGCTTTGGGCTGAGGCAGAGGTTGCCTATGCACTCGCCAGCTCGTTAATTCATCCTTCATTCTTGCCGGGAGCTGTTGGGGGAGGCCATGCCGGGGGCTGGCTCCTCCTGCCTGACAGGAGTCAGTTGTTCCACAGATTTGTCATTAAATAGTGTAGAATCAGATCATGTCCTCGTTCCCGCCACGGTGCGGAAAGCTAACAAGAGTCAGCCCGGCTGCAATCTGCAGTGCCGGCAGTTCCCGTTGAATGAATAAAATTGGTGTCAGGGCGAGATAGGCAGTGGTTGAACAGAGCACACGAGACCTCACGACAATGAGCTTCTTGGGAGAAGAGACCTGGCTTCCTTTTTGACTTGCGGGAGTGGCAGCTGCCGGGCTGGCTGTGGAAAGGAAAGCAGAGCCAAGGAGCCTTCAGGGAAGCAGGGCTCAGACTTCCTCAGGAAGAGCTGTGTATCTGTTCGTGTTATTTGTAAACTGTGTGTACAGGTCTTTTATAGCAGTAACGTGTATAATCAATTTGCATTCGCATACACAAGCATCTGTTCTTTTCTCTCAGAGCCAGTTGTTAAAACATTTACCAGCACAGCCGTGGGACTGGGGGAAGGTGCTTTGGAGGGGGGTGGGTGGGACACCTTAGGGTGGGGAGAGGGTGTCTGGGATGCGCCCAGGTAGAGAAAGAGAAGGCAAGGGCAGGGCCTACCAAAGAGGGGCTGAGGCAAGGAGGAGGGAAGGTGGCTGTGGTCATGGCTGGGTGGGAAGGAGGGCGTAGGAGGCGGGGCTGTGGTGCTGAACTAGGAGGAGGCAGCCATGGGGTTCTGGTCTCCTGGCTTTCATTTCCTTTTCTTTCTCGAAGCATGTTCCAGGCAGTCCACCCACCCCCCATTTCTGCCTGTGCCCCCATCCTTTGTCATCACCCAGTCTCTCTATTAGTGCCTGCTCACCCTCAAGCCCGTCTTTGCTTGTCTTGTGCCCGCAGGTGTCCCCGACAAGAACCTGGTGTGAGTGGGGTGTCTACAGTAAGCTTGCAGCCAGGACGAAACACGAATGCACTTGTGGGTCTGTGAGCGAAGCTGGTGACGTTCTCTGCAGGGCAGAGGCTCCCTGGTCTCCTTCCAAGGTTGGGCAGACCTCGCCTGCCTGGAGCTGGGTCCAGAGGCTGAGAAAGGCAAGGGAGGGTCTCAGCCCCAGCCTCACTGCAGGAACTTGTTGCACCCATGGAGACCTGAGAGGCAGGGCTGGGTCAAGGGCCAGGGCCTGGTGGAGAGGCAGGGCTCTGGCTGCCCCAGCCCTGCTCAGACATGCTGTTAGGCCTTGGGAGAGTCTCTTCCCCTCTCTGGGCCTCACCATCCCCACTGGATAAAGTGGGGACTATGGTGCTGGTCTTGAGATTGGCCCCAGTGGTGAGATGGGATGGAATTGCTGTCCCCACGACTCCACCAACCCACCATTCCCTGTCCACTGTTTTATTATTCATTTGATAAATATCTATTCAGTGCCCACTTGGTGACAGGAAGTAGTACGAGTATAGTCCTTGCTGTCTTGGTGCCAACCCTCTCTCCCATATGCCCATCTGTCTACCTGTCTCTGTATTCATCCTTCCTCTCAGTCTGTCAATCATTCGCCAATCTATTTTCCATACTCCCATCTATTTCCTCAGCCCTTCTCTCATCTACCCATCCATCCATCATCTATCCATATATCCACTCATCATCCATCCATCATCCATCCATCCACCCATCATCCATCATCTAGGCATCATCCATCATCCATTCATTCATCATCCATTCATTCATCCATCTATTATCCATTCATCCATCATTCATCTATCTATCATCCATCTAACATTCATCCATCATTAATCCATTCATCATCCATCTATCTATCATCCATCAATCATCCATCCATCATCATCCATCCTTCATCTATCCATCTATCTATTCATCATCTAGCTATTACTTTCTCTCCATCATCCATCCTCTATTCATCGATTCATCCCATCATCTATCCATCCTTCTATCCATACATCATCCATCTATCCACCATCCATCCATCCGTCTACCTATTCATCCATTCATCCATCTATCCGTCATCTGTCCATCCATCTACCCATCCATCAACCAACCATCCTCTATTCACTCATTCACTCACCCATTGATACACTCACTTACCCTTTCTCCCTCCCTCCATTCACCCACTCAGTTGCCCATTTGTTCCTTTCTTTCTCCTTCTACCCATCCATCTATCCACCCACTTATCCACTTACCTGCTCATCCATCCATCCATCCATCCATCCATCCATCCATCCATCCCTCTTTCCACTCGTCCTTCCGTTTCTCCCTCCCTTCCTCTCTCCATCCATCCATTTACTCACCCAACTACCCACCTACTTATTCAATGACAATCAAGACTTGCTTCATGCTGGACTCAGGGCTGGGAATGGGGGTGATAGAAATGAAGTAGACCTGGTTCCTGCCCTTGTAGACCCTTTAGCCTGTGGGAGAGGTGTCTGTGGACTTCCTTACTGCTTACAGCATAGGAGATATGCTTGTGGTGTCTGCACAGGTTTGGAGGCATTCAGGCCACTTGGCTTTCAATGGAGCCTGGGCTGGGCCTGGCCAAGCTGCTGTGCAGGGGAGGATACCATGATGGACAGTGCTCCCCTCAGTGGGCAGTGACTCTGGTTTGCTGTGTTGTCTGTTGGGGCTGCATTTGAGAGTGTGTCCTGGAACGTGACCCATCTCCTGGGAGCCCAGCTGACCCTGAGGGCTTGGAGCGGCCCTGAGAAATGACCCCATGGTTCAGGTGAGTGTGGAGAGAGCTGTACCCAGGGTTGCCCAGGGAGTCCAGCCACTGGTCCTATCCTCTCCCCCGGGAGGCTGATAGCTGCCTGCTGTTTTCCATTTGGGACAGATGGACCCTGTCCCCAAAGGGTCCTTTGCCAGGTCGCCAGAGCTATGGGGGCATCTGCCTCCCTGCCTGCTGCAGAGCTCTGTGTAGAGCTGGACCCGAGAAGTGGCATCTGGAGGGCCATGTCTGTTGAGAGGGTGGGATATTGGCGTCTGGCAGACCCAAGTCTGGCTCTGGTACCCTTGCTGGCAAGGCCCTCAGCCTTCCTTAGCCTCATTTTTCTTGTCCATAAAGTGGGAATGGCTGTGCTGGAGTCTGTGTTTAAGCAGCCCTAGGCGGCCTGGAGCACACAGCGCATGCGTGCGTGAGAAGGGCTGCCTGGGGGTCTCGGGGAGGCTCTGGTGCTGGGCTCCAGGAAGCTTGGGGACTTGGGCTTAGCAAGTCACTCTTGGGGGTGCCTTGGGCAACTCTGTTGCTCTCCTAGACCTATAGGATTGATCTGTGGTGTCTACACCTGCACCTACATACAGGGATGGCATAGTCCTCCGGACCAAACGCATCCGATGAGGAAACGCTTTTCAGTGAGAGAACAGCAGCAGCAGGAACAAGCGTCTGTTATGTAGACCTGGCTGTCCCCGATTCTCCCCAGACACGGAGTGGCAGAGGTGTCCTTCTCTTTCTGGCGAGGTTTCAGGGTAGAAGCATCGTGCTCGGGGTCCTGCGGCCGGTGGGTGGTCCCTGTGCTTCTTGCATTGGGATTTGCTGTCCCTGAGCTGCCCATCATCGTTTTCTGGGTACCTGAGATGCAGGATGGTGAGTTGGGTGTGGTCTGGACACAGGCTGAGCAGGTCAGGGCACTGGGAGCTGGCCTGGCACCAGCTGCTGGGCTGGTGACCAACCACGCGGAGCCCTCCGGAAAGCGGTGGGGAGCTTCGCACCAGCCGTCTCCAGGTGATTTGTGGGGAAGCCAATGTGTGGCTGTGTCCTGAATCACACTGGGGGTGTTGCACATGCCCGCCAACAGCCTTGTTCCTAAATTATCTTTTATGATCGCCAGCAAATCTGCGGGTAGGGGGGCATTTGTACCCAAACCCAGCCGTTATTTGTGGCGGCAGACTCGGCATTAATTATTGATGTGCTCGGCCACCTCCAGTTAAAATTCATGGTCCAGCCACTCTGCAAATATTGATTCTGACCCAAGTTGATGTTTTCCCCTTAACATTATTATAATGAGGGATAAAAATCAAATTGCCTTCACTGAAACTCAATCATTCTTCTGCGCCATTCCTCATCGATCTCTCTTTCCCCAGGTTTTACCATAAATTATTCTATTCAATTAAGTAAACTCACACATAATGGCATTATGCAAACTGAATAATTTATTGACTATGTTTGGCAAAAGGCTGGTTTGGGGTGGGCTGGGGAAGGGAGGGGGTTTGGTCCCCCATGTTCCCAGGGCTGGTGGGACTGGGCAGGGGCTGCAGTGGGGGTGGGGGTAGGGGTGAGGGTCGGCTGGAGGCCGTGGGGGTGTCTGGGCTGGGTGTGGTCCCCCTGCCCATCTGCCGACCGTCCAGCCTTGGCCTCAGCCTCATGCCTGATACCAAAATCTGCCTTCGTCTGCTTGGGCCTTCGTAACGAATGCGCAGACGGGGTGGCTGAAACAGCGGACCTTTGCGGCTCATAGTTCTGGAAACTGGAAGTCTGAGCTCAAAGTGCTGGCGGGTTGGTGTCTGCTGAGGCCTGTCTTCTGGGTGTGCAGACAGCACCTCCACGCGGTGTCCTCACAGGACCTTCCCTCTGTGCACTCATGTGACCCTGGTGTCCACGTCTTCTTCTAAGGACACCAGCCGGATTGGATTGGGGCCCATGAACAGCCTCATTTTAATTTAGTCACCCTTTTAAAGGACCTGTCTCCAAATACAGCTCCGTTGGAGGTACTGGGAATTAGGGCTTCAGCATATGGATCTCAGGGGACAGCATCCTTGTGGCTCAGCCTCTGACTGGCCCAATGTCCAGGTCCAGCTGGTCTTCTAGCTCCCGCTGGAGACTGCAGTGGTGCCCCTCTGCCCTGGGGCCTACCTCCCTCGCCCCTCCTGCCCTGCTGACCCAGCCTGGGTCCTTTTGGTGCTCTGCTAGGAGCAGGTGAACAAGGGGCAGGCCAGCCCTCACAATCCTGGGCTCCTCGATTTTCCAGGGTTTGGTGATGCAGCTGGCAGCCTGACCCAGCTTAGCCCATGGGTGAGGCACTCAGACCCGCCAAGCCTTAATTTAAACCCAGTTCCAGCAAATGCCACTCTTTGGTTTCTGACCTGAAGCGACAGGTGCAGAGGGTACACAGCAGTGGCTGTGGCTGGAAGGGACGGTTTTGAAGACAGCAGGGAAGGCCAGCATGTTGTTCAGGAGCGTGGTGCAGACTGATCCTGGATGCCTCCCGCCCCAGCCTGCCATACTCAGGGCCAGCCCCGAGATGTCACCAAGAAAAGGTGTGTCCACTGGTCTCAGCATGAGCAAAACGGTGGGATATTGTTACAAAAAGTTCTTGCTTCCAACCAAAATGCTTAAGAGTCCCTCGTGCTAAGCTCTGGCATGTTCCTGGAAAATTTGCATTTGGAGAGCATCTTAGGCAAGGATATGGGAGGTGGGGGGAGGTAAGCATGCTTGAAACGCCTGCTCCTGCTGCCAGTACCTCAAGCACTCAGCAAGCAGCAGCTCCCGAGGTTCAGGTGGGGCAGCCTTGTTCTAAGGGCTTTACGAGAGCAGGTGCACCTGTTCCCTGGGCACGGCTGGGGGATGCAGGCAGGTTCACAGCCCAGGGGCCTTCCCCTGGTAATGCTTTAACTGCTGTGCCCTCCTTCCTCCTTCTGGGTATGTGTTGGCAAGACAAATACTTCAAAGTGCTCCTTGTGGGTGTAAAATGGTCACCTGAGCGGGAGGCCTCTTGATTCCCGCAGGGGCTATAACCAGCCCTGTCCTGTCTGCAGTGGGTACGTGGAGGGTGCTCTGGGAATAGCCACTCACTGGGAGAGAATGGCCTCGGGCCATATATCTGAGCAGAGTCAGCATCCTCAGAGGGCCATGGGCTGCCAGAGTGGTGCTGTGGGTACACTGGGGGTGGCCACCCAGGGACCCTTCCCCCAGCCCCCTGTCTGATCTGCACTGTCACAATGACCTCTCAAAGGCCCAGCTCTGACTGCAGCCCTCCCTTGCTCATACACTTTCCATGGCTCCCTACTCCTTAGGCCTTCCCAGCCTGAATTCCCGCCTTTCCCCTTCCTTCCCAAACCTTGCTGTGTTGGTTTGCCCTTGTCGAGCTGCTGTGACAAGGTTTACTACAGGCTGGGTGGTTTAAACAACAGAAATACATTTCCTGACAATCTTGGAAGCTGAAAGTCTGAGATCAACCCTTCGGCAGCTTTGGTTTCCCGGGTCTCTCTCCCTGGTTCCTAGAGGGCCGCCTTCTCTGCGTGTCCTCCTATGGGCTTCTCTCTGTGCCCATGTCCTAATTTACCATTCTTTTTTGAGACAGAGTCTCGCTCTGTTGCCCAGGCTGGAGTGTGGTGGCATGGTCTTGGCTCACTGCAACCTCCGCCTCCCAGGTTCATGTGATTCTCCTGCCTCAGCCTCCCAAGTAGCTGGGATTACAGGCACGCGCCACTGTGATGTGCCACCATGCCTGGCTAATTTTTGTATTTTTAGTAGAGATGGGTTTCACCATGTTGGCCAGGCTGGTCTCGAACTCCTGACCTTGTGATCCACCTGCCTCAACCTCCCAAAGTACTGGGATTCCAGGTGTGAGCCACCACGCCTGGCCCTAATGTCCCGTTTTTATAAGGACACCTGTCAGATTGCATAAGGACCCATCCTAATGACCTCATTTTAACCCATTTCCTCTTTAAAGACCCCCATCTCCAAATATAGTTCCATTCACAGCTTCTGGGGGTTTCAACATGTAAATTTTGGTGGTGGGGGTGTTACAACTCAGCCCATGACACTTGGGCTGCCTAGGGACGTGGGACGGGAAGGGGGGCAGCAGGAGATGGTTCTGATTGGAGCTCTTGGTGCTTGTATGGGGAAACGGAGGCTGGAGGAGGGAAACCAGGG
The DNA here is from genome assembly GCF_009764315.1 of Trachypithecus francoisi. Classification (NCBI taxonomy): domain Eukaryota; kingdom Metazoa; phylum Chordata; class Mammalia; order Primates; family Cercopithecidae; genus Trachypithecus; species Trachypithecus francoisi. The sequence goes on along the minus strand of NW_022681468.1, from coordinate 2,383,585 downwards.
CACTCTGGGGCAGGCCTGGAACAGTTCTGGGTCACCTCATACCCACTGATGTTTGGGACTAGAGAGACCCACCTGCGATCTTTGGGGGCCCTGGCCAGATGACCCTGTGATGCTGGAGAAGCAAGTGAGAGACTGTGGGTCATGCCTGCAGGCTGCTCAGAGGAGGTGGCTCCCGGGCTGAGTCTAGCCAGGAGTCCTTGCCAGGACAGAAGGGGCAGGCTCTGTAGCTGGAGAGGCCAGCAGGCCAGGGGCGGGCGACGAGGGACCCTGATGTGCTGGGGACTGAGAGGCCTGGCTGTGGGCTGGGGGCCCGTAGAGCCGACTGGTGGACTATGGGCGTATGGGCTGCCTGAGCAGGGGCTGATCTGGCCTGACAGTGAGCAGGGTGGCCTGGCCTGGGTCGGGAACAGGCAGGAGAGCCTGCTATGGACCTCGGGGCACCAATTAGAGAGGAGAGAAAGGGCTGGGTGGGAATCTTTGAAGGGTTCTCTGACCTGGCTGGTGAAGCTGATGGGGTGGGGGGATGGGAGAGTGCCACTCTCGGCTCCAGGCCAGGATGGGGGCCCGGGTGGGAGACCCAGAGAGATGCTGCTGGCGGAAGGGTGAGGCAGGGCTCCGGAAGAGTGTGTGGGACTGGGCGTGGCCGGGGACGGCCTGGCAGGAACAGATGGCCTGCATGGGGGTGTGGAGAGGTGAGTGGGGAACAGGGGCCTGAGGGTGTGCGAGGAGGTCGTGGAGGGGGCAGCCTGGCCCGTTGGGTGGAGCGAGGGTCCAGGGTTCCTGGAAGCCGTGATGCAGATGCAGATCTGAAAGTCTCCCCTGCCTGGTCCTTGGTATTAGGAGGAAGGCTGGAGGAGTCACTGGTTCTGGTGCCATCCAGTCGGGAGGGACATCAGCCTGCAGGGCAACAGGTTGGTGGACGTGGGCGTGGCCAGGGGGCTGGCCCATATCACAGCCCCTCCTCCTGGGTGTGGGGCTGGCCAGCAGCTCAGTGGGCACGGCTGGCTCACTTGTGGGCCCAGGGCTCTGGGGGCAGTCCCAGAGGACCCAGGGTGGACTTCCAGGGCAAAGGAAGTCATTCCCGGCAATCCAGCCCTTAAGTGAATTTCACAGGTGGACCAATGGAGCCATGCCCAGCCTGTCAACAGCCAGCCTCCTTTCCTCAAACCTTGGACCCTGCCTCCTTGCCAGGAAGTCTGGCTTTTGTCCTCCTTAGGGGGGCAGGTGTCCCAGGGGGCACAATCTGGGAGGTGACTCAGGAGAACCTCCTGGCCAGAGATACCATGAAAGAAAAATGGATCTTGGACCATCTTGGTTTTTCCATTAAATCTTGTTCATTTTCATTTCTGACACTCCTGTAAGCCACAGATAGAAACAGGACATTTGCATCGGGAGAAGTCAACGGCACCGAGCAGCTCTTCTTCCTAAAGATAATACAAGGCTCCTGAGTGTGCCGTGTGCCCAGGGCTTACCATTTTTCTATGGAGGTTAAACGTTCAAAGCCAGCATAGGGCTTTCCCCTCTTCTTCTGCCAACAATTAGAGACAGATTAAATTTAAAAGACATGTAATTTGTCAGGTTGTCGTGAGCATGAATGGAGGATAAATTATGCTCGTGAAGGGGAACGGGTGGCCTTTGTGTGCGTGCGGGGCTGTGTGGGGCCGTGTGGGGCCGTGTGGAGCTGTGCAGGGCTGTGTGGGGCTGTACCAGGCCGTGTGGGGCCGTGGGGGCTGTGTGGGGCTGTGTGGCGCTATGTGGGGCCGTGCGGGGCCATGCGGAGCTGTACCAGGCCATGTGGGGTTGTGTGAGGCTGCGTGGGGCTGTGCAGAACTGTGTGGGGCTGTACCAGACCTTGTGGGGCTGTGCAGGGCTGTGTGGGGCCGTGTGGAGCTGTACCGGGCCATGTGGGGTTGTGTGAGGCTGTGTGGGGCCATGCAGAGCTGTGTGGGGCTGTACGAGACCTTGTGGGGCTGTGCAGGGCTGTGTGGGGCCGTGTGGGGCCGTGCGGGGCTGTGTGGGGCTGTACCAGGCCGTGCGGGGCTGTGTGGGGCTGTGTGGGGCCATGCGGAGCTGTACCAGGCCATGTGGGGTTGTGTGAGGCTGTGTGGGGCTGTGCAGAGCTGTGTGGGGCTGTACCAGACCTTGTGGGGCTGTGCAGGGCTGTGTGGGGCCGTGTGGAGCTGTACCGGGCCATGTGGGGTTGTGTGAGGCTGTGTGGGGCCATGCAGAGCTGTGTGGGGCTGTACGAGACCTTGTGGGGCTGTGCAGGGCTGTGTGGGGCCGTGTGGGGCCGTGCGGGGCTGTGTGGGGCTGTACCAGGCCGTGCGGGGCTGTGTGGGGCTGTGTGGGGCCATGCAGGGCCATGCGGAGCTGTACCGGGCCATGTGGGGCTGTGTGGGGCTGGCCATGGTGCCATGGATAGTTCAGTACCCTCACTCTGCCTGGATGCTCTGCGGCCACCACAGGATCATCAGTTGCCTGTGTGGTACCTCCTTTGTGGGTGTGTTGGGGGTGCTGCTCACAAAACCACTGGGTAAGGCAGCGAGGGCTCCAGGGGTGCCCAGCCATCGGCCCCCATGTGGAGACCCACAAGGGAGGGGAATCCTGCAGGTCATGCAGGTGGGGGCCAGGGTGGGATGTGAGCAACTCGCCTGACTTCTTCTGTCCTGTGTCCTGGCAAGCGGGGCATCTGGCTCTACCTGCTGACCACATGCACATGTGTGTGTGGACTGGAGAGGGCTGTTTTTCCCAGGAAGGGCTCTGCTCTTGGTTGATCTGGTTCGGGGCGGCTCTCTCGGGGCCTGCGGTGTGGTCCCTGGGTTCGTCCTCTGGGACCATGGCAGATGTCAACTCCTTCAGCAGCAGAATGGAGGCTTTGGGGACAGTCTTCCACAGCTTGCTCAAGTGATTTTTAGAGAGTTAATGATGGCCTCCAGGAGGAGGGGGTGGGGGGCAGCATGGGGTGCAGAGGATAGAAGGGTGGGTGGCTGAGCCCTAAGACAATAGCTGTGGGTCAGGTAGGAGGGTCCTGTGGGGGCCCTTACAGAGGGATGAATGGGCCTGTGAGAGGGGGCTGGGAGTCCTGGGCTTCCCACTGGGAATAGGGGGCTAGGGTGTCCTTTGGGGGCCTGGAACAGGGGTAGTGAGGGGTAGGAGCTCCTCAAAGCCTGGGCAAGGGCCTCTCTTCTGGGGTGCTCCCCACCCCCGTTCTCACCTGGTTCCCCTAAAGTGGAGTCTGGGACAAAGGCTTTCGTGCTGTCTGGGCAACCATCCCCGGCAGGTGTCAGAGCCTGGTATGCCACCAGGCAGGAAGGAGGCCAGGGCAGGGAGGCCCTCGTGTCTCAGCCTCCCCACAAATGGTGGGGGCTCCATTCCCAGGATGCCTGTGGAGCCTCCAAGAGGCCCCATACCCTGCACTGCCACCTCCGGGGAGAGCAGGCAAAGCCCACATCTGGCAGCGCCTAGGTCCCATGTGTGGAGGTTCCACGGACGCCAGTGACGCCGCTTCTGGGACAACAGAAAGGCTCTGAGGGTCTGAAGGTCACAGGTGCAGGCTCCAGAGCAGGGTGATGGACCCCACCCCTAATGCACCCTTCCCCCACCTGCTCTGGGCCCTCCGCACCCTTGGGAGAGACCCCTGGGCCTGCCCTGTTCTGGACATGCCAATTAGAGCCTCTTAGCAGAGGCCTGGCCAGGCTCGGGCACCTGGGCACCCTCTGGGGATGGGGATGTGGATTAGGGCCTGTGTCCAGCCTGATCTTGGTAGGGGCATCAGCTGGTGGGCGTTCTGTGTCCTGGCAGCAGGGCCCGCCTGTGCCTGGGGCCTCCAATTACAGACCCCTCGGGAAGGAGGCAGAGGGAGTGTGGGGCACCCCAGGCCTTTGCCTCAGAAAAGCACCCCAGCTCCCTGGCTGCGCCCCAGTTGAGTCTGAGCCTGAGCCTGGGTGCAGCCGCAGTGCCTCCAGCGGGTGGGGGCATGGCCGGGCTCCGTGCAGCCCCAGTTGAGTCTGAGCCTGAGCCTGGGTGCAGCTGCAGTGCATCCAGCGGGTGGGGGCATGGCCGGGCTCCGTGCAGCCCCGTGTGTGCCTGGCCTTGGTGGCTGTGGCTTCCTTGGTGCCACAAGGCCTGGGCTAGAGCTGGCCCCTCCTGGCTGGTGCCTCCGAGGAGCCACTCTGGGTGCTTCATGGGTGGTTACCTCCAACTGGACATGCCAGGCAGGGTGTCCCTGATAGGGTTCCGGGACATGAGTGGCACCCTGGGACTGCTGCAGCCAAGGCTGTTGGCACTGCAGGCAGCTGGGGCCTGTTTGCGCGCTGGCCGGGCCCTCTGTGGAAGACCCAGGAGCGGGTTCATCTCAGTCCTCACCTTGTGCTGTAGAGATGAGCACTCCAGGGAGGGGAAACTGAGGCCAAGGGGCCCAGCAAGTGCAGAGAGGGGGTCTTTTCCAGCCATGGGCCCTGCCAACCCCTACAGGTGCTGCCAGAGACGAGGTGTGGAGCCCCCGCCACCCCCCTTTTCTGCCTCAGTCCATGTGCCCCAGATACAGGACTCTGCAGGACAGGCCCTGACTGTGAGGCCCCAGCTGCTCTGTGGTTCCTGTCTGGCCTTGGGTGTCACTGAGCTTCAGGGGTGCATCTGTCCTCAGAGAAGCAGGAGCGGAGCCACAGGAGGTGAAGGTGGAGAAAGAGTGTTGAGGCGGTGGGGACTGTGGCTGCTCCGTCTCCTGCCCTGGACAGAGAGTTCCAGGCACCTCGCTGACACCGGCCCCGCAGCCCCCAGCCCCACCTGGCCCACCACCTCTGCACTAGGGGTCTCCGAGTGATTCTTTTCTCCAGTGAAGAGTGGAAACCAGCTGCTGTTCGGATTTCTTCTCTGAACTGATTCCTTCACTGTTTCCTCCCAGAGCCCAGGCCCTCTCCCTGGCTGTTACGTGTTTAGTTTGGACAGACTCTGGGATGTGTGCAGCCGGTAGAGGGGACACGGATGCAGCTTCCTCTGAGCTGGCTTTGAGGCTTCCTGGGTGGGTTCAGCGGGCTCCTGGGGTCCCTGAGGCAGAGATGCCTGCCCGCCTTCTGCCAGGCTGGTGGCACAGCTGGCCCTCACCCAGCGGGCGGCACGTGTGTGGTTTCAGACAGAAGTGTGGCAGGTGTGGGTTTTATGGGGAGCACTTCCGTGTCCTCTTCCTGCTGTGCTTGAGCCGTGGGGAGCTGCTGCTGGCCCTTCATGAGTCTCTGGGCTGAGGCGGGCAGTTCCTCCGCCAGCATGGAGCCGTGCTGGTGAGAGCCTGGTGAATGCCAAACAGCTTGGCACCCAGCCCGACTGTTAAGGTTCTCATCTGCATCAGGCGGCCCAGCGCCGGCTTGTCCAGCCCTCCCGATGGCCGTCCTGGGGGTGCTTGGCATCACCTGCATGGAGGCAGATTGTCACGCTCGGCTGCTCCCCAGCTCCAGGGGGCTTTTACGACTGGCATCAGGTCCTGCTAATTACTCGCAGGGACACATGTGTGCCGGGTGTGTGTGGGAGCGTGCATGGGAGCATGTGTGGGAACATGCGTGGGATCGTGCATTTGAGCTGGATGAGGACTGACCAACAGCTCTTGGTTAGATGGGGCAGATGGGTCACCTTGCAGCTTAGGATACTCCTGTCTGTAGGACACGCCTGCAGACAGAGATGGGCAAGGTGCCTGTGGGCTGGTCCCTGGGTGGGGGTTAGTAGAACAGGAAACTGGGGGTGCCCGGGCTTTGGGGAGCATGTGGGGTGGGGATGGGGTTACAAGATGCTGCACAGATGATGCTGGCAAAAAGGCAAGAGTAACACATGACACGAGAGAGGGCAGAGAAAGTTCTAGAAAGAGAAAGCAGAGGTTACTTTCAGCTAGGAGAACCAGAGAAGGCCTGGAAGAGATGTGCTATGGCTTTGCAAACCCACCTTTGGCACCTTTGTGCCCAGGAGGCTTGTAGGAGGCAGAGGCGCCAGTAGGGTCAGAGGCCAGAGGAGGACAAGGGTGTGTTCCTGTCTCCGCCTCCTCAGCTCCCTCCCTGGCCTCCACGTCCTGGCTCTCCAGCCCTCCCGACTCCTGCAGGTTCATCCATGGGGTGCAGCCCCTTTCCTGTCGGTGCCTGGGTCACAGCCCACCAGAGAGCTCCCATGTCTAAAGCCAGCAGCAGGAGTCTGGGGCTACAGGAAGCGCAGCTATGTTTAGGGATTAGCGAACATTGCCAGCACCTGCTTGGGTTGTGATTCCTGGCCATGCCACACCTAGTGGTGGCAGTGGGTGCCGGGGCCTTTCCATGGGCCCCTTTGTTCTGTCCCACAGGGCTGTGGGCAGGAGAGTAGCCAGGACGATGCAGTTTGGTGCATTGAAGCTGCTATCAGAAGAGAGCTCCTGATGGAAAGTGCTGGGGATGCCTTGCAGGCTGGCCTTACGGGGCCACAGCAGGGAGGTCATGAGGGATAAGCTCCCTGTCGTAGTGGGGAGTTCTCTGGTTAGTCTCTTTCCTCCTCATGCCCATCCTCTCTCCCTCCCTTCCTTGCTGCCTTCCTTTATTCCATTGAGCCATCCTATCTTACATTATTCATCCACCCATGCATCCATTCATCCATGCATTCATTCATCCATGCATCCATCCACCCACCTATCCCTGCAGCCATGCATCCATTCATCCTCCATCCATCCATCCATGCATCCATCCATCCATCCATTCACCCGTGCGTCCATCCATCCATCCATACATCCATCTATGCATCCATCCATCCATCCATCCATCCATCCATCCATCCACCCATCCATGCATCCATCTGCCCATCTATCCATCCATCCATCCATGCATCCACCTACCTATCTGTTCATCCATCCATGCATGCATCCATCCACCTATCTGTTCATCCATCCTTCCATGCAACCATCCATCCATGCATCTATCCATCCATGCATTCATTCATCCATGCATCCATCCATCCACCCACCTATCCATGCATCCATCCATCCATGCATCCTCCATCCATCCACCCATGCATCCACCTATCCATCCATCCATCCATCCATCCATCCATCCATCCTTCTATCCATCTATCCACCCACATATCCATGCATCCTCCATCCATCCATCCATCCATCCATCCATGCATCCATCCATCCATCTACCTATCTGTTCATCCATCCTTCCATGCATCCATCCATCCATGTATCCATCCATCCATCCATGCATCCATCCATCCATCCATGCATCCATCCATCCATCCACCTATCTGTTCATCCATCCTTCCATGCAACCATCCATCCATGCATCCATCCACCTATCTGTTCATCCATCCTTCCATGCAACCATCCATCCATGCATCCATCCACCTATCTGTTCATCCATCCATCCATGCATCCATGCATCCATCCATCCATCCACCTATCTGTTCATCCATCTTTCCATGCACCCATCCATCCTTGCATCCATCCACCTATCTGTTCATCCATCCATCCATGCATCCATGCATCCATCCATCCATCCATCCCTCCATCCATCCATCCCTCCATCCATCTTTCCTTCCTTTCATATCCATCCACTTAGTCATCCTTCTTTTCACCTGTTACCTCTTTCAACAAAACCATGCCCAGTTTAGGTCCTAGCCCATGGGGTCACTAGCTCATGTAGGCCATTATGGTCCAGAGTGTTGTGGGCCCTTAGAGGGGGAGAACAGGAGCTGGGAAGGTCTGGAGGGGGCCCCAGTGCAGCTCGGAGCCCGGATGTCTGCCCTGGGTGGACACAGGAAGGACTGGGTCTGGTGTTTTGAGGGTTGACGGGCAGTGAGCCAGCCGCGGCAGGGCATCCTGGGGTGAGGGTGTCTGGGGAGGAGAGTGGCAGTGTAGAGGGTGAGGGAGAGGTGACCTGAGGGACATTGTCCTGTGCTGAGATGTCCTCTGCTTGCGGGGAAGGCCAAGCCATGGGTGCAGCACCTTGGATCCTGGAGGGTCCTGGATGCATCTGGTCGTGGACTCATCTTGGTGCTTGCTGGCACCCTCCCCAGGTGTCATGTCGCATCTGCCCTATATTTGCGGGTGATTATGACCCTTTCATGGGCGGGGCAGCATGATTGGGGCAGGTCTCTTGGCTCCCTTCCCTGGCGTGACCCTCCATCTTTCTTTGTTAGTTCTGACATTTAATCATTTTTGTTCTACAGAGAGTGGATAAGGGCTCTCTGCCACTGTCCGGGAGGGCTGGGGCTGAGTGAGAGCTGAGGGCTGGCATCTAGGAGGAGGGAGACATGACGCTGACGGCCCTACATTGCTGCTTCCTCCAGCTGACTCTACTGCCCTGACTTGTGAGTGTCGAGGGCTTTCCCGGGAGCTGCTGGGACTAGAGAGGCGAGATCAGTGGGTGGGTGGGCCTGGCCTCTCAGCTGGCCCAGGCCCCTCACCTGCTCAAGCCCCCGGTGAGTGGAGTCCCTGAGCTGGGTGTCTTCATTCTCCCTTCCTGACCATGAGCTTGCCTGCCCAGCATAGTGAGTGCAGGGCTGGAAGCTGGGGGTAGAAACTCGAGCTCTGTGCCCTAGGCTGCAGTGGCCTGCAAGCCCTGGCACCTCCAGGCCCCAATTGCGACTGCACAGCCTGAGCCTGGGACGCCATCTCGGGCCTTGCAGGACTGGGTCACTGCTGGTCACAGGGCGCTGTCCTGGTCAGAGTGACCCCCACATGATCTCTGTCCTCTTCACAGAAGGGTCTCCTGGAGAAAGCCCTGGAGCACAGGCTGGCACCAGCCCTGGCTCACTGCAGCCTTCAAGCCCCACTCTCTCCTCTCTGGGCCTCAGTTTCACCATCCATCCAGTGGTGACCAGTCAGTCACTGCCAGACCCCAAGCAGATCCATCCTGGGCCTGGGGAGTGGACCCTCCGGGGGCAGGGCTGGCCAGTGAGCAGAGAGCTGGAGGTGACATGGGCTCAGCACAGAGGACCATGTGGGGCCTGGGAGGAGCCATGAGAGCGGGCAGCCCTGCCTGTCCTCCAGATGAAAGTGAGGCCTGCAGCCTGAGAGGGAGGGAGGAGACGCTAATTATGCCCAGCGCCGGGCTCCCCAGGCAGCCTCAGCCACAGGATCAAACGCTGCCTTCCTCGGCCACACGCCCGGCAGTGCCAAGTCCAATTACAAGTCTAACCAGGGCTGGTGTGGACCTCATGGAAATTCAGCCATTAGACCCGCCTCCAGAAGCTCCTGATGGGCCTGCTGTGTGCGCATGTGTGTGCCCCTGTGCCTGCGTGCAAGTGTGCATGCACACGCCCGTGGATGGACACACACAGTGTAGTGTGTGTGCATGTGTGTGAAGGGAAGCAGGGTGAGGGGACTGCTCATTTAGGAGGAGAGGCCACAGAAGGCCAGGCCCCAGTCAGGCCGGGAGAAGGGGACCACATGCTTGGGAGACAGTGAGCCGGCAGGGCTGCTGCCTGCTGGACTGGGTGGAGCACTAGACCCTTTGCAGAGGAGGAGACTGCAGCTCAGGAACAGAGAAATCCCCTCCCCCCAGCTCCTGTGGCTGAGCTGCTGGCTCAGGGCCTTGGGGCTTCCTGGTGGACCCTCAGAAGAGGGGTCCCTGGGTGCTGGCCTTGGGTGCAGTTTCAGCCTGGATCATGGAGGGAAGTTGGCTCTGAGCATGCATGGGGACGGCTGGGCCTGGCAGAGGCTCTTTCACGGGTACATCCCAGCCTGTACCCCATCCTTTCTGGATGCTGGTCTCAGTCCTGTCCAAGCCCACCCCTCAGATCCATCTTCTCCCGGCCCTGAGACAACCCCATGTGGGCCTCTGCGTCTGCCCGACTAGCTGCAGCACAATGGTAATGAGGGCAGGTAACGAGGGCGCACAGTGTCGTGTGCCATCCATGTGGTACAGCCGGTCTGCCTCCCTGCTGCCTCGGCACCCAGGAAGCCAGGGTGAGCAGCTTGGGTGTCTGTGGGGTTCAGTTAGAGAAGCTCCTAAGTTCTCAGGAGTCCTGCTGGCCACTCTGGCACCTGGGGAGTCTGCAGGACAGCCCAGACCTCAGCACAGGGCTGCAGTCATTCGGGGGGACACTGTGAGGGTGGACCTCCCCCTTCTTTCCCACCTGCCCACCCTTCACCTGGCCAGGCCTCCTCCCAACGTGCGATGTCCTCCCAGCAGTTGCCTCTCCTGCTCCTGGGTCCTCACGTCCCCAGGCTCCCCTGCACCTCTGACACCCTCTCCCCTCCCCCTACCTCCGCAGGTAGGAGGTGAGACTCTGCTCCAGGGGCGGGGCTCAGACACTGGACCAGATTGAGGACTAGCTGAAACAGGGCCGAGGTGAAAGCAGCTTTCAATGAGACCCGCCACCAGTGGCCCATGGCAGTTTATCATTGCCATGGCAACACCCTGGAGTTACTACCCCTTTCTGTGGCAACGACCCAATGACTGCTACCCCATCCCTAGAAATTCCTGCACAAACCACCCCTTAATCTGCATGCCATTAAAAATGGGTATCAACATGACGGCGGAACTGTCCTGAGCTGCTGCTGTCTGCCTACGGGGTAGCCCTGCCCTGCAGGAGCAGTCGCGGAGCTGACACCGCCAGAGCTGTGACACTGCGGCATCAGGAAAGCTGTTTCTTCCACCACTGGCTTGCCCTTGCATTCTTTCCTGGGTGAAGCCAAGAACCCAGAGGGCTAAGCTCCGCTTTCAGGCTCACCTGCCTGCGTCACAACCATCAGGCCTGGAGAGCTGGGTCTCTTGAGACTAAACTGCCGTGAGATCCTACAGGAACCCTGCCTCTCCTCTGGGCTGAGCTGTTCTGCCTCAGTTTCCTCACCAACAAAATGGGGTGACCATCTTGAGGTGGCCCCTCTCGGTACTGCCAGCCTGTCTGCTCCCCACCCTCTTTGAGTGGACCTCAAGGCCCTCGTACAGCATCTGGGGGTTCACACTGCGTACGGCAGGGGTAGGGGGGTCACACACAGAGGTGCTAAATTGATGCAGGACATCCGCCCCAAAGACACGCTTGTGCTCCCTTTGGAGAGTCCTGCAGCCTTTGCCCTCTGTTCATCTGTCTGTTTGGGTCCTGGGGATGAGTCTAGGTGGCGGCCATCTCCGGGCATCCCCAGGTTGCTCTGCATGGGGAAAGGTGGGGAGGCTGCAGGGAACTGGACTCTCCTGGAGAGAGGCTGGGCCAGCGGCTGTGGGTGCTGGGGCTTGATGCGGTGCTCCCCAGCCTGGGTGGCCCCCTCTGCAGTGGATGGAGTCGGGGTCCTGGGGGCAGTGAGTCTGGGACCCCCTCTTGGGAAGTCAACCAGTCCCAGGAGGAGCTGATTTGGCCAACCTGGCCTCAACGGGGCCTCCGGGCACCGAAGGGGCCTCCGGGGAGTCTGTGACATGATGGAGGCCCCGAGTCGTGGCCCGCTCTGTCTGCTCGCGCCCCCTCCACCCATGGCTGGCTACGGTGGATGGTGATGCTCGTGTTACCACCGGGGGATCTCCATAGAAACCCAACACGGTCTAATCAGACACAAGTAAGTGCTTCCCAAATGCATTTTAATTACAGATCTGCTGAAATAAACGTCAAACTGAGGTTTCAATTGCTGTGTGTGTGAACCGAGTTGGCGCCTTCTTCTTTTCCAGCTATCAGTGTGCCTTTTGTGCTATTTTGTGTCAGGACCCAGCAGGACGGGGTGTCAGAGCCTCGGAGTTCCCAGGGAGTGTCTCCATCCCAGCCCAGAGGGGAAGCAGCACTGGGGCTCAGGGGCAGTGGTGGGGACCGTGGGGTGCAGAGGGAAGAACCTGGGATTCCGGGGGCAGGGCTGGGGAGGGATTGAGGAAGTGCCCAGCATTGCTGCTGGCACCAACAAGGTGTCCACGCATGAGGAGGGGCTGGGAAGAGTCAGCTGGTCCTTGCAGAAGGGGGCCCCTGGGAGGGGCCCACCCAGACAGACCAGGTGCCAAGTAGCATGGGGAGTCCTTGCAGCGTGGGTCTTGGGGGCGAGGCCTGGGCCACATTGCTGGGTGGGCCTTCAGCAGGGAGGAGCTGAGGGAGTCTCCTGAGGGGATTTCCTTCCTCCCTTACAAGAGACCTGGGGCCAGGGCATGACTGGCCACCCGAATTCACACCCAGGGTCCCTTCAGCTCAATCCGCCCATCACTCCTGCCTCTCAGAAACCCATGATGGGATTCTGATCCCCGCCAGAAGCTCGGAATGTGACAAATGAGCAGAAAGAAGATCCCGGGGTGTTGAAGGCAGAATTTATTGTGGAGAAATTGCTCTGCAACTATTGTAGGCTTTAGACATAGACTTTTCAGTACATAAATCCCGCGGCTCCAGCCTCACAGATAAGCCCGGCCCATCTGAGTGGAAGAAGTCACAGGTGACAAATGGAGGGTGGTGGCTGCTGCGCGTTTGCGCCTTAGGCGGGAGCTCAGGACAGGCCGAGAGCCCACAGCCGCGACTACAGTCTCAAGCCAGCTGGGTCTTCCACTCGCTGCCCAGCAGCACCTGAGCCCATCCAGTGCTCTGCTGCTTCTAAGAAAATGGACATCTGGGGTCAGCCTAGGCAGAGCCCAGGGAGGACGAAGGATGCAAAGCAGGAGGAAGAGGCTGGACATGGTGGCTCACGCCTGTAATCCCAGCACTGTGGGAGGCCGAGGTGGGTGGATCACCTGAGGTCAGGAGTTCGAGAGCAGCCTGGCCAACATGGAGAAACCCCATCTCTACTAAAAATTAGAAAAATTAGCCGAGTGTGGTGGCAGATGCCTGTAATCCCAGCTACTCTGGAGGCTGAGGCAGGAGAATTGCTTGAACCCGGAGGCAGAGCAGAGGTAGCAGTGAGCCAAGATCCTGCCACTGCACTCCAGCCTGGGCCGTAAGAGCAAGACTACATCTCAGAAATCAAACAAACAAACAAAGCAAAACAAACAAAACAAAAACATAAAAACCCAAGGTGGGAGGAAGAGCCGGCTGGCCAGGGTGGCCCTAGAGCCTGAGCCGGAGCCTGCGCTGCTCTTGCAGATAACTAGTTCTGTGATTGTGGGTGGGATATTTTGCTTCTCTTTGCCTCAGTTTCTTCATCTGTAAAGGGGCTGCATCTCTCTGTCCAAATTCAACGTTAGGTGCCGTTCTCCAAAAAGTGCACCCTGGGACCAGGATTCAAGGGCAAGCAGTGAATTTGAAGGGTGATTTGGGGTCACCGTCAGATAGAGGGGGGCAGAATGTGGAAGGGGTCAGCAATGACAGGGGCTTCGCCAGCGGGTCCCTGGGCAGGCAACAGTGCAGCCCCTCTTGGGGCCTCTGGGAGAGACCGAGAAACACACTGGCGTCATCCCACCTGAGGGAGTGAGTAACGTGCATTTAGCCCTCACGGGCTGGGGCTGCCCCTGGAGGGTGAGGACACTTCCGAGTGCCTGAGGCAGGGCGAGGTCATCATCGCACATGGGAAAGGCGGGGGCTGAGAGATTAGCATCGGAGCCACCTGTGTCGGCCATTGCAGCTGCTCCACACCACGGCAGCTGGAGAGCGCAGGTCCATGCACCCTGGGGTACCTGAGTGCAAGCCTGGAGCACACAGTCTCTGGCACAGCGGGCACTCCCCCAACCAGCCAGGCCCAGCTGGGACACAGCTAAGCCCTCAGGCTTCCAGGCCTCACCTGTGGTCAGAAGCCCCGGTGTTCTGACCTGAGAGATTCGACTCTGTTTTTATGAATATTGTCAGCACCACACTGTCAAGGGTAGACGGAGTCCCCAGATGGCCCCACGGTCTCCATCATGAACTCCTGAGGGGATGCTCTGCTCTGTGGGACAAGGACATTTGCAGATGTGGTAAAGGGAGACCGTCTGGGCGGCCCGACCTCATCACACCAGCCTGTGGAAGCCAGTGTTTTCTCTGGCTGGTGGGAGAGCAGAAGTCAGGGACTTGAAGCAGAAGGATTCCAGGTACCATTGCTGGCTGCAGTTGTGTGTGTATGGGGATGTGACAAGCAGCCCCCAGCTGCTGGGCCCCTAATAGCCAGTGAGAAAGCAGGACCTCCCCAATCCTCCCGCAGCTCAAGAAATGAAACTGGGCCGGGTGCGGTGGCTCAAGCCTGTAATCCCAGCACTCTGGGAGGCTGAGACAGGTGGATCACAAGGTCAGGAGATCGAGACCATCCTGGCGAACACGGTGAAACCCCGTCTCTACTAAAAAATACAAAAAAACTAGCTGGGCGAGGTGGTGGGCGCCTGTAGTCCCAGCTACTCCGGAGGCTGAGGCAGGAGAATGGCGTGAACCCAGGAGGCGGAGCTTGCAGTGAGCTGAGATCCAGCCACTGCACTCCAGCCTGGGCGACAGAGCAAGACTCCGTCTCAAAAAAAAAAAAAAAAAAAAAAAGAAATGAAACTCTGCCAATCACCTGGAGGATCCTGGATCAAGTGGCGTCCCCACGGAGCCTCCAGTGAGAACTCACCCCAGCTGACACCGATTCCGGGCTGAGCAGAGAACCCGGCTGTGCGGGATGTCCAGCCTGCAGGCGGGGAGCTCGTCCGTGCCCTGGTTTAAGACTCTAAGCCTGTGGCAGTTGTCACACAGCACAGGAGATGAACACGTGCCCCGATGTGGTGTTTTTCTGGAAAACACACCTTGCATTTGGCATTCTGTGGCTGCTGCAACCAATGATCACAAACAATGAGCAGGGACCATCCTCTCAACGCCCCAGGGTCCAGAGGTCTGAAATCCGTGTCCCTGGGCCACAGCCAAGGTGCCTGCAGGCCTCGCCCCCTCTGGGTGCTGCCGCCGGGGATCCTTCCCTGCCTCTCCTGGCCCCTGGTGGCTCCAGGTGTCCTTGGCGTGTGGCCCCATCCCTCCATCTCTGCCTCTGTCTTCTCACAGCTTCCTCTTCTATGTGCATGAAACCTCCCTCTGCCTCCTTTGCATAAGATACACACAGTTGCATTTAGGGTTCACCAGGATCACCCAGGCTAATCCAGGATCACCGCCCCATCCCAGCGTCCTTAACATTTGCAAACCCTCTTTACCAAATAAGGTCACACTCACAGGTCCTAAGGATGAGATCTGGTACCTTTAGGATCACCATTCAGCCTCAAAAATGATGGAATTCCTGCTGGGCGCAGTGGCTCATGCCTGTAATCCCATCACTTTGGGGGCCGATGCGGGTGGATCACCTAAGGTTAGAAGTTCAAGACCAGCCTGGCCAACATGGTGGAATCCTGTCTCTACTAAAACCACAAAAATTAACTGGGCGTGATAGCGGGTTCCTGTAGTCCCAGTTACTAGGGAAGCTGAGGCAGGAGAATCACTTGAACCTGGGAGGCAGAGGTTGCAGTGAACTAAGATTATGCTACTGCACTCCAGCCTGGGCAACAGAGTAAGAGTTCATCTCAAAAAAAAAAAAAAAAAAAAAAAAAAAAGGAATTCCTTCATTGATTTTCTTTGCAGAATAGTTAAATCTCTTCTAGTTTTCTTTTTTCTTTTTTTTTTGAGACGGAGTCTCGCTCTATCGCCGGGGCTGGAGTGCAGTGGCCGGATCTCAGCTCACTGCAAGCTCCGCCTCCCGGGTTCCCGCCATTCTCCTGCCTCAGCCTCCGGAGTAGCTGGGACTACAGGCGCCTGCCGCCTCGCCGGGCTAGATTTTTGTATTTTTTGTAGTAGAGACGGGATTTCACCATGTTACCCAGGATAGTCTCGATCTCCTGACCTCGTGATCCGCCCGTCTTGGCCTCCCAAAGTGCTGGGATTACAGGCTTGAGCCACCGCGCCCGGCCTCTTCTAGTTTTCTTTTTAAACATTCACTTCTCGCCACAGCCTTCATCAGTGTGATTTTCCCAGCATGCTCTTCAGTGAGTGATTGGTGAACACGCCCACCCATTCTGCAGAAGCTGGGCTCTCACCTGTGAACCTGAACTACTCAAGAAGACACATCAGGTTGTATTCAGGCACAGCTTTTACCAGGAAATTTTGATTGCTGTCAGTTTTTTTTTTTTTAGAAGGAGTCTTGCTCTGTCGCCCAGGGTAGAGTGCAGTGGTGAAATCTGGGGCTCACTGCATCCTCCACTTCCTGGGTTCACGCCATTCTACTGCCTCAGCCTCCCGAGTAGCTGGGACTACAGGCGCCCGCCACCACGCCGGCCAATTTTTTGTATTTTTAGTAGATACAGGGTTTCACTGTGTTAGCCAGGATGGTCTCAATCTCCTGAACTCGTGATCCACCCACCTCGGCCTCCCAAAGTGCTGGGATTAGAGGCGTGAGCCACCGCGCCTGGCCCTGCTTTCAGTTTTATTTCGTGTTAATTATTTCCACCAGAAGAGTCACTGTGATTGGGATGAAGGCGGGGCCGGTGGTTCTTGGTTCTGGCACAGACACATAGATGCTGCCTGGGTCAGCTGGGTGTGTAGGGGAGGTGAGTGTGGGGAGGTGAGTGTGTGGGGAGGTGAGTGTGTGTGGGGAGGTGTGTGGGGAGGTGAGTGTGTGGGGAGGTGAGTGTGGGGAGTGAGTGTGGGGAGGGAGTGAGTGTGTGGGGAGGTAAGTGTGTGGGGAGGTGAGTGTGGGGAGGTGGGTGTGTGGGGAGGTGAGTGTGTGGGGAGGTGTGTGGGGAGGTGAGTGTGTGGGGAGGTGAGTGTGTGGGGAGGTGAGTGTGGGGAGGTGAGTGTGTGGGGAGGTGAGTGTGTAGGGAGGTCGGTGTGGGGAGGTGGGTGTGTGGGGAGGTGAGTGTGTGGGGAGGTGAGTGTGGGGAGGTGAGTGTGTGGGGAGGTGAGTGTGGAGGTGAGTGTGGGGATGTGAGTGTGTGGGGAGGTGAGTGTGGGGAGGTGAGTGTGTGGGAGGTGAGTGTGTGGGGAGGTGAGTGTGGGGAGGTGAGTGTGGGGAGGTGAGTGGGGGAGGTGAGTGTGGGGAGGTGAGTGTGTGGGGAGGTGAGTGTGGGGAGGTGAGTGTGTGGGGAGGTGAGTGTGTGGGGAGGTGTGTCGGGAGGTGAGTGTGTGGGGAGGTGAGTGTGGGGAGGTGGGTGTGTGGGGAGGTGGTGTGTGGGGAGTGAGTGTGGGGAGGTGAGTGTGTGGGGAGGTGAGTGTGGGGAGGTGAGTGTGTGGGGAGGTGGCCGTGTGGGAGGTGGTGTGTGGGGAGGTGAGTGTGGGGAGGTGAGTGTGCGGGGAGGTGGGTGTGTGGGGAGGTGGGTGTGTGGGGAGTGAGTGTGTGGGAGGTGAGTGTGGGGAGGTGGGTGTGTGGGGAGGTGGTGTGTGGGGAGGTGAGGTGTGGGGAGGTGAGTGTGTGGGGAGGTGGTGTGTAGGGAGGTGAGTGTGGGGAGTGAGTGTGGGGAGGTGAGTGTGTGGGGAGGTGAGTGTGGGGAGGTGAGTGTGTGGGGAGGTGAGTGTGTGGGGAGGTGAGTGTGTGGGGAGGTGAGTGTGTAGGGAGATCGGTGTGGGGAGGTGAGTGTGTGGGGAGGTGAGTGTGTGGGGGAGGTGAGTGTGGGAAGGTGGGTGTGTGGGGAGGTGGTGGGTGGGGAGGTGTGGGGGGGAGGTGAGTGTGTGGGGAGGTGAGTGTGTGTGGGGAGGTGGTGTGGGGGAGGTGGAGTGTGGGGAGGTGTGTGGGGAGGTGAGTGTGTAGGGAGGTCGGTGTGGGGATGTGGGTGTGTGGGGAGGTGAGTGTGTGGGGAGGTGAGTTGTGGGGAGGTGAGTGTGTGGGGAGGTGAGTGTGGGGAGGTGAGTGTGGGGAGGTGAGTGTGTGGGGAGGTGAGAGTGTGTGGGGAGGTGAGTGTGGGGAGGTGAGTTGTGGGGAGGTGAGTGTGTGGGGAGGTGAGTGTGGGGAGGTGGGTGTGGGGAGGTGGGTGTGGGGAGGTGAGTGTGTGGGGAGGTGGGTGGGGTGGGGAGGTGAGTGTGTGGGGAGGTGAATGTGTGGGGAGGTGAGTGTGGGGGGTGAGGTGTGGGGGAGGTGTGTGGGGGGTGAGTGTGGGGAGGTGAGTGTGGGGGAGGTGAGTGTGTGGGGGAGGTGTGTGTGGGGAGGTGAGTGTGGGGAGGTGGGTGTGGGGAGGTGAGTGTGGGGAGGTGAGTGTGTGTGGGGAGGTGGGCGTGTGGGGAGGTGAGCGTGTGGGGAGGTGGTTGTGGGGAGGTGAGTGTGTGGGGAGGTGAGTGGTGTGGGGAGGTGAGTGTGGGGAGGTGAGTGTGGGGAGGTGAGTGTGTGGGGAGGTGAGTGGTGGGGAGGTGAGTGTGTCGGGAGGTGAGTGTGTCGGGAGGTGAGTGTGTGGGGAGGTGAGTGTGTGGGGAGGTGAGTGTGTGGGTTGGAGTGTCGGTGTGGGAGTTGTTTGTGTGGGGGAGGTGAGTGTGTAGGGAGGTGAGTGTGGGGAGGTGAGTGTGGGGAGGTGAGTGTGTGGGAGGTGAGTGTGGGGAGGTGAGTTGTAGGGAGGGAGTCGGTGTGGGGAGGTGAGTGTGTGGGGAGGTGAGTGTGTAGGGAGGTGAGTGTGGGGAGGTGGGTGTGTTGGGGGGTGAGTGGGTGGGGAGGTGTGGGGTGGAGATGAGGGTGTTGTGTGTGTGGTTGGGTGGATGAGTGAGTGTGTTTGTGAGGTAGTGTTTTGGGAGGTGAGTGTGGGGTGAGTGTGTAGGGAGGTGAGTGTGGGGAGGTGAGTGTGTGGGGAGGTGAGTGTGTAGGGAGGTCGTGTGGGCAGTGTGTGTGGGGATGTGAGTGTGTCGGGAGGTGAGTGTGGGGAAGTGAGTGTGGGGAGGTGTGGGTGTGTGGGGAGGTGGGTGTGTGGGGAGGTGAGTGTGTTGGGGGAGGTGAGTGTGTAGGGAGGTGAGTGTGGGGAGGTGGGTGTGTGGGGAGGTGAGTGGTGTGGGGAGGTGTGTGGGGAGGTGAGTGTGTGGGGAGGTGAGTGGTGGGGAGGTGGTGTGGGGAGGTGAGTGTGTGTGGAGGTGAGTGTGTGTTGAAGGAGGTCGGTTTGTGGGGGGTCAGTGTGTGGGGAGTGAGTGTGTAGGAGGTGAGTGTGGGGAGGTGAGGTGTGGGGAGGTGAGTGTGGGGAGGTTGAGTGTGGGAGGTGAGTGTGTGGGGAGGTTAGTGTGTGGGGAGGTGAGTGTGGGGAGGTGAGTGTTTGGGGTGGTGTGTGGGGTGTGAGTGTGGGGAGGTGAGTGTGTGGGAGGTGAGTGTGGGGAGGTGGTTGTGTGGGGGAGGTGAGTGTGTGGGGAGGTGTGTGTGTACGGTGGGTGAGTGTGGGGAGGTGGGTGTGTGGGTGTTGAGTGTGTGGGGAGGTGATGTGTAGGGAGGTGAGTGTGTGGGAGGAGTGTGGGGGAGAGGTGTGTGGGGAGGTGAGTGTGTGGGGAGGTGAGTGTGTGGGGAGGTGAGTGTGGGGAGGTGAGTGGGGGGAGTGATGTGTGTGGGAGGTGAGTGTGTCGGGAGGTGAGTGTGTGGGGAGTGAGTGTGTTGGGGGAGGTGAGTGTGGGGAGGTGGGTGTGTGGGGAGGTGAGTGTGTGGGGAGGTGAGTGTGTGGGGAGGTGAGTGTGGTGGGGTGAGTGTGGGGAGGTGGTGTGTGGGGAGGTGAGTGTGTGGGGAGGTGAGTGGTGTGGGGAGGTGAGTGTGGGGAGGTGGGTGTGTGGGGAGGTGAGTGTGTGGGGAGGTGAGTGTGTCGGGAGGTGAGTGTGGTGGGGAGGTGAGTGTGTCGGGAGGTGTGTGTTCGTGAGGTGAGTGTGTGGGGAGGTGAGTGTGTGGGGAGGTGAGTGTGGGGAGGTGAGTGTGGGGAGGTGAGTGTGTGGGAGGTGAGTGTGGGGAGGTGAGTGTGGTGGGGAGGTGAGTGTGTGGGGAGGTGAGTGTGTGGTGAGGTGGGGTGTGTGGGGAGGTGAGTGTGTGGGGAGGTGGGTGTGTGGGGAGGTGGGTGTGTGGGGAGGTGGGTGTGTGGGGGAGGTGAGTGTGTGGGGAGGTGTGTGTGGGGAGGTGTGTGGGGTGTGGGGAGGTGAGTGTGTGGGGAGGTGAGTGTGTCGGAGGTGAGTGTGTCGGGAGGTGAGTGTGTCGGAGGTTGTGTGTGTGGGGGAGGTGATGTGTGGGGAGGTGAGTGTGTGGGAGGTGAGTGTGTGGGGAGGTGGATGTGTGGGGATTGAGTGGTGTGGGGAGGTGAGTGTGGGGAGGTAGTGTGTGGGGAGGTGAGTGTGGGGAGGTGAGTGGTGGGAGGTGAGTGTGTGGGGAGGTGAGTGTGTGAGGAGGTGAGTGTGGGGGAGGTGGGTGTGTGGGGAGGTGGTGTGTGGGGGAGGTGAGTGTGGGGAGGTGGGTGTGTCGGGAGGTGACTGTGTGGGGGAGGTGAGTGTGTGGGGAGGTGGGTGTGTGGGGAAGGTTGTGGTGTGGGGAGGTGAGTGTGGGGAGGTGTGTGTGTGTGAGGTGAGTGGTGTGGGGAGGTGAGTGTGGGGAGGTGGGTGTGTGGGGAGTGAGTGTGGGGGAGGTGAGTTGTGTGGGGGAGGTGGTTGGTGTGGGGAGGTGGGTGTGTGGGGAGGTGAGTGTGGGGAGGTGAGGTGTGTGGGAGGTGAGTGTGGGAGGTGTGTGGGGAGGTGTTGTGTGTGGGGAGGTGGGTGTGTGGGGAGGTGGTGTGTGGGGAAGGGGATTGTGTGGGGGAGGTGAATGGTGGAAGGATGTGAATGTGAGGGGAAGTTAGTGGGAAATGCTGTGTTTTTTACCCCTCACACCTCCTGCCTGCCTGCTGTCTGCCTCTTAACACCTTCAAATGAACTGGAGGAAATGGCTGGCAAGGCCTGCAGGACACTGACCCTACCAGCCACGTGCTCCGGTGCACAGTGGATGGCGGGTATGGCAGATGGTGGGCTGTCCCCTTGGGAGCCCCTGCTCTCCTACCTCCTCATGTGGCCCGAGCTCCTCCCCAGCAAGTCCCCCAACCCCTCGGACGGTAGGTATAATAGGAAGGGGCCGTGCTGGGCTGGGGACCTGCTGGGTCTGTAATGACTTGAGAGAGACACTGATGTCAGCTGGAGGTGCCCAGGTCCACAGGCCAGGAGGGGTGATGGGGGGCATGGGTCCTCCACAGACGCTGCAGGCTGTCCCACAGGCACTGGGGCCTCAGGTGGGGGTGGACACGAAGGGCTTCCGTGGACTCAAGCCGCTGCCCCTTGGGGTGCCCGGGGCTCGGAGACCTGCCGTGAGCACGTACCCTATGCCCCAGTGAATTTCTGATTGCAGAAGACATCAGACATCCGACAGGGGCACTCAGCTCCCATCTGCAGCCGCCCCTTTTGTCAGGGGCCATCAGGGAGGGGCTGTGCATTCAAGGACGCAGAAGAAAGGTGGAGCTTTAGTCCTTTCAGCCACAAAACTCCCCCTCCTCGACGGAGGTGGAGGAGAGGAAAATACTAGTAGCCCTGGGGAGTTGGCAGCGGTGGAGAGGGCACGGAGGAGTGGGCCTTTCCCAGGTCACCTCGCCCTGGCTGGAGGCAGCTTCTCGCTTTAGAGCCTCCCTCATGTGGGGCAGTCGCGGCTCAGGAGCCAGTTCCCCGACTGCCCTCTCCCCGCTTAACTACTCTCTGGCTCTGGAGGACCCCGGGAGGTGCGGGATGCCCGCTGGGGACAACTGTACATGGAAGGTGACAGATTCCACCCCAAGGCCTCTCCCGGTCTAGACCTCCCCCATCACAGCAGCAGCCCCAGCTGGGCAGTGTCTGCATCCCAGCCTCTTCCTAAGCCTTTTACAAGTAGCAACACTTTTGAGCCTCAGAACATGTTCAGAAATAGTTACTAATATTATCCTCATTTTATATTAGAGAAACAGGCACAGGAGACTGAATAGTTCAGTATCTTGACTAAATATCTGAAGCTTCTGGAAGCTGGGATTTGAACAAAGACGTGAGGCTGCAGAGCTGCTCCCCGCCTGGCATGTGCAGCAGCGGCGTGGTGAGGTGGCCCTGGTCTGGGTGGCACTGCAGCGGTGTGGTGAGGTGGCCCAGGTCTGGGTGGCACTGCAGCAGTGTGGTGAGGTGGCCCTGGTCTGGGTGGCACTGCAGCGGTGTGGTGAGGTGGCCCAGGTCTGGGTGGCACTGCAGCAGTGTGGTGAGGTGGCCCTGGTCTGGGTGGCACTGCAGCGGTGTGGTGAGGTGGCCCAGGTCTGGGTGGCACTGCAGTGGTATGGTGAGGTGGCCCTGGTCTGGGTGGCACTGCAGCGGTGTGGTGAGGTGGCCCTGGTCTGGGTGGCACTGTGCTGGCACAGTGAGGTATCCCTGGTCCAGGTGGCACTGCGCTGGCACAGTGAGGTGTCCCTGGTCTGGGTGGCACTGCGCTGGCACAGTGAGGTGGCCCTGGTCTGGGTGGTTGCAGGCTGCCCGGCCCGGGGTGGACGAGGTCATATTGAGGTGGGGGCTGCCCAGGGCTCCCAGTGCCCCAGGCTGTGTATACAGTGACCTCACTGGTCTGGGGTGTCATCCAGGCAGGGGTTGCATATTATCTACGTTGGCTTCTTGGGGAAACCAAGTCTGTTGCTGGTCTGGTGCCTGCCTGCACCTCATGACAGGTTGGGTCTGGAACCCAGGCCTTTGGCTCCAGGTTCTCTGTGATCTGCCAGGATGTGGGAGTCAGGAGACAGGAGCAGAAGCAAGACCAGGTACCGATGAGGCAGAGACGGTCCCCTCTGTGGGGCCACGGTGAGCAGCTGGCAGAGGTGTCTGCTGGCCTGAACTCTCATCCTCCAGACTGGGCGAGGGCATGGAGAGGGCTCTCGGGGGCCCACTGAGAAGGACAGCGTGAACTCCCAGCCCTGGGCCCCCTGAAGTGAAGTGGGGGCTGCTATGCTCCCGTGCCGGGGGCTCTTCCCAAGCAAGGGGTGGTCATGAAGGGGCCCCCCTGGGTCCTGGGGGCTGTGGATGGACAGCCCAGAGCCCACATGCTGGCAGCGGTGATGATTTCTTTGCTCAGCCGTTTCTCCTCACCTTGGGTTGTCTTGGGGAATTAGCCTCGTAAACAAGCAGTTCTCACCCTCTCAGGGCTCAGGGCCCCTCCCTGTCCTTCCTGATTTCCGCTCAGCCCCGGGTAGGCCTGTCTGGGCCGGCGGCTGGTCCCCTGGAGCCTGTGCCTTGAAGGGCGGTGCAGAGGCCTGGCCTGTGTCTGTGGGGAAGGAGTGCAGGGGACTGTGCCTTTGGCTGAGGGTCAGAGGTCCAGCATTGTCCTGCTGGCTGGGGGAGCTGGGACAGGTCCTGGCTCCTTCCTGGGCCTCAGTTTTCACATCTTGTTCGATGCAGGGCTAGGTGGTGAAGTCCTGGCTGAGGGAACGTGACAGGTGCCTGCCTGGGCCCGTGATCTCCCAGGACTTGGGGGACTGAGGAACAAGCATCCTCCGTGTAGACATGTGAGGCCAGGAGACACCCGCAAGGAGGTTGGGTCTGGAAAATGGAGGTTTCTGGATGACCAAGCAGCTGCTTCTTAAAAACTCTACTTTTGAAAGGGACTGCTTTGCCTCAGAATCTCTCTAGAGTGAAGGGTG
Source organism: Trachypithecus francoisi (assembly GCF_009764315.1). NCBI lineage: Eukaryota > Metazoa > Chordata > Mammalia > Primates > Cercopithecidae > Trachypithecus > Trachypithecus francoisi. The sequence continues at coordinate 2,360,177 of NW_022681468.1, read as the reverse complement.
GACCCGCTGGTTTCTTAAGCCACTGTGGAGGCGGGTTTGCACAGTGGCCCAATCTCAGCCCTGCTGGTGAGTCGGGGCTAGCAGGGCCTGGTACAGGCTGCAAGGCTAATTTAGGATTAAATGAGACGAGACGTGCCGGGTGCCCAGGGCCGCCTCTGAGGCATTGCTGTTGGGAGACCAGAATGTTCTGGAGCCATTACCCTCCACCAGGCAGGGAGGACACCTCCTGGAAGCCTCCGACCTGCCTCATGGGCCTATAACCTGGACTTTCACAGCTGGAAGCAGGGGCTGGCTGTGCCTTTTCACTGAAAAGGGAGGCATTTTTTTTCTTTCTTGAAAATACAAACATCACTGTTCTTTAAAGTAGATGTAAAATTCAGGTCTTCGAGATTTTTTACAGAGGGATTTTCATAATATACATGTGACCACCAATTCTTCAACACTTACTATGCAAACTGTTTTAAAGTAAAAAACACAAACAAAATCAAATGATTCTGTTAAAAAAAAAAAAGTACCAAAAACCTGTAAGCAGCAAAGCCAGAACTTGGGCCCACGTGTGGGGGACACTGCCTCTCTGGCTGCTCCAGTCCCTCCATGAGTCCCTGCTGAGCTGGCGCCAAGAGTCCCTTCCCAGCCCCCCAACCCTCGAGCCCCGCAGCCCCTCACTCTCCTCCGGCCCCTCATTATCCCAGTTCCGCACATGGAAAATCAATAAATAATTTGCATAGTGTTCTCCCCTCCTGCCTTTTATCAATATTTAATGACAGGCTGCGGGATGCTTTTGGTGTGCATCCTTCTGTGGCCCCTCCTAATGGGATAGCGACAGAGGTCTCTGCAGGTGCCCAGGCTCACAGATCGCCTCCTGGACGAGGCCCGGGCGGCCACGATTGGCTGGGCGGGAGGCAGGCCTGGAGTCGGGGGAACACGGTGATGAATTTTAACAACATGGGAAGACTCTGGCACCGGCTGCTGTGCAATTAACGGCCTGCGATGTCAGGGTGGGTTCCAGATGGGAGGTGGGGGGGCCTCCTCTCTGCCGGCTCGGCTGGGAGGGTGCATGTGGGGTAGGCTGAAGTCATAGACATGGCAGGGGGGCTCCTCCCGGCCCTGTGTCCTCTCTTACAGACTCAGAGGGAGGTGGTATTTAACTTGGTTCAGCAGCTGCCCAGAAACCCTGACCCCTCCCAGGCTGCACACCCTACGTGAAGCGGGGTCCAGCCAGCCCCCTCCCCCAATAACGCAGAAGCTGATCACCCCCTTTCGGAGTTCAAGCCTCTCTGAGAGAAGCTGATTCTGATCCACATCCATTAGGTAGTGGTTTTGGGCTGAAGTCCACGTTGGCTGGTGACAGGGTCAGTAAATAAAGCGGCTTGGTAACAGTTCTGGAAGCACGTAACGTCAGCTTCCCGCCTGTCCCCATAACCAGGAGGGGTGACCAGGCTAGCTGTGTGTGGGGGGCTCTCAATGCTGCTGTGAATCTCTGGATTCCACGTCCATACATATTTCGCCCCCGCCCCCCAGGAGGCCCAGCCTGCGGCTGTGGCTGCTTCCCTGAGACTCGAGCAGGAGTGCGTGTGGGGCCAGCACTGGCCAGGACGGAGGCCACTGCTGAACTGGTGACAGCTGGTCCCTCTGATATACGGAGGTTCTGGGCTCAGGAATTATTCCGACTGTGGATTCACTGCCCTTCCGGAAGGCAGCCCAATGGGCCTGTGGGTTTAGACTCCAGGAATGTTTGGCTTTAGGGTGAGAGGGCTTGGACGGGTGGGTTCGCTCCTTGGACGGGTGGGTTCGCTCCTTGGGGGGCCAGGCTTATTCCTTCAGAAGCAGGACAGCCCGGAGGCCTCCCCAGGGTCCTCCTCTGGGACAAGCTCCTTTTGTCTTTGAGGACATGGGAAGAGCCTGAGAGGGAGCTGTCCCAGGCTGCGACAAAAGCCCATTTTACACTCATCAGCTTGGTGGGAGCTCTGCGTGTGGCCCAAAGCTGTGTCCCCTCTGTGGCGGGCGGCATGGGGGTGCAGCTGGGGCCCCTCTATCCTCCTGCGGCTGCACGTGCTTCCCTGCGAAAAGCAGGGTGAAGTGGCGTCTTGGGGCCAGGACCCTGCTGTGTAGTGGGGGGTCCTCCAGAGGGAGAGGGCGTTGGGCTGAGAGGATTGGAATCTGGGCTCACAGGGCTCGGCCAGGGCTCCTTTGCCAGCCACCTGCCCAGGCTGGGAACTCAGCCACTCCGTGCCTCTGTTCCCATCTGTATCTGGGGACCACAGAAGCTGCCTCCTAGGAAGTCAGGAACATGGGGCACACTGGGGGCCCCTTGAGTTCCCCTCTGCCTTGCTGGCTCTCGGCCCATGCTGACCCTCCCCACCAGAGCTCTTGGAGCCGGCCCTGCTTGCGCCCCACCCAGCTCCCTCAGGCTTGGACCTGCTGGTGATTCTCCACACTCGGGACCCACCATCTCCACAGGCCATCTGTGTTCCCTGCATCTGCACAGGTGCCCTCTGCAGGTCCCCGTAATTCCTGCCCCTCAGGCTGGGCTGCCCTGGGGAAGGGAGCACAGCCAGGAATGAGGTCTGCAAATGAAACGCTGGTCACAGCCTGCCCACCAGGCCAGGTGGCGGACCGCTTGCAGGCTCCCTGGGCTCTTGGGCACCCCCGGTGGTACTGGCAGTTGGGGAGAGAGGTGGTCTCAAGGGCTATGGAGTCCTTCCTGAAAGTCTCTGCTCCTACGCAGCGCAAACAAATCAGAGTGGGAGTCAGCCCACGGCGAGGAGCTGGGGCGGGGGAATATGGGGACCGGGGACCCAGGCAGAGGCCACCAGTGCTCCCCGGGTGTGCAGCCTGAGCCTTTGGACCCCAGGAGGGGGTGTGGTGGGGGTACCCCCTGGGCAAACCCGCAGCATGGCACAGCACAGCGGGCCAGGGCCTGGGCAGATGGACGTGGAGAGGTGTTCCGGAGGGTCTCGGATGCTATAAAGAGATGAGAGGTGTTCAGACACCACGAAGGGGGGGATGCCGCCCTGCGGGGGGAGGGTGGTCTGGAAGGCCCCAGGCTGAGGGGCAACCCTGGTGGGTGTGGGCTGGGGAAGCCTCCAGTCAGTGGCTGGCCTGGTGCCCTTGAGCTGCTCTGTCCCTCATGGTACCAGGACCCTTGGCACCCGGATGTGCTGGGAGCCTGCACCCTGCAGAGAGGGGCCAGGCCCCTCCTCCCCACTTTGTCCTCTGCAGTCACCTTGGGCCGCCACCCTCTGACCTGCTGGGGGGGTGTCTCTGTGGGTCATCTGGGTGGCCTGAGCCCTGCTCTGATGACTTCACACGGAGCCACCTGCCAACTGAGATGTTGGCAAAGCAGCTGCTCTGGGACCTGACAGAAAAGATAAAAATGATGCAATGTTTGTTCTCCGACTTGGAAAACCAGCCTTCCACATTTAGGGTAACTGGAGAAAGATCTTCCTGCTCACCTCGGAGTATAGGTAAAAGACCTGCTGTCCTGTCCGCACGCCTGCTGCTCCCTGGGCCAGGCACAGCCGCCTCCTGTCTTCTGATGGTGCTGTGGCTGTGGCCTGGCTCTGCCTGCATGGAGCCTCGTGCGAGTTAGGGGGTCTCCATGGTGTCAGGGAGCTTTGGGCTCTCCTGGGCTCTGTGCACAGGCCTCCGGGTGGGGCTGGCAGGACAAAAGGAGAGGAAGAAATCGAAGTTAGTCTCAAACTGCTAGACCACAGATCCCATGGGTGGGTCATTCAATGTGGTGGGAGACGGTAGGTGATGTGACCAAGGCCGGCATGCAGGGGCACCTGAGGGTGGGAGCGTGCGGACAGCCTGTCCCTCAGGCCTGCCTGGGGTCCTCAACCCAGCATGGGTCAGGGAGTGCTGGCCTGCAACCCGAGAGATGGGGACTCCACTTCCGGCCTTCTGCGTCTTTGCCTGGGAGGCTCTTGTGGCTTTGTGGCCCATCCCCAAGTGCCAGCTCCTGGGGTACAGCCTCCTGTGTCAGGGTCAGTGCGGGGTCATGGCACAGGGCTGCCCTGAAGGGTGCAGAGGAGACCAAAGCCACAAGCCAGGTCTCTTGGGGGCAGCTGGCTTCTCTCGGACCCTCCAAAATGGGTTGGGCCCTGACCCTGGTCTCGGACCAACCCTGCCCCTCCCTGCCGAGGTATAGATGGAGCCGTCAGGGACTTGGAGGCCAGCGTCTTCTCCCCAACTCCCCTCCATTGGAGGCCACCAACAGACTCCCTCAGCTTCCTTGCTAAGGCCTCTGCCACGCCGGGTGGTGGCTGTGCACCCTACGGCACGTGCCCGGTACAAGCCCCTCTGGGCCCCTGCTGTGGCCTTCACCGTTGGCTGAGTTCCTGCTCTGGGTCACTCTGCTGATGGCTGAGGGGGCAGGGTGTGAGGGTGTGGTCCACTCCCAGACCCCTACTCTCCCCAAAGCCCCTCCCCGACCCTGCCCTTCCGCCTCTGCAGGCAGCCTGCCGACCCCACCCCCACTGCAGCTGCCTCCTCCTTTCTCTGACAACCTCCTGGCTGGGGTGTCCTGGAACTGCAGCCAGGGGGACCAGGTGACCTTGGACACAGCGTAGCTGCCTGGACCACCCCCTTTCCTTGGTAATTTTTGGAGACTCTGGAGGGAGCATGAGCAGCTGAGTGCTGGGGGAGGGAGCTTTCCTCTTCCTGTCTGTCATGCCCAGCCTGTGCAGAGCATGCTGACTGAGCTGGCAAGAGGGGTGGGGGCGTCGCGGGGCTGCGTCTGCTCTGATGAAGGCACCTACTGTCACTGTCTCGGCCCTCGCTGAGTGTCCCCAGACCCGTGGACCCGCGTCTATGCCAGGCCTCAGGGAGTCCTCCAGCCTCGGAGCCTCTTCCCATTCTCAGACCTCAGTGCGGGGAGGAAATCAGGTGAATTGAGGTTAACGTTTCCATTAAACCTAGATGGATTTTCCCTGCGTAGAAGGAGCTGTTACGCGCTGGGGCTCTGAGCAGCATGGACAAGGCCCCAGCGCAGCCGCGCTCCCGAACGCCCTCCTGGGACAGTCCAGCTGCCTGCCCGCCCACTGTGCCTCTGCCGCCAGGCCTTGCCCTCCCTCCTCTCCTCTCTTGTGAATAAAGGGCCTCAGCCCCACCCACCTGGTACGCTGAGGGTCCCACTATACTTAAACTGTAGTTAAAGCAAAAACCCCCCAACAAAACAAAACAAACAAACAAAAAACCCATGCAAAACTGTGGCAACAGCTTGTCCCGTGCATATCATCTTGATTAATCCACGTCTCCTGCTCGGCGGTCCTGCGGTTTCCAGGCCTGTATCTGCGGGTGCTTATTTTCCATTTCCTTCCTGAGAGTTTAGCCTGCTAATGAGATTTTGGTGTCTGGTATCTTGGCAAATGTCTCCAAAGAGATTTATGGGGCTTCTCTCTCCTGGCCCCTCACTTGTCCTTGGCAGGAAGCTCAAGGGGTTCGATGTAATCTGGTCCAGGGCCCTGGGGAGGGGGCAGAATGTGCTGGAAGGCAGATCTGGGTGGGATCTGCAGCTAGAAGCTGGATGTCTGCTGTGGAGGAGCCAGGCTGGTGGTGTGTAGTCTGTGGTGGCCCTGGGATAACCAGAGAGGGGTGTGGATGGGGGTCCCCTAGACCACTGGCCGCCTCAGAGCCAGTCTACAGACTCGGTGACTCCACCAGTGCCAGTGATCTGAGCTGAGCCCTCCCTGCTGGCAAGGTGGGCTTCCCAGTCCCACTTCACAGTGGGGGCCCCTGGCTCAGACCCCCCCATCCATGCCGCAGCACTCAGCCTCTGCTCAGGGGCTGGATCCGGCCAGGCCCCAGGGCTCTCCAGGGGCAGGGACCTTGGGCTCCATCTGCTGCTTCATCCATGTGGCTTCAGCCCATTTTCCCTGCAGGGGACAGAGCAGCAGTGACCACAGGGCTGTACAGACACCTGGAGCAGAAGGAGCTGTGGGCCCCTGCCTGGTCCAGAGGTTTCCAGGCCCCAAACCTGTCCCTGGCCGCTGAATGAGGTGGCGACTGAGGAGGGAAGGGCTGGGAGGCATCAGCCACTGCACAGTTCCAGGGCTGATCTGGGATCAGGTGGGGTCAGAGGGGGACAGTGGTCAGGACAAGTGGCACTGCAGCCATTGGCCACAGCTTCCTTCCTGAGGGCTGGGCTCCTGGGCATGTAGCCCACGTGGCTATGGAAGGCCCGGCCCCTGAAGGTCATGAGTCCTCTGGGGATGGGCCACATGGCCTCTTGGAGGCCCTGGTGAACATTTGCAGACAGCACGTGGGCCAGGCCCTCATTCCCCTCACAATGGCCCCTGGTGAGTAGGCTCCTTCCTTCTCCCAGGTAAGGGAGGGGCTACGGAGTTAGGGGCTTTGCTCTGGGTCAAGGCTGGGCATCATTAAGCTAGGGTGAGGTCAAGTCTGCCTGGGCCCAGGGGCTGCTGTAGTGGGTGGGGAGCCCGGCTGTGGGCAGCACAAGCTGTAGCTGCCCCACTCATGGAGTGACCCAGCCCTGCACTGCCAGGTGTGGGCTGTACCTGGAGACTGAGGGTGCTGGTCAGGCAGGCTGGGGGGCCAGGTCCCAGCGGGCTCATCTGGCCAGGAGTCCTGCCACCCCTTCCTGGTGGGTGCCTGTGCAGGATGGCAGGGAGGGGCAGTGGGGGTGGCTGAGCTGGGGAGGGGGGTTGGATGGGGCTTTGGCCGGTGGAGAACTGCACATGGCTTCTAGGGGCCCTAGATGAGAACCACCTTCCCCAGACCCAGCCCGAGGTCATGGAGCATTCGAGGACACCTGGGTGTGGAGCACGTGTGGCTCTCAGGCAGTTGAGGGCTGCAGGAACGTGCACCGGCACCCCCCGGGGCTGGGCTCTCAGGCAGTTGGGGGCTGCAAGAACGTGCACCGGCACCCCCCGGGGCTGGGCTCAGCCTGGGTGGAGGAGAGGCTGCGAGGCTTGGGTCAGGGAGGGCCTGACCTTGCTGTGTGACCTCGGGCATGTCTCCCTGCTGTCAAGAGTGGGGCTAAGAGTGGTGCTTCCTTGGTGGGATGGAGGGAAGATGCCTCCCAGCGGGGAGTTGCCAACCCATGGTGGGTGGATGCCCACCATCGCCCTGGCTGCATTTCCTCCTGGGATCCAGGGGCTGCTCAGAGTGAAGGTGGATGTGGCTCCCAGGGGCTGCTCGGAGTGAAGGTGGATGTGGCTCCCAGGGGCTGCTCGGAGTGAAGGTGGATGTGGCTCCCAGGGGCTGCTCGGAGTGAAGGTGGATGTGGCTCCCAGGGGCTGCTCGGAGTGAAGGTGGATGTGGCTCCCAGGGGCTGCTCGGAGTGAAGGTGGATGTGGCTCCCAGGGGCTGCTCGGAGTGAAGGTGGATGTGGCTCCCAGGGGCTGCTCGGAGTGAAGGTGGATGTGGCTCCCAGGGGCTGCTCGGAGTGAAGGCAGGTGCAACTTCTTCAGATCTCATTGACATGGACCTTGGGCAAGTGGTTTTCATTCTCTGGAACCAGTTTTCTTACCTGGGAACTGGGTTAAATCCTGGTGGCCTTGGGCCGTGGTAGAAGACATGACAGCCACATGCCACACACCTCATCGATGTGTCACTGATGGTCACTAGTGGGTCACGTGGGGCTACTCCTCTGTCTCTGACTCTAGGATCCTGCTAGTTGTTTACCAAAGTAGCATGTCCACTAGGGTGCTTCCAGGTACACGGCTTGCTCCCAATACTCGCACTGATACATTAGGTCTGCTGACACTTGGAGAAATCTTTTGGTGTGAATTACTCTCACCAGTGGCAGGGCATCCCTGTTCACTTTCCTATTTCTCAAGCTCCAGCGGTGCCCAACACTGTTTGCTGGGGAGGAAGCTGCTGTGCCTTTAGGTGGACGCCTGTGTGAGGCCAGCCCAGGCCAAGCTGAAGCTACCAGCCTTTTGTGGGTATGCATGCCTGGCCTGCTTCAGCAAACATACAATAAATCCCCTTCCCCAGGCTGCCTGCTCCCACTTCCAAGATAGCCGGGCTCTTACTCACATTTACGTTTCATTTTGAGTGGCTAATATTGTCTTAGAGAAATTAGGGGGAGCAGATTAGTGTTTGATTTAGTGGTAGGAACTCTGATGAGCCTGACGCTTAGTTCTAGTGGTGCTGGGATGGGATGAGGGTCCCTGGTTCCTCATAGCCCTTGTGGAGAGGTCGTTTGCATGGGCCCAGGCTCTCAGGGCAGACCCAGAAGGTCTCCCTGGCCACTGGGACAGTGATCAGATGAGATGGCCCCTGTGGGGCCTGAGGTTACAGAGGTGCCACAGTGAGCTAGCCTGGCCCCTTGCTAGCAATGGGCTTGTGCTAGAAGAAAGACAGAACTGACCTGCAGGTGCCAGCAGCTAAGCCTCCTTGTCCTCCCTCCTCTGCATGCTCTCCTGTGCCTGTGTTATTAAGGGGGCCAGGCTAGGAAGCACTAAATTAGTTATGAGATGCAGGGCTCCAGGGATTCAATGGGGTTGTGTCCTCACTTCCTGTGCATTTCCTGTGTTCTCGGCATGGCCCGGAGAGACTCATAGACTGAGGCCTGCCCTGGAGACTCACAGGCTGCAGTGGCCAGAGAAGGATCCCAGGGGTCTTATGCTTGTGCAACTTTGGGGGGTCTTCTTTAAGAAAGAAAATTAAAAAATAGAAATATCTCATTGGTTCTAGGCCTTGCAAGAACCCGTGTCAGTGGGGGCTCTGCAACTGAGCTTTCATTAGGGGCTGAATGAATTGCCCCATGTAGGGCCATCAGCCTGATGAGACCATCACTGTCTCCAGGGATGGGGACTCACAGGTTAACAGTGACAGAAACTCTCACAGTAGCTGGGGCTGAGGGATTTGCTGGATGAGACCTGGGAATCCTGTGGAATCTAAGGATGGTTGGATCCCCAGGATGGGAGGCAGCTGGGATTCAGGGGCCACCAGGGCCAAGGCCCAGAGGTCTCCTCCACAGGTCAGGCCTCAGCTCTCTCACTTGTTTGTTCCACGTGTGGCAAATGTGTGGCTGGAGGCTCCCAAATTTTGCACCTTACATCTCTGGCCACCAGAGATAAATTGACTTTTCTTTCCTAGTTTGAGTTCCAGTAACCCTGGAAAAGTGGTTCGATTGTTCCAGCCTGAATCAGGTGGCTTCCTTAGGATCACTCAGCTGGGGCCAGGGCAGTGGGGTCACAGTGCACTAACCTAGCAGATTTGCAATAGCTGTGGGGTGGAGAACAGGAAGTAGTTCCTGGAAAGGGATAAGTCATAATGATCTCCTTTCTGACTAAGCCAAGGCTACTGTGCGGGCTCAGAGGAAGGTGTGACTTAGCTCTGCTTTGAGAACAATGGACAGTTTGGTAGAGGTTAGGCCATTTGGGCGGAGTCTTGCAGTATCAATAGGAATTCACTAGGCAGAGCTGGAGACTGAGGTGTCTCTAGGGGGAGGCATGGAGAAGTAGAATTGCTTGGGAAGAATAACTTGTTCAAGGTGATTGGAGCATAGACTTTGGTGGTGGCAGGAGGGTGGAGTGAATGGGCAGGAAGCTGGGTGCCAGGTGGAAAGGCCTTGGACTTGACTCTAGAAATACTAGGAAGCCACCAGAGGACTTGAGCAGGGGTGACGTGACCAGATCCTTCCTTTATCCCTGTGAGGATAGGTAGACAGGGCCCCCCAGGAGCTCAGAGAGGTGGAGTGCTTTACCCAAGGCAGTGGGAGGGGGCACCTGCAGCCTGGGTCCCATTGCAGCCCCTGTTCCCATGGGTCCAGATCCCTGAGCCTCACCCACCCCTCCCTCACCACTGCCACCGGGCCAGCAGCCACAGGTGGCTCCCTGAGCACTTTCTCACCATCCCCTGGGCTGTGCCAGGCACTGACCTTCTCTCTCTCACTTGGGATCCCCACCCCTATCAGGGGAGTCAGGGGAGGCACTATTGTCTTCTTTACAGAGGAGTAAACTGAGGCTGGGTTAACATTACTTGCTCAAGTCACTCAACTAAGATGGGCAGTGCTGGGATTTGAACCCAGTTCTGCCTGGCTCCTGAGCCTGAGCTGACTTCAGTGCCCAGCCCCCAGATCTGCACACCAGGGTGCCCCAACTGCCTGGCGAGTGACCAGGCCAGAGGGAAGCAGGGAGCAGGGTGGGCCTAAGGCGAGGCTCAGTGAGAAGGCAGGAGCAGTGGCCATGGGGCAGCACTCGGGATGCGTGGGCCATGGGGAAATGGGCACCAGGGGTAGAGCCCCTGTTGGGGGCTGTGGAGGGGGAGCAGCAGGGAGCACAAGGGGATGTGGCACAAGCCCCTTCTGAGGGAGGACTTGGTAGCTGGTTGCTTTTGAATGGTGCCTGCCTCAGGGCCTGGGTTGTGTCCTACACTCCTGCTGCCCCGGCCACCTCTGACAGACCCCGCTGACTATGGTCAGCCTGGCAGGGCTGGCATGGCAGGGCAGTCCTGTGGCGCCACCCTGACCTGGCTACTGTGGTCCTCATCCTGGGTCAGGAGCCGTCCCTGCCCCAGGCCCACGCTCTCCACCTGCCGGGGACCCTACCCAGGAGGGGCACATGTGATGCCAGCCTTGGTGTGCATGGTGGCTCCTGGCTGAGGCCTTGACTGGACTTACATCTACATTTAGACTGAAATGCACCAAGATGCTGGGCCTGCTATGCCCCAGGGGCTGCGGACGGGGCGTCCATCCTGCCTGGGTAGGATGCATCTGCAGGGTCCCTCCCACCATACGCTAAAGTGGGGTCACCACCCCTGGGTGGCCTGAGTCCCCAAGATGCTACCCCACCAAGCCTGATGGGACGCCTGGGCCCCAGGCCCGCCCCCTCACAGGGGAGATAATGGCCCCACGAAGGTGCCCCTGGGTGCTTGTGGTGGCTGCTCACTCAGTCTCTCTCTCTCCAAAGCGGCCTGCCCATCCGCGAAGTCACTTAGCTGGGATCTAATTGGGTTTTACAGGGGCATAAATTACTCGTGTAGAGGTTGTTCCCGGGGTGTTTCCACCCCGGGCCTGTTATTTACTCACCGCGCGGTAATGTAGTCACGGCCTTGGGTGCACAGTATTTATGGTGTTTGATCGGCTTCCAGCCCAGGCCACCTGTCCAGGAACATTTGTTGAGATGTTGTGCAGAGCCACTGGGGACCTCTGCCACAGGCAGGCATCAATCTACCTGGAACTCCCGTGGCAGCCCTGCAGACTCTCAAAAGGGCAGGGCAGGCCTGTGGTGCCACCCTGAGCTGGCCACCGTCTGCAGATGGCAGCTCTAGGTGTGATGGCTGAGGAAGAACAAGGGTGCGAACTGTCACTGACATTTCCATGGGGCGTGGACGTGACACATGCCAAATGCCGTACCTGACTGTGGACAGTTGCACCGTTAAAGGCAGCTGCACTAACTGCCATTCACAGAGCACCCACTATCTGCTAGGTTCGGTGGCAGATCCTTGGTTTTATTCTCTCCGTGAGTGCTTGTCGCAGCCCTGCAAGGTAGGTGTCCCTGATGGGAAACTGAGGCTCAGTCACTGGAGGTGACTTCCCAAAGGAACATGGCCTGGGAGCTCCATGTGGCAGCTTCCTCTGGCTCTTACAAGGGGAAGGACGAGCTCCCGTTGGTTGCTGGGGTTCCGCCCTTTTGCCTTCCCGGCCCCTTTGTATGTCTGTGATGGTGGAAATGCTTCATAAGGAATGTGAAGTGTTTTTTGTTCCTGACCCAGAGAGATCTGATCATGGTAATTCTATATCTGCTTGCCTCTATTTATCCTCCAAGTCCGGCTGGTGACAGGGAAGCAGGTGATCAGTGCCAGGCCTGATAAATTGGACCCAGGGCTGAGGCGGGAGAGAAATCCTATTTTATTGTTGAAGACAAAGCCGGCGGGCAGGAGGCATATGTTGTGCTGGAGCCCCTCGCTGTGACGGAGGCCCTGGGCCTCAGAGCAATCAGGGCTTTCACGAGCACTGCCCTCCTCCCACCACCGACGTGGGAGGCAAGGACCCCCATTAGCCTGGCTGGCTGTGGGGGAGGGGCTGACAGAATGTCAGTGGGGTGGAGGGGAGAGGAGGTGATCAATGACGACTTATTGACTTGCATCTTTCCCCACGACTTGATTAAGACCAATATGGAGATGAGGCCTGAGGAGGGGGCTAGGGCCGGAGCCCTGAGCCAGTGTGGCTTAGGGGATCTTATATTTGGAGGGCAGGAAGGGAACAGAGAGCCGCTGGCTTTGTCAGATGCCTGAAGAGTATTGATCCATATTAGAAATGATAATGAGCCAATTCTGCCGGGCTGGGAGGCCTTAACCATTTCACTGCTTACAGGACTGTCCTGGTGGGGATGTTGGAGGAGGCTCAGCCTCTAGCTGCCCCTCACCATGTTTCTTTCCACTCAGGTCTGCAGCTTCCCAGGCTGCGATCTGAGTCCACTGATGGTCCTGGAGGTCTGACCAGAGAGGCAAGGGCACCAAAGGGCAGGAGCACAGGACTGGGAGCTGGAGCCTGGTTCTGGGGTTGGCTAGACTCTCCAGGGTTTACCGAGCACCTGGTGGGTGCCTGACATTCCATGCATCTCCTCGGGCACCTCTAAGATGGTCAGGATGACTCTTACTGCTGTAATGACAGATGAGGTGAAGGCATGGAGGCTGATAGTTACCAAGAGGCCAGGCCTCTGCCTCCCTCTCCAGCACTCTGGAACATGATGCTGCCCCTCAGACCTGCCACTTGCTGATGGAGCTTTGACTTTTGTTGAGTCACTTACCCCTCTGGGACCCACTTTCCTCATCTGTAAAATGACAACCATAACAGACTTGCTGAGAGAGTTCAGAGAACAATGACAAGGGCTCATACAGTTCAGTTCAGCCCCGTGCCAACACTTGGTGGTAGGGCCTGGCCTGAGCCTAACACTTGACTCTAGCTCTGTGTCCACTTTAGTGAACATTTAAAGTTGAGGAGTCTGGGTTTGCTCCTCCATGGAGGGAGGACATGCCATTTACCTTTCTAAATGGTTGTGAGAATCAAATGAGTCTATGCATAGGCAATACCTAACATGTAGTTGGTGGTTAACAGAAGATGGCTATCATCATTGTCATTATCACCATCACCCTAATCATCATTATCACCGTCACAACACCCTCACCACCATCATCATTACCAACATCATCATCACTATCACATCATCACCATCATCACTGTTACACTCCATCATCAACATCATCCCCTCTATCATCATCACCATCACTATTATCATCATCATCACCATCACCATTACACTCCATCATCAACATCATCATCACCATTATCATCATCATCACCATCACACTCCATCATCATCATCATCACCATCACCATCATCAGCACCATCATCACCACAACCATCATCACCACCACCATCATCATCATCACCATCATCACCACCACCATCATCACCACCACCATCACGATCACCATCATCATCATCATCATCACCATCACCATCATCACCACCACCATCATCACCACCACCATCATCACCATCACCACCATCATCATCATCATCCTCATCACCATCACACTCCATCATCAACATCATCATCACCATCACCACCATCATCATCACCATCATCACCATCACCATCATCACCACCACCATCATCATCACCATCACCATCATCATCACCATCACACTCCATCATCAATATCATCATCACCATTACCACCATCATCATCATCAGCATCATCATCACCATCACCATCATCACCACCACCATCATCACCATCACCATCATCACCATCATCACCACCACCATCATCATCACCATCATCACCATCACCATCATCACCATCACTACCATCATCATCATCAGCACCATCACTCACCATCATCATCACCACCGCCATCATCATCATCACGATCACAACACCATCATCACCATCACCATCATCATCATCAATATGATCGCCATCACATCACCACCATCACCATCACCATCATCACCATCACTACCATCATTATCATCAGCACCATCATCACCATCATCATCACCACCACCATCATCATCATCACGATCACAACACCATCATCACCATCACCATCATCATCATCATCAATATGATCGCCATCACATCACCACCATCATCACCATCACCATCCTCACCACCATCACCATCATCATCACTATTGCATCATCATCGTCACCACCACCATCATCATTACACACCATCAGCAGCATCATCACCACTATCATTACCATGATCTTTGTCACCATTATCATCACCATCATTATAGCCATCACCATCACCATCACTGTCATCAGCATTACTATCACATCATCATCACCATCACCACCATCATCATCACCATTATCATCGCCATCATTATCATCACCATCATCACCATTGCTATCATATCACTATCATCATTATAATCTGTCACTGTCATCATCATCATTATCACCATCACATCATTACCATTACATCATGATCATCACCATCATCATCATCATGGTCATTGTCATCATTGTTTTTATCATCCCTGTCATTGTCACCATCATCTTCATTATCATCAACTTGGCAGAGATTGTGGTTTTGTCCCCATCCCAGAGAGATCTGAAGATGCTAATTCTATCCTTGTGTCTATTTATCCCCCAAGTCTGGCATGCAAGGGAGGCTGCTAATCTGGCTGCTGAGTATGACAGATCCATGGGATCCATGGATCAAGTGGCTCAACTCCCTGGGATCCATGTACTGGCATTTGTCTGTGAAGTCCAGCAGTAGGTCTTCCCACTACGAGGACACCAGACTGGCTAGGCAGGCAGCATGGGGACAGCTTCAGGGTCAAGGCTGTAAAGCTGTGGTGACTGATGTGGGGTCTGTTGACGGGGAGGGGGTGCCTGTGCAGGTGGTATGCGGCTTACTCTGCTGCTGCTCCCCGGGAGCAGGAGGAGGGGCTCTAGCTTAGGATGACGTATTTGACTGCTTTCTACACAAAGAAGATACCTTTGTTCAAGCTCAGGCTGGAGCTGGAGAGAGCATCATCCTGACCTGGTCACAGCTAGAGAACAACTCTTCTGGGGCATCATCTGATGAACCATGAGAGGTTTTGGCTTGGGCAGGACTGGGTTTTAGTTCCATCCTGACCCTGACTTGCTGTCTCATCTTGAATTGTAGTTCCCATAATCCCCACATGGGAGGTAATTGAATCATAGGGGTTGTGATTTTATAAGGGACTTCCCCCCTTTTCTCGGCTCACATTATCTCTCCTGCTGCCCTATGAAGAGGTGCCTTTTGCCATAATTATAAGTTTCCTGAGGGCTCCCCAGCCCTGCAGAACTGTGAGTCAATTAAACCTCTTTCTTTTATAAATTACTCAGTCTTGGGCAGTTATAGCAGTGTGAGAATGGACTAATCAATAAATTGGTACTGAAAGTGGGGTGCTGCTGTAAAGATATCCAAAAATGTGGAAGCAACTTCAGAACTGGGTAACAGGCAGAGGTTGGAACAGTTTGGAGGGCTCAGAAGAATATAGGAAGATGTGGGAAAGTTTGGAACTTCCTAGAGACTTGTTGAATGGCTTTGACCAAGATGCTGATAGTGATATGGACAATAAAGTCCAGATGACGGTCTCAGATGGAGATGAGAAACTTGGGAACTGGAGTAAAGGTCACTCTTGCTATGTTTTAGCAAAGAAACTGGAAGCCTTTCGCTCCTGCCCTAGAGATCTGTGGAACTTTGAACTTGAGAGAGATGATTTAGGGTATCTGACAGAAGAAACTCCTAAGCAACAAAGCATTCGAGAGGTGACAGAGCATAAAAGTTTGGAAAATTTGCAGCCTGATGATGCAGCAGAAAAGAAAAACCCATTTTTCTGGGGGAGAAATTCAAGCTGCAGAAATTTACGTAAGTAATGAGGAGCCAAATGTTAATCACAAAGACAATGGGGAAAATGTCTCCAGGGCATGTCAGAGGTCTTCACAGCAGCCCCTCCCATCACAGGTCTGGAGGCTTTGGAGGAAAAAATGGTCTTGTTGGCCGGGTGCAGGGCTTTGCTGCTTTGTGTAGTTTTGGGACTTGACGCCCTGCATTCCAGCCTTGGCTAAAAGGGGCCAACATACAGCTCAGGCTGTTGCTTCAGAGGTGCAAGTTCCAAGCCTTTGCAGCTTCCACGTGGTGTTGAGCCTGCAGGGGCACAAAAGTCAAGAACTGAAGTTTGGGAACCTCCACCTAGATTTCAGAGGATGTATGGAAATGCCTGAATGTCCAGGCATAAGTCTATTGCAGGGGTAGAGCCCTTGTGCAGAACCTCTACTAGGGCAGTGTGGAAGGGAAATTTGGGGCTGGAACCCTCACATAGAGTCCCCACTGGGGCACTGCCTAGTGGAGCTGTGAGAAGAGGGCCACTGTCCTCCAGACCCCAGAATGGTAGGTAGATCCACCAACAGCTCAGCTTGCACTGTGTGCCTGGAAAAGCTGCACAGCCCATGAAAGCAGCCAGGATGGGGGCTGTACCCTGCAAAGCAGCAGGAGTGGAGCTGCTCAAGGCTGTGGGAGCCCACTTCTTGCATCAGCATGACCTGGATGTGAGACATAGAGTCAAAGGAGACTGTTTTGAACTTTAAGATGTGATGACTGCCCTATTGGATTTCAGACTTGCATGGGGCCTGTAATTCTTTCCTTTTGGCCAATTTCTCCCATTTGGAATGGGTGTATTTGCCCAATGGCTGTACTCCCATTGTACCTAGGAAGTAACTAGTTTGCTTTTCATTTTACAGGCTAATAGGTAGAAGGGAATTTCACTCTTGGTTTTCAGTCTTTTGACTATAAGGAGCTTAGTGTGTGTGTGTGTGTGTGTGTGTGTGTGTGTGTGTGCGCCTTGTCTCAGATGAGACTTTGGACTTGGACTTTTGGGTTAATGCTGGAATGAACTAAGACTTTGGGGGACTGTTGAGAAGGCATGATTGGTTTTTAAATGTGAGGACATGAGATTTGGAAGCAGCCATGGCAGAATGATATGGTTTGGCTGTGTCCCCACCCAAATCTCACCTTGAATTATATTTCCCATAATCCCCACGTGTTGTGAGAAGGACTGGTGGGAGGTAATTGAATCATGGGGATGATGGTTTTATAAGCGGATTTCCCCCATTTGCTCAGCACTCATTCTCTCTCCTGCCACCCTGTGAAGAGGTGCCTTCCACCATGATTATAAGTTTCCCGAGGCCTCCCCAGCCCTGTGGAACTGTGAGTCAGTTAAGCCTCTTTATAAATTACCCAGTCTCAGGTATTTCTTTATAGCAGTGTTAGAGTGGACTAATACACTTGCCTCACTCCACATCTTGCCATTCAGCAAGTCCCTAAGATGTTGATACAGCACTGTGACTTCTCTGTTGCAGGGTCATCCCTCCCTCCCTCCCTCCCTTCTTCCTTCCTTCCTTCCTTCTTCCTTCCTTCTTCCTTCCTTCCTTCCTTCCTTCCTTCCTTCCTTCCTTCTTCCTTCCTTCCTTCCTTCCTCCTTCCTTCCTTCCTTCCTTCCTTCCTTCTTCCTCTTTCTGTGTTAGGTTTGCAGCTCCTGTTAGTTCTTAAGTGGAGACATTGAGTGGAAATTGGATTTCTCAAGTCTGAAGCTCAGGGAGAGGCCCTTGCTAGAGGTGTGAACTTCTAGAGTCCTCAGCATAGAGCTGAAGTTTGAGCCATGGTCTTGGTGAGACCTCGAGGGAGGATGTAGACAGAAAGGAGAGTAAACCAAGTCTAGGAGCTGCAAGGAGATGAGAGGGCAATAAAAGGCCTCAGAAAGAGTGGCTGCCGAGGTGGGGGTGAGCCAGGTGAGGGTGGGGGACACCTGCAGGAGGTGGTGCTGCAAGGAGAAGAGGCCACCCATGTCACAGGCTACCCACATCACAGGCTGTGAGAGATCAGGAGGGTGGGACCTGAGACTGTTGGCTGGCTTGGTGGCCCTCATTGATGTGAGCCACTGGGATCTTGGTGACCAGTGGGGTGGGGCAGGGAGGAAGCAGGCTGTTGACAGTGGCTAAAGAACATGGGAGGATTAGCTGGGACTGCAATGATGGACCATTCTTTCTAGAAGAAGAGCAAAGAAATGGGGGTAGTAGCTGAAGAGAGATGTGGGTGAGGAAGAATAGCATAAAGAAACAACTGAACATCAATAGCAGGAATAAGTAGATGGGGAGAAATTGAAGGGCAGGAGAGGGAGGCTAATTGCTAGAGCAATAAGTGGGTTTTTCCTTGTCTCGTGTCTTCTCAAAATGTTCTTTATACTCTTGGTTTTCAGTCTTTTGACTGTAATGAGCTTAGTGGTGTGTGTGTGTGTTTATATATTCATTCTTTTTGGGGTTTGCTGATATTCTAGGATCTGTAATTGACATTTTCTTTAATACTTTGAAAAATATTTGGCCATCATATCTCTGAATATTTTTTCTGCTCTTTTTCATTCTCTTTTCTTTTTTGATTCCAGTAACACATATCCCAGGCCATCTGAGACCACTGAGGCACTGTTCTGAAGTGTAGGTTTTGTAATTATTCAGATACAACAAGGGCAACAGACCAGGGGATGACTGCCATTGAAATGGTTTGTTACTCACAGCTCCCAAGAGGAGGGGTCATGCCACACCATGCAGGGCCACACGGGGCAGCACCAGGGGTGGCCAGGAGGCAGAAGGAGTGAGGGAAAAGCATGGGAAGGCCCAGCCAGGCAAGCTGGCTGACTATTGGCTCATTTCAGTCATTTTGGTGGGCTCTGGGGTACAGGTGCTGTCTCTAGTGGTCTGGTACCTGTCCTGGGGTAATCAGGGTGGGACTCGTGGCCACCCTGATGAGTGTGAGAGCCTATAGAGGAGGTGGTGTGGGTGCAGGTTCTGGATTAGCTGGTTTGCATATGGAAGGTGTGCACCAGTATTTATACTCTCTAGAAACTGGCTAGGCCTGGGAGGTGGCAGAGAGCAGTTTCTCCAGGGTCAGAAGGGTCCCGGGTGTCAAAAAGATATGCTTAACACACTTATTTTTCATGTTCTAGAAATCTTCAATCTCTTTGTTCTTCAGATGACATAGAAATTGTCTATCTTTAAGCTTGCTGACTCTCCTATCTCCAATCTGTTGTTAAACCTATCCAGTGATTTAAAAAAATGCAGCTATTATATTTTTCAGCTCTGTAATTACCCTTTAAACCTGGGATGTATTTATAATTGCTGACGTAAAGCAAATTTTCTGTTTCTTTGTTTGGCTAGTCATTTTTTATTGTAAATTAGACATTGTAAATGGTACCTTGTGGAAACTCTGGATTCTGTTATCTTCCTCTGAGAAGTGCTGATGTTTGTCCCAGCAGCCTGTGCAGATCTCGGTTTTATGCTTCATTGAAACAGGTCCTGGAGGCCTGTGGTGTTTCCCAAGCCTCTACCTTGGTGACAGGAAGTCCCCATACTCTGTCTCCCCTGTGGACCTGGGGGCTCAGTGTTGACGTTTTGAGGATGCGTCTGGAGCAGGGCTCTGAGCATGGTTCTGTGTCAGCTGCCTGCTCCACCTGCCAAGCTCACCACCCGCCACTTGGGTTGGTCCTGAGCTCCACCACCTTCCAGTGTTGCTAACTGCTGAGCTCTCCATCCTGCCTTTGCCCTGGAGAAGGGCAGTTGGTCCTGCTCTCTGAATGCAAGGCCCCACGAGGAGCCATGAGCTCCACACTCCCCTCTGGACCCTCTCTCTGGAATCTTGCCCCCTACATTCCTGTCCCCTCAGTGCCTGAGCTCTGGCCTCTGCCTCCTGGGCTCAGCTCGCTGCCACACCTTGCCTGGGCTCCATTCCTGCATGAGTGGTGGGGAAATTGTCCTGGGTGGAGGGCTGGGCCAACGTGGCACTCATCTCACGGGCTTTCCTTTTCTCCAGGATCGCAGTCCCATGCTGCCTGCACCAACACCCGAAGACCATCACCTTGTATATTCCCCCAGCACTGGGGTTGCTTGTGGTGGGAGGAAATGCATGGGAGACAGAGGGCAAGGCTGTGGTCATTCTGATAAACCATGCATGCCGAGGTGGGCACAGAAGGAATGGCGGGCAGAAGAGGAAGTGTAAAGTGTCACTGGCTCAACAAGGACACGCAGTCCTGGTCGGGAGGAAGGCTGGGGGCTGGGAGTTGCAGAGAGCGGGAGTGTGGACCATGGCAGGGCAGCGGCCGTGGAGTGGATGCTGGAGGCGGGTTTGTGGGAGATGACAGGGCCCAGGCTGCAGCCTCAGGAGGAGATGACGGTCATTGGGTCAGGCGGGTCAGGGGGCAGATGGACTGGCCATCCCGTGATGCTCAGAGGCTGTGAGCGTGTTGGCCGGCTGGGGTCGCCGTAGCCAATACCACAGACTGGTGGGGCAAAAGCAGAAATGAACTTTCTCATGATGTTGGAGGCCAGAAGTCTGAGGCCCTAGAATCACAAGGCTGGTTTCCTCTCTGGCCCTGTCCTTGGCTTGCAGATGCTACCTCCTCTTTGCGTCCTCAGGGTGGTCCCTGTGCCTATGTCCGAATCTGCTCCTATCAGGACACCACTGGGATGCAATCAGGGCCATGCTCATGACCTCCCTTTAATGGAATCAGCTCTTTAAAGAGTCTGCCCCTGAATACAGTCCCATTCTGAGGTCCTGGAGTTTAGCGCTCTGATATCTGAATTTTGAATGGTGGATACCATCCTGTCCCTCCCAGCGAGTGGCCCAAAGCTGAAGCCATCGATGAGTGAGGGACAAGCAGCAGCCATGGCAGGGGGACCAATCCTGAGCTGGAGCTGGGGCTGTGGGGAGCCTGAAGGACAGTAGGGGTTCTGGGGAGAGCCAGATGTCAGCTGTAGCGAGAAGAGAAAGACTGCCAGATGCGCGCTGAGGGGGAGCCAGGCTACGCCTGCCCTCGGGCCGCTGAGAGTGTGGCGGCCCCTGCCATGCACCGGATGAGCCTCTGACGGATGCCTCATATGAGTGGTGCCCACGCTGCAGCCACCTGCACTGCCAGGGACCCCTCCGGTGAACACAGTGGCTTCTCCTCTGGGAAGGGCAAGTTTCGTGGCTTGACCAGAGGCCCTCGGAGAGCAGTCCCCTGTTGTCTTTGCAGGAGTTTCTCCTTCGGCCTCAGTTCATCCTCTGTGCAATGGGGGTGATTGTCCCTGAACTTTCTGGCTGCTCAGGGCTGGATGTGGGCTCTGGGGAGGCCATGGTGTGTTTCTTGAAGACTGAAGCCATGCTTGAGGCTGTGACTCCTGCAAGACAGGGCCTGAGGGGAAGCCTGGGTGAGTGGGTCTGTTTCAGGCTGGCTGGGCGTCTGGGCCACTGTCTTAATCCCTTTGGCTTGAGCCAGTGGTCATGAAATGACTTCTCATGCCTAAGTTATTTTGGATGGGTCTGCAGGCCACCGCACAGGCGTCAGGGTGCTGGAGGCACTGCCAGGAGGGGTGGGAGAACAAGGCTGCCCTGGGAGCCTGGAGAGGGGCCCCGGACATGGGCGGAGGTGGCCTCTGGGCTGGCCCTGAAGGCTGTGGAAGTGGGGGTGTAGTTGTCCTGTGCCCTGTGGATGAGGGAGCTGGTGAGTCCTGGGCCAGGGCAGGGCAGGGGGCAGAGCTATGAGAAAAGAAGGCAGAAGGGGTGTGAGGAGAAAGTGAGGGGCTTGGATACCAAGGCCTTGCAGGCGGTGGGACTGGAGGCAGGCGCTGTGGTTCTTAGCATGAGACAGAGGGGCGGCAAGGACCCCACCGACGCTGGCAGGCCCTGCTGCCCCTCTAGCCAGGAGGAGAATGCTTTTTCATAGGGGGAGGAAGGAGAAAAATGACTTCGGGCTCCCGGCAACTTCAGCAATCAGCTCCTTGTCAAGCAAAGAAAATGCTGTTGAATGTCCAGATGAATGATTGATCAGCACAACGCAAACCTGATGGCGGCTTCCAGCTGGCCCACATGGGGGTCCCTGCTGCAGGCACTGGTAAAGTGGTGGGACCCCTGGGGTGACAGTGACACCCCGTTAGTCGCCTCCCTGCGTATGCTGGGGAGAAGCCCACACACACATGCTGGTGCCTGACATGGGGTGATTTCTGCCTTGAGGAGGCAGGAAACGGCAGAGGAGGCAGCTTCCAGGGCGGGGGGAACTGGGACGGCCTGGCCCAGGAGGGGGCTTGATGGCTGTGGGACGAGGCCCACCCCAGGCCCTGGTGACGCTGGGTGAGAGCCTCTGTGTGGGCGAGGAGGCTGGGGCTGGCCAGTCCACTCACCCCGACACGGTGGAGGTGTTCACTGCCTTGCAACCTGGGGGTTACTGGGACCCAGAGTGGTGACAGTGGCTGGTGATTTGCACCTTGAGTTAAGCAGAATAAATCAAATAAGAGAACAAAGTCGATTCTTGTTTTTTTTTTTTTAATTTTTAATTTTTAATTTAATTTAATTTAATTTAATTTTTTTTTTGAGATGGAGTCTCGCTCTGTCGCCCAGGCTGGAGTGCAGTGGCCAGATCTCAGCTCACTGCAAGCTCCGCCTCCTGGGTTTACGCCATTCTCCTGCCTCAGCCTCCCGAGTAGCTGGGACTACAGGCGCCCGCCACCTCGCCCGGCTAGTTTTTTTTTGTATTTTTTAGTAGAGACGGGGTTTCACCATGTTAGCCAGGATGGTCTCGATCTCCTCACCTTGTGATCTGCCTGTCTCGGCCTCCCAAAGTGCTGGGATTACAGACTTGAGCCACCACGCCCGGCCGATTCTTGTTTTGATGCTTATTTTATTTTGAAATGCAACACCCACGCAGATGCACATTTATGTGCATCATAAATGTACAACAGGATTCGTAACTTCGGAGCCCGCATCTGTGTGGCTGCCATCCAGATCACCCGGTAGAGTCCCCCAGCCCCCTCCCCCTCCTCCTGCACCCTTCCAGCAGAGCCCCTGCACCTGCTGTCACTCTCACCTCCTCCTTGTATGGGCAACACGTCCATCCTAGCAACCCTAAACAAGCTGGTGTAGCTTTCCCCATCAGGGTCAGAGGGTTTATGTAAATAGAATAAAACTAGGTGATTGCTTTGTTTCTTGTTCCTTTCACCTGCTGTTTTGTCTGATGTGCAGCCAATCTTAATAACATTGCACCTTGCTGCATAGGGATGTGAAATAATCTCAGTGTGTTGAGTTCTTGGTTTCTCAAGCTATAGTTCATTGGCTTCCATGGCTCCACCATGTTCCATTGTGCAAACATGCGACAGACTTCTCATCCATTCTGCTGTTAATGAACACTCAGTGATTTCTGAATTGGCTGAGTGGCCCACGCTGCTGCAAACACTCGCCCACGTGACCACCGGTCCTAGGGTCCCTCCCCAGGAGCAGAATTGCCGGTCATGAGGTGTGCGCCTCTTCAACCCTTTTAGATAACGCCAATCTGTTTTTGTTTTTAATTAATAGCCTATTTTTTTTTTAGGCCAGGCGCAGTGGCTCATGCCTGTAATCTTAGCACTTTGGGACGCCAAGGTGGGCAGATCACCTGAGGTCAGGAGTTCAAGACCAGCCTGGCCAACATAGCCAAACTCCATCTCTACTAAAACAAAACAAAACAAAAATTAGCTGGGCATAGTGGCACATGTCTGTAATCCCAGCTACTCGGGAGGTTGAGGCAGGAGAATAGCTTGAACCTGGGAGGTGGAGGTTGCAGTGAGCCAAGATCATACCACTGCACTCCAGCCTGGGTGATAGAGTGAGACTCTGTCTCAAAAAAAAAAAAAAAAGAAAGAAAGAAAAGACAAGAAAAAAGAATATTTTTGAGCAGTTGTAGGTTTACAAAACAACAACAACAACAACAACAACAACAAATTCTTCTTGAGGGTGTCCAGGCAGCTCTGGGCTCTTTCTGCTACTATTCACATTATAGAGTCAGTTTGTTAAGCTCCCCACAGACACAGAACCAAGTCCTGTTGGGGTTTGGGAGGAATATTATTGAACCAAAGCAATTCAGAAAGAATTGGCATCTTCACAAGGTTGTGTCTTCCCATACAGGAGCATGTTTTATCTTGTTATTTGGTGTTCCTTATTTCTGTCAATACAATTTTTAGTTTCAGATCAATTTATTAGATATATTCCTAGATGCCCAATGTTCTTTGATGCTTTTAAATTACATTTTTTACTTGTTTGTTGATGTAGAAGTATAATTTGAGTTTGTTTTTCCTGTTTTTTTTTGTTTGTTTGTTTCGTTGGTTTTGTCTCATTGTGTTGCATTTTGGACAATATCTTTAGATTGGTTTTCCAGTTTATTCATCTTTCTTTAGCTGTATAAAATCTGCTGTTAAAACTTGTGGATGGAGTTCTAATTTTTGGTTAATTTTCATTTTTAAATATTTTTATTTGGTTCTTTTCCAAATCTTCTCTGACATGTTTTATAGTTTTCAGTCTCCTATAGATATGTTTGACTTTTTGAATCTTTTAGACTTACAAGCATCGTTATTTGATGTGATCTGATCTTCTGCTTATAATTCCAAAACCTGAAGTCTTTGTACATCTGTTTCTATTGTCTTTCGTTTTTGCTGGCTCTTGATTGTGAATTTAACTTTATTTTGTGTGTGGTTATCTTTGTGTGCTAGAGACTGTATTTGAAAAAGTGCTTGTAAGAATAATTTGAGCCTTAGGATGATAGTACCTTTTCTTTTCTTTCATTTTCTTTCTTTTTTCTTTTCTTTTCAAGATGTGTTTCACTTTGTCGCCTAGGCTGGAGTGTAGTGGTGTGAGCTCAGCTCGCTGCAGCCTCCACCTCCCAGGTTCAAGCGATTCTCCTGCCTCAGCCTCCTGAGTAGCTGGGATTACGGGCATGTGCCACCACACCTGGCTAATTTTTGTATTTTTAGCAGAGGCAGGGTTTCACCATGTTGGCCAGGCTGGTCTCTAACTCCTGACCTCAAGTATACCAAAGTGCTGGGATTATAGGCGTGAGCCACCGTCACTGGCCAATAGTACCTTTCTTTAAGGATGATGTTGGTTTGCTTTTTTTCAGGTGCCTAGTGGGGCACTACCCGTCTGGAAGTATTTTATGTGAAGTTTAAGCCTTGAGATTTCCTGGACCAGGACCACTAAAGTCACCATCACAAATGGCAGGCCCGCACCAGGACTGATTTACTTCTGACTCACCCATGGCCGTCAGGCTTAGAGTTGGGGCCTTGTCAGATTCCTCTCTCTTACCAACTCTGGGCTTTGACTCTGTTGTCCCTAATGCCATGCTGATAAATAATTAATAACTGGCTCTTCAGAAAAAAGAAACAGTTTTGATCTGCAGCACCTGCCAATTCCCATGGTGTAAACACTCTCGCCATGGCTGACTTCAGGTTACCAGCACAACATCACTGAGTATGGGATTAGAAAGAGATGCCCGGCCGGGCGCGGTGGCTCAAGCCTGTAATCCCAGCACTTTGGGAGGCCGAGACGGGCGGATCACGAGGTCAGGAGATCGAGACCATCCTGGCTAACACAGTGAAACCCCGTCTCTACTAAAAATACAAAAACTAGCCGGGCGAGGTGGCGGGCGCCTGTAGTCCCAGCTACTCGGGAGGCTGAGGCAGGAGAATGGCGTAAACCCAGGAGGCGGAGCTTGCAGTGAGCTGAGATCCGGCCACTGCACTCCAGTCCGGGCGACAGAGCGAGACTCCGCTTCAAAAAAAAAAAAAAAAAAAGAGATGCCCATGGCTGGCTCTTAAGAGTCCTCTGAGCCTTGCTGGTTCTCCCTCACCTGCCATTCAGATGATGGGTGCAACAGTCACTCCTGAGGCTACCGAGTTCTTTAAAGCAGAAGCAGCTGACTCTTGCTTACGTTTTGCAGTACTTCCTGGGCTCTCGCCTCCTCCAAGGTTTTGGCCTGGTAATGCATTCTTTGCTACCTGATTTGTTCTTTTCTGCTTTAAAGAAGATTGGGGAAAAAAAAAAATTTTTTTTGAGACAGGGTCTCACTCTGTCACCCAGGCTGATCATGGCTCACTGTATCCTCCACCTCTCAGGCTCAAGGGAACCTCCTACCTCAGCCTCCCAAGTAGCTCAGACCACAGGTATGTGCCACCACATTAGGCTAGGTTATTTTTTTGTATTTTTGATAGTAGAGATGGGGTTTCACTATATTGTCCAGGCTAGTCCTGAGCTCCTGGCCTCAAGTGAGTCACCTACCTCGACCTCTCAGAGTGTTGGGATTATAGGCATGGGCCACCATGCCCGACCAATTGAAATATTTTAATCCAGCTTTTCTAGTTGTGTTCAGTGGAAGAGTTGGTCCTAGTCACTAATCTGCTATTACTGGATGGAGGAATCTCCTATTTTCTGTTGTAAGGACAGGAAAAAGCAGAAAATACAGAAAAGGAAGAAAAGAGCAACGATCTCTCAAGAGTACTGCTGCCTAACAAGAACACTGCTGATGTTTGGAAAACTGGTCTCCGATTTTATTCTTATTGGAATGCGTAACAACCAGCCAGGGCCCGTGTTGCCGGAGTGGGCAGTTGTGTACAGGGAGACAGCTGCTTATGGCCAGCTCCTGGCCTTGACAGAGCTTCTCAGCCTCTTGGAGCCTCTGTCCCCTCAGCTGCTGAAGGAACACATCTCCTGCACTTCTCGAGTTGCTGCCGGAACTAAGGTGACTCCAGGTTCTGCGGTTTGGGCTCCTTAGCCGCTCAGCAAATGTCAGCAGGTCCAGAAGCAAGGCTCCTCAGCCACAGAGTGAATGCAAATGTCCCTGTTGTAAATGGCCACGGGGCCCAGGGCTCTGCAACCTTGGATGCCCGGGATCAGACCAGCTGTCAGCTGCTTTGGAATCTGGGTTTATGGGGGACCCGGGCCTCATAAATGTCAAAGCATGCATTCTCGGCAGTCCAGGAGTCGGAAAATGTGTCTCTGAGGGGAGCATTCCTTCCATGCACACAGCTGTCCGGCTCACGTTTTTATCCTTGAGCCATAATTAGTCCTCTCCCCTGACCCTGAATTCCTGCCCCGGCCAAAAGCACGCTGTGGCCCCGGGGCCTGCGGCTCCTCACGTTCGGTGCCCCTTCTGCTCTCCTGCAGCTGTGGCAGGTGAAAGAGTTGTTGGGGGTGGGAAGGGGGCCTGGAGGGACAAGGATGGGCTGGGGAGGGCTCCGGAGGCAGTGGACACTGTGGGCTCTGGGGACTGCATGACTGTGGAGGGGGCATATGCTGCTGGGCTCCCAGCCTCTTGGGGTCGTCTCTGTGCCTGTTACCCTCCCTGAGCAGGTGTGAGCGGACACCCATCCCCTGCCCTGCATGGGAGGTGAATGGTCCACGAAGTGGGGGGATCAGGGTCAGACCCCTGGCCTTCCCACACAGGATGGCCACTCAGGCCCAGGACAGTGGGTGATCATCAGAAATCCTGTCCCCGCCCATAGAGGGTGCTTCCCAGTTCACAGTGACACAGCCGTCCTGCTCCTCTTCCAGCCACCCAAGGCAAGACACAGAGCAGGAGGCTGAGGCTGGTGTGAGGGAAAGGGAGATGCAGCAAGGAGACACCCCAACCTTGTCTGAGCGACAGACAGGTGAGGATTCTCCCTCCCCTGGTATTTTCCACTGTGTTCTGAAGAGCGGGTGACACCCACCCCAGGGTGGATCCAGGATGGATCCCTGGATTTCCTGCCATCTACAGTGGCCCTCCTCATTTCCCCTGGCTAGCCGCAGCCTAGGATGGAGAATGCATCATGGTCACTGACACTTGGCACCCTTTTCCAGCCTCAAGGGCCTGGCAGAGCCAGTGGGGACACAGCAATAATGTGGGTGGCAGTAATAACAGCAGCTGAACCACCTGAGCACCATCCTGGCCAGGCACAGGCTGAGCTCTGTGAACAGTGAAGTCCATCTGGTCTCTCAGTGGCCTGAGAGTGGCTCTAACTATTATCCTCATTCTCTGAAGGAATAAAACAAAGCAAGGAGATTTAAATAATTGTTAAAGGTTAGGTACCTTCACAAAGGCTGAAGCGGAAGTCAGATGATAGTGTCTGGGTGGAGACCCCATATTCTTACCCTCAACTCTGAGCCATCTGCTATACAACATTTATTTGCTGAGTGGAAGGTGTGGGGCCTGAACCATGCTCACTTCTGGTCCAGAACTCTTTCCTCAGGGCCCTGGGACATTCACGTTTAGTGTACAGTGGTATATGTATGCTGAGTTCCTACATTAGGCCAGCCACATAGTCAGCACTAATTGCTAAAAGAATAACTGAATAAGGATAAATGCTTGAGGGGATGGATACTCCATTCTCCATGATGTGATTATTTCACATTGCTTGCTTGTATCAAAACATCTCATGTACCTTAAGAATATATACACCTATTATGTACTCATAAAAATTAAAAATTGAAAAAGAAGATACAAGTTAAACATCTGGCCAGTTATGATGATATAAAAAGTAATAAGGACAAAATATAAATAAAAGATTATAAGCAACAACAACAAGCATAACTGGATAAAAGGAAAAAAATCCCATTCCATGATGAGGAAACTAAGGTTCTAGGGAGCCAGTAAGTGGGGTCTGGGCTCCTGGCTGAGCTCCTAACCCAGAGCCTTAGCAGTTACATTTTCCACAGAAGGACAGAAGGAGCACCTGGGAGAGGCTCACTTGAAGTCCCCTTGCCATCAAGGGGCAAGGGTGGCACCTACCTCTCTTTGGGCAGGGCCCTGATCCTGCTGGATGGGGACTGCTGGGGCTGCTGCTGAGCAGACTCCTAGGTTGATTCCTGGACCTGATTTTCATTGACGCTGAAATGACCTCAGCAGAGCACTGCACCCTGATGGGACTGACACACAGCTCAAGCACACTGCATCCTTGTGGGGGTGGAGGAGATGCACAGACCCTGGCAGAATGCAAGAGAAGACCGTTTAATGCATCGACAGGAAGTGTCAACGTGCAGCAAAATTGCAATGCAGTCAGTCCTGGGAGGCCAGGGGCTAGGCAGGTAGGGCAAGCGTTTGCCTTGCCTCATGGGCCACTCCTAGGAGGACTGCTGGCCTGGCCTGGATGAAGACTTTGGCCAGCATTCAGGCTGTTTCCTAATGCAGAGACAGCCCTGAGCACAGGCCAGCATTGCCTTGGAGGTGGCCCAGGGCTGGGCGGGAGGGAGACAGGCAGAGAGCAGGGAAGAATGAGCCATCTCCGTCCCCTCAGTTGGGGTGCCCAGGCTCAGAGGTCTCATGGTGATGGCTGCCTTCCTGGACCTGCTCCTGGACGGGCTCAGAGACAGGTCCAGGGAAGGGCCTACACAGCACTCTACAGTGTACGAGATGCCGTCTTGGCCCTGGGGCGTGAGAGAGGCCGCCCCTCCAGAGGAGCTGGGGCCACAGGATGCCCTGGCCGGGGAGTCACGAGGCCTGCACTGCCAGGGCCGTCTTGCTGGCTGTGGGGTGTGTGCCACTGTGAGCGAGTGGAAGTGTGTGCATGTGTGAGTGGGTGAGAGTGTGTGTTGGGCATTGGTGTGAGTGTGAGAGTGTGTGTGTCCCTGAGGAGGGGACAGATGGCTGTGGGAGGACTCCGCTCTGGACTTCAGAGAATAAGTCTGTGAGTCGGGACCTCCCGGGGCGGTGGTCCAGGGCTGTGTGCTTGGGGTGGTGAGAGGCCTCTGGCACCTCCAGTGGCTCCTAGTCTTGTGTGGGTCCTGCAGCCTGTGGTGCACAGGGCAGTGGGGAATGGTCCTGGGGGCCACACGAAGCCTTGGGGAAGGGCTGCATTTCCAGGCTGCAGAGGGCTCTGGGGTGCTGGCTGCTGAACAAGGTGACCTGCACTGTGGTCACCCTGCGGCAGTGTCAGGATGGGAGGACAGGGCCTTTGGGGGCTGCTGGCCCTGCTCACCCTCCCTGGGCAGCCTGAGCCGGGAGAGCAGGTTGGGGGTGCTGGGCTCCCAGATTCAGCCCCAGGAGGCTTGCGGGCTGCCGTGCTCACCCCAGCCCCACTCCTAACAAGGGCTCAGAGGGAGAACGAACGGCAGCCGCCTGATTTGCACGTAATTTGTTCTGTGGCAGAGTTGTGGCTCTTAAAAGCCTTGGTGAAACCTCCGGGAATGTGGCAGCATGAGACAGGGAAAATCAGCCCAGGATCCCTCCTCGGGTTCACACTGCTGGAACCTCTGCAACCTGCCTGGCAATTTGCATGTCACCAAAATCTGCTCTGCGGATTGACGCTGGTGGCTGAGGGTCAGTCCACGGGGCCTGCTGAGGAGGAGGGCAGAGCAAGGCGTCATGGGCAGGCTGGGGGCTGGAGAGGGTTGGGGGGCGTGCGGGGAGCAGCTGGTCGCTCTGGTGGCCCAGGGCACCTCTGGAGCAGCAGAGACCTGAATGGGAGCTCCTGTCTCCACCCAAGGCTGTGGGGAGACCAGGACTCCCCACCAGTGAGGAGGGGCTGTTTTTGGAGCTGCCTGCTCTGCTGAGTGAGCTTGTGGCAGGCATAGAGCGGACAAACAGACAAGCATCTGAGTGGTGGCTGCCCAGGCCTCCAGGCCCTGGGGGGTGGCTGCTCCTCCCTCAGGAGGAAATGCTGTCCCCTCTCGGGGGGGTCTGTATCTGGAGGAGTTGGGACACCTGGGCTCTGCTAGGGCTGCCGGCTGGGTTGGTCTGTGCCCCTCTCGGGGGTCAGACAGTGGCAGGGCCTGCAAAGCCTGGGTGTCCTCATGGTACTGGCAGGTTGCAGAAGGTGGTGCATGAGTTTGCGGGTAGCCCACAGCCGGCGCCCACACGGCAGACGTGGGTTCTCTCACGTCACGGCTGGAGGGCTGGGGTCAAGGCATGGGCAGGGCTGCTTTCTCCTGAGGCCTCTCTCCTTGGCCTGCGCACGGCCACCTTCCCTCAGTGTATGTCCCAGTCTCCTCTTCTAAAAAGGACCCCAGTCAGACTGCATCGGACCTCACCCCAGTGACCTCATTCCACCTTGATAACCTCGATAAAGACCCACTCTCCAAATGCAGTTGCACCCTGAGGGCCCGCCTTCAGCCTATGAATGTGGGAAGTTGCAATTCAGCCCAGGAGAGGTGGGAAGCTGGGCCAGGCACTCAGGGGCAGGGCTGTGCAGGAGGCCTGGCCTGACCTGGCCTTGCCCCACGCGTTGCTGGGGGGCTGTCCTCAACCTCTGCCTGCAGGCTCGGGAAGTTTATTGTGAAGCAAACAACGCCTGTGCTCCCAAGGTGCTCTTCAGGCCGTGCTCCAAAAATCTGACCCCCAGAACCTCTGATGACCAACTCTTCCTCCTCATGATGCCACCACTGTCCTCACCATTATTGTCATTGGCATCATTGGCATCTCCATTGATTGAGCCCCTACCAGCTACCAGGGCTGGGCAGCTTCCTTCTCACAGGTGGTCTCATACAACACACCAGCAGCCCTGGAGGTGGGGCGGCTGTGCCACTGCCCCATGAGAGAACGATCTGTCAGGAGTGGGTTCTGCCCATGAGGACCCAGCCAGAGCGAGGTGGCCAGAACCAGGCAGGGCCAGCACCAGAGCCTCAGGCTTGGGCCTGAGCCTGCCGCCAGGACCCAGGCCATCCTCTCTACAGCTCAGGCTGAGGCTGGATTTTCCTTGCTGGCCGGCAGGCAGGCCGGCAGGCAGGCAGGCAGGCAGGTGGGACCCAGGCCATCCTCTCCACAGCTCAGGCTGAGGCTGGATTTTTCTTGCTGGCCGGCAAGCAGGCAGGCAGGCAGGCAGACAGGCTGAGGGATGGGTGCTGGCCTGGTCTAGCTCAGCCCACCTGCCTGCCAGGAAGGGTGGCCTCAGCTGCCCACCCCAACCCTCACCAGCAGAAGAGAGGAACAAGGAGAGGTCATGAATGACTGGAACTTCCCTCCTGTGACCTGCCAGATGACCATCCGGGTTACATTGAGATCTGAGTTTCATAAAAGCAAATTAAATAGACATGCATGTATATTTTGAGAATTAAAAGTTTTGAACCAGCTACTCACTCAAGGGTAGTTCTGGGGAATTTGTGCCCATGAGACCCTCCCCTTGGTGGGGCAGAAGGAGCTGGGAGCGGGAGGCCAGGGGAGGCCTGTCTCCCTCGTCCCCCACATCCAGGGGAAGCTGGGCCAGCTCTCTGGCCCCATGGGCACCCTGTGTCTGGTGACAGCAGAGGTCCTGCTCTTGGGAGGCCCTGACCCCCAACAGCGGGGTGTTCTGGGGGAGTGCTGGGGAGCTGCCGTATCCAGGCAGAGAGCTGGGACCTGCGCCCTCACGCTGGTGGTGCACCTGCCTGGCACCTCCCCTGCACCTAGCATCTCATAGGACCCTGCACCAGTCCCGGCTGGGGATGTTGCTGCAGGTTTCAGTGAGGAAACTGAGGCTCAGAGGTGGGATGGGACCTGCCACCCTGTGTGACTGGCAGGACAGAGATGGGGCTGGATTGGGCCCCAGCGTGGCTGGCCCTAAAATCTCCTCCTTTCATCCTCTGACCGTCAGGCTTTCCTCGGGGAGATTGCTGGGAGATGGGTGGGGCTGATGCGCAGGCCTCCTGGATTCAGGCCTCACCTGGGCAGGGACCTCCCAGCAGAGACCGTCCCCCCATTTGCATAGAGGGACCAGATGAGCAAGGCAGGGCAGGAGGTGCATTGGGGATCTTGCGATGTGGGGGGTGGGGCCTGCAGGGGAGTGGCTGTGATGGGGAATGGGGCCGAGGCTGAGGGTGATGGTGAGGGTGGGAGTGTGAAGTGGCAGTACCCCCACCTGGGCAGCTGGAGTGCACAGCCCTGAGCATTGGGTCCTGCATGGTCCTGTGGTGGTCTGGTGGGCCCAGGAGACTGGGAGGCCTGGGCTGACCCCTGAGGGTCTGTCTAGTGGGGACGGCCAAGGGCACTCAGGGTCATGGTGCTGCAGAGGGGGTGTCAGAGGGCAATGTTGGCAGGAGTTCTGAGTGAAGAGGTGACAACGCCTGGTAAAGGTGGAGGGAGAGGGAGGGGAGGGAGAAAGAAGGGGTAAAAAGGGGGAAGGAGGGAGGGAGGAGGGAGGGGGGAGGCCCAGTAGACATCCTTATCTGGGGGCAGTGAGGGTTAGGGACCCTGCCCTGCATGAGGGATTGGGCAGGAGATCCTGAGGGCCTTCCAGCCTCTGCATGGTCAGGAGCTCACTCGCCCACGCACCCACTCATTCATTCATTGCATGGTCAGGAGCTCACACACCCACTCACCTGCTCATTCATTCATTGCGTGGTCGGGAGCTCACACGCCCACTCACCCGCTCATTCGATCGTTCCTCCATGTATCATCCATTCATCCACAGTGCTCACTGAGGACTCTGGGAGGATGAGCGGACTCTGTTGGGGGGCCCTCTGGCTGAGGATCCCCCTCCTCAGACTTCATCTTGCTTCCCCCAAACAGCTGCCCTGGGGCCTGTTGGACTGGGGCCTATAGATAGGTGTGTGGGGAGGGTGGGGGTGGGTGGGGTCTCCCACGCCCATTGAGGCCCCCCATGCAGGGTATGCAGGCTCCCGCCTGCCGCCCACCCTTTGTCCATGGCGTTCGAGGCTGCTCTGGCTCCCTCAGCCTCCACTCTTTTCTTCTTTTCTCGCCTCCTTTTCTAATTAAGAGCCACCCCGCCTGCCCCCATAGACACCGTCAAGCCTGGTCCCATTACCAAGTCCCCAGCGGGTGGTCTCTGTGTGGTGCTGCCCTCTATACGCAGCAGCCTCTGTCTCAGGGGTCTCACTGCCCTATCATGTGCTGCCTCCTGGGGAGCCAGAGGGGCTGTTGTGGCTGTGCCTGGACTCTACACCTGGGCCCCAGAAACGCCCCCACCACCTATCCTGGCTCTGTTTGGCAACCTAAGGGTGATGGGGCATGAGCGTTCCGGGACCTCAGAATTCCAGCTCTTGGAAAAGTGCCCAGGGCATGAAATGCCCTTTAGAACACACCCTGGGCCCACTGTCCCTCTTGGGCACTCTCAGTCCCCAAGGCTGGTGGCACTCACTCCCTGCCCTCACAAAGGCTGCTGCTCCCACCTCCTGGGCGTGCCTGGGCCAGCAGCAAGTGCACTGTGGCCACAGAGCCGGGCAGTCAGGAGAGGCCAGAGCGCGGTGTCTTGAGGAGGTACCACCGGTCCCATCCGCCATTCCGCAGCAGGGGAGAAACAGAGCTCAGAGGGGTTCAGACGGGGTCTTGAAGGATGGAGCAGATTCCTACCACCGAGGCCTCCTCCTCCCGCCCGCTGACTTCTGGGGGGACCTGACCGTCTCCTCGTCCTTGTGTTGCAGTGAAGGGCTCTAAAGCTCAGCTGTACCATCCACCAGCCAGGAAACCTGGAGAAATAGACACTGTACAATGTCTGCCAGCCTCGGTGCTTCTGTTCTACAGACAGGCACCATTACATCACCAGGAGGAGTCAACCTGCCTCTGGCAAACAGGTGCGGTCTGCAGCACCCATGGCGGGCAATTTCCTTTCCTAACCCACAGGCTTCCCCGGGGTCACTGTGTGCCCTGAAATCCCTTCCGTCCAGCGGCCCCACAGCTCCAGCTATCTGGGCAGGCTCTCCCCTGACTCAGGTCGGGAGCTACAGCCAGGCCAGGCCCTCTGTTGTGGGCACACCCGCTGGCATCACCCCTCTCACTGGGCCCAGCCACCCCTAGGCCTGGTGCCTCTTTGGACAGTGGGCATGGCTGCCCCTGGTTGCAGCTGGGGTCCTGGGGCTGGCATCCCAAAGCTTCCATGTTCTCCAGCCGTGGTGGAGAGAAAGCCCCGCTGGCCGGCCGAGTTCTGATGGAGATGGAGCCAGGCTGCTTGTGCCCTCCTCTGCCCTGGTCCTGGGGGCCCATGGTGAAGTCAGCTGCCTTAGAAATCAGGCTGGAGCTGAGGCAGTGGAGGGCTGGGGGCCACGCCGTGAGCTTCCCTGGGTGCCAGCTGATGGCTGATCTCTAGGAGCTGGGCTGGGACTTCCAATACACCACGAGAAGCCAGAAACCTGGGCTTCGATGTGAGATCCGTTTAGAAATGCTGGCAATGAATTCAATATTTTAAAAACCAAGATGTAGTGAAGGAGGCTATGGAAAGGCTACTGGCAGGGGTTAACTGGTTGCCTGGGGTGAGAGGGAGTCCAGGAGGAGGGCGCGAGAAGGGAGGGGAGCAGGGCTGGATGGAAAGGACTGCCGTGATGCGCGTGGGTCCATCTGTGCAGAGCTGCTCGTGGAAGGGCATGGAAGCCCACCCCATCCACCGCTGCACTGGGCCGGAGCAGGCAGGTGGCCCGGGAGCAGAATGAGGGAGCTCTGAGGAGAGGGTCCTCAGCACAGTCAGGGTCATCGAGCCCAGAGGAGGCTCCCAGGCAGCCAATTTCAGACTTAATTCAGGCAGCCCCCTGGGGCTGGCCGAGCGCCCTTCTCGCCCGTGTTGGTGAGCAGGAGGCAGGCCCTGATGTGCTGGCGCATCTCGTGGAGGGCTTATGAGGGGCTGGAGCCCTGGGGGATTCTGGAGCAGCCCCTCCAAAGGACACCGTGGGCACAGGTGCTGTGTCTGGCGGCAAGAGGCACTTGGATGCCCAGGTTTGCTGCTGTGTGTGCGTGCATGCGGATGTGTGCACGTGTGTGTATCTTTGTGTGTGTGTTTCTGTATCTCCGTATGAGTACGTGTGTGTCTGTGTATACTGCGTATATCTCTGTGTATGTCTGCATGTGTGTTTGCATGTGTGTGTGTATCTCTGTAACTGTGTGTATCCATGTCCATGTCTGTGTATCTGCCCACATGTGTCAGTATGTGTATGTGTGAGTGTGTGTCTGTATCTGTGTGTGTGTGTGTGTTGGTTCCTTCAGCAGGGATGTCAGCTGTGGCCAGGGGGCCTGCAAGCCAGTCCTAAATTTGGGCAAATTTGGCCTGACCTAAGGAAGAAGGAAACTGTGTTCACCGCTGCTGAGGGTGGATGGGAGAAGGGCTGAGAGGGTCAGAACTGAGAAGCCCCAGGGGGCAAAAGTTACCCTCAGTGGTGCAGGTGGGAAACTGAGGCAGAGCTAGAGGCTGGGAGACAGGAAGAGGTGGGAATGATAGGGGTGAGGCTGAGCAGAGGGTGTGTCTTTGTTTCATAAAAAGCCATAAATCCAGCCAAAGCTAACTGGAGGAAAGGGTGCTGGGCCCCTCCTGTCTTCCCCGATCCGAACACTGACCCGAGGATGTACGCACCCTCAGTTCCTGCCCAGCCGAGAACACGCCTCTGTTTATGCCCCTAAAATATGGATGCTCAGGACACTATTAGCCTTGGACAGCTGCTGTTTCCGCTTGATCTGTGAAATTTATGCCGTTGGGAAGACATATGTCCTTAGCCAGGGCTGGGGGACATTCGTAAAAGGTATGAGCAGTCCCCCTTCCCTCCTGTCCAATTTTGGAGGCTGGGAATATTGACTTCACCCTGACAGCTCCCTGACTGGGTGGCCCAGAAGTGACACATGGCTGGAGAATGTCCAGCCTGTAGGCTGAACACCTCCAGCCTTTTTATCCTATTGTATTAAAATAGACATAATCTTTATCACTGTAACCATTTGTAAGTCTATAATTCAGTGGCCCTAAATACATTCTCAGTGTTGTGCAACCATCACCTCTATCTATACCCAAAGCTTCTCACCTTCTCCCAACAACTCTGTCCCCATTAAATAATAACCCTCTCCCCTAAAAACTCTATCCTCATTAAATAACAACCCTCTCCCCAACACCTCTACCCCATTAAATAACAACCCTTTCCCCCAACAACTCTTTCCCCATTAAATAACAACTCTCTCCCCTAACAACTCTATCCCCATTAAGTAACAACTGTCTCCCCCAACACCTCTACCCCATTAAATAACAACCCTCTCCCCTAACAACTCTTTCCCCATTAAATAACAACTCTCTTCCCTAACAACTGTATTATTGTTAATAACAACTCACTCCCCCAACACCTCTACCCCATTAAATAACAACCCTCTCCCCCAACAACTCTGTCCCCATTAAATAACAACTCTCTCCCCCAACAACTCTATACTCATTAAATAACAACTCTCTCCCCTAACAACTCTTTTCTCCTTAAATAGCAACTCTCTCCCCCAACACCTCTACCCCTATTAAATAACAACCCTCTCCCCCAACAACTCTGTCCCCATTAAATAACAACTCTCTCCCCCAACAACTCTATACTCATTAAATAACAACTCTCTCCCCTAACAACTCTTTTCTCCTTAAATAGCAACTCTCTCCCCCAACACCTCTACCCCATTAAATAACAACCCTCTCCCCTAACAACTCTGTCCCCATTAAATAACAACTCTCCCCCAACAACTCTGTCCCCATTAAATAACAACTGTCTCCCCCAATGACTTTCTCCCCATTAAATAACAACCCTCTCCCCCAACTCTGTCCCCATTAAATAACAACTCTCCCCCACCACCCAGACAATTCTGTCCCCATCTGATAACAACTCTCTCCCCTGACAACTCTATCATCATTAAATAACAACTCTCTCTTCTTTCTTCCCTTAGCTGCTGGTCACCTTTATTCTACTTTCTGTCTTTATGACCTTGCCTACTCTAGACACCTCACATGAGTGGAATCATACAGTATTTATCCTTTTATATTCAACTTATTTAACTCAGCATCATGTCTTCAAGACTCAGCTCTGTTGCAGCACATGTAAGAATTTCCTTCCTTCTCAGGGCTGAACAGTATTGCATAGCTTGAGTGGGCCGCACTGTGTTTATCCTTCATCTGTTGATGAACACTTGGGTTGCTTCTACTTTCTGGCTGTTGTGACGAATGATGCTATATGCATGGGTGTACAAGTATCTCTTCAAGACCCTGCCTTCTATTCTTTTGGGTGTATGACTAGGAGTAGAATTGCTGGGTCATACGGCATATTCAACCTTTTGAAGAACTGCCCAACTGTTTTCCACAGTGACGGCACCGTTTTATATCCCTGCCAGCAATGCACAAGAGTTGCAATTTCTCCACATCCTTACTCCCACTTCTTTTCTTTTCTTTATAGCTGTAGCCATCCTAGTGGGTAGGGAGTGTTTTGATTTGCATTTCCCTAATGACCAGTGATGCTGAGCATCTTTTCATGTGCTTATTGGCCATTTGTATATCTTCTTTGGAGAAATGTCCATTCAAGTTCTTTTTTCATTTTTAAATTGGAACCTCTAGCCTTATTGAGGTCTTTCTTCCTAAATCGTAAAGGGTAGGAACACTGCTAGGCTGGGTCTCACTGGTCTGGGTTTAAAATGCAGGGGCCCTGGATCCAAGCATGGTGAGGGATTCTGGAGTCTGGGCTCTGGGAGGCTGGGGAGCATTAAGACATGAGATATCTCTTGGGAGGAACAGTGATGGGAGGTGGGGGTGCCAAGAGGTAGCAGAGCCTCCCTGGCTACAAGGGACTATGGGACTATGGGCAGCCCCAAGTTTTGGAGAACTCTCCTAATAGGAGGGAGCACGGCATCAAGGACCCTGGCTGTAATGCTTGGGAAGGGAGGACTTTGGGGACAACCGTCCTGCAGCGCTCTTATCCTCCCCCAGGCCCAGGGCTTATGCTCATTACACTTTTCCTGTGCACATTCACTAAACAAACATTCTTGAGCATCCAGGCTGTGCCAGTGGCTGGGGCACCTGGAAGGAGCCAGGTCAATATGGCTCCTGTCCCCACAGAGCCCACAGTCTTGAGCTGTGTTGCTCAATTTGGCAGCACTAGCCACTTAGTTACTGAAGTTAAAGTTAAATACAGTTAAATAAAATTGGGGCTTCTGCTTCCAGCCACGATGGAGTAATGTGAATTGGATTTATCCTCCCACCTGCAATAAGCAAAAAATGGACAAAAATACATGAAAAATCAGTTCTCAAGGCACTGTAGGCAATGGAGTACAGTGAGAGGCTAGAAATAAATCAGATGAACTCCACAACTGTCTTATCTCACTGCTGAGAGAATGTCCATGCCATGGGGCAGGAAGCAGGAATCCAGGCAGAGCCAGGAGGACTCCCTGAGTTAAGGAGGAGACCAAGGTGGTGAGCATTGACAGGACGGAGGTGCTGCAGAAGAGAGAGCTGAACACAGAGGGAACTCTGAGATCCACAGGGCGTCCTTTTCAGGATTCAATTGAGGACTGAGCATCCTCCGAGTATGAGGAAACTACCTGAGTTGGGAAAGAGCCATCAGAAAGGTTCAGAACTAACAAGGCCTGGTGTTCACCCAGGGCCAGGAATAGTGCCTGTTCCTAACAGTGAGGCTGGAAAACCTCATAATTCCTGGGGCTTTGGTAGCATGCCTTGCGCCTTGCTTCAGTAGTGGGATATAATTTGTCCCAGGCTGAGCACTGCTCCAATTCTCCCTAAACTATCTTAAAAGCAAGACCCTGAAGGGTCAAACTGTTTCCAAATGACTTAACTGAATCTCGGGAAAAGCTCAAGAATCCAACACCTAACAATATAAAATTCACAATGTCTGGAGTCCAATACACATTAACAAGCAAGCAAAGAAGCAAGAAAATGCAATCCATACTAAGGAGATAAATCAGCAAAGACAGCCCAGGACTGACACAGATGTTAGAATGAGCAGGTAAAAGCATGAAAATAGTTAGGATGACTGTGTTCCATAGGATGAAAAAGTTAAGTAGAGACATGGAAGATATAACAAAGACCACATCATACGTCTACAGATAAAAACTTCAATGTATAAGATAAAAAATACACTGGATGGATGGAATTATTGTCAGATTAGATGTTGAAGAAGAAAAGATGATCACACTTGAAGACATAGCAATAGAAATAATCCAAAATGAGACACAGAGAGACAATATTATATTAAAAGTTAACAGAATATCATTGAACTTCGGGAAAATGTCAAGTGATCTAATCTGTTTAATTGAATTATGTGAAGGAAAAGAGAGAGATGGGAACAGAAAAAAATACTTGAAATAATGGCCAAATATTTTCCACATATGAAAACTATAAAACCATAGATTCAAGAAGCTCAAAAAAGATCAAGTACAAGCAACATGGAAAAAACTACACCAAGGAACATTATAATCAAATTGCTCAAAAGTAGTGATAAAATTTCTTGCTTGCAGCCAGAAAATAAAAGGCAAGATTTGTATAGTGCAACAAAAGTGAGAATAACAGCAGATTCATTGTGGGACACAATGTAAGCCAGAAGAAGGTGGATTAACATCTTTAAAGTTCTGAAGGAAAAAATACCTTTCAGCCTAGAATTCTGTGACCATTAAAAATATC
This sequence comes from Trachypithecus francoisi, assembly GCF_009764315.1. NCBI lineage: Eukaryota > Metazoa > Chordata > Mammalia > Primates > Cercopithecidae > Trachypithecus > Trachypithecus francoisi. The sequence continues at coordinate 2,320,070 of NW_022681468.1, read as the reverse complement.
TTTCAAAAGCAAAGACACAATAAAGACTTTTACAAGTATACAAAAGCTGAAAGAATTTCTCACCAGAGGACCTGCATTACAAGAAATTTTAAAGAAACTCCTTCAGGCAGAAGGAAAATGATACCAGTTGGAATTATGGATCTACAGGAAGGAATGAAAAGTCCTGGGACTGATACTTTTCAGGTAAATATATAAGATTCATTTTTATTATTTAAATTTATTTAAATGATAATTGTTTAAACAAGAACAATAATGTAGAATGAGGTTTATGGCATATATAAAGTTAAAATGCATGACAACAATAGCACAAAGTTTTAAAAGGAAAGAAAATTGCTATTAAAATGTTCTTATCTTGCATGTGAAGTACTATAATAGCACCCGAAGGCAGCCTGCAGTAAATTAAAAATATTTACTATGAACCATAAACCAACCAATAAATTACAAAACAAAGCGAAAGAGCTAATAAAACAACAAAACACATGAAATAGAATGGTAAGAACTATTTCACTAATCCTAAAGAAGACAGAAAAAGATGAAAAAGGGAAAAACAAATGGGACAAATAGAAAATAAAGAGCAAAATAACAGACTTAAGCCTACCAATAATACATTAAATGTAAATAGTCCAAATATTCCAATTAAGAGACAGAGTGACAAGCAGAATTAAAAAGCAAGACCCAACTATATACTGCCTAAAAGAAACACATATTAAATATGAAGATACAGAACTCTTGGTTTCTGGCCTAGCATGTGGCATGTAAACAGCTTGGAAGTCATCACTCCATTCTAATTACAAGTATAAAGCTGAACAAACCACAAAAGCAACTCTTCTTAGATCCTTAAGAGAAGTGAGGTCACAGGGCAAACTGCTGTCCCTCAGATTGGATGGACAGACAGACAAATACAGAGAATTACAACTTACTGGAGCAGAAACCTCTGCAGGAACCAGTGCTGGGACAAGAAAATCTAAAGTGTAAACAACAAATTGCCAGAGGCTCAGTGTGGACAAGGCTGGGAGTTAAAAACTCCAGAGAGACCCAGTCATAGTCCCCCTTCTCCCAGCTTTTGTGCATTTTTCCTCCTAGGTCTTTCCTCCAGGTTCACACAGTGAATACGGAAGAAAAATCCCTTTGTGCTTCCAGCAGGGAGAAGGGGAAAAGGAGCCATTTTGAAACATACCAGACTATCTGTTCTTAATAAGGGTCTGCCTTCCAGAGAAACTAGCGAGAGCCTAGCCTCCTGGAGTTTTATCCATGCTTAATTGACCTGACAGAAGGTAAACACCCAACTCCAGCCCCCTCCAGCCATCCTGACCCATCTAAGGAGGGGTATCTGAGACGCACTGGTGAGTTTCACAGTCCAAAGTCTCAGGTTCACTAAAGGTAAAGATACAAATAAGCTGCAGGAAAAGGAATGGGAAAAGATATACCACACTAACATTGATTAAAAGAACCCTCGAGTGGCTATATTAACATCAACAAAGTAGATGTACAGAATATTACCAGAAATAAAGAAAATCACTTCATAATGATACAGAAGTCAATTCATCAGAATATAAAAATTCTAAAGATTTATGCACCTAATGACAGAGCTTCAAAATAAATGAAACCAACACTAATAGAACTACAAGGAGAATTAGACACATACAATTACAGCCAGAAATTTTAATACCCCTCTTTCAATAACTATTAGGACAAATTGACAGAAAATCAATAATGGCATATAAGACTTGAAGAGCAGATTCAACTGACATTTATAAAATACTCCACCCAACAACAGAATACCCATTCTTTTCAAGTGCACATGGAACACATTTACTAAGACAGACAATATCCGGGGCCATAAAACAAGTCCAAAAAATATGAAAGAATCCAAGTCATAAAAAGTTTTATCTAATCACAATGGGATTAGATCAGAATTGAAAAATGGAAATGTTTCTGGAAAATCCCCCCAAATATGGAAATGAAGTAACATATTTCTTGGGAACCTACAGGTCAAAGGAGGAATTAAAATGGAAATTAGAAAGTATTTTGAACTAAATAAAAAGGAAAACAGCCTATAAAACTTGTGGGATTTAGTTAAATCCCACTGTTTAGGGGGAAATTTATAGCATTAAATGCCTATGTTAGAAAAGAATAAATATCTTAAATCAATGACCTTAAGAAACTAGAAAGGAGCAAATGAAACCCAAAGTAAGAAAAAAAGGAAGTAGTGAAGATCAGAGTGAAAAATCAGTGAAATCATAAACAGAAAGACAGTAGAGAAAATGAAACCAAAAGCTGGTTCTTCAAGATGATGGAAAAAACGAACAAACCTTTAGCTAGGCTGGTCAGTAAAAAGAGAGAGAAGACACAAATGACCAGTATCAGGAATGAAGGAGGTGACATCAGAACTGATTCTACTGATATTAAGGGATGATAAGGGCATATGACCAACAACTCTATGTCAATAAATTCAACTACTAATGGACAAATTCCCTGAAAGACACAAATTACCAAGGATGTGCAGGATGAAGTGGGTAACCACACAGCCCTATACCTATTAAAGAAACTGGGTTTGTAGTTAAAAACCTTTCTACAAAGAAGACTCCATGGTCAGGAGGCTTTACTGATGAATTCTACCAAGTGCGAGGAAGAAAATACCACTTAACAAATAATAAAATGCGGAGCACAAATAAGCTTGGGAAACTGCTCAATATACTTAGTCATTCCAGTGGAAATTAAACCCATAGTGTTTAACCCACACGCCTAGTAGAATGGCTAGCATTGAAAAGACTGACATACCAAGTATTGGAGATGATACGGAGCAACTGGAACTCTCATGCACTGTTGGGGGAGGCAGGGTATGTAAAATGGTACAACTGCTTTAGAAAGCAATTTGTCAGTTTCTAAAATCATTAAACATATACCTACCATATGATCCAGTCATCCCACTTCAAGAGAAATGAAAACAGTCCACACAGAGTTGTACGTGAATATTCACAGCAGCTTTATTTGTAACACCCTAAAAGTAGGCACAACCTAAACATCCATCAACAGTTGAGTGGATAAATAAAAGGTGGTGTGTCCACACAATGGCAGCTACCTGGTGATAGAAAGTGAAGAATTATTGATGTGCATGATGACGTGGATAAATGGCAGGTAATCTACTGAGTAAGGGGGACAGACAAAAAGGAAATGTAATTCACAATTGTATAAAGAATATGTATGTAATTCTTGAAAATGCAAACCAATCTATAATGACAGAAAATAGATCAATGGTTGCTTGGGGACTGGAGAAGTGGGCAGGGAAGATGGAGGGCAGGATCTCCAAGGGGCACGAAGAAGGTTTTTGGTGTGATGGGAACGTTCTTTACTTTTGCGATGGTTTTGCTTGTGTATATATGTGTTACAGCCTATCCCATCATATACTTTAATTATGTATAGCCTATTCTATGTTAGTGACTCTTCAATAAAGCTATTGCATACAATTTTAAAAACCCAAGTCTGTGGTTACAGCAACCACATTTCGAGTGCTCGGTAGCCACAGTGGCTAGTGGCTGCCACACTGGACAGTGCAGATACAGAATGCTTTTATTACTGTGGGCAGTGCTGGTCTCGAGGGAAAGACACGCATGACCCGGACCATGGCGTGGGCTTAGTCTTTGCAACGGGAGGAAATAAGCGGAGTAACAAGAAGGAAGGGACTCGAGTGCCTTGGCAGGTGCTGGTTGGGCTGACCAGGTCTGCACCCAGGCCCTGGGGGACCCTGGTGGGGAAAAGGTCCTTCCTCCCCAGTGGGGTGAGGGGAGAGGTGTTGGCCCCAAGCAGGGTGGTGGTGATGCCAGGTGGCTATGGTGGTGAGCAGCCCACACTGCTGTGGACCAAGGCCAGGCGGGAGGGTGTGAGGCCTGAGGTGGGGAGCTCACATGCTGCTCAAAGAAGGCAGGCTCAGGGCAGCCCGGGCAAGAGGGGTTGAGTCAATGATGCTCTCCGTCCTGCTGGGATGCTCTCCCCATCCCCTGCTGCTCTGCCTTGAGGAGCAGAGAGAGGAGGCAGAAAGGGGTCTCTGGGGAAGGTGCACCCACCTCAGCCAGTGTACTTTGGAAGGCAATGGCATCCTGGGTGTCAGGGCCTCCTACCCTGGGGCAGCAGAGGAGCTGACCTGGGGAGCAGATGAGAACACAGGGCTCTCTAAGGCTTCGGGGAGCCCCTGGTTCTGAACCCTGCCTTCCCCCTCCCTCTGCACTGGGCTGGGACTCTGGGCTCCTGCTTCCTGCACCCCCATCACTGTCTCCTCTGGGGACAGGGACCAGCTCCGGGAGTCTAGTGCTAGGGTGAGGTTGGCAGAGGTCCCCGCTTAGCTGCATGGCCCCCACGTGGAGACAGTGAAGGGGAGTATCAACTGGCAGGGGAGGCACACCCCAGCCCCTTGGGGAGGGGGCCAGCTGCATGCTGGGGGCAGGTTGCAGCTGGGGTGACATGGGGGCTGGGCTCATTCCAGGTTGGGGACAGCGTGGCTCAGATGGGTCCCACCTGCAGGTAAGCCTGTCCCGAGGGCCTTGGTTCCACTGCAGGGGTGGCAGAGCCTCCTGCTGTGCCGGGCAAGGCTGGGGCAGGTGGGGTGGCTGCGCAGGGCTGGGGCAGGCTGGGCTGGCCACGTCCACCGCCGGTCCTGGAGGACGGGTCTCGGCTCGTTCCCCACCTGAAGGACGGGGGGGCTCTCTCCTTTTGTTGTCCCATCTGTCCCTTGGGCAAAATTGAACAAACCCATAAAAGCCAAATGACTCTCATTGTAGAGGACGGTCCACCGCCCAGGTCTGCACAGCGGCTCCCGAGGCTGAGTTGATAAAAATGTAATCAGTTCCAATGCAAGATCTATTTGATGACAGGTATGGTGTGGCCGTGTGTAACTATGCTTACAATTAATTAACTTTTCATGTCGTTCATTAAGCTCCATGACTTATGAGGCCGGGCACTGTGCAGTTGGAAGTCACGGAAGGGAAGACTTGAGTGAAACCATGCTGGGGTGTCCCTGGCATGAGGGGCGCCCTGCGTGGCAGCTCCAGAGCTGGTGTCTGTGCACAGGCATGGCGGGGCTCACCTGACCCCGGCCCCTGGCTCAGCTGGGGACTCATGGTGGAGCAGCTGCACTCACTGTAGGATCATTCCCTTTGTGACTAGAAATAATTGTATTTGTGGTTTGCACAGAAATGCTGCAACATATTGATTTTTCAATTACGCCGGGAAGAAATAGAGAATGAGATGGGAGTGGCGGCTCCTCGAGGGGCTCTGAGTTGGGGTCTGCAGCATTGCAGCGGGTGACCCTCAGCAGGGGGCCTTGGGCCAGCGATCCCCAGGGCCTTAGAGCTACAAGTGACCTCAGACATAGGTTCTTTGTCCAGCTGGGGAAACTGAGGCCCAGGGTGGGGACAGGCCTCACCCGAGGGCTGGTGGTGAGGGTGGCATCAGAGCTTGGGCCCTGCCCCTGACTTTAGTACGTGAGGCCTTCACCTTGCCCTGGTGTGAATAACTGAGGTTGGGACTAGCAGGAACCTTCCGAGAGGGCCTGCCCGGCCTGAGCTATCAGGGAAGTGTGAAGTTGGCATACAAACTTGGCAAGTCTGTTCCCCAGCCCACCGCTCTCCCTGGGGCTTGCCTTTGGGCCTTGCCTCTCTATCTCCATTTTAAAATGTTGGTCTTGGTTGGAGCGTCCCTTCCTCTGGATCTTCTCACGGCCTCTCTGTCTTGGCTGCCCCTGCCCCAGTATTGGCATCTTGTGGGTCTCGCCGGCCTGGGTTGCTAGGAGGACGAGTGAACCCCCGAGGCAGAGCCTACTGTCTGCCTTCTCCGCCCCCAAGAGCCAGGGCCAGGTAAGGCATGGGAGTTGCAGAGCAGGAAGTGGCTAGAGCTTGCTCACAGGCAGTACTGGGTACCGGGCTTGGGGATGAGCTCCGGACAGGGGGATCTTGGAGCGCTGGGCCCAGGCAACGGTGCTGACGCAGGAGTCTGGTATCCCAGGCAAGAAGGGTGGCTGGAGGTATCTGTGCGTCACCCCCTTTCTGCCCTTCCCTGTCACCTGCTCCTGTCCCTGGAATGGGGTTCTGGGCCTCCCAGTCTTGTGTAAGGACGCTGGTGCTGGTGTGAGCCGACCTGGGTGCTTGGGGGAAAGGGCTCCAGAGCCCCTGGCTTGGGGGAGGCTGGGTAAGCCAGGGCAACAAGCCCAGGGAACTGAACGCACCAGAGCAGTGCAGCCCCGGGGCGTGGGGGCTTCCTGGAGGGAGGCTTCCAGTGGGGCCTGGGGTTGGGCCAACCCTCCCAGCGGCCTATGGCCTCTGTGGCACATGCCCAAAGACATACTGCCGCAGCACCTCTGTGGGCAGCAGCTGAGAATGACGGTGCCACTGAGCCATGGCAAAGCCAGTGCCTTTTTGAGGGTCAGCTGCAGTCTGTAACAGGCTTTAATCTAAAAATCAAATTCAAACCCGGGAGGCAGAGCTTGCAGTGAGTGGAGATCATGCCATTGCACTCCAGCCTGGGTAACAGAGCTTGAGGCTGGGAGGCGGAGGTTGCAGTGAGCCAAGATCGCGCCACTACACTCCAGCCTGGGCGACAGAGTGAGACTTTGTCTTGAAAAAAAGAAAAAAAAGAAATAGGATTCCCCCCAGAGGGATTGAAGGAGATTTGAATGAAAGGGCAAGATGGGTGAATAGGGATTTGGAAACAAACTCTAGCCTGGTGAGAGTGAGACTCTGTCTCAAAAAAAAAAAAAAAAAGAGAGAGAGAAAATCAAATTCTTTTTTTTTTTTCCCTCAGAACCTGCCCTGCTCATTTCTAAGCTCATAGAATCTCTACAGGCAATTGCATTTCCTGGTGTGTATGTGTGTATGTGTGTATGTGTATGTATATGTGTGTGTATGTGTGTATGTATATGTGTATGTGTGTGTGTGTGTGTGTATGTGTGTGTATATGTGTATGTGTGTGTGTGTGTGTGTGTGTGTGTGTGTGTGTTGTAAAGAAGTGAAAATCACATGGGAGGGAACACACAGGCCGCCTGCTGGCTTCTGTTCCAAGGAAGCTCCTGGTTTCTCCTAAGATGAAGGAGCCTCTTTCCTGGGTTCAGCCCTCTGGGATCTGACAGCCAAATGTGGGCCTACGGAGAGGCGAGTGCGGGTGAGGCAGGGACCAGCAGGCAGAGACAGGGCTTCTGGGGGCTGGGGCAGTCACTCAGGTATGGGACATCTGGCTTCCCCGTGTGGCTGGTAAGGTGGGGAGTGAGGGCACTTGCAGGGCCTGTTCCGGGAGACCCGCCTTCCCACCCACCCTAGGGTCTGACACCTCTCCACTCCTCCCGCCTCCTCTCCCACCCTGGGGTCTGACAGCTCTCCACTCCACTCCTCCTGCCTCCTCTCCCACCCTGGGGTCTGACAGCTCTCCACTCCACTCCTCCTGCCTCCTCTCCCACCCTAGGATCTGATGGCTCTCCTCTCCACTCCTCCCACCTTCCCTAGGGTCCGGAGCCTCTCCTCTCCATCCTCTGTCACACAGGGACCATTCCTTGGGCTCCTCCTCTGGCCGTACTGTCTCTCTAAAGCATGCACAGGCCTTGGGACCCAGCAGGCCTCTGCCTTTCTCATCCGATGGGCCGTGCTGGCCAGTTCATCAGGGCTCCCCGGGCCTGCTGTCCCGATTGGATCCAGTGCCCTCCAGAGCGGGCCTGCCATGCCGAGCCTTCCTGTTGGCCTCCCGCTCCTCTTGGGTGCTCCAGCCCAGGCTGGAAGAAACTAGAGCTCCAAGCCTCTGCTCTAGCCTCTCCCTAAGAGGCTCTGTGAGGTCAGTGTGTCCTGCCCAGAACAGGCAGCCATTCTACAGCAGAGGGGGCGGCCTGAGCTTCCTTGGGACAGGGTGGGGAGGATGGTGGGGGATGAAGGAGGGTCCCCTGTACAGGGAAGGGTGGGGTGGGGGCTGGGACAGCCACAACTCTTCTCCCCTGGCTCAGAGTGGGGTCACGTCCAGACGTCCAGCAGCAGGGAGGAATGCAGACCAGCACAGGGGGTTCTGGGTGAGGACACACCAGGGGCACCTGGCAGGCCAGGCCGGGTGTGGGGCAGCGAGGGAGGGCGCCGTAGGGGCAGGGTGGGGAGTGGGTGCCTTTACCTTGCCTTTGACCAGCACAGTTCCTGGAGCCCATCTGTGCACGTCCCTCTTTGGTTCAGAGGGACAAACGGAGGCCCAGAGAGGGAAGGGACGTCACGAAGATCACACAACACACTGGAGGCATGCCAGGACATGGCAGCCCTGATGCTGGGTTTAGGCTGGTCCCGCCCCAGGCCAGCGAGGGGAGGAGGGTGACCCTGGGCCGGCGGGATGAGGCCAGGCCCAGCACAAGACAGAACTTAACACGCACCTCAGGCCGACACGTACCCTCCTGGCCTTGCGAGGGAGCCGAGTTCATAAATGACCGCACAGGTGAAGGATTTAATTTTCTCTCATTCGTCCCCGTGTTCTGGCTGCCTCATAAATCACTGCTGTTTATGACTCTCTCTTCGGCACTTTTGCGATGGCCGATAATGGCTGAGTAAGTGGCAGAGAGGATGAATTCTGCAGCAGATTTTAAACAAACGTGCACATCGGAGCTGTAAATAACGTGAAACATTGCAGCAGTGAGGACCCACCTCGCAGGTCACCCCTGGAGTGCAGCCCTGGCCTGCTGGGAAGGGCCCAGAAGTGGGCAGGGGCCAGGGGCAGCTTGTTCCCGGGGATATTTTAGCCACAAGGAGCAAGACCCACCAAGGCTAGTGGGCACCTGTGTGTGTGAGAGTGTGTGTGCAAATATGTACCTGAGTGTGTGTGTGTGGGTATGACGATGCATGCATGTGCACATGTGTGTGAGTGTGCACATGTGTGCACGTGTGTGTGCGCGAACACACATGGTCAGAGTGTGCAGGCTCCGCACCTGTCCAGGGTGCACAACCCAGAAAGACCGCTGCTCCTTAGGTCGTAGTGCACCCATCTGGAAGATGGGGCGGCACCACAGCCCCAGGTCAGAGTTCTTAGCAGCTGCAGGGCCTTGTTCAATGGCTGAGGGTCGGGCTCTGGCCTGGAGCCGACTCCCGGAGAAGAGTCACTCTCTGTCCTCTGCTGGGGGCTGGTGGCTGCTCTCCATTTCCAAGGGTCCCTCCAAAACTCACCTTCCCTTCCCCCGGAGCTCCTCTGTGAGGAACTGATAAAGCCATAGTGGAGGTGCACATGCGCACACATGCACACACACCCACATACACCCACACGCACACACGTGCACACACACGCTCACGCCCACATACACCCACACGCACACACGTGCACACACACGCTCACGCCCACATACACCCACACGCACACACACACACGTGCACACACACGCTCACGCCCACATACACCCACACGCACACACGGGCACACACACCCACATGCCCACGCATGCTCACACCCAAATACACCCACACACACACACGTGCACACACATGCCCACACACACGTGCACACACATGCCCACACACCCACTTCCCCCAGACGGTAGCCATGGGTTCATCTGGAGCCCATTCCTCAATCACCACTCGGTCTCACAGCCCCCGGGCACTGGGGGTGGTGCCCACCACTGTTTATTTTCTGCTAAGACGCACTTTGCCATCCGAGGGGTTGGAGCATCTCCTCATAAAGCCATAAATGTAATTGATATTCTCAGCATTTCGAGAAAAAATACGAGTATTAAAGATATACAGTACACCTCATAAAATTCTCTCATATTTCTTCTTTATGGTGGGTTCTAAAATTGGCAAAATAAATTCCCTAAAACCCATTATGTTCAATGTACAGTGTGTTTTGGAGGCCGGGAGAGGCTGGGCTGGGGGCTGCACGCTCCTCTCACAACGTGGCCTCAGTCCCCGCGTGGCCACGGGGCCTGTTTTCCTAGAAACCTGGTAAAAATGGGAATGGTGATTGCCCAGCTCATGGTCTGTGACCGCGGCCGGGTGCTGGGAAGCTTAATCTCAATGCTTCCTTCAAGAAAATAAATGCCTTTATGATGCTCCCACGCAGGTTCTGCCTGACTCTGGGATGCTGCTGTCCCAGCTCTGGGCTGAGTCCCCTTTTGTAATTACAGGGGGACCCTTTCCCTGTGGGTGCAAACACCGAGGCCTTAGGGGTTAGAGAGCACGGGCATCAGAGTGGCCGCTCCCAGATTCCCGCACTGCCTTCCCTCGGCAGCTTAATAAACTTGGCTTCCACTTCCGTACCCCGACTCCCTCCTTCGTAGGGATATTCGCGACTCCTGATTGCAGATGCACGTTTTTTCTTTATTACTTTTCTGTTTCAGGAGACGAAAGCTCCAAAGAACAGGGTACCACATTAAAAAAAAACCATTTACAACCGACTTTATCGAGGTATAATTTCCATGCAATAAAATGCATGCCTTTTTTTAAAAAGTAGACTTTATTTTTTAGAATGGGTTTGGATTCACAGAGAAATTGTGAAGATTGTACAGAAAAATGCCACATACTCCAAGTCCCGTCAACACCTCCCAGGGTCTGACACGTTTGATACAATTAATGAATTAACAGGGATACGCTGGTGCTAGCTAAAGTGCACACATTACTCAGATTTCCTAAGTTTTTACTTCAAGGCCTTTCCCTGCCCCAGGGCCCTGTCCAGGACACACCATGCCTTTTGGTGGTTGTGGCTCCTCCTCAGGCCCCCATCAGCTGCCACAGTTTCTCAGACTTTCCTTCGTTTTGATGACCTTGACCGTTTGGGGGAGACTGGGTCAGGTATTTTGCAAAACCTCCCTTTTTTGGGATTTGCCTGCTGTTCTTCTCATGATTAGACTGGAGTTGTGGGTTGTTGAAGGAAGATCACAGGGGCAGAGCAGAGGGCCACTGGTGCCACACCCTTCCCAGGGCACGCGCTCTCAACATGTCTGTCCCCATTGATGCTGACCGAGGTCGTGCTGTCAGCTTTCTCCTAGGTGACGTTACCGCCCACCCCCCACCCTGCCACGCCCTCCCGCACTCTTTGGAGGAAAGTCACAGAGCACAGCCCACACCGGGGGGGTGGGGAGTCATGGTCACCTCCTTGGGGCAGACTACCTGCATGAATCCTTCCGAATCCTTCTGCTTGGAGATTCGTCCCTTCTCCCGCATTTGCTCATTTGCTCAGTCGATGGTTTTCATCAACACCGACTCACGGACATTCTTGTCAGGCTTCGGGCGTCCCAGTCCTCCTTCATTTTGTTGCTCAAGCTGTCCTGTCTTTGGCGGCGGCAGCTCTTCCAGTTGGCCTGTGCCCCGTCCCTTTGGTTTTGAGCGCGGCCTTATTTTCTGGGATGAGAAGAAGCTCCAGGCTCATCCTGTATGTTTCCCGCCTCAGCCCCAGATCAGCCGTTTCTCCAGGGAGCCCTGGTGCCTTCTGTTGGAAGGTCCTGTTAGACACCCAGACCTGGGCACTGGGCATGCTTGCTGCTTGGGTGTGGCTGCTTCCAGGCCCTCTCGGCCGACGGAGCAGGGAACTGTCTGTGCGTGCACTAACCTGGGCATAAGCCTGTGTCTAACGCATTTCTGTGTGTGACCCTCCGTGTGAGTAGGGATCATCAGAGAAACGGATGCAGTGGGACATTCACACGCACTCAGGTTTGAGATTGCTGGGAAGCCTGGGCCCAGGCGACGATGCAGACCAAGAGGTCCCATGCCCGCGGAGACCCAGGGAAGTCTGTGGTGCAGTGTGGTCTGAGTCTGAAGGCCTGAGAGCCGGAGGGCTGATGGCGTTTATCTTAGTGTCAGGGCTAGAGAAGGTGAGGTGAGTGTCCCAGCTCATCAAGCAGGGTGGCAGGAAGAGAGGGGCAAATTCACCTTTCTCTGCTTTCTGCGCTGTTCAGGTCCTCAGCAGATTGGGTGACGCCTCCCACCCTGGGGAGGGTGGCCTGCTTTACAGCGCCCACTGAGGTCAAATGATAATCTCATCCAGAACACCCTCAGACATCCCCAGAAATAATGTTCAATCCGGTACCCCATGGCCAGGGGAGCTGACACATAAAGTTAACCGTCGCACCGCCCTCATGGAGAGGGAGCCCACAGGAAGGAGCTGGTGCTGCTGTCTCGACACTGACCCTTGGCCGAGTGGGTCATTCTAGTCACTGCCCCTGCTTGTCTGTAGCTCCCACCTCACAGTGAGGAACCTGCCCCACCCCCCACTGTCCATTGACCTAATCGCTAAGCTCCAGTGTGCAGGGGCAGCGGTGTAGGAATTGCTCCCGTGTACTCTGCGGCAGAAGCATGTGTCTACCCGGGTACAGGGCCCATGTGCGGGTCCATTTGCTTTTGGCTTCATAGACTTCATCATTTGTGAGGGTACCCAGGTCAGCGCCTTCCCCCAGCCCCTCCCTATGTCTGTAATACACCTGCTCCCTGGGTCTGTAATACAACCAGAGGCTCTCGCCACACACAGCCTGCCTTCCGTCCCAGACACACAGCCTCTTGACCGAGCTTAAAAATTTGCATACATTAAGGCTCACTCTTGCTGTCAAGTTCTGTGGGTTTTGACAGATGCGTAGTGTTGTGTCTCCACCATTACAGTGTCATTCACATTAGTTTCACAGTCCTAAAAACCTCCTGTGCTCTACCTGTCCAGCCATCTCATCTCACCTGGAACCCCTGGCCGACACTGATCTTCTTACTGTCTCCGCAGTTTTGCCTTTTCCAGAATGTCATGCAGTTGGAACCATGCAGCACTGCAGTCTTTTCCTATCAGCTTCTCTCACTTAGCAATGTTCATCTAAGGTTCATGCATGTCTTTTGGCGGCTCAATAGCTCACTCCTTTTTATCAATGAATAGTATCCCATTGTATGGATGGATCTACCAGAATTTGTGTCTCCATTCACCCAGGACATCTTGGTTACTTCTAGGTTTTGGTAATTATGAATAAAGCTGCTATAAACATTTGCATACAGGCTTTTGTGTGGACCTAAGTTTTTCAGGCCAGTTGGGTAAATACTTAGGAATGCAACTGCTAGATCATATGGTGAGACTATGTTTAGCTTTGTAAGAAACTGCCAGACGGTTTTCCAAAGTGGCTGTGCCATTTTGTCTTCCCACCAGCAGTGAATGGGAGTTTCTGTTGCTGTGTATTCTCATAGCAATTGGTATTGTCACTTTTTGGAATTTAGCCATTCTAATAGGGAGAGTGGTGTCTCATAGTTGTTTTAATTTGCATTTCCTTCATGAAAAATGGTATCAAGCATCTTTTTATATGCTTATTTGACATTTGTCTTTTTTGAGTGAGGTGTTTGCTTGGACCTTTCCCCCATTTTAAAACTGAGTTGTTCGTTTTCTAGTTGTTAAGTTTTAAGAAGTTCTTTGTGTGATTTGGATACAGGTCCTTTAATTTGACTTACATTTTACAAAGATTTTCTCCCAGCCTGTGGCTTGTGTTTTCACTCTTTTAATGTTTTTTTGTTTTTGTTTTTGTTTTTTGTTTTTTTTGCAGGGCAGAAGTTTTTAATGAAAAATACGTCTTAACAATTTTTTCTTTCATAGGTTGGGCTTGGAGGTTGCAACCAAAAGCTCATTGTCAGACTCAAGGTCACGTAGGTCCCATGCTTTCTTCTAGTTTTATGGTTTACATTTAAGCCTCTGATCCGTGTTGAGGTGACTTTTGTGAAAAGCGCCCTCAGAGTGTGTCTAGATTTATTTACTTATTCTGCATATGGATGTCTAAATATTATAGCACCATTTGTTGATGAGATTTTCTCTGTTAGAGGCACATTTCTCCTTTGTCAAAGATCATTGGCATTTGTGTGGGTCTACCAGTGGGTCTCTGTTCTATTCCACTGATCTGTTTATCCATTCATTCATCAATACTTCCTGTCTTGATGCCATCGTCTTATAGGAAGTTTTGAAATTGGGTAGCATGAGTCCCCCAGCTTTGTTCTTCACCATTGTGTTGGCCATTCTATGTCTTCTGTCTTCAAACTTTAGAATCAGTGTGTCCGTATCTACAGGATAGTTTGCTGGGATATTGATTAGGGTTGATTAGATCTATTGATTCTATAGATCACATTTGGAAAAGTAGACACCTTAACAATATTGAGTCTTCCAATGCAAACAGGGACTATCTCTTCATTCATTTAGATTTTTTGGATATCTTTCATCAGAGTTTTTCAGTTTTCAGCATACAGAGCCTGTACATGTTTTGTTAGATTTGTACCTGGGTATTTCACTTTTGAGGGTTCTGCTACAGCTAGCATTGTTTTTTAAATTTCAAATCCTGATTGCTTATTGCCGAGATATAGGAAAGGATCTGACTTTCATATATCAAACCTGTATCTTGCAACCTTGCTGTGCTTGCTTATTTCTTGCAGGAGATGGATTCATCCATTCATCCATTTAATCATTTACACATTGAAACGATTTCGCTGCATCCCCACCCAAATCTCACCTTGAATTGTAGCTCCCATAATTCCCACGTGTTGTGGGAGGGACCCGGTGGGAGATAAAAGAATCATGGGGGTGGTTTCCCCCATACTATTCTCTAGGTAGTGAATACGTCTCACGAAATCTGATGGTTTTATAAGGGGAAACCTCTTTTGCTTTTTTTCTCATTCTCTCTTGCATGCTGCCATGATTGTGAGGGCTCCCCAGCCATGTGGAACTGAGAGTCAATTAAACCTCTTTCCTTTATAAATTACCCAGTCTTGGGTATGTCTTTATTAGCAGTGTGAGAGCAGACTAATACACACATCTTAGATTGATTTTCCAGTGTGGAAATCATACCTCAAATAAGTCCCACTTGGTCATGCTGTGTAATTGTGGTTATACATTGTTAGATTTGATTCGATAATATTTTGTTGATTATTTTCACATCTACACTCAGGAGAGTTATTGGTTTGTAGTCTCAAGTTTCTTTTCTTGTAATGTCTTTATCTGTTTTGGTATTAGGGTAATGCTGACCTCTTAGAATGAGTTAGGAAGCATTCCCTGTGCTTCTATTTTTCAGAAGAAAAATTAAATCACTTAATTAATGATCTCCAGTTCCATCTGTGTTATTGCATGTAAAGACAGACTGTAGAGAATTGGTGTTTATTACTTACATAGTTGGTAGAGTTCACCAGTGAAGCCATCTGGGCCTAGTGCTTTCTTTTTTGAAGATAATGAAGTATTATGCAAATTTCCTTAACAGATATAGACCTATTAAGCCTTTTTAAAATTTTAAAGTTATTTTAAAAAATCTTTGTGGATACATAGTAGGTGTGTCTTTGTGGGTACATAGTAGGTGTGTTTTTGTGGGTACATAGTAGGTGTGTCTTTGTGGTACATAGTAGGTGTGTCTTTGTGGGTACATAGTAGGTGTGTCTTTGTGGGTACATAGTAGGTGTGTCTTTGTGGGTACATAGTAGGTGTGTATACTTATGAAGCGCATGAGATGAAGATGTTTTGTTATAGGCGTACGATGTGAAATAAGCACATCATGGAGAATGGGGGCATCTGTCTCCTCAAGGATTTATCCTTTGAATTACAAACAATCCTATTACATTCTTTATTTTAAAATGTAAAATTAAGTTATTATTGACTATAGTCACCCTATTGTGTTGTCAAATACTAGATTTTATTCATCCTTTCTACTTTTTTTTTTTTTGTACAGATTAACCACCCCCACCTCCCTCCCAGCCTCCCACTATCCTTCCCACTCTCTGGTAACCATTCTTCTATGCTCTATGTCCTTGAATTAAATTGTTTTGATATTTTTAGCTCTCACAAATACATGAGAACACGAGATGTTGGTCTTTCTGGACCTGACTTATTTCACTTGACATAATGACCTCCAGTTCCATATGTGTTATTGCAAATGACAGGATCTCATTCTTTTTTATGGCTGTAGAGTACTCCGTTGTGGATACATACTGCATTTTCTTTAACCATTCATCTGTTGATGGACACTTATGTTGCTTCCAAATCTCAGCTACTGTAAAAAGTGCTGCGACCATCATAGGAGTGTAGGTATTTCTTCTATATACTGATTCCCATTCTTTGGGGTATATACCCAGCAGTGGGATGTCTGGATTGTTTAGATTTTTAGTGTCTCCCTGGGTAGTTTATGTCTTTTAAAGAATTGGCCCATTTCATCTTAAATTTTCAAATTTGTAGAGATAGAGCTGTTCATGGTATTACTTTATTAGACTTTTAATGTCTATGGAATCAGTAGTGACAACCTCTCTTTCATTTCTGATATTGGCGATCTATATTTTCTCTGTTTTTTTTTTTTTTGTTGTTGTTGTTGTTGTTTCCTTAGTCAGTTTCATTGATCTTGTCAAAAAATAAGCTTTTGATTTTTTTTCTATTGCTTTCCTGTTTTCAGTTTCATTGAATTCTGCTTTACTTTTTATTATTCCTTTTCTTCTACTTGCTACAGTCTTAAATGGTTCTATTTCTAGTTTCCTACAATGGAAGCGTAGATGGTGTATTTTAGACTTGTCTTCTTTTCTAACATGTACATTCATGCTATAAATTTCCCTTGAGCACTGCTTTTGCTGCAGTCTGTACATTTTGATAAATTGTCTTTTCATTTATTCCTAAATATTTAAAATTTCTCTTGAGACTTCTCCTTTGACCCATGTGTTATTTAGAAGTGTGTTATTTAATCTCCAAATATTTGGAGATTTTCCAGCTGTCTTTTCTGTTATTGATTTCTAGTTTCATGCCGTTGTGTCTTAAGAGCACGACTTCTCTTCTTTTAAATTCGTTATAGTGGGTCCTGTGGCCCAGAATGCTATCTGTCCTTGGCGAATGCTGCACGAGAGCTTAGAAGAATGTGAACTTGCACGTATTCTGCTGTTGCTGGGTGGAGTGTTCTAGAAACATCCGTTGATGAAGTTGATTGATAGTGCTCTTCATGTCATCTCTCTCCTTGCTGACTTCTGATTGCTTCATCTACCAATAACTGAAAGAGGAGTGTGGATGTCTCCATCTACAGAGGTGGGTTTGTCTGTTCTCCTTGCAACTCCTTGAGTTTTTGCCTCTGGTATTGTTTGGAAGGACGTGTCTGGAGCTGCTGCAGTACAGCTGTAGAAGTGACCTTGTGGAGTCCCAAGTCCCTGTGGCCTCTCAGTTGCCAGCAAGTCCTTTCCTTGGCTGTGGGCCGGTGACTGCAAGACTGCAGAACAGCGAGCAACATGCGAGTCGGCCAGTGGAGGCGCCTACTCTCCCCGGCCCGCCAGCCCCGCTCCCACCCTGTCTCAGAGACTAATTTTTCCGCCCTCAATGTTGTCAGGCTTTGCCTTCTGAGTTGCCTTGGCCAATGGAACGTGAGCAGAAGCAGACGTGCCCCTTCATGAGAGTGAAACTGTCCTGCAGGGAGCGGCTCCCCCAGCCCGGATGCTCACCTGTGGCAAGCGCCCAGCTGACCTACGGGAAATGCAGAGCCCGAGTGGAAACACGCGTGTGTCGCAAGCTGCTGACATGCCGAGACTGCCACTGTCCCGCCTGGCATCAGCTGACTCGAGGAGAAACTGGCACCGTGAATTCGGTGCTGTCACACACAAAACCTAAAACGTGTGGCATTGGCTGGGGTGGGGCAGGGGAGGGGGAGGAAACTGTAATTAGAGGCTGGGAGCAGCATTTTTATGTGGTGAAACATTTGACAAAACTGTCATCTATATGATATCTCGGAGGCAGAAAACATAGGAGGCTGTGGGCCGGGCACGGTGGCTCATGCCCATAATCCCAGCACTTAGGGAGGCCGAGGCGGGTGGTTGACCTGAGGTCAGGCATTCAAGACCAGCCTGGACAACATGGTAAAACCCTGTCTCTACTAAAAATACACAAATTAGCCAGGCATGGTGATGGGCACCTGTAATCCCAGCTACTTGGGAGGCTGAGGCAGGAGAATCTCATGAACCCAGGAGGCAGAGGTTGCAGTGAGCCAAGCTTGCGTCACAGCACTCCAGCCTGGGCGACAGAGTGAGACTCCGCCTCAAAAACAAACAAACAAACAAACAAAAAATAGGAGATTGTGGATTTAAGCAAAGAGGTTTGGAAACCGAATGTGACTGGTGTGTCTTGGTTGCTACTGGAGATAACAGATGAGATAATACAAGAAAGATGTGCTCAGATGGAAATTGTCTGGCTCGCAAACAGCCTTGAAAGAGGCAACTCCTTCTTATCTCTAACCAATAAAGGATAAATGGGAGAAAGGCTTGCTCAACAAAAGCCAATTAGGCTCAGGCTGGTGGCAAAAGCCAGGTGGGCAGTGTGACCCCCAGGGGTTATGATCTCTGAATATGTTAAGGTGGCAGCCCAGTACATGGCTTCTTTTCTTTTCTTTTCTTTTCTTTCTTTCTTTCTTTTTCTTTTCTTTTTTTTTTTAAGACGAGTGCTCACTCTGTTGCTCAGGCTGGAGTGCAGTGGCACGAACACAGCTCATTGCAGCTTCAAGCTCCTGGGCTCAAGCTATTCTCCCAACTCAGTCTCCCCAGCAGCTGAGACTACAGGCATAATTTTTAAATTAGCCCAGCTAATTTTTAAACTTTTGTAGAAATGCGGTCTTGCCATATTGCCCAGACTGGCCTTGAATTCCTGGGCTTCAGAGATCTGCCTGCCTTGACCTCCCAAAGTACTGGGATTACAGGCGTGGGTCACTGTACCCGGCCTCAGCAAATCTTTTGAGTCAGGTGAAATTTTGTAAGAAGAGAAATTGGGGGCATTGCTCTCCCAAGGAAGCCTCAGAAGTTAAAAGTAGCTGCCATCAAGTCCAGACAGTGAGCTGTATCTCCTCACCTGCCGTGAACTGCCCAAAACAAACGTGAAGCCAGCCACGTGCTGAGGGAGCTGCACACCCGGCTTTGCCTTGCAGTGACTGCGAAGGTGTGAGATTTAAAAATCATGTCTGAGCCTCTAACCTTCTGTGGACAGAAATCAGGAGTGGTGCAGACTCCCTGAGGACATAATTTCCAGTATCCTCTTCAGATGTAGGCCAGAGGGTAATGGAAAAGGAGGAACCTCCCAGAGGCGAGCTCAGTGACAGGCCAGCAACGGATTAGGGGCTCCCACCGTGGAGTGGAGTCAGGTATGTTGACCAACCCGCTGGGGTTTGCCTGGGACTTTGCTGACTTCAACACTGAAAGTCCCGCCTCCCACGAAACCCACTGGTCCTGGTGAACTGGGCCGTATGGTCACCATGGGATCCTGGTTTGGAAACATTCCCCACACCCAGGTATGGGGCTCTCAAAATCTCTGCCCAGCAGAACCACAGGGCTGCCATCCATGAGCGAGCACGATGCCTCCCTTCCCCTCTCCGAAAGGGGGGCTTCTTCCATCCACCCGGGGTCTGTCCCGCCGTGGTATTTTGTGTTGTGAGTTGAAGCTGATGTTCCCTTTTAGCTCCTAGGTCTCTGGATCGGAAGGATCTATGTTCAGACGGGAGGGGGAGGCTGTTCCCTGCATGTTCTGTGTGTGGACGCGAGAGGAGCGAACATGAATGGCGAGGCAGGTGGGCTGCTGGGTTACGGTCACCAATGTGGACTCCCCTTCTTGGACTTTCCTGCCTTACTCACAGCAATCTCAGCCACGCGACTCACCCAGAGTGAGCAGATGTTAGCAGCAGTGGGCCGGGCTGTGTCCAGCACCAACCTGAAGAGCACCACGTGGTCCTGCCACATTCTCTCTGCCTCGGCTGTGGGAGGGCCTGGATCCCAGGGTAGAGAAGATGCGTGCGGCAGAACCACAGCCGCCTGCCACCTACACAGAACACCAGCCAGAAAAAAACCTTGTGTTGGAAGAGAGATCGGTGGCATTGCTCAGTGATTCCAATCCCGAATTGCTGAACTTCTGGGGATGTGTGTCACGGCAGCAGAATCCAGCATAGCGACTAACACAGACCATGCCACTACCTTCTCCTGGAGACCCTCACTGACTTCAGGTTGACAAGCACAGGGACCTCCTGCCTCCCCTTGCACCAGTCCTGGCCTTGCAGGCACTGTCTATACCTTGACTCTGCCGCCCTGCACATGATCTTATCTGCCTCTTTTTCTATTGAAATATTTTAAGCAAGGGGAGAAACAAGGGTGGAGCAGCAACCAGAGGAGACCCTTGCCCAGGGGATGCCTGCCTGGGGTCTGTCCTGGGCAGGGAGCAGCACAGCCCTGGTGGCTTGGGTAATGTGGCAGCCCCCCTCCCCAGGAGTCCCCTGCACTGGCCACTCCAGGCAGCAATATTCTCTTTGCCTTAATGAATTCCCCTCAAGTCTTCAGTTAGACGTTTCCTGCTCCAATCTTCAATATGCATCTTTTAAAATACTCTGCAAATTTGAGGGCCTCTCATGTATCATTTCAATCCTCCAGCTATTAGAGAAATTGGGGTATCATATAGATTACGGAAAAATTACTTTGGGCGGAGAAGGAGGTAGAAGATCAAACGCTTATCTGTACAAATAAATTCAGTGCGATCCACAATTAAGCAGCATTTGACATTTAAAAAATATTTGATCCATGTTTTGGCTTCCAGAGCTGCTTAAGGGAGCTGCGATGTGTAAATTACATTCAAATCAGGGTTAAATATAGTTCCCAGAGAAAGATAGTATGATTTAAATTGCCTAATTATTTGGGGGAAAAATCTGTTCTCCAATAATTAAGAGAATGAGGATGCTTGACTTATTGGGGAGAGAGATCAGAAGTGGCTACTCCCTTCTGGGAGACCAGGAGATGCTGCCTTGGGGAGGGGACAGTCAACCCCCTGGGGTGGGGGCGGGTGATAGAGACCTAGCAGGCAGTCCCCAGGCAGGGGGAAGAAGCTGTCCTTAGCAGGCCTCAGGTAGCCTGCTGGGGTCTGTGGCCAGGCAGGACACCCGGTGCTCAGGAACCAACCAGAAACCAACCAGAAACTGGCAGCCTGGGTGCTAAGCCAGAGGCCCGCAGCCGTGCCAGGCAGGGAGCGGGTGCCAGCTCTCTCTGGCAGGGCTGGCCGGCATATGGGAGCACCCAGGCTGGGGCCAGACGCCTCAGGAGGGGGATTTGGCAGCACCCAGAGTCAGCAATTAGTTAATTAGCTGATATGTCTTAAAAGTCAGTATGGGGAGTGATGTGGATGGCAACCTGCCTTCAGGAAAAATTCCAAACCCCAGCATCCCCTCCCTCCAGACCCAAGAGTGTGTGTGTTGTAGGGGTGGGGGGAAGGGGCCCTGGGGCAACAGACAGCATGGGCCTGGCTAGGCAGCCTCTGATCCCTGCTTGACATAAATGCACGTGAGGTGCGCAACCTGGGCCAGCGCAAAAGGGCCCTGAGCACCCCCCCATATCATCTGTGAGATGGGGAGAATTGCCCACACTTTTCAGTCCATGCTGGGGATTAAATGTCAGCATAGACAGGAGTGCAGCGGTCGGAATCTGGAGGCAGACACCTGGCCCTGCGCCTCTGCTGTGTGACCTTGGACAGGTTACCTACCTCTCTGAACCTCAGCTCTCAAGATAGTAAGAAGAGTGACCTCCCAGGCTGCTTGGGGAATTGATTGTAACCCCATTCGTGAGCCAGGTTGAGCCAGGTCAGTGGTCGGGCAGGCAGCAGACCTGGGTTGCTCACCCTGCAGATACTCACTGATGGCCTGTGAAAGGCCTGGCGTCCATCCAGGTTCCACGATTCCACAAAGCGGTGGAGAAAGCTCCTGCTCACCTTCAAGTGCAGAATCCAGTCGTTCCCAAGGAAACGGGATCTTTGCAGAAAGCTGTTTGGCGCGTGATCTAGAACCACAGGTTCAGCAGGCGAGCGGGGGCCTGAGTCGGACGAGGGGCTGCAGGCTGGAAGGCAAGGAGGAGCCATTCCCAGGACAGGATAAGAGGGCTCCAATCCGGGCCGGTGGGGACATTTGCTGTGTTCCCAGAATTGCAGGGGGCCACTGGGGCCTGGCAAATGACTGGAAGTCATGTGTGGGTTTTGAGCAGGGACCACTGTGGTGTGATCAGATTGAAGGGAATGGCACTGGCCGGGGAGCAAACGGGGCAGTGGGCTGGGGCCAGACGCGGTGGTCGCAGTGGACAAGTGCGCATGTATGTGTACGACTGTGTGCGTGCAAGTGTGCATGTGTGATCTGAATCAGTCTCCTGACTGCAGCCGCCCGCCACACACCTGCCTGCGAGATGGAGCAGGTGGTCAGTGTGGCTGCCGCCTGTCGCACACCTGCCTGCGAGATGGAGAGGATGGTCAGTGTGGCTGCTGACTTTTGGGGCTGGGGCCTACAGGGCTTGTGGAGGGGTTGGGTGGAGGGTGGACATTGGGGAAGAAGCGTAGCTGCCTCATTCCTGCATCTTTGGCAGCAGCTCAGTGCCCCATGGGGGACACCCTGGGTGCCACAGCCCAGTGGTGGGCCCCGGGCCATGGGGAGGGTGCCCTGCAGGAAGCCCTGTACCCGGTGCTGTGAGCTGTGGATGATGCACGCCCAGGCCCTGGGCTCAGCGTGTAGGGCTGCCCCAGTCCAGCACACAGGCAGCTCCTGAGGGCTGGGCCACCTCCACTCAGCACCAGGGATGGTGTGGAGCCTGGTCCTGGGCTAGTCTTGGCTCCAGAAAGCTTCAGGAGCCTGAGGTGACCTGAGGGTGTGCTAAAATTCCTAGGCCAACCTGCCCCCTCTGGGCAAAGCTGAAGGTCCTGCCTGTCCTGGACCCCAGACCATGGAGAGGAGCCAGGAAGAGAGGCTGTGGTACGCAGAGTTCAGGTCTGGGGACACTGACCACGGTGTCGGGTCACTTCTCTGCAGGCCTGGGCAGGAAGGGAACCCTGCAGGCAGAGCCAGCATGGGAGGGAGAGGTTGGCCATCTCGGGCACGATCAGGCCCACGGGAACGTTGGAGGTCAGGGCGCCAGGGCCTCTGGTTGGCGGCTTCAGAGGAGCTGCAATAGCCTCCTGACGCAGAGGTGAGTGAGCCCCGCCGCCGTCCCCCTGCTCACAGCCTGCCCTTTGAGATGTTCACACTCAGCCACGGGCCCCAAGAACCATGTAAGGGGGTCTGGAGCCTCTACCCCCACCCAGCAGAGCCACTCTCTAGCCCCAGACTGAGCCCACCCCGCGGGTTTGCTCCCAGGTCCCTGCTGCTGTTGTGTGCCCCGTGTCTTGAAGGACACAGACAGCTGAGTGGGGTAGGTCTACCTGCAATGCCCCGCTCCCTGCCATCTGAGGAGCCCCCACCCCAGCATCTGCCGGAGTGAGGAGATCGTCCCTAAGCCCCCAAACCCTCCCAGGAGGGCCTGAAAGGCCAGCAGTTCTTGGGGGGATCCAGGAAGCCTCCCTGTGCCCGCTTCCCCACCGCTGATATGCACATGGCTTGGACATCCTGCCCCTGCCCCTGGGGGCAGCGTGTGGAGCCTGCTGGGGGCTTTTGGGTAGGAGTGTGACTTTCATTGCCCGAGAATCCAAAGTGCAGGGCATGGAGGGGGGCATGTCGCAGTGCCAGCCCTCACGGAGCCCCTGTGGCCACTACGGCCAACGGGGGCCCTGGCCCCTTGCCTCTGCCTCAATGACAGCGGTCCTTCAGGCTGGGACAGCTGCCCCTGCTCTGGTCATGGGGGCTGACGGATGGCAGCCTGTGCTGGGGGACCCATGCCACGGCCTCCGTGCTGTCAGCTGACCCACACCAGCAGAGCCCAGGCTTCCTGAGGGCTTTAGACACATTCTCTTGTCCCTGTCATCCACGGAGCCGGGCCTGGGTGCGGCACTTGCTTCCAAGAGATGCCCTGGAGCCGACTCTCAAAGTGCCCATTCTGTGTCTGGGGAATGAGAAACACTGACACAGGCCGCCTGCCTGCACGCAGCGGGGCCACCGAACGCCAAGGCCAGGCCGAGGCCACCGAACGCCAAGGCCAGGCCTCCTGGGCGCCTGCGGTTCCCCTCTCACCTCTTCCCTCACATGGGCCATTGGCAAGGAGCTCAGGTGCTGGGGACACTTCCTGGGGGCAATGAAATGAGGAAGAGGGTCGTGTGGCTGGGCCTCGGGGACTCCAGCTAGCCTGTCCCCATCTTTGTCTTCTGCCCTCGGGTGGGCCAGATCTATGCTCTGAGACCCACTTCGCCCCAAAGCATCTGAAACCCCATATGCCTAAGGCTCTCTGCTGGTGGAGGCCCCTCTTCTTCCCATCCCAGGGAGAAACCAGGAGCCCTGGCTGGTGCGGGTCATGTGTCCACTCTGGGATAACCCACTCGGGCCACAGGGCAGGATGCCAAGACCTGAGCCCCAGGACCGTGGGGCAGGAGTGGAGGCAGGCAGTCGAGGGTGGCGTGCTGGGGTGGCTGTGCGGGGCCGTGAGCACACACACTGCACAGGCTCTCCACATCACCCAAGACACTGTGGGCATGCCTCCCTGTGCCAGCCCTGTCCTCTATAATTCTGGGGCACACAGAGTGGCACGCCAGCATCTCCTCTGACCCTTCCTGTGCGTTCAGAACTGGCGTTGCTCGCTCTGGGCTTCCTGGTTCCTAGGAGAAAGTGCAGGAGGTAACTTTGGCCTCTCCGCCCTCCCCAGCACCCCTTGGCATTTGGACATGTGCGACAGAGAGAGAGAGAGAGAGAGAGAAGCGGGTGGGGCCACCCCAGCCAGCTGGCACAGGGTCACGTCTCTCTGTCAGAGCTCAGTGAGCGCTGCTGGTCTTGTAAAAGCTGCGATGGTAATTGAATCCGGGCAGGAGTCCTTGACAGCGGCTGTTACACGCAGGAGCAGGAGTGGGCTTGGGTTTATGGGCTCCCAGTCCCCAGCTCCTCTCCAGAAAGGCCGGGCTGAGCTTCTGCTGGGGCTTGGATGCGATGGAGCAGGGGGATGGACTTGATGACCCCCGCCCCGAGAGCAGCCAGGGGACTGGCCTGGGAGCCACAGTCTGTGTGTTTCCACCCAGGGGCTCAGGAAGGCCCCGGGAACTGGCTCCCTCCGTGGGTGGGTGGCCATCCTTCCATCTGTGCTCCCGTGGCCCGGGTTCCGCCCTGCAGTGGCATGGGGGTCGGCCCTGTGCCTGCTCCCAGGCTCCTAGAAGAGGAGACGGTGGGACACTGACCTGGAATGCCAGGAAGGGAGGGAGCCCAGGATGGGCAGCTGAGGCCCCCGGCGTGGTCGGGCCAGTGCTGAGGCTGGGGGCAGAGAAACTGCTGCCCAACAGGGTGGAGGGGGCATGGGTGGAGTGGGCGGGAGTGCTCCCTGCTGGTCCAGAGAGGTTGACCATTGTCCCCGGGGTGGTCTGGCACACCTGTGGCTGTGCCCAGGTAGGAAGGCTGCTCCTGAAAAGGACACATCACCAGACATCTGCCCTTCGAGGGGCCTCTGCCTTGGAACAGTGGAGCTGTGACCTCCTTGCAGAGCTGGTCGGGGCAGAAGCAGCGCTGGGCACACCTGGCTGGGTGAGGGGAGCCAGGCTGGTGAATTATTTAGAGTCACCAAAGGTGTTGAGTTAGAAGCTAATTAAACAAGCTCTCCGCAGAGCAGCGCTGTAAAAGAATCATAAAACTCCAATCTCATTTGTTCCACTCGGCTTGCACAGGTGCAGCACGCCCCATAAAAGGCGGCCAGCGCTGCACAGTCTGTGGGCAGCTTGCAAGTGTGCGGCCTTCAGCGGTGCTCTGCAGGGCCGTCCTGGCTGGCTAGGGCTGGGCCAGGCTGGAGAAAGCACTGGGCATGTGCTGGCCGCTGGGAGGCTGTGGCCCCCCAGGCAGCCCCTCGGTGGGGGCAGTTCTCACTCAGAGTGAAAGGGACACCTATTGTGGAAAAGGTGAGGTGGCTTCGCTAGCCTGCAGGTGACCCAGGGCCCCCTTTGTGGTACTGCTGTCCTGCTGCCTCGGGTCTTGGAAGGAGGCCTTCTGGTGCCCAAGCCACAGTGGGCAAGGCTGCTTCACCCTTGAGTTGTCATGGAGCGGGAGCGAGAGGCTGGACTTGCAGAGGAAGGAGAGGGGTTTCTCTGTACTGGGCTGAGAGAGGACTCTGGGGTGGCGCTGTGGGCCGGGGCGCTGCTGGCCTCTGCCGTGCACCTGCTGTGTGCGGCTCTGCACCAGGAGCCCAGACTGCAACGGGGGAGGGAACCTGCAATTCCCACACGCCTGCCATAGCTTGTCCAGCAGGGGTCTGCCTCTTTGACACCTGAGGGAGGGGCGCAGGCAGGAGGGGAGGGGACTGGTGCTTCTAAAGCCCGCCCACTCAGGCAGGGGGTCGTGCCTTAGGGCTCAGGGCGAGGTGGGGGCTCCTGCGTTTAACAGCCCCTGTCAAGGCCCCTGTGAGGGGGCTTTGCTGCGAGGGGTTTGGGTGGTTGTGTTTAGGCAAATCCCTTTAGCATTGGGGGACTCGGGCTGCGTCCTCTACAGCAGACGCCGTATTGCCTCCTGGACCTCCCTCTGCCATGCCTCTGTTTCCTCGTTTCCACTGCTGTCACAGAGGCGGTGTGACTGGTCACCGAGGGTGCAAGGCGCTCTCTGTGTGTTGGGCTTCCCGGTGGCTGGCAGAGGCTCCGCATGCCCAGCGGGTTGCATTTTGCAGACAGAGCTCACTTGGTTCCTGGGACCTGTGAGTCCCTGCAGCGCTCCAGGGTGTCCACTCAGTTGAAGGATGGGATGGGACAGCTGGAGGTAAAGTGGGTACCAGGGTCATTCCTGCTACAGCCGGGTCTCTCCTCCTGGGTCTCTGACCTTCCAGAAGAACAGCTCTGCCCCGTGGGCCCCTCGGCACTCGCATGAAGTCTCTGGGCCCTGGACCGTTCCCGTCCTGTTGAGGGAGGATGCAGGGTGGAGAGCGCTCCACCAGCAAGGATGAAGGAACAGCTGGAGGCTGTGATTTGCCATTGTCCCTGTCACCTGGGTGTCCTGAGACCCCACTGGGGACCAGCCTTGGAGGGTTCAGCCTTAGCCGGACAGGCGGTGTCTGGCTGTCCTGGTTGATGGCCGGGCTCCTACCCTCATCGGCAGTTGGCTTTCATGAGCCTGCCATGCACTGTGCGTACAGGGCAGGTCTGGTCACATCTGGAGTTTGGAGAGCCCAGCTGTGCCCCTCCTGGGCAGGACTAGGGGTTGCCTAGGCATCTCTATAGCTCTGGAGGCCAAGGCAGGGCCGTGAGCAGTGGCCAGGGTCCTAGTGCTTATCTGGGATCTGCAGTCCAGCTTCGAGCCCCACACAGCAAGCCCAGGAGCCCGGGCTCCATCTGCAATGACAGGCAACAGGCAGACAGTGTGGGCACCCGGAGCGTGGGTGTGCATGCTGTGATTTGTTGTCATCTCAGCACAAAACAGGCTGATTTCTCCAGCCTGGGTGGCCTGCCGTGTGGTGTGGGGCCAGGGGACGCCATCGTGCGGCATGTCAGGCCTCTTTGTCTCCTGGTTGGAAGATGTTGATGGATTCTCTATTGCTCGTTTGATCAAATTGTCCAGAACACAAAGGGGGAGACTGTGGCCAAAGCCACATTTGGAAAAACAATTCCTCATCCTGACAGCAGTCTCTGGAGAGCAGGCTGGTCCCGCTGGGTCCCCGGCACAGAGACCGCTTGGAAATCTGGCTGGCAGGCAAGACCTGTAATTAGGGCTAGAGTGGGCTCCATGACCAGGAGCAGGACAAGGAGAGGCAGCCCAGCAAGGAAGATGCCCTGAGACCCTACGCTGAGATTCAGGATCTGTGGCAAGCGTGGCCTGTCACGTGGGAGCCACCTGCAAGTTCACGGGCAGAGGAATGCGGATCTGCCATTCAGGCTCCTATAGCCAAACAGCCTGAGCAGGGGGCTTATACATCGAGACTGACGTCTCCCAGGTCTGGAGACTGGAAGGGAAAGACCCTGGCAGACACCTTGTCTGTGAGGGCTGCTTTTGTTTTCTAGTTCAAGGATGGCTGTCTTCCGGCTGTGTCCTCACATGGAGGACGGGGTGACGGACCTCTCCAGGGTGTCTTTGTAAGGTCCTTAATCCCATTCCCGAAGGCTCCACCTCCATGACCCAATCAACTCTCAAAGGCCCTGCCTCCCGATTCCATCACGCTGGACCTGAGGTCTTCAACATGGAATTTGGGGTTGACTCAAACGTGGAGACCGTAGCAACGTCTGCCCTGCAAACACAACACAACAGATAAAAAGACAAGCTAGGTCCTCAGGGAAAGACAGGCGATGTCCATAGCATCTGGGACCTTCTGGCCATGGTAAACATGGATTCAACATGCTGCTCCTTGACTCAATAGACATTGGGTCTTGTTGGTGGCACAGTTCCAGGTGGGTCTTCCTAGTTGAAGGCCCAGGGACTTCCAGGGCTCTGCCACCCTGTTGGGTCTCACTTCCACCCGAGGAGGGTGGAGAATCCTGACGGGAGGTGGAAATGGCCACATGGAGCTGTGACGGGTGG
Organism: Trachypithecus francoisi; assembly: GCF_009764315.1. Taxonomy (NCBI): domain Eukaryota; kingdom Metazoa; phylum Chordata; class Mammalia; order Primates; family Cercopithecidae; genus Trachypithecus; species Trachypithecus francoisi. The sequence goes on along the minus strand of NW_022681468.1, from coordinate 2,291,740 downwards.
GAAGGGTGGCCGGGTCATGTGGGCAGATGCAAAGGCAGCCTGGGTGCTGTGGGCAGTCAGCCCTGTCCTCAGCAGTATGCACAGTCGCTGGGGAGAAAAGAGAAACCCCAGAGCGACGTGCGCCGTTCGATGCCATCTACGGAAGCACACGAAGCACAGCTGCGTTTCCCCAGACACGAACACATGAGGTGCACAGGGAATGTTCTGGAATGACACACACTAAGGGGAGAAGGGCTGTCACCTGGGGAGGCCACTTGGACCGAGGAAGGAAGAACAGGAGATTTCTGTGTCTATAAAGTTTGAATTTTCATTATATAAATTTATTCACAAATCATTTACATAATTAAAGAAACAAACTGGAATACATTATAAGAGGGGTAGTGATAAGAGGAATGAATTCAGAAGTGAGGTGTTAACTGGGGGCATTGATCCAGCAGCCTGGCCATCTCCAGCTCTCCCCTTCAAGCCACCTCCCAGGCCCCCAGGCTGTCAGGGGCCCCAGGCCAGGCAGGTGATTGGAGCTTTCCAGTTCTGCCAGACTGAAGGGGTGGGCAGTGGGGAGCAGGTGCCTCTACCATCCCAGGGTCCCAGCTCCTCAGGCACCATCCTCCACGGACAGCCCCTGCAACACCTCCCTGGGGTATAGTCCTGCACTGTGGACTGGTGCTGGGGCCTGGCCAGGTGCCGAACACAGGTGATGGAGCCATATCCCCCTCTCTCCCAGGATTCACGTCTGCAATACAGAAGGGACACCCTTGGGAGCTTGGAGACTGCGGAGGCCCCTAGGCTCAGGTGAGTCCTGCCGGGCTGCGTTCCAGAGGGCAGACAGGAGGTGATGTGGGACTCAGAGCTCTGATGATAGCAGCTGCTGGAGAAAGAGTGGCATCGAAGTGGGACTGGGAGAAGGCTGGGTCCAGCTGCAATGCATGGATGGGTGAGGTACTTGCTGGCTGGGAACCCCAGCCTGCGGGGGCTTTGGTGATGAAGGTGTCTTTGGGTGGAGATGTCTTGGGGGAGGTGGCCTGGGGCAGCTCAGAGGCTGGCTGTGTCTTCCTGGCCCTGTTGCCCTTCGCATGGGGTGTCCAGAGTTGTTGCCTTGTGGACCAAGACAGCCCACAGCCCATGGCAACTTCCAGAGCCAGAAGAACAGGAGTCATCTCTGAAGAGCCCTGGGCTACCTCTTTGCTGATCTCATTGGCCAGAACTTTCTGGCTCTCATGCTCTCCCCAAGGTCAATCACTAGCAAGATAAAAAAGCAGCACCCCTGCAGGGCCAAGACCAGCTGTGCTCTGGGCAGGGGAGGGGCTGCCCCTTCCTTACTTGAACTCAATTCAATTTATTTTTATTTTTTAACATAAAGAAAAGGCAATGGGAATTCAGTAAGTGGACGACTGGCCACCTCTGTGGCTGCCTGCCGTGTGAGCGTGGGCCATGTTCTGTCTTTGGTCTCCTCTGTGAAGTGGGAATAAAAGCAGGGACTAGATTCTGACCTCTCAGACCTCGCCCCTGAGCTTTCCACGTCTGCATCCATTTGCTCTTCATCCCTACCCTCAAGACTTTCAGTATTCCATCTGCAGATGAGGACTCAGAGGCCCCAGCTTACGGGGCTGAGCTGAGGGGCCAGAGGTCCAGCCCAGAGGCCATAGGCTCCCTGGAGCTCTGGGAGCTCCCGGCTCCGAGCAGTGCATGAATGTGCATGCGTGCGTGTGTGTGAATATGTGCATGTGTGCATGCCTATGTGAAGTGTGTGCATGCATATGTGTGAATGTGTGCATGTGTATGCATGTGTCAGGGACAAATACACATTGACGGGCGAGTGGCATGCCGTCCTCCTTCCATCATTCATTCACAGCCATATATGCATATGTGTGTGAATGTGTGCATGTGTGTGTGCATGTGTGTGTGCATGTGTGTGTGAATGTGTGTGCCAGGCATGTGTGCATGTCTGAGTGATTGTGCATGTCTGTGAATGTGTGTGTGCATGCATATATGAGTGCATGTGTGCATCTGTGTGTGTGTATGTCTCTGTGTGTGCATGCATATATGAGTGCGTGCATGCATATCTGTGTGTGTGTGTGCATGTCTGTGAATGTGTGTGTGCATATTTGTGCATGTGTGCATGTCTGTGAAACTGTGTGTGCATGCATATATGAGTGCATGTGTGCATATCTGTGTGTGTCTACAGGTCTGTGAATGTGTGTGCATGCATATATGAGTGTGTGCATATCTGCATGTGCATATCTGTGTGTGAGTGCATACATGTCTGTGAATGTGTGTGCATGCATATATGTGTGTGCATATCTGTGTATGTGAGTGTGTGCATGTCTGTGAATGTGTGTGCATGCATATAGGAGTGCATGTGTGCGTATCTGTGTGTGTGCATGTCTGTGAATGTGTGCGTGCATATTTGCGCGTGTGTGCATGTCTGTGAAAGCGTGTGTGCATGCATCTATAAGTGCGTGTGTGCATATCTGTGTGTGTGTCTACAGGTCTGTGAATGTGTGTGCATGCATATATGAGTGTGTGTGCATATCTGTGTGTGAGTGCATACATATCTGTGAATGTGTGTGCATGCATATATGTGTGTGCATATCTGTGTATGTGAGTGTGCATGTCTGTGAATGTGTGTGCATGCATATAGGAGTGCATGTGTGCATATCTGTGTGTGTGCATGTCTGTGAATGTGTGTGTGCATATTTGCGTATGTGTGCATGTCTGTGAAAGCGTGTGTGCATGCATATATGAGTGCATGTGTGCATATCTGTGTGTGTGTCTACATGTCTGTGAATGTGTGTGTGCATGCATATAGAAGTGCATGTGTGCACATCTGTGTGAGTGTGTCTGTGTGTCTGTGAATGTGTGTGCATGCATATATGAGTATGTGTGTGCATATCTGTGTGTGCATGTCTGTGAATGTGTGTGCATGCATATATGAGTGTGTGTGCATATCTGTGTGTGTGTGCATGTCTGTGAATGTGTGTGTGCGTGCATATATGAGTGTGTGTGTGCATGTGCATGCACATGTGTGATGAGCCCAGCTACCAAGGCACCTGCTAAACACCGCACCTGCACCCTGGAAACCCTCCCACATGCATGCCATCAGCCAGGGTCATGAGTCAGCAGACATGATGTGCCTGACGGCAGTGCTCCTAAGAGAAGCCTAAACAATTTTCATAGGAAATGCATCTAGGAGCTGCATTGTATAAATGCAACACTAATTACATAAAATTTCAAAAATACTGTGCACAAAGAAAAATAGTCTCCCCATTATCATATCCCCCACGTCACCTACCATAAACATGTTGATGTCAAAGGCTTTTGGGTTTTGTCTGTGCACATGTTCGTGTTATTAGGTCATTTTTTTCTCACAGGTTGAGACTGCCTTATCTACTGCTTTGTAAACCTGGAAGATTTTTATTGTGAATAGATACATGCCGTAACAATGCCTAATGCTTTTGTAGGGTTCTGTTATTTGGATGTGCCACTGGTGGTGACGGCTGGTCCCTGGGTGGCCTTTTGAGGTGCTTCCAAATCTCTGCAATGGTGGCGTCACCTCTGCTGCCTCTCTAGCCACAAGTCCGGGCACCTCCCCTGCCTCCTCCTTCCTGCTGCTGCTTCTCAGCCTCCAGGCACATTCCTGCTGCAGGGCCTTTGCACATCCTGGGATTCTGCCAGGGCTGTGCCCTCCCCAGGTCTTCTCACAGTCTGTCTGTCACTCCTCTGGGGCCTCTGCTCCATTGTTTCTGGTCTGATGATGGCTTCCAAGTCAGTCCTCTGGAGTGGCACATTCGGGCCACATGACACGCCGGCCTACACTGTCCCCAGGGACAGTGGCCACTTGCTCTCCTGCCCCCTCTCCTCCTATGCCCACCTCCCAACCCTGGCCAGCATTTGAAATCTCCAGTTTTTGAGTCTTTTTCACCCCCATGGCCAGCTTGGTGAGAAATGGCTTCTCATTGTTGGAGCGTGTTTGGCTATACCCGATTGCACATTTCTGTGCCTCTTGTCACTTGCCCTTGTTTTATGAATTGCTACTTTGACCTTTTTGCTCATTTGTCTATCCAGTGCCCATCTCTTCCCAGTGATTCCTGTGTTCTCCGTGTAGGTCGCTGGGGGTGAGGACAGGAGCTTCTGCTCGCCCACGCTGAGTCTAGCGTTCAGGGTGGAGTGACATCCGAATGGCCATCAGCATGCAGTGGGGGCTGGCGCTCCTCGAGGCCAGCAGGGTTTGGGGGTTGTCAGGGCTGTGTGCCACCAGGGCTTGGCAGGTCCCCAGGTGTGGTGTTTGCCATGCAGGTGTCCCCTGCGCCACAGCCCCTGTTCCCTGCGACCTTCCCCTGATCCTGCTTCTCAGGTGAAATGTGGCCTGGGAGCTTCTGGTTATGTGGAAGACAACAGCAGTGGAGGGCTCCCCATGACCTCGGGGGCCACTGTGGAGAAGGGCTCACTGGGTGCAGACAGGGGCAGATGGCCTGGGGGTCCCGAGCCATGACATCTATCCTCTGTTCAGCCAGAAGGGTGCCGTCGTTGGAACCAGCAGGCACAGGAAGGAGGGACCTTGTGTGGCAGCAGGTGGAGGGGTCTGCGTGTGTCCCTCCCTGCCATGGCAACCTGTCTGCCCCCGTCCACCCTGCCTTCAAGCGCCAGAGGGTATGGGGACAGCAAGGGCTGCAGTGGCAGTGAGGATCCTGCAGATGTTGCCCTGCAGTGCCCTAGAGATCTGTAGACCTGGGGCCCCACTTGCAGAAGCCAGGCCTGCGCGTCAGGTTTCGGGGCTCCTCGGCCGCTCCCATGCCATTACTGAGGCTGGTAACTGTGCCTCCTTCAGGGGTCCCTGGGGCGGCTGCTCACTCCTGGCTGTGCAAACACCCCTTCTTTCTGAAAGCCACCGGCCTCCTCTGTCTTGCTAATAGCCCTGTTCTTTTAATGAAGGATAATCAGTGTTTACCCAGAGCCTTCACAAACAGCTCCTGATGCTTGGTTTCATTATGCATGCAGGCTTTGTGCGAAGCTGATTCCAGCTGCCTGTGTGGCCTGCTGCAGGGGACGTCCGGCTGGAGGTCCCACCATCCTCTCGCCATGGCCCAGCACCCTCCAGGCCTCGCTGCTGGCCCCTGGGGCAGCTTCAGGGCGCTAGGGTGGTGACAGCATCTCGAGAGCCTGCCTGGGCAGACCTCCTCCTGTCAGCTCCTCCTCTGTCTAAAGCGCCCTGCTTGCTGGGAGGGGCAGCACCTGCCTAGCTGGACAATGTCCAGGACACAGGAAGCATCTGATAAATTACAGCCAATAAAATGTCTAGTAATGGCTGCTAGCATGTCTGCAAGCCGGCTGCGTTCTGGGTACTGTACTGGACACCTCGTGTGTGTGTCAGGGGCAAATACGCATTAAAGTGCGAGTGGCACAGCTGTCCCTCCCCACCTCTGCCCCCTCGCCACCTCCATCCCCCTCCACCTCCGCCCCTCCCTGCCCCCTCAGCCCCCCACCACCCGGCCCCGCCATCAGTGGGCGCTCTTGCTGCTGCTCCGCTCTATGGCCTTTGATAGAACCCGGCGGATGGTGGGTTTTGGAGCAGAAGATGCCCAAGAAGAGAAGGAAAGGCACACAAGTGTGGGCTGGGGAGGGAGGGAGGGAGGTTGCAGTGGCAACGGGAGAGGTGGGGCAGGTGAGAAAGGAAGGTGGGGGGGAGGGCACTTTGCGGAGACAGAGGTCACTGAGGGCCTTCCGGCTCCTGTCTGGGGCCAGGCCCTGCAGTGCCTCCCAGAGCAGCCCTAACCAAGAGAGTTCACTGGAAATCAAGACAGGCCCCCCGCCCCTTACTCCCGCCAATTTAGAGTTAGATCTGTACTTGTTTCTGGAAGTTTCTTATGTGAGGGATTGGCCGAAGGTACATGTCTGGATCTCACCCTCCCCCCCCCCCGTGACCATTCCACCTTGGCCAGAAGGTGCTGATGTCCTGGGTCGAGGGCCTGAGCGAGGGCCTGGGAGTGTCCACCCCACACTCTGCAGCCTCCTCTTTCCCACAGCCTCTCTGTCCTCCAGTATCCAGAGGCCCTGAGCTGGTCACTCCATTGTCACTTTGTGGTGCCAAAGCCCTGGGCCAGCCTTGCCACCAGCGTTTTGGCTCCTGTGTGTTGGGGCAGGGCCCCACGGAGCTCCTGGGGTGGCTGTTTGGAGTGGGCACATGGCACACGGGCACGATGTCTCTGGTCGTCTGTTTCACGTGTCCACAACACTGATGGGCTTTAAGAGATCACAGTTCTGTGTTTCTGAGACCTGCTTTGTAAGGGGTCTTGCTGGGTCGGGGAGAGGGGCTCTGCGGGGAGGGGGGCAGGGGTGTGGGAACAGGGGTGTCGGCTGCTGGGTACGGAGCAGAGTCCCTCAGACGTGCTCCCTGCTTCTCCCGGTGACTCGCCGCCTCTTTCTGAAAGTGGGTTTTGTTCTTTGCAGCATCTGTGGTTTCTGATGGATTCTAAAACATTTAATAAATATTTGGCTTCCATTTTCAAAATGTTCTGTGCTCTTTTTAGGTTTCCTTATGGAAAGAGACTGAGATATTCTTATTTCAACTCCCAGGAGCCCATGAGTGTCTTTTACTTCCTCCCACTCTCACCCCAGACTGCCCGGTTTGTCCTGGTTTGGAGGTGAAGGCTCTGGCCCAGAGCTGCAGAATCGGTTCCCCAGCGCTTGCAGGAGTAGGCCAGGGGGCTGGAGGGGCCAGGGGGCTGCAGGGGCCAGGGGGCTGGAGGGGCCAGGGGGCTGCAGGGGCCAGGGGGCTGGAGGCGCCAGGGGGCTGGAGGGGCCATCTGCTGTTGGCCTTTTCCCTTGAAAATAAGCCAGTGCTTCATTTCCATTCTTTTAGCCGAAAGTGAGCTGGCCGTGGGCCTCAGGGCGCTGGCCTGGGTGTGAGGGGACACCACGCTTCTGCGGGGACTCCAGCCAAGCCTCACCCATCCCCAGAGCTCTCCTTTGTCCCCTGTGAGGCCCAGGGCAACTCAGAGCCCAAAAGGGATTGTCTTGGGAAGTGCAGACTTGGGAGGTGTGGGCTGGGATGAACCCCAGGGGCGGGGCAAGGCCAGGCAGAGGTGAGTGCAGAGATCAGAGGAGGGAGGGGGCAGCCAGGAAGGGGCCCTGGGCAGGATGGAGGCTGTCCACAGCAGCAGCCTGGTTGATAGCTGGGCCCTGCCCTCAAGCCTCCTCCTCCTAGGCAGGACAGAGCAGTGGTTAGGAGCGCCCCATCCTCCCAGAGCAACGGCAACCCCTGTTCTGCGAGCCGAGAGCACCAGGGAGCTTCTTCCCACTGCCTGACCCGGGTGAGTGTCTGAGAGCGGCTGGGGCAGCCTGGCTGGTCACCAGAGTGCGGTCATTGTCATCTGCATCCCGGGGTGAGGAAGGACCAGAGGGCTGCCTCCCACCCGTGCTCCCTGTCCTGAGGCCGGCGGCTGCGAGAGAGGATTGTCGCTCAGCAAACTCTTTCCTCATCCACTGTCCCCGTTGATGGGGGGCTTGGCCACCAGGCTTGATTTAGCCAGAAGTGGCCATGTGCCAGCTCCCAGCTGAGGCCTCTGGTGACTCTCCTGCGAAGAGCCTGCTTTGGGGGCTGCAGTCGCAGGGAGGAGGCTGGACTCAGCCCTTGTCCTCCATGCAGATGCAATGAGTCTACTCCTCCTGCTGGTGGAAAATGCAGGTAGGCAGGTGAGCCACCAGCCCTGGGGGCTCAGTCAAAATCCTGAGGACCCCCAAGGGGCAGAGCCGATGGGGGCTTCTGACCAGGGTGCCTAGAATGGTTGGCTCTGGGGGACACAGGCTAATCGTGGGGGAGCTGGTGAAGGTGGGTGAAGCAGCTGTGTGTTTGGGGCAGAGGGAGAGGTATTGTGAGGGTTAATTCTATGGGTCCACGTGACTGCAGACATTTGGTGAATCCTGATCTGGGGTGTGTCTGTGCCGGTATTTCTGGATGAGTTTCACACTGGAATCCGTAGACTGAGCATGGCAGATGTCCCTCCCCCATGCGGGTGGGCCTCACCCAATCAGATGAAGGCCTGCTGAGGAAATGAGGTGCCTTCCAGCCAGGAGGACGGCTTCTTTCCTGCTTTCAGACTTGAGCTGGAACATTGGCTCTTCCCCGGTGTCGAGTCTGCTGGCGTCCGGCCTGATTTGCGACTGTCAGCTCTCCCAGGGCTCCAGCTTCCTGACTCGGTGCAGGGTCTGCGGACTCAGCCTCCATCACTGCACGAGCTAATTCATTGTAATAAAACTCTCTCTCCATGGCCTGTTGATTCTGAGTCTCTGGAAAGGAAAGTATAGCAGCAGTGGGTGACAGACACCAGGGTCCTCATTGGCACCGAGGATTGTCCCCGACCGGAATGCGGGGTCTGTGCTGAAGGAAGTGACTCCCCACCTTCCTGCCCTGCCTGTGGTGGGGATGGGTTCGGGGAAAATGCCCAGTTCCTGAGCTGGACTCTGAGTGAGAGCTGCCCTGGTTAGTGGGGGCCCTCTGCTGGGCGGTGGCCGGAGGGAGACAGGGTGCCAGGCCGGGAGAAATGTTTGGAAAGCATCGGGCACGGTGCAGGTGTGGAGAGAGCTGTCCCTAGCCCGAGAGGATGCTGGGTTGGGCTTATCTCTACCCCAAATCGAGAGAATTCACCGCCCCCAGAGCTGGACTGGCTGCCGTGGGAGGCCACCCCACCAGAAGAGAGGAGGAGCCGAGGCCTGTTGCTCGGGGCTGGGGATGGCAAGGAGGAGGACACAGAGAGGACCTTCCCAGGCCTCTGTCATCACGGCTCATTTCTGGAGTCCCAGAGTCGGGCAGAGCCAGGCTCAGCACAGCAAGGATGATGGCCCGCGTGGAGGCACGGGCAGGGAGAGCGGGGACAGACGCAGCCCCAGCCAGGCTGGACCCTAGGGATGGTGCAGGGTGCACACTGCTTGCCCCACTCGCAGCCTGCGCCCAGCAGCTCCCTGGACGGTGGCCTGGCAGGAGGCTGTTCCGACTGGTGTCGCAAATGTATTTACAGCTATTGACAGACTGAACGTGGCCTATTGATCCGCGCCTGAGCTTGGCCAGGCGGCGTGTGCACTCGGCCAGGGCAGCCCTGCGTGATGAATGGGCAGCTCACAGCCCACGCTCTCCGACAGGTGATTGTTTCAGTGAAGATGAGAAATGATGACCAGGGCTGAGGCTGATGATTGAGGAAGATTTCCAGCGACTTTGCGGGTCATTTGGTGGTGCTAATAGCCAGGGCCTCCTAGAGAGAGGCATGTTGTCTGACTAGGCAGGCCACCACGGATGTCTGCAAAGACGCTGTCCTGGTGTGGGGACCCGGGCGGGGGCACAGGCCATGTGGATGTTGCTGCCCCTTTCCCTGGCTGGGGTAGGCTGCCAAGGGGGGCCAGGTGAGGTTCACTCTGGCTTCTAAGGGGGCTCCAGACCCTCGATGGGCCTGGGGAAATGAGGGGTTTGTGTGGACAGCCCCGGTGCCCACCTGCCCAGGCCTCCCTGGGACTCTGGGCCCAGCCTCGCCATTGCTCTCTTCTCTTCTAAGATGAAAAGAGGATTCCTGCAAGTGGAGACGAATCCTCAGGCCCCCGAGCTGCAGGCAGTGAACAAGGAGCTGAGGGCCTGCTGGTTCCAGCGAGAGACCAGGAACCTCCTCAGCTTCCTGGCTTCCTTCCTGGCCCAGGCCCCCTGTTCCCGGGGCCCTAGGCAGGGCTGAGGTCCCCGATGAGCCTCTGCCAGGCCCTTGCCCTGTGCAGGGCCCGGGGCTGCAGGTTCTGCCAGCTGTAGCCTGGGGCCCGAGCGTCCATCTGATATTTCAAGGACTCAGAAAGCCCTGGGAGGGTGTTGGCAGGGAATAGCCTCGGTGTTGATTCCCGACAGCCCCTGAGCCGGGTTCAGGAGCACAGAGGGACGTGGGTGCCAACTCTCCCGAGCTTGAAGCTCACTCTTGGGGGTTGAGACGTCGCCAGGAAGGGGTTAAAGCAGGAAGCATCTTGCAGGGCTGTTAGGAAAATGATATTCTGCTGTTTGACGTCATTTTAATTCCATTTCAAGGGCATTTAATCTTATTTGTCCGATGACTAATCCCCGGCCTTGAGTGAATTAACGTGTGGCCCCTTCTCTGAGGGGAAGCCGGACCCTTTTGGTGGAGACCTTGCGTCACCGCGTCCCACCTCTTGCTTGACTTGGCGGGCAGGGCTCCGGGCCAGAGGCGGGGGCAGCCATTGGGTGGGGGCTGTGGGGAGGACCTGACCCCTGGGTGAGGAAGAACGACTCGGCATCTCCTTAGCCCTGGAACTTTCCAGAAGCGTGCCTGCCTGCTGTTTCTCCTTTGCGCCTGTGGGCAGAACACGCCTATTTCCCAGGCCCAGGACAAAAGCTCCAGAACTGGATGCTTCGAGGCAGGTGCAGGAACACAGGTGGCTGAGCAGGGAGCAGTGGGAGCCAGCTGCTGCATGTCCAGGGCTGGTCCGCCCAGGCCATCCAGCAGGGGCCTCAGCCGGGGCTGCAGGGGCCATGACAGACGCCTCAGGTGCTGGCATGAAGGAAGGAGTCACCAGACTTCTCCACCCGGTTGGAGAGGGCCACAGAGAAACTGGAAACGGAGGCACAGCCGGGCAGGGGCTTGCTAGATGCATTTTTCAGAAGGGCTTGATCTTGTCCCTGGATTTTCTCTATGATTCCATCTCGACTTTCAGCCTCATGGGGCTGGGACCCCTTCCCCTACTGCCACCCCTGCTTTGCCTTCAGTGGCCACAGGAGAAGAGGACCCATCTGCTGCGTGGGCAAGTTGAACTGTCATAGCCCCCATGCCGTCCCACACCCCCTCTTACTCAGGCCACAGCCTTGCACAGGAGACGCCAGGTCCTGTCTGCCTTGTAGAGTCAAAGGAAAAACTTTCTAATTGTAATTTCAGGCCTTGGGGAGCCTCCAGGAAGAGGAGAGGGGACCAGGGAGGCTCTGGTGGATGTGCGTGGAGTCTCGCCACGTGGACAGCCCTATGATTGGTGAATATTTCAGTCCTCACAGTGCGTGAGGCCGAGTGGTGGCTCCTGGGGACCAGAGATAGTTCTGGCTCAGCTCTTTAGCAGCAGCCTCTGACCTGCCTGTGCTCAGTGGGCTCCCTCCTGTCACCCCACAGGGCTGGGTGAAACGTCTGCTTGGACGGTCCTGCCCCTGGCCTGACCCTTGTGGGGCGATGGGTCCTTTCCTCAATCCAGGCTCCCCAGGCTTTAGGGGCCCAGAGGCCTGGGATGCGGGAGCAGGTGGGGTCACAGCCCTAGGAGACGGGATGTTCTGGCTACCTTCCTCCCCCTGCCCCTGCATCTGCTTTTGCCTCTGCCGGTACCTCTGAGCTTTAAGGAACTTCTGCTAAGTGCTTTTATCACTCCTGGCCTGGACCTGGCTGAGCTTTTGGGTCTTCTGGGAGTGGACATGTCCTGTGAGTACCCCAGAGTATGATTTGCATGGAAGAGGTCTGTGTGGACCACGGGGGGCTGCAGCGGCTGCAACCTGGGCAGCCTGGGCTTGTGGGAACTGCAGCAGCTCCTGGGGCTTCCCAGGTGGCCTGGCAGGGACTGGAGGCATAGGAGGGGCTCAAGATGCTTTTCCCGCCAGAATGAGCTTCTTAACACCTGGACAACCAGGCGGCTCAGAGGTCAACCTGGTGACTGAAGGACAGTGTGGCCTGGAAGTTGGAGATGTTGGAACATCTGGGTTGATCAGAATGACCCGACAAGCACGGCCATTGTCGCTGGTATTGGGGTTGACCCCAGCATTCATTGTGCCCAGGTGTTGCCCTGAGCCTGTCATCATGGCACCCACTTCCTTGCCATGGGCTTGGGGTGGCAAGGTGTGAACCAGTCAGGCAGGCTTGCCCACCCACTGTGGGCTGCATGGGAGCAAGGAAGGTCATACTTCATGGTGGTTGGTAGCCACCATCTGCTCAGAATGGCCCCTACCTGACACAGAAGGCAGTACCAAGAGTGGTACTTCATCTGTCCATCCACCAATCCATCCATCCAATCATGCACCCACCCACCCACACTTCCATCCACCAATCCATCCATCCAATCATGCATCCATCCACCCATCCGTTTACCTATTTATCCATCCATTTACCCATCTGCCCACCTATCATTCTGTCCATCCATCCATCCATCCATCCATCCATCCATCCATCCTCCTAACTATCCACCTAACCATCCATCCATCCATCCATTCATCCATCCATCCATCCATCTATCTACTTATCCATCCGTCCATCCATCCATCCATCTAACTATCCACCTATCCGTCCATCCATCCATCCATCCATCCATCCACCCATTCCATCCATCCAACATTTACTTGGATCCTGCTGTATCTCTGGACTCAGACTGAGTGACAGTTCTCTGCACATAGTGTCCTGGATTGTGACAGAGGGAAGTTCTGGAGTGGGGATAGGGCAGGCCATGGCAACTCAGAGGAAGCCCCTGGTCCTAGCCAGGTAACAATAAAACAATAATTTTTTTTTCAAAAAAAGCCACCTATGAAATGTGTTATTAAACCCAATTTAATACAAATGATTTGAAAGTCCTTGCATGTGAGTAAATTTATAAACTAAACGATTATCCTTTGCCAGATCCCTGGTTTGGTTCTGGAAAGTAGAGTCTGTGCAACTCGAGGAATTTCTTAAAAGTTTCCTTAGAAGTTCCAACAATAGGAACTGGGTCCCCAGAGGCAGCTAGAAACAGGACGGGTGAGGACTCCACACTAATAATAATTTTTATTTAAAAAGGTGTGGATATATGGGTACCATAGGCATGGAGATTTGTTTTGCCAAATAGTGAAGCAAAAAGTTTGAGCATGCTGAGCTACTCTGTTTGCTTTCAGCTGTGTGGCTCTGGCAGGCAACGTGACCTCTCTGAACCTTGGCTTTCTCCTGGGCAAATGGGGATGCTGGTTCCAGCCTGTGGGTGGCTGTACTCAACAGGCGTTGCGTGCATCCTACTGTGGGGCCACTCCGCAGGTAGGTGTTGCAGGAGAGGGACTGAGACGCATCACCCCAGGTGGCCATGGGCGAGGGCGCTACCCTCGCGTCCCTTGCGTGGCCTGGTCTGTCCCAGCTACTGGCTGGCCCTGGTGGAGGAGGGCAGGGCAGGTTCTCTGCTTTGAGCTGGCTCTGCTGTTATTGGGTTATCTCATTTGCAAACAATAAATGTCATGAGCAGGAGACCCTTGTCAGCCTCCCCTTCCAGGATGCAAATGTAGCCTTTATCCGCCTCTGCCCTTTATTAAAACAATCTTGGAGCCGGCGGACAAACAAGACAATTAACTGTGAATGATGTCATCTCCTTCTACCTTCTGTAATGAGGCCCAGGCCCTGGCAAGGGCAGTGGCGGAAGCTGGGAGAGGCCGAATCTGATTAAAGTGTGATCAAGAGGCAATGCTGACCTTTCGCTTTCAACCACTGACCCAGTGCCTGAGAGCTGGTGCGACAGCTGGGACAACGGTGCTGATTTCACAGCGATTACCTTTAACCGGTGGATATCGGCTGTCCCCTGTGAGAAGGCACCAGTGGATATCAGTCCCCAGACCCGTGGGGTGCGCCAGGCAGGGGCCTGGTGGTGGCTGAGTCATGACACATCTCCTGGGGAGGGCACCCACCGAGTGCCACTGCCACCATGACTGCTATTACTACTACCATGACCACCACTGCTGTGTCACCACTACCACCACTGCTGCAACCATTACCAACATCACCACCATGACTGCTATTACTACTACCATGACCACCACTGCTGTGTCACCACTACCACCACTGCTGCTACCATTACCAACACTGCCACCATGACTGGTACTATAATGACCACCACTGCTGTGTCACCACTACCACCACTGCTGCTACCATTACCAACACCGCCACCATGACTGCTATTACTACCATTACCAACACTGCCACCATGACTGGTACTACCATGACCACCACTGCTGTGTCACCACTACCACCACTGCTGCTACCATTACCAACACCACCACCATGACTGGTACTATAATGACCACCAGTGCTGTATTACCACTGCTACTATTACTATTACCACCACCATAATGACTACTACTGCTACAATGATGACCACCACTGCTCTATTGCTACCACCACCACCACCACAGCTACCATTACTATCACCACTACCACCACTATCACTATCACTGCCACCATGACTGCTACTACTACTGTGATGACCACCACTGCTGTATTACTGCCACCACCACCATCACCACTGCTACTATATTTTTGTTATTTTTTTGAGATGGAGTATCACTGTGTCACTAGGCTGGAGTACAGTGGCATGATCTCAGTTCACTGTAACCTCCATCTCCCGGGTTCAAGGGATTCTCCTGCCTCAGCCTCCTGAATAACTGGGATTACAGGTGTGTGCCACCACGCCCGGCTAATTTTTGTATTTTTAGTAGAGGTGGGGTTTCACCATGTTGGCCAGGCTGGTCTCGAACTCTTGACTTTGTGATCCACCCACCTCAGCCTCCTAAAGTGCTGGGATTACAGGCATGAGACCACTGCTACTATTACTATCACCACCACCATGACTACTACTACTACTATTACTACTGTGATGACCACCACTGCTCTATTACAACAACTACACCACTACAGCTGTAACTACCATTATTACTGCTGCCACTGCTACTACTATTACTACCATTACCATGCTCACCACCACCTCCATTAATACCACTACTACTATCACTTCTGCCACTATTAGCACCAGTACTGCTGTTACTGCTGCTGCTACTACCACTGTCACCACCACGTCCACCACCCCTCCTACTTCTACCAGCAATTCTATCACTACTGCCACTGCTATTACTATCACCTGCCTGCACCCCCACTGCTACTGTCACTGCTGCTGCTGGTAGCAGCGTACACACTCACCACATGGACGACCTGCTGGGACTTCCTAAGCACGTGGCACTCCAGCTGCGTCATTTCCTGAACTCATGATGGTGCCGTGATGACGTGGCAGCCACATCTCCATTTCACACAGGGGAAGCTGCACCAGGCCCCTCAGGGGATCTGCACCAGGCCTCATGGGCGGGGAAGGGGAGCTGAGCCAGAGCTGCTCCACCTGGTGCCAGGCCTGTGCCCATTCCAGGGCAACCGATGCCTCAGAGTCCTGGTCCCAGACCAGAGAGCCTCCCCACCCTGGAGGGTCCCGCTTGCTGGAGTGAGATGCCTGCGAGGACCGGCTCCATTCTCAAGCCCAGCTTTGGACCTGCGTGGGCTGCCTGGCGGGCCTCATTCTCTCTGCAGTGGGAGAAATGTACAGTCAACCCTGAGCAAACTTCTAAACCTCCAAACACACCACGACATTCAAAGCCTCATTTTCTACCCCAAAGAGCCTGGCTCTGTGAGACAGGCCCAGCTGCTGTGTCCGCGGCCGCCTGCCTGGGCTGGGATTGGCTGCTGCTGACACACATGTGCTGTGTGTGAGTGTGCATGTGTGCGCCACGGCTGTGCAGACAGGAGGGTGGGCACGGACCCCTGGGGGGGGGATTCTGTTTCCTGGGGACAGACAGCACCCAGGCTCTGTGGGATGCTGAGTGGAGCGGGACGCAGGCAGTGTGTGTTCACTGGGATGGAATTCTTCCCTCCCCACCTCCCTTTCTTCCTGAGACTCACCCAGATTGAGTGCTGACACTGCAGCCCTGGGTGGCCCCAGCAGCACCCCCAGCCCAGCGTCAGCCTGGGGGAGAGTTGTGGTTAACAGTACAAATTGTGAACCCAAATGGGTTCAAATCCCAGCTCTGCCTCCCATGAGCTGTGTGACCTTGGGCAGCTGACTTAAACTTTCTGAGCTTCTGTTTGCTCATCCGTAAAATGGGGCAAATGGCAGGATCTCCCTCATGAGGTTGGTGTGAGGGTGATATGCACTAAGCATAGCTAGCACCCAGCAAATGTTTATATTATTATTACATCATCACAGAAAAATGCACTGGAATTTAAACAACGCTGACAATAAATACACAGTCAGTTATGACTTCCCGGAGCTCCGGAAGCACTCCAGAACACAGAGAGGCACAGATGTGCCCCTGTCAGGTGCTGCTAGTGAGGAAGCCGCTGCTGGTCTCCAGAAGCTTTTGCATCCCCAGAGTGCCGTCTGCCTGGCCTCCCCATTCCTGCAGTCCCAGTTGTCGTCCATGCGGGCCAGGCCATGAGCCCTCCAGGCAGGCTGTGCTTCAACCCATCCCCTGCACCAACAGCAGCCTGCTCATCTCCCAGCTCAGCTCAGCCCAAGAGCAGAAAGGGAATGTGCTGGAAACTGGCTCAGGAAGATGAGCGTTCACGGGCCGTCTGCATGCCCTGGGCTGGGCAGCTCTCAGTGGGAGCCACATGGGGTTGAGGATTGGAGGAGGCTATGCAGGCCCAGGGGCCTCGGGCTTTCGATCTCAGGCTCTGGAACATTCTTCTTCATGCGCCCCCATACAGGGACTGACACTGATTTACAAGAATGCCATTTTGAAATTTCACATCACACTTCCACTGTGGCCCCAGACAGCAAGCCCGGCCCAGCCCCAGACAGGCAGGCAACGGGCTCATCATCCAGCACGCTGGAGAGAGCAGGAACTAGTGCTGTGGTCCAAGTGCATTTGTTGGACTCTAAGTGGGCAGTGGGAGACCTTTCTGGAGACCCTTTCCTGGCGTATCAGTTTGCCTGGGCTGCCATAACAAAGACCATAAACTTGGTGGCTTAAAACAACAGAGATGGTGTTCTCCTACAGGTCTGGGGGCCCAAAGTCCACCATCGAGGTATGGGCATGGTTGGTTTCACATAGGAATTTTGGGGGGCCACAGTTTGACCCAGAACCCCTGGAGAGGAAGCCTAGAACCCACAGGGGGTTAGCCCTGAAGGCAGGTAGAGTAGTGGGAGGTGTCCCCTCCGGATTCTGCTGAGCCCTGGGAGAGGATGGCCCCAAGTGGAGCTGGTGGCAACTGGCCGTCCCCTGCTAAGGTTCCTCTGCTGGAGGCCATGGTGGCTGAGTCATCGCAGCTCCTCAGGCCAGTCGGCCTGGACGTGGAGGGTGCTCAGGATGTGTGCCTGGATGCACCAAGGAATGAATGAGCGCCCTGTGGGAAACACAGGGAGGTGAGCAGAGACCCCCACCCTGCAAGTTGCCCGGGTCTGGCCAGCATGCGCTGGTGTGGGAACTCAGCTGGCCATCCCCGACAGCCTTCTGAGCTTGGACCCCTTACCAGGTGCTACAGCTTCCCAGCCTCCAGCCCCACCCCACCTTGGGGATCCTGTCCAAGATCTGCTTTGCCCAGAAGTGAAGGAGAAGCCCGTCCTCTTCCCCCTCAGGCTGGAGAAGAGCTCACAGCCCAGGTCACACCACAGAAATCCCCTCCTTATCTGGCCCTCTACCCCACCTTTCCACACTGTCCGTGGGACCAGGGGCTAAGCCTTCAGCAACCGTGGACCTTGGACCCTGAGCCACTTTCTGCGCTATGATCTCTCCCAATTGCATCATCGTCCTCTTCTTCCCGTGTCCCCAGTGCAACCCAGGGGCCTGTCCTGCGAGACCCCTGAGGAGAGACCCCTGCAGGGACACTCACTGTGACAATGTTGAATTTACCTAAAGGTTAAGAAACCCTCTCTTCTGGTGTTCCGGAAAACAGCTTATAGCAGAGGGGAGCCCCCTTGCTCGTAAGACTGGAAAACATTCCCAGATGCTCCTTGTTTCCAGGCCCAGGCCAGACACACACCCTCCGAGTTCTTGTGTGGCCTCACAAGTGATTGGCTGCTCAACCAGAAGGAAAAGTCTTGTGACTCAGCCTCAGTTCAGCTCCTTACCCCCACCATGAACCTTGGCCGCCCTCACTCGAGCCAGAGGTGCCCTGCTGAGGACAGGCACCCCAGGCCAACCACACTTGCCTCTGACCTCTCTGTCTTGCAGACTGTCCCTGCTTCCCCATGCCACATCCTCTCAGCTGTGGACGCCTCTCTCTAAAAGAGAAGCTCTTTCGCCTTACCCTGGAGAAGCTTGCAGCCCTTTGATGAGGCAGGGGCATTCTCCCACTGGACTGCCCTTCCCTGTGGCAACAGCCCCCTCCCCGCCCCCTTGCAGTAACCCTCTTGAGTAAACGTCTCTGCTCACCAGTCTGCCTCTGTCCTTTCTCTGATAATGCAGAGGCGACAGAGGAGGCCAGGTGCAGTCCGACTCAGGGGTGGCTGCAAGGTTGGCAGGGGCTTCGGTGATCCCCATATTAGGGTTTTCCAGAAAATGCCAAAAGAGCCTGTGTGTGTGTGCATGTGTGTGCATGCATGTGTGTATGCTTGTGTGTGTATGCATGTGTTTACACATGTGTGTGCACACGTGTGTGTGTGGGGATGTGTGTTTAGTTTAAAGGATTGGCTCATGTGGTTTTGGAGGCTGGAAAATCCCTGGATGTGCCATTGCCAAGCTGGAGACCCAGGAGCGCTGATGCTGCGAGTTCCAGGGAGAAGACGGATGACCCAGTTCGGCAGTCAGCAGAGAGCCATTTCTCCCTCGCTTCACCTTCTTGTTCTTTGCAGGCCTCTGACCTATTAGACAGGGCCACCCACGTGGGGAACACCCCTGCTGGACTCAGTTCACTGACTCCAGTGTTGATCTCCTCCGGAAGCAGCTTCACACATGCCCAGAGTCACGTTCGACCAAATGTTTGGGCACCTTGTGTCCCAGTCACACTGACGCATGTAATTACCCATCACAACCCTTGAGAGCACCGGCTTTGTGGCCTGGGCTGCTGCAGATGGGGCAGGATGGGAGGTGACCCAGGACTCTGGAAACCTGTGCTTCAGGGTCACATGGGTGCTGAGGTCACCATGACACTTCCTGGCCCTGTGACTGTGTGAGCCCTGACCCTGGACTTGACCTGGGCCTCAGCCCTCGTGTTGGAGATGCCGAGCGGCAGCCCCTCACCTGCTGCACCTTCACTATTAGGGGCAGGATGCTTCAGCCAAAGCCTCTGCCTTGATGGCATCGCCCGACATGAGCACACGTGACTTGGAGAAACTCAGGGTCTCGCTGCACTTGGGCCTGGCTGCAGGTGCGTGTGTGGCTGCCCTGTGTGCAGGGTGTGCATGCACAGTGCTCTGACTTCCCATGCGCTCCCAGCTCCCCAGCACTCTGCTCCGCTGCATCCCTGGGGCCACAGCTAAAGTATCCCCTCCTGAGAGAAGCTCCCCATCTCTGCTCCCTGTCCCCCGATGGTAAACCCTTGGAGCCCCCAGGTTTGGCCAGGGTTGAGAGGGGCCAGGCTCTGCTGAGAGGAAGGGGCTTTGAGTGCCAGGAAGAAGGAGGATGAGCCCTGGACTGGGGCCTGGAGGGAAGTGATATGTGAGATCTGCAGCCGGGACCTGGGAATGACCATATGACAAGAAGGCGTCAGCTCCCTCCCCTTCCCTGGGGAAGCCCGGGGGCCTTTGCCAGCTCAGGTCTGCTGGGCCCTTGTGGACACAGTGAGTGGTCATTTCCACAGCAGGTTTTGTGTCCATGCCTGCACTGACCAATGCATGGGCAGAGCCATCAGCTGTCGGGCAGACGGACAGCAGAGCCCTGGTTTTGACCCTGGGAGATTGGGGCCTTCTTCAGCTGTTTGCTGGCAGCTGCCCTGAGACTTGCTTCTGAAACAGAAGAGGGCCTGGAGCCTGTGCAGATGGCCTGGGGAGGCTGGTGCGAGGGTGGGCGGCGGGGAGGGCAGAGCAGGCAGGGGTGCAGGTGTGCCAGGATCACTGAGAGCACCAGCTCCAGTATCTTTTCCGTTTTCTCTTTTTGTCAAAGGCAGGTGCGTGGTCCCTAGAATAAAATCCCCCCTTTAGTTGCCAGAGGCTTGGATTCTCATGCCTGCATTGGGGGTGAGGCTCCGAGGCTGACTCCTGACTCCTGGAGTTTTCAGCCCCTCTGGGGGCTCCTGGGAGGGACGAGGCTGCTTCTGCCATGAGGCCTGGACCCCTGCAGAGCTGGAGGGTGGCCCAGAGCAGGGTGGGCTCGGTGACTTCTGACCCTTGCTGTGAGGTGAGCTTGGGAGGGAATTTCAGGACTGGGGGCATAGCAGGGAGCGAGAGGTGAGTAACCAGGGCGGGACGTGAGCACAGCAGGGCCCTGGGAGTCCAGGGGCATGACTGCAACCTGGGCTGGAGCCTGGAGGGCAGGTGAGGGACTTCGCCTGAGAGCCGGCTGGTCAGAGGTCAGAGGTGGTGCATTCCTACAGGGCGCTGGCAGCTGGAGCAGTGAGCCACAAAGGGGCCATGGCTGACGCGGGGAGCACATACAGCCAGGTGCAAGAAGCAGGGAACGCCTGATGGGACGGTGAGGCATGGGCTGCAGGGGCCTGACCTGGCCCTGGGGCGTGCAGGGGTGCTGGAGTCATCAGCTTCCCTCCGTACCACACTGCAGTCCTCCCAGGGAACAGCAATGATGGTTCTGGGGGCTCCAGGGTGTGGCAGTGGTGACGGCCCCACAGGCTGCTGTCTGTGGGTTTTCCTCTCATTGCTTGGAGCCACCTCTTTCCCCTGCTGACTTTAGCTCATAATCCCTTCAGTCTGGGAAGTTTTTATGGGCCTCCTTCTGGGTACAGGGGACTTGGGCCAGATCAGATGGTCTTGCCAGAGGGCTGGCAGTGGGGATGGGAGTGATCCTGACATGCAAACAGGAGTACCAGGCAGGGCCAAAGCCATGGGGTCTGGGATTCAGCCAGCCTGGGAGCCTCTCCTGGGAGCTGCCCTGTTGGGGTTCCAGGGGTAGGAATGCCCCTGGTGACCCTCAATTTTCTTGTCTTTGAAATGTGCTGTGACCAGGCTCCCCAGGGTGCCCAGTGCCAGGATGGGGTGTGAGGTTGGGATTGCAGCTACAACCACATGCCAGGGAGTAGGACAAACATGGTCTCAGAGGGTATGCCTGGGCACAGGGGACCGGGACACCATGTGCAGAGGGCAGCTGAAGGGGGTGAGAGGCTGGAGCTGGAATCCCACCAAAGGCTTCTGGCAGCCTGGGCAGGAGAGGGATGGGGAGGGGGCTGCCCTCTGCCCCAGCGGCCCGGCATTGGGCAGTCCCTGGGCCCCGACCTCAGCACCACCCCTGGCCCGGCACCTCATTTTTCCATTTGGGCCCCTCCCTGGCTTCCTGGCCATGCCATTGCCTCATACAGCCCTTCCGTGGGCTATCAGGGCTGGACCTGTTTATGCAGCTGGGGCCAGAGGAACCAGCTCCAATGCCGAGACAAGGCAGGGACAGCCATTAGTCACGGGTGGAAATCGGAAGTTAGACGAACCAAGGTCTGAACGTGGGGGATGGCATTTGGGAGCACAGGCGTGGGGCCGGGAAGGGCCGCAGGCTGCTTGGTGGGAGCCCCAGACTTGGGCCCATGGGCCTCCGTCAGCCCAGCTGCACCATCACCTGCATCCAGCTGAGCTCTCTCCTGGGGCTCGGATCTGCTGGGTGCTGACAGGACCCCGTCCTTGGCTCAGGGCAACTCTGGGGAAATCTGGAATCCTTTGAATGGTGCAGATTGCTGTGACTTGCAGCTATGGGGCCATAAGGGACTGGCAGCCACCCAGCCTGCAACCTCATTTTGAGACCTCAGGATAGACCCCTGTGCAGCCCCAGGCCACCCTGGTCACTGCCCTCAACTGGATCCTCATGCCCGGGCATGCTGTCCTGGGCCATGACCCTGCCCACGGGCTCTTCCTGCCCCTGGCCCAGGGACTCAGAGTCACACAGTGGATGGGACCCCACAGTCATGTAGGCCACATTCGGACTGTCTGGCGGCCCACACACCTCCAGAGATGGGCTTTGCTCTTTGCCAGGGGCCAGAGGGCACAAAGAGGTCTCAGATTAGGCTCCTATATCCCAAAGAAGGATGGCTCTGTATCCCAAAGAAGTCTCCCTTGGCTGCCCACCCAAAGGGGAATGGAAAGTTGATTGGCAGCATCTGCCAAGTCCTGGAGAGGGTACCACATCCCGGAGCCCTGCGGGCCAGCAGTTGGTACCCTGCAGCTGACCACGCCCAGGCTTGGGCTACTGGCATCCCTCCTGAAGGCACCTGCGTAATGATAGTATGATTAGACCCGTACCCTGCAGGGACACTTCAGAGAGGCAGAAACTGTCATTGCTAATTGGTAATTCCATAAATTAGATAGTAAAGACAGATGTTGTGAGTATTGGAAAAACACTGTCAAATAATTGGGTTATTCTCATAAGAGGAGTGGCGATTTGCTACCTGTCAAACAACATTTCACCCCTGCCTGTTGCCTGTCTAGCTGGATAGAGGCTGACTGGGGAGGGGCCCCAGGACCCAGGGAGCTGCATTCTGGCCACTTGGCAGATTCTGGGCCAGCCTCAGGCAGGCCAGACTTTGGACAAGGAGAGGGCTGCCCTGAGGTAGGCAGTGGTCAGGCGTTGCTCTCTGCTGTGCCCCTCCAACTCCATGCACAGTTGGCAGGAAGCTGGGTCTCTGGGCCTGACAGCCCTGAGTGATCTGTGGGAGGGAGAGTGTGGAGAGACGGACAGGGCTGCAAACATATCTGAAGAGAGGCAGGAAGAGACCTAGGGTGACCCCAGGTGGAGCTGCCTCTGCCCTCTCCTGATTTCTTGCTCTGGCCCATCTTCTCCAGGTGACAAATGGCTCTGAAGCCCACCTCTGGCCTGCTTGCAGCCCCTTGGCAGTGCTGGGATGTAGGCTGGGTAGGGTATCCTTTATAGAAGCCCAGAGCAACAGACGAACTTGGGGAGGGCTCCCCTATGGAAGCGACGCTGGGACTGAGTCAGGGCAGGGAAGAGCACTGCAGGCAGGGGCACAGCAAGTGCAAAAGCCTTGGGGTGGCAGGGAGTGCCAGGAGCATGCAGGGCCATGGCAGGGTGGCAGGGAGTGCCGCAAGCATGCAGGGCTGCAACAGGGTGGCAGGGAGTGTTAGGAGCATGCAGGGCTGTGGTGGGCAGGGTGGTTGAAGGGAAAGGGATAGTGTGGCAGTGACGGGGCCCCAGGGGTGGATGGAGCAGTTCATTTGGAAACAAGAGTCCACTGATCAAAAAGAGTCTCAAAGGAAAATTTAAAATTACCCAAAACAGTATAAAAAACAAACAAACCACAAACTAATAACCCTCATGAATACAGACACAAAATCCTTACCAAAATATTAGCAAACAGAAGTCAGTAGTATACAAAAAGAATCATATATTACGACTAAATGGGTTTATTTCAGGGATGCAAGGCTGGTTTAATATTTGAAATCAATATCATTCATCATGTTAACAAGCTAAAGAAGAAAAATATCACATGATAGTATCAATCTATGAAGAAAAATCATTTGACAAAATTCAGCACTCATTCGTGATAAATTATCAGCAAACTGGGAATAGAGGGTGATACAGTTTGAATATAGTTTGTCCCCTCCAAAACTCATGTTGAAATTGGATTGTTATTGTGATGGTGTTGGGGAGTAGGACCTAATGGGAAGTGTTTAGGTCATAGGGATGGATCCCTAATGAATAGATTAATGCCATCTAACCAGAGCGCATTCTCCTTCTCTCAGGACTGGGTTAGTGACTGTGACAGTGGGTTGTTATAAAGTGAGATTTCTCTTTGTGTTTGCTTTTGCACTGCACATGCCTGCTTGCTTTCCTGCTTCACCATGTCTTGATATAGTACAAGGCCCCGACCAGAAGCTGAGCAGGGGGCTGATGCTGTGCTCTTGGACTTTCCAGCTGCCAGAATCATGAGCCAAATAAACCTCTTTTCTTTACAAATTACCCAGCCTCTTGTGTTCTGTTATAACAACACTAAGTAGACTAAGAGGGGAAGTTCCTCATTTGCTAAAGAACATCTACAAAAACCCTACAGCTAACTTAATATACTTAAAATTATAACTAACTATGTAATTAATACTGAATTTCTTTTCCCAAGATTGGAAAAAGTCAAGGATGTCTAATTTCACCATTCTTATTCAACATAGTGCCAGAAGTTCAAGCTCTTGCACTAAGACAATAAAAGCAAATAAAAGACATAGTATACATATCTGAAAGGAAGGAATATGACTATCCCTATTTGCAGAGGTTGCCTACGTAGAAAATCCCAGGGAATTGACAAAATATTCCTAGAACTAATCAGGAATTCAGCAAGGTTTCAGTATACAAGATAGACATACAAAACTCAATTGTATTTCTATATCTTAGCAAAGAACATGTGGACGCTGAAATTAAAAATAGAATTACCATTTACAACTACTCAAAAATGAAATAGTTATAAATTTAATAAAACATAGGACTTGTGCTAAACAATGTACAACACTGATGAAAGAAATCAAAGATATAAATAAGTAGAGAGAATGACTGTGTTCATGGATTAGAAGACAACATAGTAAAGAGGCCGATTCTCCCCAAATAGATACATGGGTTTAATGCTATTCCTATAAATATCCCAGCAAGCTTATTTTGTAGACACAGGCAAGATAATTATAAAA
Source organism: Trachypithecus francoisi (assembly GCF_009764315.1). Classification (NCBI taxonomy): domain Eukaryota; kingdom Metazoa; phylum Chordata; class Mammalia; order Primates; family Cercopithecidae; genus Trachypithecus; species Trachypithecus francoisi. The sequence continues at coordinate 2,267,245 of NW_022681468.1, read as the reverse complement.
TTTACATGAAAACAAGGAAGACTTAGAATAGCTGAAACAATTTTGAGAAAGAAGAATAAAAAAAATCATGCCATCCAATTTCAAGACTTTTTAGACAGCTATGTTAGTCTAGACGGTGGTATTTGGCTAGCTGGCTGAGGGATGGACCCACAAATCAATGGACTAGAACAAGAGAACTCGGGAGTGAAGCTACACAGAAGTACCCAACTGATTTTTGACAAAGTGAGATTTCACAAAGTGCATAAGTAATTTAATGGAGGACAAATAGTCTTTCAACAAATGTTACTTGAGCAAAAAGAGAACCTCAATCTAAATATATCACACGTTATTCAAAAATTAACTCGAACTGTCCAAACAGTTTAAGTGTGACAGGTGAAACTAAGAAACTCTTAGAAAAAAAGCGTAGGAGGAAACCTTTGGGATCTAGGGTTAGGCAAAGAGTTCATAGGCTTGACACCAAAAACATGTTCCCTAAAGGAAGCATTGATAAATTGGACTTCATCAAAATTAAAAATCATTGCTCTATGATAGAACCTGTTAAGAGGATGAAAAAGCTACACAGTAAGAGAAAATACCTGAAACCACACACCTGATAAAGGATTAGTATCTAGTATACACAAAGCACTCTCAAAACTCAACAGTAAACAAACCTTAACAATCCAATTAGAAAATGTGCAAGACCCCTGCAAAGACATTTCAATGAAGAGAGAAGAGAGCTGGCAAATAAACAGATGAAAAGATGTTTGACGTCATTAGCCACTGAGGAAATGCAAATTAAAACACAAGGAAATGTCACTACACACTTATCAGAATGACTAACTATTAAAAAGAATGAACACACCAAATGCTGATGAGGATGTGGAGAAGCTGTATGGGAATGTAACATACTACTGCCCGTCTAGAAAGACAGATTGGCAATTTCTTTAAAAACTCAATTACCCTATGATGCAGTTATTATATTCCTGGTCTTGTATTCCAGAGATATAAAGACATGTTCACGTAAAACATGTACATTACTGATTAGAGCAGCTTTATTCACCATAGCCCTAAACCAAAGTCAACCCAGATGTCCTTTGATGGGCAAGTGATTAAGCAAACCGTGGTGTCTCCACACCATGGAGTACCACCCAGCCAGGAAAAGGAGAGAGCTAGTGACACCTCCAACCACCTGGGTGAATCTCCAGAGAATTACGCTGAGCGAAAAACACCAGTCCCCAAAGCTTACATACTGTATGTATGGTTTCATGTATATAATGTTCTTGAAATGGTAAATTTATAGAAATAGAAGAGACTGGTGGTTAGCAGAAATTAAGGAGTGGGTGCAGGGGGTGAGAGGAAAAGAGGTCAGAGCTACAAAAGGGCGCCCTAAGGGTCCCTGAGGGGTGGGGCTCTGTGTCTTGGCTGCATCCATCAACGCCCTGGTGGGGGATAGTTTTGCTAGAGGTTTCCACTGGGGGAAATGGAATGAAGGACACATGGGATCTGTTTGTGCTATTTCTTGTAGCTGCTTGTGGGTCAACAATAATTTCTGAATAAAAAGTGTAATAAGTAAAGCAATAAAAACAACGAATAAAGGCACATGTATCACCAATTTAACCTGCTCGGGACATGGCCCCTCCCTGTTCTCACTCTGTAGCTCTTTTTCTCTACTGGATGTTGGGTTTGGGGGAAGGCGGGGGTATGGGAGGGAGGGGCTGCTCTCAGAGCCTATGGAACTGCAGGCTGGTCTCATTGAAGGAAATGCATTTGCATGTCAAGGTTAGGAACCTTCTGAAAATGCATCAGAGGAACCTGAGGCCTCTGAGGCTGGGGGAGTCCCCTTCTTCCCCCATGTTCCCTGTGGCAAGGGCCCAGCTTCTACCTCCAGGGCCCCCTTGCCAGGGCAGGCCCTGGATGGGCCTCTGAGCAGGTCCTGGCTCCATCTGCCTCCATCCCAGCCTGGATGTGTGTGTGGAGTGGACAATAGGCCTCCCAATTGCTGAGCAAGCTGCAGGAGCCACACGCCTTTCTCAGCGCCACGCTTGCTGCCTGTCTCAGCACAGCCTTGAGGGGGGCCTTTGCTGAGACGCCGGGATGAAGCCCTGTGGCCAAAGGACAAGCCCGGGACAGGCCTGCTGGTGCCACTACCAGAATGCCTTACTGTTCCCTGTCCAAGGAGTGGCCGCAACTCCACCTTCTCCCTGGAACAGGCCAGCAGGGTGTGTGGGCGAGGCCTGTGGGTCACTGCACCGGGCGGCCTGCCTTGGGGTCAGCTGGACCTGTGGCCTCACAGGACTCGCTTCCTGGCTCCTGCTCTCTTCTCTGGCCTGTTGGGCTCACTGCTGCAGGCCCAGCGTGGACTCTCACCCAGAGTCGGCGCCCGCCACCTGGGGGCCCCTTGGGTGGAGGAACTCAGTCAGTCCCCTGGTGGTCTGAGCTGCCCGTTGGATGCCCAGCCCTGCCCAGTGGCCCCGCCGCGCCCTGCCCGGCCCTGCCTCTGGGGTCTCCACCAGCCTCGGAACCGCCCAGTCATTCTCATCCCCCGTGTTTTAATTGAAATACCTTACCAAGGGCGTAAATTAAAAATCAAATGCTCAAAGCACCAGTGCCTTTTAGATGACTAAATTAAAACCTAATTGAATTTTCCTAGGGAAAAATATCTTGTGGAAATTTAGTTAAGGGAGTGAAAGAGTGGGTCTTTAAAAATAGATATATATGGTTTCTAATTCAGAGTTATTTGCAAAGCAAATTAAAGAAATTAAAAAAAAAAAAATCTGCTCTGCCAATGGGGAGACTGGATCCAGACAAAGAGGAGCCTACGAGTTGTGGTGAGCGCTGGGCGGAGCTGGGGGCTGACCCCACAGTCCTGCCCCCACCAGCCTGGCTCGGGGGCTGCCGGCCCTGGACCGGGCTCCTCCTGTGGGGCCGGTGCTTCCATCCCCGGCGTAAGTGCCCACGTCCTGTGTTCATGTGCTCTTGCTGTTCGGGCTTTGAGCTGGATCTATGGGGTCTGGGCTCAGCTACCGGCTCCTCCCCATGGGAGCCAAGACACAGAGACTCCAAAGCCAACGAGGCAGAGCCGCCACCTCTCAGCCGCTCCTCAACCTCACCCTTGCTGCACCCCTGCCCACCTGAGGACAAGTCTGGCCCCAGGTCTTTGTGTTTGCTGACCCTTCTTCTATTTGGTGAAGGGATTAAAAAAACAAACAAACAAACAAACAACAAAACAAAAAACAAAAAAACTGGAGCTCTCTGCTGAGAACCAGACTAAAGTGAGATCTCATTCCTGCATGGGACCCTCCCAGCACTGCCCCAGCTCCCAGAGGAGCAGAGCAGGCCTGGCTTTGACCACCAACACCCTGCCTTGGCCCCCACAGTGCCATGCCCATGGCAGGGACCACCTTGAAGACATGGGGCGCACTCCTCCACCCCAAATTTGGCCCAAATGTTGAGGCTTCTGACACCACACACACCCCATGGGGGAGTGAAGGGCTTGTCACTCACGTGGTGGGGCTTTCTGGGGACAGCAAGGCAGCTCCCGCGGTCTAGAAACAGCTTGGGAGAGCGGGAGGGCCCTGGCTTTGGGGTTTATGTGGCCGAGTGGAGAGTGCGGCTGGGTGGGCGGTCCCCAGGCTGGCCCAAGCTGGGGCGTTGGGAGTTTTCCAGGGTCCCAAGGAAGGAGCTCCCAGGACATAAAACGTGAGCCCAACTTTACGGCCTGTGACCTTCCAGCCTGACTGAGCACCTGCTCAGCCTCAAGGCTGTTTCTGCCAACCCTGTGTGCGATGCCCAGTAGGCGGGGCTGTGGTCTCCTTGGCCCTTGCCATGGGCAGCCCCAGCCCATCTTCTGGGACTCAGAACTTCCCACTGGACCCTCCCTCTGCCTCCAGGGCCAGTCCCAGCCTGGCTGCCACAGGCCAGGAGGCCCTGTCCCATGCAAGGAACTCATCAAGGATGCTGCCCTCCCGTCCCTGGCACTGCTTTGCCTGCCAGGGGGCGGGGGAGCGGCTGTCCGTGCCTCCTCTCCAGGAAGACAGGCACTGCAGCTAGTCACAGGTGCTTTCAGATTGGCGGAGGGGCGGGGCTTGGGCTGCCGGCCGCTGCAGGTAATGAGACCTGACTGGTGCACGCGGCGCCGCGGGGGAAGCAGGCACAGGGGCCCAGCCTAGGCACCTCCCCTCCAGGGACACCCATCTCCACCCTTCCTTTGGAGGCTTCCTCTTGGCTAGAAATTCAGAGTTAACTCCCACAGCAAAGGGCGAATCGCTGATGCTGCGCCAGGCCAACGCCACGCTCTGCGGCCCCCATCAGGAACGCATTTTAATTAAGTGAGGACAAGAGAGGTGCCCTGCAGTTCCCGGGGGGACCCTGGACTGCCACCAGCATCTCACGACACACTTGTCAAATCATCGCGGTCCTGGCAGGTAGTTTGGGAGGGCTGGGGGGTGGGGGGCTGGGAGAAGAAGGGTTGCCACTGGAGTCAGCCTGGCGAGTTCCCTCAGCTTCCAGAAGGTGTGTCTTGGGAGGATGTGAGCAGAGCAGAGTCAGGGAGGCCTGGGTACAGGCAGGTGGTGAACGGCCCTTGGGGCAGCCATGAGATGTGTGGGGGCTTCAGGACCCCAAAGGCCTGTCTGCTCTGCACCCTCGAGGACTCCCACCCTCAGTCAGCCTCTCCATGGGGACTTGTCCTGCTTCCCTCCCGCTGTCCTGCAGCTAAGGCCCCTGCCCTGCAGCCCCCACCCCAGAGAGTGCCCCACACATAGGCCACAGAGCTTCAGCCCTGGCTAGCCGGGGAAGCTCAGCCTCTAGATAACAGTCTTGTGTGCCTGTGTTCAGAGCTGCATCCCGGAGCCAGGGATGGTTTTTTGAGACCCAGCCTATTTATGCCAGGGTTACTCCACAAAACCCAAGCCTTGTCCTCTTCTGAGCCCTCTCAGACTAGGGGCTCATGGAGCCTTTGCTCAGTGGGGGCATTTGGGACTTTACCCTGCAACGTGGACAGGTCTGGTTTTGACTGACAGGAGCATCTCCAGGTTCCCCTAAGCCATGCACTGCTAGGGAGCACCCTCTGCTGTGTGGGATGGACTTCCGAGGCTTGGCCAGAGGAGCTGTGTATCCTCGGCACGTGCCTGTTCATGAGGAGGCAGCATTTCCTCCCTGTAAGTCCTGCTCCCTGGGAAGACGGGTTCAGAGCAGACAGCCTGGGTGGACTGCAGTTGTTGCTCTGGCCTGCTGTGGACCCAAGCAGGTACTAATGCATTCCATGCACGCTCTGCTTCACCTGAAAATGGGGTTGTGGGCAGGGGGAGAGTGAAGTGAGTGGACGTGTGTGTATCTGTGCCCAGCATGAGGCCAGCATGTGGTCTGGAGATGAATGCTAACAGGCACAAAACAGTTGATAAGGTAAAATCAGTTTCTTAATATACACTGCCTTGTCCGAGGTATGGACACTCTGACGTGAGAGGTGAAGGATGAACTGCAGGGATTTCAGGGATTTGCGTGTGAATCCGTTTTTCAGGCTCGCCAAGATGTTGACCCTATGGGGAGCCCTTTGCGGCGCACCTGAGTGAAGTGAGGCCTCTGACTTTACTGGGGAGTCACAGCTGTCCCCCATCATGGCTCAGCCTTCGGTCTCCTCCACGGCACGCCTGTGAGCAGTGGGCCCAGCTCTCCTTGTCCTGAGTGACCTGGCCCGAGCTGTGGCCAGTGCTGCTGGAGCAGCCCCACCAGACCTGGGGACAGAAGGGGATTGGGAAGGGCCCGTGTGCAGCTGCCTATATTGGGGGCTTGAGGAATACCTCCCATCCCAGGCCTCCTCCTCACTGGGGGCCTTACTTGGCACCCTCTTGGGCATTTGGGGTGGGAGTTCCAGGTTCCTGGCCTCTCTCATGCCCAGACCTGGAAGTTATGGAACCAAGGAAATATCAGTGAGTGGATTTCCAAGCTGCAGTCCACCCCGGCGGCGGCCCGTCTGTCCCTCCTGTCCCTCTGCACCCCAATTTCATTTCCCTACCGCAAGGAGAAGCCTGGTCCCTCCTCTGCAGTGTCTGCAGCCCGTGACTGGCTGGAGCGTGAAGAGGCTGGAGAGATTATAAACAGACCATGGGTCCACCAGAGTGGCCCGAGAACTTGCCCAGAACCAGCCCTTCACCATCTCTGTTTCTGCCTGGGCCTGTCCGCACCCAGCCTCAGCCAGGATGATGAGCTTCCTCCCCTCTCGAGGGACCTCTGCCCACCCCTTGGAGGATGCTGCCCCCGGCTGCAGTGGCACATGTGTGGGCTTCTGTGTGAGAGGCATCCTTGTTAAGTCGGAAGAGTGGAGAAACTGAGGCCCAGGGAGGCCCTGGCAGAGGAGCTGGACTGTGGCCCCTGCCCCCTCTCCTGCCCCTCCACTCCGGGACCTGTCCAAGACTGCACTTCTTCATGTTCAAATGAACCCAGGGAGCCTCCCTGTGCAGGGCAGGGCCTTGTCAGTCCAGGCCGCCCCTTAGGGCACCTCCCCACTGTCCCTCCTTGCCTCCCGGCCCCTGTGGCCACCAACATGGGCACGGTCCCTTACCCCACCAGCACGCAGGGCTCCAAGCTCGTCCATCCTGGCCCTGCTGGCTCCGCCTGCTGTGAGTGCTCCTTGGCCAAAATAACGTCCTAGGCCCTGGGCTGTGCTGGCGCCAAGAGTGGGGCCGACTCCGAGCCAGGCCCCCGCCAGCAGCTCCAGGGAGGTCAAGAGATGGAGGTTCAGGAAGCCGGCCAGCCCCTTCCTCCTCCAGAGCCCTGTGCTGCCCTGTGGGGCCTCTCCCTGCACCATGGCAGCCTGAGGCCTTTTCCCTCCCCATGGTGACAGGAGGGCCACAGGCTGCTGGGGCTGTGGTGGCTTCCTGGAGAGGGTTTTTGCTCCTGGGGCTCCCTCTGTCTGTGTTCCAGGCTGGCCATAAGGAGGGTGTGGTCATCTGGGGCATGTGCCAGCCAGCAAGGGGCACTGGGGCAATAGTGCCCCCTGGTGTGGGCACAGAGCTGGGCAGCCACTGTGGTCAGGAAGGGGACTAGAGTCACAGGGTGGGGAGCAGGTAACAGGCCTGACTCTAACAGAGCCTCCTCCCTCGTTCCTCCTCCCTCCTCCCTCCTCCCTCCCATGCCGTCTTTCCTTCCCTAGTCAGTGTCTCTGGCCTCCTCTCCGAGGAGCGGGCTGCACTGAGATGGGCCCTGTTCTGTGTGTTCTGTGGGCAGAAGAGCCGGTGTGCCTGAGGGTGCGGGCCTCCTTGGTGCCCCAGTCTGTACATAGGAGCCACCCGCGTGGTCCCTGTAGCATCCTTTGGTGACAGGCAGGCCAAGCCAAGGGGTCCCAGGGTGTGTTCCCGGGGTTGAGAGGGAGCAGGGGCGAGGGACTCCTTGCCCCCGGCCTCTGGCTCTGCCTCTGGCTGCTGTGGGGAGCTCAGGGTGCACAGTTGGCCCCCAGCAGCCCTAGCAGTCTTGATGCCTCTTGATATGACCGCTCTCTATGTGGGCTGCAGGGCGGAGTGTGGGAGCCTGCAGAACCCAGGCTGGCCTGGGAAGCCCTGAGCCTGGTGTGAAGCCCTAGAGAACCTGGCTACTCCCACCGCTCTCCTGTGGAATCTGCCAGGCACCATTTATTCTTGGTGCTCAGGGGTAGCTCTGTCCACCCCTGCCGGCCACACTCCTGCAGATTCTCCCAGCAGCCCCTGCGTGTGTCCAGGATGCACCAGTCCCGTGGCCTGGCCTGAGCAGGGTGGAGAGGCTCCTCCAAGCCCAGCGCCCTAGGGTGAGGGGAGCCTCAGCCCCTTCCCCAGGCAGCCCAGGAGGACAGAAACCTGAAGGTGAAGGATCTCTGCAGAGAGGGGCCTGGGCACCAGGAGCGAAGAGAAAGTGGCTTGGGGACCTGGAAGAGAGACCCTGATCCCCAGACACTCCCCCTCCACCCCTCCCCCTTGCTCACCCACAGGACAGACTCTGCGGGTCTTTAGAATTCATCAGGTCCCCCGCACGCTAAAGTGAAGGATGGAAGAATGGGTTTTAAATTAGTGAAATCTTTTTACAGGGGATGGCTGTCAAGGGTAATTTTTAATTGCAAATAAAAAAATATAAGAAAAAAAGTCTGTCAGAAGGAGGTCAGCCTTAGAAAGGGCATTCTGACGGCACCTGCTCGAGCAGGAGAAGGGAAAGTCATCCAAGCCCGAGTACCAGCACCTTCTCTGCACCCACCCACCCACAGCCCCTTCCCCTCAGACCACCCACAGCCCCTTCCCCTCAGACCACCCACAGCCCCTTCCCCTCAGACCACCCACAGCCCCTTCCTCAGACCACCCCAGCCCCTTCCCCTCAGACCACCCACAGCCCCTTCCCCTCAGACCACCCCCACAGCCCCTTCCACTCATCACCACCCACAGCCCTTCCCCTCATCACCACCCACAGCCCCTTCCCTCAGACCACCCACAGCCCCTTCCCCTCAGACCACCCACAGCCCCTTCCCCTCATCACCACCCACAGCCCCTTCCCCTCAGACCACCCACAGCCCCTTCCCCTCAGACCACCCACAGCCCCTTCCCTCAGACCACCCACAGCCTCTTCCCCTCAGACCACCCACAGCCCCTTCCTCAGACCACCCACAGCCCCTCCCCTCAGACCACCCACCCAGCCCCTTCCCCTCATCACCACCCCAGCCCTTCCCCTCATCACCACCCACAGCCCCTTCCCCTCATCACCACCCACAGCCCTTCCCCTCAGACCACCCACAGCCCCTCCCCTCAGACCACCACAACCCCTTCCCTCAGACCACCACACAACCCCCTTCCCCTCAGACCACCCACAGCCTTCCCATCATCCCCACCCACAGCCCCTCCCCTCATCACCAACCACAGCCAATTCCCCTCAGACCACCAAACCCCTTCCCTCAGACCACCCACACCCTTCCCCTCATCACACCCACAGCACTTCCATCATCACCACCCACAGCCCTTCCCCTCATCACCACACAGCCCCTTCCCTCATCACCACTCAACTCCTTCCCTCAGCACCACCCACAGCCCCTTCCCCTCATCACCACCACAACACCTTCCCTCAGACCACCACAGCCCTTCCCCCATCACCACCCACAGCCCCTTCCCTCAGACCACCCCAGCCCTTCCCCTCAGACCACCACACCACTTCACCCTCAGACCACCCACAGCCCCTTCCCCTCAGACCACCCACACCCATCCCCTCATCCCACCCAACCCTCCCCTCAGACCACCCACAGCCCTTCCCCCATCACCACCCACAGCCACTTCCCCTCAGACCACCCACAAACCTTCCCTCAGACCACCCACAGCCCCTTCCCCTCTCACACCCACAGACCCTTCCCCTCATCACCCCCACAGCCCTTCTCCTCACCACCTCAAATCCCTCCTCAGACCACCCACAGCCCCTTCCCCTCATCACCACCCACAACCCCTTCCCCTCAGACCACCCACAGCCCCTTCCCCCATCACCACCCACAGCCCCTTCCCCCAGACCACCCACAGCCCCTTCCCCTCAGACCACCACAACCCCTTCCCCTCAGACCACCCACAGCGCCCCCCCTCAGCCACCCACAGCCCTTCCCCTCATCACCACCCACAACCACTCCCCTCAGACCACCCACAGCCCCGTCCCCCATCACCACCCACAGCCCTTCCCTCAGACCACCCACAGCCCTTCCCCTCAGACCACCACAACCCCTTCCCCTCAGACCACCACAGCCCATTCCCCCTCAGACCACCACAGCCCATCCCCTCATCACCACCCACAACCCCTTCCCCTCAGACAACCACAGCCCCTTCCCCTCATCACCACCCACAGCCATTCCCCTCATCACCACCCACAGCCCTTCCCTCATCACACCTCAACTCCTCCCCTCAGACCACCCACAGCCCCTTCCCCTCATCACCACCCACAACCCCTTCCCCTCAGACAACCACAGCCCTTCCCCCATCACCACCCACAGCCCCTTCCCCTCAGACCACCACAGCCCCTTCCCTCAGACCACCCACAACCCCTTCCCCTCAGACCACCCACAGCCCTTCCCCTCAGACCAACCACAGCCCCTCCCCCTCATACACCACAAACCCTTCCCTCAGACCACCCATAGCCCCTTCCCCCATCACCACCACAGCCCCTCCCCTCATCACACCACAACCCCTTTTCCTCATAACCACCCACAGCCCTTCCCCTCATCACCACCCAAAGCCCCTCCCCTCATCACCACCCACAGCCCTTCCCTCAGACACCACAAACCCCTCCCCTCAGCCACCCACAGCCCTTCCTAGACCAAACAGCCCCTTCCCCTCAGACCACCCACAGCACATTCCCTCATCACCAACCACCCCTTCCACCTCAGACCACCCACAGCCCCTCCCTCATCACCACCACAGCCCCTTCCCCTCAGACCACCCACAGCCCCCTCCCCTCATTCACCAACCACAGCACCTTCCCTCATCACCACCCACAGCCCTTCCCCTCAGCACACCCACAGCCCTTCCCCATCACCACCACAACCCCTTCCCTCAGACACCCACAGCCCCTTCCCCTCAGACCACCAACAGCCCCTTCCCCTCAGACCACCACAGCCCCCTCCCCTCATCACCACCCACAGCCCCTTCCCCTCATCACCACCCACAACCCCTTCCCCTCAGCACCACCCACAGCCCCTTCCCCCATCACCCCCACAACCCCTCCCCTCAGACCACCCACAGTCCCTTCCCCTCAGACCACCCACAGCCGCTTCCCCTCAGACCACCCACAGCCCCTTCCCCTCATCACCACCCACAGCCCCTTCCCCTCAGACCACCCACAGCCCCTTCCCCTCATCACCACCCACAGCCCCTTCCCCTCAGACCACCCACAGCCCCTTCCCCTCATCACCACCACAGCCCCTTCCCTCAGACCACACCACAGCCCCTTCCCCTCAGACCACCCACAGCCCCCTCCCCTCATCACCACCCACAGCCCCTTCCCCTCACCACCACCCACAGCCCCTTCCCCTCAGCACCACCCACAGCCCCTTCCCCCATCACCACCCACAGCCCCTTCCCCTCAGACCACCCACACCCCTTCCCCTCATCACCACCACAACCCCTTCCCCTCAGACCACCCACAGCCCCTTCCCCTCAGACCACCCACAGCCCCTTCCCCTCAGACCACCCACAGCCCCTTCCCCTCAGACCACCCACAGCCCCTTCCCCTCATCACCACCCACAGCCCCTTCCCCTCATCACCACCCACAACCCCTTCCCCTCAGACCACCCACAGCCCCTTCCCCTCAGACCACCCACAGCCCCTTCCCCTCATCACCACCCACAACCCCTTCCCCTCAGACCACCCACAGTCCCTTCCCCTCAGACCACCCACAGCCCCTTCCCCTCAGACCACCACAGCCCCTTCCCCTCAGATCACCCACAACCCCTTCCCCTCATCACACCCACAGCCCCTTCCCTTCATTGATAGCCCCATCCCCCACCCACACTGCCCTCCTCCGGGCTGACCTTGTCTGGCTGCAGGGCCCCAAGGGTACCCAGAGCTGGCCCTGCCACGCCCAGGGCTGCGTCCCGAGGAGCAGACTGCCCAGAACATGGGAGTTTCGGTCTTATTGGCCCGAGAGCTGCCGTGGCCGGGGAGCCACCCACACCCAGCTGGAGAGGAGGAGAGGAGTCCCAAGTCTGGGAGGCTCGGCAGAGGCTGGGGAAGGGGGTGCCTCGAGAATTGGCCTGGGCTCCAGCAGGGAGGTGGCCTCATTTTCCTCGCCCATCTGCGCGGGGTCAGGAGGGTCTCGGGGCAGGCCCGGGAGGGTGAATGAACACCCTGCAGTGCCAGTGGTTTCTGGTCTCCGGGCACAGTGCGCCAAGGGGCGGGTTGTGGCTCAGGGAGTACTTTTTTTCAGAGCCTGCCATAGAGATAATAACACCTCTTAAAATGTGGTAATTAAAATCCTCTCTGCACACAGCAATAAATCCATGCAGCACAACTTTCTTGTAAAAATGACCTTGCGAGATGATGTTTTCCAGCCGCGTGTTTTATCAATATCACACTTCCCACAGCCTGACACAGCGCACGGGAAGCCCCCATCTTCCTGCCGGGCTGCCTGGCCTGGATGCCCACTCCTTCCTGCAGTCCTCCTGCGCCTCTCCATGGCCCCTGAACGCGTGGACACCCCCCGTGCTGGACGCCGCCCACCCTTCCTGCCCCCTCCTGAGTCTGGGTCTGGGGCTCCAATCCCCACCCCACCACTGACCTGCCCCGGAACCTTCCTGGCTGTCTGCAGGGCCAGAAAGCTCCCCAGAAGGAGCCTGGGGGTCCCCGCCACTGGTCTTACCCCATCTTGGGGTACAGTTAGGAAGCGAAGGTGTGTGCTCATCTCCGCCCTCATCATGACGTGATAGCTGCCATCTAATGTCCCACGAAAGGGCAGAAGCTGTTGGTTTTGACCAATGCCGTGGTGACGGTGGCACCTCTCCTGTGGGCAGGCTCTGCGCCAGGTCCTAGATCCTAACAGCCTGCCTGGCAAGACCACGAGTATCCCCATTTCACAGATGGGGAAATGGGGGCTGAGATGAGGGCTGGGGCCCACCAGGCAAGAGCTGCCTGGGAGGGCGAGTGGCCTCGGGGGCAGGACATGCGGCACAGCACTGGGGGCGGGGGCGGCCGGAGGCATCCAGCACGAGGAAGGAAAGGTGGGACCCCTTCCTGCAGGATGGCATGCGTGTCCCTGTGCCCAGAGCCCTAGGCCTGTGCTCCTGCCTGTCTCTGCTCCTGACTTCTGGTAGGGACCCAGGAAGGATCTGAGGAGGGTGGAGAAGGGGCTGAGAAGAAGCCCAGTGAGCATCCAGGCATGGCCGCCCGTCCTGCACTGCCAAAGTCTGTCCCCCCATCTCTTCCTCCAGCCTTATAATAAAACGCAGTTTATTGGCCAGGTGCCGTGGCTCATGCCTATAATCCCAACACTTTGGGAGGCCAAGGCGAGCAGATCACTTGAGATTAGGAGTTCGAGACCAGCCTGGCCAACATGCTGAAACCCTGTCTCTACTTAAAAATACAAAAATTAGCCCGGCATGGTGGCGGGAGCCTGTAATCCCAGCTACTCAGGAGGCTGAGGCAGGAGAATTGCTTGAAGCGGGGAGGCAGAGTTTGCAGTGAGCGGACATCATGCTGCTGCGCTCCAGCCCGGTGACAGTGCAAGACGCCGTCTCAAAAACAAACAAATACACACACACCCCACAGCTTATTTAGCTAAAATTCATGTACCATACACTTGACCCATTTAAAGTGAACAATCCAATGATGATGATGTGCTCACAGACGCGTGCACCATCCCATTGTCGATCGTTCCCATCACCTCCCCAAATCCCCTCCCCATCAACAGTCACTCCCATCTCCCCACATACTCCCAGCCCCTGCCGACCCTCTGTCTCTGTGGATTTGCCTGTCCTGGGCATTCATTTAAATAGCACCTTGGCGGCGTGGCCCAGTGTGTCTGGCACTTTCAGTGAGCACAGTGTCCTCCAGGTGCTCATGTTGCAGCGCGTGCCAGCAACTCGTTCCTTTTTATAGACAAACCACATGGCATTGTCTGGATGGACCGCGTTGTGTCTATCCATCCACCCCTTGATGGCCACGGGCTGTTTCCGCTCTGTGGCTGTGGTGAATAGCCTTGCTGTGAACGCTCACGTGCGTGTGCTGTGGGGACGCATGTCTGCCTTTCTTCCAGGACAGCACTAAGGCGGGGAGTCACCGGGTCGTGCGGTTCCACTCCAGCCTTCATCAGCTCCCCTCACGCGGAGCTCTCCCTCCTGGGCTTGTCTGTGCTGGCAGTGCCCAGAGCTTTGAGGCTGGCCCCTTTGGCACAGCAGAGCCTTTTGTGAAGTCTCCGGAGCGGACTCTGAAAGCCTCCGGCGCCCTTGCTGGTGGTGCAGGGCCTGAAGGGCTGTCTGAAAGGGACGTGTTCAGGAAGCATCACCTCCCCCATGTTCCCTTAATGCACACTTCCTCGGGAACCCGCGCAGGGCCTTTTAAGTGGTTTAGGAAAGCACGGTGGTTTAATGTATTACAGGAATATAATTGTATTTTTATTGCTCATTACATTCTGAGTTAATTACATAGCAACCAGGTTTGTACTTTGTAATATTCCAACGAAATCAGCGTATGCACTCTTGGTTCAGAGTAGGCGTCCAGCCCACACACCTTGGGGTTAGTCGGCTACAGCTGAGTTTGTCCCACAAACAGTATCAGAACTATCATTGGTTCCTGGGGCACCCAGGAGGGTGCACCGTGCTGGGGCCCAGCCTTTGCTTCAGGGTCCACCTTCCACGTCGTTCCAGAAGGCTCCACTTCCTTGGGGTCAGGTGCTGCCTCACCCCTCCTGCCCATGGGCCGGCCCTCACCTTGGCTCAGACTCCGCCCTCTGAGACCTGCCGTAGGGTTTTTCCAGGATGAGGACCGCTAGTGCTGACATCTCAGTGGAGACATGCCTGCTGAGAAATAGACTCGACCTGGCCTCATGTTGGGGAGGGAGATGGAGAGCCGGTTGGGGCAGGGAGGACAGATTCGAGCTGAGCAATGGGATCCCCCCAGCCCTGAAGCACTGAGTGCCAGAGGCCCTGGCAGTGGTGCCTGCGTGGGCAAGGTTCCATTTAGTCCTGGGGACTCCTGGAGATGAAGGTGCTGCAGCCACTGACAGACAGCTACGTGCCCCTGGGTCCAGAGGGCATCCCTGAGGCTTGTGTGCCTTCCGTGGTGCAGGGCTGCCTTCCGGAAGCCTCTTCTGAGAGATGGGATGACAGAGAACACACCAGTAATATATCCCAAGGCAATCATTGGAAAAATAAGCAAAAATGTATTTCCGAGGCTGTTGCTTCTCTTGCTTATTCGATATGAATAGTCACTACTGGGATGAGTGTGAATATGCATTAGTGGGAATGTGGCTACACATGAATGTGGGAGTGAATATGCATTACAGTGAGTGTGAATGTGAACATGCATGAGGGTGAGTGTGAATATGTGTTACTGTGTGACACATATGTTACTGTGTGAGTGTGAATATGCATGACTGTGGGCATGAGTGTGCATGTGCATTACTGTGAGTTTGTGATTATGCCTGAGTGTGAGTGTGGATATGCAGGAGTGTGATTGTGGATATGCAAGAGTGTGAGTGTGGATATGCAAGAGTGTGTGATTATGCATAACTGTGAGTGTGGATATGCGGGAGTGTGAGTGTGGATATGCAAGAGTGTGTGATTATGCATAAGTGTGAGTGTGGATATGCGGGAGTGTGAGTGTGGATATGCAAGAGTGTGTGATTATGCATAAGTGTGGATATGCAGAAGTGTGAGTGTGGATACACAGGTGTGTGAGTGTAGTTATACATGAGTGTGAGAGTGGATGGACGTGAGTGTGTGATTATACATGAGTGTGACTGTGGATATGCATGAGTGTGAGTGTGGATAGGCAGGAGCATGAGTGTGGATAGGCATGAGTGTGTGTGTAGATATGCATGAGAGTGAGCGTGGATGGGCATGAGTGTGAGTGTGATTGTGCATAAGTGTGAGTGTGGATATGCAGGAGTGTGAGTGTGGATAGGCGTGAGTGTGAGTATGCATGAGTGTGAGCATGGATGGGCATGAGTGTGATTGTGGATAGCCAGGAGTATGAGTGTGGATAGGCATGAGCATGTGTGTAGATAGTAGATAGGCATGAATGTCAGTGTGGATATGCAGGTGTGTGAGTGTGATTATGCTTGAGTGTGAGTGTGGATAAGCATGAGCATGAGTGTGATTATGCATGAGTGTGAGTGTGGATATACAAGTGTGAGTGTGGGTAGGCATGAGCGTGAGTGTGATTATGCATGAGTGAGTATAAATATGCATGTTTCAGTGTGAATATACGTGTGATTATTCATGAGTGTGTGACTCTGCCTGTGTGTGAGAGTAAATGCATGTGTCAGTGTGAATATGCATTATTGTCAGTGTCAGTGTGAGTGTGAGTGTGTGCACACACACCCCCAAAGGAACATGCATGGAGGGGAACACCAGATGTTCCACTGGGACCTGGTGTGTATGGAGGAATCTCAAGGGTCCTTCCTGGAATCTTGGTCCTTCCCGGGTCTCCAAGTTGCTCCAGGTAGAGACGTGTTTTTCGGTGACCCAGCACAGCCTCCAGGGCACTGCTCCTCTGGAGCGGAAAGGCGTCCACACCCAGTCAGCTTCTCCAGCCTGGCCTCACCCCATATGTACCTGGGCTGCTTTGAGCAGGGTACATTTCTTCCAGGGTTTCTCCCGTTGGCACCTGCTTGTCCATCCTTTTTTGTGAGTGGAGCTTCAGGAACAAGCTTTGCTCTGTTTCCCAGGGGTCCCTCTGGGGTCCAGGTCTCAGTGGTCCAGTGAGACTCCACTGCCCCTGCTGACAGCAGGGAGCCCCTGGCCTGTACTGGCTCCTTGCCCCCTGCCCTGCCTTCTGGAACGTGTTGCCTCACTCAGCACCTGTGTCCTGTCTCACAACAGATTTTTTAAAATTGTGTTTTCTAAATGTTTTAATAGGGAGCTTTTAAAAAGACACAGAAGCAATGTAATGAGAGAGAGTGTGGTACCTGGATGCTCACATGCCCGTCCCCCAGCTTCGATAATGAACACCACCAGGCCCCCACTGGGTTATTTTAAAGCAAATTATTCCATATTCAAACTTTGGTCTTGAGACCCAGAAGAGTTCCTGCATAGATGTGGCCGATTCATGGCGCCTGTCTTCTTACAGCTCTAAGTGGCTCCAAACCTCTTTGCCGGTCTGGCTGTGTATGTGTGGAAGAAATTAGTGTCTTTGCCTGTGGAACTTCCTGCCCTCTGCACGGTAGTTTGCATCTGTGTGGAGCACCTCATGGTGCCCTTCACCCTGCACTTCTACCCAGCAGTGCCACAAAGCTGTGCTTAGCCCTGAGGCTGGGCTCAGTAGCCGCACACACCTGCTGTGTCACTGCACACACCATTGGGAGGGGCTGCTGGCTGGGGCCACTAGCCTGGCTCCCCCTTTATAAGGTTTCTCATGGGTTTCTCACTGTGGTGTGAGTGGCCACCAGGGGTGACACTAGTCACCATTCTAACCCGCTGCAGCCGTCTCCTGGCCTTCTTCCATTAGGAAAATGTCCATCATGGAAGAAGGCCAGGAGATCGCTGCAGCGGGTTAGACTAACAGAAAAGGCAGCCAACACCTGATCCTCACCCATGTAGCTCTGTCCACAGGGATGAGATGGTGCCACGGTACTTCCAAAGGGGCCGTGAGGTTTTTCTTTAGTGTGTTGTCCTTATGGTATCATTTAATTTGGTTTCCATTCACTTCAGTCGTATATGAGATGTGTAAAGGTATAAATTGTATTCATTTCCTGGGGCTTTGTAACAAAGTGCCACAGTCAAAATGACAGATATGTCTTGTCCCACAGCTCTGGCGGCTGGAAGCCGGAGGTCCAGGTGTCGGCAGGGCTGGCTCCTTCTGAGGCTGCAGGAGAGGCTCTGCTGTGGCCTGTCTCTGCGGCTTGCGATGGTCCTTCCTCATTGTGTCTCTGCACACAGTCATCCCCCTGTGCGTGGCTGGGCCGCAATCGCTTCCTAAGAGGACATCAGTCAGATGGGATTAGGGCCCACCCTGAAGATTTCATTTTAACTTTATTGTGTCTTTAAAAACTTTCTCCAAACTACGGTCACATTCTGAGGTACTGGGGATGAGGACTTCAGCATATGATTTTGGGAGGCACAGTCTGGCCCCTAACGTAGACGTGGACTTTTGCAATGTGAATATCGCCATCCTCTTCTAGAGGGAGGCATCCTAGTTGCTCCAGACTCTCTCGCTCAACCTGGTCATCCTGAGGGCTGTTTATTTTCCTGTATGACAAGATGTCACAGATTCATCTTGCACGTATCCTGCTCTGGATCTCACAGTGGCCATTTCTCTAAGCAGCCCTGGTTTCCCTTAGTGGAAAATGGCATTTCATGGTCACAGTCGGGAGCTAAGGGGATTGTGGCTGCTAGGCAGGTCATTCCTTCTAAACCTTTTCTGTGGCCAAAGCTGAGAAATGCATTTTTTGTTTTTGTTTTTTTTTTTTTTTTTTGACAAGAGAAAAATACATCATGAGTTCATACTAATTTTCCCATTTAAATGTAAGATTACAGTGTTTTGTGCAGATTCTTCGATTTTTAAATTTATATCTCTCTCCTCTTATGCTGAAAATCTTGGTTCCTAATGACATCTACATAATGACTTACCTGCTTTCTCTCACTGCACACGATCCGTGTAACTGTAATGGAACATGGGAGAGCCAATTTGGTCACAAGATTTTTGCTCTGACCCCATCAAGAGGGAGAGTCTGTTTTCCTATGTTTTGCATCTTATTTGCTTTGTTGCTTTATTTTGCTTATTTGCTTTATTTTTGCTGATCTTATTTGCTTTGTTCTGGAAGGTGCAGCAGACATGATGTGGTGTGACCTTGAAGGCAAGCCCTTAAGAGACCTTACAGTTCCTGTTTTCCACTCTCCAGGATCCTGAGACTGCCAGGCTATGAAGAAGCTGTGATGAAAAGCTCTTTTATCCAGAGTGGGCTCAGCTTTTCTGGCTGCTCCAGCTGGGCCTGGTGCCTGGGCCTTCACCTGGTTGCAGGCAGGTGGGAAGCCCTGGTGAGGCCAGCAAGGGAGCCGGCGTCGGCCCCCATCATTGTGAGACGTGTAAAGCATTGTTACCCGTTGCCACCACGTTTCAGCATGGTCCGTGACGTAGCACATAGAAAAGTGATTCAGATGTTGGTACTGCCAGTGGAATGGTGCCTTGACAAGCACCTGAGACATGTGACATTGGCTTTGGGTGTGTAATGGCTGGGAAGGGGGAAAGGGACCTTTGGAAGCTGGAGAAACAGTGACCCTTGTCACTCAGGAATAAGTGGCCAAACTGGCACCTATGGTAACTTGGAAGGTAAAAGATATACCTCATGAACGTGTAGGATCCAGTGGAGGGTCTTGCCTCTGGACAGAATGTCAAAAGTGCCCATCAGCTCCATCTCACACATATGATAAGATAGAGAAAGAAAGGTGAGCTGGGCTGGGTGTGGTGGCTCATACCTGTAATCCCAGCACTTTGGGAGGCTGAGGCGGGAGGATCATGAGGTCAAGAGATCAAGACCATCCTGGTCAATATGGTGAAACCATGTGTCTACTAAAAATACAAAAATTAGCTGGATGTGGTGGCACATGCCTGCAGTCCCAGCTACTCAGGAGACTGAGGCAAGATAATTGCTTGAACCCAGTTGGAGGTTGCAGTGAGCTGAGATTGTGCCACTGCCGCTGCACTACAGCCTGGTGACAGAGCAAGACTCAGAGAAAGAAAGAAAGAAAGAAAAAAAGAAAGAAAGAAAGAAAGAAAGAAAGAGGAAAGGGAAGGGAAGGGAAGGAAAGGGAAGGTGAACTGGAAAAGGGATCATTCAATTTGCAATCAGAACTTAAAGACTAAAGGCCCAGGACTAGCTTGTGTAGAAAATAAAACTGTCACTCATCCCCATTCTCTCCAACTGGTAAAAATATGCAAAGTGAAATGAATAAAGCTAGGGCCAAAGATCAAATTAAGGATGTATCCGTAAGACCCCTTGTTAAGGCTTTTGAAAGACTTATGGCAGTACCTAACAGGCCCTCTCAGCCACACAAAAGGGATTTTAAGAATCTAGATTGTTCCATAACAGTCTTACATGGCCCAAGACAGGGAAAGATCTGTTTCAAAAAATAATTATGCCTGTGGCTTTTGAGATATGGTGTAAATTTCAGTTAGGTTCATAAGAAATCCACAAAGTTTTAAAGAGAGTTGTATTGGTAAAAACACTGTCAGTTTAGACTACAGAGGACAGTTTAAAATGAAAAGAAGCTTCTGGGAAGAAAAAGGTTGAGAAATTACTCAGCTACAAATATGGGTTACTTCTTAAGGAAAAGAAAATAAATCTCAGAGTGGGTAGCCAAGAACAAAGGAGAACAATAAATTAGAAAACCACTCCCAGGGAGGAGAGCTGGACCTAATTAAGGAACATTCTTTGCCCTCGGAGTACAGGACACTGGCTGTGTTTCATAATTGCTGGGACTGGTGACTGCATGTTGCCTCCTGTTCCTCCCCTTTTTGAAGGGGAGTGCGTATACGAGTTTTCCTGTCCCTGACTCACCATTGTACAGGAATCTGTCAGAGATAGGGTGAGTCTGGTTCCAGATCATCTCAGTAAAGCAAATAGCTAAAAATATGAGTCACAATATTTTTTGTTTTTGCATTTAAAAGTTATATTTATACCATACTGCAGTCTATTAAGTGTGCGATAGCATTATGTCTAAACATCGATGTAGATACCTTAATTAAAAATATTTTTTAATTACTAAAAAATGCTAATAATTTTTTGAGCCCTCAGTGAATTATAATCTTTTTGTTAATGGAGGGTCTTGCCTCAACGTTGATGGTTGCTGTCTGATCAGGGTGTTGGTTGCTGAAGGCTGGAGTGGCTGTGGCAATTTCTTAAAATAAGACAATAAAATTTGCCGCATTGATCGATTGACTGTTTTCATGAAAGATTTCTCTGTAGCATGCAATGCTGTTTGATAGTATCTTGTCCACAGTAGAACATTCAAAATTGGAATCCGTCTTCTCAAACCCTGTCACTGTTTTATCAACTAAGTTTATGATCCTATCCAAAATCCTCTGCTGTCATTTTAACAATGTTCACAGCATCCTTACCAGGAGTAGATTCCATCTCAAGAAATCACTTTCTTTCCTCACCTATAAAAAGCAACTCCTCATCCCTTCAAGTTTTCTCATGAGATTGCTGCAATTCAGTCACATCCTCAGGCTTCACTTCTAATTATAGTTCTCTTTCTATTTCTACCACATCTTCATTTGCTTCCTCTGCTGAAGCCCTGAACCCCTCAAAGTCATCCATGAGGGTTGGAACCAACTTCTTCCAAGCTCCTGTCAATGTTGATATATCTTCAATCACAAATGTTCTTCATGGCATCTAGAATGATTAATCTTTTCCAGAAGATTTTACTTTGCCCAGATCCATTTGAAGAATCACTATCTACAGCAGCTACAGTCTTACAAAATGTATTTCTTAAATAATGAGACTTGAAAGTTGAAATCCCTCCTGAGGCATGGGCTACAGAGAGGATGCTGTATTACCAGGCATGAGAACAATGTTCATCTCTTTGTACATCTCCATCAGAGCTCTTGGGTGGCTGGGTACACTGGTGCACCACTGCGGTACACTGTCAATGAGCAGTAATATTTTGAAAAGAATCTTTTATTTCTGAGCAGCAGTTCTCAACAGTGTGCTTAAAATATTCAATAAACTATGCTGTAAACAGATATGTTGTTATCCTGAATGTGTTGTTAAACTTTGGGATTTCCGACAATGGGATAGGTGGCACATGGTACCTTGGTGTGGTTTTAATTTGCATTTCTCTTATTATAGGGGAAAGTGATCTTCTTTTTACATCTTCTAGGGCCATTTGTGTTTCTGTTTCTGTGAACCGTGTGTTCCTATCTCCAGCACAGCAGGTATTTAAACCCAAAGGTGATCTGATGACAAGAACCCCCCTTCCTGACTCCTAACCCCAGGCAGACTGCTCTCCCAGGCCGGGGCCTCTTGGACCCTAAGGAATGAGGACAGAGTATCCTGAAGATGAGGAGTCCTCATCTCCCAGCTGAGCTCAGGTGCCCACTCCAGTGTGCCAAGCGTGTTGCCTGTGTCCTGCCCTGGGGGTTCAGGAGTCTCCTCTTAGAGGAGAGAAGCCTGCAGGGGCCCAGCCTGCCCAAGGCTCCATGTTCAGCAGTGGTGCGGCGGTGCGGCGGTGCGGTGGTGAGAATGCTTGGGATGGAACTGCCTGCCTCCTGGGAGGAGAGTCACAGCCTGAGCTGAACCGCCCCGTCTTTCCAGAGGAACCAAGGTTTCCTTTTCCTCCCTTGGCTGTTTGGGGGAGCCAGGGCTTGAGAAGGCAAGGCTTGTCAGCAGGAGCGGGAAGGCATGGTCGTGGGGCTAGAACCTGCCACCCAACCCGTGCTCTGGTGAACGATATAGAGTGGAGAGAGCAGGTGGTAGTTAAGGTCCAGCCAGAGGAGTCTGTGGGACCGGCCTGCTGGCCACGAGGGCTTGCTCAGACTGAACCCAGAGCTGGGTGCACTGACCCTCCCAGTGCAGGGACTGCTTCAGCCAGCAGGGAGGCATGGCAGGGAGTTTGCAGTCCTCTCCAATGCCCCACAGATGCACCTGGCATCCTGGATGTGACCTGGGACCTGACATTCAGCAGGCTCTCAATCCAACATGCTGGGCCCTTCTCCCTTCCATGGCCGCCGGCCCTGGGCTGGGACTGGAGACCCAAAGCTTCTTTCCAGGGATCCTGGGCACGAAGGGCTGGGACAGGCTTGTGGTGGGGGTGGCTGCATCTTATGGGGAGGGGGATGCATTCAGGCCAGGCTGAAGAGGCACCAAGAAGGAAGAGGGGGGTGTAGCTGAGACAGCACCACCTCCAGACCCTCCACACCCCCGCCTCCAGCACACCCTCCACACTCCCTCCATGCTCCCCGGGACGGTGCCTTCACCACCCTCTCCCCAGGCTCCAGCTTCCCCACAGGGCTGGTCTCTGGAGGCAAAGACAGATCTGGAGCCCCGTGCTGCTCCCCAGGGAAGGATTTCACCCTTGTACCCGGAAGGGCCTGTTGATGATGGTGTGACCACATGGAAACTGTCCCTAAATAGCCGTCCGGGAAATGCTGCTGGTGGTGATGATCCGTCAGTCACATACTTTCTATGTGTTAGGGGAAAAATCTTTTTAAAATTGTCATTTATGTAGACATTTTTTAAAAGAAAATCCAAGAGAAAAGTGCTTTGTTTAAAATGCAGGGAGGGCATTTGTTTCTGGTTATAGGCACATTATTATACCATTGACAAGCAGAGGAGTAGCTTAGCATTTCCCCTCCGCTTCTTTAAGAACTATTAGGGATTTTTCTTTTGGCTTTAAAATGGGATCACTTAGATCTAGGCATTCTTTGAAGCAAAACCACTTAGATATCAGTATTTTGTGCCAAGGGAAGCAATCTTACAGAAGAGCAAAGCACTTAAATGTTCCACTTTAAGAATTTGTAGACACAGATCGTTCACATCAGTTCAGATTTTACGTTACATGAACGTAAAATTCATAAAGCCTCCTTGTTACAGCTGTACCAAATCAGGGCTAAGGACTGGCTGGATTTCACGCTTCTTTAAAAAGCTCATGTGATTACACCATCTTTCATGCGGCCTTTAACATCCGCACGTGCGCAGCTGCATTGGGACCCAGCGCCACGCTCCCCAGTCTCCCTGCGCTCCGGGCGGTGAGTGGCAGCCGAGGGCCCAGGGCCGGTGCTGCCTCCCAGGGCCTCAGCCTGTGTGTGCCGGGGGATGTTCATGCCCAACAGAGGCCACTTGTCTCTGGACCAGGGAGGCACCGGGTGGCCGTGCCTGTCAGGGCCTCTTTAGACAGTGCATTCTCGGGCCAGCCGGCGGCTGCCCAGGTCGGGAACAGATATGTCGCCGGCGACACCATTATCTCCCGGGCGAACGGCGACGTCTCCGCAGCCAGGCAGAGCCCAGGCTGCCGTGTAATTGGACCATTCAAAAGTAAATTATCTGCAGCTGGAAACAAGACACTGCCTTTTAACTCGGGCATTAGAAGGTCAAGACTCGAGACATCGCTGGGAAAATCAGTTATTGAAAAGCGATGGGAAAATGAAATTTAAAATTCAAAGCCGCCATGTGCGGGGAGCGTGGCGGGAGGCGGGCGTCACCGGCGGCCCCAGGAGCCGGGTCAGGAGGTTTATTTGCATCTTTATTTTGCTGATGCTGGAGAGCACTGCCTGAAGTGACTCTCATATCAATCTGATGAAAAAATAAATCCTGGAACAAAAGCTGCAAGATACTCGCCCAGCCCGGGCACTGTAGAAGGGGCCTCGCAGCAGACCCCGGCCGGGTGGTGGGAGGTAGGCCCTGGGCTCTGGGCACCAGGCCGGCCTCAGACCCACTCCCTGGCATTGGGATGGCTGCTCCAGGGAGAGTGACTCGGTCTCCCCGATTTCATCCCTCCTCTCCGCCTAGGGCAGTTTCCTCCCAGTTCTGCCCACAGCCCTCTGCACACACACGGCTCCCTGCACCTGCCTATCCTGTGGCCCCTCCTGCCACAGGAGTTTGCCCTCGCCCCCACCCCTGTTCAGGTGGCTCCCTCGGCCCTCGGCACCCTCCCTGCCCTCAGCCTGAGCCGAGCCTCTGTGACCGCATCCCGCTGTGTCGTGTGTACCACTGTGGGCCCTTCTGGGCAGTCAACAAGTGTGATATGCCCACCTGGGCTGTGCTCTGCGGGGTGCTTACCTAGGGCCCGGTTACCACACCCAGTCTCAGGCTCTTACGCCACAGCTCATACTCCTTTTCTCCACATCCTTTTCTCTCCTTGTGCCTGGCACAGAGCCCAGCCCAAATCAGGGCACACAGGAGCAGGAGAGGCCCTCAGAAATGGCCATGCCCGCTCCCCGTCCCTGCAGTCCAGTGGGGACTGGGGAGTGGGGAGGCCCAGTGCGGAGGCCCAGCCTGCGGGGACAGGCAGCCACAAGCAGACACAGCCTGAAGGAGAAAGCACCCCAACCCCTCCATCTTCTCTCATCCCCACACCAAACTGCCCTCCCTCCCCAGCCCAGCCCAGCCCCCAGGTCTCCTCTGCTGCCATCTCGCAGTGGTCACATGCCTTGGGCCTGGTGGAGCATGTGGAGGAATGGAGGACGGGCATTTGCAGGTGGAGGAAGCGGGTCCCTGCGAAGTGGAGAGCTTTGTCTGGGGTCACACGGCAACTTAATCTGGGGGACCTGAGATCAGAGCCCAGCCTAGCGCTGGGTCTTTGGCAGCTTCCATTCCCAGACGCCACGGTGGGGGAGATGCTCCCTCACACGTCTGCTAGCACCCTGTCGATGGCCTGAGACTGCCCACTGCCCTGTGCGGGACCCTGGGCCCTGGACCCTGGAAGAAAGGGATCCGTGCGGAGAGGAGCAGAGAGCACCAGCCATGTGGAGCCTGGGGCACACTGCGTGCAATGCCAAACCAGCCACGTACCTTCCGTGGGACTTGGTTTCTTCTTCTGATAAACAGGGGACATGTGTGCTCCTCACAGGGCGTCTGTGAAGATTAATAACCAGGGAGTACAGAGCACCCAGCCAAGGGGGCAAGTAATGGGCTAGAAGCTTCTGCTGTTTGTTTTTAGAGGATTTTCTGCTGCCTCTCACTCCTATATCTAATTAGAATTAGGTTCTGCCAGATAGAATAGAAAGCTCTCAAATAATCGTTACTTCAACATGATAGAAGTGTGCTTATGTATTTCTGAAGCCAGAAGGGGGTAGGTCCAGGGCTGCTATCGTGCACGTGCACTCGGCATCAGGAGCCGTGGCTACTTCTGTCCTGTTGCTCCACCAGGCATGGCCTTTATTCCTGAGGTTTCCTTACCATCACCAGATCTTAGTCACATGGCAGACTGCACTGCAAACAGGGCTGGGCAATGCGGCCTTTATTCCTGGAAGACACCTGCCCAGTGAAAATTGTGTGTTCTGTTACTGAAGAAGGGGACCGCAGGTATCGAGGGCAACTGGTAATCTATGCATGGCCTGGAGTCATATGCCTGAGAAAAAAAATATTTTTAAGACCTGGAATGAATAAGGATATTTTCGGCTAAAAGTGGGAAGAATTTGTTAACAATAATCCCTACTTTAGGAAGAGGGAAAATGATCTAGGAGTATGTTCTAAAACAAAGGAAGGAATAGCAAAGAAAGCTGAGATATGTAAGTACACTTCAGTAAACACTGACGATTTGAAGCAACAGTGATAATGTCTGGCTAAAAAGAACAAGGTGGAAATAAAATGCTTGATAATAATTACATATCGATAGGAGGTCAGTGTTGGGAGTGAACACATTCTCAGATCCTGTATTGTTGGAGAGCAGAGTAAGAGGATTACAGTATTAACTATTGCATTTTGCTTATTTTCTTGCTAATCATTTTAATTTTATTACCATTTTATATAGCATATATAAGAGTATAAAATATGGGTATATGGTTTAAAGAAGAAGAAAATTAATAATCACGTAAACTCCTCTGTAGCCGCCACTTGGACCCCGTGGAGCCTCGACAGCCCACAGAAGGCTTCCCCAATCACACTCTCTTCTTCAATCCCCAGTATTCCCAGGTAATGTGAACTTGAATTTGTGTTCATCTTTCCCTTGTTTTCCTTGATCATTTTTGCCATTTATATCTGTGATCCTAAATAGCATATTGTTTTGTTTGAGCTGCTTTTAGACCTTATGTAAATAGAAACTTCTTCATATATAACGTTTGTGTCTTGCTCTTTCATTCAATGCTATATGCATGAGGACTATCCATTTGAATGCTTATGGTGCAGTTCATTAGTCTTTATTGCTGTTGGGTACTCCGTTGTATGAATATATCACAATTTGTTGATCAGTTCTATCGCTGATGGACATTTATGTTGCCTGCAGTCTTTTTAAAATCACTGTGCTGCTATAAACATCCCGGTATACATCTCCAGGTGCATGCACATGAGCCTTTCTCCGGATGAGCCTGCTGGAATGCTGTGACTGGGGTGCAGGCATGTTTAAGCAATGGGGTCCCACTCTGCTTGAGCAGCCAGCAGGGCTGGAGCAGACTGGACCCTGGACTTTCTGGCTGGCCTTGCAGCCTGGAGCAGCCTCGCCCATTTACTCCATTGTGTCATATAAGTACTGCTGTTTTCTGCCAGGAGTTGGAAAAGGTTGGGGGTCCTCTAGAGATGGCACCCCGGTGAGGAGTTGCTGGCTTGTTAGTTATGTGTAAAGCCACCTTTACTAGGTTTGAGAAACTGTTTTCCAAAGTAAGTGTAGCTCCGACTGCTGTGGCTGAGACATCCTATTGCCCGCTCTTCCTTTCCAGTACCTAGAATTGATCTGCTTCTTAATTTGTGCAAATTTGGTTGTAGTAAAATGATATCATATTATTTTATTTTGACTTAATAGATAAATACAATTTAAATCCAGTCCAATCCTATCTAATCCAATTAATTTTCTATTATCCAGCACGTGTATAGCTGAAACAACAAAACTCACACAGTACAAAATGGTATATTCGCTGATCTTCTCTTCCCTGATCCCACCAGAGTCACCTCTAGAATTAACCATTATTGACTTAAATTTTTTTTGTTCTGGCATTTACACATCTGCATTTTTCTAAATATTGTGTATATATTGCTACCTTTTTATTACTTCCTTTGAATATAATTTTTAAAATTTCCTATTATGGTAATGAGAATTTAGCCCTTGCATTCTGCCAGCTCCTGTGCTCCCCTTTCTTCTCTTCCAGTATATTTATACTATAATTTTTTGTTAAATTTTGTATCTTTATGTTGTCTATATAACATTCATAGCTCAGCCTAACATTATAGTATACTCCAATTGTGTTTCCTTTTTTACTTTCTGTGTTTCCTAAAGTTATTCATTGCCTTGCTTTTTCATTTGCTTACTTTTTTTCCTAACCTGTCACTAATTCTTCCCACATCTTCAAATATCCTTTTTGTGCACTTTTCCACATCACTTATTCCTGGAAGCCCTCTGCCTGAAAACCTCTTTCTCCTCTCATCTGGGCTGGCTGCACACTTCATCCCGGGACTTGCCTCTGCTGATGCTTTTCTCCCAGGTGGGGGTCCCTGTTTCCTGGATCCCATTCATGCCCTTCCTCTTTCTTGGTTTGCACCCTTGTTTGGCGTGAACCATTTTGTGGGTAAATGAGGATAAAAAGATGGTTCATCAGCAGCTGACAACCTTCAATATTCTGGTGTCCTGAAAAATCTGCTCTGATCTACACTGGCTGCCCTGTATGCCTGGATCTCCCCTCACCACCTTACTGGATAGTCCTTTTACTTTTCTCCTATTTTCTGGAGAAAACTAGCAACCACTAATCTTTTTTCAACGTCTACAATTTCATCATTTTGAGAATGTTGTATAAATGAAGCTGTAAAGCATGTGACCATTTGAGATTGTCCTCCCTCCCAGCATAATTCCCTTGAGAGACCATCTGAGTTACTGCATGCATCAACTGTGCTCCTTCTTATTGCTGACTAATGCTCCACAGCATAGATGTACAGCAATTTGTTCAACCGTGCACCTATTAAAGGAAATTTTGATTGTTTCCAGGTTTTGGCTATTATAAATAAAGCTGCTATGAACAACAGTGTACAGATTTTGCATGTGAATATAAATTTTTATTTTTTAGGATAAATGACCAAGAATGTAATTGTTGGGTCATAGGGTAGGAGTATGTTTGGTTTAATAAGAAATTGCCAGACTGTTTTCCAGAGTGATTGTACTACCTTACATTCTCACCAGCAACATATGAATGATCTCCAGTTTCTCCACATCCTCCCCATCATTTGGTATTATCACTATTCATTTTAGGTGTTCGACTGGTATGTAGTGGTATCTCATCGTGATCTGAATTTACACTTCTCTAATGGCTAATAATGTAGCTCCTTAAATGTTGTGCTCTGGTATCTTGTTAGCCTCATCCTAGTCCTGGCTCTGCCACTCCCCCTTCATCGTCAGTCCTAGAGACACCTGCTGCTGCCAGTTCCTGAGATTTTAAATATTCTTGGGAGCAAATCAGGCTTATTCACAGTTTTTCCCTTGCTGGCTCAGGAGTTGTCTTTCTCAAGTCTGCTAAGGCAGTTAGCACTTGTCTATCTGCTTTCCAGCTTCCAAAATTTTGTTGTGTTTATTTTTACTGTTTACTATTTGTTGTTTATGATTTAGTCTGTCATAAAGTATGCTTCCCCTCTTCCTGTTGTGTTCTTCTCATCCCTAAGAGTTTATGTCATTAAAAAACCTCTCATTATTATAGTTTTAGTAGGAGTGTGGAGAGAAAGTGAGAGGCATATGTTCAGTCTATGATCACAATCAGAATTCCCTAGAGGATTTTCAAAAGGCATTTCTGAGTAGGCACAGTGGCTCAAGCCTGTAATCCCAGCACTTTGGGAGACCAAGGCAGTAGGATCACTTGAGCTCAAGAGTTCAAGACCAGCCTGGGCAACATAGTGAGACCCTGTCTCTACAAAAATTTTTGAAAATTAGCAGTAAGTGGTGGTGCATGTCTGTAATCCCATTTTCTTGGGAGGCTGGGGCAGGAGGATTGCTTGAGCCTGGGAGATTGAGGCTGTGGTGAGCTATGATTGTGCCCCTGCACTCCAGCCTGGGTGACAGAGATAGACCCCATCTCAACAAAAACAAAAACAAACAAACAAACAAAGGCATTTCTTTGATTACTGAACAGGTTGAACTTACTTTCAAATGTTTATTAATCTGTGTATTTCCTCTTCTGTGAAATGCTAGTTCAAATTTTTTGCCTGTTTTTTCCCATGGGGATTTTGGTCTTCTCTTATCGATTTGTAAAAGCTCTTTATACTTTTTGTATGCTGTTGGTCAGTTAGATGTGTTGCAGATACTTTCTCGTAGCCTGTGACTTGTCTTTTCACCTTTTGTTGTTGTTACTGCTTTTTGAAGAGAAGGGGTCTTGCTATGTTGCCCAGACTGGTCTTGAACCCCAGGTTCAAGCAGTCCTCCCACCTCAGCCTCCCAAAGTGTTGGGATTATAGGTGTGAGCCACTGTCCCCAGCCTTCTTTTCACTTTTTAAATGGTTTATTTTGTTGAATTGAATTTCTTTATTTCAATAAAATTACCTTTTGTTACAGCTTTCCCTTCATGCTTTGCTCTTTTTGTGTCTTGTTTGAGAAACCTCTCCCTCTTCAACAGTCTTTTTAGTTATGCCTTTCATGTTTAAGTCTTTGATCACCTGGGATTTATTTCTGAGTGTGATGTGAGGTAGGGATTCATTTTCTATACCTAGATGGATATGTATGGATAGCAAGTTTCCCAGCACCTTATCCAAAAACATCCTTTCTACACTGATCTGCACTGTTTATTCTGTCAAGTTATACTTCAAGTTTCCATCAGTATATATTTTTCTGTGTTCTCAGTAATCTTCTGTTGGTCTTTTTGTCCATATTTGCACCCATACCACACAGTTTAATGACTGCAGCTCTGTGCTAAGTCCTGCTATGTTGCATAGGTCCCAGCTTGCTTTCTTCTTCAAGAGCATCTTGGCTAATCTTAGTCCTTTGCTCTTACATGGAAAAACCTCTTGTGATTTTTTTTAAAGTGTGTTAAATCTTTAGGTCAATGTGGGGAAAACTGACATGGTGATGAAGTACATAGCATGTTTATGAAATATATGATACATCTCTCCTTTTACTTACATCTTCTTTAATGTCTTTAAATAAAGCTTTTATTATTTTTCCCATAATGTATTTGCACGCCTGTTGTTGGTTTTTTCTTACATATTCAATATTTTTAATTGCTAGTGTAAATGACATTTTAAATTTTATATTTTATGACCATGGTTGGTATAGACATTGGTTTGTATAGATTGTGATTGTATTGAAATGCAGTTGGATTGGGGTATTGATTTTGTGCCCAGCAAACTTGCTAAACTATCTTCATTCTGATTAGTATTAGTTTTTTTCCCCTTCTACTTAAACAATCATATTATCTTCAGAACATGATCACGTTTCCTCTTTTCTTTCCTCATGCATTTATTTCTTTGCTTTACTGAAACTGGTGTGGCCCTTTGGTTAACTTTTGACTTTGTAAAGAAGCCTATTAAAATTATGAGTAACAACTGCCTTAGTGCATGCAGGCTACTATATCAAAATAACTCAGACCAGGCAATTTATAAACAACAAATATTTATTGCTCACAGTGCTAGGGCCTGGGAAGTCCAAGATGGAGGTGTCAGCAGATTCGGTGACTGGTGCGCCCGTTTCTCACAGATGATGACTTCTCCCTGTGTTCTCATAACGCAGAAGCCGGAAACAAGCTCCCACCAGCCCTTTTTGCAAGGGCACTAATCACCTCCCAAAGGCCTCATCACCTCTTGATACTATTGCATTGGGGTTTAGGCTTCAACATATGAATATTGGGGGGATGCAAGCATTCAGACCACAGCCAACTACTGAGACAATGTGAATACACATAACCTCCAACCCGGTACAGAAGGAAAAATCAGGAATAAAAAATGTCTAATTCACATAAAGGTCAGAAAGGAAGAGGAAAATAAAGCTCAGAGGCAAAGTACGACATGGAATGCCGAAATGGAGAACTGAGGTCCGGGGCCGGTGAATCGCCCTCCGCGCTCATGGAGATCACCTGCAGCGCCACCTGCAGGCTGGAGGAGCATGCGGGGCCCCCGTTCAGCGCCCTGGACCCAGCTGCCCCGGCCTGCGGTGGCCGGGGACGGGGGTGGGTGGAGGGGAGCAGCTCACCACCCATGTGACCTGCACTGGCCTGGACAAGCTGCCTGACTGCAGAGGACTCTGCCAAGAATTCTAAGAGGTGCAGTGGTCCAGTCATAAAGCAACATGAAAACGCTATAAAAAGAGTTTAATCACGCACACGAGGCAGACATTGCATTTAATTTATCACCCTGCAAAATTAAAGCCGTTCTGGGGTTTGCCATCAGTCATGCTGGGTGGAGTTATTTATTGGACACTGTCAGAGCCGAGGGGATCTGAAATTCAGGTCAGGGAAAGTCAAGTTTACAAAGGCCCGTCCGGGTCCCCAGGGGCCCAGATGGCTCCGGACGATGTTCCTGTGTCTTGCTGCTGCAGAGGCTGAGGGGAACAGGTATTGTGCTCACATCCCTGACGAGAAAGCCGAGCTCCGTGTGGGTGCGTGCAATCCCGCCTCCTCGAGCTCCATGCTCCGATCCTCTAACTCCTCAGACCACTAGGGAGGCTGTCCCCTCACCTGCCCCTTTGACAGTGTGCTGGGTGCCAGGTGCCTGAAATGCTTGCTCCTACCTGCCCAGCCCTGTAAGGAAGCCCTGCATGGTGACCCCCACGTCACAGATCCCAGCCCAGGCTGAGTTGATCACCTGGCCTGGCGCTGTCCATCCAGTCTGTGCTGAATCTATCTGAAGAAACCCATGGGGTCCTGGGCTTGGACCTTTTTGTTTGGCCCAGGGAGGAGGGGCAGGGCAGGCGCCAGGCCTCCTGGAGGAAGGATGGCGGCCAGTTTGAAAGACACCTAGGAAATGGCTTCCGCGGACACCATAGATTCGCCTTCAAAGCACTTGTTCAAGCAGTTACTCACTGGGACTGATCGCAGAGGAGGTGGGCAGGGGGCGCTGGCCGGGCCTCTGGGCTCTAATTAGTCAGGTAATAAGGCTGTTTGTGTCAGTTTGCTGGGCCGACAGGCTGGCTGCTCACTGACTGCCTAACGAGGTGGGGAGTTGGGGTGAGTGGCCCAGGCAAGGTCCATTGACTCACCAATGGGCCGCGGCAGCCCCTGGTGCTCCTGTCTGCAGGGCCCAGAAGAGGTGAGTGGAAGCTGGGGAGGCTGGGGTCCCTGAAGCAGGAGGGCCACAGCGGTCATTAGTACCCAGACCAGCAAGGCCAACCCTCCAGCTGGAGGCTGTCTGTCCCTCCAAGGACTCACTGCCCGAATTGCCAGGCAACCTGCCAGGAGTCCCGGCACCCACACCTCCTGTCCTTGTGGGTCTGGGTTGTTTGCACTGAGAACGGAGCTCTGATGCAGGGAGAGAACAGAGGGCTTAGCCCCTTCCCAAATCCTCTGGTTCTGGCCCCCACCACCGCTGAGTTTAACGCCATCCTGACACCCACTTTCCAGAGAAATCAGCAGAGCCTGGAAGAGCCTCAGGGAGTTGAAGGAGAGATAAGGAGAAGGGGCCGCCACTGTGGGTTTTCTGTGTGACCTAGGGTGATGGCCTGGCCTCTCTGAGACTGGGTTCCCTACCTGTGGTGTGACCTGGTTCTGCAGCTCAGCCCTTTTGCGTCTCAGACACAGTGTGTTGGATGGCTGAGGGGGGCGTTGGGGGTGTGAGGGGAGGGAAGAAGCCCAGCAAATGCATGCAGGCTGCTTCCCCGTGGATGTTCTACTTTCTCCCATCTCTGCCGCGCCCTTTCTCCTGGAGCCCCCCAGCCCAACGCCCTGGACCCAGGGCCATGCTGACAAGGGGATCCTGTGACCAGCCTGGGAGCAGGCACACGTTCCACACGTATTTCTGGATCATGTGCTCAGGGCTAGATGCTACAACGGAGGCTGGAGACGCTTGGGGAGCTCCAGGCTCACATCCCTAGGGAGGCAGGCGCCAGCCCAGTAGTCCTCTGAGTAACTGTCCTGCAGGGCGGTGCTCAGCCGTGCCTGCCCACACCTCTATCGACTCCAGGTGGCACATCAGGGCAAGGTAACCCTCACCCTCCACTTCCCGGCGGCCTCCTTGGTCAGGCTGCAACCTCTGTGAGTCCCTGGAGGACCCCGGGCTGAGATCAGGCCTTTTTCCTCTCTCCTGCCCACAGATCTGTATTGCACCTGCCAAGCTCCAGTCTCCCACCCCCAACCTTTGCAGACTTTTTCAGCCTCCTCCAACTCCAGATTCCTGCAGGATCCCTCCTTTCCACCTAGACTGGAATGACTCTGAAGTCACTTCTTTTTTTTTTTTTTTTTTTTTTGAGACGGAGTCTTGCTCTGTTGCCCAGGCTGGAGTACAGTGGCCGGATCTCGGCTCACTGCAAGCTCCGCCTCCCGGGTTCACGCCATTCTCCTGCCTCAGCCTCCTGAGCAGCTGGGACTATAGGCGCCCACCACCACGCCCGGCTAGTTTTTTGTATTTTTTAGTAGAGACGGGGTTTCACCGTGTTAGCCAGGATGGTCTCGATCTCCTGACCTCGTGATCCACCCGTCTCGGCCTCCCAAAGTGCTGGGATTACAGGCTTGAGCCACCGCGCCCGGCCCTGAAGTCACTTCTACAAGCCTGCAGTGGGCTCCCGTGCAGATGCCCCACATGCACAGAGCCTCAGTTCTGGCTGCAGAAGCAGCTGGCACCGGATGTGCAGACACAAGGTGCCTGGGCAGATGCCCAGACAGAAGTCT
Source organism: Trachypithecus francoisi (assembly GCF_009764315.1). NCBI lineage: Eukaryota > Metazoa > Chordata > Mammalia > Primates > Cercopithecidae > Trachypithecus > Trachypithecus francoisi. Next base: position 2,233,192 of record NW_022681468.1, on the reverse strand, counting down.
CAGTCTGGGACTCTGAGGTGAGCACACTCCCGAGGGAGGCATCAGCCTGGGACCTCAAACAACGATGGTGAGAACACCACCTGCACTCTTCCTCATTAGTTGGAGTCAACTTGGATGCCACCTTCTTGGGAAGATCTCTCTTCTCCACCATACCTCTGTGACAACATCTCTCTCTGCCTCTTGCCCTACCAAGGAAAATCTTCCTTGTCCTTCCTTTGTAGCACTGATCATCATCCAGCATGATCTATTCATTTGTGAGTAAGCTTTCTGCTCTCTTCCCTACGATGCATGCTCCATGCAAACAGAAAGATTTGTCTCCGTTTCTTTTCCTGTCAATTCTTTAGCATAAAGAATAGTGTCTAGCACATAGGAGGTGCTCAATAAATATTTGTTGAGTAAACAAACGAATGAATTGGTTGTACATCTCCTTCGAGGCAATGTCCACACAGCACATTTATCATAGCTGCACTTGCAGGACAAATGGCTTCTGTGTCCTGCTGGCTTCCCTCCTTTTGGATACCAATTGCCCACGTTTCCATTAGATCTCCTGATTTTTCACTAGTGCGGCCCAAGTGCTATTGACTGCATGATGGGTAGCTTGCCAGACTCTTCTGCACATTGCACACTCAGGCTGTCACCAACACATCACTCCTCCAGACACCGTGGAGAGGGGCGCCTTAGTGGCAAAATTTTTCCAGTCGGGGGAACAATTTTCTCAGGATAAGTTTCCATGAATTGCAATTACCTGATAGAGGAGCCCTTGCTATTTCTCTCACCATGTGTTGCAAATTGCATCCTAGAGGTTACGTGCTGCTCACAGGCCACTAGCTCACAGCGCCACCAACAGTGCAAGCATCTGCTAGGGGAAGTCCAAGCTACGCCTGCCTGAAGCCAGCACGAGGTTGAATCCCAGCCCTGAGCTTCTAAGGAGAAGCATGACTCAGACATGAAGGCAACAGAAAGATATCTGTGATCTGCCCACATGGAGGGATGGTGCCAGCCAAGGCCCTTTCCAAAGAGGGCACCCAAGGGCAAGGTCCAGTGTGCATGGAGCTTAGGGCCAGGGAGGGTGAGGAGCGCCCATGGGACCCCCTGGAATGAGCACCAGTGCAGAGAAGCATTGCCTCCCCACTAGAAGAGGCTCCGGTGGATCATTGTGACCAAGAGGGCAAGCTCTAGATAAAAGAGTAGGACACAAAGAGAAAGGCGGGAGGGCCTTGGAGAGAAGAGAAGGAAGGTGAGCAGGCCAGAGGTCACTGAACTGGGTGGCCGTCTGTGGTTTCATGAGCCTGGTGCCCCTCTCCTCTTTTGAAGTGCAATGGCAGACCCTGGAGGGTCCCCTACCCCCACTGCATGTGTCCCTGCTGAGTCTGCCCATCCAAGGATCCAAGGCTGCCTCTTTCCCTCCAGTCACTCTTGACACCCCCACTCCCCCACCCTAATTTGTGGGAGGATCAGATGCTAAGCCAGTTTACCCAACTCTGAAGCTCACTCTGTGCCAGATGGAGGCAAAGTGTGGGGCTCGCAGGCTCCAAACTGAAAAAGCAAGTTCACAAAACACGGGGCACTGTGGGAGGCATGGAAGACATTGGATCTGACTTCACTGGAGGGCATTGCAAGAATGTTGGAGGTGAGGAATGAGAGAGACCAGCAGAGAAGGCGGCAGGCCTGCCCCACCCACCCTCAAGGCACTGTGCACCACCCTGGCCTCGGATCTCCCCTCCAGGGCAGGAACACACCCACCTGACCACCTTGCTGAGGACAGGCTCCAGTGTAAGTCATCTGGGCCACGCTTCGCTCCTCTTAGGTGGGGAGTGGAGGAGGCAAAGTCTAAATTTTATTTTTGAAGTGAAAAAAGCTGCCATTTAAAAAAGTTTTCAGTCAAGTTCCACTGCTGTGTGTCCATCAAAGCTTGAATTGGACTGATCCTGCCATAGATAATGGTGATAACCTGTAGACAAATAATAAAAATAAATAAATCAACAGAACTTCCAGTTTCAGCTCCAACATGTAAATACCTTGGAAATCACTCCTGTCCTTAACAATAAGAAAAAGGCGGAAAAAGTGAAAATCAGTGACTTTTCTCAAACCCATTAGAGAATGGGGGTTGCAAAGCATGCTACCAGCCTCGAATCCCGGGAGACACATGAATATGGAAGAGTAAGTCTGAGGTCTGCTCACCTGGAGCAGAATCCGCTGGAGTCAGAAACCCGCAACCTGACTGGCAGCCTTGATGAATTGCTGGGGGCTGAGTGTGGAGGAGCTTGACAGGGAGCTCTTGTCACCCAGGCTGGAGTGCAGTGGCACAATCTTGGCTCACTGCAACCTCCAACTCCTGGGTTCGGGGCCACACTCTTTATGGGGGGCCCACTTTCGTGGGCTTAACTCCCAGAAACCCAACAAGTCTTTCTTGGTGAAAATCTGAAAATGATCCCAGTGTCTCTGGCAGTGAGTGGCGAAGGCAATCACGTGAAATATACCCAGTGCCTTCATCATAACAAAAGCCTGTTCTCCAGGAAACCTTATTGCAGGTGGGGGAGGGGTTTCCTCCCACTCCTGCCCCCCCACCCCCGTGTTTCTGTCTCACCTTAGCATAAAAACAAAAAACATAGTAAACAAGGGCCAGAGAACTTCAAAAGAATAGATTGGGAATATTGCAACCAGAAATGGAATTGCAGGGATGGGAAGCTATACCCATGCAGAAACACATGAAGGTAACAGCCTAGGCTCACAGGCCTACTAAAAGACTGACATGTAATTAGAAGATTATAAAGAACCTCCTCCCCTACACGTACTACGACCCCAACAGGGCTCCCATATAATAGCAGTGGATTCTGGGGCAGACACAGACTCTCTCTAAGGAGGAGTACTTAGGGAAGCCCAAAGTCAAAAGTGGGGGACACAAACAAGGTTGCTAGAGGAATTTGATGCTTCTGGCACCCACAGCTACAGCAAACATTAAACACGGACCAACTCCTAGCAAGGTTAATATAAAACTTCATACTAGGCCAGGTGCAGTGGCTCACACCTGTAATCCCAGCACTTTGGGAGGCCAAGGCATGAGGATCACCTGAAGTCGGGAGTTTGAGACCAGCCTGACCAACATGGAGAACCCCTATCTCTACTAAAAATACAAAATTAGCCAGATGGTGGTACGTGCCTGTAATCCCAGCTACTCGAGAGGCTGAGGCAGGAGAATCACTTGAACCCGGAAGGCAGAGGTTGCAGTGAGCCAAGATCCCACCATTGCACTCCAGCCTGGGCAATAAAAGTGAAATTCTGTCTCAAAAAACAAAACAAAACAAAAAAACTTTACACTAAAGGCTTAGTTCTCTCAGTTCTTACCACCCAATACAATATGGCAGATTTTCAGCAAGAAATTACAAAGCGTGCTAAAAAGTAAGAAAAAATCACACTCTGAAGAGACAATGCAACCATTAGAAATGGACTCAGATGTAACACAGATGATTCAATCATTAGACAGGGAAGATAGATACAACTGTAATTAATATGCAAAGGGCTCTAATGAAAAAAGACAACAAGCAGACACAGATGATAAACCTAAGTAGAGAGATGGAAACTCTCAGTAAGAATCAAAAAGATGTACTAGAAATTTTAACAAACAAACAAACAAACAAACAAACGTGACAGAAATGATAAACGGCTCATCACAGAACTGACACATCCAGAGTAAGCACCGGTGAATTTGAAGTTAGGTCAATTAAAACATCCCAAACTATTCTCTGTGTCTCTTAATATCTCTTTTGTATTTTCTAACTCTTTTCTCTCTAAGATGCATCATGTGGAATTTCTTCAGTTCTCCTGTCCAATTTAGTAAGTCTCTCTTTGACTTCATCTAATCTACTACTGTTTATATCCCTCTCCCCTCTTTAGCACAACTGCCACCAACTGAGTCCTGGGGATTCTCTTCCCTAAAGGCAGGTTGTGGGTAGCACACAGCCTCTGGCTCTGCCTACCTTGACTTGAAAACCTAGTGACAAGAATGTAAGTCCTTGGCAGAGAGACACTGTCTTTATTCACTTTTAAAAAATTGTTAATATGTAATTCATATAACATATTATATGTTATATAATATGCTGTGCAAGACATCACCCACAATCTAGCAGCTTACAGCAACCATTCATGTTGCTCACGGTTCTGTGGGTGGTTCTCCTCTGATCTGGTCAACTGACCTCAGCTGGGCTCACTCACGCACCTACGGTCAGCTAGCAGGTCAGCTGGGAACCAGAAAGTCCAGGGTGGCTTCACTCACATGCCTGGTAGCCAGCTGACTGTTGGCTGAGGTGATGGGGCTTCCGGGCAATGGGTCCCTCATCATCCAGCAGACTGGTCCTGTCTCCTCCACATGTGGTCACAGGGGTCCAAGAGCAGGAAGAAGGCAGGCCCCATCATGCCTAGGCCACATTTGCTATTGTCTCACTGGCTAAGCCAAGTCATGTGGCCAATCTCAGACTCTGTATGGGAAGGGACTGCATAGGGATATGATGCAGAAAGATGTGTGACTGCAGTGGTCTACCCAGATGTTAACTGTTCTAGGGCCCCTGGGTCCTGCTTTCTCTGCTACCAGTCCCTACCCTGTTGTCTTTTGGTGTGAACAAATGACTCCAAAACTTAGTGGCTTAAAACAGCTATTTTATTTTGATGGGCCAAGAATGTGGAAAGGGCTTGGCTGAGCAGTTCATCTCTCATTCAGTTGATTTCAGCTGGGGCGATTGAGGCTGGAGACTCCCTTTCCAAAATGCCTTCTTCACTCCTATGTTTGGAACCCCAGTGCCTCTGTTTCTCTCTCTCCTCCACACAGTGTCTCATCCCCCAGGGCCTCTCTGCATGGCTTGAGCTTCTTACAACAAGTACATCTCAGGTTGGCTGAACTTCTTACATGACTGCTGTTCTCCTGGAGCAAGCATTCCAGTGAGGGAGGCAGAAGTTGCCAGACTTCACAGGACTTAGTCTAGAGGTCCCAGCATGTCATGCTTGCTGCATTCTGTAGATCAGGCAAATCACTAAGGTCAGCACAGATCCAAGGTAGCAATAGATTCAACTTCATTTCTCAATGAGAACAAAGAGTTTCTATCCGTCTTTAATCTACCACAGTCTGCTCTGTGGCTACAATTGCTGATATTCCTTTCAAATGTAGCACACACTGAATCTCACTGAAAGCCCTCGCAACATGCACTCAGCCCCACTGGAGACCCCTGCTTGTCTCATCTGTTTGGCTTTGGCTGGAGGTCCAGGACCCCCTCAGCTAATGAACTCCAGTGCACATGGGGTCCTGGGTCCTCCAGCACAGTTGTTCTGATCTGAACAACTGCAACACAGAGACTAGTCATGGGGCCCCCCACCCACCTAGATTCTGGTGGTAAGACTTTGGGGACCACCAGAATGACCATCCATTCAACAGAGCAGAAAGCAGGAGTGCATCACAGTCACTCCATGGCGATCCTGAAACCCACCCCGGCACGTTGCCAGCTCCTGCTCCCCAATGTGATGCAGAAAGGAATGTGACAGCAATGACCCACCCAGACGTCAACTGTCCTAGGGCCCCTGGGTGGAAGAAGATTGTGTCTTCTGGGCTCCTGGCATCATCCTCTGAGTCACCCTTTCTCTTCCATATGAGCTGTCCCTGTTCACAGCTGGGTCCCCAGCTCGGCTCTCCTCCTACTTTAGGAAGGTAGAAAACACCACTGGTACAATTTTGTTAAAAGCTTTGAGAGTTTCTTCCAGACCAACTAAGAATCAGCTGGATTAGATCAAAGCCGCCCTGGCATTGCCTGCTGAGGCTGGCCTGTCTTCTCCCTGGGTAGCCAGCTACGCGACAGCACCCAAACATGCCTGGAAACCTCATTGACTGGCTGGCAGCGTCGGTGGGGCACCCCCTGAAGATGTTTAAAGCCTCTTTTGTTTAGTTGAGAGGGCAGTGAGCCACCCCCTTCCTTCTCTCTGAGGTCTGGACAAGAGCGCTTCCAGTTGTGCTGGCTTGCAGCCACACATTTCTGCCCCGAGATCATTGTTTGTATTGAGAATCTTTATTGGGAGAGCTAGAGGGTGACACAGTTTTGTTTTTGAACTGATCAAGTCCTGGGTCTTTTATGTTCACTCTAAATTCTGCTAAGAATTTAACTGTTCCTTAAGCTGCACCCCTCTGTCTTTGTAGTTTATCACAGGCAAAGCCAGCTGCCTGGAAGGGTCCCCTGTCAGATCCACCGGTGGGTGAGCTGCCCTTTCTCTGTCGTATGTCAAACTTTCCATCACTGTCACCACGTAACAGGGGGCTTTCCTCCAGCCTCCAGTAACATCCTCACCGCCCTCACCCTTAGAGCCCTCACCAACAATTCCCCATGCCTCCTCCCATCATCTGGTCCTCAAACTAATAACCTATGATGAACTTTTCCTTATTCTCTTTTTTTAAATAAAATTGTATATATTTAAGGTATACAACATTAAAGATATACAACATTTGAACATGCACATAGTGAAATAATTACGTTTCATTGTATATATTTAAGATATAAAACATATTTTGAACATACACATAGTGAAATGATTACTATAGTCAAGCCAATTAACAGATTCATCACTCCACATAGTTACCATTTTTAAGTGAGGGCACCTGAAATCTATTCTCAGCAAATTTCCAGCATATAGTATAGCACTGATTACAGTCCTCATGCTGTACATTAGAACTCTAGACTTATTCATCCCACATAACTGCAATTTTATACCCTTTGATCAACATCCCCCCATACCCACCCTTGCCCCTGGTAACCACAGTGCCTCTGTCTGACTCTATGTATTCACCTTTTTAAGATTCTACAAATACATGCAGTATTTTTCTTTCTGCGTCTGGATCATTTCACTTGGTATAATGTCTTCTGGGTTCATCGATGTTGTTGCAAATGGCAGTATCTTTTCCTTTTTTATGGCTGAATAGTACTCCACTGTGTATATGGACCACATTTTCTTTACTCATTCATCCATCGATGGATACTTAGGTTGACTCCATTTCTTGGCTGTTGTGAATGGTGTTGCAATAAGCAAGGGAGTGCAGCTATCCCTTTGATATGCTGATATCATTTCCTTTGGCTACATACCCAGCTGTGAGATTACTGGGTCATACAGTAGTTGTAGTTTCAACTTTTTGAGGACCCTCCATACTGTTTGCCACGATGGCTGTAATTATTCCCACCAGCAGCATGCAAGGTTTCCTTTTCTCCACATCCTCAACACTTCTATTTTTTGTCTTTTTGACAACAGCCATTCTAACAGGTGTGAGGTGATATCTCACTCTGGTTTTAAATGTGTTAGGTTGGTGCAAAAGTAATTACAATTTTTCCATTACTTTCCATTGCAAAATCCCCAATTACTTTTGCACCAACATAATACATTTCCCTGATGATTAGTGATGCTGAGCCTTTCTCATGTACCTGTTGGCCATTTGTATGTCTTCTTTTGAGAAATGTCTATTCAGACCCTTTGCCCATTTAAAAATTGGATGATTTGTTTTCTTGTTATTGGATCATTTGAGTTCTTTGTATATTTTGGATGTGAGTCCCTTAGTGGACGAATGGTATTGAAAATGTCCTCCCGTTGCTCAGGGCCTTCTCATGTGCTGACGGCTGCCTTTGCTGCACCAGAACTTTGTCGTTTGGTGCAGTCCCGCTTGGTTATTGTTTTGCTGCCTGAACTTTTGGTGTCATCTCCAAAAAACTGTGGCCAAGGTCAATGTTCAGGAGCTTCCCCCTGTGTGTTCTACCCATTTAATGGTTGTAGGCCTTACATCTAAGTCTTCAATCCATTTTGAGTTGATTTTTGTGGATGGTGAGAGATCAGGGCCAATGACCTGTGTCTAAAGATTTTGTTATAGCAGCGCCCCCACCTTCTGGGTATCAGATTATATTCTGGTGACTTATTGCTGTGTAATAAACTACCCCAAAATGTGGTGGCTTAAAACACCCCCCCATTTTATTTTGCTCCTGATTTTGTGGGTTCACGTTTGGAAAGGGCTCAGCTGGGAGGTTTTTCTCGGATCTACATGGTGTCCACTGTGGCCACTTTCCAGATGCCATCTTCTCCCACATGCCGGGTGCCTGGATGCCGTGTGGTCCCTCCTTCTCTACATGGGAGCCAAGGGCTTCTCACAGCATGGCCAGGGGGTAAACATGTTGCCCTGAAGATTTCCAAGTGAGTTGGGTAAACGCCACAAGACTCTTGACCACACAGCTTTGGGAGTCCCAGATGTCACTTCTGCCACATTCCATTGGTCAACAAGTCACCAATTAAGGCCAGTGCAGACTCGATGGGGTAGGTGGATCAGAGTCCATTTCTCCAGGGAGAAGAAACAAGAAATTTGCTTCCATCTTGAATCTACCATGGTCTCTGGTGCCCGGCCCTTTGCTTCCCAAGCTAGATCTTAGCTTCTTCGGCCTCTCTTTGCTGTCTCCATCCCACCAGGAGAATAATAGGGTTGGGTGCCCTCCAGCCCTGGAGGGACCCAGCCAGTTTCTCCCAACCTGGGCAGCTCTGGCCCAGAGGGATTGTATACGGCAGTCCAGGGTAGGGAGCTGGGGTGGTCGGGCAGGAACGGGAGTGGCCAGGGGCAGGGGATGGGAATGTAGGGGAACACTGGTCCTAGGGAAGGCCAGGAGGCCTGAGGAGGAGGCCAGCAGATCCCAGCAGGTGATGGAGACAGTGGGGCAGGAGGGGAGTGAGGAGAGGGATCGTGACGACCCCTTCTCCCAGCACGAACTTCCCAAGCCTGCTGTAGATGCCTTGCAGCTTCGCCCCTTGGAGCTGGGGCTCCCAGTGCGGTGACCGGCCACTGCCTCCTGCTGTGGTCCCTCCCCCAGATGCCAGCATCCCAGAGAATAAGTGAAGGGGCTCCCGGTGCCAGCCCTGCCCACTTCTGAATAATAGTGAGTGTCCTCAGGCACTCAGAGCCCAGTGAAGAAGAAAGACACATGACAGGCTGGCAAAGCCCTGTTGTGAGGGGCACAGAGGGAAGGGACGGGAGGACCCCAGGTCGGCTGCTGGGTGGCCTTGGGGTACAGAGACTTGAGAGGTGGGAAGGAGGCCCTCAGGGAGGAGCAGAGGCTCCGCACTAACAGGTGTGCTGGCCCCTCATCCACCCACATCCTCTCCTGGAGCCTCAGCCCGTCCGTCTGTCAAATGAGACATCTCACGGAGCTGTCATCGGGACTGCAGGCTGTGAATCTGAAGGCTTGGCACACGGGAGGTCCTCGTGAGATGAGATTCTTCACTGTGTTGTCGAGTTTTCCCAGCAGAGGGAAGTGTGCAGAGGCGCAGCAGAGCCTGGTGTGCGGTTGGGGGGCTGGAGGCAGGGGCTGTGGAGCGAGGTGGGGGTTGAGGAGCAGGTTGTGCTGGGAAAGCCTTGACTTCCGTCTCGCAGAGGAAAACCAGAGTCCTTCAAGCAGGGAGTGACTGGAGTCCCAATTTGGTTTCTCAATTATCAGGGAGGAGGGTGGGCTCTAGGGGCTGAAAGGGAGACAGGGGTCTCCGTGGTGGGTGCAGGGCCTGCTGGAACTGTCCTGGAGGCCCCTGGAGCTAGAAGGGCCCTGGGTTGGCCCTGGAGCCCCTGGCAGTACTAGAGAACTTGGCAGCTGGGTGTGGGCCCTGCGGGGGGCTGCGGCCCTGCCCGGTGGCCCTGCCCGGTGGCCCTGGCCGGCCTTGTCTGGAGAAAGCACCATGCACCATGTTTGGCAGAATGGCCTGGGGCGCTGGGCGGCGGCTCCAGCAAGGCCACTGCCAGCCGCCGGCCCTCAGCCCTTCCAGGAGCCTACTTGGAAGCTGCTGGGACATTGCTCTGCATCGTAATGACGCGTGCTGGCTCTCGAGGAAGGATGTGACATTCAGCATCCAGGAAATTCATTGTTATTGCCGCACACTGAATGTCAAATGAATCCATAATGGTGGCGGGGCTGAGCTGAAATATTATCCAGGTTTCAAGTGACTCTGGATTACAGCGACCGCACGGGGCACGAGGGGTGGGTGGAGGAGTTGTGCAGACGCAGGTCTGGGACAGCGGCTGGCAACAGGGAAAGGGGACAGAGTGGGAGGCAACAGGTTGTGGCTGCTCAGGCTGCACACCTGGCTGTGCTGTGCAGGCTGGGGGCTGGGGGCTGGGGGCAGGCAGGACCGGAGCCTTTGCATCCTGTCGCAGTAGATCCTGCCCTGTGCTGCCCCAGGGAGCCCCTGGTCACAGCACGTGGGCTGAGGTGGCTGCTCAGAATAGGAGTGCGTCCACCAGCGGTGGCTCCCCTGCACAGCAGGCCTCAAGGTGGCCTCGCCCCTGAGGCCCGCCCTCAGGTTAAGGCTCCTGCAGGTGGTCTCCGATGGCAGCTGCCTGATCAGTGCAGCATTCGCAAGCTGCACTCCAGCTTGGAGCTCACTTTCCCTGTCCTCCTATCCACTGTCACCTTGCACAGCCTCCGACTCGCTCTCCTGGTTGGGACTGGCCTCTCCCAGCCAAGCTGGGCCCCTGGGAGAGCCCCCACACCAGGTCTGCACCCCCTGGTCTCCCATCCCTGACTCCATCCTGCAAACCAAGCTCATGGGTGGGGAGAGGGGACCTGCAGCTGCGTGCAGTGATGGAGAGGCCAGTCCCCGCACCCCAGGCTGTTGAGAGGGCAACAAGGACCAAGGGTGGTGAGTGGCTGTCCCCTTTTCTCAGCCCCAGGGCCAGTGTGGCTGCCTCATGGTTACTTTGTCCGACAGAAGTTGGGGTTGGCCGGGGTTGGTCTCTCCTGCACTGGGGCAGAGGCTTGGGTACAGGCAGCCTGGATGCAGCCTCTGAGCCTGTCCCTCCTGGGAATGGCAGCCCAGAAAAGGCTTTTTTCTTCCATTCTGTCTTCTTGTATTTCCACTTTTTTTACAAAAGAAATTGCTCAGAAATGATTTAGAGCTTCTTGCTAAAAGTACATTTTGTCATTACATGGAGAAAGCATTGGTAATTACCCCAGCTGCACTCTGCTCCTGGGAGGAGAGATGAGTCCCAGCCATACCCCACTCCCACGAGGATAGATGGGTCTGACATCCACATCCAGCCCTTATTGTCCTTACTGCCTGGTGCCCCTGCCAGGATGCCAGGCCACCATCCTCCCTGGCCAAAGAGGGAAGCTCCTTCTTACTCCCACCACCCACCAGAAGCCCACTCCCTCCAGGTCCCATATGCCCCGGTGTTTTGGGGCCCTCCATTTTGGGTTGTGGGGGACATTTGGGGAGCCAGGCCTGGTGTGGCCTCGGGGGTTCTGAGTCAGTCATGAAGCATCCTTGCAGGAAGGCGGGCAGAGAGGTGGGCAGGGAGGCAGGCTGCGCCTCCCTTCACCGTGGGCCGTGTCCTGCTTCCCCTGCCATCTGCAGGACCCTGGGAGAGCCGGTCAGATGAGGAAAGATCCCAGATGGCTCCTCTGTCCTCACCCGACCCCGGGCTCAGTGTAGGACAGTTGCCACTCACCTCTGGACCCCAGGAGACAGAGAAAGGCCTCTGTCTTTCTCACCTGTCCATCTCTCTCCTTTCCCAGCTCTTCAGGAGGGAATCACCAGCCACTGCTGGGCGAAAGTTCTAGCAGCAGCTGCCTGGGCTGGGCCGACTGAAGCCTCAGCAACTCCTCCTGGTGGGAAGCTCACATGGAAAGCATTCCAGACCCAGGGCCCCAGCAGGACCAAGGGGTGGGCTGTGAGCACAGACCGGGGTCCAGCAGCTCCAGGGTAAACAGATGATGGCCAGCTGCCCCCTGGTGCTGGGTGGGCTCCTGGATATTCCAGGGCGTGAAACATAAGCCTGGCCCGATTCTCGCCTGGATGCATCTTCTGCAGGCCTGGCTCCCTAAGGACACAGCAGGGAAGGCTCTGGCCATGGTGGGACCCCAGGAAACCAGCAGGCAGCCCTGTGCAGCTTAGGCTGGGCCCGGAGAGCACCAAGGAGGCCACCCCAGGCACGGCTGGTGCTCACATGCTGCAGTGGGTTGGATGGTGCCCCTCAAGGATATGGCCATAGTGTGATGCCTGGAGCCCCCGGTGTGGTCTCACCTGGAACTAGGGTCTTCGAGTGAAGGATCATGAGGTGAGGTCGTCCTGGATCATCTGGGTGGGCCCTAAATCCCATGGCTGGCATGTGTCCTTACACGAGGAGAGCCAAGGGAGATTGGACACAGAGGAGGAGGCCCTGAGAAGATGGAGGCAGAGACTGGAAGGATGTGGCCACAAGCCAAGGATGCCCAGGGCCACTGGAAGCTGGGAGAGGCAGGAAGGGGCCTCTGCTGGAGCCTCCAGAGGGAGCAGAGGGTGAGTCGCCTCCAGGGTGGCTGGAGGCTCTGTGGGGTTTGCACTCCTGGTGGACAGCCACCCCTGCTAGCAGCTTGATTTCAGACCTCTGACCTCCAAAGCCCTGAAAAAATACAAGTCTTCTGTAAGTTCGCAGCCTGCAGCCATTCAGTGCAGCAGTCACAGGGGACCAAGGCAGATGCTGGTCTGGGCGCTTCAGTCACCATCTCTGACCCAGTCTGTCTTGCTCCCAGGACCCCAGGCCCTGGTCCTTGGTAGCACGGGGAAAACACCAGAGGAGGGAACACAGGTATGAACGACAGGGCAGACCCAAGCACTGGCTGGAGGGCGTTCACCGTCCAAGACAGGGCCCAAGAGTGAGAGTGCGGCCACAGGAGCTGGGAGCTAGGAGAGCCAAGTGTGAATTGCAAGGGCCAGGGCTGTCCTACAGCACGGGCCAGGGCCCCAGCGAGTGCAGCCTGGCACTCATGGTCCAGCTTTCTGAGCATGTTCTTTGAGCCACATATTTTGAGGACCTACAGTGCACTGGCCAGTGCTCGGAGGCTTCTGTGGGTCACGTCTACCTCGGCAGCCCTGTGGACAGCATCAGAAACCCAGCTTTGCAAACGAGGGAAAGTCCAGGCCCATGTGAGGCTGGGAAGTGGTGGGCTTGGGCCTGGACACCGAACCCCAGACCCACGTCTCTCCGCCCCTGGAGAGGCCTCCTGCAGAGCCGCAGCTCTGGAGTTGGATGGAAATGAGAGCAGGGACGGTGTTGCCGCAGCAGAGAGCGGCAGTCCCGGGAGGTGAGAGCCCTGGGAAGCCTGGGCGGTGCAGGAACCGGTCCTGGAAGTGTCCCTCCATACCCATGTGCCAGTCACCAAATGCCACGCAGGCCGCGGGACTCCTTCTGCCCAGGGCCACTGTCCTGCAGTGGCGAGAGGCCTGTCTCCACTTGGCAGGACCGTAATTAACCAGTCTGGAAGCTTCCGTCAAGCTCTGTACAGAATGAGCCCCAGGCAAGGTGCCGCACAGTGGCCGTGGGTCCAGCATACTCCACAGGCGGAGAGTACGCTGATGATGGCTGAGCGGATAACGGCCTGGGCACAGACCCAGCGTGCCAGGGCCTCCCTAAAGTCCAGACAGAACAACCTGGGATGCTGGCTTTGGGGATCTGATGATGACAGATCTTTAGCCGCAACTGTGGGAGAATATGAAATAACTCGCAGCCGTCAGTGTGGAAGGAGACGTCCCCAGAGCGCAGAGGAAATCAGCATCTGTACAGGGTGGCAGGCACACGGGGCTTTGTGCTCCCCACCTGCTTCCCAGGCACTGGGGCCGTGGGTGGCTCTTGAGCATGAGAGTGGCAGGACCAGCCCCTCATCTGGGAGCTGAGGCAGGTGCTTCGGGAGCATGAGGAGGTGGGGACACAGGGCAGTGGAGGGGACAGGGCCTCTCTGTTCCCATCTGTACCGTGGGATGAGCCCCCTGCTCTGGGATGCCGGGCCAGGCAGGGGCTCGCTCGGCATTGGGTGGAATGAGCCTGGTGTTGGGCTCTGGCCCTGGCCCCTGGCATTTGCTTCTTGCCTTGGAATTGGGGGCAGGGGCCTGGCCCACCGGAATCGTGGTGACAGGGTGGTGGCCCTCCCTTCACCAGAAGTGTGACCTCCACAGAGAGTCCAGGAAGCAGGGATGAAGGAGTGCCTCATCCTCCGTGCTGGACTCAGGAGGACCTGCAGTTCTGAGGCCTCAGCGGCCTCCTCCAGGGCCATTGCTGGGAGGAGAGGATCCGGTGTCAGGTGGGGATTCGCCAGCTCCTGTGCCCCCAGCTCCCCTCCTCCTGGGGGCCGAGGCAGCTGAGTGGATGGGGGCCATGCCCTCCCTTGCCAGGCCAGCCAGCTCCCTGCCCTCGTCCGAGCAGCCTCTCAATGGGCAGTGGCCTTGGGCCATCCCTGCTTCCAGAGGGTCCCCCATGGGACCCTCAGCCCCTGGCAGAGCTGGGAGGGCAGCTGCAGTGGGGCGGGTGCCTGGGGGGCCACAGGAGGTATCTTGTCCAGGGCTGTGTTTTGGATTCATTTATTTCCACTCTGCCTGGAAACCCACTCTGCCTTGTGTCCTCCGGGTGCACAGTGCCTCCTCAGAGATTTTGGGGGCTCTGCAGGAGCGAGGACAGTTGTGTGTCTGCTGGCCACATGGGGCAGCCTGTGGGATGGACGGCCAGTGAGTGAGGTCTAGCAAGCGGGTCTGGGCCCCAGCTCAGCTGGCGGCCATGACACAGGCTCCTGGAAGGCAGAACCATGTGTGTCCATCTGGGCCAGAGGCTGGGAGTCCGCAGCATCAGGCTGAGTTCAAGGCCTGGGAAGCCTGTCCTGACAGCTCCCCCTGTCCCGGGCCCCCAGCCCTGACCTTAAGCCCTTACACCACCACTCAGAGGCTTGGATAATGAAGCCACTCTCCTGGCTCCCCAGCTCCAGCACCTTCTGTGACTCCCAGATGGACAGCAGCTACCATCCCTGCAGCCCTCCTGCAAAACACGGCCTTTCACACTGCAGGGCCCGGAGGAAACAGTGGACCCACAACCTGACCTGGAGCTCCCAGGGCCTTTCATCATCTCGCCCAGCAGCCCCTCCAGCTCGTGCCCATGGTTCCCTCGCACACCCTACAAAGTTCAGCCAAACGGCCACACTAGGCTGACCCGGGCACCTGCTGCTACCTGGGCTTCCCTGGGCTATCCCAGTGGTGCCCCAATCTCCAGCTCCAAGCCCAGGCCTCTCTGGGGCTGAGCACTTGGTCCCGTGTCCAGTTCCTGTTGTCCACGTTGGTTTCAGCTCCTGTCCCTGCTCCTGCAGAGGGACCTGGCCCTGTAGTCCAGCACGATGTTGACGAGTGGGGATGGGGGCAGCAGCCCTGGCCTTTGCTGGAATAGGAGGATCTCCCCAGCCGACCCCACCCGCCTTGGGCTCCACAGAGCTGGGGGGACGGAGCCTGGGTTGGGAAAACCGCCTGGCCTCCTGGTGTCCCCACAGTCATCTCTACTTTACTGGTCCTGCCCTGGCTGGGTCAGCTCCTAGCTGATGACCCAAGCCTCAGGTCCACCTGTGAGCTGATGGTTGGGGCCATGTATGGCCCACGCACAGGCTGCCCCCAGGGAAGAGAGCTGCCCCTCACCCACTGCTGGACGTGGATTGAGTTCAGTTCCCCCTTCATAGGTGAGAATCCAGCCCCTGGGATCTCAGACTGGGACCTTATTTGGGAACAAGGTCTTACAGAAGTAACAAGTTAAAGTGAGGTCACTGGTGTGGTGTCCTGTGTGGCTGGTGTCCCTATAAGAAGGGGGACTTTGGACACAGATGTGCATAGAGGGAAGACGATTAAAGACACAGAGAAGACGGTGTCTGTCAGCAGAGGCCAGAGGCCGGGCAGGTGAGTGCCGTGTAAGCCCCGGTCTGCAGGGCATCCACAACCATGAGAAAGCAGCTGGCTGTCCCCGAGGGAGCGATCTGCCTGGCAGACACATTGGAGTCCAGGGAGGGGCTCAGGCTGGGCTCCTGCCCCGGCCACCACCTTCCCTCCTCTGCCTCCCCTCTCCTCACCCTTGCCCTCACCCTTCAGGGCCTGAGCACCAAAATGAAAGTCAACCTTCTCAAGCAAACGTGTGGCTTCTGGAACCACACAAACAAGGCCCTTCATTGTACAGATGGGGAAACTGAGGTCTGGGACTGGGAGCTTCCTCAGCCCATTTCTGGCCCATGGTGCCCATCTCCCACATGAGATCTGGCCCCCAGGAGGTGGGGGTGTCTGTCTGGGCCAATGGATGTCTTGGCCTTTGCTTGGCGTCTCCCTGTGGCCTGCCTCGTTCCTCGGGGAGTGTTTGATTTTAGAAGAAAAGGGGGACCCATTGCAGGGTCTAGAGAGGGACTTTCCCTTGTGCTCCCCTCCCTGATGTCCCGGTGCACTCCTTAGCTCGCTTGGGAACCCCTTGGCCGCAGCAAGCCTATGGGTCAGGCGAGTCGACGCGAGGCTGCTGGAGGAATGAGTGTGGCTGCCTTCAGTGGCCAGGAGCCCACAAGAGCAGGCAGCCTGAGCTTCCACTGAGGGCAGACAAGATCGGGGGCAGGGAACCGCTGGGTCTGGAGACTAGAGAACCTGGGGAAGTGGCTTGTGGAGGAGCAAAGCCTGTGTCTGCACAACAGCATGTGGTGGGCTCACCAGGGCCTGGTGGGGGTGGGGTGGGGCTGTGGAGCTGCTTTGGAAGGGAGTGGGGGCCTGCAGACCTGGGACAGATGTCTTTGTGCAGAGGCTGTTGTGGAATTGGAAGCCGGCCTCACTCTCCTAGAAATCAAAGCAGTCAGCAAAGTGCCTCCTCCTCCAGGGAGCCCTCCTGGGTTCAGGGTGTGTGTGTAGGAGAAAAAGACCACCTACTTCCCACTGGCCTGCATTGTGAGCTGTAAAGAATGTTCTGGCATCTCCTCTGGGGTTCTGGCATTCTGGAGAAATTGGCTGAGGAGACATTGGAGCCCACTGGCCAGGGATGGGAACAATGTTTTGGGAGGGCCTGGGTTCTTGCACTGGAACCTCTGGGCTGGGTTCTGTGGAAATTGTTCTGAGAATCTGCCTTTGGTTTGGCTGCTCTGGAGCACGACAGTGGAGCCTGAGTGAGCACCAGGCCCTGCTCCCACCCACCATTGCTGTTCTGTGTGGTGGGGACTGAGGCTGAGACACTGAACACCAGCCAGATCTCACAGGAAGCGCGTAGCAGGGGCAGGGCAGCCTGGTGCCCAAGCTCTCCTTGGCCCATCTGGAGAAGGCTGGGCTGGCCAGGAGGTGGGGGGTCGGGCCTTGGAGCCTCCATCCAGGGTAGATGGAGGCCAGGGCCTGCACCCCCTGCTGTGTCCCTACTGGGGGCAGGTGGGCAGGAGCCCCAGCCACCCAGGGCATGTGGTGGTCACCAAGCAGCCGCACCCTCATCCTCACAGGTGGGCCCTCGTCCTCCAGAGAAACTGCGGCTGCTTTATGAGGCCAGCCTGGCGGTGCAGAACGCTGGGGCGACAAAGGAGGGCAGGACCATTACTTACCAGGTTCAACTGTTCCGGGGCCCTGGGCAGGGAAGTGGGTCACTGCAGAGTACTCTGTCATCTACACTTGGGACTCTGACTGCAGTCGGGGCCTGTGGAGGGGTGTTGGGGTGCAGGGTTCCTGAGGACCCAGGGAGCGGCGAGGGGAATGGCCAGCTTTGGCTCTGCCGTTTTGGGTATTGGAGGAGAGGGCGGCTGCCTCCGCACAGCAGGGCCCAGACCAGCATCCTGGGTGCTGGGATCTCACAGGTCCCCTGGGAGCCTTTGGACACTAGTGGACAGAAGCACCAGCGTTCCTGGGGTCCTGGCTTTGGACCTGGGTGCTCCTCATGTTGATGGGGGTCTCCCACACACCAGGTCCCCTCATGGCAGGGGGGTCACCCTGAGCTGCTGAACCAGCCTCACTTTCTGTAGGAGGCCAAGGGGATAATGGTGCAGGGTCCATGGCTGTGGGCTCCGTGCTGCCAGGGCGCCAAGAGGAATAACCAGTGATGATATCAGAGCAGGTATCCGGGAGACACTGCCTGGGTCAGCACCCCATGCCTCAGTTTCTCCATCTGTAAAAGTGACAACACTCCTGACCTCACACGGCAAGTGATAAGTCAGATCAAGAAAAATGTGAGAAGGCATGAATAGCCAGTGTTAGGAATGAAAAAGAGAAATCTCTACAGATCTGATAGATCTCTAAAATTTAAGAAGAGAAAAAATTATAAGTGAATATTGTTATTATTATTATTATTATTATTATTACTTTGAGATGGAGTTTCGCTCTTTGTTGCTCAGGCTGGAGTGCAACTGTGCAATCTCGGCTCACTGCAACCTCCGCCTCCCAGGTTCAAGTGATTCTCCTGCCTCAGCCTCCCGAATAGCTGGGATTACAGACATGTGCCACCACTCCTGGCTAATTTTGTATTTTTAGTGGAGACGGGGTTTCTCCATGTTGGTCAGGCTGGTCTCAAACTCCCGACCTCAGGTGATCTGTCCATCTCGGCGTCCCGAAACGCTGGGATTACAGGTGTGAGCCACCACACCTGGCCATAAGTGAATATTATAAATTAATTCATATCAATAAGTTTGAAACATTTGAGGAAGCTAACAATTCCTAGAAAGAGGCGTTTATCAAAATTGCCACAAGAAGAAATAGAAGACCTGAAAAATTCTTACCTATGACTATTACAGAAATTGTCTTTATAGTGTTTCTCCCCTAGAGAAAACTCTAGGCCCAAAGAGTCTCATTCAGAACTTTGATTTAATATTTAAAGAAAAAAATGCCATTTTTACACAAAACCTTTCAGAGAAAAGAGGGAGCTCTTCCCAGTTTATTTTATCAGGTGAGCATAGTCTGAATACAAAAATCCAAATAGGAAAGTATGAGGAAGGAAAATCCCACTCACAAACACAGACACAAGTATCTTACAACATCAGCAGACTGAATATAGTAATGTGTAAAAAAGATCATGACCAAACATCATGACCAAAGTGTCTGCATTTCAGAATTGTAATTTTAGTTAAACAGAACATGGATCCAGGCTGCCATGAAGGTGGGAGGCAGTGGAACAGCCTCTGCACTGCTGAGGGAGGGCAGGTTCTATACCCAGCTAAGATAGCCTTTGCACACCAGGAAGAGCTCATGGGAGGTATTCAAGGATTCAGAGATGACACGTTGCCCCCTACCTTGTCCAAGGAAAGCGGATAATGATGGACAAGAACAGAGAACTCAAGAAGGAAGAAGATGGCAAGGGGAGCCCCTGAAGAGCAATGACCTTAAAGATACTTCCCAAAATGCAAAAAAAAGGAAAAAAATTTTTTTAAAAAATGAAACATTCTAGAATGTCTTCCTTTTCTTTATTCATTCCCTTGTTCCCTCTCTCCTGCTCACTCACTCACTCCACAAGTACTCACTGACCCCATCTCCGGGCACAGCTGGCTCAGGGCCCAGACCCCCTTCTGAAAGAAGTTCACACAGTTCTGCCACTGGGGCCTCCCAGACTCCCACTTCCTCCTCTCACCGTCACCCCTCTTGTGGGCCTCACTCCTTTAGGGGCAGGGCTGGGAGAGGAAGGGGCCAGGTGGACACTGGTGTGGGAAGGGGAAGCAGCCAGGGGATCTCTAGGGCTGCTCTGAGCTGGCCCAGGTGCTGCTGGTCAGCATGAAACAAAGCTGGCCTTCCCATTAGGGTCATGATGGCTGTGCCATGGTGGAGGCCCTGCCCTTGCTGTCCCCACTGGGTGCTGAGCATTCCCGTGCCCTTCGTGTCCTTGAGCCGCCTGTGCTCCCCAGAGCCCCACCTCCCGAAAGAGCCCCTGAGAGGTCCGGGCAAGAATTGGCCAGGGGGTAGCGGGTGCCCAGCCCCGAGAGAGCCGGGGGTGCTTGGGCTGGTCCTCAGGCCACCTGGGCCCACTTCCACCTCCTTCGATGGTGGGCCAGGGCTCCCCAGTCCTGCTGGGCAGAGTGGATCCCTGTGGGGACCTCAGTCAGTTGCCCCCTCGTTGGTGTTTCCGCCAACACTTGCCAGGTCTGGCTCTGCCTCAGGCTGGGCAGGCAGCAGGGTGACAGGTGTAGCAGCTCATTGCGCCACATTCTGGACCCTCGAGCTTGTCCCGGGGGACTTCTGCGCCCCACGCCGGGAAGCTCTCCCCATAGGAAGCCTCAGGGTGAGTGGGTGCCCTCAGAATAAACACGGAGTCCAGGCATGAGAGCTCCGGCCTAAGCGAGGATAAATCTCCATGACAAATGTCTCCTCGAAAACCTGGAACAAAGGCCGTGGCGTCTTTATCCATCCTAAAGGCTGCACAGACAGCTCGGATCCCGGAAACAACCAATCGCGTCGAAATTGATGGCCCACTCAGGACGCCTCATTTATTACCAGAGATGTGATAGAGACGCAGGCAGGCGTGACCAGGAGAGGCTGCGGGCGGCTGGGTGGTCATGGCTTCCTGCCACTCAGAGGACTTAATCCTGCCTTTGGATTGGGTGGTCCAGGAACGCTGGTGCTTCTGTCCACTAGTGTCCAAAGGCTCCCAGGGGACCTGTGAGATCCCAGCATCCAGGATGCTGGTCCAGGAACGCTGGTGCTTCTGTCCACTAGTGTCCAAAGGCTCCCAGGGGACCATCCTCAGCCATGTAGCCTTCCGCCCAAGGACAAATGGGGTCAGGGCAGTGGCTGCACCTGGCGAGGATGCACTCCCTTCCCAGGGGGCCGCTTTTTTCCAGGAGTGCATGGCCCTGGGCCGGCTGCTGAGACCTTGTGCCCAGCCCCTCCGCGGCGGCACTGTCGTCAGACACCAGCCCCCGCAGCTCCCAGCCCCGCTCTCCCAGACTCCACTTCACCGTGCCCGGACTTACGGTGTGTGTCCCGTCTTCCTTTCTGGACCCGCGGCTTTAGAGGACGGCAGCTTCTCTGGATATCAGGGCAGGGTGACACTCCCATCCTGAACGCCCTGCTGTGGCAGCCCTGTGTGGAGTGCAGGAGCCTTGGCACGGCTAGGCCACCACCTCTGGCCTAGGGTCTCACAGGCTGCAGTGCAGGGATCAGCTGGGGCTGCTGTCACCCCAGCCCACAGCCGGTTCAAGGCTGAAGGCCACCTGGACCACGGGGCCGCAGGCCTCATGCTCGAGGTCACTGGCCGGGCGATGGGGACCTGGGCTCTCCCCAGCCCTGTCCTTCCTGCTCAGTGACTTGGGCAGCCCCTCCCTCTCACTGGGTCTCCTCGTCTGGGATGGAGGGGGTGGCACAGTGATCTGTCTCGGCCCTTCCCGCCCCGTGGATGGCTCCGTGCTTGGGAGGCTCACCTAGCCTCGTGTTCGCAGACGCTGCCTCGGTCTCTTCAGCCTCCTTGGGGTAGCCCAGCCCCAGAGCAGAGCCCATGCTGGTGCCAGCACCTTTGCCAGCAAAGCACCTCCCCCAGCCTGCTGAGCGGGGATTTGCTGGCTCTGGGCACGCTCACGTGACCAGCACAGACGCTGCTGATCAGCCTTCAGCGGCCTCCCAGCCAGGGCCTCCCCGAGGGGAGCGGTCGGCTTCTTCTGCAGCGGCCTCCGCAGCCCCACGGCTTCTTTCCCAAGGAGCAGACAGCCGCGTTCTCTGAAAGGGGCCCTGGTGTGAGGCCAGCTGGCACCCAGCTACTTAGAGTGACCCAGGTGAGAGGTGGTGGTGCTGGGGGTCCCCACCCATGCTCCTGTCCTATGAGGTGGTCCCAGGGTCTCCTGGGCTCTCCAGGCCTGTCAGCCGGCTGCCCGCCTGCCAGCACATCAGCTGTGGGCAAAAGGGGTACTTTTGGTTTCCGTGGTGATGGCCCACGAAGATGGGGCTCTGGCCCTGCAGACCCCCTCCCACTGCCTGGCACTGCCCGGAGGGGCCGGGCTTTCACAGCAGGGAGGGACAAGGCCGGGGAGCAGCTCCTGCTTTTCCTTGCATGAGGCCTGGATCTGATTTGCACAATGATCTCATCGTGTGGAAATGTGCCAGCGCCTGGCTCTGACGCCAGACCACCACGAGTGGCAGCTTCTCCAGGACATGTCGACATGTGACGAGGGGGTCCCGCACGTGGAGAAGCAGTGGTGGGCTGCGAGGCTCGAGGCTTAGGTGACCAGCAGCGGGTGTGGGGGCTCCTGTGATCCCAGAGTGGGTGACCGTCAGCCAGAGCAGGGACCCCCACAGAGCCTCCCAGTTACGGCCCCTGGTTATGGCTGTGGGGGGCTGCATGGAGAGGCAGTGGCCCAGGGTCTGTAGAGGTGTGTGCTGGCACAGCAGTCCCTCTCCAGCCCCATCTGCCCTCTGCTCTGGAGGAATGGAGATGGGACCCCTCCTGTGTCCATGGCCTGGCCCAGGGCTGGCACCTGGAGGTGAGGCCCCCCCACCCTCAAGCCTCCCCAGTGACCTGCTGCCCCCAGGGCAGGGCCTGCCTGAGGGGGAGGCAGTGCTCAGCCCTGAATGAGCTGTCGACAGCTGTGTCACAAATTGCCCCAAACTTAGCAACTGAAAACAACACACATTGATTATTTCCAGTTTCTGGTGGTCAGGAATCTTGACACGACTTATCTGGGGTCTCTGACTGGGGTCTCAGGGTTCAGCAGAGGAGCAGGTCCGCCGTGTAGCCAGGGAGGTGCTGCATGGAGGTGGGGCAGGGTGCAGGTCCATTGAAAGGGAGCAATGAATCTGCTCTGCATGGTGGCAGAGCAAGTGGGGGCTTGTTGCAATGGGGACACAGGATGGCTTGTCCCGCATAGTCCAGAAGTCCTCACACCCCTGGTGCAATCTTCTCCAGGGAATGCGTGGATTTATCCATGGAGATGATGGAGCCCCACGGAGCCATGCCCAGCCCCACCAGAGGTCTCAGGGGAGGGCTGGATGTGGGGATTGGGGGAGAGGGGCTTTTCTCTGAGACCTGCAAGTTACTGGTCACTGTCAGTCACAAATGGAGCTTTCCTCCATCTTTCCCTCCCCCCACCCCGCCCCCATCTCACTCAGTTCCTTCCCCAGATCCTTGGCGGTGCAACGTCTAAGCAGGGCCTCCAGACAGAATCCCGCCCTCGAAGAGGCAGGAGGGGCACCCTGCTGTGATCCTACCCTCCCCCCACTGCAATCTGCAGGGTGACCCTGGGAAAGTCACTGCCCTTCAAGGAGCCTCAATTTCCCCATCTCCCATGGGTGATGGGACCAGACTCTTCCCTTCTCTCCAACCGTAGAGTCATTGACATCCCGGCCAGGAGGTGGCCGCCAGTCACCTTTCTTGGTTCATTTGCCCATTCATTAAATAGTTGTGGCACCTTTCCTGTAGTGGGTGGCATTCATTGTAGCCCCCAAACATCTGTGTCCATGGACCCAAAGCCTGAGGACATGGCAAACTCTCAAAAGAGAGTGTTTGCAGATTTAATAAGGTAAGGATCTTGGGATAAGATTATCCAGCCCTAAATCCAAGGACAGGTGTCCCCATGAGAGACACAGACACAGGGGGAGGCCACATGAAGATGGAGGCAGAGATGGAGGGACGTGGCCACACACCACGGACACGGGGACCACTGAAGCTGGGAGGGTGGGAAAGGATCCTGTCCTGGAGCCTGTAGAGGGAGCGGCACTGCACGCCTGGCTTTTGGACTCCAGCCTCCAGGACTGTGGGGGAGTCTGTGCCTGTTGTTTCAAGCCTCTGAGCTAGGGCAGCCACAGGAAACACACGCCTTCGGTGTGCACCATCTACTGGCAGCCAGGGAACGGCCGCTAGAGGGACGGCTCATCTTCAGCAGAGAAACGGACCCGGGAGGGAAGGGACCCATGCGGCTGAGGGTTCCAGGCGCTGAAGCCTTCTGCCCTGCTCCCTCCAGGCCCCAGCTGGGCCAGTATCCCTCAGCTGCTGTGGCCATAAACAGCACCTGCCGTCTTCACACTCTTCCCACAGCACGGGGTATGGAGAGGGTGGCCACGCGTTTCAACAACCATCCTCTTGGGATATTGGCAGGAGCGGGCTGGTGGGCCTAGGCATTGTCCTGTGTCGGACACTGCATGGCTCCTTCACCCACACCTGTGCTCGTGGGAATCTCTTAAGTAAAGTCTGCATGTCGCAATGAGTTTCAGCAAAGCCTCAAGTTAAATGGCTTGTGATAAAAATATTAAGCACATTATGACTGCAAGATGTGATCTCGTCAATGAAGGAAGCTCTTAATTATTTTTGAGGAGAAATATCAACAGTGTCAGATTTAACCACCAAACTACTTAATATCACTTCCGCCCAATTTTGCAGATCATGATCCGCTCGATTAACGGGCAAGTGGTAATGGATGGGGCCCGCGAGGCTGCTTCGGGTGCCGCTGCTGATGCTGGGGACCGAGCCGGGATGGAGGGAGGGATGTGCACAGGAGGACCCCGGAACTTTCCCCAGGAATAGACCCTGCAGGGGAAAGCTCTGTCCCAGAGCCCTCTGAAGTGGGCTGCAAGCTGCATTCAAAGCGGCTTCTCAACCCAGACCGAGGGTGGGAGCGAGGGCTGCGAGGCTGTACCCTGGAGACACGGCCAGGCCAGGCACTTGCTCGCGCTGCCAGGCGGTTTACCCTCACAGCGCGTCCTGAATCGCCTTAAAGAGGCCGTAGAGGGCAGCTCTCTCGTTCACAGGTACTGAGTTTGCTGAGCCCCTCCGTGCTTCTTGCTTGCTCTCTGCACTCCAGGGTGGAGGTCCTGCTATCTCCTCTCTGCAGATGAGTTCTCTCATCCGAACCTCACGGCTCAAGGAACAAAAAGCCAGACCAACGGTGGTCAAATGCAGTGGGCGTTGAACTACCTCGCGGGGGTGAATGGAAAGGAGTTCCCAAGGACCCCAGATTCTAGCCCCAGGGCCCTGTGGATGGATCTCATGTGGAAAGGGGATCTGGCGATGCGGAGAGCAGCCTGGAGTATCTTGGTGGGTCTTTCAGTGTAACCACAAGGCAGCGGAAAATTTGACAGAGGACAGAAGAGAGAAGGGGATGTGTCTCGGAGATGGAGAGTGCAGTGATGGGGCCACAGCCAAGGACCACTGAGTGCTGAGGGGGCTGGGAGAGGCCAGGACAGGCTGCCCAGAGCCTCTGGAGGGAGCATGGCCTGCTGTACCTTATTGCATCCCCGTGAAAGCCGTTTTAGACTTCTACCTTGAGACCTGTGTGAGAATACAGTTCTGCTGTTTCAAGCCACTAAATTTGTGATAGTTTAATTTTTTTCAGGAGCCACAAGAATCTAATACATTCATTAAAGAAGCCTGGAGGTGGGTGGCACGGGCGTTGAGAAGGAGGTAATGACGGTAATGACATCACCCGGGGCCCTGGCTCCTCTCCTTTCCCTCAGTCATCCTCAGATGTTGGCGATTTGTTCTCTGGCTCCTGACCTCACAGTCACAAGATGGCTGCCACTGCTCCAGGTGTCACATCCTCACATGACAGCCTCTGAAGCAAGAGGTGAGAAAGGGTGGGCGTGGCTTCTCCTTGTGTGGGTCTTTCTTTCATCAGGGAGGAAAGCCTTTCTCAGAAGCCCCTCTGCACACTTCCCAGGCTACATCCAAGCAAGGTCCCATAGCTATTCTGGGCCCATCCGTGGCAAAAGGAATAAGTTGACCTGATGGGCTTAGACCAATCACAGGTCATCTACTGGGCTAGGCACATGCTCCCCAGGCACAAGCAGGTTCTGTTGGCAAGGATAGGAGGGGGATGGGAGCTAGGAAGTCAGCCGTGGTCATGGAGTTGTGGAGAGTACCTGGACCAAAAGAGTGAGAAGCAGGATGGCTGCAGCGTGGCCTCCTGGGTCCCCCACCACCTGGCTGCCCCCTGCACGCCCGTAAACACCCTTCTCTGAAGGGGCACTGCCTAGGATGTCTTTAGCCACTGACCCACAGGGCGCCACACCTTCCTGGTACCACATGGGCAGACACTCTGCCCACACAGGCCCCTGCCCACAGGCCCCTGCCCACCTGCTCCTCCCTGAGTGTCTCCTTCCATGACCCCCAACACATCTTGGGGTGAATTCAGGCCTCATCACTGTGACATTAGCACTGCAGGACTTTGAGCCCCATCAGGCCCATGGGAGAGCTTCCTCCTCCTCCTATTTCCTTGGGCTGCCTGGGCATTTCAGCTTCACTTTCTCTTCTGCACAGGCTTGGAGCAGCGTCACTCTTCAAAGCTGGGAGACCCCGGTCCCCAGACTGCGCCGGTCCAGAGCCAGCTTCTGGAGCCTGAGAGGCATGGGCCTCGGGTTCCCTGTGAGAATTGTTCCTGGTGGTAGACCTGTGGGCTCTCTGGGGGCTAAGCAAGAGCCGTCCTAATGGGGAGATGGCCATCCAGGGCCAGCGCGGTACCTGTGCCTTCTTGCATCCTCCTTCCCAAGGGGGTCCTGGCCGGGCCCCTCTCCTGTGTCCGAGGCCCAGTCTTGCCAGCCCTCATGGTCTGTGTTGCGATCTGCAGTAGCCATTCCACCAGGGCTGACCTGGAAGGAGCCTTTCCTCCACGTGGCCTTCCCCAAGGTCAGCCCACAGGTGCTGTGAGCCCGGACCACACCCCTTTCCTCCAGGCAGCTGCCTGCACTCCCCACCCGTGTGCGTGGCAGCTCTGCGCCCGGCAGCCCTCCTGGTGTGATTTTTATTTACCCGAATACTCGAACAGCTGCTTTATTGAGATTCACCGGTCGCAAGGCTTAATTAAAAAAATGCCACGTGTCTCACTCAGCGTGGATCACCAAAGCAAATGTTTGTTTTGCTGCCGTCAATTAGGGCCACGTGTGATGAAGCAGTGGCTCCTGGCAGGGAAGGGACGTGGGCCCTGACTCCCTGCACCTCCCTGGGTTGCACAGATTGGGAGTTGCTGAGAGGGAGGGAGGGAGGCCCCAAGGAGGGCATTTCTGGTGTGCTTATCGGGCGCCTGGGGGGTGGACGTGGTGGGGGCCACAGCAGTGGAGTGGGAGTCTGTTGTACCATCCAGGGGCTGTTCCACACCCCACACCCTCAGAGACTCAACTTGAAATCAGAGTCCCAACTCCCCAGGGGTGGAGTGGGGTCTCCTGCTACCATCCGATAGGGGCACAGTTGCCTCCAGGGGAAGCCAGACAGAGAGTCCCCAGGCAGGACGCGGGAGGGCCCTGGAGAGGGTCTCAGGGCAGAGGAAGAAGGTGTCCACAGTAGGACCGCTGAGCTGGTCTGGTAGGAGGTTCCCGTGGCTGCCATAACAAGCTCTCGCCACTGCAGCACCTCCAGCACCACAGAGCTGGCGCCTTCCAGCCCTGGGGGATGGTGTCCAAAATGCATCCCACTGGGTGACGGTCAAGGGTCACAGGGCAGCTCCTTCTGGGGACTCTAGGGGAGGATCCATTCCTCGTCTTCTCCAGCTTCCGGAGGCGCCCCCGGCCCCCTCCTCACCTTCAAGGCCAGCAGAGTGTCCTGTCCTCTCCCTGACTCTGCTGCCGCCCTTATGTCTCCACCCTCACCTTCCTGCTCCCTCTTCTGAGGCCCTTGTGACCACATTTAGCGCCCACCCGGGTCGTCCGGGGCCATCTCCCTGTCTCAGGGTCCTTCTGTTAGTTGCATCTGCAAAGTCCGGGTTCACAGGGTCCAGGGATTAGGAGGAGGGCATCCTGGGGGAGACTCAGCCTGCCTCACCCCAGGCATTGGCTGGCAGAGAAGAGGGGTGTCTGGTGGAAGGCAGTCCAAGGGAGAGGAGGACCCTGGACCCAGACCGGCGAGGCTGTGAGGAGGGGTGCAGCTGCCCACCTGCAGAGTGGAATGCCGGGGGGGAAAGGGGGTGCAGACTTGGCCTTAGGTTGGGGGCGGGGAACTCAGCTGACATGAGCCTGAGTGTTTCCTACTCTTGCAGGGGCAGTGGAGCTGGACAGGGCCAGGTGAGGGGCAACACCGGACAGTGAGGCCACCATGGGGAAACGTGGGTATGGGGAGGCCAGAGGGGCCCTGCTGGCTGGATGCTGTTGGGTGTGGGAAGTGGAGCTGCACAGGCCAGGATCAAGCCCCGGCCCAGGAGGAAGGCCCGGGCAAAGTGTAAAGCTGGGGCCCTGCTTCAGAAATTATGAGGAATTTCAGAGCTCTAACCAAGCTTGAGTTCCTCTGAGCAGGGGCCTCCATCATAGCCATGAAGTCGGCCCTAGGGCTGTGCTGGCCAGGCTGAGTTTGAGAGGCTTGTGCAACACCGGGAGGGGCAAGGAGGCCTTTCTCGCCCAGCAGCTGTGTGACCTCAGGCAAGGGCCCACACCTGGTCTGCACACCACCTGGGAGCACCCAGTGGGGCTGTCTGCACCAGCCGCCCCCAGACCTAGAGGAGCTCAACGGGGTGAGGGTGGAAGCACAAGGGAGAATTGGGGAGCCTCTTTATGGTGCAGGGGGAACGGGGTACAGGAGGAGTCTGGGGGAGCTACCTTATGGGATAGGGAGATGGGATGTGGAGGAGCCCAGGGGACCCCTTACCGGATGGGAAGACAGGGTGCAGGGGAAGATGGGGTGCAGGGGAAGATGGGGTGCAGGGGAAGATGGGGTGCAGAAGCCCCTTACAGGATGGGAAGACTGGGTGCGGAAGGAGCCCCTTATGGGTCGGGGAGATGGGGTGCTGGAAGAGTTACTGAGCGGCCTTGGTGAAGGAGGCTGGAGGCTCTAGGGTGACTGTCCCAAGAGCCATGTTGGAGTATCCTAGGAGTTGGGGCGGAAGATGCGGCTGTCGGCTGGGTGGGGTACCCTGAGAGGGCTAGCGTGATGCTGGGGTGCCTTGGCATCATGGGAGGTGTCATCCTATTGTCAGGGCTGGGCCAGAGCCGTGGACAGTGCAGGGGACAGTGGAGACAAAATGGGGGAATGGGACCTAGCCTCTAGTGGACAGCAGAGGGGGCTGACTCAGGCTGGGCACAGGGGCCAGGGCAGGCAGGATCCTGGGGACAGCAGATGCACAGACCGTATAGACGCTCAGGACTTGCTTCATTTGTGTTAATTACCTTCTTTTGATTTTCCTGATCAATAAATTACCCCGACGTAATTGGATTATTTGCATGGCTGGCAAGAGGTCGCTGTGATTTAGTGCCTGGCATCCCAGCAGCTGCGTGGAAGCCCATTCTCTGAGCTGTCGGCCTGGTCCTGTGCCTGCAGGATGGGGCTGTGGGGCCTCGGCCTGATCCCTCCTCACCGTCCACTGCGCTGGCTGAGTTGGGGCTGCTCCCTTCCACCCTGACCGCATCCTTGTCTGCGGCGGCCATCTCCGTGTGCCTTCAGGGAGCCGCCCTGCCTCCCGCCTCACACCTACCCTATCCTCTGCTGGCCACCGGCCTCCCTGGACGTGAAGTGCAGGCCTTCTGGGTGGCCCTCCCAGGCTGGCTGCTGTACCCATCTGGGGCTCCTTTGGTCCTTTGGGACCCGCCTCAGTGCCTCCTCCCCAGCGAGGCTGTTCCTGGCCACCTGGACTCGAAGGGTCCCCGACCCTCTGGCTCTCGTGATTTTACTCTCACTGTGGTGATCGCCGTGGGAACTGGTTTGCCAGTCGCTTGGCGGTCAGGAACCCCATGGGGGTGTAAGTTCCACCAGGCAGAGTCACCCAGCTCCGGCACCCCATGGAGCACCGGCCCAGCAGGCTCCCGCTGCCTCTCCAGCCCTGTGTTTCGAGGTGCTTCCTTCCTTAGCATTTTTTCTTGGCTTCAGTTGGCGAGCTCGGAGAGCTTTATCCACCCTCACGGAGGTCAGATTTCCCTTTGTCCTGGTAAGTAAAAGGCACGCCCTCCTCTGCACCGCGCCTCTCCCCACCGCCCTTCTCACCCCTAGCGGCTTCCCTCTGATAGGTATGGCCCTCTGTCCCCTGTGGTCTCTGTCCCAAATGGCCCTGTTTCTCTTACCCATGAGGCTACTGGCAGGTCACCAACCCCAGACTTGTCTCTTCCCTGCAGTCTCAGGCCCAGGTGGGGCAGTCCCGGGGGCAACCACTATTCTCCCCAAGACAGCGGATGAGGGCTCCGCACTTTCCTCTCTGACCCTGAGCTTTCTCATCCTTTTCATTAGGATCGGGACAGGCCTCTCCCGGGCTGCTGTGGGGACCCCAGCAGGTGGGAGTGACACTGAGCCCAAAGAAAGGGGCTTGGGACACTTTCAGTCCCTCTGGGTATAGAAACCACTCCACGCATTTTCTGAGCTCAGCCCTTGGGGAGTGACCGAGGTGCTTTTGGCAATTGTGCAGGGACACAGGAGCCGGCAGGGGCTGTGAGGATGGGCTGGGAGGCTGGTGGCCACCTGCATGCTGACCAGCACCCTCAGGGGCCCTTGGGCCTCGCCTTTGCCAGTTGGGAATTCTCTTGCCACCTCCCTCCTCTCTTCCAGCCTCGTCTTAGGGCTGTGGGGGCCGCTCCCTGCCCGAGGCCTTTACAGTGTAAGTTGTTTGAACACCCCTACTCCAACCTGCCTCCGTCTCCAACCTGCCCCTCAGGCGCCTGTGCTCCCCTCGTCCCTCCACCACCGTGTCCTGCACACCCCCAGCCCAGGCCTTGCCCAGAAGACCGTACACTTGTTGCCAGAACCTGGATCAAGAAATAAAACGTTTCTCACCCCCAAAGCCCCCGTACCCCAACCACAGAGGCATCCAGTGTTTTAACTTCCTACACTGCAGACCAGTTTTCTCTCGCTTTTGACTTCTGTCAGACGGAACATACGGCGGGGGCTTCCCCGGGTCTGGCTTCCTCCACCCCACGGTAAGCTGTGAGCATCAGTCATCCTGTTCATACAGCAAAGGTTTGTTCACGTTCGTCGTTCGCTGCATCGCATTTATGACTACACACCGGCTTTGTATACAGCCGCCCATCCGTGGACACTTTGGTTATTTCTGGTTTCTGGAATTGGAAGCAGTTATAAACCTCTTTTATGTGTGTCTTTTGGCAAAAATGCATAGGTGCTTCCACTGTGTCCGTATCTAAGCGGGGAGAAGCAGGGCGACCGTACATATGCAGGATCAGCGGTAACAAATGCTGCCAAGCTGTTCCACAAGGCATGTCCCCCAATCACACATGTCACGTCCTCCTCGCGTGGGACGTTTTCTCTCTTTCCTTTTGGCCGTTCATTTTAGACGGGGTGTCCCATCATGGTTATAGCTCACATCTTCCTGCTAACTAAGGAAACTTAACATTTTATTTTTCATACATTTAGTGGGCATTTGGATTTCTTACCTTGCGAGATGTCAGTTCAAATATTTTGCCTATTTTTCTATCCATTTGTCTTGCTCCAGTTTTTAAAAGATTGATGTGTTGGGCTTTTTAAAATCTAGATATGAGATTTTTGTCAGAGACAGTTATCACAAGTGACATCTCTTAGTTGTCTTCTCCTTCTCTTAACAATCTCTCTGATGAACAGAAGTTTTTACTTTTAATGTGGTCCAATTAATTGATCAATTTTTTCTTTATGGATAGTGCTGTTTGTGTCCCGTTTAAAAATGTTTAGAATTTTAAATCCTCTCAGTCCTGGGATGATTCTGCATTACGATTCTGACTTGTGATGTACTTTCTGTTCTTTGTTGTTTCAGCAGCAACTTGACAGGCAGGGCTTTTATTTCCTCATATAAATCATTGATCAAAATATCAGACAATACAGGACTGATGTCAGAGTCATGGGGGATGCTGGAGACCCCCCTCCAGGGTGACACCAGGCCATTAGCTAACTCCCTTTGTCTGTAATTGCATATAACAGACTAAATTCACCTAACAGATCATCTGGGATGGATTTCCCATTTCATCCTCAAGGATAACACAGCAGACCTTGCAAATGCCTGCTGAAATCACAATAACACATCCCTTGTCTGCCAGTCTAAGGACCATGACAAGGAAAGACAATGATGTTAGTCTCACATGATCACCTCTTGGAAAACCTGTGTAGTCAGAGGGGGAGGGTGCGGGGACTTACCAGTGCTTGTGAAGCATGCTGGATTTTCCACTCTTCTCTGGGACTCAATGTGCTCTGAGTTCTGATATTTTAAGAAATTGGCAGGGGCACTTCAAATCCACGAGCAGGCGCCCCTGACTCTGTGGAGGTCGGTTGCCTAGCAACTGCCTCTCATGACATCATCACCAGCAACAACCTGGGTGCCCGAGACCCAGAGCAGTGAGGTTCCAGGGGAGGAAAGAGGGCCATGCAGAAAGAGAGGAAGGGAGGGTCACTGCTGACGGACTGGTGAAGGCCAGCAAGGCTTCCTGGAGGCGGTGGGATTTGCTGTGTGCTTAGGGCTGGGGTGAAACCCAGCAGTGGTGAGGTAAGTGTTTCCGGCTTTTGAAGGCGAACAAACCCTTGGTGCACGAACAGGAGGATTGATGCTCGCAGCTCAACGTGGGGGGAAAGAAACCAGACCTGGGGAAACCCCTACTGTATGATTCCATCTGACGGAAGTCAGAAGTGAGAGAAAACTGGTCTATAGTGTAGGAAGTTAAAGCAGTGGATGCCTCTGAGGTTGGGGTACAGGCAGCTTTAGGGTGAGAAATGTGACATTTCACTCTTTTGTGAAAGCCCTTCATCCCTCTGGCCTGTGCATTTTTTGTGTGTGTGCCTGATACTCTAATCTGAAGTTCTGTTAGGGACCGAGGGTAGCTGTTTGTTAGGGACCGAGGGTAGCTGCTTTCTAGGGACCGAGGATGGCTGTTTTGACTTGGACATGTGAACTAGCACAGACTTTCCCTCATGTCACAAACACCTACAGAGCTGAAGAAAAGATACAGAGTGACGTTTTTGGATACCGGACAGCAGGCAATGCAGGACTGAGGTCCCTGAGAAGAGGGAGACTGATGAGGCCAACCCTATGAGTGCCCCATTTCCTGCTCAGGGGCACTGCCCAGAATGCACCACGGGAACAGAAGCCCCCAGCGGAGTGCAGTAGGCATGCTGAGTTGAGAAGATGAAAACTCGGATTCAGGAAAGTGGCCAGAATTTGTGGGGAAGAGTACCAAGGAACAGGGCTGTGTGATGGAATGGCTGGGGTTTGCACAGGGCTCCCTCGAGCCTGTTGCTAATGCTAACCTGTGGTTGCATGGGGTAAAACTCTGCAAGGCCAGGCAACAGACAGGGAGAATGAAAAGCTAAGCATTTTCGGAATGGACAGAGCTGGGAGACATTTAAGTTCTGACCGGCTAGAGAGAGAAACCCTTTAAAACATCTGTACTACATTGCTTAGGCTACCATAACAAAATACCAGACTGGGTGACTCACACAATAAAAGATGTGTTTTCTCTCTGTTCTGGAGGATGGGAAATCCAAGATCAAGGTGCCAGCTGGGTTGGACTCTGGTGAGGGCCGTCTTCCTGGCTCGAAACTGGCCACCTTCTTTCTCACTGTGTCCTCACACAGCAAGGGCATGATGGGGAGAAAGATCTCTTCCACTTCTAATAAGGCCATAGTCCTATCAGATTAGGGCCCCACCCTTGGGACTTCGTTTAAACCTAGAAGCCCTCTCTCTAAGAGCAGTCACATTGGGGGTTAGGGCTTCAACATAAGAACTTGGGGGACACAGTCCAGCTCATAGAAACACTTGAGACATTCAGTTGAGAATTCAGAGGGCCATGACTTAGCAGGAAGATAAACCAGCCCCAGAGTAAAGGCTACACTGGCCCATTCCTAACACAGATGATGAAAAACCAGTCTTGAAGTTCTGATCCTGGCAGCAGCAGGTGCCTCCCTGTAGAGTGACCCTTCCAAAGATAGCAGCCGTCAACACTGGAAGCGAGACGTGAAAATGGCTGACGGCACTGGGGAAGACCTTGGAGAAAGCAGGCAGATTCTGGAAGGGAGTCAGCTCTTAGAAGAAGGGATTGGAATTGAGTAAGGTCCCCATTTTAACAGCTTCTAGCCAAGGGCGGCCCTGTGTCTACACTATGCAGGTCACAGAGATATGCAGAAGACAGAGAACAAAGTTTAAGGCAGTCTCAGTCACAGAAAGGTAAAAGGAATCACTTGCAGACAGGAAAAAACCAAAAGGAGGCAGACCCCAAACCCTGTGCGTAAGCTACAACCCACAGCCAGGGCAGAGCCCAAGCAGCCCCGCCAAGGCTAAGGACTCGGCAGATTTGAGCTGCCATCCAAAGGGAGGACTTTTCAGTTTGAATCAAACCAGTTAATTACCTGTTAAAACAGTGAAAACTGATACTCTTCAATCCAGAGGAATTATAACACCTGTTTACAAAGTCCAATATCCAGTTCAAATTTACTCAACATATGAGAAAAGAAGAAAATAGGATCCATCCTCAAACTCAAAGGCCATCTGTGGAGACTAATCCCAAAATGACCAAGATGTCGAGCTAAGCAGACAAGCATTTTGAAGCTGCTGTTTCTACTATGCCCAATGACAGAAAAGAAAGTATGCTGACAATCACTGAATAGATTGCGCATTGCCGTAGAAAAATAGAAGCTGTAAGAAAGAGCCAGGTGAAAATTCTAGAACTGAAAACGTAAATCTGAAATAGGAACTTCACTGGGCTCAGCAGTAGCATGAAAATGACAAAGAAAAGAAGTGAGTGAACTTGAAGAGAAATCAACAGAAATGATCCAATTTGAAGAAGAGAGAAAAAAAAGAACAAAATTTTAAAAGTGTTTTAGGGACTTATGGAATAATTATGGAAGCCTGGCATATGTGATCTTGAAGTGCTAGAATGGGAGACAGGAGTAAATAGGCACTTCTTTTTAAATTTTAGAAATCATGGCTAAAAATTACCTGAGTTTGTTGAAAGACATCAATTTACAGATTTTTAGAGTGTGGAAAACCCAAGTCAATATAAATACAGCGGAAACCATGCCAAAGGCCATTGGACTGAAACAGATGTAAACCACAGACAAATAAAGAATGCTGAGAACAGCCATAAAAAATGACGCAGTGCACAGTGGGGATGGGGTTCCAGGGGATGCTGACTTCTCGTGAGAAGGAGAGGCAGTCAGAAGACAGTGGGAAATAGTTTTTTTTTTTTTTTGAGACGGAGTCTTGCTCTGCCGCCTAGGCTGGAGTGCAGTGGCCGGCTCTCAGCTCACTGCAAGCTCCGCCTCCCGGGTTCACGCCATTCTCCTGTCTCAGCCTCCCGAGTAGCTGGGACTACAGGCGCCCGCCTCGTCGCCCGGCTAGTTTTTTGTATTTTTTAGTAGAGACGGGGTTTCGCCGTATTAGCCAGGATGGTCTCGATCTCCTGACCTCGTGATCCGCCCGTCTCGGCCTCCCAAAGTGCTGGGATTACAGGCTTGAGCCACCGCGCCCGGCCGGAAATAGTTTTAATACACAAAACCGTGCTGTGCGGGGGGAACCCTGTAATAGCAAAAGCCATTCTTAAAGAGTGAAGGTGAAAGGAAAAAATGCTCAGATAAAAATAAACAGCTCAGGAATTTTTGACAAGCCTGACCAACATGGCAAAGCCCCATCTCTGCGAAAATTACCTGGGCTTGGTGGCACATGCCTGTAGTCCCAGCTTCTCGGGACGTTGAGGTGGGAGGATTGATTGAGCCCAAGAGGTGGAGGATGCAGGAGCTGAGATCCCACCACTGTACTCCAGCCTGGGCAACAGATCAAGACTGCCTCAAAATAAATAAATAAATAAACAAACAAATAAATAAATAAATAAATGTAAACCAAAAGAATTCTTCACCATTGAATATGCACCCCAAGCAGAGTTGAGGCAGTTTCTCCCAATGGATGGGAAATGATTACGTGCTGCCAGATGGTAACCTGGCACTTCGGTTCCCAGGATGGAGAGGCCATGGTGGTTGAGTGAAAAGTACCCAGCAGGTTTAAGAAGGGGAAGAATCTGCACTGACTCTCCCCTGGCTTGTCTCCGGCATCACAGGGCCGGTGCCCCAGGGCTCTTTCCAATGCCCAGTTCGGAACCCGTGTGCTTCTCATAGGTCTTCAAGGTGGAGGGAAAAGCAAGAGGCCAGGCCCCAAGCGAACCTTGGAACACACATGTCCGTGGCAGGTTGGTAGAGAAACTGGAGGCAGGCTGGTCACGCCAGAGGCTGGCTGTGGGGTGTGGGGCAAGGGGCTCTGGGGTTTGGGCTGCCAGCGTGGGGCTGGGTCCGGGCATCAGTGCCAGCCTTATCACCCAACTGTGATGCCTTAAGCCAATGTCCTCCCCTCTGGGCCTCTGTGTGTAAATTATAGGGAACGGAGGAGGGGCTGTGCGGGCCCTGAGGCAGCTCCACACTGGGAGCCTGGAAATGGCCTGTTTGCAGCTCTAGGGTTCCCTGGCTCTTGGAGCCCATGCAGAGGAAAGAGCTGAGCATGGCAGGTGCTGGGCAGCCCATGGTTCTGAGTCCGCGCCTCTGTCTCCTCCGTGGTACTAAGACTTGCTCTCTGCCACCTCCCTGAGTCCCCAGCTATGGTCCTACTCTTAGGATGGGTTTGCAGATCCTGGGGTCCAGGTCGTGGCCGGGGACTGCCCTGTGTCTGGGGTCAGGGCTCTGGCATCCGTGGCCCGCGAGAGGGGCTTCCCTGCTCCCTGAGCCTCTGCTTCTTTTGGTAGCCACGACCCACTGTGACCGGAGACCCTTTTAGAACACTCATATAACCACCTCCCCTCCCCTACATGCTCACTCTGGGTCTGGAAACTCCTTTCTGTTTCCCCTGACTTCTGCAGTCTGGGTCTGACTGTCTCCAGGGCCCAGCTTGTTGGAGGAGGTGGAATGGGATGGCTCACCATAGCCTGAGGTGGCCGAGGAGCCAGGGATGGCGGGGGAATGAGGGATGTAGGAATCCCCCTCCCACCAGTCATGCCCAGCCCAGGCATAGACCCCGTCAGTGTTGGATGGGGACGCACAGCTTCAGGTCTCTGAACCGGACTTGGCTCTGCAGCCTCCCTCCTGGCTCAGCACCCCCGGAGCAGAGCCTTCCCTCAGCAGAGAGGGTGTGAGGGAGGACAGAGACAGTGCAGTGGGGAGCTGGTGGCCCAGGAGTGGGAGGGGCACGTAGGGGAGCTCCTCTCTCTTCCCCAGCCCCCACCTGCACTGGGCCTCGGGCTGGGGCTGTTTGGTGCCTGAAAAGGCCTCCCCGCCCCAGCACGTGAATATGGATGTGTGCCTAAGGACAGGAGGTGCGGCCCTAATTAGAGCGTGATGACTGCCTCCTGCCGCTGCCGGGAGCCTGGGGCGGGCATCAAAGGGGAGCAGCCCGCTAATCCCCCCTTCCAAGGGCAGCATCTGCTCCCCTCCTCGCGTGTCTCTCTGTCGGCAGCCGTGAGAGCCTTGGCTATTTAATTAGGACGGAAAGTTTCCCCAACCTTGGGAAATGATTTAATTTCAATATTTCCTTTGCTGAGCGTGAGATCCTTCCCCACTGCCCGTCCCATCCTCAAAGGCCTTTCATCTGCAGCCCGCCCTCCCCCTGCAGACCCTCGCACTCCCCTCTCATTCCGGATGTCAGAGCGTTTCCAAGGGATCGCAGGGAGGAGTGAGGCTGGGGCTGGGGGTGCTCCCTGGCTGCGCGCCCAGCTTCAGCTTCGGCTGGGACCAGCTGCTCGAACCACCCCTCCAGCCTGGACTTCCTGCAAGCACCACCCTCAATACCGCCCCAAGCGCTAGGCAGGGCCCTCTCCAGGCATCTACCCAGGCAGGGTCCAGGCCTGCAAGGAGCCCCGGGGAAGCCTTGGCCCCAGAGATTGTGCCTCTGTAGCTCTTCCCTGGACGTTGCCACCTTCACTTACGGGCCTTTGTTGCGGTCTTTAATCTGGCCTGCCTCATTCTGCCCCAGTGTGTGGGTGTCTGCATGTGTGTGTGAATGTGCACATGTGTGAGGGGGAGCATGCCTATGCCTGTGTGTGCATCTGAGTAAGCTGTGTACATGCAAATGTGCGCACTTCTATGTATGAGTGTCTATGTATGAGCGCCCACATGTCTGTGTCTGTATGCACAAATGATGCACAAATGTGCATGTGTGCACATTTGTGCATGTGCACGTGTATGTGCATGTGTGAGATGACTGAGAGTCCCCTAAAGTCTGAGCCTGCTTTCTCCCAATGCCTTTTAGACAAGTGGGTGCTCATGTTCTTAGCTGACACCTCCAGGGCCAGCTCCAGGCTAGGCACACGGCAGGTGCGGGGCGCACTGGCAAAGCGAATGTGCCCATGCTCACATGAATGGAGTCAGCCCAGCCCAGGCCTGGCAGGTAGGCAGAGGGGGCGGGTGGCTGTGCTAGGGACTCTAAGACTGCTGGACTCGGGGACAGAAGGCCCAGTTGCAAGTCATTCTGTTCCTGGCTTTTTCCAGAATCAGTGTCCCCATTTGTGCAGTCACATCAATTCCAGAGATCAGCGCCCTGTGCACAGCTGGGAAAGCCAAGTTAGCAAGGCTTTCTTGTGACCCCGGGGAGCCAGCCCAGCCCCTGAGATGGTCCTCAGCCTGATTTCCTGCAGCAACGCTTCCTCACAGCCCCCTCCCTGAGCTGGTCCTCACCCTCACTCTCTGGCCACTCCCCTCCTTCGTCCTGTCCTCTCCCATTTAGGACAAAGATCAGCGTCATCCCAGCTCTCAGCTGGGAGGGCCTCAAGCCCAGGCACAGGAGGCAGCTAATGAGAGGTATCAGCTGGGTGGCTCTGCCAGGAAACTCGCCGCCCTGAGCCATTTCTTAAAAGGAAAATTCTAACCTTAAAGAGTCCTTTGAACACGTTGTGAATGAACAACGGACTCGGTGGAGTTGGTTCCTCGGAATTACCGGGAGATGGAGGTTAGAGAAAAGAGAAGATTGATTTCCATTTGGTCTCCTGAATATATTTCCTGAGTTCTTAAGGAGCTGTTTATCACGCCTCACACTGAGGGCGAGGTGGGAATCCTTGGCTAACAAATGATGATCATTGTTATTCTCCTTCCCCTACCCATCCCCCACACGAGAATTTATGCATTTTCCAGACAAAACGTGCTTTCGCAGACAGGCCCTGGATCGTCCTCCCCACGGTCAAGTATCGACGGTATTGATCACACGCTCCCCGGCTCACAGGCACCAATGAGTCCGCGCCGCCCACGGTGATGTTCTGGCGGCTCGTGAGGACCCCACCCAGCGTCAGCCTAGCTCATGGTCCCCCTGCCCCTGACCCCACCCAAAGATGAGCCCCGGCAGGGGCCCGTTAGTGCACATTGATTCCTCTGTTGGTCCACTCCCCAGCCAGGCGATGTGTCCAGCACAGGCTTAGCACACCACGGTCACTCAGAGGATGCTCAATGCGTGCGTGAATGAATGAGTGAGGGTGTGAATGAATGAATGAGTATAGGTGTAGTTGGAAATAAAGCTGGAAATAGAAAGTCAGGGCCATGTGAGGGGAACTGCCCCAGCTTGTCGGAGACGGCCCTTTTGATCTCCAGGACAGGAATCTGACATTGATCGCCCCAGAGACCCCTCTCTGGGCCGCCTGTCAGGCTCCTGGAGGTCCCGTGGGCCAGGCGGGCCTCCTCTCTCTGTCCCCCCAGTGATGGCACTGGAAAGGCCTGGGGGTGGCTGAACAAGGATGCATGACTCTGCTGTCCAGAGGCACTGCCGGCTCCTGGTGAGGAGCTTGGAAAGCAAATTGACATGGAACTTTGCAAATTGCTTTCTTTCTGTTTTATGAAATCCTTCTCTAAATGTCTACATATTGCTCTCCTGAGGGATAGAGGGAGAAAAATAGCAATTAAAGTCTTGTCATCCAACTTGTTCAGGCCGTTAAGTTGTTCAATCTTGCATAAAAAAATCTGCTAGTGTGCTTAAGTGGGAGGGAGCACCTGGACCCGGCTGTAAATGTAAATCAATGCGTAATGATATGTGCCCTGGCTACGCGGCCTGTCACTTGCTGGCGCAGCCACCAGGGGCCCAGGTGTGTCCTCCGTGTGTGCCTGGTGGAGCCAGGCCTGAGCCCTTCTGCCTGCAGTGGTCTAAGCAGAGGGAGAGCAGGGTCCCATGTGGGCACACCCTGTGGCATGGCCTCTGAGCCGTCTCCCTCTTCACCAGTTTTGCTGGGATGTCAAAATGAATCACATTTGGAAGCAGCTACTTGCTGGGCCATCGGCCTGGACAAACACAACGGCATTACTGGGCAGCACGGCCAGGGCGTGGGGGCTGCGCCAAAGTGCCGGGCCACCCCCTCGCAGCCTGGCCGGGTCGGGTGGTGGTGAGTTCAGACCCCGGGCTTCGATGGGGGATCGGATGGGGCAGCCTTGCCACTGACGGACAGATGCAGATCCGGGCAGGTGGGCAGGGGCAAGCCTGGGTCTTTGAGATGCAGCAGATGGGAGCATCCCATTTTCCAGAGGAGGAAGGGGGAGCAGAAGCCCCCTGTGCCCCTGGGGTCCCTCTCTGCCACCTCCCAGACAGGCGTCCATGGCAGGCTAGGAGCCAGGCCTGGTCCTCACTTTATGTCCCCGTTTCATGGCGTCTCAGGAGAAGGATATCAAGCTGGGGAGATTCATCCCCTTTGCAAGAGGTTCATTTATTTTGACACTTGTGGTTTAGTTTCAATTATTTATTGTAACACCAGACAGGGCCCCGATAAAAACGCCAAAGTGTGTTTAACGGCAGCCAGGGTGAGGGTGACCAGTGGAGCAGGCACTCGGGGAAGGCCCCCCAGGGACCAGGGCAGGAAGCTGTGGGTGGGAGGGAGCCCCTGGTCGGGGGATTCAGCGTGGGCTGGCCGGATCTGGGATTTTCCTCTTAGCTGGAAACACAGGAGGTGAAGGAGACACGCTCCAGTGTGCTCAGAAATGACATCTTATTCTAGTGCTGTCTGCAGAGCCAGATGGCAGCCGGGAGCCTGGCGATGGGATTTTAGGAGCGAAGCTTCCTTCTCTTCAGTGGATACAGTTTCTCCACCTGCCTGGGCTTGAGCGGCCCTCGGCTTTGGTGAGATTCCTTCAGCCTGTGGCACCTGTACCATCTGGGCACCCACCTGCCCTCATGTCTGTCCATCTGCCCACCTACCTGTCCATCCGTCCACCTGTTTGCCTCTACTGGTGGTGGCGCCTGCAGCAGACACCACAAGGGGATGGCCGACATGGAGGCGCATCAGACCTGGCACTGCCTGTGAGCTCCTGGCCTGGGGAGAGGCGCAGCTCCCAACATAGGGGCAGCTAGTGAGTGCCTGCTGGGCCCAAGTACTGTTCTAGGACCTGCCCACGCAGAGGTCATCCAGCTCCAGGGCAGGCCCATTGACCTGCATCCTGTATGCAGACAGGTTCAGGCCGAGCCTGAGGACAGACTTGAGTGGAGCCACTGGGTGGTGTCCTGCCTGATGGGGCCTCCACCTAGACACTCTCCCTCAGACATGGGGGCTGAGGTACCCGCCTTCTCCCAGGGGCCATGCCTCCCTCCCCTCCCAGGGCTACACCCTTACTGCCTGGTTGTGGAGAGGTGCATTTCTGAGCCACACACTCAGCTCTCGACAGAGGAAAAGTGGGCCTAGTGGGAACACAGCCTGCCGGTTCCTCCCTGAGCATCTGGGTGTGTGCGGCTCCATCTTCCAGAGGAGGCAGACTGAGTGAGATGGGCGCGCAGAACCAGCCAGCTCCGGCATTTCCTACGGCAGCTGGGGAAACGGAGGCTCCAGAGAGGACAGGGCCTGCCCGGGGCACACAGCAAGGTCCCTGGCTCAAGAAGCACACGTAATGGCTTCCTCCAGCCTCTGCAGGGGCTGGGGCGCTTGGAGGGCCCCTTATGCTTCACGGCCCAGCAGCGTCTGCCCTAAAACAAGCCAAGATGGATGAAAAATCACTGGCAAAGGTCACCGCAGGACAGCCGCGGACCGGTTGATTGCTCGGGGCGGCTCTCACCCGTTGGCCACTCCATCGGCAATTCCACCGCGCTCTGATTTATGATGGGAAGAAAACGGTCCCCTGAACCGCCCCCGGCTCTGGTTTGGGATTCCACGTGACTCTCTGCGTGCCCAGCCCACCGTTTATTCACACCACTGAAGTGTGAATTCTATGAATAAATTTTATTATCTCAGGGCTTTGGGATGACAAAAACATGAAAGCCACCGGAACTGGTGGGACGCCCGCCTCTCCTCATTACGTCGGCTGGGGCTGGGGGAGGGGGCCCTCCTGGGAGCCTCATTTAGATTTTAATTAAACTGACTTTTCCCAAACAATTTGCAATAAATTAGTGCCAACCAGGCTTGCAACATCCAGGCGCGAGGCTGTGCCAGGCTATCACAGGGGACGCTGGCTCTCAGTGGGGTCACCCACATGGGAGGTCACGCACACCTCTGGACAGGCCGGCGCTGGCTCACTATGCTGGCCCCAAGGTTTGCATGGCCAGGTGGAGCCCCAGCACACACCAGACTCCCAGCCAACACCTGCTCCAGGACAGGGGAGTGGCCATGTGCTGGGAGGGGCTGGCATCTTTTCACTGAATGCCCACAGCAATCCAGTGACGAAGATGCCAGCATAGTGCTCAGTGGCACCCTCAGGGCAGAGGATGCTGAACCCCCAAACTGCAGCTTTGAGGATGCAGTGTGGTGGAGGGTGGCCAGCACGGTGGGGGAGATGTCCTCAGCACCCTCCGCCCTGGACCTCCCTGTTCCAGGTGGACTAAGCATCAGTGGGGTGCAGGGTCCAGGACAAACGGAAAGGGAGGCTGGGCCCCGGGTGCCAGACTGGAGACCCTGACATCCCAAGTTCCACAAACCTCACCTTGTGTTAGACATGTGGGAAAAACCGAGGCTCAGAGAAAGGAAGGTGATTTGAACCCAGGGCTTCTTCCACTGCAGGCCCCTGTTGCCATCCCTGGCCTGCCCAGGGAGCACTCCCTCAGCCGACACACGGCCAGCCTCCAGCGGGCACCCGTGGGAAAGAGCAGAGCTGCTCTGCTGATGCCCAGAGAGACGTGGGGGGAAAACCTGCTGCTCCTCCACCGAGAGAAACCCCCAGAGCGGCCCACCCCCCAGTGATACCACGCGGGGTCCCCAGGAAGAGGGCGTGTTCTTAAAACAGGAAAACAGCCCAGTGCAGCCCTGGTGTGTGTCTGAAGGCTTTAGGATACTGAAGCTTGGCCCACAGGCCCTGGCCTTCCTGGAGAGAAGGGGCAGGGAGGAAGGGAAGGGGGCCTGGAGGGAGGCTGTGCGACCTGAGGGCTGGGTTTGGCCAGATTGGTGCAGGCTCCCACAGCGGCCTGTCTCCAAGGGCCTGCCCCTGATCTCCAGGATGCGAGGCCCACCGGGAAGCCCCCACCTGCCTTGGCCCTGCCTGCTGCCCACGCCGGCAGCTCCCACCTGGCTTCACCACGGCCTCGGGGAAGGGGGTCCTTGCCTTTGTGTGCCCCAAATCCCTGAATGACAGGTATGGAGGTGACAGCCGCAGATGACCTTGAGGTGGCCCCAGGGACCTCTCTGCCCGTCGAAGGCTGTGCAGACAGGCATCCTCCTGCTTTCCAGCATTGACATCTGCACCACAGGTGGAAGGCGCGTCACTCTTTCTAACATTCACACCAACAGTGGTCCCTTTGTTCTTGATTTTCCTGACCTGTGGATTTGTAAAAATGAATCTGCGTCTTTTACTGTAGTCAAATATACGTAGAGGACAGCACATCACTGTGACCAGTCTCAGGCGTAGTCAGCAGCGTTCAGCACAGTCACCTCTGTGCAGCCATCACCACCGTCCACCTGGAGAGCATCTTCATCTTCCCACGCCGAAGCGTCATCCCCATTCAACGCTGACGCCGCGCTCCTCCTCCAGCCTGGCCGGCAGAGGCATCGTGTTTTATAAGAGGCTTTGGGGCTGCGGAGATGAACCCCCAGGTTTGCCAGGCCCAGCTGCGGTTAATTCAGGTCACATTTTCCAAGTTCCGGATGAGGATGATCTCTGTCCCAGTGAGGCACTGGGGACGGGGTGCAGGGACACAGGCCCTTGCCAGGGGCTCAGGGAAGAGGTTGGCACAGGTAGCCGCTGTCAAGGGCCACTGCAGAGCTCAGGCAACGATGACAATCCTTCCATTTTGCTCAGTGCTCCACAGTCAACAAAGAACGTTCTGGTCCACACACAACTGTGTGTTCATGCGAGAGCCTTGGGGATGACATCACAGTGTCTGTCCATCAGGCCCACAGGGGTCCAGCAAGGTGGCGTCTGCACACGCTAGCTGAGCAAGGGGAAGGTGCTGGTTGAGGAGGGCGCAAGGCTCTCTCCAGCCCAGTCCAGCTCCCCAACCGTCCCTTAAGGCCAACAGTGTCCCAGGTCTTGGCTCCCTTGTGGCTGGATTGGTCTGGGGGCTGGTGTGTCCTCACTCTGGAAGGCTGCTGGGGCCTGAACTGGGCACCCGAGGATAAGAAAGTCAGATGCATCTCCCTGGGTACCTGCTGCCAGCCTCCTGGGAGTTTGTGGTCATAAAATAGGATCCAGGGAAGAAGCGACTCCAGAAGGAGGGCTCCGGGAGAGCCGGTGGGCTGCTGTCACAGCCTTGTGGGGCTCTGCAACTCTTGGGGCTACTATGAGCCCAGCGATATGGGGCCACTGGGGCTCCATTTAGCTCTCGGGGACTCTGAGAGAAGGAGCTGACCCTTTGGAGCCAGAGAGTAGAACCAGACTGGCTCCCCAGTGTGCCGCCTCCAGGGAGGCCCTGAGGCGGGCCCACAGGCCAGTCGCTGCTGCCATGGGTGGGCATGCAGTCAGGTCTGGCAAGTGCTGCCTGCCTGGGAGGCCTGGTGCACGCATTGGGGAGATAGGAGAGCCTCACTGCTTCAACTGTGGGGTTGGTGGCGGAGGTCACCTTTCCTGCCTTACAGATGAGGGACCCGAGTTGCAGTGGGTAGAGCCCTGGCCCCGAGTCTGTGTGTCTAACATTCTAGAGTCTGGGTTCCCAAGGCTGGTGGCTACAAAGTGGCTATTCTAGATTCCCTGTATCCAGATGGTGTGGCTGCAGCGCCCGGCCTG
The DNA here is from genome assembly GCF_009764315.1 of Trachypithecus francoisi. Classification (NCBI taxonomy): domain Eukaryota; kingdom Metazoa; phylum Chordata; class Mammalia; order Primates; family Cercopithecidae; genus Trachypithecus; species Trachypithecus francoisi. The sequence goes on along the minus strand of NW_022681468.1, from coordinate 2,188,506 downwards.
AGGGCTGATGGATCCCACGCAAGAACCCGGCCTCCTCATGCTATGTGGGCAAGGAGGGGCAAGGTTGGGGAGGGAGAGGGGCGAGTCCCAGGCTGCAGGTGGAGTAGCCCTAAGCTCCCACCCCAGCCAGCAGAGTCCAGGACGCCCGCCCAGAAGGAAGCTGCCAAGAGCTTCAGCCCGTGGCTTTGAAATAACACAGTGTAATTTAACGGCCCGGGCGATGTGGAACAGCCGCACCGTGGCTCCTCAGCGGTGGAGGCTCCGGTCCTGGCTGCTGCATCTGCTCCAGCAGCTGGCCACCCCTCACCGCCCTCCATCCACGGCCGTAACATTTCACGACGGTTTTGCTTGCAAGGAGTTACAGTCCATTGGTTTTATGGAAACACTCTCTGAGTTTACTTCCCGCGCAGGGGAAAGACAGCTGTTTTATACGCACTTGGAGGAACACCTAAAGGGTTTTAGTGTTAATTAAGTTGGGAGGATGGTTCTTAACAAGCACCTTTTTGTAAATGTCAAGCTGCTCTGCTGTTTCACTGTTGTTAACGGATGGTGGAAATTAGGCAGCGGCCCCTACTCCCTCCTGCGGCAGGAAAGGGGGCGCCACCTGTGTGTGCCGGGGCAGGTGTGCTGACGTCGGCTGCCTCAGTAGAGCCACTTCCTGGAATCATCCGGAAGGTATAAGAGCAGCCCAAGAGGGCAGAAAAGCTGCAGCATCCAGAGAGCAATGGGGAGGCTCTGAGTGATGGGGGCTGGTCTCGGGGACTGGGTCCATCTGGGGAGAGCTCACAATGTGGGGGCTGCAGACACAGCTTCCACCCAGAGCCCTGGCAGGACCCCCTCATGGGCAGGTCTGGACAGCACATGGGATCCCTCTCTCAGATGGTGGATGCCAGCTTGAAGCTCCTAATTTCATCTTTAGATTTGGGCCTGGACAAAAAGTCCGATGTGCTGGAGGATCAGTGCCCCGGCTCCGGTGGGTTCCTGCCCCTTGCTGCCTCCCCAGGATGGGTTCTTGGCCTTCTGGTGCCCCAGACCCTACTCAGTTCCCCCTCTCGTCAAAACATGCAACCAGGCCATGTTTCGGGGGAGGCCATGGCCCCACAGCCCCCACCTGTCCCTGGTGGGGCCTGAGGTTGATCAGGAGCTGGGAGAGATGAGGCGTGAACACCTGGCTGTGAGCTGGTCCTTCCACGTGGAACACCCTGGATGGATGGGAGCTGGAGATGGGCCCCGGCGGCACACAAGGAGGAAAGGGAGGCTCCCAGCAGGGTCTTCAGGGCCTACAGGGAACCCCCAGGGAAGGGGGCTTGGAGAGGTGGGGCTGTGGTTCCCAAGGGCCTGGAGAGCTGTGTGGACCTAAGGGTGTGCTGGGTCCAAGCCCAGGTGATTCCAGCGCGTGGGAAACCGTGTGTGAGGTTCTGGCCAGCCTGTGGACGGTGCAGAGGCCCAGGACGTCTGGGAGGCCAGGTGGGGACACAGTCTTTCCCTGTCAGCTCAGGAGCTGGTACCGCTGGGAAAAGGGGGATGTTCAGCAAACAGCTTCAGAGAAACCCCCCAGCACCGCCGCTCCCGGAGGAGGCGCCCTGAAGACTGAAACGCTCCCCAGCCTCGAGAAAGGAGTCCTGGGGGCAGCACTGGGCGGGGGCAGCTGACCTCCCAGGGCCACTGCTGTCGCTGCGCCCACCGGCAGTGGGACAGGAGCCGGGGCCAGGACCCAGAGACCTGAGTCAGGTCAACCCCACCCCTTGCCCCCAATGTTTTGACCACCGGGGACTTCCCCAGACCTGCCCGGCTCCGGCCTCTGTCGCGTGGAGACAGGAAGCTTCAGCGCTCAGCCTGGGCGAGCATGCGGGAGCCCTGCGGTGAGTGGCGTTGGAATCCCAGACTCCAGGGACAGGGCTCCGGGAGGGGTCTCAGGCACACCTTCACCTCCCAGTGGCCTTGGTGGGCTTGGAGGCCTGTGTCAGGCCACAGCAGGCCTGTGTCTTTCCACACCCTGCTGAGAGCCACAGACCCAATTACTTCCGCAGCTTGCCCAGTGAATCAAGCTCCATGCCAAAGCTTGGTCTCCAGGGCGCTGCTTCTCCAGCACTCAAGGCTCTCAGCACCAGCGGCTCCCAGGTTTGCAAGGGCAGCGTGGCCTGGGCCAGCTTTCCCAGCCATTGTTCTCTCTGTGCGAAAACCCCAGGGCTCCCCAGCTGGCACCACCACACCCCTTCGCCTTTCCACTCCTGTGGCCCCTCTGCTGGGTCACAGCCTTGGAGATGGGCCTGCAGAGGCACCCGCACACCCTGGCCAGAGTTGACATCCTGAGCAGGATGACAACCAGCCTGCAGGCTGAAGGACCCTGGAGAGTCCTGGCCAGGCTGGACCCTGCAATCAGAACCAGTAGGCCCTTCCAATGGGGGAAAGTGAGGCCCAGAGGAGGGTAGAAGACTGCCCACAGCTGCCCGATGGGGCTGAGTGCTGAGTCTGGGCTGTAGGTGGCCTGAGCATGAAATCTGCTCCTGGGCACCCCCACTGTGACCTCTCTTGTGCCTGGGTCCTGGAGTTCCTCCTGCCTCAATTGTCAATTGGGCAGAAGGTCTGGAGCATGCTGGGCCTGGCTGCTGCCTGCACACGAGTGGGGGTAGCTTCAGTGTCACTTCAGTCACCCCAGGAGCCCTGAGGGACAGCTGCCCCACTTCACAGATGGAGTCTTGAGAGAGCTGATCAAGAACAGGGCGTGGGCCTCTGTGGTTTCTGCCTCCTGGTTGCCCCATGCCTCTGTGTCCCAGGGGTGCCTGGGCCTCTGGGATGCTGCCAAGTCCAGGACTAAGTGTCCTTCCGGAGCCCAGATGCATCCTTCTGGGGGGGTGTGGGGGGGATGGGGGGTCTTTGGGGGCAGCGGTAGGAGCCTGGGTTGCAGGGGCTGTCTTTGCAAGATCTCAAACTCAAAGGGAACCCCCTCTGTGGTTGCCTGGGGAGTCCACCACCCCACCGCCCCCACAACAGCCCTGCTTGCTGATCCTGTGCCTTCCTGCCCCTGAGCCCCGCCCCCAGCCCCAGCCCCTGCCCAGCCCGCTCTGCTGCCCTCCAGGCCTACTCCCTTGACTTGAGAGGATAAGACTTGGGTCTGCCTTCAGGTTCCCAGGGAAGGGGTCCCAGGAGCTTTGCTCTCCTCCCTGCCCGATAGCGCAGGAGGCGGGTGATGCCCCAGCAGCAGGTGCTCTCTGGCTCCAGCTCCCCATTCGTGCACCACCTCACTCCCTGGTACAGTCTCAGGGGGGACATCTGCAGCCAGGCACTGCCATCTGCAGCCAGGCAGAGGCAGAATGTGAGGCTGGTGCTGTGACCTGGGCCAGCACTTCCCTCACACTCTCCTTGTCCTTCCGTGCCTGGCCTGAGTGAGGAAGGCTCCTCCTGGAGATGGGGCTGAGCAGACGCCCCTGGAGGGTCCCAGGAAGGCTCTTAAATCTGGCACATTCTGCATCCTGTGTTCTAACCACTGTCTCCAGGAGCTGGTGCATGGGCTGAAGCAGTGAAGAAAAGTCACCGTCCCATGAGGCAAAGCTCATTTAAAAGCTCACTTATTCCTAGTGGAAAAATGGGGTTAGAATCTATAACATTTGAAAACCAACTGGAGAGAGCCTGGTAAATAACTTTTCAGAATTGGTGGCTTGGGAATTATGTTAGGAACTTGGAGTCTATAATTATCAAGCAAAGAGTGTCTCAGCATTTCGGGCCAGGATCAGGGAGAGGGTAGGGGTGGGAATGGGGTCTACAGAGGTTATAGGAAAAGAAATTTGAGTGGTTGTTCAGGAGACTGAAAAGACCCTGAAACCCCATGGAGGCGAACAGGGAGACTGGCCTGCCCCGAGATGCCTCTTCCAGTGCCCCTTCCTCCCCGCTGCCCCGCCCAGGCCAGCTCCCTGGAAACCCGCTAAGAGGAAGGGCGTCTCATGACCAGTCACATCACAAGATGTCCCACATTGCAGATTTCAGGTGCAAAGATTGAGGTGTCACAGCAAACAGAGGAGAGGCTGGGGTAGGTGTGGTTCTACAGCAGCTCTTAAAACAAAATAAACAAAAACTACAAGCAGTCTGCCACCGTGGCTCACACCTGCAATCCCAGCACTTTGGGAAGCCGAGGTAAAAGAATCACTTGAGCCTGGGAGTTTGAGGCTGCTCCCTCCGGTAAGCTGTGATCACACCACTATACTCCAGCTTGGGTGACAAAGCAAGACCTTGTCTCTAAAGAAAACAAAACAAAAACCAAGCCGTTGCCCTTGACAATGCGTTAGGCCACCCACCAGGTCATCTGGAATCTATCTTGGGATAAGTGGTGACCTGGTAGGACCAAGGGTCTTGCGAAGCACTGAAGAACTTGGGTTTTGCTGTAGATCTGAGTGGGGAGTTTCGGGAGGAAGGGGCGGGAAGTATCTTGATCTCACTGCCCAGCGAGGACACCCTGGCCGCAGGTCTACCCAGCGACAGGATGAGGGCTACACCTGGAGTCCGTGGTGGAGGTGGGCGCAGTGGCCAGCTTCTGGGAGCGTTTTAGAGTGAAGTCCACAGGACGTGTGTGAGGGAGTGAGCCGGCATCCAGGGCAAGGTCCTGAGATTCAGAGGATGGTGCTGTTTGGCAGTGACCCTGGGTGTGGGTGTCCCAAATGCAGGGGACAGCTCATGTTTGGAAGTGAGGAGGTTGGGGGTGGCACGGACTGTCCACACAGGTGTTCTGTGGCCTGGCATGCTGCCAGTCCAGAGATCCCAAAGAAACCTGTGTCCCGGCTGCTGTCCTTGCCCCTGCTCTGACCCCTGCTCTCCCCGCGCTTTTCAGAATTGCTGCTCCGTGAATTTCTGAATTGCAGTACCTGCTGTACATCTGTCTCTTCCTTCAGGAGCCATTGTCAGGTGGGATTGCATAAATGTTCTCCATGGCATGAGGCCCTGACTCACCTGAACAACATTCCCCAGTGAGCATGGAGCAGCAGCCCACCTGGCTCAGCAGCACCTTGCCCCCGGCCGTTTCTCTCCTTGCTGGTTCTTCTGCATTAAAGAAACAGGAAGCTTCATTCACTTTTCCACTCGTTGCCTGTCTTCTCTCCCCGTCTCAGCTGTGGTCAGACTCCAGGAGAGCTGCACCTGGCCATCTCATTTATGCTGCCTCTCTGGCATTGGATAAGAACTCCATGGCCAACTTACCCAAGAGGTGGTCTGCAGTATCTTTGAATAAATTAATGATTGAATGCATGTCTTAGTCCGTCCAGGCCACTACAACAAAATAGCACAGATGGGGCAGCTTAATGGCAGACATTCACTTCTCACATTTCTGGAGGCTGGGAGTCCAAGGCAGAGTTCGCTCTGGAGACGGCTGCTTCCTGGTCCCTGGACAGCCTCCTTCTTGCTGTGTCCTCTCACAGCAGAGAGAGGATGGTCTGTCACGGGGCCCTCATGACCTCCTCCAAACCTCATCAGCTCCCAAGGGCCCCACTTGCAAATGGGGTCAGAGCTTCCACATAGGAAACGTTCAGTCTGTAGCAACGAGTGAATGAATCTTTACGGATTTCTCTATAAGACCACCAGGCACGACATCTGAGTTGTGAAATGTTGTGAAAAATCTCCAGAGTTATGAAATTAAGGATACTTATTTCTTTTGTTGTTGCTTTTGTTGTAGCAAACAAAATGGAACAAACACACACGCACACAAAACGACCAAGCAAAAAGTGTCCGTTGCTTGTTAAAGTGAACCTCTAGTAAAGTTGTCTCTCTTTTTGTCACCCAGGATGAGAAACAGAGATGGGAATTCTATCCTCATGGAAAACAGGAGGCACCCACAACTCTGAGCCACTGAGAGTGTGAAGGCCTTGCCAAGTGCACAGTCCTCTCCCCAGGACTGCCCTCCCACATGCTGCAGACAGCTGTTTCAGGAAGAACTCACTTTATGCGCAAGTAAACAATGACAGAAAGGAATGAGAGTAGAGTCCACTGAAAACATTACAAGAAAAAGGAAGAAAATAATAGAAAAGGTAAAAAGCAAAGACACAAAAAAAATCCTTGCATTGGGGAAGATGATAGAAACATTTTTAACAATCAGAAACTTAACGATCTAGATGAAAATACCTTTCATGTAAAACAAAAGCTGAGACAGACTTCAATAAGAAACAGTAAGATGATAGGAGATTTTAAAAACAGGTAGGCAGAGCTCAAGAAAAGAAGCAGAATTTTAAAAATCACAAAATGAAGACCACACTAGAATCAGAGAAAAGGAGAATAGATTCTGCTAAAACCATTGCCAGAGAGGTGAAGCCAGACTTGGAAAAAGTAAAAAAAAATTAACCAGAAAAGAATAAAGCGTCACAATGGTTTAGAGGAAAACGATAGAAAAGGAAAACACAAAATGCCGACACAACACACACATAATCGGTTGCCTTGCAGGAGAAAATCAAATATAAAAGGAAAAGATTCAAATAATTCAAGAAAATGTTGTGAAACTAAAAAAGATGAAACCTATGGATTAAGAAGGTGTATCATGTTTCTACACAAACTGGAGCACGTGATCGGCACTGAGACGTGGGGGTCAAATACAAAGAATTTGTTTGACAGCCAGGCAAAAATATGAAGGCCCTGACATGAGGAGACAAGTCCAAGCTGGCTTCAGATTTTCTACAGCAACACCTCATATTAGAGAAGAGTGAAATAACGCCTGCAAAATCTCCAGGAAACGAAAGCACGAACCAAGAATTTTATATTGGCATAAAATTTTAGAACAGAATAAAGCTGTTATTCATGTTGAACTGTAAAAAAAATTTCTGAAAATATTCACAAATTGAGGAACTGTTGTCTACTGACATTCCTTTGAAATAAACAAATAGAGAATGAATTTTACTCCACCAAAAGGCAAATGAAGACGTTGTGAAGGACTAGGTAAAAACAACCGAGAGACTTAGGGCATGGAGCGTAAGTAGTGTGGAGTGTGTCAGTGGAGATAGGTGGCAGAGCTGTGGTCGCCTGTAACAAATAAATCCCGACTGCTCCGCCTCTCCCTGTGGTGCAGCCACTCACCCAGGAAGTCCACTTCCCTCCACCTGACTCCAGGCTGGCCTCAGGGCTTCTTTGGCCAATCCAAAGAGGCAGAAGGGGTGTCTCATGAGCTCTGCAACCTGGGTCTTAGGTGTGGTAGCTTCAGTTTTCACTGTCATGGCAAATCCTGATGCCGGGACGCCTTCTGATATAGTTTGAATAAAATCTAATGTGAAATATTATCCCCAGTGTTGGAGGTGGGGCCTGGTGGGAGAGGTTTGGGTTATGGGGGTGGATCCTTCACGAATGGCTTGGTGCTGTCCCCATGGTAGTGGGTGATTTCTCACTGTTAATTCAAACAAGAGCTGGTGTTAAAAAGAGTATGGCACCTCCTCCCATCTCTCTTGCTTCATCTCCCATCATGTGACCTTCCTGTTCCCCTTCCACCTTCCATCATGCGTGGAAGCAAGCTGAGGCCTCACCAGAAGCCGAGCAGATGCCAGTGACATAGTTCTTGTTCTGTACAGCTTGCAAAACTGTGAGCCAAATAAACCTGTTTTCTTTATAAATTATCCAAGCTCAGATACTCCCTTACAGCAACACAAAACAGACTAAAACACCTTCCCTGTGCTGCTCCCACCATCCGTTCTCCCGGGAGAGCACCTTCTCAGGAAGTCACTTGAACCTGAATCTTTGGCTCAGCATCTGCTCTGAAAAGCTTGATCTAACATGGCATCTAAGATCCAAAGAAAGTAAGCTCAGCCTGACACCAGCTTTCTCTCTAAAAGCACCCAATCCAAGCACATGGCCTGTGGCAGGATGCGGAAGCAATGCCCCTGGGTCTCAGGACACTCAGGGTAGGCAGGTGGAGAGCTCTTGGTATGGTAGGAGTGATGGGGGTGGGGGTGGGGATGCTGGTGGTGGTGCTGAGAACACAGGTGGCACAAAGACCCAGCCCACTCCTCCTGTGACCTTTGCCTTCCAGCTCCTGCCAATCAACTTCTCAGTCAGAGTCTAGGCCCCACCCTCCATTGCCTCCTTGCTGCCATGGCCTCCCTGGCCATCTCCCAGGCAACAGAGGAGCAGGTCTGAGGCCTCCAGCCTCACAGCCAGTGCAGCTGCATGTTAGGTACCACTTCCATCCTCAGCTGTCAAAGAACAATGCTCCTTATCTGAAGAATGTGGTCTGGAGGTAATTAGCTCTAAGGGCCTTAACAACACAGCCCTATGGCTGCTGTGGATGGGGGCTTTGTTGTGGCTCAACAATGCCACAATCAGCCCAGATGTCGTGCACAGGCTCCGGCAAAAGGCAGGTGACTGCAGACTCACAGGGGCTCAAGAAGCACACCACGTGGGAGAGCTATGGAGATTCACTAAAGGATGGAACTAAATAGATGAGACTAAAAAACAGCCTCTTCAGCCTCTGTCGGCAGTGTGCCTAATGCCTCCAGCCACCAGCAAATCAATAACAATAATAACAAAACCATCACCAGTGATGACAGGGGGCCCTCATCAGGCACTCCGCCCACTAGGCACTCACAGTAAATTGATAAAGATGATGCAAATTACATATATCCCTATTCATAGGTGAAGGAAAGGAGGTGGGCACTTGCTCCCAGCCCTGGAATTCTGAAGCGGTGAAGCCAAGATTCAAACCCAGGATGCCTGGCTGCAAAGCCCGCACATGTGCACACCTGGCACCATACCCACCCAGGGCTGCCCACACGTGCCCACCCTGCTGCACGCCCACCCTGCTGCACGCCCACCCTGTGCTGCCCACCCAAGTCCCCACTGATATGGTTTGGGATTTGTGTCCCCACCCAAATGCCATGTTGGAGGAGGGGCTTGGTGGGAGGTGACTGAATCATGGGAGCAGATTTCCCTTTGCTGTTCTCATAATAGTGAGTTCTCATGAGACCTGGTTATTTTAAAGTGTGCGGCACCTCCCACTTCCCAGTCTTCCTCCTTCTCTGGCCATGTAAAATGTGCCTCCTTCCTCTTTGCTTTCTGCCATGACTGTAAGTTTCCTGAGGCCCCCAAGCCATGCTTCCTATACAGCCTGTAGAACTGTGAATCAAATAAATTTCCTTTCTTTATAAATTACCAGGTCTCAGGTAGTTTTTTTTTTTTAAATTTTTTCCTTTTAATTTTTCTTTGTCATCCTTGAACAGGGGCCATGCTAATGCTCTCTGTGTCATTCCAGTTTTAGTACATGTGCTGCCAAAGTGAGCACTCAGGTAGTTCTTTATAGCAATGCCAAAGTTGGGACCAGGAAGTACCAGGAAGAGAAGAGAAGAGAAGAGGCCTGAAAATGTGGAAGTAGGTTTGGAACTGGGTAATGAGCAGAGGATGGAGCAGTTTGGAAATCTCAGAAGAAGACAGGAAGATGAGGGAAAGTTTGGAGCATCCCAGAGACTTGTGGAATGGTTGTGACCAAAATGCTGATAGTGATATGGATGGTTAAGTCCAGGCTGAGGAGGTCTCATATGGAAATTAGGAACTTATTGGGAACTAGAGTCAAGGTCATTCTTGCTATGCTTTAGCAAAGAGACTGGTGGTGTCATAACCCTGCTCTAGGGATCAGTGGAACTTTGAACATGAGAGTGATGATTTAGGGTATCTGGCAGAAGAAATTTCTAAGCAGCAAAGCATTCAAGATGTGACCTGGCTACTTCTAACAGCATATGGTCATATGCATGAGCAAGGAGATGATCTAAAACTGGAACTTATATTTATTAATAAAAGGGAAGCAGAGCATAAAAGTTTAGAAAAATTGTAGCCTGACCATGTAGTAGAAAAGAAAATCCCAGTCAGGTGCAGTAGCTTATGCCTGTAATCCCAGCACTTTGGGAGGCTGTGGTGGGTGGATCACTTGAGGCCAGGAGTTTGAGACCAGCCTGGCCAACATGGTGAAATCTCATCTGTACTAAAAATACAAAAATTAGGTGGGTGTGATGGTGCACATCTGTAATCCCAGCTACTTGGGTGGCTAAGGCACGAGAATCACTTAAACCTGGGAGGCAGAGATTGCAGTGAACCAAGATCACACCACTGCACTCCAGGCTGGGTAACAGAGTGAGACTCCTCAAAAGATTTCAAAAAAAGAAAAACCCATTTTCTGGGGAGGAATTCAAGCCAGCTGCAGAAATTTGCATGAGGAGTTGAATGTCAATAGCCAAGACAATGGGGAAAATGTCTAAAAGGCACTTCAGAGATGTTGGCAGCAGCCCCTCCCATCTCAGGCCTGGAGTCCTAGGAGGGAAGAATGGTTTCATGGGTTGGGCCTAGGGTTCCACTGCCCTGTGCAACTTTGGGACACTGCTCCCTGTATCCTAGCCACTCCAGCTTTAGCCATGGCTAAAGGGCCCCAGATATGTCTTAGGTAATGGCTCCAGAAGGTGCAAGCCAAGCCATTCAGTGTTGGTGGCTTCCATGTTGTGTTAAGCCTGTGAGTACACAGAAGGCACGAGCTGAGGCTTGGAAGCCTCTGGTTAGATTTCAGAAGATGTATGGAAATGCCTGGAAGTCCAGGCAGAAGTCTGCAACAGGCCTGAAACTCTCATGGAGAACCTCTGCTAGGGCAGCGTGGAGGGAAAAAGTGGGGTTGGAGCCCCCACACAGAGTCCCCACTGGGGCACTGCCTAGTGGAGCTGTGAGAAGAGGGCCACTGTCCTCCAGACCCCAGAATGGTAGATCTACTGACAGCTTGCACCATGCACCTGGAAAAGCCGCAGGCACTCAATGGCAGCCCTTAAAAGCAGCCAAGGGGGCTGTACCCTGCAGAGCCACAGGGGTGGAGATGCCCAAGGCCTTGAGAGCCCACGCCTTGCATCAGTGTGGTCTGGATCTGGGACGTGGAGTCAAAAGACATTATTCTGGAGCTTTAAGAATTAATGAATGCCCTGCTGCATTTTGGACTTGTATGGGACCTATAACCCCTCTGTTTTGGTGAATTTCTCTCCTTTGGAATGGGTGTATTTACCCAATGCCACTACCCTCATTGTATCTTGGAAGTAACTAACTTGCTTTTGATTTTCCAGGTTCATAGGTGGTAGAGACTTGCCTTGTCTCAGATGAGACTTTGGACGGTGGAATTTTAAGTTAATGCTGAAATGAGTTAAGATTTGTGGGACTGTTAAGAAGGGATGATTGTATTTTGCAATGTGAGAAAGTCATTAGATTTGGGAGGAGTCGGGGGAGAAAAATATGGTTTGAATTGTGTCCCTGCCCAAAACTCACATCAAATTTTAATCCCCAGTGTTGCAGGAGGGCCCTGGTAGGAGATGATTGTATCATGGGAGCGGATTTCCCCTTGCTGTTCTCATGCTAGTCAGTGAGTTCTCAGGAGATCTGGTTGTTTAAAAGTGTGCAGCATCTCCCCCAACCCTTCTTCCTTTTCTGGCCATACCTGCTTCCCCTTCACCTTTGGTCAGGATTTTAAGTTTCCTGAGACCTCCCCAGCCATGCTTCCTGGACAGCCTGCAGAACTGTGAGTCAATTAAACTTCTTTTCTTTATAAATTACCCAGTCTCAGGGAGTTCTTTATAGCAATGTGAGAACAGGCTAATACACCCACCTTGTAGCACGCCCACCTAGTGCTGTCCACACAGTGCCCACCTTACTGTATGCTGCCCAGACATGTGCCCACCTTGCTGCCTGCCTGCTCGCCACTCAGATATGTTCCCGCCCTGCTGTATGCCCACCTGGTACCACTCAGACATGTGCCCACCTTGCTGCATGCCCAACTGGTACCACTCAGACACATGTCCACCCTGCTGCACGCCTACCTGGTACCACTCAGACATGTGCCCACCCTGCTGCTTGCCCACCTGGCGCTGCCCAGACATGTGGCCACCTTGCAGCATGTCTGCCCAGTGCTGCTCACACATGTGCCCATCCTGTTGCATGTTCACCCAGTGCTGCAGGCACAGAGACAAAAAGCTCAGTCCTGCATTCAGAAGTGTCTGGTCCACTGGAGGCCAGTGTGGTTGCAGAGCTGTGAATAGCACATGGAATCCACGGAGAGGTGGCAGCTCAGAGCTTCTGCGGAGCCGGGGGTGGGTGGGGATGGCTTCCCTCAAGGATCGCATCCAATCGTGTCCAGGAATCTGAGCAAAGTGATTGGGCCCTAGGAAGGGAAGGACAGGTGGGGGCATCCAGGCAATGCCAGAGCAGAGAGGGGACACAGGGCAGTTCTGAGGCACTTGCGAATGAGAAACAAAGAAGGAAGAACCACACTCAGCCTCGGTGCCATGGAGATGAGAGGATTCACTAATGGTGGGCAGAGGACATGCAGTCAAAACGCATTTGGTTCTGTTTTTCCTTCAGATGCAAAAGACTCAAGCATGTTTATCACTTGAGGGTAAAAACCAGAAGAATAAGTAAGAGGATGCTGGGGGGCAGGGGCTTAGCACAGAGTCTGCTCCGCGGCAGCAGGAGGGCGAGACTTGGATCGCATTAGAAACAGAGCTCAACTGTGTGTTATTTACGAGGGACACTTAATACATTTTGATGTACAGCTTAACAACAAAGGACCGATGGAGGCATTTGCAGAGGCAAATGTTGATAAAAAGTGCCGAGGAGTGACAATATTAATATCAGCAGAAAATAGAGCACAAATCATTAAGAAGGACAAAGAGACCAATTTATTTTAATAAGCGTTATTATACCCCATAAAGCTGTGACATCTAATACACAGCTGATGCACATGTTAGATGTTCATGTGCCCAACATCGAATACCAAAATACATCAAGAAAACCTGTTAGATATATTAGGAAAATGATCAAGACCCAGCTGGAATGAGAGATTCAACACAGCACTGTTGATTCCTGTCAAATCAAGTGTACAAAATAAATAAGAATATCAAGGATGTGAATCATATAATTTGTAACGGAGATTCTATAAGTATGGTATATGTCACACTTTACCCCCCGTCATGAAATACTGCTTTTCCTCCATGAAGCCACAGAATATAAGAAACATATGAAAAGTCTGTTTGTCTCATTCATTAGGGAATTGCAAATTTTTAAGAAATGAGCTGTTGTTCAACTATCAGATTAGCAATATTAAAAATATTTCAACTATCAAACGTGGTGAAGATGTGTAGAAAACATAGTCCTCTCTTTGACGGTGGTGCTCATCACAGGCCTCTCCGCAGTCATATGACCATGACTTGCTCTAACCAGTGATGGCTGAGCAGGAGTGGCAAGTGTCACCTAGTTACAGAGAAGCCAGCACGGGGCCACTGTGCTTGCCTTTCTCCCTGCCAGTGACCAACAGCGGCCCAGAGAGAGTGCCCCGCATCTTCTGGGGTTCTGGAGTGAGGACTGTGTGGTGCAGAAGCACAGCCAACCACATGGACATGAAGCAGGGGTGAAACATGTCCTTGCCGTTGTGATCACTGGGGTTTGGGGGTCATGTGTCACCACAGCATCACCCAGCCCTTCATGATGGATACGGAAGACAACTGGGTGGTTCCTATTAAAAGTCTAGATGCTTATAAAGTTTGACTCAGCAAATCTACTTCTTAGCAAACACCTTTAAAAACACCCAATGTGATTCTCCTCTGAGCAGCTAACTCACTTTGCCCACTGAGAACACACAGGAGAGCCAGACAACACACAAAAGCAATCTGTTTAAAGGTGTCGGAGAGCTGTGGAAGTGACGAGACTAGAGGGACTAAAGTTCAGAGAGCAGGGACCTCTGAGAGGTAAGGTGATGATCACAGCCACACTTCCCTGGGACCTTTGCCAGCCTCACCTGACTGGAAACTGAGGATCCAGGCATGGCTCAGCCAAAGGAAGAGTGCTGGGGACAGGAAAGCAAGAAGAGCTTATAGCATCATTTAGGCTGGAGAGACAGGGCTGGAGACTTAAAGAGCTCAGGCACACAGTCACTTGACATTTGCCAAGTTCCGAAGCTGCACGGTGTGGAAAGCTAAAATCTCAGCAGAAACCCTCTGAATAGCAGAGCAGAGTGTACTGAACACCATGTGTGCCAAAGAGACCAAGACCCTGAGCAGGGGGCTCTAGGGAGCCCGCCAGGTTCGCATCTGAACTCACTGAAGCATTCCATGATAGAGAAGAGGTGAGCCCAAGAATGCCCCCAGCTGTGGTGCTCAGCCACTCACCGGATCTGGAGGGTCCTCTTGCCATTCTGTCTGCCTGCCACCGGAATGGGTGAACATTTCCTGATGGAAGACATCATATATTCCTTGTATAGTTTCTGTTTATACATCACGTCCCACAACCAATACAAAGAATTACTAGGTATGCCAAAAGACATGCGGCTAAAAAACAGGAAGGAAACACACAGCAAGAACAGAATCAGTGGTGAGATACTGGAGTAACAAATAAGGACCTAAAAATAACCAGGATGAAAACACGCAAAAAAATAAAGGAAAAGATGGGGAAAGTAAATGACAAGAGAAAATAATTTTACCAAAGAAACTGAATCCATAAAAATAACTAAATGGAAATTCTAAAGCTGAAAATTGTAATATCTGAAATTAAGAACTCCATGGCTGGATCTTGCTGCACTTTAGACAGAGCAGAACTCTGGGTTAAAGAACAAAATGAACAGTGAATTCAAAAAATCTAAACTAAAGCACACAGAGGCACACCAATGAACAGAAGAAAAGACACATGACACCTAGTAAAAATGTCCATTCTATATGCAGTTGTACCCCCAAAAGGAGAGAGAGGGAGAAAGGAGAGAAGGCACATTTGCAGAAAAAGGGATTAAGAACATTCCAAAATGAATGAAAGGCATCAGTCCACCGATTTAGAGAGTTCTGCAAGCACCAAGCAAGATAAGCACAAAGGAAACCACACTTTGACATGTCGTGGAAAAACTGTGGAAAAGGAAAAAGAAAACTTTAAGAGTGACTGGAGAAAAATGATGTGCTGTCATCACAAAAGCAAAAAATAACGTGGAGAGCTGAATCCTCACCAAAACAGGCAGCCGGAGACAGTGGGATGACAGTTCTAACATGCTGGAATAAAAAGAGAAACGCAACTCAGGAGTCTATATTGGGGAATGTACGCCTCAGAAATGAAGACATTTCAGCAGAAATGCTGAGAATTCATCACCACAGGCTTGAACAAAAGACGTTCCAAAACGGGCACTTCCGATGGAAGGAAAATAACCTCAGACAGAAACACGGAAATAGAAAGAATGAGAAGCCGGGGGGAGGTAAATTCTGGTGTAAATATAAATAGACATTCACTGTGTGCGACAGTAGCAGTGATGGGTACATTTAAACACAGTGGGAGGGTGACGCACAGGCTGGCAGTAGCTGGAGCTCTGGCACCTCAGTTCTGGCAGAGCAGGAAATGGGCAAAGCCTCCAATCACGTTGAACCTTTATATACTAGTCAAGGATGAATGCTGAAATCTCTAGGATAACTGTGAAAAACAGTAAAGGAATGTATACCTAGCAAGTTGAGAACGGGAAAAGGGATAATAGAAAGATTTCATTTATCTGAAAGAAGGCAAGAAGCGGAGCACAAAGCAGATGAGTCCAACGGAAAACAAGTAGCAAGGTGACAGCAAGCCAAGCACAGAGAAATTGTGTGGAAGAGAATGGGTGAAATGCCTTGAGGGAAAGGCTAATAGTGTCAGATGGGATGCAAAAAATAACACCCAATTGTAAGGCACTTAAAAGACACACTCCTGGATATGGTTTGGCTGTGTCCCTACCCAAATCTCACCTTACATTGTAATAATTCCCATGTGTCAAGAGCAGGGCCCAGTGGAGATACTTGAATCATGAGGGAGTTTCCCCCATACTGTTCTCGTGTTGTAAGTCTCACGCGATCTGATGGTTTTATAAATGAGAGCTCCCCTGCACAAACTCTCTTGCCTGCTGCCATGTAAGACGTGCCTTTGCTCCTCATTCGCCTTCCACCATGATTGTGAGGCCTCCTCAACCGCGTGGAACTGTGAGTCCATTAAACCTCTTTCCTTTATAAATTACCCAGTCTCAGGTACGTCTTTTTAGCAGCATGAGAACAGACTAATACACTCCTTATATACTTATATAAGGGTGTCGATGAGAAGAGTCAAACTCTGTAAAGTATTTGAAGCGATTTATTCTGAGCCAAATATGAGTGACCATGGCCCATGACACAGCTCTCAGGAGGTGCTGAGAACATGTGCCTGAGGCGACTGGGGCACAGCTTGGTTTTATACATTTTAGGGAGGCATGAGACATCAATCAAATACATTTAAGAAATACACTGGTTTGGTCCAGAAAGGCAGGACAACTCAAAGTCGGTGGGGAAGGGTGGAGGGGGCAGGCTATCCGTAAATTTAAACATTTTCTAGTTGACAGTTGCTTGCATTTGTCTAAAGACCTGGGATCAAATGGAAATGCTGAGGTTAAGATAAAGGATTGTGGAGACCAAGGTTCTTTTGAAGTCTTCTAGAGGCTGCCCTTAGAGATAATAGATGAAAAATCTTTCCTATTCACCTTTAAAGGGTGCTAGACTCTCAGTTAATCTCTTCAGGACTGGGAGGGCCTGGAAGAAAAAGATCTAGCTATGTTAATAGAGATTCTTTACAGATGCAAATTTTACCCCCGCCAAGGACGACTTTGCAGGTTCATTTCAAAATACAGCAAAGAAACATGTTTTAGGGTAAAATATTTTGATTTTCTTCTTTCTCATGTAATGTTACGCCAGAGCCAGACTGGAAAGTAAGTCACAACACACAGGGTTAAATAAATTCCATCTGATGAGAATTTATGGTTTTAGGGCGTGACTCCCCAGACCCCTTAGACAGGAATTTGGGCAAGATAAAAAATCAGAGCTTAGTCCTCAAGGGCACAAAACAGGTTAAAAGGAAGAAAGAAATGGGAAAAGTACGATATGTAAACACAACCAGAAGAAAGCGAGTTGAGTGATAGAAATGTCAGACACAGCAGGTGTGAAGGTGAGGTGCTTTGCTCAAGACGGGCATGGGCGTGTACGGAAGGAATCAACACTCCAGGAAGCTATTACAGCCCCAAGTAAGCATCAATACATAAATTATGTGAAACTAAAACTGACCAAACTTAAGAGAGAAATCCATGTTCATACAGAGAGACTTTAACCTGCCTCTCTCAATGGTTGATTTAATAAGGAGACAGAAATATCAGTAAGGATATGGAAGTTCTGAACGACACAGTTGACAAACCTGACCTAATTGACAAGTGATTCAGACCGCTGCACCGGCAACAGCAGAACCCAAACTCTCTTCATTAGCACACGGGACATTCGCCAAGATTGTCATGTGCTGGATCGTGGAGCAAGTCCCAACACATTTCACAGGATTGAAGGCATTCAGAGTTTGTTTTCTGTCCACCATGGAATTAAGCTAGATATAAAAACATAAATAAAACTAGAAAATCTCCGACTGCTTGGGAATTAAGCCATATGCCTCTAAATCATAGACTGCAGAAGAAATCACAAAGGAAATTAGAAAACACCGTGGACTGTTGGGTAGTGGAGATACGGCATATTGAAACTGACAGGTGCAGTTGAAGCAGTGCTTAGAGGGAAATTTATAGCCTAATGCGCATATAGGTAAAAAGAAGAAGGCTAAAAATAAGTGATCTAAGCTTCTATCTCTAGAAGCTGAGAAGAGGTAAGTCTAATAAGAGGGGAAGGAAGAAAATAATAAAGATATGACAAAAAAAATCCAATGAAATGGGAAACAGATGTACATTTTGGGAAATCACAAGCCAAATTTGGTTCTTTAAAAATATTAATAAAATGAATGTATCCCTAATAAAAGTGATCAGGGGGAATAAAAGAGAGAAAAGACAGCCAGGAGCGATGGCTCATGCCTGTAATCCCAGCACTTTGGGAGACCGAGGCGGGCAGATCACGAGGTCAGGAGTTCAAAACCAGCCTGGCCAACATAGTGAAACCCCATCCCTACAAAACAAACAAACAAACAAACAAAAATTAGCCAGGCTTGGTGGCATGTGCCTGTAGTCCCAGCTGCTCTGGAGGCTGAGGTGGGAGAATCACTTGAACTTGGGAGGCAGAGGTTGCAGTGAGCCAAGACTGCACTGTATTTACTGTAAGATTTTAGTTTATTCTCTTATCAGTTTCAAGAAGATCAATGACATCTATTCCAAACTGCTAAGAATTTTTTCATGAAATTGGATTTTATCAAATCCTGGATTTATTGGGATGGACTTACAATGTATCTGTTTTGTGTAATTTGAATTACATTGATTAATTTTGCATTCTTATATTAAACCCTCCTCTATGGTTCCAATATACTATTATTTTTATGTATCACTTGATTCAATTTGCCTATATTTCCCTGTGAATTTTCATGAAGGAGATTGGCCTATTATTCTCCTTTCTTCTCGTGTCTGTGTGAGCCTTTCATATCAAGGTTATACTGGCCTCATAAAATGAGTTAGGACACGTTCTTTCCTTTTTTATTGCATAAAATGGTTTGTGTAGGATCAGTGTTATTTCTTCCCTGAATGTTTGAAAAAATACACTGATATAATTTGAGATTTGAGTTTTACTGATGAGAAACATTTTACTAGTGGACACAATTTATTTAATAAATATCAAACTATTCACATTAAATATTGTCTGTCATTTTTGATAAATTGTGTTTTTGGGAGAAAGAAGGTTTCCCCATTTAATTCAAATTGTCAAATGTATTTACTTAAAGTTTTTATAATATCCTCTCATTATTTTGTTAATGCTTTTTTAGTCCTGATATTATTTATTGTGTTTTCTCTTTTTTTTTTTTTTTTGAGACGGAGTCTCACTCTGTCACCCAGGCTGGAGTGCAATCACAGCTTACTATGGCTTCGACCTCCCAGACTCAAGGGATTCTCCCACCTCAGCCTCCTGAGTAGCTGAGACTACAGGTGTGTGCCACTACACCCTGCTGAATTTTTTTGATTTATTGTGGAGACAGGGTCTCTCCATATTTCCCAGGTTGATCTTGAACTCCTGGGTTCAAATGACCCTCCTGTCTTGGCCAAAGTGCTGGGACTACAGGCATGAACCACAGTGCTCAGCCTTGGAAATTACAAAATAGTTTTGAAAGAAATTAACAAAGACATAAATAAATGGGAAATTACATTATGTTCATAGATTAGAAGAATAAATGTGAATTCTGAAAATAATTTACAATCAATATAAATTCTCATCAAAATCCAAGCTTTTTTTCATAAATTGATAAGGCTGCATCAATCATGAAGAATAAAACTGAAGGATTTGCTCTACCCAACGTCATAACCTACATTGTCAGTAGATAAAATGGCCAGTGTTTGGCACAAGAGTGGATTGATTTGCCACTGTAATAAATTAGAGTCCAGAAAAAGACCCGAAGCTGTACAATCACCTGAATGGTGGGAAAAGTAAAAGTCCATCGAACAGAAAAATGGTAGCCTTTTCCACATACGATGCTAGGTCAATAACATTTTCATGCTTTCAAAAATATATTTTGACTCTAACCTTATACCATATAAAAAATCAATTTCAAATGGATGGCAGATCCGAATGTGAGTGGCCGAACAAAAACCTCTGCAGGAAAACATAGGGGTACATCACTGTGATCTTAGAGTAGGCAAATATTTCTTGAATAGGAAACACAAAAACAAAATGATAAATGTTTGAGGTGATGGATATGCTAATTACCCTGATTTGATCATTACACAGTGTATACATCTATTAAAATATCACTCTGTATCCCATCAATATGTACAATTATTACATGTCAACTAAAAATAAAAGGGGAAAAAAGAAAACACAAAAACGCTAACCACCAAAAGAATGATAAAGTGAACCATATTAAACTTTAGAAATTCCTGCTCATCAAGAGACATCATTAAGAGAGGGAAGAAGCAAACCGCAGAATGGGAAATGCTATTTGCAACATGTGTCTGACAAAGGACTTATGCCCAGAATGTGTTAAAACTCCTATAGATCACTAAAAGAAGGACAGATAAACCAATAGGAATATCAGCCAAAGATTTAAATAGACATTTCAGAAAAGAAGATATTCAAATGGCCAATAAATACATGAAAAATTCTCAGTGGTTGGTAGGGAAATGTAGGGGAAAACCAGTATTAGGTAGCATTATACCCACTGGAATGACTGAAATGGAAAGATGAAAAGCCACATTTTGACAAGGCTGTGATGCAACTGGGACTCTCACACACTACTGGTCGGCATGTAAAGTGGTACAAAATATAGGGAAATACCTGACAAAATCTGTTAACACTTGATACAGCACTTACATTTCTAGGTATGGACCCAACAGAAATGGGTAAAGGTTTTTTACCAAAAGTATAAACGAAAATGACTGTACAACAACCCAAAACTGGACATTAAAATGCCACTCCTCCCCCAAACAGTAGAATGGGCAAATAATTGATGGAATGCTCACATGGTAGATGCTGGGTGTCAATGCTGGACATCAATGAGAAAGGTGAGCCACAACTACACACCACAGCATGTATGGACCTTACAAGCAAACTCTTGAGTGAAAGGACCAGATAGGAAAGAAGGCAGGTTGAATGATTCCATTCTTTAAGGCTTAAACCAGGTAAACATAGTTTAATATGTGCTGTTAGATGTCAGGATTACTGTTACTCTTGGGAGGAGACACAGTGAGCAGAAGGAGATACAGGAGAGGTCTCTGGAGGGGCTAGCAATATTCTGTGACTTCATGTGAATGCTGCTTTCACAGATATATTTACTTTGTGGAGCTTCTTTCAGTTGTAAAAGTATGGTTTGTGCACATTTTCATTTGTATGGTATACTTCAAAAAAGTTTACCTGAAAAACGTACTGCATGTGCACGTGGAAGCATGTACGAGGATGTTCATTGCAATGTTGTTTACAGTGGAGAAAAAATGGGAACAGCCTAAATGTCCAGCAATGGGGAAGTGATTAAATCAATTACTATCTATTAATATTGTGAAACACTGGGTAGAACTTTGAAGGAATAAAGTAGATTTAAATAAACTGGCAAAAGGCAAATATGCAAGCTATGTAGAGAGCAAAAAACCAGGCTGCAGAACAATACGTGTAACTGTTTAAACATATGAGTCAAGCTATAGATTTTTGTAGGTTATATATTTATATGCAAACACATAGAAAAGTGCCCTAAAGAAAGCGCAACTGTGCTATGGTTTGAATGTTGATATCCCCCCAAAATTCACAGGTTGGAATCTAATACCCAATGTGACAGTATGAAGGGGTGAGACCTTTGGAAAGTGATTAAGTCAGGGGGGCTCCACCTTCATGAATGGGATTCATGCCCTTATAAAAGAGGCCTGAGTGAGCTCCATGGCCCCTTCCACCAAGTGAGGACATAGAGAAAATGCCATCGGATAGGAAGAGCAAGCTCTCACCAGACAATGAAAATCTGCCAGCACCTTGATCTTGGACTTCCCAGCCTCTAGAACCCTGAGCAACACATTTCTGTTGTTTATAAATTACCCAGTCTATGGTATTTTGTTATAGCAGCCCAGTGGACTGAAACAAACTGTAATAGTGATTTTTGGGGGCAAGCAGACTAAAATTAGGGGTGGAGGTCAAAGTTATTTTAGGTTTATTTGTGTTTCTGTTTTATTACAATAACAATATAATCATGATTATTTGAGCAATTAAAAATAATATTTCAAATGATAAGTGAAAGATTTCCAGTAGGGCATTTCCTAGCAAGAAAATGCATACATATACACATACAACTTCAATGTATTCAAAAAGTTAAAATTGCACAAACAAAACTACTTTACCTGGAACCACTAGAACTAGAAATTATTTATAAGTCTAAATAAAAAACCCTTGCCAACTGGTACTTTAAAGGTACTCCCGTAAACATTTGTAGAAAATGAAAAAAGAAATATTTTTCAAACTCTAGAATAGCAGAGAAATAATGAAATCGTTAAGAACAAATGGGTTTCTACAAAGCTGTCCTCAAAGATAAAGTCGCATCTTTAAATGCTTTCATTAGCAAACAAAAAAAGAAAATCAAAACTTTCAAGTCAATGAGTTTGTTAAGCAGTTCCAAGGAAGAACAAAATAGCAGATGATAGAAGAAATTATTGAATTAGAAAAGGGAAAAATGAGGATTAATAAGTATATTAAGAGCTGAGAGATAAGTAAATTGAAAAGTTAAGTCTTTTAAAAATCTAACATAACAGACTCAACTCTGGCTAATCTATTAATAGTTACTACAAAGGGGGAGGCATAAGAATAGCAATTAAGGAACATTTAAAATCCCATAAGAAAGACAGTAAATGTGCATGTAATTTTTAAAATGAACAAGGCATTATTTGCATGGTTATATGCTGATAAATCTGAATGGAAAGAAATAAATGATCAAAGTTAACATTAAAAGAACTGAGCAACACGAATAAAGAATTATTCTTGGAAAAATTTTTAAATAGAAAGGAATTACATCCAAAAGAGGTACCAGACTCAGGCGTTTTTGTTGGTGAGATGTGAAATTTTAAGGCATAATTAATTCCAAAAGTATGTATCAGTTTTAGAATTGTATAAATTTGGAAAAGTAATTTTATAAAAGTAGAGTAATCCTGAAACCAAAATCTGACAAATATAACCCACCATCTGTTCTTCAGTCTGCAAGAAATAGCCATTACGTTAAAAGAAGTTTCCACTATCTCATAAGATTTACCAAATAATTAAACAAAGTCAATAGAATCTTTAAAGCAGAACTTCTCAGAGCCTTTGACATGCAAATGTGCATTGTGGTTCTTAAGAAGGGTAGGAATACAGTCTGCAGTGTTTCCCAGTTTTATTCTTCCAAGCAAAAAACCATTTCTACGGAAGCATCTCTTGAGAGTGGTGATCTGGGGCACATCCTTTGGGAAAGTCTACTATATAATATAAAAATGCATGCAAAATCAAAAGTGAAATATGAGCAAGTAAAATCAACAATCTATGAAGGTTTAACACGAGAAAGGAAGAATGGTTTAATATAATACAATGTCTTATTTTATTTACAATACAAAATACCAATCAGCCTCAAAGTAGAATCTGAATAAATGTTGAAATATTATTCAGAAAATTTTAAAATACATTTCTGATAAAACACTTAGTAAATAGTAAAGTCTCTTACATGCATAAAAACATTGTCAACATGACTACCAGTTCTGTGTATCAAAATCATAACCAACAGATTGGAAAAGCAAATAAATGGTGAAAATTTATGCAATGAATATCATGAACAAAAAGAGATCTCTTTAAAATCATCAACACAAGCATTATTATCCCACATAAAATTGGCAAAGGTCAACACATAAATGAAGGAATACAAATCACCAAAAATTATTAAAAAGTGTTCATATTATAATCAAAGAAATATAAGATTAAGATATTCTTATTTTTATCTTTCAGGTTAAATAACATATACATTGCAAAACATCAGAAGAGTGTCTATCAGACCAACCTTTTTACAAATCACAAATATAAACTTAGACAAAATGTTTAAAAAATCTTTGTGAAGACACCAGAGAATAGCCAAAAGCAAACAGAAACAGACCATTGAAAGAAAATAACTGCATTGATTGAGTTCATGTTTCTACAGCCTTTTGCTGCAGAAAAATCCCCAATTTTTATGATGTAGGGCAACTAAAACTTAAATGGAAAGTTGCAAACTTCCTGGCTTAAGGGGTGAGAGAACAGTGTTTGGAACTTCCAGGCCAGCTAGAAATAGAAGAAAAATCCCAGAAAGGAGAGAGCCAGAGAAAGAGAATCCCCCAGATCTGCACACAAATGCTGCTCAAATTTTTGGCTGACAGCTGCACTGCACAGGCATAAAGGAAGCTCCAGGAAGCCCAGCACAAAGCTACTGCTGAAAGGCTGGAATAATCCAGCAGATAGTTCAGCAGAGGTCCACCAAAGGTGAAACAGAGTTTGAAGTTTATGTCTAGCAAAACTTCAAATTTATTTTTATGTTATGTTATGAAGTTTATGTCTAGCAAAGTTGTGGCTTTTGAGAACAAATATCAACACACTTCAGAAGATAACAGTCCAGATACTATACAACAGGGGTCCCCAGTCCCCAAGCCATGGACCAGTACCAGTCCGTGGCCTGTTAGGAACCAGGCCACACAGCAGGAGGTGAGTGGTAGGTGAGCAAGCATTACAGCCTGATCTCTGCCTCCTGTTAGATGAGCAGTGCCATTAGATTCTCACAGAGGCACCCACCCTATTATGAACTGTGCATGTGAAGCATCTAGGTTGATGCTCCTCATGAGAATCTAATGCCTGATGATCTGTCACTGTCTCCCATCACTCCCAGATGGAACCATCTAGTTGCAGAAAAACAAGCTCAGGGCTCCCACTAATCCTACATTATGGTGAGTTGCATAATTATTTCACTGTATGTTACAATGCAATAATAATAGAAACAAAGTGCATGATAAATTTAATGTGCTTGAATCATCCCAAAACCATCCCCACTCTCCTCCGTCTATGGAAAAGTTGTCTTCCGTGAAACCAGTCCCTGGTGACAAAAAGGTTAGGGACTACTGCTATACAACACATCATATACAATGTCTAATATAAAATAAAAATTACTAGAATTAGGAATAGAATAGGAAGTCAATAGAAACCAAACTGAAAATGACCCAGATGTTGGAAACAGCAGAAAGAGACTTATACTAGTAGCTATTATAAGTACATTCAAGGATGTAAAATAAAATATAGACATAATGACTAAACAGATGGAGACACTAAGCAGGAAAGTGAAAAATACATATAAGAACTAAACGGACATTCTGAAACTGAAAAATACAGTAGCTAAAATAAAAAATTCATTGGAGGGTGTACCAGAACAGAGAAGGCAAAAGAAAAGTTTAATGAACCTGAAGATTCATCAGTAAGAATTAATCTGAAGAACAGAAAAGAAAAAAACTTTAATGAATAAACCTTCAATGACATGTGAGACAATATGAAACAGTCTAACATAAGTGTAGTTGGAATCCAAGAAGGAATGTAAAGTGGGAATGGGGCAAAGGAAATATTTGAATAATGACAAAAATTCCTCAAATCAATTAAAATATCAATTTATGGATTCGAGGAGCTTAGACAATTTCAAGCATGATAAATACAAGGAAAACAATACACAGGAATATTATAGTCAAACTGCTGAAAACCGAAAGTGAAGAGCAAATATTGCAATCAACCAGAGAAAAATACAAATGACATTCAGAAAAAAAAAATGGTGTTAATTTCAGCCAACTTCTCACTAGAAACAGTGGAAACCCAAACAGATCCATATCTTTACATACTGAAATAAAAAGAAGAGTCAATCCACAATCCAGAATTTTGAACCTACAGAAGCTGTCTGTCAAGGACAGAAGCAAAATAAAGATTTTTAAGAGATAAATGTATTGAGAGGATTTATCCCCAGCAGATCTGCATTACATCAAATGCCAAAAGAAGTTCTTATGGCTGGTGGGAAATAACACAAAAGGGGATCTTGGATAAGGAATTACAAGGAACAAAAATGGAAAAATTATGGGTAAATATAAATTATTTTCTTTCCTTTTCTTAATTTATCTAAATTACAACTGTTTAAAGTAAAGAGTGTATTGTGGGATTAATAACATATGCAGAGGTATAATATATGACAATAATAGCACAAATGACAGGGGATGGGAAATAATCCCACACACACACACGATAGAGTAAATTAAATGAATATAAAATAAAATTCAATTAACATAAAAGAAGGAAGGAAAGGGGGAACTGAGGAACACAAAAGAGACAAGACGCCGGGCGCGGTGGCTCAAGCCTGTAATCCCAGCACTTTGGGAGGCCGAGACGGGCGGATCACAAGGTCAGGAGATCGAGACCATCCTGGCGAA